>NW_026870877.1:2410028-3615042 GCF_033118175.1 Dama dama | reverse complement strand
AAGAGCTTCAAAAGCTGTGAAATATATGAAGAGCTTCAAAAGGTGTCAAAAATGAGATGAGCATGAAATGGTCTGAAAGATAGGAGGGGCATGAAGCGGTGTTGAAAAACATGAAGAGTCTGAAAAGGTGTGAAAAATATGAAGAGCTTCAAATGGTGTGAAATACATGAGGACCTTGAAATGGTCTGAGAAACCGGAGGAGCATGAAATCTTGTTGAAAAACATGAAGAGCCTGAAAACGTGTGAAAATTATGAAGAGCTTCAAAAGGTGTGAAATATATGAAGAGCTTCAAAAGGTGTCAAAAATGAGATGAGCATGAAATGGTCTGAAAGATAGGAGGGGCATGAAGCGGTGTTCAAAAATATGAAGAGCCTGGAATGGTGTGAAAAATATGAGAGCCCCAAAACGTGTCAAAAGTATGAGGAGCATGAAACGGTGTGAAAAACATGAAGAGCCTGAAAAGGTGTGAGAAATAGAACGGCTTCAAAAGGTGTGAAAAATATGAGGAGCCTGAAACGGTCTGAAAAATAGGAGGAGCATGAAGTGGTGTTGAAAAACATGAAGAGCCTGAAAAGGTGTAAGAAATAGAACGGCTTCAAAAGGTGTGAAAAATATGAGGAGCATGAAACGGTCTGAAAAATAGGAAGAGCATGAAGCGGTGTTTAAAAACATGAAGAGCCTGAAAAGGTGTGAAAAATATGAAGAGCTTCAAAAGGTTTGAAAAATATGAAGAGCATGGAACGGTCTGAAAAATAGGAGGAGGATAAAGAGGTGTTCAAAAAAATGAAGAGCCTGAAAAGGGGTGACAAATATGAAGAGCTTCAAAAGGTGTCAAAAATATGAGGAGCATGAAACGGTATGAAATATAGGAAGATCATGAAACGGTGTGAAAAACATGAAGAGCCTGAAAAGGTGTGAGAAATAGAACGGCTTCAAAAGGTGTGAAAAATATGAGGAGCCTGAAACGGTCTGAAAAATAGGAGGAGCATGAAGTGGTGTTGAAAAACTTGAAGAGCCTGAAAAGGTGTGAGAAATAGAACGGCATCAAAAGGTGGGAAAAATATGAGGAGCATGAAACGGTCTGAAAAATAGGAAGAGCATGAAGTGGTTTTCAAAAACATGAAGAGCCTGAAAAGGTGTGAAAAATATGAAGAGCTTCAAAATGTGTCAATAATAAGACGTGCATGACACAGTCTGAAAAATAGGAGGAGCATGAAACGGTCTGAAATATAGGAGGAGCATGAAGCGGTGTTCAAAAACATGAAGAGCCTGAAAAGGTGTGCAAAATATGAAGAGCTTCAAAAGGTGTCAAGAATATGTGGAGCATGAAACGGTCTGAAAAATAGGAGGAGCATGAACTGGTGCTGAAAAACATGAAAGCCTGAAAAGGTTTGAAAAATATGAAGAGCTTCAAAAGGTGTGAAAAATATGAGGAGCATGAAACGGGCTGAAAAATAAGAGGAGCATGAAGCGGTGTAGAAAACCATGAAGAGCCTGAAAAAGTGTGAAAAATATGAAGAGCTTCAAAAGTAGGCAAAATTATGAAGAGTAAGAAACGGTCAAAAAAATAGGAGGAGCATGAAACTGTGTTCAAAAACATGAAGAGTCTGAAAAGGTGTGAAATATATGAAGAGTTTCAAAAGGTGTCAAAAATATGAAGAGCATGAAACGGTCTGAAAAATAGGAGGAGCATGAAGCGGCGTTGAAAAACATGAAGAGCCTGAAAAGGTGTGAAAAATATGAAGAGCTTCAAAAGGTGTCAAAAATATGAAGAGCATGATATGGTCTGAAAAATATGAGGAGCATGAAACGGTGTTCAAAAACATGAACAGCCTGAAAAGGTGTGAAATATATGAAGAGCTTCAAAAGGTGTCAAAAATATGAAGAGCCTGGAATGGTGTGAAAAATATGAGAGCCCCAAAACGTGTCAAAAGTATGAGGAGCATGAAACGGTGTGAAAAACATGAAGAGCCTGAAAAGGTGTGAGAAATAGAACGGCTTCAAAAGGTGTGAAAAATATGAGGAGCCTGAAACGGTCTGAAAAATAGGAGGAGCATGAAGTGGTGTTGAAAAACATGAAGAGCCTGAAAAGGTGTAAGAAATAGAACGGCTTCAAAAGGTGTGAAAAATATGAGGAGCATGAAATGGTCTGAAAAATAGGAAGAGCATGAAGCGGTGTTTAAAAACATGAAGAGCCTGAAAAGGTGTGAAAAATATGAAGAGCTTCAAAAGGTTTGAAAAATATGAAGAGCATGGAACGGTCTGAAAAATAGGAGGAGGATAAAGAGGTGTTCAAAAAAAATGAAGAGCCTGAAAAGGGGTGACAAATATGAAGAGCTTCAAAAGGTGTCAAAAATATGAGGAGCATGAAACGGTATGAAAAATAGGAGGATCATGAAACGGTGTGAAAAACATGAAGAGCCTGAAAAGGTGTGAGAAATAGAACGGCTTCAAAAGGTGTGAAAAATATGAGGAGCCTGAAACGGTCTGAAAAATAGGAGGAGCATGAAGTGGTGTTGAAAAACATGAAGAGCCTGAAAAGGTGTGAGAAATAGAACGGCTTCAAAAGGTGGGAAAAATATGAGGAGCATGAAACGGTCTGAAAAATAGGAAGAGCATGAAGCGGTGTTCAAAAACATGAAGAGCCTGAAAAGGTGTGAAAAATATGAAGAGCTTCAAAAGGTGTCAATAATAAGACGTGCATGACACAGTCTGAAAAATAGGAGGAGCATGAAACGGTCTGAAATATAGGAGGAGCATGAAGCGGTGTTCAAAAACATGAAGAGCCTGAAAAGGTGTGCAAAATATGAAGAGCTTCAAAAGGTGTCAAGAATATGGGGAGCATGAAACGGTCTGAAAAATAGGAGGAGCATGAACTGGTGCTGAAAAACATGAAAGCCTGAAAAGGTTTGAAAAATATGAAGAGCTTCAAAAGGTGTGAAAAATATGAGGAGCATGAAACGGGCTGAAAAATAAGAGGAGCATGAAGCGGTGTAGAAAACCATGAAGAGCCTGAAAAAGTGTGAAAAATATGAAGAGCTTCAAAAGTAGGCAAAATTATGAAGAGTAAGAAACGGTCAAAAAAATAGGAGGAGCATGAAACTGTGTTCAAAAACATGAAGAGTCTGAAAAGGTGTGAAATATATGAAGAGTTTCAAAAGGTGTCAAAAATATGAAGAGCATGAAACGGTCTGAAAAATAGGAGGAGCATGAAGCGGCGTTGAAAAACATGAAGAGCCTGAAAAGGTGTGAAAAATATGAAGAGCTTCAAAAAGTGTCAAAAATATGAAGAGCATGATATGGTCTGAAAAATATGAGGAGCATGAAACGGTGTTCAAAAACATGAACAGCCTGAAAAGGTGTGAAATATATGAAGAGCTTCAAAAGGTGTCAAAAATATGAAGAGCATGAAACTGTCTGAAAAATAGGAGGAGCATGAAATGGTCTGATAAATAGGAGGAGCATGAAACGGTGTTGAAAAACATGAAGAGCCTGAAAATGTGTGAAATATATGAAGAACTTAAAAGGAGTCAAAAATATGAGATGCATGAAACGGTCTGAAAAATAGAAGGAACATGAAGCGGTGTTGAAAAACGTGAAGAGCCTGAAAAGGTGTGGAAAATATGAAGAGCTTTAAAAGGTGCCAAAATTATGAAGAGCATGAAACCGTCTTAAAATTAGGAGGAGAATGAAGCGGTATAGAAAAACATGAAGAGCCAGAAACGGTGTGAAATATATGAAGCTTCAAAAGGTGTCAAATATGAAGTGCATGAAACGGTCTTAAAAATACGAGGAGCAAGAAGCGGCGTTGAAAAACATGAAGAGCCTGAAAACGTGTGAAAAATATGAAGAGCTTCAAAAGGTGTCAAAATATGAGGAGCAGTAAACGGTTTGAAAAATAGGAGGAGCATGAAACAGTGTTGAAAAACATGAAGATCATGGAAAGGTGTGTATAATATAAAGAGCGTCAAAAGGTGTAAAAAATATGAGGAGCACGAAACGGTCTGAAAAATAGGAGGAGCCTGCAAAGGTGTTGAAAATCATGAAGAGCCTGAAAAGGTGTGAAGAATAAGAAGAGCTGCAAAAGGCGTCAAAATTATGAGGAGCATGAAACGGTCTGAAAATTAGAAGAAGCATGAAACGGTGTTGAAAAATATGAAGACCATGAAAGGGTGTGAAAAACATGAAGAGCTTAAAAAGGTGTCAAAAATATGAGGAGCTTGAAACGGTCAAAAAATAGGAGGAGCATGAGACGTTGATGATAAACCTGAAGAGCATGAAAAGGTGTTAAAAATATGAAGAGCTTAAAAAGGTGTCAAAAATATGAGGAGCAAGAAACGGTGTTGAAACACATGAAGAGCCTGAAAAGGTGTGAAAAATATGAAGAGCTTCAAAAGGTGTCAAAAATATGAGGACCATAAAACGATCTGAAAAATATGAGGAGCCTGAAACGGTCTGAAAAATAGGAGGAGCATGAAACGGTGTTCAAAAACATGAAGAGCCTGAAAAGGTGTGAAAAATATGAAGAGCTTCAAAAGGTGTCAAAATATGAGGAGCAGTAAACGGTTTGAAAAATAGGAGGAGCATGAAGCAGTGTTGAAAAACATGAAGATCATGGAAAGGTGTGAATAATATAAAGAGCGTCAAAAGGTGTAAAAAATATGAGGAGCACGAAACGGTCTGAAAAATAGGAGGAGCCTGCAAAGGTGTTGAAAATCATGAAGAGCCTGAAAAGGTGTGAAGAATAAGAAGAGCTGCAAAAGGCGTCAAAATTATGAGGAGCATGAAACGGTCTGAAAATTAGAAGAAGCATGAAACGGTGTTGAAAAATATGAAGACCATGAAAGGGTGTGAAAAACATGAAGAGCTTAAAAAGTTGTCAAAAATATGAGGAGCATGAAAGGGTCAAAAAATAGGAGGAGCATGAGACGTTGATGATAAACCTGAAGAGCATGAAAAGGTGTTAAAAATATGAAGAGCTTAAAAAGGTGTCAAAAATATGAGGAGCAAGAAACGGTGTTGAAACACATGAGGAGCCTGAAAAAGAGTGAAAAATATGAAGAGTTTCAAAAGGTGTAAAAAATATGAGGACCATAAAACGATCTGAAAAATATGAGGAGCCTGAAACGGTCTGAAACATAGGAGGAGCATGAAACGGTTTTGAAAAATATGAAGAGCATGGAAAGGTGTGAAAAATATGAAGAGCTTCAAAAGGTGTCAAAATATGAGGAGCCAGAAACGGTCTGAAAAATAGGAGGAGCATGAAACGGTGTTGAAAAACATGAAGAGCTTGAAAAGGTGTGAAACATATGAGGAGCATGAAAAGGTCTGAAAAATAGGAGGAGCATGAAGTGGTGTTGAAAAACATGAAGAGCCTGAAGGTGTGAAATATATGAAGAGCTTCAAAAGGTGTCAAAAAATGAGGAGCATGAAACGATCTGAAAAAAAAGGAGGAGCATGAAGCGGTGTTCAAAAACATGAAGAGCATGGAAAGGTCTGAATAATATATAGAGCGTCAAAAGGTGTAAAAAATATGAGGTGCACGAAACGGTATGAAAATTAGGAGGAGCCTGAAAAGGTGTTGAAAATCATGAAGAGCCTGAAAAGTTGTGAAGAATAAGAAGAGCTGCAAAAGGCGTCAAAATTATGAGGAGCATGAAACGGTATGAAAATTAGAAGAAGCATGAAACGGTTTTGAAATATATGAAGACCATGAAAGGGTATGAAAAACATGAAGAGCTTAAAAAGTTGTCAAAAATATGAGGAGCATGAAACGGTCAAAAAAATAGGAGGAGCATGAGATGTTGTTGATAATCATGAAGAGCATGAAAAGGTGTGAAAAATATGAAGAGCTTCAAAAGGTGTCAAAAATATGAAGAGCATGAAACAGGCTGAAAAACAGGAGGAGCATGAAGCGGTGTCGAAAAACATGAAGAGCATGAAGAGTTGTGAAAAATAGGAAGACCTTCAAAACGTGTCAAAAATGAGATGAGCATGAAACGGTCTGAAAAAAAGGAGGTGCATGAAGTGGTGTTGAAAAACATGAAGAGCCTGAAAACGTGTGAAAAATATGAAGAGCTTCTAAAGGTGTGAAAAATATGAAGAGCTTCAAAAGGTGTCAAATATGAGATGAGCATGAAGCGGCCTGAAAAATAGGAGGAGCATGAAGTGGTGTTGAAAAACATGATGAGCCTGAAAAAGTGTGAAATATATGAAGAGCTTCAAAAGGTGTCAAAAATATGAGGAGCATGAAACGGTATGAAAAATAGGAGGAGCATGAAGCGTGGTTGAAAAACATGAAGAGCCTGAAAAGTTGTGAAAAATATGAAGAGTTTCAAAAGGTATCAAAAATATGAGGAGCATGAACGGTCTAGAAAATAGCAGGAGCATGAAGCGGTCTTGAAAACCATGAAGAGCCTGAAAAGGTGTGAAAAATAAGAAGAGCTTCAAAATGTTTCAAAATTATGAGGAGAATGAATGGTCCAAAAAAGAGGAGGAGCATGAAGCGGTGTTGAAAAACATGAAGAGCCTGAAAAGGTGTGAAATATATGAAGACCTTCAAAATGTGTGAAGTACATGAGGAGCATTAAACCCTCTGAAAAATAGGAGAAGATTGAAGTTTTGTTCAAAAACATGAAGAGCCTGAAAAGGTGTGAAATATATGAAGATCTTCAAAAGGTGTGAAAAATATGAGGGGCATGAAACGGTCTGAAAAATAGGAGGTGCATGAAGCGGTGTTGAAAACATGAAGAGACTGAAAACGTGTGAAAAATATGAACAGCTTCAAAAGGTGTGAAAAATATGAAGAGATTCAAAAGGTGTGATAAATATGAAGAGCTTCAAACGGTGTCAAAAATGAGATGAGCAAGAAATGGCCTAAAAAATAGGTGGAGCATGAAGTGTTGGTGAAAAACATGAAGAGCCTGAAGAAGTGTGAAGTATATGAAGAGATTCAAAACGTGTCAAAAATATGAGGAGCATGAAACGGTCTGAAAAATAGGAGGAGCATGAAGCGGTGTTGAAAAACAAGAAGAGTCTGAAAAGGTGTGAAAAATATGAAGAGCTTCAAAAGGTGTGAAAAATATGAAGAGCTTCAAAATGTGTCAAAAATGAGCTGAGCATGAAACGGTCTGAATATTAGGAGGAACATGAATTGGTGTTGAAAAACATGAAGAGACTGAAAAGCTGTGAAAAATATGAAGAGCTTCAAAAGGTGAGGATTATATGAAGAGCTTCAAAAGAAGTCAAAAATGAGATGAGCATGATATTGTCTGAAAGATAGGAGGAGCATGAAGCGGTGTTGAAAAACATGAAGAGCCTGAAAAGGTGTGAGAAATATGGAGATCTTCAAAAGGTGTCAAAAATATGAGGAGCATGAAACGGTCTGAAAATAAGGAGGATCATGAAGTGATGTTGAAAAATATGAAGAGCCAAAAAAGGTGTGAAAAATATGAAGAGCTTCAAAAGGTGTCAAAAATATGAGGAGCATGAAAAGTTCTGAAAAATAGGAGGAGAATGAAGCGCTGTTGAAAAACATGAAGAGCCTGAAAATGTGTGAAAAATTTGAAGAGCTTCAAAAGGTGTCAAAAATATGAGGAGCATGAAACGGTCTGAAAAATAGGAGAAGCAAGAAACGGTTTTAACAAACATGAAGAGCGTGAAAAGGTGTGAAATATATGAAGAGCATCAAAAGGTGTCAAAAATATGAGGAGCATGAAACGGTCTGAAAAATAGGAGGAGCATGAAACGGTGTTCAAAAACACGAAGAGCCTGAAATGGTGTGAAAAATATGAGGAACTTCAAAAGGTGTCAAAAATATGAGGAGCATGAAACGCTCTGAAAAATAGGAGGAGCATGAAGTGGTGTTGAAAAACATGAAGAGCCTGAAAAGGTGTGAAATATATGAAGAGCTTCAAAAGGTGTCAAAAATATGAGGGGCATGAAACGGTCTGAAAAATAGGAGGTGCATGAAGCGGTGTTGAAAACATGAAGAGACTGAAAACGTGTGAAAAATATGAACAGCTTCAAAAGGTGTGAAAAATATGAAGAGATTAAAAAGGTGTGATAAATATGAAGAGCTTCAAACGGTGTCAAAAATGAGATGAGCAAGAAATGGCCTAAAAAATAGGAGGAGCATGAAGTGTTGGTGAAAAACATGAAGAGCCTGAAGAAGTGTGAAGTATATGAAGAGATTCAAAACGTGTCAAAAATATGAGGAGCATGAAACGGTCTGAAAAATAGGAGGAGCATGAAGCGGTGTTGAAAAACAAGAAGAGTCTGAAAAGGTGTGAAAAATATGAAGAGCTTCAAAAGGTGTGAAAAATATGAAGAGCTTCAAAATGTGTCAAAAATGAGCTGAGCATGAAACGGTCTGAATATTAGGAGGAACATGAATTGGTGTTGAAAAACATGAAGAGACTGAAAAGCTGTGAAAAATATGAAGAGCTTCAAAAGGTGAGGATTATATGAAGAGCTTCAAAAGAAGTCAAAAATGAGATGAGCATGATATTGTCTGAAAGATAGGAGGAGCATGAAGCGGTGTTGAAAAACATGAAGAGCCTGAAAAGGTGTGAGAAATATGGAGATCTTCAAAAGGTGTCAAAAATATGAGGAGCATGAAACGGTCTGAAAATAAGGAGGATCATGAAGTGATGTTGAAAAATATGAAGAGCCAAAAAAGGTGTGAAAAATATGAAGAGCTTCAAAAGGTGTCAAAAATATTAGGAGCATGAAAAGTTCTGAAAAATAGGAGGAGAATGAAGCGGTGTTGAAAAACATGAAGAGCCTGAAAATGTGTGAAAAATTTGAAGAGCTTCAAAAGGTGTCAAAAATATGAGGAGCATGAAACGGTCTGAAAAATCGGAGAAGCAAGAAACGGTTTTAACAAACATGAAGAGCGTGAAAAGGTGTGAAATATATGAAGAGCTTCAAAAGGTGTCAAAAATATGAGAAGCATGAAACGGTCTGAAAAATAGGAGGAGCATGAAACGGTGTTCAAAAACACGAAGAGCCTGAAATGGTGTGAAAAATATGAGGAACTTCAAAAGGTGTCAAAAATATGAGGAGCATGAAACGCTCTGAAAAATATGAGGAGCATGAAGTGGTGTTGAAAAACATGAAGAGCCTGAAAAGGTGTGAAATATATGAAGAGCTTCAAAAGGTGTCAAAAATATGAGGAGCATGAAACGGTCTGAAAAATAGGAGGAGCATGAAACGGTGTTGAAAATCATGAAGATCTGAAAAGGAGTGAAAAATTTGAAGAGCTTCATAAGGTGTCAAAAATATGAGGAGCATGAAACGGTCTGAAAAATAGGAGGAGCATGAAACGGTGTTGAAAAACATGAAGATCTGAAAAGGAGTGAAAAATTTGAAGAGCTTCATAAGGTGTCAAAAATATGAGGAGCATGAAACGGTCTGAAAAATAGGAGGAACAAGAAACGGTTTTTACAAACATGAAGAGCCTGAAAAGTTGTGAAAATTATGAAGAGCTTCAAATGGTGTGAAATACATGAGGACCATGAAACGGTATGAAAAACAGGAGGAGCATGAAATCTTGTTGAAAAACATGAAGAGACTGAAAAAGTGTGAAAATTATGAAGAGCTTCAAAAGGTGTTAAATATATGAAGAGCTTCAAGAGGTGTCAAAAATGAGATGAGCATGAAATGTTCTGAAAGATAGGAGGGGCATGAAGCGGTGTTGAAAAACATGAAGAGCCTGAAAAAGTGTGAGAAATATGAAGATCTTCAAAATGTGTCAAAAACATGAGGAGCATGAAACGATCTGAAAAATAGAAGGAGCAAGAAGTGATGTTTAAAAACATGAAGAGCCAGAAAAGGTGTGAAAAATATGAAGAGCATCAAAAGATGTGAAATATATGAGGAGCATGAACCGGTCTGAAAAATAGGAGGAGCATGAAGCTGTTTTGAAAAGCATGAAGAGTCTGAAAAGGTGTGAAAAATATGAAGAGCTTCATAAGGTGTCAAAAATATTAGGAGCATGAAACTGTCTGAAAAATCGGAGGAGCATGAAGTGGTGTTGAAAAACGTGAAGAGCCTAAAAAGGTGTGAAAAATATGAAGAGCTTCAAAAGGTGTCAAAAAAGAGATGAGCATGAAATGGCCTAAAAAATAGGAGGAGCATGAAGGGTGGGTGAAAAACATGAAGAGCCTGAAAAAGTGTGAAGTATATGAAGAGATTCAAAAGGTGTCAAAAATATGAGGAGCATGAAACGGTCTGAAAAATAGAAGGAGAATTAAGCGTTCTTGAAAAACATGAAAAGCCTGAAAAGGTGTGCAAAATATGAAGAGCTTCAAAAGGTGTGAAAAATATGAGGAGCATGAGACGGTCTGAAAAATAGGAGGAGCATGAAGCGGTGTTGAAAAACAAGAAGAGTCTGAAAAGGTGTGAAAAATATGAAGAGCTTCAAAAGGTGTGAAAAATATGAAGAGCTTCAAAATGTGTCAAAAATGAGATGAGCATGAAACGGTCTGAATATTAGGAGGAACATGAATTGGTGTTGAAAAACATGAAGAGACTGAAAAGGTGTGAAAAATATGAAGAGCTTCAAAAGGTGTCAAATATATGAAGAGCTTCAAAAGAAGTCAAAAATGAGATGAGCATGATATTGTCTGAAAGATAGGAGGAGCATGAAGCGGTGTTGAAAAACATGAAGAGCCTGAAAAGGTGTGAGAAATATGGAGATCTTCAAAAGGTGTCAAAAATATGAGGAGCATGAAACGGTCTGAAAAATAGGAGGATCATGAAGTGATGTTGAAAAACATGAAGAGCCAAAAAAGGTGTGAAAAATATGAAGAGCTTCAAAAGACGTCAAAAATATGAGGAGCAGAAAAAGGTCTGAAAAATAGGAGGAGCATGAAGCGGTGTTGAAAAACATGAAAAGCCTGAAAATGTGTGAAAAATTTGAAGAGCTTCAAAAGGTGTCAAAAATATGAGGAGGTTGAAACGGTCTGAAAAATAGGATGAGCATGAAGTGGTGTTGAAAAACATGAAGAGTCTGAAAAGGTGTGAAAAATATGAAGAGCTTCATAAGGTGTCAAAAATATGAGGAGCAAGAAAAGGTTTGGAAAATAGAAGAAGCAAGAAACGGTTTAAATAAACATGAAGAGCGTGAAAAGGTGTGAAATATATGAAGAGCTTCAAAAGGTGTCAAAAATATGAGGAGCATGAAACAGGCTGAAAAATAGGAGGAGCATGAAGCGGTGTCGAAAAACATGAAGAGCATGAAGAGTTGTGAAAAATATGAAGAACTTCAAAAGGTGTCAAAAATATGAGGAGCATGAACGGTATGAAAAATAGGAGGATCATGAAGCCGTGTTGAAAAACATGAAGAGCCTGAAAACGTGTGAAAATTATGAAGAGCTTCAAAAGGTGTGAAATATATGAAGAGCTTCAAAAGATGTCAAAAATGAGATGAGCATGAAATGGTCTGAAAGATAGGAGGGGCATGAAGCGGTGTTGAAAAACATGAAGAGCCTGAAAAGGTGTGAGAAATATGAAGATCTTCAAAATGTGTCAAAAATATGAGGAGCATGAAACGGTCTGAAAAATAGGAGGAGCAAGAAGTGATGTTTAAAAACCTGAAGAGCCTGAAAAGGTGTGAAAAATATGAAGAGTATCAAAAGATGTGAAAAATATGAGGAGCATGAACCGGTCTGAAAAATAGGAGGAGAATGAAGTGGTTTTGTAAAGCATGAAGAGTCTGAAAAGGTGTGAAAAATATGAAGAGCGTCATAAGGTGTCAAAAATATTAGGAGCATGAAACTGTCTGAAAAATAGGAGGAGCATGAAGTGGTGTTGAAAAACGTGAAGAGCCTAAAAAGGTGTGAAAAATATGACGAGCTTCAAAAGGTGTGAAAAATATGAGGAGCATGAAACGGTCTGAAAAATAGGAGGTGCATGAAGCGGTGTCGAAAAACATGAAGAGCCTGAGAACGTGTGAAAAATATGAAGAGCTTCTAAAGGTGTGAAAAATATGAATAGCTTCAAAAGGTGTCAAAAATGAGATGAGCATGAAACGGCCTGAAAAATAGGAGGAGCATGAAGTGGTTTTGAAAAACATGATGAGCCTGAAAAAGTGTGAAATATATGAAGAGCTTCAAAAGGTGTCAAAAATATGAGGAGCATGAAACGGTCTGAAAAATAGGAGGAGCATGAAGCGGTGTTGAAAAACATGAAGAGCCTGAAAAGGTGTGAAAAATATGAAGAGCTTCAAAAGGTGTCAAAAATATGATGAGCATGAACGGTCCGGAAAATAGCTGGAGCATGAAGCCGTCTTGAAAACCATGAAGAGCCTGAAAAGGTGTGAAAAATAAGAAGAGCTTCAAAATGTTTCAAAATTATGAGGAGAATGAACGGTCTGAAAAATAGGAGGAGCATGAAGCGGTGTTGAAAAACATGAAGAGCCTGAAAAGGTGTGAAATATATGAAGAACTTCAAAAGGTGTGAAGTACATGAGGAGCATTAAACGCTCTGAAAAATAGAAGCATGAAGTTTTGTTCAAAAACTTGAAGAGCCTGAAAAGGTGTGAAACATATGAAGATCTTCAAAAGGTGTGAAAAATATGAGGGGCATGAAACGGTCTGAAAAATAGGAGGTGCATGAAATGGTGTTGAAAACATGAAGAGCCTGAAAACCTGTGAAAAATATGAACAGCTTCAAAAGGTGTGAAAAATATGAAGAGCTTCAAAAGGTGTGAAAAATATGAAGAGCTTCAAACGGTGTCAAAAATAAGATGAGCATGAAATGGCCTAAAAAATAGGAGGAGCATGAAGTGTTGGTGAAAAACATGAAAAGCCTGAAAAAGTGTGAAGTATATGAAGAGATTCAAAAGGTTTCAAAATATGAGGAGAATGAAACGGTCTGAAAAATAGAAGGAGAATGAAGCGGTGTTGAAAAACATGAAGAGCCTGAAAAGGTGTGCAAAATATGAAGAGCTTCAAAAGGTGTGAAAAATATGAGGAGCATGAGACGGTCTGAAAAATAGGAGGAGCATGAAGCGGTGTTGAAAAACATGAAGAGACTGAAAAGGTGTGAGAAATATGGAGATCTTCAAAAGGTGTCAAAAATAAGAGGAGCATGAAACGGTCTGAAAAATAGGAGGAGCATGAAGTGGTATTGAAAAACATGAAGACCTGAAAAGGTGTGAAATATATGAAGAGCTTCAAAAGGTGTCAAAAATATGAGGAGCATGAAACGGTCTGAAAAATAGGAGGAGCATGAAGCGGTGTTGAAAAACATGAAGAGCATGAAAAGCTGTGAAGAATATGAAGAGCTTCAAAACGTGTCAAAAATATGAGGAGCAAGAATCGGTTTGAAATATAGAAGGAGCATGAAGTGGTGTTGAAAAACATGAAGATCTGAAAAGGAGTGAAAAATATGAAGAGTATCAAAAGATGTCAAAAATATGAGGAGCATGAAACGGTCTGAAAAATAGGAGGAGCAAGAAACGGTTTTAACAAACATGAAGAGCGGGAAAAGGTGTGAAAAATATGAAGAGCTTCAAAAGGTGTCAAAAATATGAAGAGCATGAAACTGGCTGTAAAATAGGAGGAGCATGAAGCGGTGTCGAAAAACATGAAGAGCATGAAGAGTTGTGAAAAATAGGAAGAACTTCAAAAGGTGTCAAAAATATGAGGAGCAGGAACGGTATGAAAAATAGGAGGATCATGAAGTCGTGTTGGAAAACATGAAGAGCCTGAAAACGTGTGAAAATTATGAAGAGCTTCAAAAGGTGTGAAATATATGAAGAGCTTCAAAAGGTGTCAAAAATGAGATAAGCATGAAATGGTCTGAAAGATAGGAGGAGCATGAAGCGGTGTTGAAATACATGGAGAGCCTGAAAACGTGTGAAAAATATGAAGAGCTTCAAAAGTTGTGAAAAATATGAAGAGCTTCAAAAGGTGTGAAATACATGAGGAGCATGAAACGGGTTGAAAAATAGGAGAAGCATGAAGTGGTGTGGAAAAATATGAAGAGCGTGAAAAGGTGTGAAAAATATGAAGAGCTTCAAAAGGTGTGAAATACATGAGGAGCATGAAACGGGCTGAAAAATAGGAGAAGCATGAAGTGGTGTGGAAATCTATGAAGAGTGTGAAAAGGTGTAAAAAATATGAAGAGCCTCAAAAGGTGTGAAAAATATGAGAAACATGACATGATCTGAAATATTGGAGGAGCATGAAGCGGTGTTGAAGAACATGAAGAGCCTGAAAAGGTGTGAAAAATATGAAGAGCTTCAAAATTTGTCAAAAATATGAGGAGCAAGAAACGGTCTGAAAAATAGGAGGAGCATGAAGTGGTGTTGAAAAATATGAAGAGCCTGAAAAGGTGTGAAATATATGAAGACCTTCAAAAGTTGTCAAAAATATGAGGAGCAGGAAACGGTCTGAAAAATAGGAGGAGCATGAAGTGGTGTTGAAAACCATGAAGAGCCTGAAAAGGTGTGAAAAATATGAAGAGCTTCAAAATGTGTCAAAAATATGAGGAGCATGAAACGGTCTGCAAAATAGGAGGAGCATGAAGCGGTGTTCAAAAACATGAAGAGCCTGAAAATGTGTGAAAAATATTAGGGGCATGAAACGGTCTGAAAAATATGAGGAGCCTGAAATGGTGTGAAATATGTAAAGAGCTTCAAAAGGTGTCAAAAATATGAGGAGCATGAAACGGTCTGAAAAATAGGAGGAGCATGAAGCTGTGTTGAAAAACATGAAGAGCCTGAAAAGGTGTGAACAATATTAAGAGCTTCAAAAGGTGTCAAAAATATGTGGAGCAAGTAACGGTTTGAAAAATAGGAGGAGCATGCAGCGGTGTTCAAGACATGAAGATCCTGAAAAAGTGTGAAAAATACGAAGAGCTTCAAAAGGTGTGAAATACATGAGGAGCTAGAAACCGTCTGAAAAATAGGAAGAGCATGAAGCGATGTTCAAAAACATGAAGAGCCTGAAATGGTGTGAAAAATATCAAGAGTTTCAAAAGGTGTCAAAAAAATGAGTAGCATGAAACGGTCTGAAAAATCGGAGGAGCATGAAACGGTGTTCAAAAACCTGAAGAGCCTGAAAAGGTGTGAAAAATATGACGAGCTTCAAAACGTGTCAAAAATATGAGGAGCATGAAACGGTCTGAAAAATAGGAGGAGCAAGAAACGGTTTTAACAAACATGAAGAGCGGGAAAAGGTGTGAAAAATATGAAGAGCTTCAAAAGGTGTCAAAAATATGAAGAGCATGAAACAGGCTGTAAAATAGGAGGAGCATGAAGCGGTGTAGAAAAACATGAAAGCCTGAAAAGGTGTGACAAATATAAAGAGCTTCAAAAGGTGTGAAAAATATGAGGAGCATGAACGGTCTTAAAAATAGGGGAGCATGAAACGGTGTGAAAAACACGAAGAGCATGAAAAGGTGTGAAAAAAAGGAAGAGCTTCAAAAGGTGTCAAAAATATGAGGAACAAGAAACGGTCTGAAAAATAGAAGGAGCATGAAGTGGTGTTTAATAACATGAAGAGCCTGAAAAGGTGTGAAAAATATGAAGAGCTTCAAAAGGTGTGAAAAATATTAAGAGCATGAAACGATCTGAAAAATAGGAAGAGCATAAAGCGGTGTTCAAAAACATGAAGAGCCTGAAAAGGTGTGAAAAATATGAAGAGCTTCAAAAGGTGTCAAAAATATGAGCAGCATGAAACGGTCTCAAAAACAGGAGGAGCATGAAGAGGTGTTCAAAAATATGGAGAGCCTGAAAAGGTATGAAAAATATGAAGAGCTTCAAAAGATGTCAAAAATATGAGGAGCATGAAACGGTCTGAAAAATAGGAGGAGCATGAAACGGAGTTCAAAAACATGAAGAGCCTGAGAAGGTGTGAAAAATATGAAGAGTTTCAAAAGGTGTCAAAAATAGGAGGAGCATGAAACAGTCTGAAACATAGTAGGAGCATGAAGCGGTGGTGAAAAACATGAAGAGCCAGAAAAGGTGTGAAAAATATGAAGAGCCTGAAAAGGTGTGAAAAATATGTAGAGCTTTAAAAGGTGTCAAAAATATGAGGAGCATGAAACAGTTTGAAAAATAGTAGGAGCATGAAGCGGTGATGAAAACATGAAGAGCCGGAAAAGGTCTGAAAAATATGAAGAGCTTCAAAAGGTGTCAAAAATATGAGGAGCATGTAACGGTCTGAATAATAGGAGGAGCATGAAGCGGTGTTCATTAACATGGAGACCCTGAAAAGGTGTGAAAAATATGAAGAACTTCAAAAGGTGTGAAAAATATGAAGAGCTTCAAAATGTGTCAAAAAGAGATGAGCATGAAACGGTCTGAAAATTAGGAGGATCATAAAGCGGTGTTGAAAAACATGAAGAGCCTGAAAATGGTGTGAAAAATATCAAGAGCTTCAAAAGGTGTCAAAAATGAGATGTGCATGAAACGGTCTGAAAAATAGGAGGAGCATGAAACGGTGTTCAAAAACATGAAGAGCCTGAAAAGGTGTGAAAAATATGAAGAGCCTGAAAAAATGTCAAAAATATGAGGAATATGAAACGGTCTGAAAAATAGGAGGATCATAAAGTGGTGTTGAAAAACATGAAGAGCCTGAAAATGGTGTGAAAAATATGAAGAGTTTCAAAAGGAGTAAAAAATGAAATGTGCATGAAACTGTCTGAAAAATATGAGGACCATGAAGTGGTTGTGAAAAACATGAAAAGCCTGAAAATGTGTGCAAAATATGAAGAGCTTCAAAAGGTGTGAAATACATGAGGAGCATGAAATGATCTGAGAAATAGGAGGAGCATGAAGCGGTGTTCAAAAACATGTAGAGACTGAAAAGGTGTGAAAATTATGAAGAGCTTCAAAAGGAGTGAAAAATAGGAGGAGCATGAAACGGTCTGAAAAATAGGAGGAGCATGAACCGGTGTTCAAATACATGAAAAGCCTGAAAAGGTGTGAAAAATATGAAGAGCTTCAAAAATATGAAAAATATGAAGAGCTTCAAAAGGTGTGAAAAATATGAAGAGCTTCAAAAGGTGTCAAAAATATGAGAAACATGAAACGGTCTGAAAAATAGGAGGAGCATGAAGCGGTGTTGAAAAAAATGAAGAGCCTTAAAATGTGTGAAATATATGAAGAGCTTCAAAAGGTGTGAAATACATGAGGAGCATGAAACGGGCTGAAAAATAGGAGGAGCATGAAGCGGTGTGGCAAAACATGAAGAGCCTGAAAAGGTGTGAAAGAAATGAAGAATTTCTAAAGGTGTCAAAAATATGAGGAGCATGAAAACGTCTGAAAAATAGGAGGAGCATGAAGTTGTGTTGAAAAACATTAAGAGCCTGAAAGGGTGTGAAAAATATGAAGAGCTTCAAAAGGTGTCAAAAATATGAGGAGCATGAAACGGTCTGAAAAATAGGCGGAGCATGAAGCGGTGTTCAAAAACATGAAGAGCCTGAAAATGGTGTAAAAAATATGAAGAACTTCAAAAGGTGTGAAAAATATGAAGAGCTTCAAAAGGTGTCAAAAATATGAGGAACATGAAACGGTCTGAAAAATTGGAGGAGCATGAAGCCGTGTTCAAAAACATGAACAGCCTGAAAATGTGTGAAAAATATGAAGAGCCTGAAAAGGTGTGAAAAATATGAAGTACTTCAAAAGGTGTCAAATATATGAGGAGCATGAAACAGTCTGAAAAATAGGAGGGTCATAAAGCGGTGTTGAAAAATATGAAGAGCCTGAAAATGGTGTGAAAAATATCAAAGGCTTCAAAAAGTGTCAAAAATGAGATGTGCATGAAACGGTCAGAAAAATAGGAGGAGCATGAAACGGTGTTCAAAAACATGAAGAGCCTGAAAAGGTGTGAAAAATATGAAGAGCCTCAAAAAATGTCAAAAATATGAGGAATATGAAACGGTCTGAAAAATAGGAGGATCATAAAGCGGTGTTGAAAAACATGAAGAGCCTAAAAATGGTGTGAAAAATATGAAGAGCTTCAAAAGGAGTCAAAAATGAAATGTGCATGAAACGGTCTGAAAAATATGAGGAGCATGAAGTGGTTGTGAAAAACATGAAAATCCTGAAAATGTGTGCAAATTACTAAGAGCTTCAAAAGGTGTGAAATACATGAGGAGAATGAAATGGTCTGAGAAATAGGAGGAGCATGAAGCGGTGTTCAAAAACATGTAGAGACTGAAAAGGTGTGAAAAATGTGAAGAGCTTCAAAAGGAGTCAAAAATGAAATGTGCATGAAACGGTCTGAAAAATATGAGGAGCATGAAGTGGTTGTGAAAAACATGAAATGCCTGAAAATGTGTGCAAAATACTAAGAGCTTCAAAAGGTGTGAAATACATGAGGAGCACGAAACGGTCTGAAAAATAGGAGGAGCATGAACCGGTGTTCAAATACATGAAAAGCCTGAAATGGTGTGAAAAATATGAAGAGCTTCAAAAATATGAAAAATATGAAGAGCTTCAAAAGGTGTGAAAAATATGAAGAGCTTCAAAAGGTGTCAAAAATATGAGAAACATGAAACGGTCTGAAAAATTGGAGGAGCATGAAGCGGTGTTCAAAAACATGAAGAGCCTGAAAAGGTGTGAAAAATATGAAGAGCTTCAAAAGGTGTCAAAAATATGAGGAGCATGAAATGGTCTAAAAAATCGGAGGAGCATGAAATGGTGTTCAAATACATGAAGAGACTGAAAAGGTGTGAAAAACATGAAGAGCTTCAAATGGTGTCAAAAATATGAGGAGCATGAAACGGTCTGAAAAATAGGAGGAGCAAGAAGGTGTGCTCAAAAACATGAAGAGCCTGAAAAAGTGTGAAAAATATGAAGAGCTTCAAAAATATGAAAAATATGAAGAGCTTCAAAAGGTGTGAAAAATATGAGGAGGATGAAACAGTCTGAAAAATATGAGGAGCATGAAGCGCTGTTCAAAAACATGAAGAGCCTAAAAGGTGTGAAAAATATGAAGAGATTCAAAAGGTGTCAAAAATATGAGGAGCATGAAACGGCCGCAAAAATAGGAGGAGCATGAATCGGTGATGAAAAACATGGAGAGCCTGAAAAGGTGTGAAAAATATGAAGAGCTTCAAAAGGTTTCAAAATGTGTGGAGCATGAAACGGTCTGAAAAATAGGAGGAGCATGAAGCGGTGTTGAAAAACATGAAGAGCCTGAAAAGGTGTGAAAAATATGAAGAGCTTGAAAAGGTGTGAAAAATATGAAGAACTTCAAAAGGTGTGAAACATATGAAGAGCTTCAAAACGTGTGAAATACATGAGGAGCATGAAACTCTCTGAAAAATAGAAGGAGCATGAAGTGGTGTTCAAAAACATGAAGAGCCTGAAAAGGTGTGAAAAATATGAAAAGCTTCAAAAGGTGTCAAAAATATGAGGAGCATGAAACGGGCTGAAAAATAGGAGAAGCATGAAGTGGTGTTGAAAAACATGAAGATCCTGAAAAGGTGTGAAAAATATGAAGAGCTTCAAAAGTGTGAAATACATGACGAGCATGAAATGGCCTGAAAAATACGAGGAACATGAAACGGTGTTCAAAAACATGAAGAGCCTGAACAGGTGTGAACAATATGAAGAGCGTCAAAAGGTGTCAAAAATATGAGGAGCATGAAAACGTATGAAAAATAGGAGGATCATGAAATGGTGTTGGAAAACATTAAGAGCCTGAAAGGGTGTGAAAAATATGAAGAGCTTCAAAAGGTGTCAAAAATATGAGAAGCATGAAACTGTCTGAATAATAGGAGGAGCATTAAGCGGTGTTCAAAAACATGAAGAGTCTGAAAAGTTGTGAAAATATGAAGACCTTCAAAAGGTATGAAAATATGAGGAGCAGGATACAGTTTTAAAAATAGGAGGAGCATGAAGCGGTGTTGAAAAACATGAAGAGCCTGAAAACGTGTGAAAATATGAAGAGCTTCAAAAATATGAAAAATATGAAGAGCTTCAAAGGGTGAGAAAAATATGAAGAGCTTCAAAATGTGTCAAAAATATGAGGAGCATGAAACGGTCTGAAAAATAGGCGGAGCATGAAGCGATGTTGAAAAACATGAAGAGCCTGAAAAGGTGTGAAAAATATGAAGAGCTTCAAAAGGTATGAAAAATATGAGGAGCATGATACAGTTTTAAAAATAGGAGGAGCATGAAGCGGTGTGAAAAACATGAAGAGCCTGAAAACGTGTGAAAATATGAAGAGCTTCAAAAATATGAAAAATATGAAGAGCTTCAAAGGGTGAGAAAAATATGAAGAGCTTCAAAATGTGTCAAAAATATGAGGAGCATGAAACGTTCTGAAAAATAGGAGGAGCATGAAGCGGTGTTGAAATACATGAAGAGCCTGAAAATGTGTGAAAAACATGAAGAGCTTAAAAAGGTGTCAAAAATATGACTAGCATGAAACGGTCTGAAAAAGAAGAGGAGCATGAAGCGGTGTTGAAAAACATGAAGAGCCTGAAAAGGTGTGAAAAATATGAAGAGCTTCTAAAGGTGTCAAAAATATGAGGAGCATGAAACGGGCTGAAAAATAGGAGAAGCATGAAGTGGTGTTGAAAAACATGAAGATCCTGAAAAGGTGTGAAAAATATGAAGAGCTTCAAAAGGTTTCAAAATGTGTGGAGCATGAAACGGTCTGAAAAATAGGAGGAGCATGAAGCGGTGTTGAAAAACATGAAGAGCCTGAAAAGGTGTGAAAAATATGAAGAGCTTGAAAAGGTGTGAAAAATATGAAGAATTCAAAAGGAGTGAAACATATGAAGAGCTTCAAAACGTGTGAAATACATGAGGAGCATGAAACTCTCTGAAAAATAGAAGGAGCATGAAGTGGTGTTCAAAAACATGAAGAGCCTGAAAAGGTGTGAAAAATATGAAAAGCTTCAAAAGGTGTCAAAAATATGAGGAGCATGAAACGGGCTAAAAAATAGGAGAAGCATGAAGTGGTGTTGAAAAACATGAAGATCCTGAAAAGGTGTGAAAAATATGAAGAGCTTCAAAAGTGTGAAATACATGACGAGCATGAAATGGCCTGAAAAATACGAGGAACATGAAACGGTGTTCAAAAACATGAAGAGCCTGAAAAGGTGTGAACAATATGAAGAGCTTCAAAAGGTGTCAAAAATATGAGGAGCATGAAAACGTATGAAAAATTGGAGGAGCATGAAGTGGTGTGGAAAAACATTAAGAGCCTGAAAGGGTGTGAAAAATATGAAAAGCTTCAAAAGGTGTCAAAAATATGAGAAGCATGAAACTGTCTGAATAATAGGAGGAGCATGAAGCGGTGTTCAAAAACATGAAGAGTCTGAAAAGGTGTGAAAAATATGAACAGCTTCAAAAGGTGTCAAAAATATGAGGAGCATGAAACGGTCTGAAAAATGGGAGGAGTATGAAATGGTGATCAAAAACATGCAGAGCCTGAAAAGGTGTGAAAAATGTGAAGAGCTTCAAAAGGTGTGAAAGACATGAGGAGCATGAAACGGGCTGAAAAATAGGAGAAGAATGAAGTGGTGTTGAAAAACATGAAGAGCCTGAAAAAGTGTGAAAAATATGAAAAGCTTCAAAAGGTGTGAAATACATGAGGAGCATGAAACTCTCTGAAAAATAGAAGGAGCATGAAGTGGTGTTCAAAAACATGAAGAGCCTGAAAAGTTGTGAAAATATGAAGAGCTTCAAAAATATGAAAAATATGAAGAGCTTCAAAGGGTGAGAAAAATATGAAGAGCTTCAAAAGGTGTCAAAAATATGAGGAGCATGAAACGGTCTGAAAAATAGGCGGAGCATGAAGCGATGTTGAAAAACATGAAGAGCCTGAAAAGGTGTGAAAAATATGAAGAGCTTCAAAAGGTATGAAAAATATGAGGAGCATGATACAGTTTTAAAAATAGGAGGAGCATGAAGCGGTGTTGAAAAACATGAAGAGCCTGAAAACGTGTGAAAATATGAAGAGCTTCAAAAATATGAAAAATATGAAGAGCTTCAAAGGGTGAGAAAAATATGAAGAGCTTCAAAATGTGTCAAAAATATGAGGAGCATGAAACGTTCTGAAAAATAGGAGGAGCATGAAGCGGTGATGAAATACATGAAGAGCCTGAAAATGTGTGAAAAACATGAAGAGCTTAAAAAGGTGTCAAAAATATGAGGAGCATGAAACGGTCTGAAAAAGAAGAGGAGCATGAAGCGGTGTTGAAAAACATGAAGAGCCTGAAAAGGTGTGAAAAATATGAAGAGCTTCTAAAGGTGTCAAAAATATGAGGAGCATGAAACGGTCTTAAAAATACGAGGAGCATGCAGTGGTGTTGAAAAACATGAAGAGCCTGAAAAGTTGTGAAAAATATGCATAGCTTCAAAAGGTGTCAAAAATTAGATGAGCATGAAACGGTCTGAATATTGGAGGAGCAAGAAGTACTGTTTAAAAAAATGAAGAGCCTGAAAGGGTGTGAAAAATATGAAAAGCTTCAAAAGGTGTCAAAAATATGAGGACCTTGAAACCGTCTGAAAAATAGGAGGAGCATGAAGCGGTGCTGAAAAATATGAAGAGCCTGAAAAGGTGTGAAAAATATGAAGAACTTCTAAAGGTGTCAAAAATATGAGGAGCAAGTAACGGTCTGAAAAATAGGAGAAGCATGAAGCGGTGTTGAAAAACATGAAGAGCCTGAAAAGGTGTGAAAAATATGAAGAGCTTGAAAAGGTGTGAAATATATGAAGAGCTTCAAAAGGTGTCAAAACTGAGATGAGCATGAAACTGTCTGAAAAATAGGAGGAGCATGAAACGGTGATCAAAAACATGAAGAGCCTGAAAAGGTGTGAAAAATATGAAGAGCTTCAAAAGGTGTGAAATACATGAGGAGTTTGAAACGGGCTGAAATATAGGAGAAGCATGAAGTGGTGTGGAAAAATTTGAAGAGCCTGAAAAGGTGTGAAAAATTTGAAGAGCCTGAAAAGGTGTGAAAAATATGAAGAGCCTGAAAAGGTGTGAAAAATTTGAAGAGCCTGAAAAGGTGTGAAACATTTGAAGAGCCTGAAAAGGTGTGAAAAATTTGAAGAGCCTGAAAAGGTGTGAAAAATTTGAAGAGCCTGAAAAGGTGTGAAAAATATGAAGAGCTTCAAATCGTGTGAAATACAAGAGGAGCATGAAACTCTCTGAAAAATAGGAGGAGCATGAAGCGGTTTTCAAAAACATGAAGAGCTTAAAAAGTTGTGAAAAATATGAAAAGCTTCAAGAGGTGTCAAAAATGAGATGAGCATGAAACGGTCTGAACAATAGGAGGATCATGAAACGGTGTTGAAAAACATGAAGAGCCTGAAAAGTTGTGAAAAATATAAAGAGCTTCAAAATGTGTCAAAATATGAGGAGCATGAAACGGTGTGAAAAATAGGAGGAGCATGAAGATGTGTTCAAAAACATGAAGAGCCTGAAAAGGTGTCAAAAATATGAAGAGCTTCAAAAGGTGTGAAAAATATGAGGAGCTTCAAAAAGTGTCAAAATTATGAGGAGCATGAAACGGTCTGAAAAATAGGAGGAGCATGAAGCGGTGTTGAAAAATACGAGGAGCATGAAGAGGTGTTGAAAAAAATGAAGAGCCTGAAAAGGTGTGAAAAATATGAAGAGCTTCTAAAGGTGTCAAAAATATGAGGAGCCTGAAACGGTCTAAAAAATAGGAGGGGCATGAAGCGATGTTGAAAAACATGCAGAGCCTGAAAATGTGTGAAAAATATGAAGATCTTCTAAAGGTGTCAAATATATGAGGACAATGAAACGGCCTGAAAAATTGGAGGAGCATGAAGTGGTGTTGAAAAACATGAAGAGCTTGAAAAGGTGTGAAAAATATAAAGAGCTTCAAAAGGTGTCAAAATTATGAGGAGCATGAAACGGTCTGAAAAATAGGAGGAGCATGAAGTGGTGTTGAAACACATGAAGATCCTGAAATGGTGTGAAATATATGAAGACCTTCAAAATGTGTGAAACTTATGAGGAGCTTCAAAACGTGTCAAAAATATGAGGAGCATGTAATGGTCTGAAAAATCGGAGGAGCATGAAGTGGTGTTCAAAAACATGAAGAGCCTGAAAAGGTGAGAAAAATACGAAGAGCTTCTAAAGGTGTGAAAAATATGAGGAGCATGAAACGGTCTCAAAATAGGAGGAGCATGAAACGGTCTGAAAAATAGGAGGAGCATGAAGCGGTGATGAAAAAAAAGAAGAGCATGAAATGGTTTGAAGAATATGAGGAGCTTCAAAAGGTATCAAAAATAGGAGTAGCATGAAGCCGTGTTGAAAAACATGAAGAGCCTGAAAAGGTGTGGAAAATATGAAGAGCATGAAACGGTCTGAAAAATAGGTGGAGCATGAAGCTGTGTTCAGAAGCATGAAGAGCCTGAAAACTGTGAAAAATATGAAGAGCTTCAAAAAGTGTGAAAAATATGAAGAGTTTCAAAAGGTGTGAAAAATATGAGGAGCATGAAATTGTCTGAAAAATAGGAGGAGCATGAAGCGGTTTTGAAATACATGAAGAGCCTGTAAAGGTTTGAAAAATATGAAGAGCTTCAAAAGGTGTGAAAAATATGAAGAGCTTCAAAATTTGTCAAAAATAAGAGGAGAAAGACTCGGTCTGAAAAATAGGAGGAGCATGAAGCGGTGTTGAAATACATGAAGAGCCTGTAAAGGTTTGAAAAATATGAAGAGCTTCAAAAGGTGTGAAAAATATGAAGAGCTTCAAAATGTGTCAAAAATAGGAGGAGCATGACACGGTCTGAAAAATAGGAGGAGCATGAAGCGGTGTTGAAAAACATGAAGAGCCTGAAAAGGTGTAAAAAACATGAAGAGCCTAAAAAGGTGTCAAAAATATGAGGAATATGAAACGGTCTTAAAAATAGGAGGATCATGAAGAGGTGTTGAAAAACATGAAGTTCCTGAAAAGGTGTGAAATATATGAAGAGCTTCAAAAGTTGTGAAATATATGAGGAGCATGAAACGGTCTGAAAAATAGGAGGAGCATGAAACGGTGTTCAAAAACATGAGGAGCTTCAAAAGGTGTGAAAAATATGAACAGCTTCAAAAGGTGTCAAAAATGAGATGAGTAAAAAACGGTCTGAAAAATGGGAGGAGCATGAAGTTGTGTTGAAAATAATGAAGAGCCTGAAAAGGTGTGAAAAATATGAGGAGCATGATACGGTCTGAAAAATAGGAGGAGCATGAAGTGGTTGTGAAAAAACATGAAGAGCCGGAAAACGTGTGCAAAATATGACGAGCTTCAAAGGTGTGAAATACATGAGAAGCTTGAAACGGTCTGAAAAATAGGAGGAGCATGAAGCGATGTTGAAAAACATGAAGAGCCTTAAAATGTGTGAAAAATATGAAGAGCTTCAAAAAGTGTGAAAAATATGAGGATCATGAAACGGTCTGAAAAATAGGAGGAGCATGAAGCGGGGTTGAAAAACATGAAGAGCCTGAAAAGGTGTGACAAATATGAAGAGCTTCAAAAGGTGTGAAATACATGAGGAGCATGAAACGATCTGAAAAATAGGAGGAGCATGAAGCGGTGTTCAAAAACATGCAGAGTCTGAAAAGGTGTGAAAATTATGAAGAGCTTCAAAAGGTTTGAAAAATATGAAGAGCTTCAAAAGGTGTGAAAAATGAGATGAGCATGAAACGGTCTGAAAAATAGGAGGAGCATGAAGCGGTGTTCAAAAACATGAAGAGCCTGAAAAGATGTGAGAAATATGAAGAGCTTCAAAAGATGTCAAAAATATGAGGAGCATGAAACGGTCTGAAAAATAGGAGGAGCATGAAATGGTGTTCAAACACATGAAGAGCCTGAAAAGGTGTGAAAAATATGCAGAGCTTCAAAAGGTGTGAAATACATGAGGAGCATTAAACGGTTTAAAAATTAGGAGGAGCATGAAGCGGTGTTCAAAAACATGAAGAGCCTGAAAAGGTGTTAAAAATATGAATAGCTTCAAAAGGTGTGAAAAATATGAGGAGCATGAAACGGTCTGAAGAATAGGAGGAGCATGAAGCGGTGTTGAAAAACATGAGGAGCCTGAAAAGGTGTGACAAATATGAAGAGTTCCAAAAGGTGTGAAAAATATGAGGAGCATGATACGGTCTGAAAAATAGGAGGAGCATGAACCAGTGTTCAAAAACATGAAGAGCCTGAAAAGGTGTGAAAAATATGAACAGCTTCAAAAGGTGTGAAAAATATGAGGAGCATGAAACGGTCTGAAAAATAGGAGGAGCATGAAGCGGTGTTGAAAAACATGAGGAGCCTGAAAAGGTGTGACAAATATGAAGAGCTTCAAAAGGTGTGAAATACATGAGGAGCATGAAACGGTCTCAAAAATAGGAGGAGCATGAATCAGTGTTGAAAAACATGAAGAGTCTGAAAAGGTGTGAGAAATATGAAGAGCTTCAAAAATGTGAAAAATATGAAGAGCTTCAAAAGTTGTCAAAAATTAGATGAGCATGAAACGGTCTGAAAAATAGGAGGTGCATGAAGTGGTGTTCAAAAACATGAAGAGCCTGAAATGGTGTGAAATATATGAACACCTTCAAAACGTGTGAAAAATATGAGGAGCTTCAAAAAGTGTCAAAATTATGAGGAGCATGAAACGGTCTGAAAAATAGGAGGAGCATGAAGCGGTGTTGAAAAGTACGAGGAGCATGAAGAGGTGTTGAAAAAAATGAAGAGCCTGAAAAGGTGTGAAAAATATGAAGAGCTTCAAAAGTTGTCAAAAATTAGATGAGCATGAAACGGTCTGAAAAATAGGAGGAGCATGAAGTGGTGTTGAAAAACATGAAGAGCCTGAAATGGTGTGAAATATATGAACACCTTCAAAACGTGTGAAAAATATGAGGAGCTTCAAAAAGTGTCAAAATTATGAGGAGCATGAAACGGTCTGAAAAATAGGAGGAGCATGAAGCGGTGTTGAAAAATACGAGGAGCATGAAGAGGTGTTGAAAAAAATGAAGAGCCTGAAAAGGTGTGAAAAATATGAAGAGCTTCTAAAGGTGTCAAAAATATGAGGAGCCTGAAACGGTCTAAAAAATAGGAGGGGCATGAAGCGATGTTGAAAAACATGCAGAGCCTGAAAATGTGTGAAAAATATGAAGATCTTCTAAAGGTGTCAAATATATGAGGACAATGAAACGGCCTGAAAAATTGGAGGAGCATGAAGTGGTGTTGAAAAACATGAAGAGCTTGAAAAGGTGTGAAAAATATAAAGAGCTTCAAAAGGTGTCAAAATTATGAGGAGCATGAAACGGTCTGAAAAATAGGAGGAGCATGAAGTGGTGTTGAAACACATGAAGATCCTGAAATGGTGTGAAATATATGAAGACCTTCAAAATGTGTGAAACTTATGAGGAGCTTCAAAACGTGTCAAAAATATGAGGAGCATGTAATGGTCTGAAAAATCGGAGGAGCATGAAGTGGTGTTCAAAAACATGAAGAGCCTGAAAAGGTGAGAAAAATACGAAGAGCTTCTAAAGGTGTGAAAAATATGAGGAGCATGAAACGGTCTCAAAATAGGAGGAGCATGAAACGGTCTGAAAAATAGGAGGAGCATGAAGCGGTGATGAAAAAAAAGAAGAGCATGAAATGGTTTGAAGAATATGAGGAGCTTCAAAAGGTATCAAAAATAGGAGTAGCATGAAGCCGTGTTGAAAAACATGAAGAGCCTGAAAAGGTGTGAAAAATATGAAGAGCATGAAACGGTCTGAAAAATAGGTGGAGCATGAAGCTGTGTTCAGAAGCATGAAGAGCCTGAAAACTGTGAAAAATATGAAGAGCTTCAAAAAGTGTGAAAAATATGAAGAGTTTCAAAAGGTGTGAAAAATATGAGGAGCATGAAATTGTCTGAAAAATAGGAGGAGCATGAAGCGGTTTTGAAATACATGAAGAGCCTGTAAAGGTTTGAAAAATATGAAGAGCTTCAAAAGGTGTGAAAAATATGAAGAGCTTCAAAATTTGTCAAAAATAAGAGGAGAAAGACTCGGTCTGAAAAATAGGAGGAGCATGAAGCGGTGTTGAAATACATGAAGAGCCTGTAAAGGTTTGAAAAATATGAAGAGCTTCAAAAGGTGTGAAAAATATGAAGAGCTTCAAAATGTGTCAAAAATAGGAGGAGCATGACACGGTCTGAAAAATAGGAGGAGCATGAAGCGGTGTTGAAAAACATGAAGAGCCTGAAAAGGTGTAAAAAACATGAAGAGCCTAAAAAGGTGTCAAAAATATGAGGAATATGAAACGGTCTTAAAAATAGGAGGATCATGAAGAGGTGTTGAAAAACATGAAGTTCCTGAAAAGGTGTGAAATATATGAAGAGCTTCAAAAGTTGTGAAATATATGAGGAGCATGAAACGGTCTGAAAAATAGGAGGAGCATGAAACGGTGTTCAAAAACATGAGGAGCTTCAAAAGGTGTGAAAAATATGAACAGCTTCAAAAGGTGTCAAAAATGAGATGAGTAAAAAACGGTCTGAAAAATGGGAGGAGCATGAAGTTGTGTTGAAAATAATGAAGAGCCTGAAAAGGTGTGAAAAATATGAGGAGCATGATACGGTCTGAAAAATAGGAGGAGCATGAAGTGGTTGTGAAAAAACATGAAGAGCCGGAAAACGTGTGCAAAATATGACGAGCTTCAAAGGTGTGAAATACATGAGAAGCTTGAAACGGTCTGAAAAATAGGAGGAGCATGAAGCGATGTTGAAAAACATGAAGAGCCTTAAAATGTGTGAAAAATATGAAGAGCTTCAAAAAGTGTGAAAAATATGAGGATCATGAAACGGTCTGAAAAATAGGAGGAGCATGAAGCGGGGTTGAAAAACATGAAGAGCCTGAAAAGGTGTGACAAATATGAAGAGCTTCAAAAGGTGTGAAATACATGAGGAGCATGAAACGATCTGAAAAATAGGAGGAGCATGAAGCGGTGTTCAAAAACATGCAGAGTCTGAAAAGGTGTGAAAATTATGAAGAGCTTCAAAAGGTTTGAAAAATATGAAGAGCTTCAAAAGGTGTGAAAAATGAGATGAGCATGAAACGGTCTGAAAAATAGGAGGAGCATGAAGCGGTGTTCAAAAACATGAAGAGCCTGAAAAGATGTGAGAAATATGAAGAGCTTCAAAAGATGTCAAAAATATGAGGAGCATGAAACGGTCTGAAAAATAGGAGGAGCATGAAATGGTGTTCAAACACATGAAGAGCCTGAAAAGGTGTGAAAAATATGAAGAGCTTCAAAAGGTGTGAAATACATGAGGAGCATTAAACGGTTTAAAAATTAGGAGGAGCATGAAGCGGTGTTCAAAAACATGAAGAGCCTGAAAAGGTGTTAAAAATATGAATAGCTTCAAAAGGTGTGAAAAATATGAGGAGCATGAAACGGTCTGAAGAATAGGAGGAGCATGAAGCGGTGTTGAAAAACATGAGGAGCCTGAAAAGGTGTGACAAATATGAAGAGTTCCAAAAGGTGTGAAAAATATGAGGAGCATGATACGGTCTGAAAAATAGGAGGAGCATGAACCAGTGTTCAAAAACATGAAGAGCCTGAAAAGGTGTGAAAAATATGAACAGCTTCAAAAGGTGTGAAAAATATGAGGAGCATGAAACGGTCTGAAAAATAGGAGGAGCATGAAGCGGTGTTGAAAAACATGAGGAGCCTGAAAAGGTGTGACAAATATGAAGAGCTTCAAAAGGTGTGAAATACATGAGGAGCATGAAACGGTCTCAAAAATAGGAGGAGCATGAATCAGTGTTGAAAAACATGAAGAGCCTGAAAAGGTGTGAGAAATATGAAGAGCTTCAAAAATGTGAAAAATATGAAGAGCTTCAAAAGTTGTCAAAAATTAGATGAGCATGAAACGGTCTGAAAAATAGGAGGTGCATGAAGTGGTGTTCAAAAACATGAAGAGCCTGAAATGGTGTGAAATATATGAACACCTTCAAAACGTGTGAAAAATATGAGGAGCTTCAAAAAGTGTCAAAATTATGAGGAGCATGAAACGGTCTGAAAAATAGGAGGAGCATGAAGCGGTGTTGAAAAGTACGAGGAGCATGAAGAGGTGTTGAAAAAATGAAGAGCCTGAAAAGGTGTGAAAAATATGAAGAGCTTCAAAAGTTGTCAAAAATTAGATGAGCATGAAACGGTCTGAAAAATAGGAGGAGCATGAAGTGGTGTTGAAAAACATGAAGAGCCTGAAATGGTGTGAAATATATGAACACCTTCAAAACGTGTGAAAAATATGAGGAGCTTCAAAAAGTGTCAAAATTATGAGGAGCATGAAACGGTCTGAAAAATAGGAGGAGCATGAAGCGGTGTTGAAAAATACGAGGAGCATGAAGAGGTGTTGAAAAAAATGAAGAGCCTGAAAAGGTGTGAAAAATATGAAGAGCTTCTAAAGGTGTCAAAAATATGAGGAGCCTGAAACGGTCTAAAAAATAGGAGGGGCATGAAGCGATGTTGAAAAACATGCAGAGCCTGAAAATGTGTGAAAAATATGAAGATCTTCTAAAGGTGTCAAATATATGAGGACAATGAAACGGCCTGAAAAATTGGAGGAGCATGAAGTGGTGTTGAAAAACATGAAGAGCTTGAAAAGGTGTGAAAAATATAAAGAGCTTCAAAAGGTGTCAAAATTATGAGGAGCATGAAACGGTCTGAAAAATAGGAGGAGCATGAAGTGGTGTTGAAACACATGAAGATCCTGAAATGGTGTGAAATATATGAAGACCTTCAAAATGTGTGAAACTTATGAGGAGCTTCAAAACGTGTCAAAAATATGAGGAGCATGTAATGGTCTGAAAAATCGGAGGAGCATGAAGTGGTGTTCAAAAACATGAAGAGCCTGAAAAGGTGAGAAAAATACGAAGAGCTTCTAAAGGTGTGAAAAATATGAGGAGCATGAAACGGTCTCAAAATAGGAGGAGCATGAAACGGTCTGAAAAATAGGAGGAGCATGAAGCGGTGATGAAAAAAAAGAAGAGCATGAAATGGTTTGAAGAATATGAGGAGCTTCAAAAGGTATCAAAAATAGGAGTAGCATGAAGCCGTGTTGAAAAACATGAAGAGCCTGAAAAGGTGTGAAAAATATGAAGAGCATGAAACGGTCTGAAAAATAGGTGGAGCATGAAGCTGTGTTCAGAAGCATGAAGAGCCTGAAAACTGTGAAAAATATGAAGAGCTTCAAAAAGTGTGAAAAATATGAAGAGTTTCAAAAGGTGTGAAAAATATGAGGAGCATGAAATTGTCTGAAAAATAGGAGGAGCATGAAGCGGTTTTGAAATACATGAAGAGCCTGTAAAGGTTTGAAAAATATGAAGAGCTTCAAAAGGTGTGAAAAATATGAAGAGCTTCAAAATTTGTCAAAAATAAGAGGAGAAAGACTCGGTCTGAAAAATAGGAGGAGCATGAAGCGGTGTTGAAATACATGAAGAGCCTGTAAAGGTTTGAAAAATATGAAGAGCTTCAAAAGGTGTGAAAAATATGAAGAGCTTCAAAATGTGTCAAAAATAGGAGGAGCATGACACGGTCTGAAAAATAGGAGGAGCATGAAGCGGTGTTGAAAAACATGAAGAGCCTGAAAAGGTGTAAAAAACATGAAGAGCCTAAAAAGGTGTCAAAAATATGAGGAATATGAAACGGTCTTAAAAATAGGAGGATCATGAAGAGGTGTTGAAAAACATGAAGTTCCTGAAAAGGTGTGAAATATATGAAGAGCTTCAAAAGTTGTGAAATATATGAGGAGCATGAAACGGTCTGAAAAATAGGAGGAGCATGAAACGGTGTTCAAAAACATGAGGAGCTTCAAAAGGTGTGAAAAATATGAACAGCTTCAAAAGGTGTCAAAAATGAGATGAGTAAAAAACGGTCTGAAAAATGGGAGGAGCATGAAGTTGTGTTGAAAATAATGAAGAGCCTGAAAAGGTGTGAAAAATATGAGGAGCATGATACGGTCTGAAAAATTGGAGGAGCATGAAGTGGTTGTGAAAAAACATGAAGAGCCGGAAAACGTGTGCAAAATATGACGAGCTTCAAAGGTGTGAAATACATGAGAAGCTTGAAACGGTCTGAAAAATAGGAGGAGCATGAAGCGATGTTGAAAAACATGAAGAGCCTTAAAATGTGTGAAAAATATGAAGAGCTTCAAAAAGTGTGAAAAATATGAGGATCATGAAACGGTCTGAAAAATAGGAGGAGCATGAAGCGGGGTTGAAAAACATGAAGAGCCTGAAAAGGTGTGACAAATATGAAGAGCTTCAAAAGGTGTGAAATACATGAGGAGCATGAAACGATCTGAAAAATAGGAGGAGCATGAAGCGGTGTTCAAAAACATGCAGAGTCTGAAAAGGTGTGAAAATTATGAAGAGCTTCAAAAGGTTTGAAAAATATGAAGAGCTTCAAAAGGTGTGAAAAATGAGATGAGCATGAAACGGTCTGAAAAATAGGAGGAGCATGAAGCGGTGTTCAAAAACATGAAGAGCCTGAAAAGATGTGAGAAATATGAAGAGCTTCAAAAGATGTCAAAAATATGAGGAGCATGAAACGGTCTGAAAAATAGGAGGAGCATGAAATGGTGTTCAAACACATGAAGAGCCTGAAAAGGTGTGAAAAATATGAAGAGCTTCAAAAGGTGTGAAATACATGAGGAGCATTAAACGGTTTAAAAATTAGGAGGAGCATGAAGCGGTGTTCAAAAACATGAAGAGCCTGAAAAGGTGTTAAAAATATGAATAGCTTCAAAAGGTGTGAAAAATATGAGGAGCATGAAACGGTCTGAAGAATAGGAGGAGCATGAAGCGGTGTTGAAAAACATGAGGAGCCTGAAAAGGTGTGACAAATATGAAGAGTTCCAAAAGGTGTGAAAAATATGAGGAGCATGATACAGTCTGAAAAATAGGAGGAGCATGAACCAGTGTTAAAAAACATGAAGAGCCTGAAAAGGTGTGAAAAATATGAACAGCTTCAAAAGGTGTGAAAAATATGAGGAGCATGAAACGGTCTGAAAAATAGGAGGAGCATGAAGCGGTGTTGAAAAACATGAGGAGCCTGAAAAGGTGTGACAAATATGAAGAGCTTCAAAAGGTGTGAAATACATGAGGAGCATGAAACGGTCTCAAAAATAGGAGGAGCATGAAGCGGTGTTCAAAAACATGCAGAGTCTGAAAAGGGGTGAAAAATATGAAGAGCTTCAAAAGGTTTGATAAATATGAAGAGCTTCAAAAGGTGTGAAAAATATGAAAAGCTTCAAAAGGTGTCAGAAATATGAGGAGCATGAAACGGTCTGAAAAATAGGAGGAGCATGAAGCGGAGTTCAAAAACATGAAGAGCCTGAAAAGGTGGGAAAAATATGAAGAGCTTCAAAAGGTGTCAAAAATATGAGGAGCATGAAACGGTCTGCAAAATAGGAGGAGCATGAAGTGGTGTTGAAAAACATGAAGAGCCTGAAAACGTGTGAAAAAAATGAAGAGCTTCAAAAGGTGTGAAAAATATGAAGAGCTTCAAAAGGTGTCAAAAATGAGATGAGTGTAAAACGGTCTGAAATGTGGGAGGAGCATGAAGTGGTGTTGAAAATAATGAAGAGCCTGAAAAGGTGTGAAATATATGAAGAGCTTCAAAAGGTGTGAAAATAAAGAGGAGCATGATACGGTCTGAAAAATAGAAGAAGCATGAAACGGTGATCAAACACATGAAGAGCCTGAAAAGGTGTGGAAAATATGAAGAGCTTCAAAAGGTGTGAAATACATGAGGAGCATGAAACTCTCTGAAAAATAGGAGGAGCATGAAGCTGTGTTCAAAAACATGAAGAGCCTGAAAAGGTGGGAAAAATATGAAGAGCTTCAAAAGGTGTGAAAAATATGAGGAGCATGAAACGGTCTGAAAAATAGAAGCAGCATGAAACGGTGTTGAAAAATATGAAGAGCCTGAAAACGTGTGAAAAATATGAAAAGCTTCAAAAGGTGTCAAAAATGAGATGAGCCTTAAACGGTCTGAAAAACAGGAATAACATGAAAGGGTGTTGAAAATCATGAAGAGCCTGAAATAGTGTGAAAAATATAAAGAGCTGCAAAAGGTGTCAAAAATATGAGGAGCATGAAACGGTCTGATAAATAGGTGGAGCATGAAGCTGTGTTCAAAAACATGAAGAGCCTGAAAAGGTGTGAAAAATATGAAGAGCTTCAAAAGGTGTGAAATATATGAGGAGCATGAAACGGTCTGAAAAATAGGAGGATCATGAAGCAGTTTTCAGAAACATGAAGAGCATGAAAAGGTGTGAAAAATATGAAGAGCTTCAAAAGGTGTGAAATATATGAGGAGAATGAAAGGGTCTGAAAAATAGGAGGATCATGAAGCGGTTTTCAGAAACATGAAGAGCATGAAAAGGTGTGAAAAATATGAAGAGCTTCAAAAGGTGTGAAATACATGAGGAGCATGAAACTCTCTGAAAAATAGGAGGAGCCTGAAGCAATGTTCAAAAACATGAAGAGCCTGAAAATGTGTGAAAAATATGAAGAGCTTCAAAAGGTGTCAAAATTGAGATGAGTATGAAACGGTCTGAAAAATAGTAGGAGCATGAAGTGGTGTTGAAAAAAAAAGAAGAGACTGAAAAGGTGTGAAATATATGAAGAGCTTCAAAAGGTGTCAAAAATATGATGAGAATGAAACGGTCTGAAAAATAGGAGGATCATGAAGCTGTGTCGAAAAACATGAAGAGCCTGAAAAGGTGTGAAAAATATGAAGAGCTTCTAAAGGTGTCAAAAATATGAGGAGCATGAAACGGTCTGAAAAATAGGAGGATCATGAAGCGGTGTTCAAAAACATGAAGAGCCTGAAAAGGTGTGAAAAATATGAAGAGCTCAAAAAGTGTCAAAAATATGATGAGCATGAAACGATCTGAAAAAATAGAAGGAGCATGAAACGGTGATCAAAAACATGAAGAGCCTGAAAAAGTGTGGAAAATATGAAGAGCTTCAAAAGCTGTGAAATACATGAGGAGCATGAAACTCTCTGAAAAATAGGAGGAGCATGAAGCGGTGTTCAAAAACATGAAGAGCCTGAAAAGTTGTGAAAAATATGAAAAGTTTCAAAAGGTGTCAAAAATGAGATGAGCATTAAACGGTCTGAAAAATAGGAATAACATGAAACGGTGTTGAAAATAATGAAGAGCCTGAAAAACTGTGATAAATATAAAGAGCTTCAAAAGGTGTCAAAAATATGAGGAGCATGAAACGGTCTGATAAATAGGAGGAGCATGAAGCTGTGTTCCAAAACATGAAGATCCTGAAAAGGTGTGAAAAATATGAAGAGCTTCAAAAGGTGTGAAATATATGAGGAGCATGAAACGGACTGAAAAATAGAAGCAGCATGAAACGGTGTTGAAAAATATGAAGAGCATGAAAAAGTGTGAAAAATATGAAGAGCTTCAAAAGGTGTGAAAAAAATAAAGTGCTTCAAAGGTGACAAAAATGAGATGAGCATGATACGGTCTGAAATATAGGAGGAGCGTGAAGTGGTGGTGAAAAACATGAAGAGCCTGAAAAGGTGTGAAAAATATGAAGAGCATCAAAAGGTGTGAAATACATGAGGAGCATGAAACGGGCTGAAAAATAGGATGATGAAACGGAGTTGAAAAACATGAAGAGCCTGAAAAGATGTGAAAAATATGAAAAGCTTCAAAAAGTGTCAAAAATATGAGGAGCATGAAACGGTCTGAAAAATAGGAGGAGCATGAAGCTGTGTTCAAAAACATGAAGAGCCTGAAAACGTGTGAAAAATATGAAGAGCTTCAAAAGGTGTCAAAAATATGAGGAGCATGAAACGGTCTGAAAAATAGGAGGAGCATGAAGCTGTGTTCAAAAACATGAAGATCTTAAAAGGGTGTGAAAAATATGAAGAGCTTCAAAAGGTGTGAAAAATATGAGGAGCATGAAACGGTCTGAAAAATAGAAGCAGCATGAAACGGTTTTGAAAAACATGAAGAGCCTGAAAACGTGTGAAAAATATGAAGGGCTTCAAAAGGTGTGAAAAACATGAAGAGCTTCAAAGGTGACAAAAATGAGATGAGCATGAAACGGTCTGAAAAATAGGAGGAGCATGAACGGAGTTGAAAAACATGAAGAGCCTGAAAAGGTGTGAAAAATATGAAGAGCTTCAAAATGTTTCAAAAGTATGAAGAGCATGAAACGGTCTGAAAATCAGGAGGATCATGAAGCGGTGTTCAAAAACATGAAGATCCTGAAAAGGTGTGAAAAATATGAAGAGCTCAAAAAGTGTCAAAAATATGAGGAGCATGAAACGATCTGAAAAATACGAGGAGCATGAAGCAGTGTTCAAAAACATGAAGAGCCTGAAAAGGTGTGAAAAATATGAAGAGCTTCAAAAGGTGTGAAATATATGAGGAGAATGAAACGGTCTGAAAAATAGGAGGATCATGAAGCGGTTTTCAGAAACATGAAAAGGTGTGAAAAATATGAAGAGCTTCAAAAGGTGTGAAATACATGAAGAGCATGAAACGGGCTGAAAAATAAGAGAAGCATGAAGTGCTGTGGAAAAACATGAAGAGCCTGAAAAGCTGTGAAAAATAGGAAGAGCTTCAAAAGGTGTTAAATACATGAGGAGCATGAAATGGGTTGAAAAATAGGAGAAGCATGAAGTGGTGTTTAAAAATATGAAGAGCTTGAAAAGGTGTGAAAAATATGAAGACTTTCAAAAGGTGTCAAAAATGAGATGAGCATGAAACGGTCTGAAAAATAGGAGGATCATGAAACGGTGTTGAAAAACATGAAGAGCCTGAAAAGATGTGAAAAATATGAAGAGCTACAAAAGGTGTCAAAATTATGAGGAGCATGAAACGTTCTGAAAAATAGGAGGAGCCTCAACCTGTGTTCAAAAACATGAAGAGCCTGAAAAGGTGTGAAAAATATGAAAAGCTTCAAAAGGTGTCAAAATGAGATGAGCATGAACCCGTCTGAAAAATAGGAGGAGCATGAAGCGGTGTTGAAAGACATGAAGAGCCTGAAAAGGTGTGAGAAATATGAAGAGCTTTAAAAGGTGTCAAAAATATGAGGAGCATGAAACGGTCTGCAAAAAAGTAGGAGCATGAAGTGATGTTGAAAAACTTGAAGAGCATGAAAAGGTGTGAAAAATATTAAGAGGTTCAAAGTTGTGAAATACATGAGGATCATGAAACGGTGTGAAAAAGTGGAGGAGCATGAAGCAGAGTTCGAAAACATGAAGAGCCTGAAAAGGTTTGAAAAATATGAAGAGCTCAAAAAGTGTCAAAAATATGAGGAGCATGAAACGATCTGAAAAATACGAGGAGCATGAAGCAGTGTTCAAAAACATGAAGAGCTTCAAAAGGTATGAAAAATATGAGAGCTTCAAAAGGTGTCAAAAATATGAGGAGCATGAAACGGTCTGAAAAATATGAGGAACATAAAGCGGTGTTCAAACACATGAAGAGCCTGAAAATGTGTGAAAATTATGAAGATCTTCAAAAGCTGTCAAAATTATGAGGAACATGAAACGTTTTGAAAAATAGGAAGAGCATGAAACGGTGTTGAAAAACATGAAGAGCCTGAAAAGGTGTGAAAAATATGAAGAGCTTCAAAATCTTTGAAAAATATGAAGAGCTTTCAAAGGTGTGAAATACATGAGGAGCATGAAACTCTCTGAAAAATAGGAGGAGCCTGAAATGGTGTTCAAAAACATGAATAGACTGAAAACGTGTGAAAAATATGAAGAGCTTCAAAAGGTGTGAAAAATATGAGGAGCATGATACGGTCTGAAAAATAGGAGGAGCATGAAGCTGTGTTCAAAAACATGAAGAGCCTGAAAAGTTGTGAAAAATATGAAACGCTTCAAAAGGTGTGAAAAATATGAGGAGCATGAAACGGTCTGAAAAATCGGAGGAGCATGAAGCGGTGTTGAAAAACATGAAGAGCCTGAAAATGTGTGAAAAAAATGAAGAGCTTCAAAAGGTGTCAAAAATATGAGGAGCATGAAACGGTCTGAAAAATATGAGCAGCATGAAGCGGTGTTGAAAAACATGAAGAGCCTGAAAAGGTGTGAAAAATATGAAGAGCTTCAAAAGGTGTGAAATACATGAGGAGCATAAAACTCTCTGAAAAAGAGAAGGAGCATGAAGTGGTGTTCAAAAACATGAAGAGCCTGAAAAGGTGTGAAATATAGGAAGAGCTTCAAAAGGTGTGAAAAATATGAGGAGCATGATATGGTTTGAAAAATAGGATTAGCATGAAGCGGTGTTCAAAAACATGAAGAGCCTGAAAAGTTGTGAAAAATATGAAAACCTTCAAAAGGTGTCAAAAATGAGATGAGCATGAAACGGCCTGAAAAATAGGACGTGCATGAAGCGGTGTTGAAAAACATGAAGAGCCTGAAAAGTAGTGAAAAATATGAAGAGCTTCAAAAGGTGTCAAAAATATGAGGAGCATGAAACGGTCTGAAAAATCGGAGGAGCATGAAGCGTTGTTGAAAAACATGAAGAGCCTGAAAAGGTGTGAGAAATATGAAGAGCTTCAAAAGGTGTTAAAATTATGAGTAGCATGAAACGGTCTGCAAAAAAGGAGGAGCATGAAGTGGTGTTGAAAAAGATGAAGAGCCTGAAAAGGTGTTAAAAATATGAAAGCATCAAAAGGTGTCAAAATTATGAGGAGCATGAAACGGTCTGAAAAATAGGAGGAGCATGAAGCGCTGTTGAATATTATAAAGACCCTGAAAAGTTGTGAAAAATATGAAGAGCTTCAAAAGGTGTGAAATATATGAGGAGAATGAAACGGTCTGAAAAATAGGAGGAGCATGAAGCGGTTTGCAGAAATATGAAGAGCATGAAAAGGTGTGAAAAATATGAAGAGCTTCAAAAGATGTGAAATACATGAGGAGCATGAAACGGGCTGAAAAATAAGAGAAGCATGAAGTGCTGTGGAAAAACATGAAGAGCCTGAAAAGCTGTGATAAATATGAAGAGCTTCAAAAGGTGTGAAATACATGAGGAGCATGAAATGGGCTGAAAAATAGGAGAAGCATGAAGTGGTGTTTAAAAATATGAAGAGCTTGAAAAGGTGTGAAAAATATGAAGACCTTCAAAAGGTGTCAAAAATGAGATGAGCATGAAACGGTCTGAAAAATAGGAGGATCATGAAACGGTGTTGAAAAACATGAAGAGCCTGAAAAGATGTGAAAAATATGAAGAGCTACAAAAGGTGTCAAAATTATGAGGAGCATGAAACGTTCTGAAAAATAGGAGGAGCATCAACCTGTGTTCAAAAACATGAAGAGCCTGAAAAGGTGTGAAAAATATGAAAAGCTTCAAAAGGTGTCAAAAATGAGATGAGCATGAACCCGTCTGAAAAATAGGAGGAGCATGAAGCGGTGTTGAAAGACATGAAGAGCCTGAAAAGGTGTGAGAAATATGAAGAGCTTCAAAAGGTGTCAAAAATTTGAGGAGCATGAAACGGTCTGCAAAAAAGTAGGAGCATGAAGTGATGTTGAAAAACTTGAAGAGCATGAAAAGGTGTGAAAAATATTAAGAGGTTCAAAGTTGTGAAATACATGAGGATCATGAAATGGTGTGAAAAAGTGGAGGAGCATGAAGCAGAGTTCGAAAACATGAAGAGCCTGAAAAGGTTTGAAAAATATGAAGAGCTCAAAAAGTGTCAAAAATATGAGGAGTATGAAACGATCTGAAAAATACCAGGAGCATGAAGCAGTGTTCAAAAACATGAAGAGCTTCAAAAGGTATGAAAAATATGAGAGCTTCAAAAGGTGTCAAAAATATGAGGAGCATGAAACGGTCTGAAAAATATGAGGAACATGAAGCGGTGTTCAAACACATGAAGAGCCTGAAAATGTGTGAAAATTATGAAGATCTTCAAAAGCTGTCAAAATTATGAGGAGCATGAAACTCTCTGAAAAATAGGAGGAGCATGAAACGGTGTTGAAAAACATGAAGAGCCTGAAAAGGTGTGAAAAATATGAAGAGCTTCAAAATCTTTGAAAAATATGAAGAGCTTTCAAAGGTGTGAAATACATGAGGAGCATGAAACTCTCTGAAAAATAGGAGGAGCCTGAAATGGTGTTCAAAAACATGAATAGAATGAAAACGTGTGAAAAATACGAAGAGCTTCAAAAGGTGTGAAAAATATGAGGAGCATGATACGGTCTGAAAAATAGGAGGAGCATGAAGCTGTGTTCAAAAACATGAAGAGCCTGAAAAGTTGTGAAAAATATGAAAGGCTTCAAAAGGTGTGAAAAATATGAGGAGCATGAAACTGTCTGAAAAATCGGAGGAGCATGAAGCGGTGTTGAAAAACATGAAGAGCCTGAAAATGTGTGAAAAATATGAAGAGCTTCAAACGGTGTCAAAAATATGAGGAGCATGAAATGGTCTGAAAAATTGGAGGAGCATGAAGCGGTGTTGAAAAACATGAAGAGCCTTAAAAGGTGTGAAAAAAATGAAGAGCTTCAAAAGGTGTCAAAAATATGAGGAGCATGAAACGGTCTGAAAAATATGAGCAGCATGAAGCGGTGTTGAAAAACATGAAGAGCCTGAAAAGGTGTGAAAAATATGAAGAGCTTCAAAAGGTGTGAAATACATGAGGAGCATAAAACTCTCTGAACAAGAGAAGGAGCATGAAGTGGTGTTCAAAAACATGAAGAGCCTGAAAAGGTGTGAAATATATGAAGAGCTTCAAAAGGTTTGAAAAATATGAGGAGCACGATATGGTTTGAAAAATAGGATTAGCATGAAGCGGTGTTCAAAAACATGAAGAGCCTGAAAAGTTGTGAAAAATATGAAAACCTTCAAAGGTGTCAAAAATGAGATGAGCATGAAACGTTCTGAAAAATAGGACGTGCATGAAGCGGTGTTGAAAAACATGAAGAGCCTGAAAAGTAGTGAAAAATATGAAGAGCTTCAAAAGGTGTCAAAAATATGAGGAGCATGAAACGGTCTGAACAATAGGAGAAGCATGAAGCGGTGTTCAAAAACATGAAGAGCCTGAAAAGTTGTGAAAAATATGCAAGCCTTCAAAGGTGTCAAAAATGAGATGAGCATGAAACGGTCTGAAAAATAGGACGTGCATGAAGCAGTGTTGAAAAACATGAAGAGCCTGAAAAGTAGTGAAAAATATGAAGAGCTTCAAAAGGTGTCAAAAATATGAGGAGCATGAAACGGTCTGAACAATAGGAGAAGCATGAAGCGGTGTTCAAATACATGAAGAGCCTGAAAAGGGGTGAAAAATATGAAGAGCTTCAAAAGGTGTCAAAAATATGAGGAGCATGAAACGGTCTGAAAAATCGGAGGAGCATGAAGCGTTGTTGAAAAACATGAAGAGCCTGAAAAGGTGTGAGAAATATGAAGAGCTTCAAAAGGTGTTAAAAGTATGAGTAGCATGAAACGGTCTGCAAAAAAGGAGGAGCATGAAGTGGTGTTGAAAAAGATGAAGAGCCTGAAAAGGTGTTAAAAATATGAAAGCATCAAAAGGTGTCAAAATTATGAGGAGCATGAAACGGTCTGAAAAATAGGAGGAGCATGAAGCGCTGTTGAATATCATAAAGAGCCTGAAAAGTTGTGAAAAATATGAAGAGCTTCAAAAGATGAGAAAAACATGAAGAGCTTCAAAAGGTGTCAAAATGAGATTAGCATGAAAAGGTCTGAAAAATAGGAGGAGCATGAAGTCGTGTTGAATAAAAGGAAAAGTCTGAAAAAGTGTGAAATATATGAAGAGCTTCAAAAGATGTCAAAAATCTGAGGAGAATGAAACGGTCTGAAAAATAGGAGGAGCATGAAGCGATGTTGAAAAACATGAATTGTCTGAAAACGTGTGGAAAATATGAAGAGATTCATAAACGTGAAAAATATGAAGAGCTTCAAAAGGTGTGAAAAATCTGAAGAGCTTCAAAAGGTGTCAAAAAAGAGATGAGCATGAAAAGGTCTGAAAAATAGGAGGAGCATGAAGCGGTGTTGAAAATCATTAAGAGCCTGAAAAGGTGTGAAAAATATGAAGAGCTTCAAAAGGTGTCAAAAATATGAGGAGCATGAAACAATCTGAAAAATAGGAGGAGCATGAAGCGGTGTTCAAAAATATGAAGAGCCTGAAAAGGTGTGAAATATATGAAGAGCTTCAAAAGGTGTCAAAAATATGAGGAGCATGAAACAGTCTGAAAAAAAGGAGGAACATGAAGCGGTGTTCAAAAACATGAAAAGCCTGAAAAGGTGTGAAAAATATGAACAGCTTCAAAAGGTGTCAAAAATATGAGGAGCATGAAACGTTCTGAAAAATAGGACGAGCATGAAGCAGTGATAAAAAACATGAAGTGCCTGAAAAGGTGTGAAATATATGAAGAGTTCCTAAAGGTGTCAAAAATATGAGGAGCACCAAACGGTCTCAAAAATAGGAGGAGGATGAAGTGGTGTTGAAAAACATGAAGAGCCTGAAAAGGTGTGAAAAATATGAAGAGCTTCAAAAGGTGTGAAAAATGAGATGAGCATGAAGCGGTCTGAAAAATAGGAGGAGCATGAGCGGTGTTGAAAAACATGAAGAGCCTGAAAAGGTGTGAAAAATATGAAGAGCTTCAAAAGGTGTGAAATACATGAGGAGCATGAAACTCTCTGAAAAATAGGAGGAGCATGAAGCGATGTTCAAAAACATGAAGAGCCAGAAAATGTGTGAAAAATATGAAGAGCTTCAAAAGGTGTCAAAAATATGAGGAGAATGAAACGGTCTGAAAAATAGGAGGAGCATGAAGCTGTGTCGAAAAACATGAAGAGCCTGAAAAGGTTTGAAAAATATGAAGAGCTTCAAAAGGTGTCAAAAATATGAGGAGAATGAAACGGTCTGAAAAATAGGAGGAGCATGAAGCAGAGTTCGAAAACATGAAGAGCCTGAAAAGGTTTGAAAAATATGAAGAGCTCAAAAAGTGTCAAAAATATGAGGAGCATGAAACGATCTGAAAAATACGAGGAGCATGAAGCAGTGTTCAAAAACATGAAGAGCTTCAAAAGGTATGAAAAATATGAGAGCTTCAAAAGGTGTCAAAAATATGAGGAGCATGAAACGGTCTGATAAATAGGAGGAACATGAAGCGGTGTTCAAACACATGAAGAGCCTGAAAATGTGTGAAAATTATGAAGATCTTCAAAAGGTGTCAAAATTATGAGGAACATGAAACGGTTTGAAAAATAGGAGGAGCATGAAACGGTGTTGAAAAACATGAAGAGCCTGAAAAGGTGTGAAAAATATGAAGAGCTTCAAAATCTTTGAAAAATATGAAGAGCTTTCAAAGGTGTGAAATACATGAGGAGCATGAAACTCTCTGAAAAATAGGAGGAGCCTGAAATGGTGTTCAAAAACATGAATAGACTGAAAACGTGTGAAAAATATGAACAGCTTCAAAAGGTGTCAAAAATATGAGGAGCATGAAACGGTCTGAAAAATATGAGCAGCATGAAGCTGTGTTGAAAAACATGAAGAGCCTTAAAAGGTGTGAAAAAATTGAAGAGCTTCAAAAGGTGTCAAAAATATGAGGAGCATGAAACGGTCTGAAAAATAGGAGGAGCATGAAGCTGTGTCGAAAAACATGAAGAGCCTGAAAATGTGTGAAAAATATGAAGAGCTTCAAAAAGTGTGAAATACATGAGGAGCATGAAACTCTCTGAAAAATAGGAGGAGCATGAAGCGATGTTCAAAAACATGAAGAGCCTGAAAATGTGTGAAAAATATGAAGAGCTTCAAAAGGTGTCAAAAATATGAGGAGAATGAAACGGTCTGAAAAAAAGGAGGAGCATGAAGCTGTGTCGAAAAACATGAAGAGCCTGAAAATGTGTGAAAAATATGAAGAGCTTCAAAAGGTGTCAAAAATATGAGGAGAATGAAACGGTCTGAAAAATAGGAGGAGCATGAAGCTGTGTCGAAAAACATGAAGAGCCTGAAAAGGTGTGAAAAATATGAAGAGCTTCAAAAGGTGTCAAAAATATGAGGAGCATGAAACGGTCTGAAAAATAGGACGAGCATGAAGCAGTGATAAAAAACATGAAGTGCCTGAAAAGGTGTGAAAAATATGAAGAGTTCCTAAAGGTGTCAAAAATATGCAGAGCACCAAACGGTCTCAAAAATAGGAGGAGCATGAAGTGGTGTTGAAAAATATGAAGAGCCTGAAAATGAGTGAAAAATATGAAGAGCTTCAAAAAGTGTCAAAAATATGAGGAGCATGATACGGTTTGAAAAATAGGAGGAGCATGAAGCGGTGTTGAAAAACATGAAGAGTGTGAAAACGTGTGAAAAAATGAAGAGCTTCAAAAATATTAAAAATATGAAGAGCTTCAAAAGTTTTGAAAAATATGAAGAGATTAAAAAGGTGTCAAAAATGAGATGAGCCTGAAACGGTCTGAAAAATAGGAGGAGCATGAGCGGTGTTGAAAATCATGAAGAGCCTGAAAAGGTGTGAAAAATATGAAGAGCTTCAAAAGGTGTGAAATACATGAGGAGCATGAAACTCTCTGAAAAATAGGAGGAGCATGAAGCGATGTTCAAAAACATGAAGAGCCTGAAAATGTGTGAAAAATATGAAGAGCTTCAAAAGGTGTCAAAATTGAGATGAGCATGAAACGGTCTGAAAAATAGGAAGAGCATGAAGCGGTGTTGAAAAACATTAAGAGCTGAAAACGTGTGAAAAATATGAAGAGCTTCAAAAGGTGTCAAAAATGAGATGAGCATGAAACGGTCTGAAAAATAGGAAGAGCATGAAGCGGTGTTGAAAAACATTAAGAGCTGAAAACGTGTGAAAAATATGAAGAGCTTCAAAAGGTGTCAAAAATGAGATGAGCATGAAACGGTCTGAAAAATAGGAAGAGCATGAAGCGGTGTTGAAAAACATTAAGAGCTGAAAACGTGTGAAAAATATGAAGAGCTTCAAAAGGTGTCAAAAATATGAGGAGCATGAAACGGTCTGAAAAATAGGAGGAGCATGAAACGGTGACCAAAAACATGAAGAACCTGAAAAGGTGTGAAAAATATGAAGAGCTTCAAAAGCTGTGAAATACATGAGGAGCATGAAACGGGCTGAAAAATAGGAGAAGCATGAAGTGGTGTGGAAAAATATGAAGAGCCTGAAAATGTGTGAAAAATATGAAAAGCTTCAAAAGGTGTCAAAAATGAGATGAGCATGAAACGGTCTGAAAAATAGGAGGATCATGAAATGGTCTTGAAAAACATGAAGAGCCTGAAAAGATGTGAAAAATATGAAAAGCTTCAAAAAGTGTCAAAAATATGAGGAGCATGAAACGGTCTGAAAAGTAGAAGGAGCATGAAGCTGTGTTCAAAAATATGAAGAGCCTGAAAGGTGTGAAAAATATGAAGAGCTTCAAAAGTTGTCAAAAATATGAGGAGCATGAAACGGTCTGAAAAATAGGACGAGCATGAAGCTGTGTTCAAAAACATGAAGATCTTAAAAGGGTGTGAAAAATATGAAGAGCTTCAAAAGGTGTGAAAAATATGAGGAGCATGAAACGGTCTGAAAAATAGAAGCAGCATGAAACGGTTTTGAAAAACATGAAGAGCCTGAAAACTTGTGAAAAATATGAAGAGCATTAAAAGGTGTGAAAAATATGAAGAGCTTCAAAGGTGACAAAAATGAGAAGAGCATGAAACGGTCTGAAAAATAGGAGGAGCATGAAGTGGTGGAGAAAAACATGAAGAGCCTGAAAAGGTGTGAAAAATATGAAGAGCTTCAAAATGTTTCAAAAATATGAAGAGCATGAAACGGTCTGAAAATCAGGAGGATCATGAAGCGGTGTTCAAAAACATGAAGAGCCTGAAAAGGTGTGAAAAATATGAAGAGCTCAAAAAGTGTCAAAAATATGATGAGCATGAAACGATCTGAAAAATAGAAGGAGCATGAAACGGTGATCAAAACATGAAGAGCCTGAAAAGTTGTGAAAAATATGAAAAGCTTCAAAAGGTGTCAAAAATATGAGGAGCATGAAACGGTCTGAAAAATAGGAGGAACATGAAGCGGTGTTCAAACACATGAAGAGCCTGAAAATGTGTGAAAATTACGAAGATCTTCAAAAGGTGTCAAAATTATGAGGAACATGAAATGGTTTGAAAAATAGGAGGAGCATGAACCGGTGTTGAAAAACATGAAGAGCCTGAAAAGGTGTGAAAAATATGAAGAGCTTCAAAATCTTTGAAATATATGAAGAGCTTTCAAAGGTGTGAAATACATGAGGAGCATGAAACTCTCTGAAAAATAGGAGGAGCCTGAAATGGTGTTCAAAAACATGAATAGACTGAAAACGTGTGAAAAATATGAAGAGCTTCAAAAGGTGTCAAAAATATGAGGAGCATGATACGGTCTGAAAAATATGAGCAGCATGAAGCGGTGTTGAAAAACATGAAGAGCCTTAAAAGGTGTGAAAAAATTGAAGAGCTTCAAAAGGTGTCAAAAATATGAGGAGCATGAAACGGTCTGAAAAATAGGAGGAGCATGAAGCTGTGTCGAAAAACATGAAGAGCCTGAAAATGTGTGAAAAATATGAAGAGCTTCAAAAGGTGTGAAATACATGAGGAGCATGAAACTCTCTGAAAAATAGGAGGAGCATGAAGCGATGTTCAAAAACATGAAGAGCCTGAAAATGTGTGAAAAATATGAAGAGCTTCAAAAGGTGTCAAAAATATGAGGAGAATGAAACGGTCTGAAAAATAGGAGGAGCATGAAGCTGTGTCGAAAAACATGAAGAGCCTGAAAATGTGTGAAAAATATGAAGAGCTTCAAAAGGTGTCAAAAATATGAGGAGAATGAAACGGTCTGAAAAATAGGAGGAGCATGAAGCTGTGTCGAAAAACATGAAGAGCCTGAAAAGGTGTGAAAAATATGAAGAGCTTCAAAAGGTGTCAAAAATATGAGGAGCATGAAACGTTCTGAAAAATAGGACGAGCATGAAGCAGAGATAAAAAGCATGAAGTGCCTGAAAAGGTGTGAAAAATATGAAGAGTTCCTAAAGGTGTCAAAAATATGCGGATCACCAAACGGTCTCAAAAATAGGAGGAGCATGAAGTGGTGTTGAAAAATATGAAGAGCCTGAAAATGAGTGAAAAATATGAAGAGCTTCAAAAAGTGTCAAAAATATGAGGAGCATGATACGGTTTGAAAAATAGGAGGAGCATGAAGCGGTGTTGAAAAACATGAAGAGTGTGAAAACGTGTGAAAATATGAAGAGCTTCAAAAATATTAAAAATATGAAGAGCTTCAAAAGTTTTGAAAAATATGAAGAGATTAAAAAGGTGTCAAAAATGAGATGAGCATGAAACGGTCTGAAAAATAGGAGGAGCATGAGCGGTGTTGAAAATCATGAAGAGCCTGAAAAGGTGAGAAAAATATGAAGAGCTTCAAAAGGTGTGAAATCATGAGGAGCATGAAACTCTCTGAAAAATAGGAGGAGCATGAAGCGATGTTCAAAAACATGAAGAGCCTGAAAATGTGTGAAAAATATGAAGAGCTTCAAAAGGTGTCAAAATTGAGATGAGCATGAAACGGTCGGAAAAATAGGAAGAGCATGAAGCGGTTTTGAAAAACATTAAGAGCTGAAAACGTGTGAAAAATATGAAGAGCTTCAAAAGGTGTCAAAAATGAGATGAGCATGAAACGGTCTGAAAAATAGGAAGAGCATGAAGCGGTGTTGAAAAACATTAAGAGCTGAAAACTTGTGAAAAATATGAAGAGCTTCAAAAGGTGTCAAAAATATGAGGAGCATGAAACGGTCTGAAAAATAGGAGGAGCATGAAACGGTGACCAAAAACATGAAGAGCTTGAAAAGGTGTGAAAAATATGAAGAGCTTCAAAATCTGTGAAATACATGAGGAGCATGAAACGGTCTGAAAAATAGGAGAAGCATGAAGTGGTGTGGAAAAATATGAAGAGCCTGAAAATTTGTGAAAAATATGAAAAGCTTCAAAAGGTGTCAAAAATGAGATGAGCATGAAACGGTCTGAAAAATAGGAGGATCATGAAATGGTGTTGAAAAACATGAAGAGCCTGAAAAGATGTGAAAAATATGAAAAGCTTCAAAAAGTGTCAAAAATATGAGGAGCATGAAACGGTCTGAAAAATAGGAGGAGCATGAAGCTGTGTTCAAAAATATGAAGAGCCTGAAAAGGTGTGAAAAATATGAAGAGCTTCAAAAGTTGTCAAAAATATGAGGAGCATGAAACGGTCTGAAAAATAAGAGGAGCATGAAGCTGTGTTCAAAAACATGAAGATCTTAAAAGGGTGTGAAAAATATGAAGAGCTTCAAAAGGTGTGAAAAATATGAGGAGCATGAAACGGTCTGAAAAATAGAAGCAGCATGAAACGGTTTTGAAAAACATGAAGAGCCTGAAAACTTGGGAAAAATATGAAGAGCTTTAAAAGTTGTGAAAAATATGAAGAGCTTCAAAGGTGACAAAAATGAGAAGAGCATGAAACGGTCTGAAAAATAGGAGGAGCATGAAGTGGTGGAGAAAAACATTAAGAGCCTGAAAAGGTGTGAAAAATATGAAGAGCTTCAAAATGTTTCAAAAATATGAAGAGCATGAAACGGTCTGAAAATCAGGAGGATCATGAAGCGGTGTTCAAAAACATGAAGAGCCTGAAAAGGTGTGGAAAATATGAAGAGCTTCAAAAGCTGTGAAATACATGAGGAGCATGAAACTCTCTGAAAAATAGGAGGAGCATGAAGCGGTGTTGAAAAACATGAAGAGCCTGAAAATGTGTGAAATATATGAAGAGCTTCAAAAGCTGTCAAAAAGATGAGGAGCATGAAACACTCTGAAAAATAGGAGGAGCATGAAGTGGTGTTGAAAAAAATGAAGAACCTGAAAGGGTGTGAAATATATGAAGAGCTTGAAAAGGTGTCAAAAATATGAGGAGAATGAAACGGTCTGAAAAATAGGAGGAGTATGAAGAGGTGTTAAAAAACCTGAAGAGCGGGAAAAGGTGTGAAAAATATGAAGAGTTTCTAAAGGTGTCAGAAATATGAGGAGCATGAAACGGTCTGAAAAATAGGAGGAGCATGAAGCGGTGTTCAAAAACATGAAGAGCCTGAAAAGGTGTGCAAAATATGAATAGCTTCAAAAATGTGAAAAATATGAGGAGCATGAAACGTTCTGAAAAATAGGAGGAGCATGAAGCGGTGTTCAAAAACATGAAGAGCCTGAAAAGGTGTGAAAAATATGAATAGCATCAAAATGTTTCAAAAATATGAAGAGCATGAAACGGTCTGAAAAATAGGAGGAGCATGAAGCTGTGTCGAAAAACATGAAGAGCCTGAAAAGGTGTGAAAAAAATCAAGAGCTTCTAAATGTGTCAAAAATATGAGGAGCATGAAACGGTCTGAAAAATAGGAGGATCATGAAGCGGTGTTCAAAAACATGAAGAGCCTGAAAAGGTGTGAAAAATATGAAGAGCTCAAAAAGAGTCAAAAATATGATGAGCATGAAACGATCTGAAAAATAGAAGGAGCATGAAACGGTGATCAAAAACATGAAGAGCCTGAAAAGGTGTGAAAAATATGAAGAGCTCAAAAAGTGTCAAAAATATGAGGAGCATGAAACGCTCTGAAAAATAGGAGGAGCATGAAGCGATGTTCAAAAACATGAAGAGCCTGAAAAGTTGTGAAAAATATGAAAAGCTTCAAAAGGTGTCAAAAATGAGATTAGCATTAAATGGTCGGAAAAATAGGAATAACATGAAACGGTGTTGAAAATCATGAAGAGCCTGAAATAGTGTGAAAAATATAAAGAGCTTCAAAAGGTGTCAAAAATATGAGGAGCATGAAACAGTCTGATAAATAGGTGGAGCAAGAAGCTGTGTTCAAAAACATGAAGAGCCTGAAAAGTTGTGAAAAATATGAAGAGCTTCAAAATGTTTCACAAATATGAAGAGCATGAAACGGTCTGAAAAACAGGAGGATCATGAAGCGGTGTTCAAAAACATAAAGAGCCTGAAAAGGTGTGAAAAATATGAAGAGCTTCAAAAGGTGTCAAAAATATGAGGAGCATGAAACGGTCTGAAAAATAGGAGTAGCATGAAACGGTGATCAAAAACATGAAGAGCCTGAAAAGGTTTGGAAAATGTGAAGAGCTTTTAAGGTGTCAAAAATATGAGGAGCATAAACGATCTGAAAAATAGGAGTAGCATGAAGCGGTGTTCAAAAACATGAAGAGCCTGAAAAGGTGGGAAAAATATGAAGAGCTTCAAAAGGTGTGAAAAATATGAGGAGCATGAAACGGTCTGAAAAATAGAAGCAGCATGAAACGGTGTTGAAAAATATGAAGAGCCTGAAAACGTGTGAAAAATATGAAGAGCTTCAAAAGGTGTGAAAAATATAAAGAGCTTCAAAGGTGACAAAAATGAGATGAGCATGAAACGGTCTGAAAAATAGGAGGAGAATGAAGTGGTGGTGAAAAACATGAAGAGCCTGAAAAGGTTTGAAAAATATGAAGAGCTCAAAAAGTGTCAAAAATATGAGGAGCATGAAACGATCTGAAAAATACGAGGAGCATGAAGCAGTGTTCAAAAACATGAAGAGCCTGAAAAGGTGGGAAAAATATGAAGAGCTTCAAAAGGTGTGAAATATATGAGGAGAATGAAACGGTCTGAAAAATAGGAGGATCATGAAGCGGTTTTCAGAAACATGAAGAGCATGAAAAGGTGTGAAAAATATGAAGAGCTTCAAAAGGTGTGAAATATATGAGGAGAATGAAACGGTCTGAAAAATAGGATGATCATGAAGCGGTTTTCAGTAACATGAAGAGCATGAAAAGGTGTGAAAAATAGGAAGAGTTTCAAAAGGTGTCATAAATATGAGGAGCATGAAACGGTCTGAAAAATAGGAGGAGCTTGGAACGGTGATCAAAAACATGAAGAGCCTGAAAAGGTGTGAAAAATATGAAGAGCTTCAAAATGTGTGAAATACATGAGGAGCATGAAACGGTCTGAAAAATAGGAGGAGCATGAAGCGGTGTTCAAAAACATGAAGAGCCTGAAAAGGTGTGAAAAATATGAAGAGCTCAAAAAGTGTCAAAAATATGATGAGCATGAAACGATCTGAAAAATAGAAGGAGCATGAAACGGTGTTCCAAAACATGAAGAGCCTGAAAAGTTGTGAAAAATATGAAAAGCCTCAAAAGGTGTCAAAAATGAGATTAGCATTAAACGGTCGGAAAAATAGGAATAACATGAAACGGTGTTGAAAATCATGAAGAGCCTGAAATAGTGTGAAAAATATAAAGAGCTGCAAATGGTGTCAAAAATATGAGGAGCATGAAACGGTCTGATAAATAGGTGGAGCATGAAGCTGTGTTCAAAAACATGAAGAGCCTGAAAAGGTGTGAAAAATATGAAGAGCTTCAAAATGTTTCACAAATATGAAGAGCATGAAACGGTCTGAAAAACAGGAGGATCATGAAGCGGTGTTCAAAAACATGAAGAGCCTGAAAAGGTGTGAAAAATATGAAGAGCTGCAAAAGGTGTCAAAAATATGAGGAGCATGAAACGGTCTGAAAAATAGGAGGAGCATGAAACGGTGATCAAAAACATGAAGAGCCTGAAAAGGTTTGAAAAATATGAAGAGCTTCTAAAGGTGTCAAAAATATGAGGAGCATAAACGATCTGAAAAATAGGAGTAGCATGAAGCTGTGTTCAAAAACATGAAGAGCCTGAAAAGGTGTGAAAAATATGAAGAGCTCAAAAAGTGTCAAAAATATGAGGAGCATGAAACGATCTGAAAAATAGAAGAAGCATGAAACGGTGATCAAACACATGAAGAGCCTGAAAAAGTGTGGAAAATATGAAGAGCTTCAAAAGGTGTGAAATACATGAGGAGCATGAAACTCTCTGAAAAATAGGAGGAGCATGAAGCGGTGTTCAAAAACATGAAGAGCCTGAAAAGTTGTGAAAAATATGAAGAGCTTCAAAAGATGAGAAAAACATGAAGAGTTTCAAAAGGTGTCAAAATAAGATGAGCATGAAAAGGTCTGAAAAATAGGAGGAGCATGAAGTCGTGTTGAATAAAAGGAAAAGTCTGAAAAAGTGTGAAATATATGAAGAGCTTCAAAAGATGTCAAAAATATGAGGAGAATGAAACGGTCTGAAAAATAGGAGGAGCATGAAGCGATGTTGAAAAACATGAATTGTCTGAAAACGTGTGGAAAATATGAAGAGATTCATAAACGTGAAAAATATGAAGAGCTTCAAAAGGTGTGAAAAATCTGAAGAGCTTCAAAAGGTGTCAAAAAAGAGATGAGCATGAAAAGGTCTGAAAAATAGGAGGAGCATGAAGCGGTGTTGAAAATCATTAAGAGCCTGAAAAGGTGTGAAAAATATGAAGAGCTTCAAAAGGTGTCAAAAATATGAGGAGCATGAAACAATCTGAAATATAGGAGGAGCATGAAGCGGTGTTCAAAAATATGAAGAGCCTGAAAAGGTGTGAAATATATGAAGAGCTTCAAAAGGTGTCAAAAATATGGGGAGCATGAAACGGTCTGAAAAATAGGACGAGCATGAAGCAGTGATAAAAAACATGAAGTGCCTGAAAAGGTGTGAAATATATGAAGAGTTCCTAAAGGTGTCAAAAATATGAGGAGCACAAAACGGTCTCAAAAATAGGAGGAGCATGAAGTGGTGTTGAAAAACATGAAGAGCCTGAAAAGGTGTGAAAAATATGAAGAGCTTCAAAAGGTGTGAAAAATGAGATGAGCATGAAACGGTCTGAAAAATAGGAGGAGCATGAGCGGTGTTGAAAAACATGAAGAGCCTGAAAAGGTGTGAAAAATATGAAGAGCTTCAAAAGGTGTGAAATACATGAGGAGCATGAAACTCTCTGAAAAATAGGAGGAGCATGAAGCGATGTTCAAAAACATGAAGAGCCAGAAAATGTGTGAAAAATATGAAGAGCTTCAAAAAGTGTCAAAAATATGAGGAGAATGAAACGGTCTGAAAAATAGGAGGAGCATGAAGCTGTGTCGAAAAACATGAAGAGCCTGAAAAGGTTTGAAAAATATGAAGAGCTTCAAAAGGTGTCAAAAATATGAGGAGAATGAAACGGTCTGAAAAATAGGAGGAGCATGAAGCAGAGTTCGAAAACATGAAGAGCCTGAAAAGGTTTGAAAAATATGAAGAGCTCAAAAAGTGTCAAAAATATGAGGAGCATGAAACGATCTGAAAAATACGAGGAGCATGAAGCAGTGTTCAAAAACATGAAGAGCTTCAAAAGGTGTGAAAAATATGAGAGCTTCAAAAGGTGTCAAAAATATGAGGAGCATGAAACGGTCTGATAAATAGGAGGAACATGAAGCGGTGTTCAAACACATGAAGAGCCTGAAAATGTGTGAAAATTATGAAGATCTTCAAAAGGTGTCAAAATTATGAGGAACATGAAACGGTTTGAAAAATAGGAGGAGCATGAACCGGTGTTGAAAAACATGAAGAGCCTGAAAAGGTGTGAAAAATATGAAGAGCTTCAAAATCTTTGAAAAATATGAAGAGCTTTCAAAGGTGTGAAATACATGAGGAGCATGAAACTCTCTGAAAAATAGGAGGAGCCTGAAATGGTGTTCAAAAACATGAATAGACTGAAAACGTGTGAAAAATATGAAGAGCTTCAAAAGGTGTCAAAAATATGAGGAGCATCAAACGGTCTGAAAAATATGAGCAGCATGAAGCGGTGTTGAAAAACATGAAGAGCCTTAAAAGGTGTCAAAAAATTGAAGAGCTTCAAAAGGTGTCAAAAATATGAGGAGCATGAAACGGTCTGAAAAATAGGAGGAGCATGAAGCTGTGTCGAAAAACATGAAGAGCCTGAAAATGTGTGAAAAATATGAAGAGCTTCAAAAGGTGTGAAATACATGAGGAGCATGAAACTCTCTGAAAAATAGGAGGAGCATGAAGCGATGTTCAAAAACATGAAGAGCCTGAAAATGTGTGAAAAATATGAAGAGCTTCAAAAGGTGTCAAAAATATGAGGAGAATGAAACGGTCTGAAAAATAGGAGGAGCATGAAGCTGTGTCGAAAAACATGAAGAGCCTGAAAATGTGTGAAAAATATGAAGAGCTTCAAAAGGTGTCAAAAATATGAGGAGAATGAAACGGTCTGAAAAATAGGAGGAGCATGAAGCTGTGTCGAAAAACATGAAGAGCCTGAAAAGGTGTGAAAAATATGAAGAGCTTCAAAAGGTGTCAAAAATATGAGGAGCATGAAACGGTCTGAAAAATAGGACGAGCATGAAGCAGTGATAAAAAACATGAAGTGCCTGAAAAGGTGTGAAAAATATGAAGAGTTCCTAAAGGTGTCAAAAATATGCAGAGCACCAAACGGTCTCAAAAATAGGAGGAGCATGAAGTGGTGTTGAAAAATATGAAGAGCCTGAAAATGAGTGAAAAATATGAAGAGCTTCAAAAAGTGTCAAAAATATGAGGAGCATGATACGGTTTGAAAAATAGGAGGAGCATGAAGCGGTGTTGAAAAACATGAAGAGTGTGAAAACGTGTGAAAAAATGAAGAGCTTCAAAAATATTAAAAATATGAAGAGCTTCAAAAGTTTTGAAAAATATGAAGAGATTAAAAAGGTGTCAAAAATGAGATGAGCCTGAAACGGTCTGAAAAATAGGAGGAGCATGAGCGGTGTTGAAAATCATGAAGAGCCTGAAAAGGTGTGAAAAATATGAAGAGCTTCAAAAGGTGTGAAATACATGAGGAGCATGAAACTCTCTGAAAAATAGGAGGAGCATGAAGCGATGTTCAAAAACATGAAGAGCCTGAAAATGTGTGAAAAATATGAAGAGCTTCAAAAGGTGTCAAAATTGAGATGAGCATGAAACGGTCTGAAAAATAGGAAGAGCATGAAGCGGTGTTGAAAAACATTAAGAGCTGAAAACGTGTGAAAAATATGAAGAGCTTCAAAAGGTGTCAAAAATGAGATGAGCATGAAACGGTCTGAAAAATAGGAAGAGCATGAAGCGGTGTTGAAAAACATTAAGAGCTGAAAACGTGTGAAAAATATGAAGAGCTTCAAAAGGTGTCAAAAATGAGATGAGCATGAAACGGTCTGAAAAATAGGAAGAGCATGAAGCGGTGTTGAAAAACATTAAGAGCTGAAAACGTGTGAAAAATATGAAGAGCTTCAAAAGGTGTCAAAAATATGAGGAGCATGAAACGGTCTGAAAAATAGGAGGAGCATGAAACGGTGACCAAAAACATGAAGAACCTGAAAAGGTGTGAAAAATATGAAGAGCTTCAAAAGCTGTGAAATACATGAGGAGCATGAAACGGGCTGAAAAATAGGAGAAGCATGAAGTGTTGTGGAAAAATATGAAGAGCCTGAAAATGTGTGAAAAATATGAAAAGCTTCAAAAGGTGTCAAAAATGAGATGAGCATGAAACGGTCTGAAAAATAGGAGGATCATGAAATGGTCTTGAAAAACATGAAGAGCCTGAAAAGATGTGAAAAATATGAAAAGCTTCAAAAAGTGTCAAAAATATGAGGAGCATGAAACAGTCTGAAAAGTAGAAGGAGCATGAAGCTGTGTTCAAAAATATGAAGAGCCTGAAAGGTGTGAAAAATATGAAGAGCTTCAAAAGTTGTCAAAAATATGAGGAGCATGAAACGGTCTGAAAAATAGGACGAGCATGAAGCTGTGTTCAAAAACATGAAGATCTTAAAAGGGTGTGAAAAATATGAAGAGCTTCAAAAGGTGTGAAAAATATGAGGAGCATGAAACGGTCTGAAAAATAGAAGCAGCATGAAACGGTTTTGAAAAACATGAAGAGCCTGAAAACTTGTGAAAAATATGAAGAGCATTAAAAGGTGTGAAAAATATGAAGAGCTTCAAAGGTGACAAAAATGAGAAGAGCATGAAACGGTCTGAAAAATAGGAGGAGCATGAAGTGGTGGAGAAAAACATGAAGAGCCTGAAAAGGTGTGAAAAATATGAAGAGCTTCAAAATGTTTCAAAAATATGAAGAGCATGAAACGGTCTGAAAATCAGGAGGATCATGAAGCGGTGTTCAAAAACATGAAGAGCCTGAAAAGGTGTGAAAAATATGAAGAGCTCAAAAAGTGTCAAAAATATGATGAGCATGAAACGATCTGAAAAATAGAAGGAGCATGAAACGGTGATCAAAACATGAAGAGCCTGAAAAGTTGTGAAAAATATGAAAAGCTTCAAAAGGTGTCAAAAATATGAGGAGCATGAAACGGTCTGAAAAATAGGAGGAACATGAAGCGGTGTTCAAACACATGAAGAGCCTGAAAATGTGTGAAAATTATGAAGATCTTCAAAAGGTGTCAAAATTATGAGGAACATGAAACGGTTTGAAAAATAGGAGGAGCATGAACCGGTGTTGAAAAACATGAAGAGCCTGAAAAGGTGTGAAAAATATGAAGAGCTTCAAAATCTTTGAAAAATATGAAGAGCTTTCAAAGGTGTGAAATACATGAGGAGCATGAAACTCTCTGAAAAATAGGAGGAGCCTGAAATGGTGTTCAAAAACATGAATAGACTGAAAACGTGTGAAAAATATGAAGAGCTTCAAAAGGTGTCAAAAATATGAGGAGCATCAAACGGTCTGAAAAATATGAGCAGCATGAAGCGGTGTTGAAAAACATGAAGAGCCTTAAAAGGTGTGAAAAAATTGAAGAGCTTCAAAAGGTGTCAAAAATATGAGGAGCATGAAACGGTCTGAAAAATAGGAGGAGCATGAAGCTGTGTCGAAAAACATGAAGAGCCTGAAAATGTGTGAAAAATATGAAGAGCTTCAAAAGGTGTGAAATACATGAGGAGCATGAAACTCTCTGAAAAATAGGAGGAGCATGAAGCGATGTTCAAAAACATGAAGAGCCTGAAAATGTGTGAAAAATATGAAGAGCTTCAAAAGGTGTCAAAAATATGAGGAGAATGAAACGGTCTGAAAAATAGGAGGAGCATGAAGCTGTGTCGAAAAACATGAAGAGCCTGAAAATGTGTGAAAAATATGAAGAGCTTCAAAAGGTGTCAAAAATATGAGGAGAATGAAACGGTCTGAAAAATAGGAGGAGCATGAAGCTGTGTCGAAAAACATGAAGAGCCTGAAAAGGTGTGAAAAATATGAAGAGCTTCAAAAGGTGTCAAAAATATGAGGAGCATGAAACGTTCTGAAAAATAGGACGAGCATGAAGCAGAGATAAAAAACATGAAGTGCCTGAAAAGGTGTGAAAAATATGAAGAGTTCCTAAAGGTGTCAAAAATATGCGGATCACCAAACGGTCTCAAAAATAGGAGGAGCATGAAGTGGTGTTGAAAAATATGAAGAGCCTGAAAATGAGTGAAAAATATGAAGAGCTTCAAAAAGTGTCAAAAATATGAGGAGCATGATACGGTTTGAAAAATAGGAGGAGCATGAAGCGGTGTTGAAAAACATGAAGAGTGTGAAAACGTGTGAAAATATGAAGAGCTTCAAAAATATTAAAAATATGAAGAGCTTCAAAAGTTTTGAAAAATATGAAGAGATTAAAAAGGTGTCAAAAATGAGATGAGCATGAAACGGTCTGAAAAATAGGAGGAGCATGAGCGGTGTTGAAAATCATGAAGAGCCTGAAAAGGTGAGAAAAATATGAAGAGCTTCAAAAGGTGTGAAATCATGAGGAGCATGAAACTCTCTGAAAAATAGGAGGAGCATGAAGCGATGTTCAAAAACATGAAGAGCCTGAAAATGTGTGAAAAATATGAAGAGCTTCAAAAGGTGTCAAAATTGAGATGAGCATGAAACGGTCGGAAAAATAGGAAGAGCATGAAGCGGTTTTGAAAAACATTAAGAGCTGAAAACGTGTGAAAAATATGAAGAGCTTCAAAAGGTGTCAAAAATGAGATGAGCATGAAACGGTCTGAAAAATAGGAAGAGCATGAAGCGGTGTTGAAAAACATTAAGAGCTGAAAACTTGTGAAAAATATGAAGAGCTTCAAAAGGTGTCAAAAATATGAGGAGCATGAAACGGTCTGAAAAATAGGAGGAGCATGAAACGGTGACCAAAAACATGAAGAGCTTGAAAAGGTGTGAAAAATATGAAGAGCTTCAAAATCTGTGAAATACATGAGGAGCATGAAACGGTCTGAAAAATAGGAGAAGCATGAAGTGGTGTGGAAAAATATGAAGAGCCTGAAAATTTGTGAAAAATATGAAAAGCTTCAAAAGGTGTCAAAAATGAGATGAGCATGAAACGGTCTGAAAAATAGGAGGATCATGAAATGGTGTTGAAAAACATGAAGAGCCTGAAAAGATGTGAAAAATATGAAAAGCTTCAAAAAGTGTCAAAAATATGAGGAGCATGAAACGGTCTGAAAAATAGGAGGAGCATGAAGCTGTGTTCAAAAATATGAAGAGCCTGAAAAGGTGTGAAAAATATGAAGAGCTTCAAAAGTTGTCAAAAATATGAGGAGCATGAAACGGTCTGAAAAATAAGAGGAGCATGAAGCTGTGTTCAAAAACATGAAGATCTTAAAAGGGTGTGAAAAATATGAAGAGCTTCAAAAGGTGTGAAAAATATGAGGAGCATGAAACGGTCTGAAAAATAGAAGCAGCATGAAACGGTTTTGAAAAACATGAAGAGCCTGAAAACTTGGGAAAAATATGAAGAGCTTTAAAAGTTGTGAAAAATATGAAGAGCTTCAAAGGTGACAAAAATGAGAAGAGCATGAAACGGTCTGAAAAATAGGAGGAGCATGAAGTGGTGGAGAAAAACATTAAGAGCCTGAAAAGGTGTGAAAAATATGAAGAGCTTCAAAATGTTTCAAAAATATGAAGAGCATGAAACGGTCTGAAAATCAGGAGGATCATGAAGCGGTGTTCAAAAACATGAAGAGCCTGAAAAGGTGTGGAAAATATGAAGAGCTTCAAAAGCTGTGAAATACATGAGGAGCATGAAACTCTCTGAAAAATAGGAGGAGCATGAAGCGGTGTTGAAAAACATGAAGAGCCTGAAAATGTGTGAAATATATGAAGAGCTTCAAAAGCTGTCAAAAAGATGAGGAGCATGAAACACTCTGAAAAATAGGAGGAGCATGAAGTGGTGTTGAAAAAAATGAAGAACCTGAAAGGGTGTGAAATATATGAAGAGCTTGAAAAGGTGTCAAAAATATGAGGAGAATGAAACGGTCTGAAAAATAGGAGGAGTATGAAGAGGTGTTAAAAAACCTGAAGAGCCGGAAAAGGTGTGAAAAATATGAAGAGTTTCTAAAGGTGTCAGAAATATGAGGAGCATGAAACGGTCTGAAAAATAGGAGGAGCATGAAGCGGTGTTCAAAAACATGAAGAGCCTGAAAAGGTGTGCAAAATATGAATAGCTTCAAAAATGTGAAAAATATGAGGAGCATGAAACGTTCTGAAAAATAGGAGGAGCATGAAGCGGTGTTCAAAAACATGAAGAGCCTGAAAAGGTGTGAAAAATATGAATAGCATCAAAATGTTTCAAAAATATGAAGAGCATGAAACGGTCTGAAAAATAGGAGGAGCATGAAGCTGTGTCGAAAAACATGAAGAGCCTGAAAAGGTGTGAAAAAAATCAAGAGCTTCTAAATGTGTCAAAAATATGAGGAGCATGAAACGGTCTGAAAAATAGGAGGATCATGAAGCGGTGTTCAAAAACATGAAGAGCCTGAAAAGGTGTGAAAAATATGAAGAGCTCAAAAAGAGTCAAAAATATGATGAGCATGAAACGATCTGAAAAATAGAAGGAGCATGAAACGGTGATCAAAAACATGAAGAGCCTGAAAAGGTGTGAAAAATATGAAGAGCTCAAAAAGTGTCAAAAATATGAGGAGCATGAAACGCTCTGAAAAATAGGAGGAGCATGAAGCGATGTTCAAAAACATGAAGAGCCTGAAAAGTTGTGAAAAATATGAAAAGCTTCAAAAGGTGTCAAAAATGAGATTAGCATTAAATGGTCGGAAAAATAGGAATAACATGAAACGGTGTTGAAAATCATGAAGAGCCTGAAATAGTGTGAAAAATATAAAGAGCTTCAAAAGGTGTCAAAAATATGAGGAGCATGAAACAGTCTGATAAATAGGTGGAGCATGAAGCTGTGTTCAAAAACATGAAGAGCCTGAAAAGTTGTGAAAAATATGAAGAGCTTCAAAATGTTTCACAAATATGAAGAGCATGAAACGGTCTGAAAAACAGGAGGATCATGAAGCGGTGTTCAAAAACATAAAGAGCCTGAAAAGGTGTGAAAAATATGAAGAGCATCAAAAGGTGTCAAAAATATGAGGAGCATGAAACGGTCTGAAAAATAGGAGTAGCATGAAACGGTGATCAAAAACATGAAGAGCCTGAAAAGGTTTGAAAAATGTGAAGAGCTTTTAAGGTGTCAAAAATATGAGGAGCATAAACGATCTGAAAAATAGGAGTAGCATGAAGCGGTGTTCAAAAACATGAAGAGCCTGAAAAGGTGGGAAAAATATGAAGAGCTTCAAAAGGTGTGAAAAATATGAGGAGCATGAAACGGTCTGAAAAATAGAAGCAGCATGAAACGGTGTTGAAAAATATGAAGAGCCTGAAAACGTGTGAAAAATATGAAGAGCTTCAAAAGGTGTGAAAAATATAAAGAGCTTCAAAGGTGACAAAAATGAGATGAGCATGAAACGGTCTGAAAAATAGGAGGAGAATGAAGTGGTGGTGAAAAACATGAAGAGCCTGAAAAGGATTGAAAAATATGAAGAGCTCAAAAAGTGTCAAAAATATGAGGAGCATGAAACGATCTGAAAAATACGAGGAGCATGAAGCAGTGTTCAAAAACATGAAGAGCCTGAAAAGGTGTGAAAAATATGAAGAGCTTCAAAAGGTGTGAAATATATGAGGAGAATGAAACGGTCTGAAAAATAGGAGGATCATGAAGCGGTTTTCAGAAACATGAAGAGCATGAAAAGGTGTGAAAAATATGAAGAGCTTCAAAAGGTGTGAAATATATGAGGAGAATGAAACGGTCTGAAAAATAGGATGATCATGAAGCGGTTTTCAGTAACATGAAGAGCATGAAAAGGTGTGAAAAATAGGAAGAGTTTCAAAAGGTGTCATAAATATGAGGAGCATGAAACGGTCTGAAAAATAGGAGGAGCTTGGAACGGTGATCAAAAACATGAAGAGCCTGAAAAGGTGTGAAAAATATGAAGAGCTTCAAAAGGTGTGAAATACATGAGGAGCATGAAACGGTCTGAAAAATAGGAGGAGCATGAAGCGGTGTTCAAAAACATGAAGAGCCTGAAAAGGTGTGAAAAATATGAAGAGCTCAAAAAGTGTCAAAAATATGATGAGCATGAAACGATCTGAAAAATAGAAGGAGCATGAAACGGTGATCAAAAACATGAAGAGCCTGAAAAGTTGTGAAAAATATGAAGAGGTCAAAAAGTGTCAAAAATATGAGGAGCATGAAACGCTCTGAAAAATACGAGGAGCATGAAGCGGTGTTCCAAAACATGAAGAGCCTGAAAAGTTGTGAAAAATATGAAAAGCCTCAAAAGGTGTCAAAAATGAGATTAGCATTAAACGGTCGGAAAAATAGGAATAACATGAAACGGTGTTGAAAATCATGAAGAGCCTGAAATAGTGTGAAAAATATAAAGAGCTGCAAATGGTGTCAAAAATATGAGGAGCATGAAACGGTCTGATAAATAGGTGGAGCATGAAGCTGTGTTCAAAAACATGAAGAGCCTGAAAAGGTGTGAAAAATATGAAGAGCTTCAAAATGTTTCACAAATATGAAGAGCATGAAACGGTCTGAAAAACAGGAGGATCATGAAGCGGTGTTCAAAAACATGAAGAGCCTGAAAAGGTGTGAAAAATATGAAGAGCTGCAAAAGGTGTCAAAAATATGAGGAGCATGAAACGGTCTGAAAGATAGGAGGAGCATGAAACGGTGATCAAAAACATGAAGAGCCTGAAAAGGTTTGAAAAATATGAAGAGCTTCTAAAGGTGTCAAAAATATGAGGAGCATAAACGATCTGAAAAATAGGAGTAGCATGAAGCTGTGTTCAAAAACATGAAGAGCCTGAAAAGGTGTGAAAAATATGAAGAGCTCAAAAAGTGTCAAAAATATGAGGAGCATGAAACGATCTGAAAAATAGAAGAAGCATGAAACGGTGATCAAACACATGAAGAGCCTGAAAAAGTGTGGAAAATATGAAGAGCTTCAAAAGGTGTGAAATACATGAGGAGCATGAAACTCTCTGAAAAATAGGAGGAGCATGAAGCGGTGTTCAAAAACATGAAGAGCCTGAAAAGTTGTGAAAAATATGAAAAGCTTCAAAAGGTGTCAAAAATGAGATGTGCATTAAACGGTCTGAAAAATAGGAATAACATGAAACGGTGTTGAATATCATGAAGAGCCTGAAATAATGTGAAAAATATAAAGAGCTGCAAAAGGTGTCAAAAATATGAGGAGCATGAAACGGTCTGATAAATAGGTGGAGCATGAAGCTGTGTTCAAAAACATGAAGAGCCTGAAAAGTTGTGAAAAATATGAAGAGCTTCAAAAGGTGTGAAAAATATGAGGAGCATGAAACGGTCTGAAAAATAGAAGCAGCATGAAACGGTGTTGAAAAATATGAAGAGCCTGAAAACGTGTGAAAAATATGAAGAGCTTCAAAAGGTGTGAAAAATATAAAGAGCTTCAAAGGTGACAAAAATGAGATGAGCATGAAACGGTCTGAAAAATAGGAGGAGAATGAAGTGGTGTGAAAAACATGAAGAGCCTGAAAAGGTGTGAAAAATATGAAGAGCTTCAAAATGTTTCAAAAATATGAAGAGCATGAAACGGTCTGAAAATCAGGAGGATCATGAAGCGGTGTTCAAAAACATGAAGAGCCTGAAAAGGTGTGAAAAATATGAAGAGCTCAAAAAGTGTCAAAAATATGAGGAGCATGAAACGATCTGAAAAATACGAGGAGCATGAAGCAGTGTTCAAAAACATGAAGAGCCTGAAAAGGTGGGAAAAATATGAAGAGCTTCAAAAGGTGTGAAATATATGAGGAGAATGAAACGGTCTGAAAAATAGGAGGATCATGAAGCGGTTTTCAGAAACATGAAGAGCATGAAAATGTGTGAAAAATATGAAGAGCTTCAAAAGGTGTGAAATATATGAGGAGAATGAAACGGTCTGAAAAATAGAAGGATCATGAAGCGGTTTTCAGAAACATGAAGAGCATGAAAAGGTGTGAAAAATAGGAAGAGTTTCAAAAGGTGTCATAAATATGAGGAGCATGAAACGGTCTGAAAAATAGGAGGAGCATGAAACGGTGATCAAAAACATGAAGAGCATGAAAAGGTGTGAAAAATATGAAGAGCTTCAAAAGGTGTGAAATACATGAGGAGCATGAAACGGTCTGAAAAATAGGAGGATCATGAAGCGGTGTTCAAAAACATGAAGAGCCTGAAAAGGTGTGAAAAATAGGAAGAGTTTCAAAAGGTGTCATAAATATGAGGAGCATGAAACGGTCTGAAAAATAGGAGGAGCATGAAGCGGTGTTCAAAAACATGAAGAGCCTGAAAATGTGTGAAAATTATGAAGAGCTTCAAAAGGTGTCAAAATTGAGATGAGCATGAAACGGTCTGAAAAATAGGAGGAACCTGAAACGGTGTTGAAAGACATGAAGAGCCTGAAAAGTGTGAAAAATATGAAAAGCTTCAAAAGGTGTCAAAAATTACATGAGCATGAAACGGTCTGAAAAATAGGAGGAGCATGAAGCGGTGTTGAAAAATGAAGAGCCTGAAAAGGTGTGAAAAATATGAAGAGGATCAAAAGGTGTCAAATATATGAGGAGCATGAAAAGGTCTGCAAAAAAGAAGGAGCATGAAGTGGTGTTGAAAAACTTGAAGAGCCTGAAAAGGTGTGAAAAATATGAAAAGCTTAAAAAGGTGTTAAAAATATGAGGAGCAAAAAACGGTCTGAAAAATAAGAGGAGCATGAAGCGGTGTTCAAAAACATGAAGAGCCTGAAAAGGTGTGAAATATATGAAGAGCTTCAAAAGGTGTCAAAATATTAGGAGCATGAAACGGTCTGAAAAATAGGAGGAGCATAAAGCTGTGTTGAAAAACATGAAGGGCTTGAAAAGGTGTGCAAAATATGAAGAGCTTCAAAAAGTGTGAAAAATATGAGGAGCATGAAACGTTCTGAAAAATAGGAGGAGCATGAAGCGGTGTTCAAAAACATGAAGAGCCTGAAAAGGAGTGAAAAATATGAAGAGCTTCAAAATGTTTCAAAAATATGAAGAGCATGAAACGGTCTGAAAAATAGGAGGAGCATGAAGTCCTGTTGAAAAAAAAAGAAGAGACTGAAAAAGTGTGAAATATATGAAGAGCTTCAAAAGGTGTCAAAAATATGAAGAGAATGAAATGGTCTGAAAAATAGGAGGATCATGAAGCTGTGTCGAAAAACATGAAGAGCCTGAAAAGGTGTGAAAAAAATGAAGAGCTTCTAAATGTGTCAAAAATATGAGGAGCATGAAACGGTCTGAAAAATAGGAGGATCATGAAGCGGTGTTCAAAAACATGAAGAGCCTGAAAAGGTGTGAAAAATATGAAGAGCTCAAAAAGTGTCAAAAATATGATGAGCATGAAACGATCTGAAAAATAGAAGGAGCATGAAACGGTGATCAAAAACATGAAGAGCCTGAAAAGGTGTGAAAAATATGAAGAGCTCAAAAAGTGTCAAAAATATGAGGAGCATGAAACGCTCTGAAAAATAGGAGGAGCATGAAGCGGTGTTCAAAAACATGAAGAGCCTGAAAAGTTGTGAAAAATATGAAAAGCTTCAAAAGGTGTCAAAAATGAGATTAGCATTAAACGGTCGGAAAAATAGGAATAACATGAAACGGTGTTGAAAATCATGAAGAGCCTGAAATAGTGTGAAAAATATAAAGAGCTGCAAAAGGTGTCAAAAATATGAGGAGCATGAAACGGTCTGATTAATAGGTGGAGCATGAAGCTGCGTTCAAAAACATGAAGAGCCTGAAAAGGTGTGAAAAATATGAAGAGCTTCAAAATGTTTCACAAATATGAAGAGCATGAAACGGTCTGAAAAAGAGGAGGATTATGAAGCGGTGTTCAAAAACATGAGGAGCCTGAAAAGGTGTGAAAAATATGAAGAGCTTCAAAAGGTGTCAAAAATATGAGGAGCATGAAACGGTCTGAAAAATAGGAGGAGCATGAAACGGTGATCAAAAACATGAAGAGCCTGAAAAGGTTTGAAAAATATGAAGAGCTTCTAAAGGTGTCAAAAATATGAGGAGCATAAACGATCTGAAAAATAGGAGTAGCATGAAGCGGTGTTCAAAAACATGAAGAGCCTGAAAAGGTGTGAAAAATATGAAGAGCTCAAAAAGTGTCAAAAATATGAGGAGCATGAAACGATCTGAAAAATAGAAGAAACATGAAACGGTGATCAAACACATGAAGAGCCTGAAAAGGTGTGGAAAATATGAAGAGCTTCAAAAGGTGTGAAATACATGAGGAGCATGAAACTCTCTGAAAAATAGGAGGAGCTTGAAACGGTGATCAAAAACATGAAGAACCTGAAAAGGTTTGAAAAATATGAAGAGCTTCAAAAGGTGTCAAAAATGAGATGAGCATTAAACGGTCTGAAGAATAGGAATAACATGAAACGGTGTTGAAAATCATGAAGAGCCTGAAATAATGTGAAAAATATAAAGAGCTGCAAAAGGTGTCAAAAATATGAGGAGCATGAAACGGTCTGATAAATAGGTGGAGCATGAAGCTGTGTTCAAAAACATGAAGAGCCTGAAAAGGTGTGAAAAATATGAGGAGCTTCAAAAGGTGTGAAAAATATGAGGAGCATGAAACGGTCTGAAAAATAGAAGCAGCATGAAACGGTGGTGAAAAATATGAAGAGCCTGAAAAGGTGTGAAAAATATGAAGAGCTTCAAAAGGTGTGAAAAATATAAAGAGCTTCAAAGGTGACAAAAATGAGATGAGCATGAAACGGTCTGAAAAATAGGAGGAGCATGAAACGGTGATCAAAAACATGAAGAGCCTGAAAAGGTGTGAAAAATATGAAGAGCTTCAAAAGGTGTGAAATACATGAGGAGCATGAAACCGGCTGAAAAATAAGAGAAGCATGAAGTGCTGTGGAAAAACATGAAGAGCCTGAAAAGCTGTGAAAAATATGAAAAGCTTCAAAAGGTGTAAAAAATGAGATGAACATGAAACGGTCTGAAAAATAGGAGGATCATGAAGCTGTGTCAAAAAACATGAAGAGCCTGAAAAGGTGTGAAAAAAATGAAGAGCTTCTAAATGTGTCAAAAATATGAGAAGTATGAAACGGTCTGAAAAATAGGAGGATCATGAAGCGGTGTTCAAAAACATGAAGATCCTGAAAAGGTGTGAAAAATATGAACAGCTTCAAAATGTGTCAAAAATATGAGGAGCATGAAACGGTCTGAAAAATAGGAGGAGCATGAAACGGTGATCAAAAACATGAAGAACCTGAAAAGGTTTGAAAAATATGAAGAGCTTCTAAAGGTGTCAAAAATATGAGGAGCATAAACGATGTGAAAAATAGGAGTAGCATGAAGCGGTGTTCAAAAACATGAAGAGCCTGAAAAGGTGTGAAAAATATGAAGAGCTCAAAAAGTGTCAAAAATATGAGGAGCATGAAACGGTCTGAAAAATAGGAGGATCATGAAGCGGTGTTCAAAAACATGAAGAGCCTGAAAAGGTGTCAAAAATATGAACAGCTTCAAAATGTGTCAAAAATATGAGGAGCATGAAACGGTCTGAAAAATACGAGGAGCATGAAACGGTGATCAAAAACATGAAGAACCTGAAAAGGTTTGAAAAATATGAAGAGCTTCTAAAGGTGTAAAAAATATGAGGAGCATAAACGATCTGAAAAATAGAAGCAGCATGAAACGGTGTTGAAAACTATGAAGAGCCTGAAAACGTGTGAAAAATATGAAGAGCTTCAAAAGGTGTGAAAAATATAAAGAGCTTCAAAGGTGACAAAAATGAGATGAGCATGAAACGGTCTGATGAATAGGAGGAGAATGAAGTGGTGGTGAAAAACATTAAGAGCCTGAAAAGGTGTGAAAAATATGAAGAGCTTCAAAATGTTTCAAAAATATGAAGAGCATGAAACGGTCTGAAAATCAGGAGGATCATGAAGCGGTGTTCAAAAACATGAACAGCCAGAAAAGGTGTGAAAAATATGAAGAGCTTCAAAAGGTGTCAAAATTATGAGGAGCATGAAACGGTCTGAAAAATAGGAGGAGCATGAAACGGTGATCAAAAACATGAAGAGCCTGAAAAGGTGTGAAAAATATGAAGAGCTTCAAAAGGTGTGAAAAATATAAAGAGCTTCAAAGGTGACAAAAATGAGATGAGCATGATACGGTCTGAAAAACAGGAGGATCATGAAGCGGTGTTCAAAAACATGAAGAGCCTGAAAAGGTGTGAAAAATATGAAGAGCTTCAAAAGATGTGAAAAATATGAGGAGCTTCAAAAGGTGTCAAAAATGAGACGAGCATGAAACGGTCTGAAAAATAGGAGGAGCATGAAGCGGTGTTGAAAAACATGAAGAACCTGAAAAGGTGTGAGAAATATCAAGAGCTTCAAAAGGTGTCAAATATATGAGGAGCATGAAACGTTCTGAAAAAGACGAGGAGCATGAAGCGGTGATGAAAAACATGAAGAGCCTGAAAAGCTGTGTAAAATATGAAGAGGTTCTAAAGGTGTCAAAAATATGAGGAGCATGAAACGGTCTTAAAAATAGGCGGATTATGAAATGGTGTTCAAAAACATGAAGAGCCTGAAAAGGTGTGAAAAATATGAAAAGCCTCAAAACCTGTCAAAAATATGAGGAGCATGAAACTGTCTGAAAAATAGCAGGGGCATGAAGCGGTGTTGAAAAACATGAAGAGTCTGAAAACGTGTGAAAATATGAAGAGCTTCAAATATATGAAAAATATGAAGAGCTTCAAAAGGTTTGAAAAATATGAAGAGCTTCAAAAGGTGTCAAAAATGAGATGAGCATAAAACGGTCCGAAAAATACGAGGAGCATGAAGCGGTGTTGAAAATCATGAAGAGCCTGAAAAGGTGTGAAAAATATGAAGAGCTTCAATGATGTGAAAAATATGAAGAGCTTCAAAAGGTGTGAAATATATGAGAGCATGAAACGCTCTGAAAAATAGGAGGATCATGAAGCGGTTTTCAGAAACATGAAGAGCATGAAAAGGTGTGAAAAATATGAAGAGCTTCAAAAGGTGTCATAAATATGAGGAGCATGAAACGGTCTGAAAAATAGGAGGAGCATGAAACGGTGTCCAAAATCATGAAGAGCCTGAAAAGGTGTGAAAAATATGAAGAGCTTCAAAAGGTGTCAAAAATGAGATGAGCATTAAACGGTCTGAAAAATAGGAATAACATGAAACGGTGTTGAAAATAATGAAGAGCCTGAAAAACTGTGAAAAATATAAAGAGCTTCAAAAGGTGTCAAAAATATGAGGAGCATGAAACGGTCTGATAAATAGGAGGAGCATGAAGCTGTGTTCCAAAACATGAAGATCCTGAAAAGGTGTGAAAAATATGAAGAGCTTCAAAAGGTGTGAAATATATGAGGAGCATGAAACGGACTGAAAAATAGAAGCAGCATGAAACGGTGTTGAAAAATATGAAGAGCAAAAAACGTGTGAAAATTATGAAGAGCTTCAAAAGGTGTGAAAAAAATAAAGAGCTTCAAAGGTGACAAAAATGAGATGAGCATGATACGGTCTGAAATATAGGAGGAGCGTGAAGTGGTGGTGAAAAACATGAAGAGCCTGAAAAGGTGTGAAAAATATGAAGAGCTTCAAAATGTTTCACAAATATGAAGAGCATGAAACGGTCTGAAAAACAGGAGGATCATGAAGCGGTGTTCAAAAACATGAAGAGCCTGAAAAGGTGTGAAAAATATGAAGAGCTTCAAAAGGTGTCAAAAATATGAGGAGCATGAAACGGTCTGAAAAATAGGAGGAGCATGAAACGGTGGTCAAAAACATGAAGAGCCTGAAAAGGTGTGAAAAATATGACGAGCTTCTAAAGGTGTCAAAAATATGAGGAGCATAAACGGTCTGAAAAATAGGAGTAGCATGAAGCGGTGTTCAAAAACATGAAGAGCCTGAAAAGGTGTGAAAAATATGAAGAGCTCAAAAAGTGTCAAAAATATGAGGAGCATGAAACGATGTGAAAAATAGACGGAGCATGAAACGGTGATCAAACACATGAAGAGCCTGAAAAGGTGTGGAAAATATGAAGAGCTTCAAAAGGTGTGAAATACATGAGGAGCATGAAACTCTCTGAAAAATAGGAGGAGCATGAAGCGGTGTTCAAAAACATGAAGAGCCTGAAAAGTTGTGAAAAATATGAAAAGCTTCAAAAGGTGTCAAAAATGAGATGAGCATTAAACGGTCTGAAAAATAGGAATAACATGAAACGGTGTTGAAAATCATGAAGAGCCTGAAATAGTGTGAAAAATATAAAGAGCTGCAAAAGGTGTCAAAAATATGAGGAGCATGAAACGGTCTGAAAAATAGAAGCAGCATGAAACGGTGTTGAAACACATGAAGAGCCTGAAAACGTGTGAAAAATATGAAGAGCTTCAAAAGGTGTGAAAAATATAAAGAGTTTCAAAGGTGACAAAAATGAGATGAGCATGAAACGGTCTGAAAAATAGGAGGAGCATGAAGTGGTGGTGAAAAACATGAAGAGCCTGAAAAGGTGTGAAAAATATGAAGAGCTTCAAAAGGTGTGAAATACATGAGGAGCATAAAACTCTCTGAAAAAGAGAAGGAGCATGAAGTGGTGTTCAAAAACATGAAGAGCCTGAAAGGTGTGAAATATATGAAGAGCTTCAAAAGGTGTGAAAAATATGAGGAGCATGATATGGTTTGAAAAATAGGATTAGCATGAAGCGGTGTTCAAAAACATGAAGACCCTGAAAAGTTGTGAAAAATATGAAAACCTTCAAAAGGTGTCAAAAATGAGATGAGCATGAAACGGTCTGAAAAATAGGACGTGCATGAAGCGGTGTTGAAAAACATGAAGAGCCTGAAAAGTAGTGAAAAACATGAAGAGCTTCAAAAGGTGTCAAAAATATGAGGAGCATGAAACGGTCTGAACAATAGGAGAAGCATGAAGCGGTGTTCAAAAACATGAAGAGCCTGAAAAGGGGTGAAAAATATGAAGAGCTTCAAAAGGTGTCAAAAATATGAGGAGCATGAAACGGTCTGAAAAATCGGAGGAGCATGAAGCGTTGTTGAAAAACATGAAGAGCCTGAAAAGGTGTGAGAAATATGAAGAGCTTCAAAAAGTGTTAAAAGTATGAGTAGCATGAAACGGTCTGCAAAAAAGGAGGAGCATGAAGTGGTGTTGAAAAAGATGAAGAGCCTGAAAAGGTGTTAAAAATATGAAAGCATCAAAAGGTGTCAAAATTATGAGGAGCATGAAACGGTCTGAAAAATAGGAGGAGCATGAAGCGCTGTTGAATATCATAAAGAGCCTGAAAAGTTGTGAAAAATATGAAGAGCTTCAAAAGATGAGAAAAACATGAAGAGCTTCAAAAGGTGTCAAAATGAGATGAGCATGAAACGGTCTGAAAAATAGGAGGAGCATGAAGTCGTGTTGAATAAAAGGAAAAGTCTGAAAAAGTGTGAAATATATGAAGAGCTTCAAAAGGTGTCAAAAATATGAGGAGAATGAAACGGTCTGAAAAATAGGAGGAGCATGAAGCGATGTTGAAAAACATGAATTGTCTGAAAACGTGTGGAAAATATGAAGAGATTCATAAATGTGAAAAATATGAAGAGCTTCAAAAGGTGTGAAAAATCTGAAGAGCTTCAAAAGGTGTCAAAAAAGAGATGAGCATGAAAAGGTCTGAAAAATAGGAGGAGCATGAAGCGGTGTTGAAAATCATGAAGAGCCTGAAAAGGTGTGAAAAATATGAAGAGCTTCAAAAGGTGTGAAATACATGAGGAGCATGAAACTCTCTGAAAAATAGGAGGAGCATGAAGCGATGTTCAAAAACATGAAGAGCCTGAAAATGTGTGAAAAATATGAAGAGCTTCAAAAGGTGTCAAAAATATGAGGAGAATGAAACGGTCTGAAAAATAGGAGGAGCATGAAGCTGTGTCGAAAAACATGAAGAGCCTGAAAATGTGTGAAAAATATGAAGAGCTTCAAAAGGTGTCAAAAATATGAGGAGAATGAAACGGTCTGAAAAATAGGAGGAGCATGAAGCTGTGTCGAAAAACATGAAGAGCCTGAAAAGGTATGAAAAATATGAAGAGCTTCAAAAGGTGTCAAAAATATGAGGAGCATGAAACGTTCTGAAAAATAGGACGAGCATGAAGCAGTGATAAAAAACATGAAGTGCCTGAAAAGGTGTGAAAAATATGAAGAGTTCCTAAAGGTGTCAAAAATATGCGAAGCACCAAACGGTCTCAAAAATAGGAGGAGCATGAAGTGGTGTTGAAAAATATGAAGAGCCTGAAAATGAGTGAAAAATATGAAGAGCTTCAAAAAGTGTCAAAAATATGAGGAGCATGATACGGTTTGAAAAATAGGAGGAGCATGAAGCGGTGTTGAAAAACATGAAGAGTGTGAAAACGTGTGAAAATATGAAGAGCTTCAAAAATATTAAAAATATGAAGAGCTTCAAAAGTTTTGAAAAATATGAAGAGATTAAAAAGGTGTCAAAAATGAGATGAGCATGAAAAGGTCTGAAAAATAGGAGGAGCATGAGCGGTGTTGAAAATCAAGAAGAGCCTGAAAAGGTGTGAAAAATATGAAGAGCTTCAAAAGGTGTGAAATACATGAGGAGCATGAAACTCTCTGAAAAATAGGAGGAGCATGAAGCGATGTTCAAAAACATGAAGAGCCTGAAAATGTGTGAAAAATATGAAGAGCTTCAAAAGGTGTCAAAATTGAGATGAGCATGAAACGGTCTGAAAAATAGGAGGAGCATGAAGCTGTGTCGAAAAACATGAAGAGCCTGAAAATGTGTGAAAAATATGAAGAGCTTCAAATGGTGTCAAAAATATGAGGAGAATGAAACGGTCTGAAAAATAGGAGGAGCATGAAGCTGTGTCGAAAAACATGAAGAGCCTGAAAAGGTGTGAAAAATATGAAGAGCTTCAAAAGGTGTCAAAAATATGAGGAGCATGAAACGTTCTGAAAAATAGGACGAGCATGAAGCAGTGATAAACAACATGAAGTGCCTGAAAAGGTGTGAAAAATATGAAGAGTTCCTAAAGGTGTCAAAAATATGCGAAGCACCAAACGGTCTCAAAAATAGGAGGAGCATGAAGTGGTGTTGAAAAATATGAAGAGCCTGAAAATGAGTGAAATATATGAAGAGCTTCAAAAAGTGTCAAAAATATAAGGAGCATGATACGGTTTGAAAAATAGGAGGAGCATGAAGCGGTGTTGAAAAACATGAAGAGTGTGAAAACGTGTGAAAATATGAAGAGCTTCAAAAATATTAAAAATATGAAGAGCTTCAAAAGTTTTGAAAAATATGAAGAGATTAAAAAGGTGTCAAAAATGAGATGAGTATGAAACGGTCTGAAAAATAGGAGGAGCATGAGCGGTGTTGAAAATCATGAAGAGCCTGAAAAGGTGTGAAAAATATGAAGAGCTTCAAAAGGTGTGAAATACATGAGGAGCATGAAACTCTCTGAAAAATAGGAGGAGCATGAAGCGATGTTCAAAAACATGAAGAGCCTGAAAATGTGTGAAAAATATGAAGAGCTTCAAAAGGTGTCAAAATTGAGATGAGCATGAAACGGTCTGAAAAATAGGAAGAGCATGAAGCGGTGTTGAAAAACATTAAGAGCTGAAAACGTGTGATAAATATGAAGAGCTTCAAAAGGTGTCAAAAATGAGATGAGCATGAAACGGTCTGAAAAATAGGAAGAGCATGAAGCGGTGTTGAAAAACATTAAGAGCTGAAAACGTGTGAAAAATATGAAGAGTTTCAAAACGTGTCAAAAATATGAGGAGCATGAAACGGTCTGAAAAATAGGAGGAGCATGAAACGGTGACCAAAAACATGAAGAGCCTGAAAAGGTGTGAAAAATATGAAGAGCTTCAAAGGTGTGAAATACATGAGGAGCATGAAACGGGCTGAAAAATAGGAGAAGCATGAAGTGGTGTGGAAAAATATGAAGAGCCTGAAAATGTGTGAAAAATATGCAAAGCTTCAAAAGGTGTCAAAAATGAGATGAGCATGAAACGGTCTGAAAAATAGGAGGATCATGAAATGGTGTTGAAAAACATGAAGAGCCTGAAAAGATGTGAAAAATATGAAAAGCTTCAAAAAGTGTCAAAAATATGAGGAGCATGAAACGGTCTGAAAAATAGGAGGAGCATGAAGCTGTGTTCAAAAATATGAAGATCTTAAAAGGGTGTGAAAAATATGAAGAGCTTCAAAAGGTGTGAAAAATATGAGGAGCATGAAACGGTCTGAAAAATAGAAGCAGCATGAAACGGTTTTGAAAAACATGAAGAGCCTGAAAAGGTGTGAAAAATATGAAGAGCTTCAAAAGGTGTCAAAAATATGAGGAGCATGAAACGGTCTGAAAAATAGGATGAGCATGAAGTGGTGTGGAAAAATATGAAGAGCCTGAAAAGTTTTGAAAAATATGAAGAGCTTCAAAAGGTGTGAAATACATGAGGAGCATGAAACTCTCTGAAAAATAGGAGAGGCATGAAGCGGTGTTCAAAAACATGAAGAGCCTGAAAAGGTGTGAAAAATATGAAGAGCTTCAAAAGGTGTCAAAAATATGAGGAGCATGAAACGGTCTGAAAAATAGGAAGAACATGAAGCGGTGTTCAAAAACTTGAAGAGCCTGATACGTTGTGAAAAATATGAAAAGCTTCAAGAGGTGTCAAAAATGAGATGAGCATGAAACGGTCTGAAAAAGAGGAGGAGTATGAAGCGGTGTTGAAAAAATGAAGAGCCTGAAAAGTTGTGAAAAATATGAAGAGCATCAAAAGGTGTCAAAAATATGAGGAGGATGAAACGGTCTGAAAAATAGGAAGAACATGAAGCGGTGTTCAAAAACTTGAAGAGCCTGAAACGTTGTGAAAAATATGAAAAGCTTGAAGAGGTGTGAAAAATATGAGGAGCATGATATGGTTTGAAAAATGGGATTAGCATGAAACGGTGTATAAAAACATGAAGAGACCTGAAAAGGTGTGAAAAATACGAAGAGCTTCAAAAGGTGTCAAAAATATGAGGAGCATGAAATGGTCTGAAAAATAGGAGGAGCATGAATCGGTGATCAAAAACATGAAGAGCCTGTAAATGTGTGAAAAAAATGAAGAGCTTCAAAAGGTGTGTAATACATGAGGAGCATGAAACGGTCTGAAATATAGGAGGAGCATGAAGCGCTGTTCAAAAACCGGAAGAGCCTGAAAAGTTTTGAAAAATATGAAGAGCTTCAAAAGGTGTGAAATATATGAGGAGCATGAAACTTGCTGAAAATTAGGAGAAGCATGATGTGGTGTGGAAAAACATGAAGAGCCTGAAAAGGTGTGAAAAATATGAAAAGCTTCAAAAGGTGTCAAAAATGAGATGAGCATGAAACGGTCTGAAAAATAGGAGGTGCATGAAGCGTTGTTGAAAAACATGAAGAGCCTGAAAAGGTATGAGAAATATGAAGAGCTTAAAAAGGTGTCAAAAATATGAGGAGCATGAAACGGTCTTAAAAATACAAGGAGCATGAAGCAGTGTTGAAAAACATGAATAGTCTGAAAAGGTGTGAAAAATATGAAGAGCTTCAAAAGGTGTGAAAAATATGAGGAGCATGAAACGGTCTGAAAAATAGAAGCAGCATGAAACGGTTTTGAAAAACATGAAGAGCCTGAAATGGTGTGAAAAATATGAAGAGCTTCAAAAGGTGTGAAAAATATGAAGAGCTTCAAAAGGTGTCAAAAATTTGATGAGCATGAAACGGTCTGAAAAATAGGAGGAGCATGAAGCGGTGTTGAAAAACATGAAGAGCCTGAAAAAGTGTGAAAAATATGAAGAGCTTAAAAGGTGTGAAAAATATGAGGAGCATGATATGGTTTGAAAAATAGGATTAGCATGAAGCAGTGTTCAAAAACATGAAGAGCCTGAGAAGGTGTGAAAAATATGAAAAGATTCAAAAGGTGTCAAAAATGAGATGAGCATGAAACGGTCTGACAAATAGGAGGTGCATGAAGCGTTGTTGAAAAACATGAAGAGCCTGAAAAGGTGTGAGAAATATGAAGAGCTTAAAAAGGTGTGAAAAATAGGAAGAGCTTCAAAAGGTGTCAACAATATGAGGAGCATGAAACGGTCTTAAAAATACAAGGAGCATGAAGCGGTGTTGAAAAACATGAACAGCCTGAAAATGTGTGAAATATATGAAGAGCTTAAAAATGTGTCAAGTATATGAGGAGCATGAAACGGTCTGAAAAATAGGAGGATCATGCAACGGTGTTCAAAAACATGAAGAGCCTGAAAAGGTGTGAAAAATATGAAGAGCTTCAAAAGGTGTGAAAAATATGAGGAATATGAAATGGTCTGAAAAATAGGAGGAGCATGAAGTTGTGTTCAAAAACATGAAGTGCCAGAAAAGGTGTGAAAATAATGAAGACCTTTAAAAGGTGTCAAAAATTATGAGGAGCATGAAACGGTCTGAAAAATAGGAGGAGCATGAAACGGTGATCAAAACAGGAAGAGCCTGAAAAGGTGTGAAAAATATGAAGAGCTTCAAAAAGTGTGAAATTCATGAGCAGCATGAAACGAGCTGAAAAATCTGAGTAGCATGAAGTGGTGTGGAAACACATGAAGAGCCTGTAAAAGTGTGAAAAATATGAAGAGCTTCAAAAGGTGTGTAATACATGAGGAGCATGAAACTCTCTGAAAAATAGAAGGAGCATGAAGTAGTATTCAAAAACATGAAGAGCCTGAAAAGGTGTGAAAAATATGAAGAGCTTAAAAAGGTGTGAAAATTATGAGGAGCATGATATGGTTTGAAAAATGGGATTAGCATGAAGCGGTGTTCAAAAACATGAAGAGCCTGAAAAGGTGTGAAAAATATGAAGATCTTCCAAAGGTGTCAAAAATGAGATGAGCATGAAACGGTCTGAAAAATAGGAGGAGCATGAAGCTGTGTTGAAAAACATGAAGAGCCTGAAAAGGTGTGAAAAATAAGAAGAGCTTCAAAAGATGTCAAAAATATGAGGAGCATGAAACGGTCTGAAAAATATGATGAGCATGAAGTGGTGTGGAAAAATATGAAGAGCCTGAAAAGTTTTGAAAAATATGAAGAGCTTCAAAAGGTGTGAAATACATGAGGAGAATGAAACTCTCTGAAAAATAGGAGGAGCATGAAGCGGTGTTGAAAAACATGAAGAGCCTGAAAAGGTGTGAAAAATATGAAGAGCTTCAAATGGTGTCAAAAATATGAGGAGCATGAAACGGTCTGAAAAATAGGAAGAACATGAAGCGGTGTTCAAAAACTTGAAGAGCCTGAAACGTTGTGAAAAATATGAAAAGCTTCAAGAGGTGTCAAAAATGAGATGAGCATGAAACGGTCTGAAAAATAGGAGGAGTATGAAGCGGTGTTGAAAAAATGAAGAGCCTGAAAAGGTGTGAAAAATATGAAGAGCATCAAAAGGTATCAAAAATATGAGGAGCATCAAACGGTCTGCAAAAAAGGAGGAGCATGAAGTGGTGTTGAAAAACTTGAAGAGCCTGAGAAGGTGTGAAAAATATGAAAAGCTTCAAAAGATGTCAAAAATACGAGGAGCAAGAAACGGTCTGAAAAATATGAGGAGCATGAAGCGGTGTTCAAAAACATGAAGATGCTGAAAAGGTGTGAAAAATATGAAGAGCTTAAAAAGGTGTGAAAAATATGAGGAGCATGATAAGGTTTGAAAAATGGGATTAGCATGAAACGGTGTATAAAAACATGAAGAGACCTGAAAAAGTGTGAAAAATACGAAGAGCTTCAAAAGGTGTCAAAAATATGAGGAGCATGAAATGGTCTGAAAAATAGGAGGAGCATGAAACGGTGATCAAAAACATGAAGAGCATGTAAATGTGTGAAAAAAATGAAGAGCTTCAAAAGGTGTGAAAGAAATGAGGAGCATGAAACAGGCTGAAAAATAGGAGAAGCATGAAGTGGTGTAGAAAAACATGAAGAGCCTGAAAAGGTGTGAAAAATATGAAGAGCTTCAAAAGGTGTGAAAAATATGAGGAGCATGAAACGGTCTGAAAAATAGGAGAAGCATGAAGTGGTGTAGAAAAACATGAAGAGCCTGAAAAGGTGTGAAAAATATGAAGAGCTTCAAAAGGTGTGAAAAATATGAGGAGCATGAAACGGTCTGAAAAATAGAAGCAGCATGAAACGGTGTTGAAAAACATGAAGAGCCTGAAATGGTGTGAAAAATATGAAGAGCTTCAAAAGGTGTCAAAAATTTGATGAGCATGAAACGGTCTGAAAAATAGGAGGTGCATGAAGCGTTGTTGAAAAACATGAAGAGCCTGAGAAGGTGTGAAAAATATGAAAAGATTCAAAAGGTGTCAAAAATGAGATGAGCATGAAACGGTCTGACAAATAGGAGGTGCATGAAGCGTTGTTGAAAAACATGAAGAGCCTGAAAAGGTGTGAGAAATATGAAGAGCTTAAAAAGGTGTGAAAAATATGAAGAGCTTAAAAAGGTGTCAAAAATATGAGGAGCATGAAACGGACTTAAAAATACAAGGAGCATGAAGCGGTGTTGAAAAACATGAATAGCCTGAAAATGTGTGAAATATATGAAGAGCTTAAAAATGTGTCAAGTATATGAGGAGCATGAAACGGTCTGAAAAATAAGAGGATCATGCAACAGTGTTGAAAAACATTAAGAGCCTGAAAATGTGTGAAAAATATGACGAGCTTCCAAAGTTGTCAAAAATATGAGGAGCATGAAACGGTCTGAAAAATAGGAGGAGAATGTAACGGTGATCAAAAACATGAAGAGCCTGAAAATGTGTGAAATATATAAAGAGCTTCAAAAAGTGTCAAAAATATGAGGAGCATGAAACGGTCTGAATAATAGGAGGAGAATGTAACGGTGATCAAAAAAATGAAGAGCCTGAAAAGGTGTGAAAAATATGAAGAGCTTCAAAAGGTGTAAAATATGAGGAGCATGAAACGGTCTGAAAAATAGGAGGAGCATGAAGCGGTGTTCAAAAACATGAAGAGCCTGAAAAGGTGTGAAAAATATGAAGAGCTTCAAAAGGTGTGAAAAATATGAGGAATATGAAATGGTCTGAAAAATATGAGGAGCATGAAACGGTCTGCAAACCTGGAGGAGCTTGAAGTGGTGTTGAAAAACATGAAGAGCCTGAAAAGGTGTGAAAAATCTGAAAAGCTTCAAAAGGAGTCAAAAATGAGATGAGCATGAAACGGTCTGAAAAATAGGAGGAGCATGAAGTGGTGTTGAAAAAATGAAGAGCCTGAAAAGGTGTGAAAAATATGAAGATCATCAAAAGGTATCAAAAATATGAGGAGCATGAAACGGTCTGAATAATAGGAGGAGAATGTAACGGTGATCAAAAACATGAAGAGCCTGAAAAGGTGTGAAAAACATGAAGAGCTTCAAAAAGTGTCAAAAATATGAGGAGCATGAAACGGTCTGAATAGTAGGAGGAGAATGTAACGGTGATCAAAAACATGAAGAGCCAGAAAAGGTGTGAAATATATAAAGACTTCAAAAAGTGTCAAAAATATGAGGAGCATGAAACGGTCTGAATAATAGGAGGAGAATGTAACGGTGATCAAAAACATGAAGAGCCTGAAAAGGTGTGAAAAATATGAAGAGCTTCAAAAGGTGTAAAATATGAGGAGCATGAAACGGTCTGAAAAATAGGAGGAGCATGAAGCGGTGTTAAAAAACATGAAGAGCCTGAAAAGGTGTGAAAAATATGAAGAGCTTCAAAAGGTGTGAAATATATGAGGAGCATGAAACGGTCTGCAAACCTGGAGGAGCTTGAAGTGGTGTTGAAAAACATGAAGAGCCTGAAAAGGTGTGAAAAATGTGAAGAGCTTCAAAAGGTGTGAAATATATGAGGAGCATGAAACATGCTGAAAAATAGGAGAAGCATGAAGTGGTGTAGAAAAACATGAAGAGCCTGAAAAGGTGTGAAAAATAAGAAGAGCTTCAAAAGGTGTCAAAAATTTGATGAGCATGAAACGGTCTGAAAAATAGGAGGAGCATGAAGCGGTGTTGAAAAACATGAAGAGCCTGAAAAAGTGTGAAAAATATGAAGAGCTTAAAAGGTGTGAAAAATATGAGGAGCATGATATGGTTTGAAAAATAGGATTAGCATGAAGCGGTGTTCAAAAACATGAAGAGCCTGAGAAGGTGTGAAAAATATGAAAAGATTCAAAAGGTGTCAAAAATGAGATGAGCATGAAACGGTCTGACGAATAGGAGGTGCATGAAGCGTTGTTGAAAAACATGAAGAGCCTGAAAAGGTGTGAGAAATATGAAGAGCTTAAAAAGGTGTGAAAAATATGAAGAGCTTAAAAAGGTGTCTAAAATATGAGGAGCATGAAACGGTCTTAAAAATACAAGGAGCATGAGCGGTGTTGAAAAACATGAATAGCCTGAAAACGTGTGAAATATATGAAGAGCTTAAAAATGTGTCAAGTATATGAGGAGAATGAAACGGTCTGAAAAATAGGAGGATCATGCAACAGTGTTGAAAAACATGAAGAGCCTGAAAATGTGTGAAAAATATGAAGAGCTTCCAAAGTTGTCAAAAATATGAGGAGCATGAAATTGTCTGAAAAATAGGAGGAGCATGAAGCTGTGTTCAAAAACATGAAGAGCCTGCAAATGTGTGAAATATATAAAGAGCTTCAAAAAGTGTCAAAAATATGAGGAGCATGAAACGGTCTGAATAATAGGAGGAGAATGTAACGGTGATCAAAAACATGAAGAGCCTGAAAAGGTGTGAAATATATAAAGAGCTTCAAAAAGTGTCAAAAATATGAGGAGCATGAAACGGTGTGAATAATAGGAGGAGAATGTAACGGTGATCAAAAACATGAAGAGCCTGAAAAGGTGTGAAAAATATGAAGAGCTTCAAAAGGTGTGAAATATGAGGAGCATGAAACGGTCTGAAAAATAGGAGGAGCATGAAGCGGTGTTCAAAAACATGAAGAGCCTGAAAAGTTGTGAAATATATGAAAAGCTTCAAAAGGTTTCAAAAATGAGATGAGCATGAAACGGTCTGAAAAATAGGAGGAGCATGAAGCGGTGTTGAAAAAATGAAGAGCGTGAAAAGGTGTGAAAAATATGAAGAGCATCAAAAGGTATCAAAAATATGAGGAGCATGAAACGGTCTGCAAAAAAGGAGGAGCATGAAGTGGTGTTGAAAAACTTGAAGAGCCTGAAAAGGTGTGAAAAATATGAAGAGCTTCAAAAGGTGTGAAAAATATGAGGAGCATGAAACGGTCTGAAAAATAGAAGCAGCATTAAATGGTGTTGAAAAACATGAAGAGCCTGAAAAGGTGTGAAAAATATGAAGAGCTTCAAAAGGTGTGAAATACATGAGGAGCATGAAACGGGCTGAAAAATAGGAGAAGCATGAAGTGGTGTAGAAAAACATGAAGAGCCTGAAAAGGTGTGAGAAATATGAAGGGCTTCAAAAGGTGTGAAAAATACGAGGAGCATGAAACGGTCTGAAAAATAGGAGGAGCATGAAACGCTGTTCAAAACCATGAAGAGACTGAAAAGCTGTGAAATACATGAAGAGCTTCAAAAGTTGTCAAAAATATGAGGAGCATGAAACGGTCAGACAAATAGGAGTAACATAAAACGGTGTTCAAAAACATGAAGAGCCTGAATAAGTGTGAAAAATATGAGGAGTACCATAAGGTGTCAAAAATAGGAGGAGCATGAAATGGTGTTCAAAAACATGAAGAGCCTGAAAAGGTGTGAAAAATATGAATAGCTTCAAAGGTGTGAAAATATGAGGAGTATCAAACGGTCAGAAAAATAGCAGGAGCATGAAGCGGCATTAAACAACATGAAGAGCCTGAAAAGGTGTGAAAAATATGAAGAGGTTCAAAAAGTTTGAAAAATATGAAGAGCTTCAAAATGTGTCAAAAATATGAGGAGTATGAAGTGGTGTTGAAAAACATGAAGAGCATGAAAAGGTGTGAAAAATATGAAGAGCCTGAAAAGGTGTGAAAGATATGAAGAGCTTCAAAAGGTGGCAAAAATATGAAGAGTTTCAAAATATGTCAAAAATATGAGGAGCATGAAACGGTGTTCAAAAACATGAAGAGCCTGAAAAGGTGTGAAAAATATGAAGAGCTTCAAAAGGCGTCAAAAATATGAGGAGCATGAAACGGTCTGAAACATAGGAGAAGCATGAAACCGTGTTCAACAACATGAAGAGCATGAAAAGGTGTGAAAAATATGAATAGCTTCAAAAGGTGTCAAAAATATGAGAAGCTTGAAACGGTTTGAAAAATAGGAGGAGCATGAAACTGTGTTGAAAAACATGAAGAGCCTGAAAAGCTGTGAAAAATATGAAGAGCTTCAAAAGGTGTGAAAAATATGAAGATCTTCAAAATGTGTCAAAAATATGAGGAGCATGAAACGTTCTGAAAAATAGGAGGAGCATGAAACGGTGTTGAAAATCATTAAGAGTCTGAAAAGGTGTGAAAAATATGAAGAGTTTCAAAAAGTGTCAACAATATGAGGAACATGAAACGGTCTGAAAAATAGGAGGAGCATGAAACTTTGTTCATAAACATGAAGAGCCTGAAAAGGTGTGAAAAATACGAAGAGCTTAAAAAGGCGTGGAAATTATGAAGATTATGAAAAGGTGTGAAATATAGGAGAAGCATGAAGCGGTGTTCCAAAACAAGAAGAGCCTGAAAAAGTGTGAAAAATATGAAGATCTTCAAAAGTTTGAAAAATATGAAGACCCTGAAAAGGTGTCAAAAATGAGATGAGCATGAAACAGTCTGAAAAGTAGGAGGAGCATGAAGTGTTGTTCAAAAACGTGAAGAGCCTGAAAAGGTGTGAAAAATATGAAGAGCTTCAAAAGGTGTGAAATATCTGAGGAGCATGAAACGGTCTGAAAAATAGGAGGAGCATGAAGCGGTGTTCAAAACATGAAGAGCCTGAAAAAGTGTGAAAAATATGAAGAGCTTCAAAAGGTTTGAAAAATAGGAGGAGCATGAAGCAGTGTTGAAAAACATGAAGAGGCTGAAAAAGTGTGAAAAATAGGAAGAGCTTATAAAATTGTCAAAAATATGAGGAGCATGAAGAGATGTTCAAAAACATGAAGAGGCTGATAAGGTGTGAAAAACATGAAGAGCTTCAAAAGGTTTGAAAAATAGGAGGAGCATGAAGCAGTGCTCAAAAACATGAAGAGCCTGTAAAAGTGTGAAAAATATGAAGAGTTTATAAAATTGTCAAAAATATGAGGAGCATGAAACGGTCTGAAAAATACGAGCAGCCTGAAACCGTCTGAAAAATAGGAGGAGCATGAAGCGGTGTTCAAAAACATGAAGGGCCTGAAAACGTGTGAAAAATATGAAGAGTTTCAAAAGGAGTCAAAAATATGAGGAGCATGAAACGCTCTGAAAAATAGGAGGAGCATGAAGCGGAGTTGAAAAACATGAAGAGCCGGAAAAGGTGTGAAAAATGTGAAGAGCTTCAAAAGGTGTCAAAAATATGAGGAGCATGAAACGCTCTGAAATATAGGAGGATCATGAAGCGGTGTTGAAAAACATGAAGAGCCTGAAAAGGTGTGATAAATGTGAAGAGCTTCAAAAGGTGTCAAAAATATGAGGAGTATGAAACGGTCTGAAAAATAGGAGAAGCATGAAACGGTGATCAAAAACATGAAGAATCTGAAAACGTGTGAAAAATATGAAGAGCTTCAAACAGTGTGAAAATTATCAGGAGCATGAAACGGTCTGAGAAAGGTGAGGAGCATGAAGTGGTCTTCAAAAACATGTATAGCCTGAAAAGGTGTGAAAAATATGAAGAGCTTCAATAGGTGTGAAAAACAGGAGGAACATGAAGCGGCGTTCAAAAATATGAAGAGCCTGAAAAGGTGTGAAAAATATGAAGTGCTTCACAAGGTGTCAACAATATGAGGAGCATGAAACGGTCTGAAAAATAGGAGGAGCAAGAAGCGGTGTTGAACAACAAGAAGAGACGGAAAAGGTGTGAAAAATATGAAGAGCTTCAAAAGGTTTCAAAAATATGAGGAGCTTGAAATGGTCTGAAAAATAGGACGAGCATGAAACGGTGTTCAAAAACATGAAGAGCATGAAAAGGTGTGAAAATTATGAAGAGCTTCAAAAGGTGTGAAAACATGAGGAGAATGAAACGGTCTGAAAAATAAGAGGAGCATGAAGCAGTGTTCAAAACATGAAGAGCCTGAAAAAGTGTGAAAAATATGAAGATCTTCAAAAGTTTGAAAAATATGAAGACCCTGAAAAGGTGTCAAAAATGAGATGAGCATGAAACAGTCTGAAAAGTAGGAGGAGCATGAAGTGTTGTTCAAAAAGGTGAAGAGCCTGAAAAGGTGTGAAAAATATGAAGAGCTTCAAAAGGTGTGAAATACCTGAGGAGCATGAAACGGTCTGAAAAATAGGAGGAGCATGAAGTGTTGTTCAAAACATGAAGAGCCTGAAAAAGGGTGAAAAATATGAAGAGCTTCAAAAAATGTCAAAAATATGAGGAGCATGAAATGGTCTCAAATATAGGAGAATCATGCAGCGGTGTTTAAAACTATAAACAGCATGAAAAAGTGTGAAAAACATGAAGAGCTTCAAAAGGTTTGAAAAATAGGAGGAGCATGAAGCGGTGCTCAAAAATATGAAGAGCCTGAAAAAGTGTGAAAAATATGAAGAGCTTATAAAATTGTCAAAAATATGAGGAGCATGAAGAGATGTTCAAAAACATGAAGAGGCTGATAAGGTGTGAAAAACATGAAGAGCTTCAAAAGGTTTGAAAAATAGGAGGAGCATGAAACGGTGCTCAAAAACATGAAGAGCCTGAAAAAGTGTGAAAAATATGAAGAGCTTATAAAATTGTCAAAAATATGAGGAGCATGAAGAGATGTTCAAAAACATGAAGAGGCTGATAAGGTGTGAAAAACATGAAGAGCTTCAAAAGGTTTGAAAAATAGGAGGAGCATGATGCGGTGTTCAAAAACATGAAGGGCCTGAAAACGTGTGAAAAATATGAAGAGCTTCAAAAGGAGTCAAAAATATGCGGAGCCTGAAACGATCTGAAAAATAGGAGGAGCATGAAGCGGTGTTGAAAAACATGAAGAGCCTGAAAAGGTGTGATAAATGTGAAGAGCTTCAAAAGGTGTCAAAAATATGAGGAGCATGAAACGCTCTGAAATATAGGTGGATCATGAAGCGGTGTTGAAAAATATGAAGAGCCTGAAAAGGTGTGATAAATGTGAAGAGCTTCAAAAGGTGTCAAAAATATGAGGAGCATGAAACGGTCTGAAAAATAGGAGGAGCATGAAACGGTGATCAAAATCATGAAGAATCTGAAAACGTGTGAAAAATATGAACAGCTTCAAACGGTGTGAAAAATATCAGGAGCATGAAACGGTCTGAAAAAGATGAGGAGCATGAAGTGGTCTTCAAAAACATGTACAGCCTGAAAAGGTGTGAAAAATATGAAGAGCTTCAAAAGGAGTCAAAAATACGAGGAGCATGAAACGCTCTGAAAAATAGGAGGAGCATGAAGCGGAGTTGAAAAACATGAAGACCCGGAAAAGGTGTGAAAAATGTGAAGAGCTTCAAAAGGTGTCAAAAATATGAGGAGCATGAAACGCTCTGAAATATAGGAGGATCATGAAGCGGTGTTGAAAAACATGAAGAGCCTGAAAAGGTGTGATAAATGTGAAGAGCTTCAAAAGGTGTCAAAAATATGAGGAGTATGAAACGGTCTGAAAAATAGGAGAAGCATGAAACGGTCTGAAAAATAGGAGGAGCATGAAGCGGTTTGAAAGACAAGAAGAGCCTGAAAAAGTGTGAAAAATATGAAGAGCCTCAAAAGGTGTCAAAAATATGAGGAGAATGAAACGGTCTGAAAATTAGGAGGAGCATGAAGCGGTGTTGAAAAACATACAGAGCCTGAAACAGTGTGAAATATATGAAGAGCTTCAAAAAGTGTGAAAAATATGAGGAGCATGAAACGGTCTGAAAAAGAGAAGGAGCATGAAGCATTGATGAAAAACATGAAGAGCCTGAAAACGTGTGAAAAATATGATCAGCTTCAAAAGGTGTGAAATACATGAGGAGCATGAAACGGTCTGAAAAATAGGAGGATCATGAAGCGGTGTTGAAAAACATGAAGAGCCTGAAAAGGTGTGAAAAATTTGAAGAGCTTCAAAACCTTTCAAAAATATGAGGAGCATGAAACGGTCTGAAAAAGAGGAGCAGCATGAAGCGGTGTTCAAAAATATGAAGAGCCTGAAAAGGTGTGAAAAATATGACGAGCGTCAACAGTTGTGAAAAATAGGAGGAGCATGAAGCGGTGTTGAAAAACATGAAGAGCCTGAAAACGTGTGAAAAATATGATGAGTTTCAAAAGATGTGAAAAATAAGAAGAGCTTCCAAAGGTGTCAAAAATGAGATGAGCATGAAACGGTCTGAAAAATAGGAGGAGCATGAAACGGTTTTGAAAATCACGAAGAGCCTGAAAAGGTGTGAATAATATGAAGAGCTACAAAAGGTGTCAAAAATATGAGGAGCATGAAACGATCTGATAATTAGGAGGAGCATGAAGTGGTGTTTAAAAACATGAAGAGCCTGAAAAGGTGTGAAAAATATGAAGAGCTTCAAAAAGTGTGAAAAATATGAGGAGCATTATACGGTCTGAAAAGTAGGAGGAGCATGAAACGGTGTTCAAAAACATGAAGAGACTGAAAAGGTGTGAAAAATATGAAGAGCTTCAAAATCTCTCAAAAATGAGATGAGCATGAAACGGTCTGAAAAGTAGGAGGAGCATGAAGTGGTGTTGAAAAACATGAAGAGCCTGAAAAAGTGTGAAATATATGAAGAGCTTCAAAAGATGTGAAAAATATTAGGAGCTTCAAAAGAGGTCAAAAATATGAGGAGCATGAAACGGTCTGAAAGAAGAGGAGCATGATGCGGTGCTCAAAAACATGAAGAGCCTGAAAAGGTGTGAAAAATACGAAGAGCTTCAAAAGGTGTGAAATACATGAGGAGCATGAAACTGTCTGAAAAATAGGAGTAGCATGAAGCGCTGTTCAAAAACATGAAGAGCTTGAAAAGGTGTAAAAAATATGAAGAGCTACAAAAGGCGTGAAGTACAGGAGGAGCATTAAACGGTCTGAAAATAGGAGGAGAATGAAGCAGTGTTGAAAAACATGAAGAGCCTGAAAAGGTGTGAAAAATATGAAGAGCTTAAAAAGGTGTGAAGTACAGGAGGAGCATTAAACTGTCTGAAAAATAGGAGGAGCAGGAAGCGGTGTTGAAAAACATGAAGAGCCTGAAATGGTGTGAAAAATGTGAAGAGCTTCAAAAGGTGTGAAAAATAGGAGGAGCATGAAGAGGTGTTCAAATACATGAAATGCCTGAAAAGTTGTAAAAAATATGAAGAGCTTCAAAAGGTGTCAAAAATATGAGGAGCCTGAAACGGTCTGAAAAACAGGAGGAGCATGAATCGGTCTTCAAAATCATGAAGAGCCTGAAAAGGTGTGAAAAATATGAAGAGCTTCAAAAGTTGTGAAATACTTGAGGAGCATGAAACGGTCTGAAAAATAGGAGGATCATGAAGCATTGTTGAAAAACATGAACAGCTTGAAAAGGTGTGAAAAATATGAAGAGTTTCAAAAGGTTTAAAATATATGAGGAGCATGAAACGGTCTGAAAAATAGAAGCAGCTAAAAACGGTGTTCAAAAACATGAAGAGCCTGAAAAGGTGTGAAAAATACGAAGAGCTTCAAAAGGTGTGAAAAATATGAAGAGCTTCAAAAGGTGTCAAAAATATGAGGAGCATGAAAAGGTCTGAAAAATACGAGGAGCATGAAGTGGTGTTGAAAATCATGAAGAGCCTGAAAAGATGTGAAATATATGAAGAGTTTCAAAAGGTGTCAAAAATATGAGGAGCATGAAACGGTCTGAAAAGCTGGAGAAGAATGAAGCGGTGTTGAAATACATGAAGAGCCTGAAAAGTTATAAAAATATGAAGAGCTTCAAAAGGTGTAAAAAATACGAAGAGCTTCAAAAGGTGTCAAAAATGAGATGAGCATGAAACGGTCTCAAAAATACGAGGAGCATGAAGCGGTGGTGAGAAACATAAAGGGCCTGAAAATGTGTGAAAAATATGAAGAGCTTCAAAAGGTGTCAAAAAAATGAAGAGCATGAAACGGTCTGAAAATAAGAGGAGCATGAAACGGTGTTCAAAACATGAAGAGATTTAAAAGGTGTGAAAAATATGAAGAACTTTAAAAAGTGTCAAGAATATGAGGAGCATGAAACGTTCTGAAAAATAGGAGGATCATGAAACGGTGTTCAAAAACATGAAGAGCCTGAAAAGGTGTGAAAAATATGAGTAGCCTCAAAATGTGTCAAAAACATGAGGAGTGTGAAACGTTGTGAAAAATAGGAGGAGCATGAAGCGGTGGTGAAAAACATAAAGAGCCTGAAAATGTGTGAAAAATATGAAGAGCTTCAAAAGGTGTGAAAAATATGAGGAGCATGAAGCGGTGTTCATAAACATGAAGAGCCTGAAAATGTGTGAAAAATATGAAGAGACTGAAAACGTGTCAAAAATATGAGGAGCATGAAACGGTCTGAAAAATACGATGAGCATGATAAAGTGTTGAAAAACATGAAGAGCCTGAAAACGTGTGAAAATATGAAGAGCTTCAAAAGGTGTCAAAAATATGAGGGACATGAACGGTCTTAAAAACAGGAGGAGGATGAAGTGGTGTTGAAAAACATGAAAAGCCTGAAAAGGTGTAAAAAATATGAAGAGCTTCAAAATGTTTCAAAATTATGAGGGGCATGAATGGTCTGAAAAATAGGAGGAGCATAAAGCAGTCTTGAAAAATATGAAGAGCTCAAAAGGTGTGAAAAATATGAAGAGCTTCAAAAGGTGTCAAAAAAGAGATGAGCATGAAATGGTCTGAAAAATAGGAGGAGCATGAAGCGGTGTTGAAAAACATGAAGTGCCTGAAAAGGTGTGAAATATATGAAGAGCTTCAAAAGGTGTCAAATATATGAGGAACAAGAAACGGTCTGAAAAATAGGAGGAGCATGAAGCGGAGTTGAAAATCATGAAGAGCCTGAAAAGGTGTGAAAAATATAAGAGATTCAAAAGTTGTGAAAAATATGAAGAGCTTCAAAAGGTGTCAAAAATATGAGGAGCATGAAACGGTCTGAAAAATAGGAGGAGCATGAAACGTTGTTGAAAAACATGAAGAGCTTGAAAACGTGTGAAAAATATGAAGGGTTTCAAAAGATGTGGAAAATAAGAAGAGCTTCAAAAGGTGTCAAAAATGAGATGAGCATGAAACGGTCTGAAAAATAGGAGGCGCACGAAGCGGTGTTGAAAAACATGAAGCGCCTGAAAAGGTGTTAGAAATATGAAGAGCTTCAAATGTTGTCAAAAATATGAGGAGTATGAAACTGTCTGCAAAATGGGAGGAACATGAAGTGGTGTTGAAAAACATGGGGAGTCTGAAAAGGTGTGAATAATATGAAGAGCTACAAAAGGTGTGAAATATATGACGAGCATTATATGGTCTCAAAAGTAGGAGGAGCATGAAACGGTGTTCAAAAACATGAAGAGACTGAAAAGGTGTGAAAAATATGAAGAGCTTCAAAACGTGTGAAATATATGACGAGCATTATATGGTCTCAAAAGTAGGAGGAGCATGAAACGGTGTTCAAAAACATGAAGAGACTGAAAAGGTGTGAAAAATATGAAGAGCTTCAAAAGATGTGAAATACATGAGGAGCATGAAACGGGTTGAAAAATAGGAGGAGCATGAACCGGTGTTCAAAAACATAAAGAGCATGAAAAGGTATGAAAAACATGAAAAGCTTCATAAGGTGTCAAATTTAGTTTAACATGAAAGGGTCTGAAAAATAGGAGGGGCATGAAGTGGTGTTGAAAACATGAAGAGCCTGAAAAGTTGTGAAATATACGAAGAGCTTCAAAAGGTGTTAAAAATATGAAGTGCATCAAAAGGTGTCAAAAATGAGATGAGCATGAAACGGTCTGAAAAATAGTAGGAGCATGAAGTGGTGTTGAAAAAAAAGAAGAGCCTGAAAAGGTGTGAAATATATGAAGAGCTTCAAAAGGTGTCAAAAATATGAGGAGCATGAAACGGTCTGAAAAATAGGAGGAGCATGAAGCGGTGATGAAAAACATGAAGGGCATGAAAACGTGTGAAAAATATGAAGAGCTTCAAAAGGTGTGAAAAATACAAACAGCTTCGAAAGGTGTCAAAAATGAGATGAGCATGAAACGGTCTGAAAAATAGTAGGAGCATGAATTGGTGTTGAAATACATGAAGAGCCTGAAAAGGTATGAAAAATATGAAGAGCTTCAAAACGTGTGAAATATATGAGGAGCATGATACGGTCTGAAAAATAGGAGGAACATGAAAAGGTGTTCAAAACCGTGAAGAGCCTGAAAAGTTGTGAAAAATATGAAAAGCTTCCAAAGGTGTCAAAAATGAGATCAGCATGAAACGGTCTGAAAAACAGGAGGATCATGAAGCGGTGTTGAAAAACATGAAGAGCCTGAAAAGGTGTGAGAAATATGAAGAGCTTCAAAAGGTGTCAAAAATATGAGGAGCATGAAACGGAATGAAAAATAGGAGGAGCATGAAGCGGTGTTGAAAAACTTGAAGAGCCTGAAAATGTGTGAAAAATATGAAAAGCGTGAAAAGGTGTCAAGAATATGAGGAGCATGAAACGGAATGAAAAATAGGAGGAGCATGAAGCGGTGTTGAAAAACATGAAGAACCTGAAAACGTGTGAAAAATATGAAGAGCTTAAAAAATTGTGAAAATATGAAGAGCTTAAAAACGAGTCAAAAATATCAGGAGCATGAAACAGTCTTAAAAATAGGAGGAGCATGAAGTGGTGTTGAAAAACATGAAGAGTATGTAAGGGTGTGAAATATATGAAGAGCTTCAAAAGGTGTGAAATACATGAGGAGCATGAAACGGGCTCAAAAATAGGAGGAGCATGAAGCGGTGTGGCAAAACATGAAGAGCCTGAAAAGGTGTGAATGATATGAAGAGTTTCTAAAGGTGTCAAAATATGACGAGCATGAAAACGTCTGAAAAATAGGAGGAGCATGAAGTGGTGTGGCAAAACATGAAGAGCCTGAAAATGTGTGAAAAATATGAAAAGCGTCAAAAGGTGTCAAGAATATGAGGAGCATGAAACGGAATGAAAAATAGGAGGAGCATGAAGCGGTGTTGAAAAACATGAAGAACCTGAAAACGTGTGAAACATATGAAGAGCTTAAAAAATTGTGAAAATATGAAGAGCTTCAAAAGGTGTCAAATATATGAGGAGCATGAAACGGTCTGAAAAATAGGAGGATCAGAAAGCGGTGTTGAAAAACCGGAAGAGCCTGCACATGGTGTGAAAAACATCAAAGGCTTCAAAAGGTGTCAAAAATGAGATGTGCATGAAACGGTCTGAAAAATATGCGGAGCATGAAGCGGTGTTCAAAAACATGAAGAGCGTGAAAAGGTGTGAAAAATATGAAGAGCTTCAAAAGGTGTCAAACATAAGAGGAGCATGAAACAGTCTGAAAAATAGGAGGAGCATGAAACGGTGTTAAAAAACATGAAGAGCCTGAAAATGGTGTGAAAAATATGAAGAGCTTCAAAAGGTGTGAAAAATATGAAGAGCTTCAAAAGGTGTCAAAAATATGAGGAACATGAAACGGTCTGAAAAATTGGAGGAGCATGAAGCCGTGTTCAAAAACATGAACAGCCTGAAATTATGTGAAAAATATGAAGAGCCTGAAAAGGTGTGAAAAATATGAGGAGCTTTAAAAGGTGTCAAATACATGAGGAGCATGAAACGGTCTGGAAAATAGGAGAATCAGAAAGCGGTGTTGAAAAACATGAAGAGCCTGAAAATGGTGTGAAAAATATCAAAGGCTTCAAAAGGTGTCAAAAATGAGATGTGCATGAAACGGTCACAAAAATAGGAGGAGCATGAAACGGTGTTCAAAGACATGAAGAGCCTGAAAAGGTGTGAAAAATATGAAGAGCCTCAAAAAATGTCAAAAATATGAGGAATATGAAACGGTCTGAAAAATAGGAGGATCATAAAGCGGTGTTGAAAAACATGAAGAGCCTGAAAATGGTGTGAAAAATATGAAGAGCTTCAAAAGGAGTCAAAAATGAAATGTGCATGAAACGGTCTGAAAAATATGAGGAGCATGAAGTCGTTGTGAAAAACCTGAAAAGCCTGAAAATGTGTGCAAAATACGAAGAGCTTCAAAAGGTGAGAAATACATGAGGAGCATGAAATGGTCTGAGAAATAGGAGGAGCATGAAGCGGTGTTCAAAAACATGTAGAGACTGAAAAGGTGTGAAAAATATGAAGAGCTTCAAAAGGAGTGAAAAATAGGAGGAGCATGAAACGGTCTGAAAAATAGGAAGAGCATGAACCGGTGTTCAAATACATGAAAAGCGTGAAAAGGTGTGAAAAATATGAAGAGCTTCAAAAATATGAAAAACATGAAGAGCTTCAAAAGGTGTGAAAAATATGAAGAGCTTCAAAAGGTGTCAAAAATATGAGGAGCATGAAACGGTCTAAAAAATCGGAGGAGCATGAAATGGTGTTCAAATACATGAAGAGACTGAAAAGGTGTGAAAAAGAGGAAGAGCTTCAAATGGTGTGAAATACATGAGGAGCATGAAACGGTCTGAAAAATAGGAGGAGCATGAATCGGTGATGAAAAACATGGAGAGCCTGAAAAGGTGTGAAAAATATGAAGAGCTTCAAAAGGTTTCAAAATGTGTGGAGCATGAAACGGTCTGAAAAATAGGAGGAGCATGAAGCGGTTTTGAAAAACATAAAGAGCCTGAAAAGGTGTGAAAAATATGAAGAGCTTCTAAAGGCGTCAAAAATATGAGGAGCATGAAATGGTCTGAAAAATAGGAGGAGCATGAAACCGTGATCAAAAACATGAATACCTGAAAAGTTGTGAAAAATATGAAGAGCTTCAAAAGGTGTGAAATACATGAGGAGCATAAAACGGTCTGAAAAATAGGAGAAGCATGAAGTGGTGTAAAAAAACATGAAGAGCCTGAAAAGGTGTGAAAAATATGAAAAGCTTCTAAAGGCGTCAAAAATATGAGGAGCATGAAATGGTCTGAAAAATAGGAGGAGCATGAAGGGGTGTTGAAAAACATTAAGAGCCTGAAAGGGTGTGAAAAATATGAAGAGCTTCAAAAGATGACAAAAATATGAGGAGCATGAAACGGTCTGAAAAATAGGCGGAGCATGAAGCGATGTTAAAAAACATGAAGAGCGTGAAAAGGTGTGAAAAATATGAAGAGCTTCAAAAGGTGTCAAACATAAGAGGAGCATGAAACGGTCTGAAAAATAGGAGGAGCATGAAACGGTATTGAAAAACTTGAAGAGCCTTAAAAGGTGTGAAAATATGAAAAGCTTCAAAAGGTGTCAAGAATATGAGGAGCATGAAACGGTCTGAAAAATAGGAGGAAAATGAAGCGGTGTTCAATTACATGAAGAGCATGAAAAGGTGTGAAAAATATGAAGAGCTACAAAAGGTGTCAAAAATGAAATGAGCATGAAACGGTCTGAAAAATAGGAGGAGCATGAAGTGGTGTTGAAAAAAAAGAAGAGCCTGAAAAGGTGTGAAATATATGAAGAGCTTCAAAAGGTGTCAAAAATATGAGGAGCATGAAACGGTCTGAAAGATAGGAGGAGCATGAAGAGTTGATGAAAAACATGTAGGGCATGAAAACGTGTGAAAAATATGAAGAGCTTCAAAAGGTGTGAAAAATATAAACAGCTTCGAAAGGTGTCAAAAATGAGATGAGCATGAAACGGTCTGAAAAATAGTAGGAGCATGAATTGGTGTTGAAATACATGAAGAGCCTGAAAAGGTATGAAAAATATGAAGAGCTTCAAAACGTGTGAAATATATGAGGAGCATGATGCGGTCTGAAAAATAGGAGGAACATGAAGCGGTGTTCAAAAACGTGAAGAGCCTGAAAAGTTGTGAAAAATATGAAAAGCTTCCAAAGGTGTCAAAATGAGATCAGCATGAAACGGTCTGAAAAACAGGAGGATCATGAAGCGGTGTTGAAAAACATGAAGAGCCTGAAAAGGTATGAGAAATATGAAGAGCTTAAAAAGGTGTCAAAAATATGAGGAGCATGAAACGGAATGAAAAATAGGAGGAGCGTGAAGCGGTGTTGAAAAACTAGAAGAGCCTGAAAATGTGTGAAAAATATGAAAAGCGTCAAAAGGTGTCAAGAATATGAGGAGCATGAAACGGAATGAAAAATAGGGGGAGCATGAAGCGGTGTTGAAAAACATGAAGAACCTGAAAACGTGTGAAACATATGAAGAGCTTAAAAAATTGTGAAAATATGAAGAGCTTCAAAAGGTGTCAAATATATGAGGAGCATGAAATGGTCTGAAAAATAGGAGGATCAGAAAGTGGTGTTGAAAAACCTGAAGAGCCTGAAAATGGTGTGAAAAATATCAAAGGCTTCAAAAGGTGTCAAAAATGAGATGTGCATGAAACGGTCTGAAAAATATGCGGAGTATGAAGCGGTGTTCAAAAACATGAAGAGCGTGAAAAGGTGTGAAAAATATGAAGAGCTTCAAAAGGTGTCAAACATAAGAGGAGCATGAAACGGTCTGAAAAATAGGAGGAGCATGAAACGGTGTTAAAAAACATGAAGAGCCTGAAAATGGTGTGAAAAATATGAAGAGCTTCAAAAGGTGTGAAAAATATGAAGAGCTTCAAAAGGTGTCAAAAATATGAGGAACATGAAACGGTCTGAAAAATTGGAGGAGCATGAAGCCGTGTTCAAAAACATGAACAGCCTGAAATTATGTGAAAAATATGAAGAGCCTGAAAAGGTGTGAAAAATATGAGGAGCTTTAAAAGGTGTCAAATACATGAGGAGCATGAAACGGTCTGAAAAATAGGAGGATCAGAAAGCGGTGTTGAAAAACATGAAGAGCCTGAAAATGGTGTGAAAAATATCAAAGGCTTCAAAAGGTGTCAAAAATGAGATGTGCATGAAACGGTCACAAAAATAGGAGGAGCATGAAACGGTGTTCAAAGACATGAAGAGCCTGAAAAGGTGTGAAAAATATGAAGAGCCTCAAAAAATGTCAAAAATATGAGGAATATGAAACGGTCTGAAAAATAGGAGGATCATAAAGCGGTGTTGAAAAACATGAAGAGCCTGAAAATGGTGTGAAAAATATGAAGAGCTTCAAAAGGAGTCAAAAATGAAATGTGCATGAAACGATCTGAAAAATATGAGGAGAATGAAGTCGTTGTGAAAAACATGAAAAGCCTGAAAATGTGTGCAAAATACGAAGAGCTTCAAAAGGTGTGAAATACATGAGGAGCATGAAATGGTCTGAGAAATAGGAGGAGCATGAAGCGGTGTTCAAAAACATGTAGAGACTGAAAAGGTGTGAAAAATATGAAGAGCTTCAAAAGGAGTGAAAAATAGGAGGAGCATGAAACGGTCTGAAAAATAGGAAGAGCATGAACCGGTGTTCAAATACATGAAAAGCGTGAAAAGGTGTGAAAAATATGAAGAGCTTCAAAAATATGAAAAACATGAAGAGCTTCAAAAGGTGTGAAAAATATGAAGAGCTTCAAAAGGTGTCAAAAATATGAGGAGCATGAAACGGTCTAAAAAATCGGAGGAGCATGAAATGGTGTTCAAAGACATGAAGAGACTGAAAAGGTGTGAAAAACAGGAAGAGCTTCAAATGGTGTGAAATACATGAGGAGCATGAAACGGTCTGAAAAATAGGAGGAGCATGAAGCGCTGTTCAACAACATGAAGAGCCTAAAAGGTGTGAAAAGTATGAAGAGATTCAAAAGGTGTCAAAAATATGAGGAGCATGAAACGGTCTGAACATACGAGGAGCATGAAGCGGTGATGAAAAACATGGAGAGCCTGAAAAGGTGTGAAAAATATGAAGAGCTTCAAAAGGTTTCAAAATGTGTGGAGCATGAAACGGTCTGAAAAATAGGAGGAGCATGAATTGGTGTTGAAAAACATGAAGATCCTGAAAAGGTGTGAGAAATATGAAGAGTTTCAAAAGGTGTCAAAAATATGAGGAGCCTGAAACGGTCTGAAAAATAAGAGGAGCATGAAGCGGTGTTCAAAAACATGAAGAGCCTGAAAAGGTGTGAAATATATGAAGAGCTTGAAAACGTGTGAAATATATGAAGAGCTTCAAAAGGTGTTAAAATTGAGATGAACATGAAACCGTCTGAAAAATATGAGGAGCATGAAACGGTGATCAAAAACATGAAGAGCCTGAAAAGCTGTGAAAAATATGAAGAGCTTCAAAAGGTGTGAAAAGTATGAGGAGCATGATACAGTTTGAAAAATAGGAGGTGCATGAAGCCGTGTTGAAAAACATGAATAGTCTGAAAACGTGTGAAAATATGAAGAGCTTCAAAAGGTGTCAAAAAAGAGATGAGCATGAAACGGTCTGAAAAATAGGAGGAGCATGAAGTGGTGTTGAAAAACATGAAGAGCCAGAAATGGTGTGAAATATATGAAGACCTTCAAAACGTGTGAAAAATATGAGGAGCTTCAAAAAGTGTCAAAATTATGAGGAGCATGAAACGGTCTGAAAAATAGGAGGATCATGAAGCGGTGTTGAAAAATAAGAGGAGCATGAAGAGGTGTTGAAAAAAATGAAGAGCCTGAAAAGGTGTGAAAAATATGAAGAGCTTCTAAAGGTGTCAAAAATATGAGGAGCCTGAAACGGTCTGAAAAATAGGAGGGGCATGAAGCGATGTTGAAAAACATGCAGAGCCTGAAAATGTGTGAAAAATATGAAGATCTTCTAAAGGTGTCAAATATATGAGGACAATGAAACGGCCTGAAAAATTGGAGGAGCATGAAGTGGTGTTGAAAAACATGAAGAGCCTGAAAAGGTGAGAAAAATATAAAGAGCTTCAAAAGGTGTCAAAATTATGAGGAGCATGAAACGGTCTGAAAAATAGGAGGAGCATGAAGTGGTGTTGAAAAACATGAAGATCCTGAAATGGTGTGAAATATATGAAGACCTTCAAAATGTGTGAAACATATGAGGAGCTTCAAAAAGTGTCAAAAATATGAGGAGCATGAAACGGTCTGAAAAATAGGAGGAGCATGAAGGGGTGTTGAAAAAATGAAGAGCCTGAAAAGGTGTGAAAAATATGAAAAGCTTAAAAACGTGTCAAATATATGAGGAGCATGAAACGGTATGAAAAATACGAGGAGCATGAAGCGGTGTTGAAAAACGTGAAGAGCCTGAAATGGTGTGAAATATATGAAGAGCTTCAAAACGTGTCAAAAATAAATGAGCAGGAAAGGGTCTGAATATTAGGAGAGCATGAAGTGGTGTTAAAACATGAAGAGCCTGAAAAGGTGTGAAATATATGAAGAGTGTCAAAAGGTATCAAAAATATGAGGAGAATGAAACGGTCTGAAAAATAGGAGGAGCATGAAACGGTGATCAAAAACATGAATACCTGAAAAGTTGTGAAAAATATGAAGAGCTTCAAAAGGTGTGAAATACATGAGGAGCATAAAACGGTCTGAAAAATAGGAGAAGCATGAAGTGGTGTGAAAAAACATGAAGAGCCTGAAAATGTGTGAAAAATATGAAGAGCTTCAAAAGGTGTGAAATACATGAGGAGCATGAAACTCTCTGAAAAATAGGAGGAACATGAAGTGGTGTTCAAAAACATGATGAGCCTGAAAAAGTGTGGAAAATATGAAGAGCTTCAAAAGTTGTCAAAATTAAGAGGAGCATGAAATGGTCTGAAAAATAGGAGGAGCATGAAGTGATGTTGAAAAACATGAAGAGCCTGAAATGGTGTGAAAAATATGAAGAGATTCAAAAGCTGTGAAATACATGTGGAGCAGAAAACGGTCTCAAAATAGGAGGAGCATGAAGCGGTGTTGAAAAACATGAAGAGCCTGAAAAGGTGTGAAATATTTGAAGAGCTTCAAAAGGTGTGAAAAATATGAGGAGTATGAAACGCTCTGAAAAATAGGAGGAGCATGAAACCGTGTTCAAAAACATGAAGAGCCTGAAAAGGCGTGAAAAATATGAAGAGCTTCAAAAGGTGTCAAAAATATGAGGAGCATGAAACGCTCGAAAAAAAGGAGGACCTTGAAGCGGTGTTCAAAAACATGACGAGTCTGAAAAGGTGTGAAATATAAGAAGAGCTTCAAAGGGTGTCAAAATTATGAGGAGCATGAAACGGTCTGAAAAATAGGAGGAGCATGAAACAGTGTTGAAAAACATGAAGAGCCTGAAACGGTGTGAAAAATATGAAGAGCTTCAAAACATGTCAAAAATATGAGGAGCATGAAACTGTCTGAAAAATAGGAGGAGCATGATGCGGTGTTGAAAAATATGAAGAGCCTGAAAACGTGTGAAAAATATGAAGATCTTTAAAAGGTATGAAAAATATGAAGAGCTTCAAAAGGTGTCAAAAAAGAGATGAGCATGAAACGGCCTGAAAAATAGGAGGAGCATGAAGTGATGTTGAAAAACATGAAGAGCCTGAAAAGGTGTGAAAAATATGAAGAGCTTCAAAAGGTGTCAAAAATAAGAGGAGCATGAAACGGTCTGAAATATATGAGGTCCATGAACCGGTGTTCAAAAACATGAAGGCCTGAAAAGATGTGAAAAATTTGAGGAGCTTCAAAAGGTGTGAAAATATGAAGAGCTTCAAAAGGTGTCAAAAATGAGATGAGCATGAAACGCTCTGAAAAATAGGAGGAGCATGAAGTTGTGTTGAAAAACATGAAGAGCCTGAAAACGTGAGAAATATATGAGGAGCTTGAAAATGTGTCAAAAATAAGAGGAGCATGAAACGATCTGAAAAATAGGACGTGCATGAAGTGGTGGTGAAAAACATGAAGAGCCTGAAAAGGTGTGAAAAATACGAAGAGCTTCAAAAGGTGTCAAAAATATGAGGAGCATGAAACGGTCGGAAAAATAGGAGGAGAAGGAAGCGGTGTTGAAAAACATGAAGAGCCTGAAAACGTGTAAAAAATATGAAGAGCTTCAAAAGGTGTGAAAACTATGAAGAGCTTCAAAAGGTGTCAAAAATGAGATGAGCATGAAACTGTCTGTAAAATAGGAGGAGCATGAAGTGGTATTGAAAAACATGAAGAGCCTGAAAAGGTGTGAAAAATATGAAGAGCTTCAAAACGTGTGAAAAATATGAAGAGCTTCAAAAGGTGTCAAAATTGAGATGAGCCTGAAACGGTCTGTAAAACAGGAGGATCCTGAGGCGGTGTTGAAAAACATGAAGAGCCTGAAAACGTGTGAAAAAGATGAAGAGCTTCAAAAGGTGTCAAAAATGAGATGAGCATGAAACTGTCTGGAAAATAGGAGGAGCATGAAACGGTGTTCAAAAACATGAAGAGCCTGAAAAGGTGTGAAAAATATGAAGAGCTTCAAAAAATGTCAAAAATATGAGGAGCATGAAACGGTCTGAAAAATAGGGGAATCATGCAGCGGTGTTGAAAACTATACACAGCCTTACAAAGTGTGAAAAATATGAAGAGCTTCAAAACGTGTCAAAAATATGAGGAGCATGAAACGGTCTGAAAAATAGGAGCAACATGAAACGAGGTTCAAAAACATGAAGACATTTAAAATGTGTGAAAAATATGAAGAGGTTCAAAAGGTGTGAAATACATGAGGATCATGAAACGGTCTGAAATATATGAGGAGCATGAAGCAGTGTTCAAAAACATGAAGAGTTGAAAACGTGTGAAAAATAGGAGGAGCTTCAAAAGGTGTCAAAATTATGAGGAGCATGAAATGGTCTGAAAAATAGGAGGAGCATGAAGCGGTGTTCAAAAACATGAAGAGCCTGAAAAGGTGTGAAAAATATGAAGAGCTTCAAAAGCTGTCAAGTATATGAGTAGCATGAAACGGTATGAAATCTAGCAGGAGCATGAAACGGTGTTGAAAAACTTGAAGAGCCTGAAAAGGTGTGGAAAATAAGAGGAGCTTCCAAAGGTGTCAAAAATATGTGCTGCGTGAAACGGTCTGAAAAATGGGAGGAGCATGAAGCGGTGTTCTAAAACATGAAGAGCCTGAAAAGGTGTGAAAAATATGAACAGCTTCAAAAGGTGTGAAAAATATAAGGAGCATGAAACGGTCTGAAAAATAGGAGGAGCATGAAGCGGTTTTCAAAAACATGAAGAGCCTGAAAAGGTGTGAAAAATATGAAGAGCTTCAAAAGTTGTCAAAAATATGAGAAGCATGAAACAGTCTCAAAATTAGGAGGAAAATGAATCGGTGATCAAGAACATGGAGAGCCTGAAAAGGTGTGAAATATATGAAGAGCTTCAAAAGGTTTCAAAATATGAGGAGCATGAAACGGTCTGAAAAATAGGAGGAGCATGAAGCGGTGTTGAAAAACATGAGAAGCCTGAAAAGGTGTGAAAAATATGAAGAGCTTCAAAAGGTGTCAAAAATATGAGGAGCAAGAAACGGTCTGAAAAATAGGAGGAGCATGAAGTGGTGTTGAAAAACCTGAAGAGCCTGGAATGGTGTAAAAATATGAAGAGCCTCAAAAGGTGTCAAAAATATGAGGAGCATGAAACGGTCTGAAATATAGGAGGATCATGAAGCAGTGTTGAAATACATGAAGAGCCTGAAAATGTGTGAAAAATATGAAGAGCTTCAAAAGGTGTGAAAAATATGAAGAGCTTCAAAAGGAGTCAAAAATGAGATGAGCATGAAACGGTCTGAAAAATAGGAGGAGCATGAAGTGGTGTTGAAAAACCTGAAGAGCCTAAAAGCTGTGAAATATATGAAGAGCTTCAAAAGGTGTGAAAAATATGAGGAGCATGAAACAGTCTGAAAAAGTGGAGGAGCATGAAGCGGTGTTCAAAAAATTGAAGAGCCTGGATAGGTGTGAAAAATATGAAGAGCATCGAAACGTGTCAAAAATATGAGGAGCATGAAACGGTCTGAAAAATAGGAGGAGCATGAAGCAGTGTTAAAAACATGAAGAGCCTGAAAACCTGTGAAAAATATTAAGAGCTTCAAAAGGTGTGAAAAATATGAAGAGCTGCAAAAGGTGTAATAGTGAGATGAGCATTAAAGGGTCTGAAAAACAGGAGGAGCATGAAGAGGTGTTGAAAAACATGAAGAGCCTGAAAAGGTGTGAAATATATGAAGAGCTTCAAAAGGTGTCAAAAATATGAGGAGCATGAAACGGTCTGAAAAATAGGAGGAGCATGAAGAGTTGTTGAAAAACATGAAGAGCCTGAAAAGGTGTGAAAAATATGAAGAGCTTCAAAAGGTGTGAAAAATATGAAGAGCTTGAAAAGGTGTCAAAAATGAGATGAGCATGAATCGGTCTGAAAAATAGGAGGAGCATGAAGTGGTGTTGTAAAACATGAAGAGCCTGAAAAGGTGTGAAATATATGAAGAGCTTCAAAATGTGTCAAAAATATGAGGAGCATGAAAGGGTCTGAAATATAGGAGGATCATGAAGCGGTGTTCAAAAACATGAAGAGCCTGAAAAGGTGTGAAAAATATGAAGAGCTTCAAAAGGTGTCAAAAATCTGAGGAGCATGAAACGGTCTGAAAAATAGGAGGAGCATGAAGTGATGTTGAAAAACATGAAGAGCCTGAAAAGGTGTGAAAAATATGAAGAGCTTCAAAAGGTGTCAAAAATAAGAGGAGCATGAAACGGTCTGAAATATATGAGGTCCATGAACCGGTGTTCAAAAACATGAAGGCCTGAAAAGATGTGAAAAATTTGAGGAGCTTCAAAAGGTGTGAAAAATATGAAGAGCTTCAAAAGGTGTCAAAAATGAGATGAGCATGAAACGCTCTGAAAAATAGGAGGAGCATGAAGTTGTGTTGAAAAACATGAAGAGCCTGAAAACGTGAGAAATATATGAGGAGCTTGAAAATGTGTCAAAAAAAAGAGGAGCATGAAACGATCTGAAAAATAGGACGTGCATAAAGTGGTGGTGAAAAACATGAAGAGCCTGAAAAGGTGTGAAAAATATGAAGAGCTTCAAAAGGTGTGAAATATATGAAGAGCTTCAAAAGGTGTCAAAGATATGAGGAACATGAAACGGTCTGAAAAATAGTAGGAGCATGAAACGGTGATCAACAACATGAAGAGCCGGAAAAGGTGGGAAAAATATGAAGAGCTTCAAAAAGTGTGACATACATGAGGAGTTTGAAACGGGCTGAAAAGTAGGAGAAGCATGAAGTGGTGTGGAAAAATATGAAGAGCCTGAAAAGGTGTGGAAAATATGAAGAGCTTCAAAAGGTGTGAAATACATGAGGAGCATGAAACTCTCTGAAAAATAGAAGGAGCATGAAGCGGTGTTCAAACATGAAGAGCCTGAAAAGGTGTGAAAAATATGAAGAGCTTCAAACGGTGTCAAAAATATGAGGAGCATGAAACGGTCTGAAAAATAGGAGGAGCAAGAAGCCATGTTCAAAAACATGAAGAGCCTGAAAAGGTCTGAAAAATATGAAGAGCTTGAAAAGGTGTAAAATATATGAAGAGCTTCAAAAGGTGTCAAAAATGAGATGAGCATGAAACGGTGTGAAAAATAGGAGGAGCATGAAGCGGTTTTGAAAAAAATGAAGAGGCTGAAATGGTGTGAAATATATGAAGAGCTTCAAGATGTGTCAAAAATACAAAGAGCCGGAAATGGTCTGAAAAATAGAAGTATCATGAAGCGATGTTCAAAAACATGAAGAGCCTGAAAAGGTGTGAAAAATATGAAGAGCTTCAAAAGGTGTGAAAAATATGAGGAGCATGAAACGGTCTGAAAAATAGAAGGGGCATGAAATGGTGTTCAAAAACATGAAAGCCTGAAAAGGTGTGAAAAATATGAAGAGCTTCAAAAGGTGTGAAATACATGAGGAGCATGAAATGGTCTGAAAAATAGGAGAAGTATGAAGTGGTGTTGAAAAACATGAAGAGCCTGAAAAGGAGTGAAAAATATGAAGAGCTTCAAAAGGTGTCAAACATATGAAGAACATGAAACGGTCTGAAAAATAGGAGGATCATGAAGCAGTGTTCAAAAACATGAAGAGCCTGAAAATGTGTGAAAAATATTCAGAGCTTCAAAATGTGTCAAATATATGAGGAGCATGAAACGGCTTGAAAAATAGGAGGAGCATGAAACGGTGATTAAAAACATGAAGAGCCTGAAAAGGTGTGAAAAATATGAAGAGCTTCAAAAGGTGTGAAATACATGAGGAGCATGAAACAGTCCGAAAAATAGGTGAAGCATGAAGTGGTGTGGAAAAACATGAAGAGCCTAAAAAGTTGTGAGAAATATGAAGAGCTTCAAATGATGTGAAATACATGAGGAGCAAGAAACTCTCTGAGAAATAGGAGGAGCATGAAGCGATGTCAAAAACATGAAGAACCTAAAAAGTTGTGAGAAATATGAAGAGCTTCAAAAGGTGTCAAAAATGAGATGAGCATGAAACGGTCTGAAAAATAGGAGGAGCAAGAAGCGGTGTTGAAAAACATGAAGAGCCTAAAAAGTTGTGAAAAATATGAAAAGCTTCAAAAGGGGTCAAAAATGAGATGAGCATGAAACGGTCTGAAAAATAGGAGGATCATGTAACGGTGTTGAAAAACATGAAAAGCCTGAAAAGGTGTGAAAAATATGAGGAGGTTCAAAAGGTGTCAAAAATATGAGGAGCATGAAACGGTCTTAAATATATGAGGAGCATTTAGCGGTGTTCAAAAACTTGGAGAGCCTGAAAAAGTGTGAAAAATATGAAGAGCTTCAAAAGGTGTCAAAAATATGAGGAGCATGAAACGTTCTCAAAAATAGGAGGATCATGAAGCGGTGTTGAAAAACATGAAGAGCCTGAATAAGTGTGAAAAAGATGAAGAGCTTCAAAAGGTGTGAAAAATATGAAGAGCTTCAAATGGTGTCAAAAATGAGATGAACATGAAACCGTCTGAAAAATAAGAAGAGCATGAAGTGGTGTTGAAAAACATGAAGACCCTGAAAAGGTGTGAAAAACATGAAGAGCTTCAAATGGTGTGAAAAATATGAAGAGCTTCAAAGGTGTCAAAAATGAGATGAAAATGAAACCGTCTGAAAAATAGGAAGAGCATGAAGCGGTGTTCAAAAACATGAAGAGCCTGAAAAGGTGTGAAAAATATGAAGAGCTTCAAAAGGTGTCAAATATATGAGGAGCATGAAACGGTCTGAAAAATAGGAAGAGCATGAAGCGGTGTTCAAAAATATGAAGAGCCTGAAAAGGTGTGAAAAATATGAAGAGCTTCAAAAGGTGTCAAAAATATGAAGAGCCTGAAGCGGTCTGAAAAATAGGAGGAGCATGAAGCAATGTTCAAAAACATGAAGTGCCTGAAAAGGTGTGAAAAATATGAAAAGCCTCAAAAACTGTCAAAAATATGAGGAGCATGAAACGGTCTGAAAAATAGCAGGAGCATGAAGCGGTGTTGAAAAACATGAAGAGTCTGAAAACGTCTGAAAACATGAAGAGCTTCAAAAATATGAAAAATATGAAGAGCTTCAAAAGGTGTCAAAAATGAGATGTGCATGAAACTGTCTGAAAAATAGGAGGAGCATGAAGCGGTGTTGAAAAACGTGAAGAAACTGAAAAGGTGTGAGAAATATGAAGAGCTTCAACAGATGTCAAAAATATGAGGAGCATGAAACGGTCTGAAAAAGAGGAGGAGCATGAAGCGGTGTGGCAAACCATGAAGTGCTTGAAAAGGTGTGAAAAATATGAAGAGCTTCAAAATGTGCCAAAATTATGAGGAGCATGAAACGGTCAGAAAAATAGAAGGAGCATGAAGCGGTGTTGAAAAACATGAAGAGCCTGAAAAGGTGTGAAAACCATGAAGAGCTTCAAAAGGTGTGAAAAATATGAAGAGCTTCAAAAGGTGTCAAAAATGAGAAGAGCATAAAAGGGTCTGAAAAATAGGAGGAGCATGACGTGGTGTAGAAAAAAATGAAGAGCCTGAAAAGGTGTGAAATATATGAGAGCTTCAAAAGGTGTCAAAAATATGAGGAGAATGAAACGGTCTGAAAAATAGGAGGAGCATGAAGTGGTGTGGAAAACCATGAAGTGCTTGAAAAGGTGTGAAAAATATGAAGAGTTTCTAAAGGTGTCAAAAATATGAGGAGCATTAAACAGTCTGAAAAATAGAAGAAGCATGAATTGGTGTGGAAAATCATGAAGAGCCTGAAAAGGTGTGAAAAATATGAAGAGCTTCAAAAGGTGTCAAAAATATGAGGAGCATGAAACGGTCTGAAAAATAGGAAGAGCATGAAGCAGTGTGCAAAAACATGAAGAGCTGGAAAAGGTGTGAAAATTATGAAGAGCTTCAAAAGGTGTCAAAAATATGAGGAGCATGAAACGGTCTGAAAAATAGGAGGAGGATGAAATGGTGTTCAAAAACATGAAGAGCCTGTAAAGGTGTGAAAAATATGAAGAGCTTTAAAAGGTGTGAAATACATGAGGAGCATGAAACTCTCTGAAAAATAAAAGGAGCAAGAAGGGGTGTTCAAAAACATGAAGAGGCTGAAAATGTGTGAAAAACATGAAGAGGCTGAAAAGGTGTGAAAAATATGAAGAGTCTAAAGGTGTCAAAAATATGAGGAGCATGAAACGGTCTGAAAAATAGAAGCAGAATTAAACGGTGTTGAAAAACATGAAGAGCCTGAAAACGTGTGAAAAATATGAAGAGCTTCAAAAGGTGTGAAAAATATGAGGAGCATGAAACGGTCTGAAAAATAGAAGCAGCATGAAACGGTGTTGAAAAACATGAAGAACCTGAAAACGTGTGAAATATATGAAGAGCTTCAAAAGGTGGGAAAAATATGAAGAACTTCAAAAGGTGTCAATAATGAGATGAGCATGAAACGGTCTGAAAAATAGGAGGAGCATGAAGTGGTCTTGAAAAACATGAAGAGCCTGAAAAGGTGTGAAAAATATGAGGAGCTTCAAAAGGTGTGAAAAATATGAGGAGCATGAAACGGTCTGAAAAAGAGAAGCAGCATGAAACGGTGTTGAAAAACATGAAGAGCCTGAAAAGGTGTGAAAAATATGAAGAGCTGCAAAAGGTGTCAAAAATATGAAGAGCATGAAACGGTCTTAAAAATAGGAGGATCTTGAAGCGGTGTTCAAAATCATGAAGAGACTGAAAACTTGTGAAAAATATGAAGAGCTGCAAAAGGTGTCATAAATATGAGGAGCATGAAACGGTCTGATAAATAGGAGCATGAAACGGTGATAAAAAACATGAAGAGCCTGAAAAGGTGTGAAAAATATGAAGAGCTTCAAAAGGTGTGAAATTCATGAGGAGCATGAAATGATCTGAAAAATAGGAGAAGAATGAAGTGGTGGGGAAAAACATGAAGAGCCTGAAAAGGTGTGAAAAATATGAAGAGCTTCAAGAGGTGTCAAATATATGAAGAGCATGAAACGGTCTCAAAAATAGCAGGAGCATGAAGCGGTGTTGAAAAACATGAAGAGTCTGAAAACCTGTGAAAATATGAAGAACTTCAAAAATATGAAAGATATGAAGAGCTTCAAAAGGTGTCAAAAATGAGATGTGCATGAAACGGTCTGAAAAATAGGAGGAGCATGAAGTGGTGTTGAAAAACGTGAAGAACCTGAAAAGGTGTGAGAAATATGAAGAGCTTCAATAGATGTCAAAAATATGAGGAGCATGAAACGGTCTGAAAAAGAGGAGGAGCACGAAGCGGTGTTGAAAAACATGAAGAGACTGAAAAGGTGTGAAAAATATGAAGAGCTTCAAAATGTGTCAAAATTATGAGGAGCATGAAACGGTCAGAAAAATAGAAGGAGCATGAAGCGGTGTTGAAAAACATGAAGAGCCTGAAAAGGTGTGAAAACCATGAAGAGCTTCAAAAGGTGTGAAAAATATGAAGAGCTTCAAATGGTGTCAAAAATGAGAAGAGCATAAAAGGGTCTGAAAAATAGGAGGAGCATGACGTGGTGTTGAAAAAAATGAAGAGCCTGAAAAGGTGTGAAATATATGAGAGCTTCAAAACATGTCAAAAATATGAGGAGAATGAAACGGTATGAAAAATAGGAGGAGCATGAAGCGGTGTGGAAAACCATGAAGTGCTTGAAAAGGTGTGAAAAATATGAAGAGTTTCTAAAGGTGTCAAAAATATGAGGAGCATTAAACAGTCTGAAAAATAGGAGAAGCATGAATTGGTGTTGAAAAACATGAAGAGCCTGAAAAGGTGTGAAAAATATGAAGAGCTTCAAAAGGTGTCAAAAATATGAGGAGCATGAAACGGTCTGAAAAATAGGAAGAGCATGAAGCAGTGTGCAAAAACATGAAGAGCTTGAAAAGGTGTGAAAAATATGAAGAGCTTCAAAAGGTGTCAAAAATATGAGGAGCATGAAACGGTCTGAAAAATAGGAGGAGGATGAAACGGTGTTCAAAAACATGAAGAGCCTGTAAAGGTGTGAAAAATATGAAGAGCTTTAAAAGGTGTGAAATACATGAGGAGCATGAAACTCTCTGAAAAATAAAAGGAGCAAGAAGGGGTGTTCAAAAACATGAAGAGGCTGAAAATGTGTGAAAAACATGAAGAGGCTGAAAAGGTGTGAAAAATATGAAGAGTCTAAAGGTGTCAAAAATATGAGGAGCATGAAACGGTCTGAAAAATAGAAGCAGAATTAAACGGTGTTGAAAAACATGAAAAGCCTGAAAACGTGTGAAAAATATGAAGAGCTTCAAAAGGTGTGAAAAATATGAGGAGCATGAAACGGTCTGAAAAATAGAAGCAGCATGAAACGGTGTTGAAAAATATGAAGAACCTGAAAACGTGTGAAATATATGAAGAGCTTCAAAAGGTGGGAAAAATATGAAGAACTTCAAAAGGTGTCAAAAATGAGATGAGCATGAAACGGTCTGAAAAATAGGAGGAGCATGAAGTGGTCTTGAAAAACATGAAGAGCCTGAAAAGGTGTGAAAAATATGAAGAGCTTCAAAAGTTATCAAAAATATGAATAGCATGAAACCGTCTGAAAAATAGGAGGAGCATGAAGAGGTGTGGAAAACCATGAAGTGCTTGAAAAGGTGTGGAAAAAATGAAGAGTTTCTAAAGGTGTCAAAAATATGAGGAGCATTAAACAGTCAGAAAAATAGGAGGATCATGAAATGGTGTTCAAAAACATGAAGAGCATGAAAAGGTGTGAAAAATATGAAGAGCCTGAAAACGTGTGAAAAATATGAAGAGCTTCAAAACGTGTCAAAAATATGAGGAGCATGAAACGGTCTGAAAAATAGGAGGAGCATGAAGCGGTGTTGAAAAACATGAAGAGCCTGAAAAGGTGTGGAAAATATGAAGCGCTTCAAAAGGTGAGAAAAATATGAGGTGCAAGAAACGGTCTGAAAAATAGGAGGAGCATGAAGCGGTGTTGAAAAACAAGAAGAGCCTGAAAACGTGTGAAAAATATGAAGAGCATCAAAAGGAGTGAAAAATATGAGGAGCAGGAAACGGTCTAAAAAATAGAAGCGGCATGAAATGGTGTTCAAAAACATGAAGAGACTGAAAAGATGTGAAAATTATGAAGAGCTTCAAAAGGTGTGAAAAATATGAGGAGCATGAAACGGTCTGAAAAATAGGAGAAGCATGAAACGGTGATAAAAAACATGAAGAGCCTGAAAAGGTGTGAAAAATATGAAGAGCTTCAAAAGGTGTGAAATTCATGAGGAGCATGAAATGGTCTGAAAAATAGGAGAAGAATGAAGTGGTGGGGAAAAACATGAAGAGCCTGAAAAGGTGTGAAAAATATGAAGAGCTTCAAGAGGTGTCAAATATATGATGAGCATGAAACGGTCTGAAAAATAGGAGGATCATGAAGCGGTGATCAAAAACATGAAGAGCCTAAAAATGTGTGAAAAATATAAAGAGCTTCAAAATGTGTGAAATTCATGAGGATCATGAAACGGTCTGAAAAATAGGAGAAGCATGAAGTGGTGTGGAAAAACATGAAGAGCCTGAAAAGGTGTGAAAAATATGAAGAGCTTCAAAAGGTGTCAAAAATATGAAGAGCATGAAACGGTCTGAAAAATAGGAGGATCATGAAGCAGTGTTCAAAAATTTGAAGAGCCTGAAAAGGTGTGAAAAATATGAAGACCTGCAAAAGGTGTCAAAAATATGAGGAGCATGAAACGGTCTGGAAAATAGGAGGAGCATGAAGCGGTGTTCAAAAACATGAGGAGCCTGAAAAGTTGTGAAAAATATGAAGAGCTTCAAAAGGTGTGAAATACATGAGGAGCATGAAACGGTCTGAAATTGGAGGAGCATGAAGCGGTGTTCAAAAACATGAAGAGCCTGAAAACGTGTGAAAAATATGAAGAGCTTCAAAAGGTGTGAAATACATGAGGAGCATTAAACGGACTGAAAAATAGGAGGAGCAGGAAACGGTGTTCAAAAACAGGAAGATACTGAAAAGTTGTGAAAAATATGAAGAGCTTCAAAAGGTGTCAAAAATATGAGGAGCATGAAACGGTCTGAAAAATAGGAGGAGCATGAAGCGGTGTTGAAAAACAAAAAGAGCCTGAAAACGTGTGAAAAATATGAAGAGCCTGAAAAGGTGTGAAAAATATGAAGAGCTTCAAAAGGTGTAAAAAATGAGATGAGCATGAAACCGTCTGAAAAATAGGAGGAGCATGAAGTGTTGTTGAAAAAAATGAAGAGCCTGAAAAGGTGTGAAACATATGAAGAGCTTCAAAAGGTGTCAAAATTATGAGGAGCATGAAACGGCCTGAAAAATTGGAGGAGCATGAAGCGGTGTTCAAAAACATGAAGAGCCTGAAAAGGTGTGAAAAATATGAGGAGCTTCAAAAGGTGTGAAAAATATGAGGAGCATGAAACGGTCTGAAAAAGAGAAGCAGCATGAAGCGGTGTTGAAAAACATGAAGAGCCTGAAAAGGTGTGAAAAATATGAAGAGCTGCAAAAGGTGTCAAAAATATGAAGAGCATGAAACGGTCTTAAAAATAGGAGGATCATGAAGCGGTGTTCAAAATCATGAAGAGACTGAAAACTTGTGAAAAATATGAAGAGCTGCAAAAGGTGTCAAAAATATGAGGAGCATGAAACGGTTTGAAAAATAGGAGCATGAAACGGTGATAAAAAACATGAAGAGCCTGAAAAGGTGTGAAAAATATGAAGAGCTTCAAAAGGTGTGAAATTCATGAGGAGCATGAAATGGTCTGAAAAATAGGAGAAGAATGAAGTGGTGGGGAAAAACATGAAGAGCCTGAAAAGGTGTGAAAAATATGAAGAGCTTCAAGAGGTGTCAAATATATGAAGAGCATGAAACGGTCTGAAAAATAGGAGGATCATGAAGCGGTGATCAAAAACATGAAGAGCCTGAAAATATGTGAAAAATATAAAGAGCTTCAAAATGTGTGAAATTCATGAGGATCATGAAACGGTCTGAAAAACAGGAGAAGCATGAAGTGGTGTGGAAAAACATGAAGAGCCTGAAAAGATGTGAAAAATATGAAGAGCTTCAAAATGTGTCAAAACTATGAGGAGTATGAAACGGTCTGAAAAATAGGAGCAGCATGAAACGGTGTTCAAAAACATGAAGAGCCTGAAAAGGTGTGAAAAATATGAAGAGCTTCAAAAGGTGTGAAATACATGAGGAGGATGAAACCGTCTGAAAAATAGGAGGAGCCTGAAGCGTTGTTCAAATATATGAAGAGCCTGAAAAGGTGTGAAATATATGAAGAGATTCAAAACGTGTCAAAAATATGAGGAGCATGAAACGGTCTGAAAAAAAGGAGGAGCAGGAAACCGTGTTCAAAAACATGAAGAGCCTGAAAAGGTGTGAAAAATATGAAGAGCTTCAAAAGGTGTTAAAAATAGGAGGAGCATGAAGCGGTGTTGAAAAACATGAAGAGGCTGAAAATGTGTGTAAAATATGAAGAGCTTCAAAACGTGACAAAAATATTAGGAGCATGAAACAGTCTGAAATATAGGTGGATCAAGAAGCGGTGTTGAAAACATGAAGAGCGTGAAAACATGTGAAAAATATGAAGAGCTTCAAAAGGTGTGAAAAATATGAAGAGCTTCAAAAGTTGTGAAAAATATGAAGAGCTACACAAGACGTGAAAAACATGAGGAGCATGAAACTGTCTGAAAAATAGGAGGAGCATGAAGCAGTGTTGAAAAACATGAAAACCTGAAAATGTGTGAAAAATATGAAGGGCTTCAAAAGGTGTCAAATATATGAGGAGCATGAAACGGTCTGAAAAATAGGAGGAGCATGAAGCGGTGTTCAAAAAAATGAAGAGCCTGAAAAGGTGTGAAAAATACGAAGTGCTTCAAAAGGTGTCAAAAATATGAGGAGCATGAAACGGTCTGAAAAATAGGAGGAGCATGAAGCGGTGTTCAAGAAAATGAAGAGCCTGAAAAGGTGTGAAAAATATGAAGTGCTTCAAAAGGTGTCAAAAATATGAGGAGCTTGAATCGGTCTGAAAAATAGGAGGAGCATGAAGCGGTGTTGAAAAAAATGAAGAGCCTGAAAAGGTGTGAAATATATGAAGAGCCTCAAAACGTGTCAAATATAAGAGGAGCATGAAACGGTCTGAACAATAGGAGGAGCATCAAGCAGTGTTCAAAACATGAAGAGCCTGAAAAAGTGTGAAAAATATTAAGAGCTTCAAAAGGTGTGAAAAATATGAGGAGCATGAAACGGTCTGAAAAATAGGAGGAGCATGAAGCCGTGTTGAAAAACATGAAGAGCCTGAAAGGGTGTAACAAATATGAAGAGTTTCAGAAGGTGTCAAAAATGAGAAGAGCATGAAACGGTCTGAACAATAGGAGGAGCATGAAGTGGTGTTGAAAAACATGAAGAGCCTGAAAAAGTGTGAAATATATGAAGAGCTTCAAAAGGTGTGAAGTACATGAGGAGAATGAAACCGTCCGAAAAATAGGAGGAGCATGAAGCGGTGTTCCAATACATGAAGAGCCTGAAAAGGTGTGAAATATATGAAGAGATTCAAAAGCTGTCAAAAATATGAGGAGCATGAAACGGTCTGAAAAAAAGGAGGAGCAGGAAACCGTGTTCAAGAATATGAAGAGCCTGAAAAGGTGTGAAAAATTTGAGGTGCTTCAAAAGGTGTGAAAATTCGGAGGAGCATGTAGCGATGTTCAAATACATGAAGAGCCTGAAAATGTGTGTAAAATATGAAGAGCTTCAAAACGTGACAAAAATATGAGGAGCATGAAACGATCGGAAAAATAGGAGGATCAAGAAGCGGTGTTGAAAAACATGAAGATCTGAAAACTTGTGAAAAACATGAAGAGCCTGAAAATGTGTGAAAAATATGAAGAGCTTCAAAATGTGTCAAAAATATGAGGAGCATGAAACGGTCTGAAATATAGGAGGAGCATGAAGCGCTGTTGAAAAACCTAAAGAGACTGAAAACGTGTGAAATACATGAAGAGCTTCAAAAGGTGTGAAAAATATGAAGAGCTTCAAAAGGTGTCAAAAATATGAGGAGCATGAAACGGTCTGAAAAATAGGAGGAGCATGAAACGGTGTTCAAAAACATGAAGCGGCTGAAAAGGTGTGAAAGATATCAAGAGCCTCAAAATGTGTGAAATACATGAGGACCATGAAACGGTCTGAAAAAAAGGAGGAGCATGAAGCGGTGTTGAAAAACATGAAGAGCCTGAAAATGTGTGAAATATATGAAGAGCTTCAAAAAGTGTGAAAAATATGAAGAGCTTCAAAAGGTGTGAAATACATGAGGAGCATGAAACGGTCTGAAAAATAGGAGGAGCATGAAGTGGTGTTGAAAAACATGAAGAGCCTGAAAATGTGTGAAAAATATGAAGAGCTTCAAAAGGTGTGAAAAATATGAGGAGCATGAAACGGTCTGAAAAATAGGAGTGGCATGAAGCCGTGTTGAAAAACATGAAGAGCCTGAAAGGGTGTAACAAATATGAAGAGCTTCAGAAGGTGTCAAAAATGAGATGAGCATGAAACGGTTTGAAAAATAAGAGGAGCATGAAGTGGTGTTGAAAAACATGAAGAGCCTGAAAAAGTGTGAAATATATGAAGAGCTTCAAAAGGTGTGAAGTACATGAGGAGAATGAAACCGTCCGAAAAATAGGAGGAGCATGAAGTGGTGTTCCAATATATGAAGAGCCTGAAAAGGTGTGAAATATATGAAGAGATTCAAAAGGTGTCAAAAATATGAGGAGCATGAAACGGTCTGAAAAAAAGGAGGAGCAGGAAACCGTGTTCAAGAACAAGAAGAGCCTGAAAAGGTGTGAAAAATTTGAGGTGCTTCAAAAGGTGTGAAAATTAGGAGGAGCATGAAACGGTCTGAAAAATAGGAGGATCAAGAAGCGGTGTTGAAAAACATGAACATCTGAAAACTTGTGAAAAATATAAAGAGCTTCAAAAGGTGTGAAAAATATGAAGAGCTTCAAAAGGTGTCAAAAATGAGATGAGCATGAAACGTTCTGAAAAATAGGAGGAGCATGAAGCGCTGTTGAAAATCATGAAGAGCCAGAAAAGGTGTGAAAAATATGAAGAGCTTCAAAAGGTGTCAAAAATATGAGGAGCATGAAACGGTCTGAAAAATATGTGGAGCATAAAGTGGTGTTGAAAAACATGAAGCCTCAAAAGGTGTGAAATACTTGAGGAGCATGAATCGGTCTGAAAAATTGGAGGAGCATGAAGCGGTGTTGAAAAACATGAAGAGCCTGAAAATGTGAGAAAAATATGAAGAGCTACAAAAGGTGTGAAGTACAGGAGGAGCATTAATCGGTTTGAAAAATAGGAGTAGCATGAAGCGGTGTTGAAAAACATGAAGAGCCTCAAAATGTGTGAAAAATATGAAGAGCTTCAAATGGTGTGAAAAATACGAGGAGCATGAAGAGGTGTTCAAAAACATGAAAAGCCTGAAATGTTGTAAAAAATATGAAAAGCTTCAAAAGGTGTCAAAAATATGAGGAGCATGAAACGGTCTGAAAAACCGGAGGAGCATGAAGCGGTGTTCAAAAACATGAAGAGCCTGAAAAGGTGTGAAAAATTTGAAGTGCTTCAAAAATGTGAAATATATGAAGAGCTTCAAAAGGTGTGAAATATATGAAGAGCTTCAAAAGGTGTCAAAAATTAGATGAGCAAGAAACGGTCTGAAAAATAGGAGGAGCATGAAGTGGTGTTGAAAAACATGAAGAGCCTGAAAATGTGTGAAATATATGAAGAGCTTCAAAAGGTGTGAAAAATATGAAGAGCTTCAAAAGGTGTCAAAAATATGAAGAGCATTAAACGGTCGCAAAAATAGGAGGAACTTGAAGTGGTGTTCGAACACATGAAGAGTCTGAAAAGGTGTGAAATATAAGAAGAGTTTCAAAAGGTGTCAAAATTATGAGGTGCATGAAACGGTCTGAAAAATAGGAGATCATGAAACAGTGTTGAAAAACATGAAGAGCCTGAAAAGGTGTGAAAAATATGAAGAGCTTCAAAACGTGTCAAAAATATGAGGAGAATGAAACTGTCTGAAAAATAGGAGAAGCATGATGCGGTGTTGAAAAATATGAAGAGCCTGAAAACGTGTGAAAAATATGAAGATCTTCAAAACTAATGAAAAATATGAGGAGCTTCAAAAGGTGTCAAAAATGAGATGAACATGAAACGGTCTGAGAAATAGAAGGAGCATGAAGTTCTTTTCAAAAAAATGAAGAATCTGAAAAGGTGTGAAGTATATGAAGATTTCAAAAGGTGTCAAAAATATGAGGAGCATGAAACGGTCTGAAAAATAGGAGGAGCATGAAGTCATGATGAAAAACATGAAGAGCGTGAAAATGTGTGAAAAATACAAAGAGCTTCAAAAGGTGTCACAAATATGAGGAGCATGAAACGGTCTGAAATATATGAGGAGCATGAAGCGGTGTTCAAAAACATGAAGAGCCTGAAAACGTGTGAAAAATCTGAAGAGCTTCAAAAATGTGAAAAATATGAAGAGCTTCAAAAGGTGTGAAATATATGAAGAGCTTCAAAAGGTGTCAAAAATTAGATGAGCATGAAACTGTCTGAAAAATAGGAGGAGCATGAAGTGTTATTGAAAATCATGACTAGCCTGAAAAGGTGTGTAAAATATGAAGAGCTTCAAAATGTGTGAAATAAATGAGGAGCATGAAACGGTCTGAAAAATAGGAGGAGCATGAAGCGGTGTTCAAAAATATGAAGAGCCTGAAAATTTGTGAAAACTATGAAGAGCTTCAGAAGGTGTCATAAATTAGATGAGCATGAAACGGTCTGAAAAATAGGAGGAGCATGAAGCCGTGTTGAAAAACATTAACAGCCTGAAAATGTGTGAAATATATGAAGAGCTTCAAAAGATTTCAGAAATGAGAGGAGCATGAAATGGTCTGAAAAATAGGAGGAGCATGAAGCGGTGTTGAAAAACATGAGGAGCCTGAAAAGGTGTGAAAAATATGAAGAGCTTCAAAAGTTGTGAAAAATATGAAGAGCTTCAAATGCTGTCAAAAATGAGATGAGCATGAAACGGTCTGAGAAATAGGAGAAGCATGAAGTGGTGTTGAAAAATATGAAGAGCCTGAAAAAGTGTGAAATATATGAAGAGGTTCAAAAGGCGTGAAAAATATGAAGAGCTTTAAAAGAGGTCAAAAATATGAGGAGCATGAAACGGTCTGAAAAATAGGAGGAGCATTGTAGCATTGTTCAAAAACTTGAAGAGCCTGAAAAGGTGTGAAAAATATGAAGAGCTTCAAAAGGTGTCAAAAATATGAGGAGCATGAAATGGTCTGAAAAATACTAGGAGCATGAAACGGTGTTCAAAAACAGGAGGAGCCTGAAAAGGTGTGAAAAATATGAAGAGCTTCAAAAGGTGTCAAAAATATGAGGAGCATGAAACGGTCTGAAAAATAGGAGGAGCATGAAGTGGTGTTGAAAAACATGAAGAGCCTGAAAAGGTGTGAAAAATATGAAGAGCTTCAAAAGCTGTGAAAAATATGAGGAGCACCAAATGGTCTGAAAAATTAGAGGAGCATGAAGCTGTGTTGAAAAACATGAAGAGCCTGAAAAGGTGTAGAAAATATGAAGAGCTTCAAAAGGTGTCAAAAATATGAGGAACATGAAACGGTCTGAAAAATAGGAGGAGCATGAAGTGGGGTTGAAAATCATGAAGAGCCTGAAAAGGTGTGAAAAATATGAATAGCTTCAAAAGGAGTGAAATACATGAGGAGCATGAAACCGTCGCAAAAATAGGAGGAACTTGAAGTGGTGTTCGAAAACATGAAGAGTCTGAAAAGGTGTGAAATATAAGAAGAGCTTCAAAGGGTGTCAAAATTATGACGAGCATGAAACGGTCTGAAAAATAGGAGGATCATGAAGCGTTGTTGAAAAACATGAACAGCCTGAAAAGGTGTGAATAATATGAAGAGATTCAAAGGTTTAAAATATATGAGGAGCATGAAACGGTCTGAAAAATAGAAGCAGCATAAAACGGTGTTCAAAGACATGAAGAGCCTGAAAAGGTGTGAAAAATACGAAGAGCTTCAAAAGGTGTGAAATACATGAGGAGGAAGAAACGGTCAGAAAAATAGGAGGAGCATGAAGCGGTATTCTAAACATGAAAAGCCTGAAAAAGTGTGAAAAATATGATGAGCTTCACTTGTTTGAAAAATAAGAAGAGCCTGAAAAGGTGTGAAAAATATGAAGAGCAACAAAAGGTGTCAAAAATATGAGGAGCATGAAATGGTCTGCAAAAAAGGAAAAGCATGAAGTGGTGTTGAAAAACTTGAAGAGCCTGAAAAGGTGTGAAAAATATGAAAAGCTTCAAAAGGTGTCAAAATATGAGGAGCATGAAACGGTCTGAAAAATAGGAGGAGCATGAAGCAGTGTTCAAAAACATGAAGAGCCTGAAAAGGTTTGAAAAATATGAAGAGCTTCTAAAGGTGTCAAAAATATGAGGAGCATGAAACAGTCTGAAAAATAGCAGGAGCATGAAGCGGTGTTGAAAAACATGAAGAGCCTGAAAAGGTGTGAAAAATATGAAGAGCTTCAAAAGATGTGAAAAATATGAGGAGCATGAAACTGTCTGAAAAATAGAAACAGCATGAAACGGTGTTGAAAAACATGAAGAGCCTGAAAATGTGTGAAAAACATGAAGAGCCTGAAAAGGTGTGAAAAATATGAAGAGTTTCAAAAGGTGTGAAAAATATGAAGAGCTTCAAAAGGTGTCAAAAATGAGATCAACAAGAAACCGTCTGAAAAATAGGAGGAGCATGAAGCGGTGTTGAAAAATATGAAGAGCTTGAAAAGGTGTGAAAAATATGAAGAGCTTATAAATGTGTCAAATATATGAGGAGCATGAATCGGTCTGAAAAATAGGAGGAGCATGAAGTGGTGTTGAAAAACATTAAGAGCCTGAAAAGGTGTGTAAAATATGAAGAGCTTCAAAAAGTGTCAAAAATATGAGGAGCATGAAACTGTCTGAAAAATAGGAGGAGCATGAAACGGTGATCAAAAACATGAAGAGCCTGAAAAGGTTTGAAAAATATGAAGAGCTTCAAAAGATGTGAAATACATGAGGAGCATGAAACGGGCTGAAAAATAGGAGGAGCATGAAGTGGTGTGGAAAAACATGAACAGCCTGAAAAGGTGTGAAAAATATGAAGAGCTTCAAAAGGTGTGAAATACATGAGGAGCATGAAACTCTTTGAAAAATAGGAGGAGCATGAAGCTGTTTTCAAAATCATGAAGAGCCTGAAAAGTTGTCAAAAATATGAAAAGCTTCAAAAGGTGTCAAATATGAGATGAGCATGAAACGGTCTGAAAAATAGGAAAATCATGAAAAGGTGTTGAAAAATATGAAGTCACTAAAAGTTGTGAAAAATAGAAAGAGCTTCAAAAGGTGTCAAAAATATGAGGAGCATCAAACGGTCTGAAAAATAAGAGGAGCATTAAGCGGTCGTCAAAAACATGAAGAGCCTGAAAAGGTGTGAAAAATAGGAAGAGCTTCAAAAGGTGTGAAATATATGAGGAGCATGAAACGGTCTGAAAATTAGGAGAAGCATGAAGTGGTGTGGAAAAATATGAAGAGCCTGAAAAGGTGTGAAAAATATGAAGAGCTTCAAAATGGGTCAAAAATATGAAGAGCATGAAACGGTCTGAAAAATAGGAGAATCATGAAGCGGTGTTCAAAAACATGAACAGCCTGAAAAGGTGTGAAAAATATGAAGAGCTTCAAAAGTTGTGAAATACATGAGGAGCATGAAACTCTCTGAAAAATAGGAGGAGCATGAAGCGGTGATCAAAAACATGAAGAGCCTAAAGAGTAGTGAAAATTATGAAAAGCTTCAAAAGGTGTCAAAAATGAGATGAGCATGAAACGGTCTGAAAAATGGGAGGATCATGCAACGGTGTTCAAAAACCTGAAGAGCCTGAAAAGGTGTGAAAAATATGAAGAGCTTCAAAAGGTGTGAAAAATATGAGGAGCATGAAACGGTCTGAAAAATAGAAGCAGCATGAAGCGGTGTTGAAAAACATGAAGAACCTGAAAAGGTGTGAGAAATATGAAGAGCTTCAATAGGTGTCAAAAATATGAGGAGCATGAAACGGTCTTAAAAATACTAGGAGAATGAAGTTGTGTTGCAAAACATGAGGAGCCTGAAAAGGTGGGAAAAACATGAAGAGCCTGAAAAGGTGTGAAAAATATGAAGAGCTATAAAAGGTGTCAAAAATATGAGAAGCATGAAAGGGTTTTAAAAAGAGGAGGAGCAAGAAGAAGTGTTCAAAAACATGAAGAGCCTGAAAAGGTGTGAAAAATATGAAGAGCTTCAAAAGGTGTGAAAAATATGAAGAGCTTCAAAAGATGTGAAAAATATGAGGAGCATGAAACGGTCTGAAAAATAGAAGCAGCATGAAGCGGTGTTGAAAAACATGAAGAACCTGAAAAGGTGTGAGAAATATGAAGAGCTTCAATAGGTGTCAAAAATATGAGGAGCATGAAACGGTCTTAAAAATACTAGGAGAATGAAGTTGTGTTGCAAAACATGAGGAGCCTGAAAAGGTGGGAAAAACATGAAGAGCCTGAAAAGGTGTGAAAAATATGAAGAGCTTCATAAGGTGTGAAATACATGAGGAGCATGAAACTCTCTGAAAAATAGGAGGAGCATGAAGTGGTGTTGTAAAACTTGAAGAGCCTGAAAAGGTGTGAAAAATATGAAGAGCTTCAAAAGGTGTCAAAAATATGAGGAGGATGAAACGGTCTGAAAAATAGGAGGATCATGAAACGGTGTGCAAAAACATGAAGAGCCTGAATAGGTGTGAAAAATATGAAGAGCTTCAAAAGGTGTCAAAAATATGACGAGCATGAAACGGTCTGAAAAATAGGTGGAGCATGAAGCGGTGTTCAAAAACATGAAGAGCCTGAAAACGTGTGAAAAATATGAAGAGCTTCAAAAGGTGTCAAATACATGAGGATCTTAAACGGTCTGAAAAAAGGGGGAGCATGAAGCGGTGTTCAAAATAGGAAGAGCCTGAAAAGTTGTGAAAAATATGAAGAGCTTCAAAAGGTGTGAAAATTATGAGGAGCATGAAACGGTCTGAAAAATAGGAGGAGCATGAAGCTGTGTTCAAAATCACGAAGAGCCTGAAAAGGTGTGAAAAATATGAAGAGCTTTAAAAGGTGTGAAAAATATGAGGTGCATGAAACGGTCTGAAAAATAGGAGGAGCATGATGCGGTGTTGAAAAATATGAAGAGCCTGAAAAGGTGTGAAAAATATGAAGAGCTTCAAAAGGTGTCAAAAATATGAGGAGCATGAAACGGTCTGAAAATTAGGAGGAGCATGAAGCGTTGTTGAAAAACATGAAGAGCATGAAAAGGTATGAAAATATGAAGATCTTCTAAAGGTGTCAAAAATATGAGGAGCATGAAACGGTCTTAAAAATTGGAGGAGCACGAAGCGGTGTTGAAAATCATGAAGGGCCTGAAAAGGTGTGAAAAATATGAAGAGTTTCAAAAGGTGTGAAAATATGAAGAGCTTCAAAAGGTGTCAAAAATGAGATCAACATGAACCGTCTGAATAATAGGAGGAGCATGCAGCGGTGTTGAAAAATATGAAGATCCTGAAAAGGTGTGAAAATATGAAGAGCTTCTAAATGTGTCAAATATATGAGGAGCATGAAACGGTCTGAAAAATAGGAGGATCATGAAACGGTGTGCAAAAACATGAAGAGCCTGAATAGGTGTGAAAAATATGAAGAGCTTCAAAAGGTGTCAAAAATATGACGAGCATGAAACGGTCTGAAAAATAGGAGGAGCATGAAGCTGTGTTCAAAAACATGAAGAGCCTGAAAAGGTGTGAAAAATATGAAGAGCTTTAAAAGGTGTCAAGAATATGAGGAGCATGAAACGGTCTGAAAAATAGGAGGAGAATGAATCGGTGTTGAAAAACATAAGGAGCATGAAAAGGTGTGAAAAATATGAAGAGCTTTAAAAGGTGTGAAAAATATGAGGTGCATGAAACGCTCTGAAAAATAGGAGGAGCATGATGCGGTGTTGAAAAATATGAAGAGCCTGAAAAGGTGTGAAAAATATGAAGAGCTTCAAAAGGTGTCAAAAATATGAGGAGCATGAAACGGTCTGAAAATTAGGAGGAGCATGAAGCGTTGTTGAAAAACATGAAGAGCATGAAAAGGTGTGAAAATATGAAGATCTTCTAAAGGTGTCAAAAATATGAGGAGCATGAAACGGTCTTAAAAATTGGAGGAGCATGAAGCGGTGTTGAAAATCAAGAAGGGCCTGAAAAGGTGTGAAAAATATGAAGAGATTCAAAAGGTGTGAAAATATGAAGAGCTTCAAAAGGTGTCAAAAATGAGATCAACATGAAACCGTCTGAATAATAGGAGGAGCATGCAGCGGTGTTGAAAAATATGAAGATCCTGAAAAGGTGTGAAAATATGAAGAGCTTCTAAATGTGTCAAATATATGAGGAGCATGAAACGGTCTGAAAAATAGGAGGATCATGAAACGGTGTTCAAAAACATGAAGAGCCTGAAGAGGTGTGAAAAATATGAAGAGCTTCAAAAGGTGTCAAAAATATGACGAGCATGAAACGGTCTGAAAAATAGGAGGAGCATGAAGCTGTGTTCAAAAACATGAAGAGCCTGAAAAGGTGTGAAAAATATGAAGAGCTTCAAAATGTGTCATAAATGAGAAGAACATGAAACGGTCTGAAAATTAGGAGGAGCATGAAGTGGTTTTGAAAAACATGAAGAGCCTGAAAAGGTGTGAAATATATGAAGAGCTTCAAAATGGGTCAAAATTATGAAGAGCATGAAATGGTCTGAAAAATAGGAGGATCATGAAGTGGTGTTCAAAAACATGAAGACCCTGAAAAGTTGTGAAAGATATGAAGAGCTTCAAAAGGTGTGAAAAATATGAGGAGCATGAAACGGTCTGAATAATAGGAGGAGCATGAAACGGTGATCAAAAACATGAAGAGCCTGAAAAGGTGTGAAAAATATGAAGAGCTTCAAAGGTGTGAAATACATGAGGAGCATGAAACGGTCTGAAAAATAGGAGAAGCATGAAGTTGGCTGGAAAAACATGAACATCCTGAAAAGGTGTGAAAAATATGAAGAGCTTCAAAAGGTGTCAAAAATGAGATGAGAATGAAACGGTCTGAAAAATAGGAAGATCATGAAACGGTGTTGAAAAACATGAAGAGCCTAAAAGGTGTGAAAAATATGAAGAGCTTCAAAAGGTGTCAAAAAATATGAGGAGCATCAAATGGTCTGAAAAATAGGAGGAGCATGAAGCGGTCGTCAAAAACATGAAGAGCCTAAAAAGGTGTGAAAAATATGAAGAGCTTCAAAATGTGTGAAATACAAGAGGAGCATGAAACGGTCTGAAAATTAGGCGAAGCATGAAGTGGTGTGGAAAAACATGAAGAGCCTGAAAAGGTGTGAAAAATATGAAGAGCTTCAAAATGTGTCAAAAATATGAAGAGCATGAAAGGGTCTGAAAAATAGGAGAATCATGAAGCGGTGTTCAAAAACATGAAGAGCCTGAAAAGGTGTGAAAAATATGAAGAGCTTCATAAGGTGTGAAATACATGCGGAGCATGAAACTCTCTGAAAAATACGAGGAGCATGAAGTGGTGTTCAAAAACATGAAGAGCCTGAAAAGGTGTGAAAAATATGAAGAAATTCAAAAGGTGTCAAAAATATGCGGAGCATGAAACGGTCTGCAAAAAAGGAGGAGCATGAAGCGGTGTTGAAAAACCTGAAGAGCCTGAAAAGGTGTGAAAAATATGAAGAGCTTCAAAAGGTGTCAAAAATATGAGGAGGATGAAACGGTCTGAAAAATAGGTGGAGCATGAAGCAGTGTTGAAAAACCTGAAGAGCCTGAAAAGGTGTCAAAAATATGAAGAGCTTCAAAAGGTGTCAAAAATATGACGAGCATGAAACGGTCTGAAAAATAGGAGGAGCATGAAGCGGTGTTCAAAAACATGCACAGCCTGAAAACGTGTGAAAAATATGAGGAGCTTCAAAAGGTGTCAAATACATGAGGAGCATTTAACGGTCTGAAAAATAGGAGGAGCATGAAGCGGTGTTCAAAATATGAAGAGCCTGAAAAGTTGTGAAAAATATGAAGAGCTTCAAAAGGTGTGAAAAATATGAGGAGCATGAAACGGTCTGAAAAATAGGAGGAGCATGAAGCGGTGTTCAAAATCATGAAGAGCCTGAAAAGCTGTGAAAAATATGAAGAGTTTCAAAAGGTGTGAAAAATATGAGGAGCATGAAACGGTCTGAAAAATAGGAGGAGCATGAAGCGTTGTTGAAAAACATGAAGAGCCTGATAAGGTGTGAAAAATATGAAGATCTTCTAAAGGTGTCAAAAATATGAGGAGCATGATACGGTCTTAAAAATAGGTGGAGCATGAAGTGGTGATGAAAATCATGAAGGGCCTGAAAAGCTGTGAAAAATATGAAGAGTTTCAAAAGGTGTGAAAAATATGAAGAGCTTCAAAAGGTGTCAAAAATGAGATCAACATGAAACCGTCTGAAAAATAGGAGGAGCATGAAGCGGTGATGAAAAATATGAAGAGCCTGAAAAGGTGTGCAAATATGAAGAGCTTCTAAATGTGTCAAATATATGAGGAGCATGAAACGGTCTGAAAAATAGGAGGAGCATGAAGTGGTGTTGAAAAACATGAAGAGCCTGAAAAGGTGTGAAAAATATGAAGATCTTCAAAAAGTGTCAAAAATATGAGGAGCATGAAACCGTCTGAAAAATAGGAGGAGCATGAAACGGTGATCAAAAACATGAAGAGCCTGAAAAGGTTTGAAAAATATGAAGAGCTTCAAAAGGTGTGAAATATATGAGGAGCATGAAACGGGCTGAAAAATAAGAGAAGCATGAAGTGGTGTGGAAAAACATGAAGAGCCTGAAAAGGTGTGAAAAATATGAAGAGCTTCAAAAGGTGTGAAATACATGAGGAGCATGAAACGGTCTGAAAATTAGGAGAAGCATGAAGTGGTGTGGAAAAACATGAAGAGCCTGAAAAGCTGTGAAAAATATGAAGAGCTTCAAAATGTGTCAAAAATATGAAGAGCATGAAACGGTCTGAAAAATAGGAGAATCATGAAGCGCTGTTAAAAAACATGAACAGCCTGAAAAGGTGTGAAAAACATGAAGAGCTTCAAAAGTTGTGAAATACATGAGGAGCATGAAACCCTCTGAAAAATAGGAGGAGCATGAAGCAGTGTTCAAATATATGAAGAGCCTGAAAAGGTGTGAAAAATATAAAGAGCTTCAAAATGTGTGAAATACATGAGGACCATGAAACAGTCTGAAAAATATGAGAAGCATGAAGTGGTGTTCAAAAACATGAAGAGCCTGAAAAGGTGTGAAATATATGAAGAGCTTCAAAATGTTTCAAAAATATGAGGAGCATGATACGGTCTGAAAAATAGGAGGAGCATGAAGCACTGTTCAGAAACATGAAGAGCCTGACAAGGTGTGAAAAATATAAAGAGCTTCAAAAGGTGTGAAATACATTACGACCATGAAACAGTCTGAAAAATAGGAGGAGCATGAAATGTTGTTGAAAAACTGGAAGAGCCTGAAAACGAGTGAAAAAATATGAAGAGTTTCCAAAGGTGTCAAAAATGAGATGAGCATGAAACAGTCTGAAAAATAGGATGAGCATGAAGCGGTGTTGAAAATCATGAAGAGCCTGAAAAGATGTGAATAATATGTAGAGCTTCAAAAGGTGTGAAAATATGAAGAGCTTCAAAAGCTGTCAAAATAAGATGATCATGAAACGGTCTGAAAATTAGGAGGAGCATGAAGTGGTGTTGAAAAAAAAGAGGAGCCTGAAAAGGTGTGAAATATATGAAGAGCTTCAAAAGGCGTGAAAATATGAAGAGCTTCAAAAGCTGTCAAAATGAGATGAGAATGAAACGGTCTGAAAATTAGGAGCAGCATGAAACGGTGTTCAAACAAATGAAGAGCCTCAAAATGTGTGAAAAATAAGAAGAGCTTCAAAAGGTGTGAAATACATTTGGAGCATGAAACTGTGTGTAAAATAGGAGGAGCATGAAGTGGTGTTCAAAAACATGAAGAGTCTGAAAAGGTGTGAAAAATATGAAGAGCTTCAAAAGGTGTGAAATACATGAGAGGAATGAAACTGTCTGAAAAATAGGAGGAGCATGAAGCGGTTGTGAAAAACATGAAGAGCCTGAAAAGTTGTGAAAAATATAAAGAGCTTCTAAAGGTGTCAAAAATATGAGGACAATGAAACGCTCTGGAAAAGAGGAGGAGCATGAAGTGGTGTTGAAAAAGATGAAGAGCCTGAAAAGGTGTGAAAAATTTGAAGAGCTTCAAAACGTGTCAAAATTATGAGGAGCATGAAACGGTCTGAAAAATAGGAGGAGCATGAAGTGGTGTTGAAAAACATGAAGAGCCTGAAATGATGTGAAATATATGAAGAGGTTCAAAAGGTGCGAAAAATATGAGGAGGTTCAAAAAGGGTAAAAAATATGAGGAGCAGGAAACGGTCAGAAAAATACGAGGAGCATGAAAAGGTGTTCAAAAACATGAAGAGCCTGAAAAGGTGTGAAAAATATGAAGAGCTTCAAAAGGTATTAAATACATGAATAGCATGAAACGGTCTGAAAAATAGGAGAAGCATGAAGCGGTGTTCAAAAACATGAAGAGCCTGAAAAGGTGTGAAAAATATGAAGAGATTCAAAATGTGTCAAAAATATGAGGAGCATGAAATGGTCTGAAAAATAGGAGGAGCATGAAACGGTGTTCAAAAACATGAAGAACCTGAAAAGGTGTGAAAAATATGAAGAGTTTCTAAAGGTGTCACAAATATGAGGAGCATGAAACGGTCTGAAAAATAGGAAGACCATGAAACGGTGTTCAAAAACATGAAGAGCCTGAAAGGTGGGAAAATTCTGAAGAGATTCAAAAGCTGTGAAATACATGTGGAGCATAAAACGGTCTCAAAAATAGGAGGAGCATGAAGCGGTGTTCGAAAACATGAAGAGCCTGAAAAGGTGAGAAAAATATGAAGAGCCTCAAAACGTGTCAAAAATAGGAAGAGCATTAAACGGTCTGAAAAAATAGGAGGAGCATGAAGCGGTGTTGAAAAACATGAAGAGCCTGAAAAGGTGAGAAAAATATGAAGAGCCTCAAAACGTGTCAAAAATAGGAAGAGCATTAAACGGTCTGAAAAAATAGGAGGAGCATGAAGCGGTGTTGAAAAACATGAAGAGCCTGAAATGGTGTGAAAAATATGAAGAGCTTCAACAGGTGTGTAAAAGATGAGGAGCATGAAACGGTCGGAAAAATAGGAGGAGCATGAAATGGTGTTCAAAACATGAAGAGCCTGAAAAGGTGTGAAAAATATGAAGAGCTTCAAAGGTATCAAAAATATGAGGAGCATGAAACGGTCTGAAAAATAGGAAGAGCATGAAGTGGTTGTGAAAAACATGAAGAGCCTGAAAAGGTGTGCGAAATACGAAGAGGTTCAAAAGGTGTGAAATACATGAGGAGCATGAAACGGTCTGAAAAATAGGAGGAGCATGAAGTGGTGTTCAAAAACATGAAGAGCCTGAAAAAGTGTGAAAAATATGAAGAGCTTCAAAAAGTGTGAAAAATATGAGGAGCATAAGCGATCTGAAAAATAGGTGGAGCAGGAAGCGGTGTTCAAAAACATGAAGAGCCTGACAGGTGTGAAAAGTATGAAGAGCTTCAAAAAGTGTGAAAAATATGAAGAGCTTCAAAAAGTGTGAAAAATATGAGGAGCATGAAATGGTCTGAAAAACAGGAGAAGAATGAAGAGGTGTTTAAAAACATGAAGAGCCTGAAAAGGTGTGAAATATATGACGAACTTCAAAAGGTTTCAAAAATATGAGGAGCATGAAACGGTCTGAAACATAGGAGGAGCATGAAGCAGTGTTCAAAAACATGAAGAGCATGAAAAGGTGTGAAGAAAATGAAGAGTTTCAAAAGTTGACATAAATATGAGGAGAATGAAACAGTATGAAAAATATGAGGAGCATGAAACGGTGTTGAAAAAGATGAAGAGCCTGAAAAGGTGTGAAAAATATGAAGAGCTTCAAAAAGTGTCAAAAATATGAAGAGAATGAAACAGTCCGAAAAATAGGAGGAGCATGAAAAGGTGTTGAAAAACATGAAGAGGGTGAAAATATGTGTAAAATATGAAGAGCTTCAAAAGGTGTGAAAAATATGAAGAGCTTCAAAAGGTGTCAAATATATGAGGAGCATGAAACGGTCAAAAAAATAGGAGGAGTATGAAGCGATGTTGAAAAACATGAAGAGTCTGAAAAGGTGTGAAATATATGAAGAGCTTCAAAAGGTGTGAAATATAGGAGGAGCATGAAGCGGTGTTCAAAAACATGAAGAGCCTGAAAAGGTGTGAAATATATGAAGAGCTTCAAAAGGTGTCAAAAATAAGAGGAGCATGAAGCGGTGTTCAGAAACATGAAGAGTTTGAAAAGGTGTGAAATATATGAAGAGCTTCAAAAAGTGTGAAATATAGGAGGAGCATGAAGCGGTGTCCAGAAACATGAAGAGCCTTAAAAGGTGTGAAATATATGAAGAGCTTCAAAAGTTGTCAAATATGAGTAGCATAAAACGGTCTCAAAATATGATGAGGATGAAGCGGTGTTGAAAAACATGTAGAGCCTGAAAAGGTGTGAAATACATGAAGAGCTTCAAAAGGTGTCAAAATATGAGTAGCATAAAACGGTCTCAAAAATATGGGGAGCATGAAGCGGTGTTGAAAATAATGAAGAGCCTGAAAAGGTGTGAATAATATGAAGAGATTCAAAAGGTGTCAAACATATGAGGAGCATGAAAGTGTGTTGAAAAACATGAAGAGCCTGAAAAGGTGTGAAAAATATGAGGAGCTTCAAAAGTTGTCAAAAATATGAGGAGCATGAAACGGTCTGAAAAATAGGAGGAGCATGAAATGGTGTTCAAAACATGAAGAGCTTGAAAAGGTGTGAAAAATATTAAGAGCTTCAAAAGTATCAAAAATATGAGGAGCATGAAACGGCCTGAAAAATAGGAAGAGCATGAAGCGGTGTTGAATAACATGAAGATCTTGAAAAGGTGTGAACAATATTAGGAGCATGAAACGGTCTCAAAAATATGAGGAGCATGAAGCAGTGTTGAAAATCATGAAGAGCCTGAAAAGGTGTGAAAAATATGAAGAGATTCAAAAGGTGTCAAACATATGAGGACCATGAAACTGTGTTGAAAAACAAGAAGAGCATGAAAAGGTGTGAAAAATATGAGGAGCATGAAAAGGTCTGAAAAATAGGAGGAGCATAAAATGTTGTTGAAAAACATGAAGAGCAAGAAAAGGTGTGAAAAATATGAAGAGTTTCAAAGGTTTGAAATACATGAGGATCATGAAAAGGTTTGAAAAATAGGAGGAGCATGAAGCGGTGTTCAAAAACATGAAGAGCCTGAAAAGGCTTGAAAAATATGAAGAGCTTCAAAAGGTGTGAAATAAATGAGGAGCATGAAACGGTCTGAAAAATAGGAGGAGCATGAAGCGGTGTTCAAAAACATGAAGAGCCTGAAAAGGCTTGAAAAATATGAAGAGCTTCAAAAGGTGTGAAATAAATGAGTAGCATGAAACGGTCTCAAAAATAGTAGGAGCATGAAGCGGTGTTTAAAAACATGGAGAGCCTGAAAAGTTTTGAAAAATATGAAGAACTTCAAAAGGTGTCAAAAATATGAGGAGCATGAAACGGTCTGAAAAATAGGAGCAGCATGAAATGGTGTTGAAAAACATGAAGATCCTGAAAAGCTGTGAAAAATATGAAGAGCTTCAAAAGGTGTGAAATATATGAGGAGCATGAAACGGTCTGAAAAATCGGAGGAGCATGAAGCTGTGCTCAAAAACATGAAGATCCAGAAAAGGTGTGAAAAATATGAAGAGCTTCGAAAGGTGTGACAAATATGAGGAGCATGAAACGGTCTGAAAATTTGGAGGAGTATGAAACGTGCTGAAAAATAGGAGGAGCATGAAACTGTCAGAAAAATAGGAGGATCATGAAGCCGTGTTGAAAAACATGAAGAGCGTGAAAGGTTGTGAAAAATAGGAGGAGCTTCAAAATGTGTGAAAAATATGAGGAGCATGAAACGGTCTGAAAATAGGAGGAGCATGAAGCGGTGATCAAAAACATGAAGAGCATGAAAAGGTGTGAAAAATATGAAGAGCTTCAAAAGGTGTGAAAAATATGAAGAGCTTCAAAAGGTGTCAAAAATGAGAAGAGCATAAAGGGGTCTGAAAAATAGGAGGAGCATGACGTGGTGTTGAAAAAAATGAAGAGCCTGAAAAGGTGTGAAATATATGAGGGCTTCAAAAGGTCTCAAAAATATGGGGAGCATGAAACGGTCTGAAAAATAGGAGGAGCATGAAACGGTGTTCAAAAACATGAAGAGCCTGTAAAGGTGTGAAAAATATGAAGAGCTTCAAAAGGTGTGAAATACATGAGAAGCATGAAACTCTCTGAAAAATAAAAGGAGCAAGAAGGGGTGTTCAAAAACATGAAGAGGCTGAAAAGGTGTGAAAAACATGAAGAGCTTAAAAAGGTGTGAAAAATATGAGGAGCATGAAACGGTCTGAAAAAAAAGGAGGAGCATGAAATGGTGTTGAAAAATATGAAGAGCCTAAAAAGGTGTGAAAAATATGAAGAGCTTCAAAAGATGTGAAAAATATGAGGAGCATGATACTGCCTGAAAAATATGAGGAGCATGAAGTGGTGTGGAAGAAATGAAGAGCCTGAAAAGGTGTGAAATATATTAAGAGCATCAATAGGTGTCAAAAATATGAGGAGCATGAAACGGTCTGCAAAAAGGAGGAGCATGAAGTGGTGTTGATAAACTTGAAGAGCCTGAAAAGGTGTTAAAAATATGAAAAGCTACAAAAGGTGGGAAAAATATGAGGAGCATGAAACGGTCTGAAAAATAGGAGGAGCATGAAGCGGTGTTCAAAAACATGAAGAGCCTGAAAAGGTGTGAGAAATATGAAGAGCTTCAAAAGGTGTCAAAAATATGAGGAGCATGAAACGATCTGAAAAATAGAAGGAGCATGAAGCGGTGTTGAAAAACATGAAGAGCCTGAAAAGGTGTGAGAAATATGAAAAGCTTCAAAAGGTGTGAAATACATGAGGAGCATGAAACTCTCTGAAAAATATAAGGAGCATGAAGTGGTGTTCAAAAACATGAAGAGCCTGAAAAGGTGTAAAAAATATGAAGAGCTTCAAAAGGTGTGAAAAATATGAGGAGCATGTTATGGTTTGAAAAATAGGATTAGCATGAAGAGGTGTTCAAAAACATGAAGAGCCTGAAAAGTTGTGAAAACTATGAAAAGCTTCAAAAGGTGTCAAAAATGAGATGAGCATGAAACTGTCTGAAATATAGGAGGAGTATGAAGCGGTGTTCAAAAATATGAAGAGCCTGAAAAGGTGTGAACAATATGAAGAGCTTCAAAAATATGAAAAATATGAAGAGCTTCAAAAGGTGTGAAAAATATGAAGAGCTTCAAAAGGTGTGAAATATATGAGGAGCATGAAACGGTCTGAAAAATAGCAGGATCATGAAGCGGTGTTGAAAAACATGAAGAGTCTGAAAACGTGTGAAAATATGAAGAGCTTCAAAAATATGAAAAATATGAAGAGCTTCAAAAGGTGTGAAAAATATGAAGAGCTTCAGAAGGTGTCAAAAATATGAGGAGCAAGAAACGGTCTGCAAAATAGGAGGAGCATGAAATGGTGTTCAAAAACATGAAGAGCCTGAAAAGGTGTGAAAAATAAGAAGAGCTTCAAAAGGTGTCAAAAATATGAGGAGCATGAAAAGTTCTGAAAAATAGGAGGAGCATGAAGCGGTGTTCAAAAACAGGAAGACCCTGAAAAGTAGTGAAAAATATGAAGAGCTTCAAAAGGTGTCAAAAATATGAGGAGCATGAAACGGTCTGAAAAATAGGAGGACTATGAAACGGTGTTCAAAAACATGAAGAGCCTGAAAAGGTGTGAAAAATATGAAGAGCTTCAAAACGTGTCAAAAATATGAGGAGCATGAAACGGTCTGAAAAATAGGAGGAGCAAGAAAGGGTGTTGAACAACATGAAGAGCCTGAAAACGTGTGAAAAATATGAAGAGCTTCAAAAGATGTGAAAAATATGAAGAGCTTCAAAAGGTGTCAAAAATGAGATGAGCATGAAACCGTCTGAAAAATAGGAGGAGCATGAAGTAGTGTTGAAAAACATGAAGAACCTGAAAAGCTGTGAGAAACATGAAGAGCTTCAAAATGTGTCAAATATATGAGGAGCCTGAAACGGTCTGAAAAAGAGGAGGAGCAGGAAGCGGTGTTGAGAAACATGAAGAGCCTGAAAATGTGTGAAAAATATGAAGAGCTTCTAAAGGTGTCAAAAATATGAGGAGCATGAAACGGTCTTAAAAATACGAGGAGCATGAAGTGGTGTTGAAAAACATGAACAGCCTGAAAAGGTGTGAAATATATGAAGAGCTTCTAAAGGTGTCAAAAATATGAGGAGCATGAATCGGTCTAAAAAATAGGAGGATCATGAAAAGTTGTTGAAAAACATGAAGATCCTGAAAAGATGTGAAAATTATGAAGAGCTTCAGAAGGTGTGAAATATATGAAGAGCTTCAAAAGGTGTCAAAAATGAGATGAGCATGAAATGGTCTGAAAAATAGGAGGAGCATGAAGCAGTGTTGAAAAAAATGAAGAGACTGAAAAGATGTGAAAAATATGAACAGCTTCAAAAGGTGGAAAAATATGAGGAGCATGAAACGGTCTAAAAAATAGGAGTACCATGAACCGATGTTGAAAAACATGAAGAGCCAGAAAAGGTGTGAAAAATATTAAGAGCTTCAAAATGTGTGAAAAATATGAAGAGCTTCAAAAGGTGTCAAAAAAGAGATGCGCATGAAACGGTCTGAAAATTAGGAGGAGAATGAAGTGGTGCTGAAAAAAATGAGGAGCCTGAAAAGGTGTGAAAAATATGAAGAGCTTCAAAAGGTGTCAAAAATGAGATCATCATGAAACGGTCTGAAAAATAGGAGGTGCATGAGGTGGTGTTGAAAAAAAAGAAGAGACTGAAAAGGTGTGAAATATATGAAGAGCTTCAAAAGATGTCAAAATATGAGGAGCATGATACGGTCTGAAAAATAGGAGGAGCATGAAGCGGTGTTCAAAACATGAAGAGCCTGAAAAATTGTGAAAAATATGAAAAGCTTCCAAAGGTGTCAAAAATGAGATGAGCATGAAACGGTCTGAAAAATAGGAGGAGCATGAAGCGGTGTTGAAAAAATGAAGAGCCGGAAAAGGTGTGAAAAATATGAAGAGCATCAAAAGGTGTCAAAAATATGAGGAGTATGAAACGGTCTGAAAAATAGGAGGAGCATGAAGCGGTGTTGCAAAACATGAGGAGCCTGAAAAGGTGTGAAAAATATGAAGAGCTTCAAAAGGTGAGAAAAATAGGAGGTGCATGAAACGGTCTGAAAAAGAGGAGGAGCATGAAGCGGCGTTGAAAAACATGAAGAGCCTGAAAAGGTGTGAAAAATATGAAGAGCTTCATAAGGTGTGAAATACATGAGGAGCATGAAACTCTCTGAAAAATAGGAGGAGCATGAAGCGGTGTTCAAAAATATGAAGAGCCTGAAAAGGTGTGAAAAATATGAAGAGCTTCAAAAATATGAAAAATATGAAGAGCCTCAAAAGGTGTGAAAAATATGAAGAGCCTCAAAAGGTGTGAAAAATATGAAGAGCTTTAAAAGGTGTCAAAAATGAGATGAGCATGAAACGGTCTGAAAAATAGGAGGAGCAAGAAGCGGTGTTGAAAAACATAAAGAGCATGAAAACGTATGAAGAATATGAAGAGCTTCAAAAGGTGTGAAAAATATGAAGAGCTTTAAAAGGTGTCAAAAATGAGATGAGCATGAAACGGTCTGAAAAATAGGTGGAGCATGAAGTGGTATTGAAAAACATGAAGAGCCTGAAAAGGTGTGAAAGATATGAAGAGCTTCAAAAGGTCTCAAAAATATGAGGAGCATGAAACGGTCTGAAAAATAGGAACAGCATGAAGCGGTGTTGCAAAACATGAAGAGCCTGAAAAGGTGTCAAAAATATGAAGAGCTTCAAAAGGTGTGAAATACATGAGGAGCATTAAACGCCCTGAAAAATAGGAGGAGCATGCAGAGGTGTTCAAAAACATGAAGAGCCTGAAAAGGTGTCAAAAATATGAAGAGATTCAAAAGGTGTGAAAAATATGAAGAGCTTCAAAATGTTTCAAAAATGAAATGAGCATGAAACGGTCTGAAAAAGCTGAGGAGCATGAAGTGGTGTTGAAACACATGAAGAGCCTGAAAAGGTGTGAAAAATATGAAGAGGTTCAAAGGTGTGAAATACATGAGGATCATGAAATGGTTTGAAAAATACGAGGAGCATGAAGCAGTGTTCAAAAACATGAAGAGCCTGAAAAGGTTTGAAAAATATGAAGAGCTTCAAAAGGTGTCAAAAATATGAGGAGCATGAAACCGTCTGAAAAATAGGAGGAGCATGAAGCGGTGTTGAAAAACATGAAGAGCGTGAAAACGAGTGAAAAATATGAAGAGCTTCAAAAGGTATGAAAAATATGAAGAGCTTCAAAAGGTGTCAAAAAAGAGATGAGCATGAAACCGTCTGAAAAATAGGTGGAGCATGAAGCGGTGTTGAAAAACATGAAGAGCCTGAAAAGATGTGAAAAATATGAAGAGCTTCAAAAGGTGTCAAAAATATGAGGAGCATGAAACGGTCTGAAAAATAGGAGGAGCATGAAACCGTGTTAAAAACATGAAGAGACTGAAAAGGGTGAAAAATATGAAGAGCTTCAAAAGGTGTGAAAAATAGGAGGAGCATGAAGCGGTGTGCAAAAACATGAAAAGCCTGAAAAGGTGTGAAAAATATGAAGAGCATCAAAAGGTGTCAAAAATATGAGGAGCATGAAACGGTCTGAAAAATAGGAGGAGCATGAAGCGGTGTTGAAAAACATGAAGAGCCTGAAAAGGTGTTAAAAATATGAAGAGTTTCAAAAGGTGTCAAATATATGAGCAGCAAGAATCGGTCTGAAATATAGGAGTAGCATGAAACGGTGTTCAAATATATGCAGAGCCTGAAAAGTTGTGAAAAATATGAAGAGCTTCAAATGGTGTCAAATATATGAAGAGCTTCAAAAGGTGTCAAAATATGAGGAGCATGATACGGTCTGAAAAATAGGAGGAGCATGAAGCGGTGTTCAAAACATGAAGAGCCTGAAAAATTGTGAAAAATATGAAAAGCTTCCAAAGGTGTCAAAAATGAGATGAGCATGAAACGGTCTGAAAAATAGGAGGAGCATGAAGCGGTGTTGAAAAAATGAAGAGCCTGAAAAGGTGTGAAAAATATGAAGAGCATCAAAAGTTGTAAAAAATATGAGGAGTATGAAACGGTCTGAAAAATAGGAGGACCATGAAGCGGTGTTGCAAAACATGAGGAGCCTGAAAAGGTGTGAAAAATATGAAGAGCTTCAAAAGATGAGAAAAATATGAGGTGCATGAAACGGTCTGAAAAATAGGAGGAGCATGAAGCGGTGTTGAAAAACATGAAGAGCCTGAAAAGGTGTGAAAAATATGAAGAGCTTCAAAAGGTGTGAAATACATGAGGAGCATGAAACCTGTTGAAAAATAGGAGAAGCATGAAGTGGTGTGGAAAAACATCAAGAGCCTGAAAAGGTGTGAAAAATATGAAGGGCTTCAAAAGGTGTGAAATACATGAGGAGCCAGAAACGGTCTGAAAAATAGGAGGAAGAGGAAGAGGTGTTCAAAAATATGAAGAGCCTGAAAAGGTGTGAAAAATATGAAGAGCTTCAAAAGGTGTCAAAAATATGAGGAGCATGAAACGTTGTGAAAAATAGGAGCAGCATGAAACGGTGTTCAAAAACATGAAGACATTGAAAAGGTGTGAAAAATATGAAGAGGTGCAAAAGGTTTGAAATATATGAGGAGCATGAAACGGTCTGAAAAATAGGAGGAGCATGAAACCGTGTTCAAAAACATGAAGAGACTGAAGAGGGTGAAAAATATGAAGAGCTTCAAAAGGTGTGAAAAATAGGAGGAGCATGAAGCGGTGTGCAAAAACATGAAAAGCCTGAAAAGGTGTGAAAAATATGAAGAGCATCAAAAGGTGTCAAAAATATGAGGAGCATGAAACGGTCTGAAAAATAGGAGGAGCATGAAGCGGTGTTGAAAAACATGAAGAGCCTGAAAAGGTGTTAAAAATATGAAGAGTTTCAAAAGGTGTCAAATATATGAGCAGCAAGAATCGGTCTGAAATATAGGAGTAGCATGAAACGGTGTTCAAATACATGCAGAGCCTGAAAAGTTGTGAAAAATATGAAGAGCTTCAAATGGTGTCAAATATATGAAGAGCATCAAAAGGTGTCAAAAATGAGATGAGCATGAAACGGTCTGAAAAATAGGAGGAGCAAGAAGTCGTGTTCCAAAAAATGAAGAGCCTGAGAAGGTGTGAAATATATCAAGAACTTCAAAATGTGTCAAAAATATGAGGAGCATGAAACGGTCTGAAAAATAGGAGGAGCATGAAACGGTCTTGAAAAACATGCAGAGCCTGAAAAGGTGTGAAAAATATGAAGAACTTCAAAAGGTGTGAAATATATGAGGAGCATGAAACGGTCTTAAAAATAGGAGGAGCATGAAGCGGTTTTCAAAAATATGAAGAGCCTGAAAAGGTGTGAAAAATATGAGGAGCTTCAAAAGGTATGAAATACATGAGGAGTATGGAACTGTCTTGAAAATAGGAGGAGCATGAAGCGGTGCTAAAAAACATGAAGAGGCTTAAAAGGTGTGAAAAATATGAAGAGCTTCAAAAGGTGTGAAAAATATGAGGAGCATGAAACGGTCTGAAAAATAGGAGGAGCATGAAGCCGTGTTGAAAAACATGAAGAGCCTGAAAAAGTGTGAAATATATGAAGAGGTTCAAAAGGTGTAAAAAATATGAGGAGATTCAAAAGGTATCAAAAATATGAGGAGCATGAAACGGTCTGAAAAAGAGGAGGAGCATGAATCGGTGTTGAAAATCATGAAGAGCCTGAAAACGTGTGAGAAATATGAAGAGCTTCAAAAGGTGTCAAAAATATGAAGAGCTTCAAAAGGTTTCAAAAATGAGAGGAGTATGAAGCAGTCTGAAAAATAAGAGGAGCATGAAGCGGTGTTCAAAAACATGAAGAGCCTGAAAAGGTGTGAAAAATATGAAGAGCTTCAAAAGGTGTCAAAAATGAGATGAGCATGAAACGGTCTGAAAAATAGGAGGAGCATGAAGTGGTGTTGAAAAAAAAGAAGAGACGGAAAAGGTGTGAAATATATGAAGGGCTTCAAAAGGTGTCAAAAATATGAGGAGAATGAAACGGTCTGAAAATAGGAGGAGCATGAAGCGGTGTTCAAAAACATGAAGAGCCTGAAAAGGTGTGAAAAATATGAAGAGCTTCAAAAGGTGTCAAAAATATGAGGAGCATGAAACGGTTTGAAAAATAGGAGGAGCATGAAGCGGTGTTCAAAAACAGGAAAAGCCTGAAAAGTTGTGAAAAATATGAAGAGCTTCAAAAGTTGTCAAAAATATGAGGAGCATGAAAAGGTCAGAAAAATAGGAGGATCATGAAGCGGTGTTCAAAAACATGAAGAGCCTGAAAAGGTGTGCAAAATATGAAGAGCTTCAAAAGGTGTCAAAAATATGAGGAGCATGAAACGGTCTGCAAAAAAGGAGGAGCATGAAGTGGTGTTGAAAAAATTCAAGAGCCTGACAAGGTGTGAAAAATATGAAAAGCTTCAAAAGTTGTCAAAAATATGAGGAGCATGAAACGGTCTGAAAAATAGGAGGAGCATGAAGCGGTGTTCAAAAACATGAAGAGCCTGAAAAGGTGTGAAAAATATGAAGAGCTTCAAAAGGTGTCAAAAATATGAGGAGCATGAAACGGTCTGAAAAATAGGAGGAGCATGAAGTGGTGTTGAAAAACATGAAGAGTCTGAAAACGTGTGAAATTATGAAGAACTTCAAAAATATGCAAAATATGAAGAGCTTCAAAAGGTGTGAAAAATATGAAGAGCTTCAAAAGGTGTCAAAATGAGATGAACAAGAAACGGTCTGAAAAATAGGAGGAGCATGAAGCGGTGTTGAAAATCATAAAGAGCCTGAAAATTTGTGAAAAATATGAAGAGCTTCAGAAGATGTGAAAAACATGAAGAACTTCAAAAGTTGTCAAAATGAGATGAGCAAGAAACGGTCTGAAAAATAAGAGGAGCATGAAGTGCTGTTGAAAATAATGAAAAGCCTGAAAAGGTGTGAAATATATGAAGAGCTTCAAAAGGTGTCAAAAATATGAGGAGAATGAAACGGTCTGTAAAATAGGAGGAGCATGAAATGGTGTTCAAAAACATGAAGAGCCTGAAAAGGTGTGAAAAATATGAAGAGCTTCAAAAGGTGTCAAAAATATGAGGAGCATGAAAAGTTCTGAAAAATAGGAGGAGCATGAAGCGGTGTTCAAAACAGGAAGACCCTGAAAAGTAGTGAAAAATATGAAGAGCTTCAAAGGTGTCAAAAATATGAGGAGCATGAAACGGTCTGAAAAATAGGAGGACTATGAAACGGTGTTCAAAAACATGAAGAGCCTGAAAAGGTGTGAAAAATATGAAGAGCTTCAAAACGTGTCAAAAATATGAGGAGCATGAAATGGTCTGAAAAATAGGAGGAGCAAGAAAGGGTGTTGAACAACATGAAGAGCCTGAAAACGTGTGAAAAATATGAAGAGCTTCAAAAGATGTGAAAAATATGAAGAGCTTCAAAAGGTGTCAAAAATGAGATGAGCATGAAACCGTCTGAAAAATAGGAGGAGCATGAAGTAGTGTTGAAAAACATGAAGAACCTGAAAAGCTGTGAGAAACACGAAGAGCTTCAAAAGGTGTCAAAAATATGAGGAGCATGAAACGTTCTGAAAAAGAGGAGGAGCAGGAAGCGGTGTTGAGAAACATGAAGAGCCTGAAAATGTGTGAAAAATATGAAGAGCTTCTAAAGGTGTGAAATATATGAGGTGCAAGAAACGGTCTGAAAAATAGGAGTACCATGAACCGGTGTTGAAAAACATGAAGAGCCAGAAAAGGTGTGAAAAATATTAAGAGCTTCAAAATGTGTGAAAAATATGAAGAGCTTCAAAAGGTGTCAAAAAAGAGATGAGCATGAAACGGTCTGAAAAATAGGAGGAGAATGAAGTGGTGTTGAAAAAAATGAGGAGCCTGAAAAGGTGTGAAAAATATGAAGAGCTTCAAAAGGTGTCAAAAATGAGATGATCATGAAACGGTCTGAAAAATAGGAGGTGCATGAGGTGGTGTTGAAGAAAAAGAAGAGACTGAAAAGGTGTGAAATATATGAAGAGCTTCAAAAGGTGTCAAAATATGAGGAGCATGATACGGTCTGAAAAATAGGAGGAGCATGAAGCGGTGTTCAAAACATGAAGAGCCTGAAAAATTGTGAAAAATATGAAAAGCTTCCAAAGGTGTCAAAAATGAGATGAGCATGAAACGGTCTGAAAAATAGGAGGAGCATGAAGCGGTGTTGAAAAAATGAAGAGCCTGAAAAGGTGTGAAAAATATGAAGAGCATCAAAAGTTGTAAAAAATATGAGGAGTATGAAACGGTCTGAAAAATAGGAGGACCATGAAGCGGTGTTGCAAAACATGAGGAGCCTGAAAAGGTGTGAAAAATATGAAGAGCTTCAAAAGGTGAGAAAAATATGAGGTGCATGAAACGGTCTGAAAAATAGGAGGAGCATGAAGCGGTGTTGAAAAACATGAAGAGCCTGAAAAGGTGTGAAAAATATGAAGAGCTTCAAAAGGTGTGAAATACATGAGGAGCATGAAACGTGTTGAAAAATAGGAGAAGCATGAAGTGGTGTGGAAAAACATCAAGAGCCTGAAAAGGTGTGAAAAATATGAAGGGCTTCAAAAGGTGTGAAATACATGAGGAGCCAGAAACGGTCTGAAAAATAGGAGGAAGAGGAAGAGGTGTTCAAAAATATGAAGAGCCTGAAAAGGTGTGAAAAATATGAAGAGCTTCAAAAGGTGTCAAAAATATGAGGAGCATGAAACGTTGTGAAAAATAGGAGCAGCATGAAACGGTGTTCAAAAACATGAAGACATTGAAAAGGTGTGAAAAATATGAAGAGGTGCAAAAGGTTTGAAATATATGAGGAGCATGAAACGGTCTGAAAAATAGGAGGAGCATGAAACCGTGTTCAAAAACATGAAGAGACTGAAGAGGGTGAAAAATATGAAGAGCTTCAAAAGGTGTGAAAAATAGGAGGAGCATGAAGCGGTGTGCAAAAACATGAAAAGCCTGAAAAGGTGTGAAAAATATGAAGAGCATCAAAAGTTGTCAAAAATATGAGGAGCATGAAACGGTCTGAAAAATAGGAGGAGCATGAAGCGGTGTTGAAAAACATGAAGAGCCTGAAAAGGTGTTAAAAATATGAAGAGTTTCAAAAGGTGTCAAATATATGAGCAGCAAGAATCGGTCTGAAATATAGGAGTAGCATGAAACGGTGTTCAAATACATGCAGAGCCTGAAAAGTTGTGAAAAATATGAAGAGCTTCAAATGGTGTCAAATATATGAAGAGCTTCAAAAGGTGTCAAAAATGAGATGAGCATGAAACGGTCTGAAAAATAGGAGGAGCAAGAAGTCGTGTTCCAAAAAATGAAGAGCCTGAGAAGGTGTGAAATATATCAAGAACTTCAAAATGTGTCAAAAATATGAGGAGCATGAAACGGTCTGAAAAATAGGAGGAGCATGAAACGGTGTTGAAAAACATGCAGAGCCTGAAAAGGTGTGAAAAATATGAAGAACTTCAAAAGGTGTGAAATATATGAGGAGCATGAAATGGTCTTAAAAATAGGAGGAGCATGAAGCGGTTTTCAAAAATATGAAGAGCCTGAAAAGGTGTGAAAAATATGAGGAGCTTCAAAAGGTATGAAATACATGAGGAGTATGAAACTGTCTTGAAAATAGGAGGAGCATGAAGCGGTGTTAAAAAACATGAAGAGGCTTAAAAGGTGTGAAAAATATGAAGAGCTTCAAAAGGTGTGAAAAATATGAGGAGCATGAAACGGTCTGAAAAATAGGAGGAGCATGAAGCCGTGTTGAAAAACATGAAGAGCCTGAAAAAGTGTGAAATATATGAAGAGGTTCAAAAGGTGTAAAAAATATGAGGAGATTCAAAAGGTATCAAAAATATGAGGAGCATGAAACGGTCTGAAAAAGAGGAGGAGCATGAATCGGTGTTGAAAATCATGAAGAGCCTGAAAACGTGTGAGAAATATGAAGAGCTACAAAAGGTGTCAAAAAATATGAAGAGCTTCAAAAGGTGTCAAAAATGAGAGGAGTATGAAGCAGTCTGAAAAATAGGAGGAGCATGAAGCGGTGTTCAAAAACATGAAGAGCTTGAAAAGGTGTGAAAAATATGAAGAGCTTCAAAAGGTGTCAAAAATGAGATGAGCATGAAACGGTCTGAAAAATAGGAGGAGCATGAAGTGGTGTTGAAAAAAAAGAAGAGACGGAAAAGGTGTGAAATATATGAAGGGCTTCAAAAGGTGTCAAAAATATGAGGAGAATGAAACGGTCTGAAAATAGGAGGAGCATGAAGCGGTGTTCAAAAACATGAAGAGCCTGAAAAGGTGTGAAAAATATGAAGAGCTTCAAAAGGTGTCAAAAATATGAGGAGCATGAAACGGTTTGAAAAATAGGAGGAGCATGAAGCGGTGTTCAAAAACAGGAAAAGCCTGAAAAGTTGTGAAAAATATGAAGAGCTTCAAAAGTTGTCAAAAATATGAGGAGCATGAAAAGGTCAGAAAAATAGGAGGATCATGAAGCGGTGTTCAAAAACATGAAGAGCCTGAAAAGGTGTGCAAAATATGAAGAGCTTCAAAAGGTGTCAAAAATATGAGGAGCATGAAACGGTCTGCAAAAAAGGAGGAGCATGAAGTGGTGTTGAAAAAATTCAAGAGCCTGACAAGGTGTGAAAAATATGAAAAGCTTCAAAAGTTGTCAAAAATATGAGGAGCATGAAACGGTCTGAAAAATAGGAGGAGCATGAAGCGGTGTTCAAAAACATGAAGAGCCTGAAAAGGTGTGAAAAATATGAAGAGCTTCAAAAGGTGTCAAAAATATGAGGAGCATGAAACGGTCTAAAAAATAGGAGGAGCATGAAGTGGTGTTGAAAAACATGAAGAGTCTGAAAACGTGTGAAATTATGAAGAACTTCAAAAATATGCAAAATATGAAGAGCTTCAAAAGGTGTGAAAAATATGAAGAGCTTCAAAAGGTGTCAAAATGAGATGAACATGAAACGGTCTGAAAAATAGGAGGAGCATGAAGCGGTGTTGAAAATCATAAGGAGCCTGAAAATTTGTGAAAAATATGAAGAGCTTCAGAAGATGTGAAAAACATGAAGAGCTTCAAAAGGTGTCAAAATGAGATGAGCATGAAACGGTCTGAAAAATAAGAGGAGCATGAAGTGGTGTTGAAAATAATGAAAAGCCTGAAAAGGTGTGAAATATATGAAGAGCTTCAAAAGGTGTCAAAAATATGAGGAGAATGAAACGGTCTGTAAAATAGGAGGAGCATGAAATGGTGTTCAAAAACATGAAGAGCCTGAAAAGGTGTGAAAAATATGAAGAGCTTCAAAAGGTGTCAAAAATATGAGGAGCATGAAAAGTTCTGAAAAATAGGAGGAGCATGAAGCGGTGTTCAAAACAGGAAGACCCTGAAAAGTAGTGAAAAATATGAAGAGCTTCAAAAGGTGTCAAAAATATGAGGAGCATGAAACGGTCTGAAAAATAGGAGGACTATGAAACGGTGTTCAAAAACATGAAGAGCCTGAAAAGGTGTGAAAAATATGAAGAGCTTCAAAACGTGTCAAAAATATGAGGAGCATGAAATGGTCTGAAAAATAGGAGGAGCAAGAAAGGGTGTTGAACAACATGAAGAGCCTGAAAACGTGTGAAAAATATGAAGAGCTTCAAAAGATGTGAAAAATATGAAGAGCTTCAAAAGGTGTCAAAAATGAGATGAGCATGAAACCGTCTGAAAAATAGGAGGAGCATGAAGTAGTTTTGAAAAACATGAAGAACCTGAAAAGCTGTGAGAAACATGAAGAGCTTCAAAATGTGTCAAAAATATGAGGAGCATGAAACGGTCTGAAAAAGAGGAGGAGCAGGAAGCGGTGTTGAGAAACATGAAGAGCCTGAAAATGTGTGAAAAATATGAAGAGCTTCTAAAGCTGTGAAATATATGAGGTGCAAGAAACGGTCTGAAAAATAGGAGGAGCATGAAGCAGTGTTGAAAAACATGAAGAGCCTGAAAAGGTGTGAAAAATATGAAGAGCTTCAAAAGGTGTCAAAAATATGAGGGCCATGAAACGTTGTGAAAAATAGGAGCAGCATGAAACGGTGTTCAAAAACATGAAGACATTGAAAAGGTGTGAAAAATATGAAGAGGTGCAAAAGGTTTGAAATATATGAGGAGCATGAAACGGTCTGAAAAATATGAGGAGCATGAAGCGGTGTTCAAAAACATGAAGAGCCTGAAAAGGTGAGAAAAATATGAAGAGCTTCAAAAGGTGTGAAATACATGAGGAGCATTAAACGCCCTGAAAAATAGGAGGAGCATGCAGAGGTGTTCAAAAACATGAAGAGCCTGAAAAGGTGTCAAAAATATGAAGAGATTCAAAAGGTGTGAAAAATATGAAGAGCTTCAAAATGTTTCAAAAATGAAATGAGCATGAAACGGTCTGAAAAAGCTGAGGAGCATGAAGTGGTGTTGAAACACATGAAGAGCCTGAAAAGGTGTGAAAAATATGAAGAGGTTCAAAGGTGTGAAATACATGAGGATCATGAAATGGTTTGAAAAATACGAGGAGCATGAAGCAGTGTTCAAAAACATGAAGAGCCTGAAAAGGTTTGAAAAATATGAAGAGCTTCAAAAGGTGTCAAAAATATGAGGAGCATGAAACCGTCTGAAAAATAGGAGGAGCATGAAGCGGTGTTGAAAAACATGAAGAGCGTGAAAACGAGTGAAAAATATGAAGAGCTTCAAAAGGTATGAAAAATATGAAGAGCTTCAAAAGGTGTCAAAAAAGAGATGAGCATGAAACCGTCTGAAAAATAGGTGGAGCATGAAGCGGTGTTGAAAAACATGAAGAGCCTGAAAAGATGTGAAAAATATGAAGAGCTTCAAAAGGTGTCAAAAATATGAGGAGCATGAAACGGTCTGAAAAATAGGAGGAGCATGAAACCGTGTTAAAAACATGAAGAGACTGAAAAGGGTGAAAAATATGAAGAGCTTCAAAAGGTGTGAAAAATAGGAGGAGCATGAAGCGGTGTGCAAAAACATGAAAAGCCTGAAAAGGTGTGAAAAATATGAAGAGCATCAAAAGGTGTCAAAAATATGAGGAGCATGAAACGGTCTGAAAAATAGGAGGAGCATGAAGCGGTGTTGAAAAACATGAAGAGCCTGAAAAGGTGTTAAAAATATGAAGAGTTTCAAAAGGTGTCAAATATATGAGCAGCAAGAATCGGTCTGAAATATAGGAGTAGCATGAAACGGTGTTCAAATATATGCAGAGCCTGAAAAGTTGTGAAAAATATGAAGAGCTTCAAATGGTGTCAAATATATGAAGAGCTTCAAAAGGTGTCAAAAATGAGATGAGCATGAAACGGTCTGAAAAATAGGAGGAGCAAGAAGTCGTGTTCCAAAAAATGAAGAGCCTGAGAAGGTGTGAAATATATCAAGAACTTCAAAATGTGTCAAAAATATGAGGAGCATGAAACGGTCTGAAAAATAGGAGGAGCATGAAACGGTGTTGAAAAACATGCAGAGCCTGAAAAGGTGTGAAAAATATGAAGAACTTCAAAAGGTGTGAAATATATGAGGAGCATGAAATGGTCTTAAAAATAGGAGGAGCATGAAGCGGTTTTCAAAAATATGAAGAGCCTGAAAAGGTGTGAAAAATATGAGGAGCTTCAAAAGGTATGAAATACATGAGGAGTATGAAACTGTCTTGAAAATAGGAGGAGCATGAAGCGGTGTTAAAAAACATGAAGAGGCTTAAAAGGTGTGAAAAATATGAAGAGCTTCAAAAGGTGTGAAAAATATGAGGAGCATGAAACGGTCTGAAAAATAGGAGGAGCATGAAGCCGTGTTGAAAAACATGAAGAGCCTGAAAAAGTGTGAAATATATGAAGAGGTTCAAAAGGTGTAAAAAATATGAGGAGATTCAAAAGGTATCAAAAATATGAGGAGCATGAAACGGTCTGAAAAAGAGGAGGAGCATGAATCGGTGTTGAAAATCATGAAGAGCCTGAAAACGTGTGAGAAATATGAAGAGCTTCAAAAGGTGTCAAAAATATGAAGAGCTTCAAAAGGTGTCAAAAATGAGAGGAGTATGAAGCAGTCTGAAAAATAGGAGGAGCATGAAGCGGTGTTCAAAAACATGAACAGCTTGAAAAGGTGTGAAAAATATGAAGAGCTTCAAAAGGTGTCAAAAATGAGATGAGCATGAAACGGTCTGAAAAATAGGAGGAGCATGAAGTGGTGTTGAAAAAAAAGAAGAGACGGAAAAGGTGTGAAATATATGAAGGGCTTCAAAAGGTGTCAAAAATATGAGGAGAATGAAACGGTCTGAAAATAGGAGGAGCATGAAGCGGTGTTCAAAAACATGAAGAGCCTGAAAAGGTGTGAAAAATATGAAGAGCTTCAAAAGGTGTCAAAAATATGAGGAGCATGAAACGGTTTGAAAAATAGGAGGAGCATGAAGCGGTGTTCAAAAACAGGAAAAGCCTGAAAAGTTGTGAAAAATATGAAGAGCTTCAAAAGTTGTCAAAAATATGAGGAGCATGAAAAGGTCAGAAAAATAGGAGGATCATGAAGCGGTGTTCAAAAACATGAAGAGCCTGAAAAGGTGTGCAAAATATGAAGAGCTTCAAAAGGTGTCAAAAATATGAGGAGCATGAAACGGTCTGCAAAAAAGGAGGAGCATGAAGTGGTGTTGAAAAAATTCAAGAGCCTGACAAGGTGTGAAAAATATGAAAAGCTTCAAAAGTTGTCAAAAATATGAGGAGCATGAAACGGTCTGAAAAATAGGAGGAGCATGAAGCGGTGTTCAAAAACATGAAGAGCCTGAAAAGGTGTGAAAAATATGAAGAGCTTCAAAAGGTGTCAAAAATATGAGGAGCATGAAACGGTCTGAAAAATAGGAGGAGCATGAAGTGGTGTTGAAAATAATGAAAAGCCTGAAAAGGTGTGAAATATATGAAGAGCTTCAAAAGGTGTCAAAAATATGAGGAGCATGAAACGGTCTGAAAAATAGGAGGAGCATGAAGTGGTGTTGAAAAACATGAAGAGTCTGAAAACGTGTGAAATTATGAAGAACTTCAAAAATATGCAAAATATGAAGAGCTTCAAAAGGTGTGAAAAATATGAAGAGCTTCAAAAGGTGTCAAAATGAGATGAACATGAAACGGTCTGAAAAATAGGAGGAGCATGAAGCGGTGTTGAAAATCATAAAGAGCCTGAAAATTTGTGAAAAATATGAAGAGCTTCAGAAGATGTGAAAAACATGAAGAGCTTCAAAAGGTGTCAAAATGAGATGAGCATGAAACGGTCTGAAAAATAAGAGGAGCATGAAGTGGTGTTGAAAATAATGAAAAGCCTGAAAAGGTGTGAAATATATGAAGAGCTTCAAAAGGTGTCAAAAATATGAGGAGAATGAAACGGTCTGTAAAATAGGAGGAGCATGAAGCGGTGTTCAAAACAGGAAGACCCTGAAAAGTAGTGAAAAATATGAAGAGCTTCAAAAGGTGTCAAAAATATGAGGAGCATGAAACGGTCTGAAAAATAGGAGGACTATGAAACGGTGTTCAAAAACATGAAGAGCCTGAAAAGGTGTGAAAAATATGAAGAGCTTCAAAACGTGTCAAAAATATGAGGAGCATGAAATGGTCTGAAAAATAGGAGGAGCAAGAAAGGGTGTTGAACAACATGAAGAGCCTGAAAACGTGTGAAAAATATGAAGAGCTTCAAAAGATGTGAAAAATATGAAGAGCTTCAAAAGGTGTCAAAAATGACATGAGCATGAAACCGTCTGAAAAATAGGAGGAGCATGAAGTAGTGTTGAAAAACATGAAGAACCTGAAAAGCTGTGAGAAACATGAAGAGCTTCAAAATGTGTCAAAAATATGAGGAGCATGAAACGGTCTGAAAAAGAGGAGGAGCAGGAAGCGGTGTTGAGAAACATGAAGAGCCTGAAAATGTGTGAAAAATATGAAGAGCTTCTAAAGGTGTGAAATATATGAGGTGCAAGAAACGGTCTGAAAAATAGGAGGAGCATGAAGCAGTGTTGAAAAACATGAAGAGCCTGAAAAGGTGTGAAAAATATGAAGAGCTTCAAAAGGTGTCAAAATTATAAGGAGCATGAAACGTTCTGAAAAATAGGAGGAGCATGAAGCAGTGTTGAAAAAAATGAAGAGCCTGAAAAGGTGTGAAAAATATGAACAGCTTCAAAAGTTGTCAAAAATATGAGGAGCATGAAACGGTCTAAAAAATAGGAGTGCCATGAACCGGTGTTGAAAAACATGAAGAGCCAGAAAAGGTGTGAAAAATATTAAGAGCTTCAAAATGTGTGAAAAATATGAAGAGCTTCAAAAGGTGTCAAAAAAGAGATGAGCATGAAACGGTCTGAAAAATAGGAGGAGAATGAAGTGGTGTTGAAAAAAATGAGGAGCCTGAAAAGGTGTGAAAAATATGAAGAGCTTCAAAAGGTGTCAAAAATGAGATGATCATGAAACGGTCTGAAAAATAGGAGGTGCATGAGGTGGTGTTGAAGAAAAAGAAGAGACTGAAAAGGTGTGAAATATATGAAGAGCTTCAAAAGGTGTCAAAATATGAGGAGCATGATACGGTCTGAAAAATAGGAGGAGCATGAAGCGGTGTTCAAAACATGAAGAGCCTGAAAAATTGTGAAAAATATGAAAAGCTTCCAAAGGTGTTAAAAATGAGATGAGCATGAAACGCTCTGAAAAATAGGAGGAGCATGAAGCGGTGTTGAAAAAATGAAGAGCCGGAAAAGGTGTGAAAAATATGAAGAGCATCAAAAGTTGTCAAAAATATGAGGAGTATGAAACGGTCTGAAAAATAGGACGACCATGAAGCGGTGTTGCAAAACATGAGGAGCCTGAAAAGGTGTGAAAAATATGAAGAGCTTCAAAAGGTGAGAAAAATATGAGGTGCATGAAACGGTCTGAAAAATAGGAGGAGCATGAAGCGGTGTTGAAAAACATGAAGAGCCTGAAAAGGTGTGAAAAATATGAAGAGCTTCAAAAGGTGTGAAATACATGAGGAGCATGAAACGTGTTGAAAAATAGGAGAAGCATGAAGTGGTGTGGAAAATCATCAAGAGCCTGAAAAGGTGTGAAAAATATGAAGGGCTTCAAAAGGTGTGAAATACATGAGGAGCAAGAAACGGTCTGAAAAATAGGAGGAAGAGGAAGAGGTGTTCAAAAATATGAAGAGCCTGAAAAGGTGTGAAAAATATGAAGAGCTTCAAAAGGTGTCAAAAATATGAGGAGCATGAAACGTTGTGAAAAATAGGAGCAGCATGAAACGGTGTTCAAAAACATGAAGACATTGAAAAGGTGTGAAAAATATGAAGAGGTGCAAAAGGTTTGAAATATATGAGGAGCATGAAACGGTCTGAAAAATATGAGGAGCATGAAGCGGTGTTCAAAAACATGAAGAGCCTGAAAAGGTGAGAAAAATATGAAGAGCTTCAAAAGGTGTGAAATACATGAGGAGCATTAAACGCCCTGAAAAATAGGAGGAGCATGCAGAGGTGTTCAAAAACATGAAGAGCCTGAAAAGGTGTCAAAAATATGAAGAGATTCAAAAGGTGTGAAAAATATGAAGAGCTTCAAAATGTTTCAAAAATGAAATGAGCATGAAACGGTCTGAAAAAGCTGAGGAGCATGAAGTGGTGTTGAAACACATGAAGAGCCTGAAAAGGTGTGAAAAATATGAAGAGGTTCAAAGGTGTGAAATACATGAGGATCATGAAATGGTTTGAAAAATACGAGGAGCATGAAGCAGTGTTCAAAAACATGAAGAGCCTGAAAAGGTTTGAAAAATATGAAGAGCTTCAAAAGGTGTCAAAAATATGAGGAGCATGAAACCGTCTCAAAAATAGGAGGAGCATGAAGCGGTGTTGAAAAACATGAAGAGCGTGAAAACGAGTGAAAAATATGAAGAGCTTCAAAAGGTATGAAAAATATGAAGAGCTTCAAAAGGTGTCAAAAAAGAGATGAGCATGAAACCGTCTGAAAAATAGGTGGAGCATGAAGCGGTGTTGAAAAACATGAAGAGCCTGAAAAGATGTGAAAAATATGAAGAGCTTCAAAAGGTGTCAAAAATATGAGGAGCATGAAACGGTCTGAAAAATAGGAGGAGCATGAAACCGTGTTAAAAACATGAAGAGACTGAAAAGGGTGAAAAATATGAAGAGCTTCAAAAGGTGTGAAAAATAGGAGGAGCATGAAGCGGTGTGCAAAAACATGAAAAGCCTGAAAAGGTATGAAAAAGATGAAGAGCATCAAAAGGTGTCAAAAATATGAGGAGCATGAAACGGTCTGAAAAATAGGAGGAGCATGAAGCGGTGTTGAAAAACATGAAGAGCCTAAAAAGGTGTTAAAAATATGAAGAGTTTCAAAAGGTGTCAAATATATGAGCAGCAAGAATCGGTCTGAAATATAGGAGTAGCATGAAACGGTGTTCAAATACATGCAGAGCCTGAAAAGTTGTGAAAAATATGAAGAGCTTCCAAAGGTGTCAAAAATGAGATGAGCATGAAACAGTCTGAAAAATAGGAGGAGCATGAAGCGGTGTTGAAAAACATGAAGAGCCTAAAAAGGTGTTAAAAATATGAAGAGTTTCAAAAGGTGTCAAATATATGAGCAGCAAGAATCGGTCTGAAATATAGGAGTAGCATGAAACGGTGTTCAAATACATGCAGAGCCTGAAAAGTTGTGAAAAATATGAAGAGCTTCCAAAGGTGTCAAAAATGAGATGAGCATGAAACAGTCTGAAAAATAGGAGGAGCATGAAGCGGTGTTGAAAAAATGAAGAGCCTGAAAAGGTGTGAAAAATATGAAGAGCATCAAAAGGTGTCAAAAATATGACGAGTATGAAATGGTCTGAAAAATAGGAGGACCATGAAGCGGTGTTGCAAAACATGAGGAGCCTGAAAAGGTGTGAAAAATATGAAGAGCTTCAAAAGGTGAAAAAAATATGAGGTGTATGAAACGGTCTGAAAAATAGGAGGATCATGAAGCGGTGTTCAAAAACATGAAGAGCCTGAAAAGGTGTGAAATATATGAAGAGATTCAAAAGGTGTCAAAAATATGAGGAGCATGAAACGGTCTGAAAAATAGGAGGAGCAAGAAGCGGTGTTGAAAAACATGAAGAGCTTGAAAAGGTTTGAAAAATATGAAGAGCTTCAAAAGGTGTCAAAATTTTGAAGAGCTTCAAAGGTGTCAAAAATATGAGGAGCATGGAACGGTGTTCAAAAACATGGAAAGCAAGAAAAGGTTGAAAAATATGAAGAGCTTCAAAAGGTGTCAAAAATATGTGGAGCATGAAACGGTCTGAAAAATAGGAGGAAAATGAAGCTCTGTTTAAAAACATGAAGAGCTTGAAAAGGCTTGAAAAATATGAAGAGCTTCAAAATGTGTCAAAAATAGAGGGGGCATGAAACTATCTGAAAAATAGGAGGAGCATGAAGCGGTGTTGAAAAATATGAAGAACCTGAAGAGGTTTGAAAAATATGAAGAGCTTCAAAAGGTGTCAAAAATAAGAGGAGCATTAAACGGTCTGAAAATAGGATGAGCATGAAGTGGTGTTGAAAAACATAAAGAGCCTCAAAAGGTGTGCAAAATATGAAGAGCTTCAAAAGGTGTCAAAAATATGAGGAGCATGGAACGGTCTGAAAAAAAGGAAGAGCAGGAAGCGGTGCGGAAAAACATGAAGAGCCTGAAAAGGTGTGAAAAATATGAAGACCTTCAAAAGATGTTAAAAAGAGGAGGCACATGAAACTGTCTGAAAAATACGAGGAGCATGAAGCGGTGTTGAAAAACAAGAAGAGCCTGAAAAGGTGTGAAAAATATGAAGAGTTTGAAAATGTGTCAAAAATATGAGGAGCAGGAAACGGTCTGAAAAATAGGAGCATGAAGTGGTGTTGAAAAACATGAAGAGCCTGAAAAGCTGTGAAAAATATGAAGAGCATCAAAAACTGTCCAAATATGACGAGCATGAAACGGTTTTCAAAGACATGAAACGCCTGAAAAGGTGTGAAATATATGAACAGCTTCAAAAGGTATCAAAAATAGGAGGAGCATGAAACGGTCTGAAAAAGTGGAGGAGCAAGAAGCAGTGTTGAAAAACATGAAGAGGTGGAAAAGGTGTGAAATATATGAAGAGCTTCAAAAGGTGTCAAAAATATGAGGAGCATGAAACGGTTTGAAAAATAGGAGGAGCATGAAGCGGTGTTGAAAAACATGAAGAGCCTGAAACGGTTTGAAAAATATGAAGAGCTTCAAAAGGTGTCAAAAATAAAGGGGGCATGAAACTATCTGAAAAAAAGGAGGAGCATGAAGCGGTGTGGAAAAACATGAAGAGCCTGAAAACGTTTGAAAAATATGAAGAGCTTCAAAAGGTGTGGAAAATATGAAGAGCTTCAAAATGTGTCAAAAGTGAGATGAGCATGAAACGGTCTGAAAAATAGGAGGAGCATGAAGTGGTGTTGAAAAACATGAAGAGCCTGAAAATGTGTGAAATATATGAAGAGCTTCAAAAGATGTCAGAAATGAGAGAAGCATGAAACGGTCTGAAAAATAGATGAGCAAGAAGGGGTGTTGAAAAACATGAAGAGCCTGAAAACGTTTGAGAAATATGAAGAGCTTCAAATGGTGTGGAAAATATGAAGAGCTTCAAAAGGTATGAAATATAGGAGCAGCATGAAGTGGTGTTCAAAAACATAAAAAGCCTGTAAAGGTGTGAAAAATATGAAGAGCTTCAAAACGTGTCAAATATATGTGGAGCATGAAACGGTGTGAAAAATAGGAGGAGCATGAAGCGGTGTTGAAAAACATGAAGAACCTGAAAACTTGTGAAAAATATGAAGAGCTTCAAAAGGTGTCAAAATATGAGGAGCATGAAACGATCTGAAAAATAGGAGGAGCATGAAGCGGTGTTGAAAAATATGAAGTGCCTGAAAAGGTGTGAAAAATATGAAGAGCTTCAACAGGTGTCAAAAATATGAGGAGCATGAAACGCTCTGAAATATAGGAGGAGCATGAAGTGGTGTTGAAAAACTTGAAGAGCTGAAAAGGTGGAAAAATATGAAGAACTTCAACAGGTGTCAAAAATATGAGGAGCATGAAATGGACTGAAAAATAGGAAGATCATGAAGCGGTGTTGAATAACATGAAGAGCCTGAAAAGGTGTGAAAAATGTGAAAAGCTTCAAAAGGTGTGAAATACATGAGGAGCATGAAACGGTCTGAAAAATAGGAGTAGAATGAGACGGTGTTGAAAACCATGAAGAGCCTGAAAAGTTGTGAAAAATATGAAGAGCTTCAAAAGGTGTCAAAATTATGAGGAGTATAAAACGGTCTAAAAAATAGGAGGAGCATGAAACGGTGTTCAAAACATGAAGAGCCTGAGAAGATGTGAAATATGTGACGAGCTTCAAAAGGTTTGAAATACATGAGGAGCATTAAACTGTCTGAAAAATAGGAGGAGCATGAAGCTGTGTTCAAAAACATGAAGAGCCTGAAAAGGTGTGAAAATAATGAAGAGCTTCAAAAGATGTGAAATATAGGAGCAGCTTGAAGCGGTGTTCAGAAACATAAAAAGCCTGAAAAGGTGTGAAAAATATGAAGAGCTTCAAAACGTGTCAAAAATATGTGGAGCATGAAATAGTCTGAAAAATAGGAGGAGCATGAAGCGGTGTTGAAAAACATGAAGAACCTGAAAACTTGTAAAAATATGAAGATCTTCAAAAGGTGTGAAAAATATGAACCGTTTCAAAAGTGTGAAAAATGAGATGAGCATGAAGCGGTCTTAAAAATAGGAGGAGCATGAAGTGTTGTTGAAAAACATAAAGATCCTGAAAATGTATGAAATATATGAAGAACTACAAAAGGTGTCAAAAATGTGAGGAGCATTAAAAGTTCTGAAAAATAGGAGGAGCATGAAACGGTGTTGAAAGACATGAAGAGCCTGAAAAGGTGTGAAAAACATGAAGAGCTTCAAAACGTGTCAAAAATATGTGGAGCATGAAAGGGTCTGAAAATTAGCAGGAGCATGAAGCGGTGTTGAAAAACATGAAGAACCTGAAAACGTGTGAAAAATATGAAAAGCTTCAAATGGTGTGAAAAATATGAACAGCTTCAAAAGGTGTGAAAAATATGAAGAGCTTCAAAAGGTGTCATAAATATGAGGAGCAAGAAATGGTCTGAAAAATAAGAGAAGCATGAAATGGTGTTCAAAATATGAAGAGCCTGAAAAGGTGTGAAAAATATGAAGAGCTTCAAAAGGTATGAAAAATATGAAGAGCTTCAAAAGGTGTCAAAAAAGAGATGAGCATGAAACCGTCTGAAAAATAGGTGGAGCATGAAGCGGTGTTGAAAAACATGAAGAGCCTGAAAAGATGTGAAAAATATGAAGAGCTTCAAAAGGTGTCAAAAATATGAGGAGCATGAAACGGTCTGAAAAATAGGAGGAGCATGAAACCGTGTTAAAAACATGAAGAGACTGAAAAGGGTGAAAAATATGAAGAGCTTCAAAAGGTGTGAAAAATAGGAGGAGCATGAAGCGGTGTGCAAAAACATGAAAAGCCTGAAAAGGTGTGAAAAATATGAAGAGCATCAAAAGGTGTCAAAAATATGAGGAGCATGAAACGGTCTGAAAAATAGGAGGAGCATGAAGCGGTGTTGAAAAACATGAAGAGCCTGAAAAGGTGTTAAAAATATGAAGAGTTTCAAAAGGTGTCAAATATATGAGCAGCAAGAATCGGTCTGAAATATAGGAGTAGCATGAAACGGTGTTCAAATATATGCAGAGCCTGAAAAGTTGTGAAAAATATGAAGAGCTTCAAATGGTGTCAAATATATGAAGAGCTTCAAAAGGTGTCAAAAATGAGATGAGCATGAAACGGTCTGAAAAATAGGAGGAGCAAGAAGTCGTGTTCCAAAAAATGAAGAGCCTGAGAAGGTGTGAAATATATCAAGAACTTCAAAATGTGTCAAAAATATGAGGAGCATGAAACGGTCTGAAAAATAGGAGGAGCATGAAACGGTGTTGAAAAACATGCAGAGCCTGAAAAGGTGTGAAAAATATGAAGAACTTCAAAAGGTGTGAAATATATGAGGAGCATGAAATGGTCTTAAAAATAGGAGGAGCATGAAGCGGTTTTCAAAAATATGAAGAGCCTGAAAAGGTGTGAAAAATATGAGGAGCTTCAAAAGGTATGAAATACATGAGGAGTATGAAACTGTCTTGAAAATAGGAGGAGCATGAAGCGGTGTTAAAAAACATGAAGAGGCTTAAAAGGTGTGAAAAATATGAAGAGCTTCAAAAGGTGTGAAAAATATGAGGAGCATGAAACGGTCTGAAAAATAGGAGGAGCATGAAGCCGTGTTGAAAAACATGAAGAGCCTGAAAAAGTGTGAAATATATGAAGAGGTTCAAAAGGTGTAAAAAATATGAGGAGATTCAAAAGGTATCAAAAATATGAGGAGCATGAAACGGTCTGAAAAAGAGGAGGAGCATGAATCGGTGTTGAAAATCATGAAGAGCCTGAAAACGTGTGAGAAATATGAAGAGCTTCAAAAGGTGTCAAAAATATGAAGAGCTTCAAAAGGTGTCAAAAATGAGAGGAGTATGAAGCAGTCTGAAAAATAGGAGGAGCATGAAGCGGTGTTCAAAAACATGAAGAGCTTGAAAAGGTGTGAAAAATATGAAGAGCTTCAAAAGGTGTCAAAAATGAGATGAGCATGAAACGGTCTGAAAAATAGGAGGAGCATGAAGTGGTGTTGAAAAAAAAGAAGAGACGGAAAAGGTGTGAAATATATGAAGGGCTTCAAAAGGTGTCAAAAATATGAGGAGAATGAAACGGTCTGAAAATAGGAGGAGCATGAAGCGGTGTTCAAAAACATGAAGAGCCTGAAAAGGTGTGAAAAATATGAAGAGCTTCAAAAGGTGTCAAAAATATGAGGAGCATGAAACGGTTTGAAAAATAGGAGGAGCATGAAGCGGTGTTCAAAAACAGGAAAAGCCTGAAAAGTTGTGAAAAATATGAAGAGCTTCAAAAGTTGTCAAAAATATGAGGAGCATGAAAAGGTCAGAAAAATAGGAGGATCATGAAGCGGTGTTCAAAAACATGAAGAGCCTGAAAAGGTGTGCAAAATATGAAGAGCTTCAAAAGGTGTCAAAAATATGAGGAGCATGAAACGGTCTGCAAAAAAGGAGGAGCATGAAGTGGTGTTGAAAAAATTCAAGAGCCTGACAAGGTGTGAAAAATATGAAAAGCTTCAAAAGTTGTCAAAAATATGAGGAGCATGAAACGGTCTGAAAAATAGGAGGAGCATGAAGCGGTGTTCAAAAACATGAAGAGCCTGAAAAGGTGTGAAAAATATGAAGAGCTTCAAAAGGTGTCAAAAATATGAGGAGCATGAAACGGTCTGAAAAATAGGAGGAGCATGAAGTGGTGTTGAAAATAATGAAAAGCCTGAAAAGGTGTGAAATATATGAAGAGCTTCAAAAGGTGTCAAAAATATGAGGAGCATGAAACGGTCTGAAAAATAGGAGGAGCATGAAGTGGTGTTGAAAAACATGAAGAGTCTGAAAACGTGTGAAATTATGAAGAACTTCAAAAATATGCAAAATATGAAGAGCTTCAAAAGGTGTGAAAAATATGAAGAGCTTCAAAAGGTGTCAAAATGAGATGAACATGAAACGGTCTGAAAAATAGGAGGAGCATGAAGCGGTGTTGAAAATCATAAAGAGCCTGAAAATTTGTGAAAAATATGAAGAGCTTCAGAAGATGTGAAAAACATGAAGAGCTTCAAAAGGTGTCAAAATGAGATGAGCATGAAACGGTCTGAAAAATAAGAGGAGCATGAAGTGGTGTTGAAAATAATGAAAAGCCTGAAAAGGTGTGAAATATATGAAGAGCTTCAAAAGGTGTCAAAAATATGAGGAGAATGAAACGGTCTGTAAAATAGGAGGAGCATGAAGCGGTGTTCAAAACAGGAAGACCCTGAAAAGTAGTGAAAAATATGAAGAGCTTCAAAAGGTGTCAAAAATATGAGGAGCATGAAACGGTCTGAAAAATAGGAGGACTATGAAACGGTGTTCAAAAACATGAAGAGCCTGAAAAGGTGTGAAAAATATGAAGAGCTTCAAAACGTGTCAAAAATATGAGGAGCATGAAATGGTCTGAAAAATAGGAGGAGCAAGAAAGGGTGTTGAACAACATGAAGAGCCTGAAAACGTGTGAAAAATATGAAGAGCTTCAAAAGATGTGAAAAATATGAAGAGCTTCAAAAGGTGTCAAAAATGACATGAGCATGAAACCGTCTGAAAAATAGGAGGAGCATGAAGTAGTGTTGAAAAACATGAAGAACCTGAAAAGCTGTGAGAAACATGAAGAGCTTCAAAATGTGTCAAAAATATGAGGAGCATGAAACGGTCTGAAAAAGAGGAGGAGCAGGAAGCGGTGTTGAGAAACATGAAGAGCCTGAAAATGTGTGAAAAATATGAAGAGCTTCTAAAGGTGTGAAATATATGAGGTGCAAGAAACGGTCTGAAAAATAGGAGGAGCATGAAGCAGTGTTGAAAAACATGAAGAGCCTGAAAAGGTGTGAAAAATATGAAGAGCTTCAAAAGGTGTCAAAATTATAAGGAGCATGAAACGTTCTGAAAAATAGGAGGAGCATGAAGCAGTGTTGAAAAAAATGAAGAGCCTGAAAAGGTGTGAAAAATATGAACAGCTTCAAAAGTTGTCAAAAATATGAGGAGCATGAAACGGTCTAAAAAATAGGAGTGCCATGAACCGGTGTTGAAAAACATGAAGAGCCAGAAAAGGTGTGAAAAATATTAAGAGCTTCAAAATGTGTGAAAAATATGAAGAGCTTCAAAAGGTGTCAAAAAAGAGATGAGCATGAAACGGTCTGAAAAATAGGAGGAGAATGAAGTGGTGTTGAAAAAAATGAGGAGCCTGAAAAGGTGTGAAAAATATGAAGAGCTTCAAAAGGTGTCAAAAATGAGATGATCATGAAACGGTCTGAAAAATAGGAGGTGCATGAGGTGGTGTTGAAGAAAAAGAAGAGACTGAAAAGGTGTGAAATATATGAAGAGCTTCAAAAGGTGTCAAAATATGAGGAGCATGATACGGTCTGAAAAATAGGAGGAGCATGAAGCGGTGTTCAAAACATGAAGAGCCTGAAAAATTGTGAAAAATATGAAAAGCTTCCAAAGGTGTTAAAAATGAGATGAGCATGAAACGCTCTGAAAAATAGGAGGAGCATGAAGCGGTGTTGAAAAAATGAAGAGCCGGAAAAGGTGTGAAAAATATGAAGAGCATCAAAAGTTGTCAAAAATATGAGGAGTATGAAACGGTCTGAAAAATAGGACGACCATGAAGCGGTGTTGCAAAACATGAGGAGCCTGAAAAGGTGTGAAAAATATGAAGAGCTTCAAAAGGTGAGAAAAATATGAGGTGCATGAAACGGTCTGAAAAATAGGAGGAGCATGAAGCGGTGTTGAAAAACATGAAGAGCCTGAAAAGGTGTGAAAAATATGAAGAGCTTCAAAAGGTGTGAAATACATGAGGAGCATGAAACGTGTTGAAAAATAGGAGAAGCATGAAGTGGTGTGGAAAATCATCAAGAGCCTGAAAAGGTGTGAAAAATATGAAGGGCTTCAAAAGGTGTGAAATACATGAGGAGCAAGAAACGGTCTGAAAAATAGGAGGAAGAGGAAGAGGTGTTCAAAAATATGAAGAGCCTGAAAAGGTGTGAAAAATATGAAGAGCTTCAAAAGGTGTCAAAAATATGAGGAGCATGAAACGTTGTGAAAAATAGGAGCAGCATGAAACGGTGTTCAAAAACATGAAGACATTGAAAAGGTGCGAAAAATATGAAGAGGTGCAAAAGGTTTGAAATATATGAGGAGCATGAAACGGTTTGAAAAATATGAGGAGCATGAAGCGGTGTTCAAAAACATGAAGAGCCTGAAAAGGTGAGAAAAATATGAAGAGCTTCAAAAGGTGTGAAATACATGAGGAGCATTAAACGCCCTGAAAAATAGGAGGAGCATGCAGAGGTGTTCAAAAACATGAAGAGCCTGAAAAGGTGTCAAAAATATGAAGAGATTCAAAAGGTGTGAAAAATATGAAGAGCTTCAAAATGTTTCAAAAATGAAATGAGCATGAAACGGTCTGAAAAAGCTGAGGAGCATGAAGTGGTGTTGAAACACATGAAGAGCCTGAAAAGGTGTGAAAAATATGAAGAGGTTCAAAGGTGTGATATACATGAGGATCATGAAATGGTTTGAAAAATACGAGGAGCATGAAGCAGTGTTCAAAAACATGAAGAGCCTGAAAAGGTTTGAAAAATATGAAGAGCTTCAAAAGGTGTCAAAAATATGAGGAGCATGAAACCGTCTCAAAAATAGGAGGAGCATGAAGCGGTGTTGAAAAACATGAAGAGCATGAAAACGAGTGAAAAATATGAAGAGCTTCAAAAGGTATGAAAAATATGAAGAGCTTCAAAAGGTGTCAAAAAAGAGATGAGCATGAAACCGTCTGAAAAATAGGTGGAGCATGAAGCGGTGTTGAAAAACATGAAGAGCCTGAAAAGATGTGAAAAATATGAAGAGCTTCAAAAGGTGTCAAAAATATGAGGAGCATGAAACGGTCTGAAAAATAGGAGGAGCATGAAACCGTGTTAAAAACATGAAGAGACTGAAAAGGGTGAAAAATATGAAGAGCTTCAAAAGGTGTGAAAAATAGGAGGAGCATGAAGCGGTGTGCAAAAACATGAAAAGCCTGAAAAGGTATGAAAAAGATGAAGAGCATCAAAAGGTGTCAAAAATATGAGGAGCATGAAACGGTCTGAAAAATAGGAGGAGCATGAAGCGGTGTTGAAAAACATGAAGAGCCTAAAAAGGTGTTAAAAATATGAAGAGTTTCAAAAGGTGTCAAATATATGAGCAGCAAGAATCGGTCTGAAATATAGGAGTAGCATGAAACGGTGTTCAAATACATGCAGAGCCTGAAAAGTTGAGAAAAATATGAAGAGCTTCCAAAGGTGTCAAAAATGAGATGAGCATGAAACAGTCTGAAAAATAGGAGGAGCATGAAGCGGTGTTGAAAAAATGAAGAGCCTGAAAAGGTGTGAAAAATATGAAGAGCATCAAAAGGTGTCAAAAATATGACGAGTATGAAATGGTCTGAAAAATAGGAGGACCATGAAGCGGTGTTGCAAAACATGAGGAGCCTGAAAAGGTGTGAAAAATATGAAGAGCTTCAAAAGGTGAAAAAAATATGAGGTGTATGAAACGGTCTGAAAAATAGGAGGATCATGAAGCGGTGTTCAAAAACATGAAGAGCCTGAAAAGGTGTGAAATATATGAAGAGATTCAAAAGGTGTCAAAAATATGAGGAGCATGAAACGGTCTGAAAAATAGGAGGAGCAAGAAGCGGTGTTGAAAAACATGAAGAGCTTGAAAAGGTTTGAAAAATATGAAGAGCTTCAAAAGGTGTCAAAATTTTGAAGAGCTTCAAAGGTGTCAAAAATATGAGGAGCATGGAACGGTGTTCAAAAACATGGAAAGCAAGAAAAGGTTGAAAAATATGAAGAGCTTCAAAAGGTGTCAAAAATATGTGGAGCATGAAACGGTCTGAAAAATAGGAGGAAAATGAAGCTCTGTTTAAAAACATGAAGAGCTTGAAAAGGCTTGAAAAATATGAAGAGCTTCAAAATGTGTCAAAAATAGAGGGGGCATGAAACTATCTGAAAAATAGGAGGAGCATGAAGCGGTGTTGAAAAATATGAAGAACCTGAAGAGGTTTGAAAAATATGAAGAGCTTCAAAAGGTGTCAAAAATAAGAGGAGCATTAAACGGTCTGAAAATAGGATGAGCATGAAGTGGTGTTGAAAAACATAAAGAGCCTCAAAAGGTGTGCAAAATATGAAGAGCTTCAAAAGGTGTCAAAAATATGAGGAGCATGGAACGGTCTGAAAAAAAGGAAGAGCAGGAAGCGGTGCGGAAAAACATGAAGAGCCTGAAAAGGTGTGAAAAATATGAAGACCTTCAAAAGATGTTAAAAAGAGGAGGCACATGAAACTGTCTGAAAAATACGAGGAGCATGAAGCGGTGTTGAAAAACAAGAAGAGCCTGAAAAGGTGTGAAAAATATGAAGAGTTTGAAAATGTGTCAAAAATATGAGGAGCAGGAAACGGTCTGAAAAATAGGAGCATGAAGTGGTGTTGAAAAACATGAAGAGCCTGAAAAGCTGTGAAAAATATGAAGAGCATCAAAAACTGTCCAAATATGACGAGCATGAAACGGTTTTCAAAGACATGAAACGCCTGAAAAGGTGTGAAATATATGAACAGCTTCAAAAGGTATCAAAAATAGGAGGAGCATGAAACGGTCTGAAAAAGTGGAGGAGCAAGAAGCAGTGTTGAAAAACATGAAGAGGTGGAAAAGGTGTGAAATATATGAAGAGCTTCAAAAGGTGTCAAAAATATGAGGAGCATGAAACGGTTTGAAAAATAGGAGGAGCATGAAGCGGTGTTGAAAAACATGAAGAGCCTGAAACGGTTTGAAAAATATGAAGAGCTTCAAAAGGTGTCAAAAATAAAGGGGGCATGAAACTATCTGAAAAAAAGGAGGAGCATGAAGTGGTGTGGAAAAACATGAAGAGCCTGAAAACGTTTGAAAAATATGAAGAGCTTCAAAAGGTGTGGAAAATATGAAGAGCTTCAAAATGTGTCAAAAGTGAGATGAGCATGAAACGGTCTGAAAAATAGGAGGAGCATGAAGTGGTGTTGAAAAACATGAAGAGCCTGAAAATGTGTGAAATATATGAAGAGCTTCAAAAGATGTCAGAAATGAGAGAAGCATGAAACGGTCTGAAAAATAGATGAGCAAGAAGGGGTGTTGAAAAACATGAAGAGCCTGAAAACGTTTGAGAAATATGAAGAGCTTCAAATGGTGTGGAAAATATGAAGAGCTTCAAAAGGTATGAAATATAGGAGCAGCATGAAGTGGTGTTCAAAAACATAAAAAGCCTGTAAAGGTGTGAAAAATATGAAGAGCTTCAAAACGTGTCAAATATATGTGGAGCATGAAACGGTGTGAAAAATAGGAGGAGCATGAAGCGGTGTTGAAAAACATGAAGAACCTGAAAACTTGTGAAAAATATGAAGAGCTTCAAAAGGTGTCAAAATATGAGGAGCATGAAACGATCTGAAAAATAGGAGGAGCATGAAGCGGTGTTGAAAAATATGAAGTGCCTGAAAAGGTGTGAAAAATATGAAGAGCTTCAACAGGTGTCAAAAATATGAGGAGCATGAAACGCTCTGAAATATAGGAGGAGCATGAAGTGGTGTTGAAAAACTTGAAGAGCTGAAAAGGTGGAAAAATATGAAGAACTTCAACAGGTGTCAAAAATATGAGGAGCATGAAATGGACTGAAAAATAGGAAGATCATGAAGCGGTGTTGAATAACATGAAGAGCCTGAAAAGGTGTGAAAAATGTGAAAAGCTTCAAAAGGTGTGAAATACATGAGGAGCATGAAACGGTCTGAAAAATAGGAGTAGAATGAGACGGTGTTGAAAACCATGAAGAGCCTGAAAAGTTGTGAAAAATATGAAGAGCTTCAAAAGGTGTCAAAATTATGAGGAGTATAAAACGGTCTAAAAAATAGGAGGAGCATGAAACGGTGTTCAAAACATGAAGAGCCTGAGAAGATGTGAAATATGTGACGAGCTTCAAAAGGTTTGAAATACATGAGGAGCATTAAACTGTCTGAAAAATAGGAGGAGCATGAAGCTGTGTTCAAAAACATGAAGAGCCTGAAAAGGTGTGAAAATAATGAAGAGCTTCAAAAGATGTGAAATATAGGAGCAGCTTGAAGCGGTGTTCAGAAACATAAAAAGCCTGAAAAGGTGTGAAAAATATGAAGAGCTTCAAAACGTGTCAAAAATATGTGGAGCATGAAATAGTCTGAAAAATAGGAGGAGCATGAAGCGGTGTTGAAAAACATGAAGAACCTGAAAACTTGTAAAAATATGAAGATCTTCAAAAGGTGTGAAAAATATGAACCGTTTCAAAAGTGTGAAAAATGAGATGAGCATGAAGCGGTCTTAAAAATAGGAGGAGCATGAAGTGTTGTTGAAAAACATAAAGATCCTGAAAATGTATGAAATATATGAAGAACTACAAAAGGTGTCAAAAATGTGAGGAGCATTAAAAGTTCTGAAAAATAGGAGGAGCATGAAACGGTGTTGAAAGACATGAAGAGCCTGAAAAGGTGTGAAAAACATGAAGAGCTTCAAAACGTGTCAAAAATATGTGGAGCATGAAAGGGTCTGAAAATTAGCAGGAGCATGAAGCGGTGTTGAAAAACATGAAGAACCTGAAAACGTGTGAAAAATATGAAAAGCTTCAAATGGTGTGAAAAATATGAACAGCTTCAAAAGGTGTGAAAAATATGAAGAGCTTCAAAAGGTGTCATAAATATGAGGAGCAAGAAATGGTCTGAAAAATAAGAGAAGCATGAAATGGTGTTCAAAATATGAAGAGCCTGAAAAGGTGTGAAAAATATGAAGAGCTTCAAAAGGTGTGAAATACATGAGGAGCATGAAACTCTCTAAAAAATAAGAGGAGCATGAAGCGGTGTTCAAAAACATGAAGAGCCTGAAAAGTTGTGAAAAATATGAAGAGCTTCAAAATGTGTGAAAAAAAAAGAAGAGCTTCAAAAGGTGTCAAAAATATGAGGAGCATGAATCGGTCTGAAAAATAGGAGGAGCATGAAACGGTGTTGAAAACATGAAGAGATGAAAAGGTGTGAAAAATATGAAGAGGTTCTAAAGGTGTCAAAAATATGAGGAGCATGAAACAGTCTTTAAAATAGGATGAGAATGAGACGGTTTTGAAAAAGATGAAGAGCATGAAAAGGTGTGAAAAACATGAAGAGCTTCAAAAGGTGTAAAAAATATGAGAGGCATGAAACGACTGAAAAATAGGAGGAGCATGATGCGGTGGTCAAAAACATGAAGAGCCTGAAAAGGTGTGAAAAATATAAAGAGCTTCAAAAGGTGTCAAAAATATTAGGAGCGTGAAACAGTATGAAACATAGGATGAGCATGAAACTTTTTTGAAAAAGATGAAGAGCATGAAAAGGTGTGAAAAAAATGAAGAGCTTCAAAAGATGTTAAAAATATGAGGAGCATGAAACTTTCTGAAAAATTGGAGGAGCATGAAGCGGTGTTGAAAAACATGAAAAGCCTGAAAAGGTGGAAAAATATGAAGAGCTTCAAAAGGTGTCAACAATATGAGGAGCATGAAACGGTCTGAAATTTAGGAAGAGCATGAAACTGTGTTGATAAACATGAAGAGCCTGAAAAGGTGTGAAAAATATGAAGAGCTTCAAAAGGTGTCAAATATATGAGGAGCATGAAACTGTGTGAAAAATAGGATGAGCATGAAACGGTTTTAAAAAGACGAAGAGCCTAAAAGGTGTGACATATATGAAGAGCTTCAAAAGGTGTGAAATACATGAGGAGGTGGAAACGGTCTGAAAATAGTAGGAGCATGAAGCGGCGTTGAAAAACATGAATAGCCTGAAAACGTGTGAAAAATATGAAGAGCTTCAAAAGGTGTGAAATATATGAAGAGCTACAAAAGGTGTCAAAAATATGAGGAGCATGAACCGGTCTGAAATATAGGAGGAGCATGAAGTGATGTTGAAAAACATGAAGTGCCTGAAAAGTTGTGAAATATATGAAGAGCTTCAAAAGGTGTGAAAAATATGAGGAGCTTCAAAAGGTGTCAAAAATATGAGGAGCCTGAAACGGTCTGAAAAATAGGAGGAGCATGATACGGTGTTCAAAAATATGAAGAGCCTGAAAAGGTGTGAAAAACATGAAGATCTTCAAAAGGGGTCAAAAATATGAGGAGCATGAAACGATCTGAAAAATAGGAGGAGCATGAAGTGGTGTTCAAAAACATGAAGAGCTTGAAAAGGTGTGAAAAACATGAAGAGCCTCAAAACGTGTCAAAAATATGAGGAGCATGAAACGGTCTGAAAAATAGGAGGAGCATGAAGCGGTGTTGAAAAACATGAAGAGCCTGAAAACGTGTGAAAAATATGAAGAGCTTCAAAAGGTGTGAAATATATGAAGAGCTTCCAAAGGTGTCAAAAATGAGATGAGCATGAAACGGTCTGAAAAATAGGAGGAGCATGAAGTGGTCGTGGAAATCATGAAGTGCCTGAAAAGGTGTGAAATATATGAAGAGTTTCCAAAGTTGTGAAAAAATGAGGAGGTTCAAAAGGTGTCAAAAATATGAGGAGCATGAAACGGTCTGAAAAATAGGAGGAGCATGAAACGGTGTTCAAAAACATGAAGAGCCTGAAAAGGTGTGAAAAATATGAAGAGCTTGAAAAGGTGTGAAATACATGAGGAGACTGAAGCGGTCTGAAAAATAGGAGGAGCATGAAACGGTGTTGAAATACATGAAGAGCCTGAAAAGGTGTGAAAAATAGGAGGAGCTTCACAAGGTGTCAAATATATAAGGAGCATGAAACGGTCTGAAAAATAGGAGGAGCATGAAGCTGTCGTCAAAAACATGAAGAACCTGAAAAGTTTTGTAAAATATGAAGAGCTTCAAAAGGTGTGAAAAATATGAGGAACATGAAACGGTCTGAAAAATAGGAGCAGCATGAAACAGTGTTGAAAAACATGAAGAGCCTGAAAAGGTGTGAAAAACATGAAGAGCCTCAAAACGTGTCAAAAATATGAGGAGCATGAAACGGTCTGAAAAATAGGATGAGCATGAAGCGGTGTTGAAAACTTTAAGAGCCTGAAAAGGTGGGAAATATATGAAGAGTTTCCAAAGTTGTGAAAAAATGAGGAGGTTCAAAAGGTGTCAAAAATATGAGGAGCATGAAACGGTGTGAAAAATAGGAGAAGCATGAAGTGATGTTGAGAAACCTGAAGAGACTGAAAAGGTGTGAAAAATATGAAGAGCTACAAAAGATGTGAAATATATGAGGAGCATGAAATGATCTGAAAAATAGGAGGAGCATGAAACAGTGTTGTAAAACATGAAGAGCCTGAAAGGTGTGAAAATTATGAAGACGTTCAAAATGTGTCAAAAAAATGGAGGAGCATGAAATGGTGTTCAAAAACATGAAGAGCCTGAAAAGGTGTGAAAAATATTAAGATCTTCAAAAGGTGTCAAAAATATGAGGAGCATGAAACGGTGTGAAAAATAGGAGGAACATGAAGCACGGTTGAAAAACATGAAGAGCCTGAAAAGGTGTGAAAAATATGAACAGCTTCAAAAGCTGTCAAAAATATGAGGAGCATGAAACAGTCTGAAAAATAGGAGGAGCATGAAGCGGTGTTGAAAAACATGAAAAGCCTGAAAAGGTGTGAAAAATATGAAGAGCATTAAAAGGTGTGAAAAATATGAGGAACATGAAACGGACTGACAAAAAGGAGGAGTATGAAGAGGTGTTGAAAACAAGAAAAGCCTGAAAATGTGTGAAAAATATGAAGAGCTTCCAAAGGTGTGAAAAATATGAATAGCTTCGAAATGTGTCAATAATGAGAGTAGCATGAAACGGTGTGAAAAATAGGAGGAGCATGAAGCGGTGTGCAAAAAGATGAAGAGCCTGAAAATCTGTGAAATATATGAAGAGCTTCAAAAGGTGTCAAAAATATGAGGAGAAAGAAACGGTCTGAAAAATAGGAGGAGCATGAAGTGGTGTTGACAAACATGAAGAGCTGAAAAGCTTTGAAAAATATGAAGAGCTTTAAAAGGTCTCAAATATATGAGGATCATGAAATTTTCTGAAAAATAGGAGGAGCATGAAACGTTGTTCAAAACATGAAGAGCCTGAAATGGTGTGAAAAATATAAAGAGATTCAAAACATGTCAAACATTGAGGAGCATGAAACGATCTGAAAAATAGGAAGAGCATGATGCAGTGTTGAAAAACATGAAGAGGCTGAAAACGTGTGAAAAATATGAAGTGCTCCAAAGATGTCAAAAATCTGAGGATCATGAAGCGGTCCGAAAAATAGGATGAGCATGAAGCGGTGTTGACAACATTCAGAGCCTGAAAAGGTGTGAAATATATGAAGAGCTTGAAACGGTGTCAAAAATATGAGGAGCACGAAACGTTCTGAAAAATAGGAGGACCATGAAGCGGTGTTGAAAAACATGAAGAGCCTTAAAAGTTGTGAAAAATATGAAGAGCTTCAAAAGGTGTGAAAAATATGAAGAGCTTCAAAAGGTGTCAAAAATGAGAGGAGCATGAAACGGTCTGAAAAAACGGAGGAGCATGAAGCGGTGTTGAAAAACATGAAGAGTCGTAAAAGATGTGAAAAATATGAAGAGCTTCAAAATGTGTCAAAAATAGGAGGAGGATGAAACGGTCTGAAAAAACGGAGGAGCATGAAGCTGTGTTGAAAAACATGAAGAGTCTTAAAAGATGTGAAAAATATGAAGAGCTTCAAAATGTGTCAAAAATAGGAGGAGGATGAAACGTTGTTAAATAAACATGAAGAGCCTGAAAAGATGTGAAATATATGAAGAGCTTCAAAAGGTGTGAAAAATATGAAGAGCTTCAAAAGGTGTGAAATACATGAGGAGCATGAAACTCTCTGAATAATAGGAGGAGCATGAAGTGGTGTTCAAAACATGAAGAGCCTGAAAAGGTGTGAAAAATATGAAGAGCTTCAAAACGTGTCAAAAATATGAGGAACATGAAACGGTCTGAAAAATAGGAGGAGCACGACGTGTTGTTGAGAAACGTGAATAGCCTGACAAGGTGAGAATATATGAAGAGCTTCAAAAGGTGTGAAAACTATGAGGAGCATGAAACGGTCTGAATAATAGAAGGAGCATGAAACGGTGTTTAAACAAATGAAGAGCCTGAAAAGGTGTGAAAAATATGAAGAGTTTCAAAAGGTTTGAAAAATATGAGGAGCATGAAATGGTCCGAAAAATAGGAGATGCATGAAGTTGTGTTGAAAAATATGAAGAGACTGAAAAGGTGTGAGAAATATGAAGAGGTTCAAAAGGTGTCAAAAATATGACTAGCATGAAATGGTCTGAAAAACAGGAGGAGCATGAAGCGGTGTTCAAAAACATGACGAGCCTGAAAAGGTGTGAAAAATATGAAGAGCCTCAAAAAATGTCAAATATATGAGGAGCATGAAACGGTCTGAAAAATAGGAGGATCATGAAGTGGTGTTCAAAAACATGAAGAGCCTGAAAAGGTGTGAAAAATATGAAGAGCCTCAAAAGGTGTAAAAAATGAGATGTGCATGAAACGATCGGAAAAATAGGAGGAGCATGAAGTGGTTGTGAAAAACATGAAGAGCCTGAAAAGGTGTGCAAAATATGAAGAGCTTCAAAAGGTGTGAAATACATGAGGAGCATGAAACGGTCTGAAAAATAGGAGGAGCATGAAGCGGTGTTCAAAAACATGAAGAGCCTGAAAAGGTGTGAAAAATATGAAGAGCCTCAAAACGTGTCAAAAATATAAGGAGTATGAAACGGTCTGAAAAATAGCAGGAGCAAGAAGCGGTGTTGAAAAACATGAAGAGGCTGAAAACGTGTGAAAAATATGAAGAGCTTCAAAAACGTGAAAAATAAGAAGATCTTCAAAAGGTGTGAAAAATATGAAGAGCTTCAAAAGGTGTCAAAAATGAGATGAGCATGAAACCGTCTGAAAAATAGGAGGAGCAAGAAAGGTTGTTGAAAAACATGCAGAGCCTGAAAAAGTGTGAAAAATATGAACAGCTTCAAAAGATGTGAAAAATATGAAGAGATTCAAAAGGTGTCAAAAATGAGATGAGTATGAAACCGTCTGAAAAATAGGAGGAGCATGAAGCGGTGTTGAAAAACATGAAGAGCCTGAAAACGTGTGAAAAATATGAAGAGCTTCAAAAGTTTTGAAAAATAAGAAGAGCTTCAAAAGGTGTCAAAAATGAGATCTGCATGAAATGGTCTGAAAAATAGGAGGAGCATGAAGTGGTGTTGAAAAAAATGAAGAGCCTGAAAAGGTGTGAATTATACGAAGAGCTTCAAAAGGTGTCAAAAATATGTGGAGCATGAAACGGTCCGAAAAATCGGAGGAGCATGAAGCGGTGTTGAAAAACATGAAGAGCCTGAAAAGGTGTGAAAAATATGAAGAGCTTCAAAAGGTGTCAAATATATGAGGAGCATGAAACGGCCTGAAAAATAGGAGGAGCATGAAACGGTGTTCAAAAATATGAAAAGCCTGAAAAGGTGTGAAAAATATGAAGAGCTTCAAAAGGTGTGAAATACATGAGGAGCATGAAACTCTCTGAAAAATAGAAGAAGCATGAAGTGGTGTTCAAAAACAAGAAGAGCCTGAAAAGGTGTGAAAAATATGAAGAGCTTCAAAAGGTGTGAAAAACATGAGGAGCATGATATGGTTTGAAAAATAGGATTAGCATGAAGCGGTGTTCAAAAACATGAAGAGCCTGAAAATATGTGAAAAATATGAAAAGCTTCAAAAGGTGTCAAAAATGAGATGAGCATGAAATGCTCTGAAAAATAGGAGGTGCATGAAGCGGTGTTGAAAAACATGAAGAGCCTGAAAAGGTGTGAAAAATATGAAGAGCTTCAAAAGGTGTCAAAAATATGAGGAGCATGAAACCGTCTGAAAAATTGGAGGAGCATGAAGCGTTGTTGAAAAACATGAAGAGCCTGAAAAGGTGTGAGAAATATGAAGAGCTTCAAAAGGTGTCAAAAATATGACTAGCATGAAACGGTCTGAAAAACAGGAGGAGCATGAAGCGGTGTTGAAAAACATGAAGAGCCTGAAAAGGTGTGAAAAATATGAAGAGCTTCAAAAGGTGTCAAAAATATGAGGAGCATGAAACGGTCTGAAAAATAGGAGGAGCATGAAACGGTATTCAAAAACATGACGAGCCTGAAAAGGTGTGAAAAATATGAAGAGCCTCAAAGAATGTCAAATATATGAGGAGCATGAAACGGTCTGAATATAGGAAGATCATGAAGTGGTGTTCAAAAACATGAAGAGCCTGAAAAGGTGTGAAAAATATGAAGAGCCTCAAAAGGTGTAAAAAATGAGATGTGCATGAAACAATCTGAAAAATAGGAGGAGGATGAAGCGGTGTTCAAAAACATGAAGAGCCTGAAAATGTGTGCAAAATATGAAGAGCTTCAAAAGGAGTGAAATACATGAGGAGCATGAAAAGGTGTTCAAAAACATGCAGAGACTTAAAAGGTGCAAAAAGTATGAAGAGCTTCAAAAAGTGTCAAAAATTAGATTAGCATGAAAAGGTCTGAAAAATAGGAGGAGCCTGAAGAGGTGTTGAAAAACATGAAGAGGCTGAAAAAGTGTGAAAAATATGAAGAGCTTCAAAAATATGAAAATTATGAAGAGCTTCAAAAAGTGTGAAAAATATGAAGAGCTTCAAAAGATGTCAAAAATGAGATGAGCATGAAACGGTCTGAAAAATGGAGGAGCATGAAGTGGTGTTGAAAATCATGAAGAGCCTGAAAAGGTGTGAAATATATGCAGAGCTTCAAAAGGTGTCAAAAATATGAGGAGAATGAAACCGTCTGAAAAATACGAGGAGCATGAAGTGTTGTTGAGAAACATGAAGAGCCTGAAAAGGTGTGAAAAATATGAAGAGCTTCAAAAGGTGTCAAAAATATGAGGAGCATGAAACGGTCTGAAAAATAGGAGGATCATGAAGCGGTGTTGAAAAACATGAAGAGCCTGAAAAGGTGTGAAAAATATGAAGAGCTTCAAAAGGTGTCAAAAATATGAGGAGCAGGAAACGGTCTGAAAAATAGGACGAGCATAAGCGGTGTTCAAAAACATGAACAGCCTGAAAAGGTGTGAAAAATATGAAGACCTTCAAAAGGTGTGAAAAAGATGAAGAGCTTCAAAAGGTGTCAAAAATTAGATTAGCATGAAAGGGTGTGAAAATTAGGAGGAGCATGAAGTGGTGTTGAAAAACATCAAGAACCTGAAAAGGTGTGAAATATATGAACAGCTTCAAAAGGTGTGAAAATGATGAAGAGCTTCAAAAGGTGTCAAAATTATGAGGAGCATGAAACGGTCTGAAAAATAGGAGGAGCATAAAACGATGTTGAAAAACATGAAGAGCCTGAAAAGGTGTGAAAAATATGAAGAGCTTCAAAAGGTGTGAAAAATATGAAGAGCCTCAAAGAATGTAAAATATATGAGGAGCATGAAACGGTCTGAAAAATAGAAAGATCATGAAGTGGTGTTCAAAAACATGAAGAGCTGAAAAGGTGTGAAAAATATGAAGAGCTTCAAAAGGTGTCAAAACTATGAGGAGCATGAAACGGGCTGAAAAATAGGAGGAGCATGAAGCGGTGTTGAAAAGAATGAAGAGCTTGAAAAGGTGAGAAAAATATGAAGACCTTCAAAAGCTGTCAAAAATATAGGAGAATGAAACGGTCTGAAAAATAGGAGGAGCATGAAACGGTGTTCAAAACATGAAGAGCTGAAAAGGTGTGAAAAATATGAAGAGCTTCAAAAGGTGTCAAAAATATGAGGAGCATGAAACTCTCTGAAAAATAGGAGGAGCATGAAGCGGTGTTGAAAAACATGAGAGCCTGAAAAGATGTGAAAAATATGAAGAGCTTCAAAAGTTGTCAAATATATGAGGAGCATGAAACGGTCTGCAAAATAAGAGGAGCATGAAGCTGTGTTCAAAAAAATGAAGAGCCTGAAAAGGTGTGAAATATATGAAGAGCTTCAAAAGGTGTGAAAAATATGAAGAGCTTCAAAAGGTGTCAAAAATATGAGGAGAATGAAAGTCTATGAAAAATAGGAGGAGCATGAAGTGGTGTTCAAAACATGAAGAGCCTGAAAAGGTGTGAAAAATATGAAAGCTGAAAAAGGTGTCAAAAATATGAGGAGCATGAAACGATCTGAAAAATATGAGGAGCATGAAGGGCTGTTGAAAATCATAAAGAGCCTGAAAAGTTGTGAAAAATATGAAGAGCTTCAAAAGATGTGAAAAACATGAAGCGCTTCAAAAGGTGTCAAACTGAGATGAGCATGAAACGGTCTGAAAAACAGGAGAAGCATGAAGTCGTGTTGAAAAAAATGAAAAATCTGAAAAGGTGTGAAATATATTAAGAGCTTCAAAAGGTGTCATAAATATGAGGAGAATGAAACGGTCTGCAAAATAGGAGGAGCATGAAATGGTGTTCAAAAACATGAAGAGCCTAAAAAGTTGTGAAAAATATGAAGAGCTTCAAAAGGTGTCGAAAATATGAGGAGCATGAAACGGTCTGAAAAATCGGAGGTGCATGAAGCGGTGTTGTAAAACACGAAGAGCCTGAAATGGTGTGAGAAATATGAAGAGCTTCAAAAGGTGTCAAATATATGAGTAGCATGAAACGGTCTGCAAAAAAGGAGGAGCATGAAGTGGTGTTGAAAAACATGAAGCTTGAAAAGGTGTGAAAAATATGAAAGCTTCAAAAGGTGACAAAAATATGAGGAGCATGAAACGGTCTGAAAAATAGGAGGAACATAAAGTGGTGTTCAAAAACATGAAGAGCCTGAAAAGGTGTGAAAAATATGAAGAGCTTCAAAATGTCCAAAATATGACGAGCATGAAACCCTCTAAAAAATAGGAGGAGGATGAAGCGGTGTTCAAAAACATGAAGAGCCTGAAAATGTCTGCAAAATATGAAGAGCTTCAAAAGGAGTGAAATACATGAGGAGCATGAAAAGGTGTTCAAAAACATACAGAGACTTAAAAGGTGCGAAAAGTATGAAGAGCTTCAAAAAGTGTCAAAAATTAGATTAGCATGAAAGGGTCTGAAAAATAGGAGGAGCCTGAACAGGTGTTGAAAAACATGAAGAGGCTGAAAAAGTGTGAAAAATATGAAGAGCTTCAAAAATAAGAAAATTATGAAGAGCTTCAAAAGGTGTGAAAAATATGAAGAGCTTCAAAAGATGTCAAAAATGAGATGAGCAAGAAACGGTCTGAAAAATGGAGGAGCATGAAGTGGTGTTGAAAATCATGAAGAGCCTGAAAAGGTGTGAAATATATGCAGAGCTTAAAGGTGTCAAAAATATGAGGAGAATGAAACCGTCTGAAAAATACGAGGAGCATGAAGTGTTGTTGAAAAACATGAAGAGCCTGAAAAGGTGTGAAAAATATGAGGAGCTTCAAAAGGTGTCAAAAATATGAGGAGCATGAAACGGTCCGAAAAATAGGAGGATCATGAAGCGGTGTTGAAAAACATGAAGAGCCTGAAAAGGTGTGAAAAATATGAAGAGCTTCAAAAGGTGTCAAAAATATGAGGAGCATGAAACGGTCTGAAAAATAGGACGAGCATAAGCGGTGTTCAAAAACATGAACAGCCTGAAAAGGTGTCAAAAATATGAAGACCTTCAAAAGGTGTGAAAAATATGAAGAGCTTCAAAAGGTGTCAAAAATTAGATTAGCATGAAAGGGTGTGAAAATTAGGAGGAGCATGAAGTGGTGTTGAAAATCATCAAGAGCCTGAAAAGGTGTGAAATATATGAACAGCTTCAAAAGGTGTGAAAATTATGGAGAGCTTCAAAAGGTGTCAAAATTATGAGGAGCATGAAACGGTCTGAAAAATAGGAGGAGCATGAAACGGTGTTGAAAAACATGAAGAGCCTGAAAAGGTGTGAAAAATATGAAGAGCTTCAAAAGGTGTGAATTATATCAGGAGCATGAAAAGTTCTGAAAATTATGAGCACCATGAAGCGGTGTTCAAAAACATAAAGAGCATGAAAATGTGTGAAAAATATGAAGAGCTTCAAAAGATGTCAAAAATATGAGGAGCATGAAACATTCTGAAAAATAGGAGGAGCATGAAGCGGTGTTGAAACACATGAAGAGCCTGAAAAGGTGTGAAAAATATATAGAGCTTCAAAAGATATCAAAAATATGAGGAGCATGAAACTGTCTGAAAAATAGGAGGAGCATGAAGCAGTGTTCAAAAACATGAAGAGCCTGAAAACGTGTGAAAAATATAAAGAGCTTCAAAAGTTTTGAAAAATAAGAAGAGCTTCAAAAGGTGTCAAAAATGAGATCTGCATGAAATGGTCTGAAAAATAGGAGGAGCATGAAGCGGTGTTCAAAAACATGAAGAGCCTGAAAAGGTGTGAAAAATATGAAGAGCTTCAAAAGGTGTCAAAAATATGACGAGTATGAAACCCTCTTAAAAATAGGAGGAGGATGAAGCGGTGTTCAAAAACATGAAGAGCCTGAAAAGGTGTGAAAAATATGAAGAGCTTCAAAATGTGTCCAAAATATGACGAGCATGAAACCCTCTAAAAAATAGGAGGAGGATGAAGCGGTGTTCAAAAACATGAAGAGCCTGAAAATGTCTGCAAAATATGAAGAGCTTCAAAAGAAGTGAAATACATGAGGAGCATGAAAAGGTGTTCAAAAACATACAGAGACTTAAAAGGTGCGAAAAGTATGAAGAGCTTCAAAAAGTGTCAAAAATTAGATTAGCATGAAAGGATCTGAAAAATAGGAGGAGCCTGAACAGGTGTTGAAAAACATGAAGAGGCTGAAAAAGTGTGAAAAATATGAAGAGCTTCAAAAATATGAAAATTATGAAGAGCTTCAAAAGGTGTGAAAAATATGAAGAGCTTCAAAAGATGTCAAAAATGAGATGAGCATGAAACGGTCTGAAAAATGGAGGAGCATGAAGTGGTGTTGAAAATCATGAAGAGCCTGAAAAGGTGTGAAATATATGCAGAGCTTCAAAAGGTGTCAAAAATATGAGGAGAATGAAACCGTCTGAAAAATACGAGGAGCATGAAGTGTTGTTGAAAAACATGAAGAGCCTGAAAAGGTGTGAAAAATATGAAGAGCTTCAAAAGGTGTCAAAAATATGAGGAGCATGAAACGGTCTGAAAAATAGGACGAGCATAAGCGGTGTTCAAAAACATGAACAGCCTGAAAAGGTGTGAAAAATATGAAGACCTTCAAAAGGTGTGAAAAATATGAAGAGCTTCAAAAGGTGTCAAAAATTAGATTAGCATGAAACGGTCCGAAAAATAGGAGGATCATGAAGCGGTGTTGAAAAACATGAAGAGCCTGAAAAGGTGTGAAAAATATGAAGAGCTTCAAAAGGTGTGAATTATATGAGGAGCATGAAAAGTTCTGAAAATTAGGAGGACCATGAAGCGGTGTTCAAAAACATAAAGAGCCTGAAAATGTGTGAAAAATATGAAGAGCTTCAAAATTTTGAAAAATAAGAAGAGCTTCAAAAGGTGTCAAAAATGAGATCTGCATGAAACGGTCCGAAAAATAGGACGATCATGAAGCGGTGTTGAAAAACATGAAGAGCCTGAAAATGTGTGAAAAATATGAAGAGCTTCAAAAGGTGTCAAAAATATGAGGAGCATGAAACGGCCTGAAAAATAGGAGGATCGTGAAACGGTGATCAAAAACATGAAGAGCCTCAAAATGTGTGAAAAATATGAGGAGCATGAAACGGTCTGAAAAAGATGAGGAACATGAAGCGGTGTTGAAAAACATGAAGAACCTGAAAAGCTGTTAAAAATATGAAGAGCTTCAAAATGTGTCAAAAATATGAGGAACACGATACGGTCTGAAAAATAGGAGGAGCATGAAGTGGTGTGGAAAAGCATGAAGGGCCTGAAAAGGTGTGAAAAATATGAAGAGCTTCAAAATGTGTGAAATACATAAGGAGCATGAAACTCTCTGAAAAATAGGAGGAGCCTGAAATGGTGTTCAAAAACATGAATAGACTGAAAACGTCTGAAAAATATGAAGAGCTTCAAAAGGTTTGAAAAATATGAGGAGCATGATACGGTCTGAAAAATAGGAGGAGCATGAAGCTGTGTTCAAAAACATGAAGAGCCTGAAAAGTTGTGAAAAATATGAAAAGCTTCAAAAGGTGTCAAAAATGAGATGAGCATGAAACGGTCTGAAAAATAGGAGGAGCATGAAGCGATGTTCAAAAACATGAAGAGCTTAAAAAGTTGTGAAAAATATGAAAGGCTTCAAAAGGTGTGAAAAATATTAGGAGCATGAAACGGTCTGAAAAATCGGAGGAGCAGGAAGCGGTGTTGAAAAACATGAAGAGCCTTAAAAGGTGTGAAAAATATGAAGAGCTTCAAAAGGTGTCAAAAATATGAGGAGCATGAAACGGTCTGAAAAATATGAGCAGCATGAAGCGGTGTTGAAAAACATGAAGAGCCTGAAAATGTGTGAAAAATATGAAGAGCTTCAAAAGGTGTCAAAAATATGAGGAGCATGAAACGGTCTGAAAAATTGGAGGAGCATGAAGCGGTGTTGAAAAATATGAAGAGCCTTAAAAGGTGTGAAAAATATGAAGAGCTTCAAAAGGTGTCAAAAATATGAGGAGCATGAAACGGTCTGAAAAATATGAGCAGCATGAAGCGGTGTTGAAAAACATGAAGAGCCTGAAAAGGTGTGAAAAATATGAAGAGCTTCAAAAGGTGTCAAATACATGAGGAGCATAAAACTCTCTGAAAAAGAGAAGGAGCATGAAGTGGTGTTCAAAAACATGAAGAGCCTGAAAAGGTGTGAAATATATGAAGAGCTTCAATAGGTGTGAAAAATATGAGGAGCATGATATGGTTTGAAAAAAAGGATTAGCATGAAGCGGTGTTCAAAAACATGAAGAGCCTGAAAAGTTGTGAAAAATATGCAAAGCTTCAAAAGGTGTCAAAAATGAGATGAGCATGAAACGGTCTGAAAAATAGGACGTGCATGAAGCTGTGTTGAAAAACATGAAGAGCCTGAAAAGTTGTGAAAAATATGAAGAGCTTCAAAAGGTGTCAAAAATATGAGGAGCATGAAACGGTCTGAAAAATAGGAGGAGCATGAAGCGGTGTTGAAAAACATGAAGAGCCTGAAAATGTGTGAAATATATGAAGAGCCTCAAAGGTGTCAAAAATATGAGGAGCAAGAAACGGTCTGAAAAATAGGAGGAGCTTGAAGCGGTGTTGAAAAATACGAAGAGCCTGAAAAGGTGTGAAATATATGCAGAGCTTCAAAAGGTGTCAAAAATATAAGGAGCATGAAATGGTATGAAATATAGGAGGAGCATGAAACGGTGTTCATACACTTGAAGAGCCTGGAAAGGTGTGAAAAAAATGAAGAGCTTCAAAAAGGTATCAAAAATATGAGGAGGGAGAAAGGGTCTGAAAAACAAGAGGAGCAAGAAACTGTTTTCAAAAACATGAAGAGCCTCAACAGTTGTGAAAAATATGAAGAGCTTCAAACTGTGTCAAATATATGAGAAACATGAAACGGTCTGAAAAATAGAAGGAGCTTGAAGTGGTGTTGAAAAAGATGAAGAGCCTGAAATAGTGTGAAATATAGGAAGAGCCTCAAAGGTGTCAAAAATATGAGGAGCAAGAAACGGTCTGAAAAATAGAAGGAGCTTGAAGTGGTGTTGAAAAACAAGAAGAGCCTGAAAAGGTGTGAAAAATATTAAGAGCTTCAAAGAGGGGTCAAATATATAGAGGGTGAAACGGTCTGAAAAATATGAGGAGCAAGAAACTGTTTTGAAAAACATGAAGAGCCTCAAAAGGTGTGAAAAATATGAAGAGCTTCAAAAAGGTGTCAAATATATAGAGGGTGAAACGGTCTGAAAAAAATGAGGAGCAAGAAACTGTTTTCAAAAACATGAAGAGCCTCAAAAGATGTGAAAAATGTGAAGAGCTTCAAACTGTGTCAAAAATATGAGGAGCATGAAACGGTCTGAAACATAGGAGGAGCATGAAGTGTTGTTGAAAAACATGAAGAGCCTGAAAAAGGTGTGAAACATATGAGGAGCATGATACGGTCTGAACAATAGGAGGAGCACGAAGCGGTGTTGAAAAATATGAAGAGCCTGAAAAAGTGTGAAAAATATGAAGAGCTTCAAAAGGTGTCAAAAACATAAGGAGCATGAAACGGTCTGAAATACAGGAGGAGCATGAAAAGGTGTTAAAAAACATGAAGAGCCTGAAAAGGTGTGAAAAATATGAAGAGCTTCAAATGGTGTCAAAAATATGAGGAGCATGAAACGGTCTGATAATTAGGAGGAGCATGAAGTGGTGTTGAAAAACATGAAGAGCTTGAAAAAGGTGTGAAACATATGAGTAGAATAAAACGGTCCGAAAAATAGGAGGAGCATGAACCAGTGTTCAAAAACATGACGAGCCTGAAAAGGTGTGAAAAATATGAAGAGCTACAAAAAGTGTCAAAAATATGAGGAGCTTGAAACGGTCTGAAATATAGGAGGAGCGTGAAAAGGTGTTAAAAAAAATATGAAGAGCTTCAAAAGGTGTGAAACATATGAGGAGCATGAAACGGGCTGAAAAATAGGAGAAGCATGAAGGGGTGTGGAAAAACATGAAGAGCCTGAAAAGGGTTGAAAAATATGAAGAGCTTCAAAAGGTGTGAAATACATGAGGAGCATGAAACTCTCTGAAAAATAGAAATAGCATGAAGCGTTGTTGAAAAACATGAAGAGCCTGAAAACGTGTGAAAATATGAAGAGCTTCAAAAATATGAAAAATATGAAGAGCTTCAAAAGGTGTGAAAAATTTGAAGAGCTTCAAAAGGTGTCAAAATGAGATGAGCATGAAACGGTCTGAAAAATAGGAGGAGCATGAAGCGGTGTTGAAAATCATAAAGAGCCTGAAAAGTTGTGAAAAATATGAAGAGCTTCAAAAGACGTGAAAAATTTGAAGAGCTTCAAAAGGTGTCAAAATGAGATGAGCATGAAACGGTCTGAAAAATAGGAGGAGCATGAAGTGGTGTTGAAAAAAATGAAGAGCCTGAAAAGGTGTGAAATATATAAAGAGCTTCAAAAGGTGTCAAAAATATGAGGAGAATGAAACGGTCTGCAAATTAGGAGAAGCCTGAAATGGTGTTCAAAAACATGAAGAGCCTGAAAAGGTGTGAAAAACATGAAGAGCCTGAAAAGGTGTGAAAAATATGAAGAGCTTCAAAAGGTGTGAAATACATGAGGAGCATGAAACGGGCTGAAAAATAGGAGAAGCATGAAGGGGTGTGGAAAAACATGAAGAGCCTGAAAAGGTTTGAAAAATATGAAGAGCTTCTAAAGGTGTGAAATACATGAGGAGCATGAAACTCTCTGAAAAATAGAAATAGCATGAAGCGGTGTTGAAAAACATGAAGAGCCTGAAAACGTGTGAAAAATATGAAGAGCATCTAAAGGTGTGAAAAATATGAAGAGCTTCAAAAGGTGTAAAAAATGAGATGAGCATGAAACCGTCTGAAAAATAGGAGGAGCATGAAGTGGTGTTGAAAAAAATGAAGAGCCTGAAAAGTTGTGAAACATATGAAGAGCTTCAAAAGGTGTCAAAATTATGAGGAGCATGAAAGGGTCTGAAAAATAGGAGGAGCATGAAGCGGTGTTCAAAAACATGAAGAGAGTGAAAAGGTGTGAAAAAAAGGAAGAGCTTCAAAAGGTGTGAAAAATATGAGGAGCATGAAACGGTCTGAAAAATAGGAGGAGCATGAAGCGGTGTTTAAAAACATGAGGAGGCTGAGAACTTGTGAAAAATATGAAGAGCTTCTAGGTGTCAAAAATGAGATGAGCATGAAACGGTTTGAAAAATAGGAGGAGCATGGAGTGGTGTGAAAAAAATGAAGAGCCTGAAAAGGTGTGAAAAATATGAAGAGCTTCAAAAGGTGTGAAATATATGAGGAGCATGAAACGGTCTGAAAAATAGGAGGAGTATGCAGCGGTTAAAAAACATGAAGAGGCTGATAAGGTGTGAAAAATATGAAGAGCCCCAAAAGTTGTCAAAAATATGTGGAGCGTGAAACGGTCTCAATAATAGGAGGAGCGTGAAGCGGTGATGAAAAACATGAAAAGCCTGAAAACGTGTGATAAAATATGAAGAGCTTCAAAGGTGTCAAATATATGAGGAGCATGAAACGGTCGCAAAAATAGGAGGAGCATGAAGCGGTGTTGAAAAACATGAAGAGCCTGAAAAGGTGTGAAAAGTATGAGAGCTTCAAAAGGTGTCAATAATGAGAGGTGCATGAAACAGTCTGAAAAATAGGAGGAGCATGAAACTGTCTGAAAAATAGGAGAAGCATGAAGCGGTGTTGAAAAACATGAAGAGCATGAAAAGGTGTGAAAAATATGAAGAGGTTGAAAATGTGTGAAATATATGAAGAGCTTCAAAAGGTGTCAAAAATGAGATGAGCATGAAACGGTCTGAAAAATAAGAGGAGCATGAAATGGTGATCAAAACGTGAAGAGCCTGAAAAGGTGTGAAAAATATGAAGAGCTTCAAAAGGTGTGAAATACATGAGGAGCATGAAACGGGCTGAAAAATAGGAGAAGCATGAAGTGGTGTGGAAAAACATGAAGAGCCTGAAAAGGTGTGAAAAATATGAAGAGCTTCAAAAGGTGTGAAATACATGAGGAGCATGAAACTCTCTGAAAAATAGAAGGAGCATGAAGCGGTGTTCAAACATGAAGAGCCTGAAAAGGTGTGAAAAATATGAAGAGCTTCAAAAGGTGTCAAAAATATTAGGAGCATGAAACGGTCTGAAAAATAGGAGGAGCACGAAGCGGTGTTCAAAAACATGAAGAGCGTGAAAAGGTGTGAAAAAAAGGAAGAGCTTCAAAAGGTGTCAAAAATATGAGAAGCATGAAACGGTCTGAAAAATATGAGGAGCATGAAGCGGTGTTGAAAAACATGCAGAGCCTGAGAACTTGTGAAAAATAAGAAGAGCTTCAAAAGGTGTCAAAAATATGAGGAGAATGAAACGGTCTGAAAAATAGGAGGATCATGAAGCGGTGTTGAAAAACATGAAGAGTCTGAAAAGGTGTGAAAGATATGTAGAGTTTCTAAAGATGTCAAAAATATGAGGAGCATGAAACGGTCTGAAAAATAGGAGGAGCATGAAGTGGTGTTGAAAAACATGAAGAGCCTGAAAAGGTATGTAAAATTTGAAGAGCTTCAAAAGGTGAGAAATACATGAGGAGCATGAAACTCTCTGAAAAATAGGAGAAGCATGAACCGGTGTTGAAAAACATGAAGAGCCTGAAAAGGTGTGAAAAATATGAAGAGCTTCAAAAGGTGTGAAAAGTATGAGGAGCATGAAGTGGTGTTCAAAAACATGAAGAGCCTGAAAATGTGTGAAAAATATGAAGAGACTGAAAAAGTGTCAAAAATATGAGGAGCATGAAACGTTCTGAAAAATACGATGAGCCTGATAAGGTGTTGAAAAACATGAAGAGCCTGAAAAAGTGTGAAAATATGAAGAGCTTCAAAAGGTGTCAAAAAAGAGATGAGCATGAAATGGTCTGAAAAATAGGAGGAGCATGAAGCGGTGTTGAAAAACATGAAGAGCCTGAAAAGGTGTGAAATATATGAATAGCTTCAAATCGTATGAAATATATGAGGAGCATTATACGGTCTGAAAAGTAGGAGGAGCATGAAACGTTGTTCAAAAACATGAAGAGCCTGAAAATGTGTGAAAAATAGGAAGAGCTTCAAAAGGTGTCAAAAATATGAGGGACATTAAAGGTCTTAAAAACAGGAGGAGGATGAAGTGGTGTTGAAAAACATGAAGAGCTTCAAAAGGTGTGAAAAATAGGAAGAGCTTCAAAAGGTGTCACAAATATGAGGAGCATGAAACGGTCGGAAAAATAGGAGGAGCATGAAGCGCTGTTGAAAAACATGAAGAGCCTGAAAAGGTGTGAAAAATATGAAGAGGTTCAAAACGTGTCAAAAATATGAGGAGCATGAAACGGTCTGAAAATAGGACGAGCATGAAGCGGTGTTCAAAAAGATGAAGAGCCTGAAATGGTGTGAAAAATATGAAGAGCTTCAAAATGTGTCAAAAATATGAAGAGCATGAAACCCTCTTAAAAAATAGGAGGAGGATGAAGCGGTGTTCAAAAACATGAAGAGCCTGAAAAGGTGTGAAAATTATGAAGAGCTTCAAAAGGTGTAAAAAATATGAAGAGCTTCAAAAGGTGTCAAAAATGAGATGAGCATGAAACGGTCTAAAAAATAGGAGGAGCATGAAGCGGTGTTCAAAAAAATGCAGAGACTGAAAAATTGTGAAAAATATGAAGAGCTTCAAAAGGTGTAAAAAATAGGAGGAGCATGAAACGGGTTGAAAAATAGGAGGAGCATGAACCGGTGTTCAAAAACATAAAGAGCATGAAAAGGTGTGAAAAACATGAAGAGCTTCATAAGGTGTCAAATTTAGTTTAGCATGAAAGGGTCTGAAAAGTAGGAGGAGCATGAAGTGGTGTTGAAAACATGAAGAGCCTGAAAAGGTGTGAAATATACGAAGAGCTTCAAAAGGTGTGAAAAATATGAAGTGCATCAAAAGGTGTCAAAAATGAGATGAGCATGAATCGGTCTGAAAAATAGGAGGAGCATGAAGTGGTATTGAAAAACATGAAGAGCCTAAAAACGTGTGAAAAATATGAAGAGCTTCAAAAATATGAAAAATATGAAGAGATTCAAAAGGTGTGAAAAATATGAAGAGCTTAAAAAGATGTCAAAAATGAGATGAGCATGAAACGGTCTGAAGAAAAGGAGGAGCATGAAGCGGAGTCCACAAAAATGAAGAGCCTGAAAAGGTGGAAAGTATATGAAGAGCTTCAAAAGCTGTCAAAAATTTGAGGAGCATGAAACGGTATGAAAAATAGGAGGAGTGTGAAGCGGTGTTCAAAAACATGAAGAGTTTAAAAGGTGTGAAAAATATGAAGAGCTTCAAAAGGTGTGAAATATATGAGGAGCATGAAACGGTCTGAAAAATAGGAGGAGTATGCAGCGGTTAAAAAACATGAAGAGGCTGATAAGGTGTGAAAAATATGAAGAGCCCCAAAAGTTGTCAAAAATATGTGGAGCGTGAAACGGTCTCAAAAATAGGAGGAGCGTGAAGCGGTGATGAAAAACATGAAAAGCCTGAAAACGTGTGATAAAATATGAAGAGCTTCAAAGGTGTCAAATATATGAGGAGCATGAAACGGTCGCAAAAATAGGAGGAGCATGAAGCGGTGTTGAAAAACATGAAGAGCCTGAAAAGGTGTGAAAAGTATGAGAGCTTCAAAAGGTGTCAATAATGAGAGGTGCATGAAACAGTCTGAAAAATAGGAGGAGCATGAAACTGTCTGAAAAATAGGAGAAGCATGAAGCGGTGTTGAAAAACATGAAGAGCATGAAAAGGTGTGAAAAATATGAAGAGGTTGAAAATGTGTGAAATATATGAAGAGCTTCAAAAGGTGTCAAAAATGAGATGAGCATGAAACGGTCTGAAAAATAAGAGGAGCATGAAATGGTGATCAAAACGTGAAGAGCCTGAAAAGGTGTGAAAAATATGAAGAGCTTCAAAAGGTGTGAAATACATGAGGAGCATGAAACGGGCTGAAAAATAGGAGAAGCATGAAGTGGTGTGGAAAAACATGAAGAGCCTGAAAAGGTGTGAAAAATATGAAGAGCTTCAAAAGGTGTGAAATACATGAGGAGCATGAAACTCTCTGAAAAATAGAAGGAGCATGAAGCGGTGTTCAAACATGAAGAGCCTGAAAAGGTGTGAAAAATATGAAGAGCTTCAAAAGGTGTCAAAAATATTAGGAGCATGAAACGGTCTGAAAAATAGGAGGAGCACGAAGCGGTGTTCAAAGACATGAAGAGCGTGAAAAGGTGTGAAAAAAAGGAAGAGCTTCAAAAGGGGTCAAAAATATGAGAAGCATGAAACGGTCTGAAAAATATGAGGAGCATGAAGCGGTGTTGAAAAACATGCAGAGCCTGAGAACTTGTGAAAAATAAGAAGAGCTTCAAAAGGTGTCAAAAATATGAGGAGAATGAAACGGTCTGAAAAATAGGAGGATCATGAAGCGGTGTTGAAAAACATGAAGAGTCTGAAAAGGTGTGAAAGATATGTAGAGTTTCTAAAGATGTCAAAAATATGAGGAGCATGAAACGGTCTGAAAAATAGGAGGAGCATGAAGTTGTGTTGAAAAACATGAAGAGCCTGAAAAGGTGTGTAAAATTTGAAGAGCTTCAAAAGGTGAGAAATACATGAGGAGCATGAAACTCTCTGAAAAATAGGAGAAGCATGAACCGGTGTTGAAAAACATGAAGAGCCTGAAAAGGTGTGAAAAATATGAAGAGCTTCAAAAGGTGTGAAAAGTATGAGGAGCATGAAGTGGTGTTCAAAAACATGAAGAGCCTGAAAATGTGTGAAAAATATGAAGAGACTGAAAAAGTGTCAAAAATATGAGGAGCATGAAACGTTCTGAAAAATACGATGAGCCTGATAAGGTGTTGAAAAACATGAAGAGCCTGAAAAAGTGTGAAAATATGAAGAGCTTCAAAAGGTGTCAAAAAAGAGATGAGCATGAAATGGTCTGAAAAATAGGAGGAGCATGAAGCGGTGTTGAAAAACATGAAGAGCCTGAAAAGGTGTGAAATATATGAATAGCTTCAAATCGTATGAAATATATGAGGAGCATTATACGGTCTGAAAAGTAGGAGGAGCATGAAACGTTGTTCAAAAACATGAAGAGCCTGAAAATGTGTGAAAAATAGGAAGAGCTTCAAAAGGTGTCAAAAATATGAGGGACATTAAAGGTCTTAAAAACAGGAGGAGGATGAAGTGGTGTTGAAAAACATGAAGAGCTTCAAAAGGTGTGAAAAATAGGAAGAGCTTCAAAAGGTGTCACAAATATGAGGAGCATGAAACGGTCGGAAAAATAGGAGGAGCATGAAGCGCTGTTGAAAAACATGAAGAGCCTGAAAAGGTGTGAAAAATATGAAGAGGTTCAAAACGTGTCAAAAATATGAGGAGCATGAAACGGTCTGAAAATAGGACGAGCATGAAGCGGTGTTCAAAAAGATGAAGAGCCTGAAATGGTGTGAAAAATATGAAGAGCTTCAAAATGTGTCAAAAATATGAAGAGCATGAAACCCTCTTAAAAAATAGGAGGAGGATGAAGCGGTGTTCAAAAACATGAAGAGCCTGAAAAGGTGTGAAAATTATGAAGAGCTTCAAAAGGTGTAAAAAATATGAAGAGCTTCAAAAGGTGTCAAAAATGAGATGAGCATGAAACGGTCTAAAAAATAGGAGGAGCATGAAGCGGTGTTGAAAAAAATGCAGAGACTGAAAAATTGTGAAAAATATGAAGAGGTTCAAAACGTGTCAAAAATATGAGGAGCATGAAACGGTCTGAAAATAGGACGAGCATGAAGCGGTGTTCAAAAAGATGAAGAGCCTGAAATGGTGTGAAAAATATGAAGAGCTTCAAAATGTGTCAAAAATATGAAGAGCATGAAACCCTCTTAAAAAATAGGAGGAGGATGAAGCGGTGTTCAAAAACATGAAGAGCCTGAAAAGGTGTGAAAATTATGAAGAGCTTCAAAAGGTGTAAAAAATATGAAGAGCTTCAAAAGGTGTCAAAAATGAGATGAGCATGAAACGGTCTAAAAAATAGGAGGAGCATGAAGCGGTGTTCAAAAAAATGCAGAGACTGAAAAATTGTGAAAAATATGAAGAGCTTCAAAAGGTGTAAAAAATAGGAGGAGCATGAAACGGGTTGAAAAATAGGAGGAGCATGAACCGGTGTTCAAAAACATAAAGAGCATGAAAAGGTGTGAAAAACATGAAGAGCTTCATAAGGTGTCAAATTTAGTTTAGCATGAAAGGGTCTGAAAAGTAGGAGGAGCATGAAGTGGTGTTGAAAACATGAAGAGCCTGAAAAGGTGTGAAATATACGAAGAGCTTCAAAAGGTGTGAAAAATATGAAGTGCATCAAAAGGTGTCAAAAATGAGATGAGCATGAATCGGTCTGAAAAATAGGAGGAGCATGAAGTGGTATTGAAAAACATGAAGAGCCTAAAAACGTGTGAAAAATATGAAGAGCTTCAAAAATATGAAAAATATGAAGAGATTCAAAAGGTGTGAAAAATATGAAGAGCTTAAAAAGATGTCAAAAATGAGATGAGCATGAAACGGTCTGAAGAAAAGGAGGAGCATGAAGCGGAGTCCACAAAAATGAAGAGCCTGAAAAGGTGGAAAGTATATGAAGAGCTTCAAAAGCTGTCAAAAATTTGAGGAGCATGAAACGGTATGAAAAATAGGAGGAGTGTGAAGCGGTGTTCAAAAACATGAAGAGTTTAAAAGGTGTGAAAAATATGAAGAGCTTCAAAAGGTGTGAAATATATGAGGAGCATGAAACGGTCTGAAAAATAGGAGGAGTATGCAGCGGTTAAAAAACATGAAGAGGCTGATAAGGTGTGAAAAATATGAAGAGCCCCAAAAGTTGTCAAAAATATGTGGAGCGTGAAACGGTCTCAAAAATAGGAGGAGCGTGAAGCGGTGATGAAAAACATGAAAAGCCTGAAAAAGTGTGATAAAATATGAAGAGCTTCAAAGGTGTCAAATATATGAGGAGCATGAAACGGTCGCAAAAATAGGAGGAGCATGAAGCGGTGTTGAAAAACATGAAGAGCCTGAAAAGGTGTGAAAAGTATGAGAGCTTCAAAAGGTGTCAATAATGAGAGGTGCATGAAACAGACTGAAAAATAGGAGGAGCATGAAACTGTCTGAAAAATAGGAGAAGCATGAAGCGGTGTTGAAAAACATGAAGAGCATGAAAAGGTGTGAAAAATATGAAGAGGTTGAAAATGTGTGAAATATATGAAGAGCTTCAAAAGGTGTCAAAAATGAGATGAGCATGAAACGGTCTGAAAAATAAGAGGAGCATGAAATGGTGATCAAAACGTGAAGAGCCTGAAAAGGTGTGAAAAATATGAAGAGCTTCAAAAGGTGTGAAATACATGAGGAGCATGAAACGGGCTGAAAAATAGGAGAAGCATGAAGTGGTGTGGAAAAACATGAAGAGCCTGAAAAGGTGTGAAAAATATGAAGAGCTTCAAAAGGTGTGAAATACATGAGGAGCATGAAACTCTCTGAAAAATAGAAGGAGCATGAAGCGGTGTTCAAACATGAAGAGCCTGAAAAGGTGTGAAAAATATGAAGAGCTTCAAAAGGTGTCAAAAATATTAGGAGCATGAAACGGTCTGAAAAATAGGAGGAGCACGAAGCGGTGTTCAAAGACATGAAGAGCGTGAAAAGGTGTGAAAAAAAGGAAGAGCTTCAAAAGGGGTCAAAAATATGAGAAGCATGAAACGGTCTGAAAAATATGAGGAGCATGAAGCGGTGTTGAAAAACATGCAGAGCCTGAGAACTTGTGAAAAATAAGAAGAGCTTCAAAAGGTGTCAAAAATATGAGGAGAATGAAACGGTCTGAAAAATAGGAGGATCATGAAGCGGTGTTGAAAAACATGAAGAGTCTGAAAAGGTGTGAAAGATATGTAGAGTTTCTAAAGATGTCAAAAATATGAGGAGCATGAAACGGTCTGAAAAATAGGAGGAGCATGAAGTTGTGTTGAAAAACATGAAGAGCCTGAAAAGGTGTGTAAAATTTGAAGAGCTTCAAAAGGTGAGAAATACATGAGGAGCATGAAACTCTCTGAAAAATAGGAGAAGCATGAACCGGTGTTGAAAAACATGAAGAGCCTGAAAAGGTGTGAAAAATATGAAGAGCTTCAAAAGGTGTGAAAAGTATGAGGAGCATGAAGTGGTGTTCAAAAACATGAAGAGCCTGAAAATGTGTGAAAAATATGAAGAGACTGAAAAAGTGTCAAAAATATGAGGAGCATGAAACGTTCTGAAAAATACGATGAGCCTGATAAGGTGTTGAAAAACATGAAGAGCCTGAAAAAGTGTGAAAATATGAAGAGCTTCAAAAGGTGTCAAAAAAGAGATGAGCATGAAATGGTCTGAAAAATAGGAGGAGCATGAAGCGGTGTTGAAAAATATGAAGAGCCTGAAAAGGTGTGAAATATATGAATAGCTTCAAATCGTATGAAATATATGAGGAGCATTATACGGTCTGAAAAGTAGGAGGAGCATGAAACGTTGTTCAAAAACATGAAGAGCCTGAAAATGTGTGAAAAATAGGAAGAGCTTCAAAAGGTGTCAAAAATATGAGGGACATTAAAGGTCTTAAAAACAGGAGGAGGATGAAGTGGTGTTGAAAAACATGAAGAGCTTCAAAAGGTGTGAAAAATAGGAAGAGCTTCAAAAGGTGTCACAAATATGAGGAGCATGAAACGGTCGGAAAAATAGGAGGAGCATGAAGCGCTGTTGAAAAACATGAAGAGCCTGAAAAGGTGTGAAAAATATGAAGAGGTTCAAAACGTGTCAAAAATATGACGAGCATGAAACGGTCTGAAAATAGGACGAGCATGAAGCGGTGTTCAAAAAGATGAAGAGCCTGAAATGGTGTGAAAAATATGAAGAGCTTCAAAATGTGTCAAAAATATGACGAGCATGAAACCCTCTTAAAAAATAGGAGGAGGATGAAGCGGTGTTCAAAAACATGAAGAGCCTGAAAAGGTGTGAAAATTATGAAGAGCTTCAAAAGGTGTAAAAAATATGAAGAGCTTCAAAAGGTGTCAAAAATGAGATGAGCATGAAACGGTCTAAAAAATAGGAGGAGCATGAAGCGGTGTTCAAAAAAATGCAGAGACTGAAAAATTGTGAAAAATATGAAGAGCTTCAAAAGGTGTAAAAAATAGGAGGAGCATGAAACGGGTTGAAAAATAGGAGGAGCATGAACCGGTGTTCAAAAACATAAAGAGCATGAAAAGGTGTGAAAAACATGAAGAGCTTCATAAGGTGTCAAATTTAGTTTAGCATGAAAGGGTCTGAAAAGTAGGAGGAGCATGAAGTGGTGTTGAAAACATGAAGAGCCTGAAAAGGTGTGAAATATACGAAGAGCTTCAAAAGGTGTGAAAAATATGAAGTGCATCAAAAGGTGTCAAAAATGAGATGAGCATGAAACGGTCTGAAAAATAGGAGGAGCATGAAGTGGTATTGAAAAACATGAAGAGCCTAAAAACGTGTGAAAAATATGAAGAGCTTCAAAAATATGAAAAATATGAAGAGATTCAAAAGGTGTGAAAAATATGAAGAGCTTAAAAAGATGTCAAAAATGAGATGAGCATGAAACGGTCTGAAGAAAAGGAGGAGCATGAAGCGGAGTCCACAAAAATGAAGAGCCTGAAAAGGTGGAAAGTATATGAAGAGCTTCAAAAGCTGTCAAAAATTTGAGGAGCATGAAACGGTATGAAAAATAGGAGGAGTGTGAAGCGGTGTTCAAAAACATGAAGAGTTTAAAAGGTGTGAAAAATATGAAGAGCTTCAAAAGTTGTGAAAAATATGAAAAGCATAAAACGGTCTGAAAAATAGGAGGAGCATGAAACGGTCTGAAAAATAGGAGGAGCATGAAGCGGTGTTGAAAAACATGAAGAGTCTGAAAAGGTGTGAAAAATATGAAGAGCTTCAGAAGGTGTCAAAAATTTGAGGAGCATGAAAAGTTCTGAAGAATAGGAAGAGCATGATGCAGTGTTGAAAAACATGAAGAGCCTGAAAAGGTGTGAAAAATATGAAGCACTTCAAAAGATGTCAAAATTATGAGGAGCATGAAACAGTTGAAAAATAGGAGGAGCATGAAGCAGTGTTCAAAAACATGAAGAACCAGAAAAGGTGTGAAAATATGAAGAGCTTCAAAAGGTTGGAAATGCATGAGGAGCATGAAACGGTCTGAAAAATAGGAGGAGCATGAATCGGTCTGAAAAATGGGAGGAGCATGAAGCGGTGTTGAAAAACATGAAGTTCCTGAAAAGCTGTGAAAATAAGACAAGCTTCAAAAGGTGTCAAAAATATGATGAGCATGAAACGGTCTGAAAAATAGGAGGAGCATGAAACGGTCTGAAAAATGGGAGGAGCATGAAGCAGTGTTGAAAAACATGAAGTTCCTGAAAAGCTGTGAAAATAAGACAAGCTTCAAAAGGTGTCAAAAATATGATGAGCATGAAACGGTCTGAAAAATAGGAGGAGCATGAAACGGTCTGAAAAATAGGAGGAGCATGAAGCGGTGTTCAAAAACATGAAGAGCCTGAAAAGGTGTGAAAAATATGAAGAGCTTCAAAAGGTTGGAAATGCATGAGGAGCATGAAACGGTCTGAAAAATAGGAGGAGCATGAATCGGTCTGAAAAATGGGAGGAGCATGAAGCGGTGTTGAAAAACATGAAGTTCCTGAAAAGCTGTGAAAATAAGACAAGCTTCAAAAGGTGTCAAAAATATGATGAGCATGAAACGGTCTGAAAAATAGGAGGAGCATGAAACGGTCTGAAAAATGGGAGGAGCATGAAGCAGTGTTGAAAAACATGAAGTTCCTGAAAAGCTGTGAAAATAAGACAAGCTTCAAAAGGTGTCAAAAATATGAGCAGCATGAAACGGTATGAAAAATACGAGGAGCATGAAGCGGTGTTGAAAGACATGAAGACCCTGAAAAGGTGTGAAAAATATGAAGAGCTTCTAAATGTGTCAAAATATGAGGAGCATGAAACTGTCTGAAATATATCAGGAGCATGAAAAGGTGTTGAAAAACATGAAGAGCATCAAAAGCTGTGAAGAATATGAAGAGCTTCAAAACGTGTCAAAAATATGAGGAGCATGAATCGGTCTGAAAAATAGAAGGAGCATGAAGTGGTGTTGAAAAACATGAAGATCTGAAAAGGAGTGAAAAATATGAAGAGCTTCATAAGGTGTCAAAAATATGAGGAGCATGAAACGGTCTGAAAAATAGGAGGAGCAAGAAACGGGTTTAACAAACATGAAGAGCGGGAAAAGGTGTGAAAAATATGAAGAGCTTCAAAAGGTTTCAAAAATATGAGGAGCATGAAACAGGCTGTAAAATAGGAGGAGCATGAAGCGGTGTCGAAAAACATGAAGAGCATGAAGAGTTGTGAAAAATAGGAAGAACTTCAAAAGGTGTCAAATATATGAGGAGCATGAACGGTATGAAAAATAGGAGGATCATGAAGCCGTGTTGAAAAACATGAAGAGCCTGAAAACGTGTGAAAATTATGAAGAGCTTCAAAAGGTGTGAAATATATGAAGAGCTTCAAAAGGTGTCAAAAATGAGATGAGCATGAAATGGTCTGAAAGATAGGAGGAGCATGAAGCGGTGTTGAAAAACATGAAGAGCCTGAAAAGGTGTGAAAAATATGAAGAGCTTCAAATGGTGTGAAATACATGAGGAGCTTGAAACGGTCTGAAAAACAGGAGGAGCATGAAATCTTGTTGAAAAACATGAAGAGCCTGAAAACGTGTGAAAATTATGAAGAGCTTCAAAAGGTGTGAAATATATGAAGAGCTTCAAAAGGTGTCAAAAATGAGATGAGCATGAAATGGTCTGAAAGATAGGAGGAGCATGAAGTGGTGTTGAAAAACATGAAGAGCCTGAAAAGGTGTGAAAAATATGAAGAGCTTTAAAAGGTGTGAAAAATATGACGAGCATGAAACGGTCTGAAAAATAGGAGGAGCATGAAGCGGTGTTCAAAAACATGAAGAGCCTGACAAGTTGTGAAAAGTATGAACAGCTTCAAAATGTGTCAAATATATGAGGGGAAAGAAATGGTCTGAAAAAAAGGAAGAGCATGAAGTGATGTTCAAAAACATGAAGAGCCTGAAAAGGTGTGAAAAATATGAAGAGCTTCAAAAGCTGTCAAATATATGAGGAGCACGAAACGGTCTGAAAAAAAGCAGGAGCATGAAGCGTTGTTGAAAATCTTGAAGAGCTTGAAAAGGTGTGAAAAATATGAAGAGCTTCAAAAGGTTTCAAATATATGAGGATCATGAAACGGTCTGAAAAATAGGAGGAGCATGAAACGGTCTGAAAAATAAGAGGAGCATGAAATGGTGTTGAAAAACAGGAAGAACCTGAAAATGTGAGAAAAATATGAAGAGCTTCAAAAGGTTTCAAAAATATGAGGAGCAAGAAACTTTCTGAAAAATAGAAGGAGCATGAACCGGTGTTGAAAAACATGAAGAGCCTGAAAAGGTGTGAAGAATATGAAGAGCTTCAAAACGTGTCAAAAATATGAGGAGCATGAAACGGTCGGAAAAATAGGAGGAGCAAGAAGCGGTGTTGAAAAACATGAAGAGCCTGAAAATGTGTGAAAAATATGAAGAGCTTCAAAAGGTGTGAAAAATATGAAGAGCTTCAAAAGGTGTCAAATTGAGATGAGCATGAAATGGTCTGAAAAATAGGAGGAGCATTAAGCTGTGTTGAAAATCATAACGAGCCTGAAAAGGTGTGAAAAATATGAAGAGCTTCAAAAATGTGAAAAATATGAAGAGCTTCAAAAGGTGTCAAAAATGAGATGAGCATGAAACGGTCTGAAAAATAGGAGGAGCATTAAGCTGTGTTGAAAATCATAACGAGCCTGAAAAGGTGTGAAAAATATGAAGAGCTTCAAAAGGTGTGCAAAATATGAAGAGATTCAAAATCTGTCAAAAATATGAGGAGCCTGAAACAGTCTCAAAAATAGGAAGAGTATGAAACGGTCTGAAAAATAGGAGGATCATGAAGCGATGTTGAAAATCGTGAAGAGCCTGAAAAGGTGTGAAAAATGTGAAGAGCTTCAACAGGTGTCAAAAACATGAGGAGAATGAAACGGTCTGAAAAATAGGAGGAGCATGAAGCTGTGTTCAAAAACATGAAGAGCCAGAAAAGGTGTGAAAAATAAGAAGAGCTTCAAAAAGTGTCAAAAATATGAGGAGCAAGAAACGGTCTGAAAAATAGGAGGAACATGAAGTGGAGATGAAAAACATGAAGAGCCTGAAAAGGTGTGCAAAATATGAAGAGCTTCAAAAGGTGTAAAAAATGAGATGAGCATGAAACGGTCTGAAAAATAGGAGGAGCATGAACTGGTGCTGAAAAACATGAAGAGCCTGAAAAGGTGTGAAATATATGAAGAGCTTCAAAAGGTGTCAAAAATATGAGGAGCATGAAACGGTCTGAAAAATAGGAGGAGCATGAAGCGGTGTTGAAAAACATGAAGAGCATGAAAAGCTGTGAAGAATATGAAGAGCTTCAAAACCTGTCAAAAATATGAGGAGCATGAATCGGTCTGAAAAATAGGAGGAGCAAGAAACGGTTTTAACAAACATGAAGAGCGGGAAAAGGTGTGAAAAATATGAAGAGCTTCAAAAGGTTTGAAAAATATGAAGAACATGGAACGGTCTGAAAAATAGGAGGAGGATAAAGCGGTGTTCAAAAACATGAAGAGCCTGAAAAGGTGTGACAAATATGAAGAGCTTCAAAAGGTGTCAAAAATATGAGGAGCATGAAACAGTCTCAAAAATAGGAGGAGCATGAAGCGGTGTTCAAAAACATGAAGAGCCTGAAAAGGTGTGACAAATATGAAGAGCTTCAAAAGGTGTCAAAAATATGAGGAGCATGAAACGGTCTCAAAAATAGGAGGAGCATGAAGCGGTGTTCAAAAATATGGAGAGCCTGAAAAGGTATGAAAAATATGAAGAGCTTCAAAAGGTGTGAAATATATGAAGAGCTTCAAAAGGTGTCAAAAATATGAGGAGCCTGAAACAGGCTGTAAAATAGGAGGAGCATGAAGCGGTGTCGAAAAACATGAAGAGCATGAAGAGTTGTGAAAAATAGGAAGAACTTCAAAAGGTGTCAAAAATATGAGGAGCATGAACGGTATTAAAAATAGGAGGATCATGAAGCCGTGTTGAAAAACATGAAGAGCCTGAAAACGTGTGAAAATTATGAAGAGCTTCAAAAGCTGTGAAATATATGAAGAGCTTCAAAAGGTGTCAAAAATGAGATGAGCATGAAATGGTCTGAAAGATAGGAGGGGCATGAAGTGGTGTTGAAAAACATGAAGAGTCTGAAAAGGTGTGAAAAATATGAAGAGCTTCAAATGGTGTGAAATACATGAGGACCTTGAAATGGTCTGAGAAACCGGAGGAGCATGAAATCTTGTTGAAAAACATGAAGAGCCTGAAAACGTGTGAAAATTATGAAGAGCTTCAAAAGGTGTGAAATAAATGAAGAGCTTCAAAAGGTGTCAAAAATGAGATGAGCATGAAATGGTCTGAAAGATAGGAGGGGCATGAAGCGGTGTTCAAAAATATGAAGAGCCTGGAATGGTGTGAAAAATATGAGAGCCCCAAAACGTGTCAAAAGTATGAGGAGCATGAAACGGTGTGAAAAACATGAAGAGCCTGAAAAGGTGTGAGAAATAGAACGGCTTCAAAAGGTGTGAAAAATATGAGGAGCCTGAAACGGTCTGAAAAATAGGAGGAGCATGAAGTGGTGTTGAAAAACATGAAGAGCCTGAAAAGGTGTAAGAAATTGAACGGCTTCAAAAGGTGTGAAAAATATGAGGAGCATGAAACGGTCTGAAAAATAGGAAGAGCATGAAGCGGTGTTTAAAAACATGAAGAGCCTGAAAAGGTGTGAAAAATATGAAGAGCTTCAAAAGGTTTGAAAAATATGAAGAGCATGGAACGGTCTGAAAAATAGGAGGAGGATAAAGAGGTGTTCAAAAAAATGAAGAGCCTGAAAAGGGGTGACAAATATGAAGAGCTTCAAAAGGTGTCAAAAATATGAGGAGCATGAAACGGTATGAAAAATAGGAGGATCATGAAACGGTGTGAAAAACATGAAGAGCCTGAAAAGGTGTGAGAAATAGAACGGCTTCAAAAGGTGTGAAAAATATGAGGAGCCTGAAACGGTCTGAAAAATAGGAGGAGAATGAAGTGGTGTTGAAAAACATGAAGAGCCTGAAAAGGTGTGAGAAATAGAACGGCATCAAAAGGTGGGAAAAATATGAGGAGCATGAAACGGTCTGAAAAATAGGAAGAGCATGAAGCGGTGTTCAAAAACATGAAGAGCCTGAAAAGGTGTGAAAAATATGAAGAGCTTCAAAAGGTGTCAATAACAAGACGTGCATGACACAGTCTGAAAAATAGGAGGAGCATGAAACGGTCTGAAATATAGGAGGAGCATGAAGCGGTGTTCAAAAACATGAAGAGCCTGAAAAGGTGTGCAAAATATGAAGAGCTTCAAAAGGTGTCAAGAATATGTGGAGCATGAAACGGTCTGAAAAATAGGAGGAGCATGAACTGGTGCTGAAAAACATGAAAGCCTGAAAAGGTTTGAAAAATATGAAGAGCTTCAAAAGGTGTGAAAAATATGAGGAGCATGAAACGGGCTGAAAAATAAGAGGAGCATGAAGCGGTGTAGAAAACCATGAAGAGCCTGAAAAAGTGTGAAAAATATGAAGAGCTTCAAAAGTAGTCAAAATTATGAAGAGTAAGAAACGGTCAAAAAAATAGGAGGAGCATGAAACTGTGTTCAAAAACATGAAGAGTCTGAAAAGGTGTGAAATATATGAAGAGTTTCAAAAGGTGTCAAAAATATGAAGAGCATGAAACGGTCTGAAAAATAGGAGGAGCATGAAGCGGCGTTGAAAAACATGAAGAGCCTGAAAAGGTGTGAAAAATATGAAGAGCTTCAAAAGGTGTCAAAAATATGAAGAGCATGATATGGTCTGAAAAATATGAGGAGCATGAAACGGTGTTCAAAAACATGAACAGCCTGAAAAGGTGTGAAATATATGAAGAGCTTCAAAAGGTGTCAAAAATATGAAGAGCATGAAACTGTCTGAAAAATAGGAGGAGCATGAAATGGTCTGATAAATAGGAGGAGCATGAAACGGTGTTGAAAAACATGAGGAGCCTGAAAATGTGTGAAATATATGAAGAACTTAAAAGGAGTCAAAAATATGAGATGCATGAAACGGTCTGAAAAAAAGAAGGAACATGAAGCGGTGTTGAAAAACGTGAAGAGCCTGAAAAGGTGTGAAATATATGAAGAGCTTTAAAAGGTGTGAAAAATATGAGGAGCATGAAACGGTCTGAAAAATAGGAGGAGCATGAAGCGGTGTTGAAAAACATGAAGAGCCTGAAAAGGTGTGGAAAATATGAAGAGCTTTAAAAGGTGCCAAAATTATGAAGAGCATGAAACAGTCTTAAAATTAGGAGGAGAATGAAGCGGTATAGAAAAACATGAAGAGCCAGAAACGGTGTGAAATATATGAAGCTTCAAAAGGTGTCAAATATGAAGTGCATGAAACGGTCTTAAAAATACGAGGAGCAAGAAGCGGCGTTGAAAAACATGAAGAGCCTGAAAACGTGTGAAAAATATGAAGAGCTTCAAAAGGTGTCAAAATATGAGGAGCAGTAAACGGTTTGAAAAATAGGAGGAGCATGAAACAGTGTTGAAAAACATGAAGATCATGGAAAGGTGTGTATAATATAAAGAGCGTCAAAAGGTGTAAAAATTATGAGGAGCACGAAACGGTCTGAAAAATAGGAGGAGCCTGCAAAGGTGTTGAAAATCATTAAGAGCCTGAAAAGGTGTGAAGAATAAGAAGAGCTGCAAAAGGCGTCAAAATTATGAGGAGCATGAAACGGTCTGAAAATTAGAAGAAGCATGAAACGGTGTTGAAAAATATGAAGACCATGAAAGGGTGTGAAAAACATGAAGAGCTTAAAAAGGTGTCAAAAATATGAGGAGCATGAAACGGTCAAAAAATAGGAGGAGCACGAGACGTTGATGATAAACCTGAAGAGCATGAAAAGGTGTTAAAAAAATGAAGAGCTTAAAAAGGTGTCAAAAATATGAGGAGCAAGAAACGGTGTTGAAACACATGAAGAGCCTGAAAAGTTGTGAAAAATATGCAAAGCTTCAAAAGGTGTCAAAAATTAGATGAGCATGAAACGGTCTGAAAAATTGGAGGATCAAGAAGTAGCGTTGAAAAAAATGAAGAGCCTGAAAAGGTGTGAAAAATATGAAGAGCTTCAAAAGGTGTCAAAAATATGAGGACCATAAAACGATCTGAAAAATAGGAGGAGTATGAAGCGGTGATGAAAAACATGAAGGGCATGAAAACGTGTGAAAAATATGAAGAGCTTCAAAAGGTGTCAAAAATATGAGGAAAATAAAACGATCTGAAAATTATGAGGAGCCTGAAACGGTCTGAAAAATAGGAGGAGCATGAAACGGTGTTCAAAAACATGAAGAGCCTGAAAAGTTTTGAAAAATATGCAAAGCTTCAAAAGGTGTCAAAAATTAGATGAGCATGAAACGGTCTGAAAAATTGGAGGATCAAGAAGTAGCGTTGAAAAAAATGAAGAGCCTGAAAAGGTGTGAAAAATATGAAGAGCTTCAAAAGGTGTCAAAAATATGAGGAGCATGAAACGGTCTGAAAAATAGGAGGAGCATGAAGCGGTGATGAAAAACATGAAGGGCATGAAAACGTGTGAAAAATATTAAGAGCCTGAAAAGGTGTGAAAAATATGAAGAGCTTCAAAAGGTGTCAAAAATATGTTGAGCATGAAACGGTCTGAAAAATAGGAGGAGCATGAAGCGGTGTTCAAAAACATGAAGAGCCTTAAAAGGTGTGAAAAATATGAAGAACTTCAAAAGATGTCAAAAATATGAGGAGCATGAAACGGTCTGAAAAATAGGAGGAGCATCAAGCGGTGTTGAAAAACATGAAGAGCCTGAGAAAGTGTGAGAAATAGGAAGAGCTTCAAAAGGTGTGAAAAATATGAAGAGCTTCAAAAGGTGTCAAATGAGATGAGCATGAAACTGTCTGAAAAATAGGAGGAGCATGAAGTGGTGTTGAAAAAAAAGAATAGCCTGAAAAGGTGTGAAATATATGAAGAGCTTCAAACGTTGTCAAGAATATGAGGAGAATGAAACGGTCTGAAAAATTGGAGGAGCATGAAGCGGTGTTGAAAAACATGAAGCGCCTGAAAAGGTGTGAAAGATATGAAGAGTTTCTAAAGGTGTCAAAAATATGAGGAGTAAGAAAGGGTCTGAAAAATAGGAGGAGCATGAAGCGGTGTTCAAAAACATGAAGAGCCTGAAAAGGTGTGAAAAATATGAAGAGCCGCAAAAGGTGTCAAAATGAGATGAGCATGAACCGTTCTGAAAAATAGGAGGAGCATGAAGTGATGTTGAAAAAAATGAAAAGCCTGAAATGGTGTGAAATATATGAAGAGCTTCAAAAGGTGTAAAAATATGAGGAGAATGAAACGGTCTGCATAATAGGAAGAGCATGAAATGGTGTTCAAAAACATAAAGAGCATGAAAAGGTGTGAAAAATATGAAGAGTTTCAAAAGGTGTGAAATACATGAGGAGGATTAAACGGTCTGAAAAATAGGAGGAGCATGAAGCGGTGTTCAAAAACATGAAGAGCCTGAAAAGGTGTGAAAAATATGAAGAGTTTCTAAAGGTGTCAAAAATATGAGGAGCATGAAACGGTCTGAGAAATAGGAGGAGCATGAAGTGGTGTTCAAAAACATGAAGAGCCTGAAAAGGTGTGAAATAAATGAAGAGCTTCAAAACGTGTCAAAAATATGAGGAGCATTAAACGGTCTGAAAAATAGGAGGAGCATGAAACTGTTTTCAAAAACATGAAGAGCCTGAAAAGGTGTGAAATAAATGAAGAGCTTCAAAACGTGTCAAAAATATGAGGAGCATGAAACGGTCAGAAAAATAGGAGGAGCATGAAACTGTTTTCAAAAACATGAAGAGTCTGAAAAGGTGTCAAATATATGAAGAGTTTCAAAAGGTGTCAAAAATATGAAGAGCATGAAACGGTCTGAAAAATAGGAGGAGCATGAAGCGGCGTTGAAAAACATGAAGAGCCTGAAAAGGTGTGAAAAATATGAAGAGCTTCAAAAGGTGTCAAAAATATGAAGAGCATGATATGGTCTGAAAAATATGAGGAGCATGAAACGGTGTTCAAAAACATGAAGAGCCTGAAAAGGTGTGAAATATATGAAGAGCTTCAAAAGGTGTCAAAAATATGAAGAGCATGAAACTGAAAAATAGGAGGAGCATGAAATGGTCTGATAAATAGGAGGAGCATGAGCGGTGCGAAAAACATGAAGAGCCTGAAAAGGTGTGAAATATATGAAGAACTTAAAAGGAGTCAAAAATATGAGATGCATGAAATGGTCTGAAAAATAGAAGGAACATGAAGCGGTGTTGAAAAATGTGAAGTGCCTGAAAAGTTGTGAAAAATATGAAGAGGTTTAAAAGGTGTCAAAAATATGAGGAGCATGAAACGGTCTGAAAAATAGGAGGAGCATGAAGCGGTGTTGAAAAACATGAAGAGCCTGAAAAGGTGTGAAAAATATGAAGAGCTTCAAAAGGTGCCAAAATTATGAAGAGCATGAAACAGTCTTAAAATTAGGAGGAGAATGAAGCGTTGTAGAAAAACATGAAGAGCCAGAAAAGGTGTGAAATATATGAAGCTTCAAAAGGTGTCAAAAATATGAAGTGCATGAAACGGTCTGAAAAATAGGAGGAGCATGAAATGGTGTTGAAAAACATACAGTCCTGGAAAGGTGTGAAAATTATGAAGAGCTTCAAAAGGTTTCAAAAATATGAGGAGCATGAAAAGGTCTGAAAATTAGGAGGAGCATGAAACGGTGTTCAAAAACATGAAGAGCCTGAAAACGTGTGAAAAATATGAAGAGCTTCAAAAGGTGTCAAAATATGAGGAGCAGTAAACGGTTTGAAAAATAGGAGGAGCATGAAGCAGTGTTGAAAAACATGAAGATCATGGAAAGGTGTGAATAATATAAAGAGCGTCAAAAGGTGTAAAAAATATGAGGAGCACGAAACGGTCTGAAAAATAGGAGGATCCTGCAAAGGTGTTGAAAATCATGAAGAGCCTGAAAAGGTGTGAAGAATAAGAAGAGCTGCAAAAGGCGTCAAAATTATGAGGAGCATGAAACTGTCTGAAAATTAGAAGAAGCATGAAACGGTGTTGAAAAATATGAAGACCATGAAAGGGTGTGAAAAACATGAAGAGCTTAAAAAGTTGTCAAAAATATGAGGAGCATGAAAGGGTCAAAAAATAGGAGGAGCATGAGACGTTGATGATAAACCTGAAGAGCATGAAAAGGTGTTAAAAATATGAAGAGCTTAAAAAGGTGTCAAAAATATGAGGAGCAAGAAACGGTGTTGAAACACATGAAGAGCCTGAAAAAGAGTGAAAAATATGAAGAGTTTCAAAAGGTGTAAAAAATATGAGGACCATAAAACGATCTGAAAAATATGAGGAGCCTGAAACGGTCTGAAACATAGGAGGAGCATGAAACGGTTTTGAAAAATATGAAGAGCATGGAAAGGTGTGAAAAATATGAAGAGCTTCAAAAGGTGTCAAAATATGAGGAGCCAGAAACGGTCTGAAAAATAGGAGGAGCATGAAACGGTGTTGAAAAACATGAAGAGCTTGAAAAGGTGTGAAACATATGAGGAGCATGAAAAGGTCTGAAAAATAGGAGGAGCATGAAGTGGTGTTGAAAGACATGAAGACCCTGAAAAGGTGTGAAAAATATGAAGAGCTTCTAAATGTGTCAAAATATGAGGAGCATGAAACTGTCTGAAATATATCAGGAGCATGAAAAGGTGTTGAAAAACATGAAGAGCATCAAAAGCTGTGAAGAATATGAAGAGCTTCAAAACGTGTCAAAAATATGAGGAGCATGAATCGGTCTGAAAAATAGAAGGAGCATGAAGTGGTGTTGAAAAACATGAAGATCTGAAAAGGAGTGAAAAATATGAAGAGCTTCATAAGGTGTCAAAAATATGAGGAGCATGAAACGGTCTGAAAAATAGGAGGGGCAAGAAACGGGTTTAACAAACATGAAGAGCGGGAAAAGGTGTGAAAAATATGAAGAGCTTCAAAAGGTTTCAAAAATATGAGGAGCATGAAACAGGCTGTAAAATAGGAGGAGCATGAAGCGGTGTTGAAAAACATGAAGAGCCTGAAAACGTGTGAAAATTATGAAGAGCTTCAAAAGGTGTGAAGTATATGAAGAGCTTCAAAAGGTGTCAAAAATGAGATGAGCATGAAATGGTCTGAAAGATAGGAGGAGCATGAAGCGGTGTTGAAAAACATGAAGAGCCTGAAAAGGTGTGAAAAATATGAAGAGCTTCAAATGGTGTGAAAGACATGAGGAGCTTGAAACGGTCTGAAAAACAGGAGGAGCATGAAATCTTGTTGAAAAACATGAAGAGCCTGAAAACGTGTGAAAATTATGAAGAGCTTCAAAAGGTGTGAAATATATGAAGAGCTTCAAAAGGTGTCAAAAATGAGATGAGCATGAAATGGTCTGAAAGATAGGAGGAGCATGAAGTGGTGTTGAAAAACATGAAGAGCCTGAAAAGGTGTGAAAAATATGAAGAGCTTTAAAAGGTGCGAAAAATATGACGAGCATGAAACGGTCTGAAAAATAGGAGGAGCATGAAGCGGTGTTCAAAAACATGAAGAGCCTGACAAGTTGTGAAAAGTATGAACAGCTTCAAAATGTGTCAAATATATGAGGAGAAAGAAATGGTCTGAAAAAAAGGAAGAGCATGAAGTGATGTTCAAAAACATGAAGAGCCTGAAAAGGTGTGAAAAATATGAAGAGCTTCAAAAGCTGTCAAATATATGAGGAGCACGAAACGGTCTGAAAAAAAGCAGGAGCATGAAGCGTTGTTGAAAATCTTGAAGAGCTTGAAAAGGTGTGAAAAATATGAAGAGCTTCAAAAGGTTTCAAATATATGAGGATCATGAAACGGTCTGAAAAATAGGAGGAGCATGAAACGGTCTGAAAAATAAGAGGAGCATGAAATGGTGTTGAAAAACAGGAAGAACCTGAAAATGTGAGAAAAATATGAAGAGCTTCAAAAGGTTTCAAAAATATGAGGAGCAAGAAACTTTCTGAAAAATAGAAGGAGCATGAACCGGTGTTGAAAAACATGAAGAGCCTGAAAAGGTGTGAAAAATATGAAGAGCTTCAAAACGTGTCAAAAATATGAGGAGCATGAAACGGTCGGAAAAATAGGAGGAGCAAGAAGCGGTGTTGAAAAACATGAAGAGCCTGAAAATGTGTGAAAAATATGAAGAGCTTCAAAAGGTGTGAAAAATATGAAGAGCTTCAAAAGGTGTCAAATTGAGATGAGCATGAAACGGTCCGAAAAATAGGAGGAGCATTAAGCTGTGTTGAAAATCATAACGAGCCTGAAAAGGTGTGAAAAATATGAAGAGCTTCAAAAATGTGAAAAATATGAAGAGCTTCAAAAGGTGTCAAAAATGAGATGAGCATGAAACGGTCTGAAAAATAGGAGGAGCATTAAGCTGTGTTGAAAATCATAACGAGCCTGAAAAGGTGTGAAAAATATGAAGAGCTTCAAAAGGTGTGAAATATATGAAGAGCTTCAAAAGGTGTCAAAAATGAGATGAGCATGAAATGGTCTGAAAGATAGGAGGGGCATGAAGCGGTGTTCAAAAATATGAAGAGCCTGGAATGGTGTGAAAAATATGAGAGCCCCAAAACGTGTCAAAAGTATGAGGAGCATGAAACGGTGTAAAAAACATGAAGAGCCTGAAAAGGTGTGAGAAATAGAACGGCTTCAAAAGGTGTGAAAAATATGAGGAGCCTGAAACGGTCTGAAAAATAGGAGGAGCATGAAGTGGTGTTGAAAAACATGAAGAGCCAGAAAAGGTGTAAGAAATAGAACGGCTTCAAAAGGTGTGAAAAATATGAGGAGCATGAAACGGTCTGAAAAATAGGAAGAGCATGAAGCGGTGTTTAAAAACATGAAGAGCCTGAAAAGGTGTGAAAAATATGAAGAGCTTCAAAAGGTTTGAAAAATATGAAGAGCATGGAACGGTCTGAAAAATAGGAGGAGGATAAAGAGGTGTTCAAAAAAATGAAGAGCCTGAAAAGGGGTGACAAATATGAAGAGCTTCAAAAGGTGTCAAAAATATGAGGAGCATGAAACGGTATGAAAAATAGGAGGATCATGAAACGGTGTGAAAAACATGAAGAGCCTGAAAAGGTGTGAGAAATAGAACGGCTTCAAAAGGTGTGAAAAATATGAGGAGCCTGAAACGGTCTGAAAAATAGGAGGAGCATGAAGTGGTGTTGAAAAACATGAAGAGCCTGAAAAGGTGTGAGAAATAGAACGGCATCAAAAGGTGGGAAAAATATGAGGAGCATGAAACGGTCTGAAAAATAGGAAGAGCATGAAGCGGTGTTCAAAAACATGAAGAGCCTGAAAAGGTGTGAAAAATATGAAGAGCTTCAAAAGGTGTCAATAATAAGACGTGCATGACACAGTCTGAAAAATAGGAGGAGCATGAAACGGTCTGAAATATAGGAGGAGCATGAAGCGGTGTTCAAAAACATGAAGAGCCTGAAAAGGTGTGCAAAATATGAAGAGCTTCAAAAGGTGTCAAGAATATGTGGAGCATGAAACGGTCTGAAAAATAGGAGGAGCATGAACTGGTGCTGAAAAACATGAAAGCCTGAAAAGGTTTGAAAAATATGAAGAGCTTCAAAAGGTGTGAAAAATATGAGGAGCATGAAACGGGCTGAAAAATAAGAGGAGCATGAAGCGGTGTAGAAAACCATGAAGAGCCTGAAAAAGTGTGAAAAATATGAAGAGCTTCAAAAGTAGGCAAAATTATGAAGAGTAAGAAACGGTCAAAAAAATAGGAGGAGCATGAAACTGTGTTCAAAAACATGAAGAGTCTGAAAAGGTGTGAAATATATGAAGAGTTTCAAAAGGTGTGAAAAATATGAAGAGCTTCAAAAGGTGTCAAAAATATGAGGAGCATGAAACGGTCTGAAAAATAGGAGGAGCATGAAGCGGTGATGAAAAACATGAAGGGCATGAAAACGTGTGAAAAATATTAAGAGCCTGAAAAGGTGTGAAAAATATGAAGAGCTTCAAAAGGTGTCAAAAATATGTTGAGCATGAAACGGTCTGAAAAATAGGAGGAGCATCAAGCGGTGTTGAAAAACATGAAGAGCCTGAGAAAGTGTGAGAAATAGGAAGAGCTTCAAAAGGTGTGAAAAATATGAAGAGCTTCAAAAGGTGTCAAATGAGATGAGCATGAAACTGTCTGAAAAATAGGAGGAGCATGAAGTGGTGTTGAAAAAAAAGAAGAGCCTGAAAAGGTGTGAAATATATGAAGAGCTTCAAACGTTGTCAAGAATATGAGGAGAATGAAACGGTCTGAAAAATTGGAGGAGCATGAAGCGGTGTTGAAAAACATGAAGCGCCTGAAAAGGTGTGAAAGATATGAAGAGTTTCTAAAGGTGTCAAAAATATGAGGAGTAAGAAAGGGTCTGAAAAATAGGAGGAGCATGAAGCGGTGTTCAAAAACATGAAGAGCCTGAAAAGGTGTGAAAAATATGAAGAGCCGCAAAAGGTGTCAAAATGAGATGAGCATGAACCGCTCTGAAATATAGGAGGAGCATGAAGTGATGTTGAAAAAAATGAAAAGCCTGAAATGGTGTGAAATATATGAAGAGCTTCAAAAGGTGTAAAAATATGAGGAGAATGAAACGGTCTGCATAATAGGAAGAGCATGAAATGGTGTTCAAAAACATAAAGAGCATGAAAAGGTGTGAAAAATATGAAGAGTTTCAAAAGGTGTGAAATACATGAGGAGGATTAAACGGTCTGAAAAATAGGAGGAGCATGAAGCGGTGTTCAAAAACATGAAGAGCCTGAAAAGGTGTGAAAAATATGAAGAGTTTCTAAAGGTGTCAAAAATATGAGGAGCATGAAACGGTCTGAGAAATAGGAGGAGCATGAAGTGGTGTTCAAAAACATGAAGAGCCTGAAAAGGTGTGAAATAAATGAAGAGCTTCAAAACGTGTCAAAAATATGAGGAGCATTAAACGGTCTGAAAAATAGGAGGAGCATGAAACTGTTTTCAAAAACATGAAGAGCCTGAAAAGGTGTGAAATAAATGAAGAGCTTCAAAACGTGTCAAAAATATGAGGAGCATGAAACGGTCAGAAAAATAGGAGGAGCATGAAACTGTTTTCAAAAACATGAAGAGTCTGAAAAGGTGTCAAATATATGAAGAGTTTCAAAAGGTGTCAAAAATATGAAGAGCATGAAACGGTCTGAAAAATAGGAGGAGCATGAAGCGGCGTTGAAAAACATGAAGAGCCTGAAAAGGTGTGAAAAATATGAAGAGCTTCAAAAGGTGTCAAAAATATGAAGAGCATGATATGGTCTGAAAAATATGAGGAGCATGAAACGGTGTTCAAAAACATGAAGAGCCTGAAAAGGTGTGAAATATATGAAGAGCTTCAAAAGGTGTCAAAAATATGAAGAGCATGAAACTGAAAAATAGGAGGAGCATGAAATGGTCTGATAAATAGGAGGAGCATGAGCGGTGTTGAAAAACATGAAGAGCCTGAAAAGGTGTGAAATATATGAAGAACTTAAAAGGAGTCAAAAATATGAGATGCATGAAATGGTCTGAAAAATAGAAGGAACATGAAGCGGTGTTGAAAAATGTGAAGTGCCTGAAAAGTTGTGAAAAATATGAAGAGGTTTAAAAGGTGTCAAAAATATGAGGAGCATGAAACGGTCTGAAAAATAGGAGGAGCATGAAGCGGTGTTGAAAAACATGAAGAGCCTGAAAAGGTGTGAAGAATATGAAGAGCTTCAAAAGGTGCCAAAATTATGAAGAGCATGAAACAGTCTTAAAATTAGGAGGAGAATGAAGCGTTGTAGAAAAACATGAAGAGCCAGAAAAGGTGTGAAATATATGAAGCTTCAAAAGGTGTCAAAAATATGAAGTGCATGAAACGGTCTGAAAAATAGGAGGAGCATGAAATGGTGTTGAAAAACATACAGTCCTGGAAAGGTGTGAAAATTATGAAGAGCTTCAAAAGGTTTCAAAAATATGAGGAGCATGAAAAGGTCTGAAAATTAGGAGGAGCATGAAACGGTGTTCAAAAACATGAAGAGCCTGAAAACGTGTGAAAAATATGAAGAGCTTCAAAAGGTGTCAAAATATGAGGAGCAGTAAACGGTTTGAAAAATAGGAGGAGCATGAAGCAGTGTTGAAAAACATGAAGATCATGGAAAGGTGTGAATAATATAAAGAGCGTCAAAAGGTGTAAAAAATATGAGGAGCACGAAACGGTCTGAAAAATAGGAGGAGCCTGCAAAGGTGTTGAAAATCATGAAGAGCCTGAAAAGGTGTGAAGAATAAGAAGAGCTGCAAAAGGCGTCAAAATTATGAGGAGCATGAAACTGTCTGAAAATTAGAAGAAGCATGAAACGGTGTTGAAAAATATGAAGACCATGAAAGGGTGTGAAAAACATGAAGAGCTTAAAAAGTTGTCAAAAATATGAGGAGCATGAAAGGGTCAAAGAATAGGAGGAGCATGAGACGTTGATGATAAACCTGAAGAGCATGAAAAGGTGTTAAAAATATGAAGAGCTTAAAAAGGTGTCAAAAATATGAGGAGCAAGAAACGGTGTTGAAACACATGAAGAGCCTGAAAAAGAGTGAAAAATATGAAGAGTTTCAAAAGGTGTAAAAAATATGAGGACCATAAAACGATCTGAAAAATATGAGGAGCCTGAAACGGTCTGAAACATAGGAGGAGCATGAAACGGTTTTGAAAAATATGAAGAGCATGGAAAGGTGTGAAAAATATGAAGAGCTTCAAAAGGTGTCAAAATATGAGGAGCCAGAAACGGTCTGAAAAATAGGAGGAGCATGAAACGGTGTTGAAAAACATGAAGAGCTTGAAAAGGTGTGAAACATATGAGGAGCATGAAAAGGTCTGAAAAATAGGAGGAGCATGAAGTGGTGTTGAAAAACATGAAGAGCCTGAAGGAGTGAAATATATGAAGAGCTTCAAAAGGTGTCAAAAAATGAGGAGCATGAAACGATCTGAAAAAAAAGGAGGAGCATGAAGCGGTGTTCAAAAACATGAAGAGCATGGAAAGGTCTGAATAATTTATAGAGCGTCAAAAGGTGTAAAAAATATGAGGTGCACGAAACGGTATGAAAATTAGGAGGAGCCTGAAAAGGTGTTGAAAATCATGAAGAGCCTGAAAACGTGTGAAAATTATGAAGAGCTTCAAAAGGTGTGAAATATATGAAGAGCTTCAAAAGATGTCAAAAATGAGATGAGCATGAAATGGTCTGAAAGATAGGAGGGGCATGAAGCGGTGTTGAAAAACATGAAGAGCCTGAAAAGGTGTGAGAAATATGAAGATCTTCAAAATGTGTCAAAAATATGAGGAGCATGAAACGGTCTGAAAAATAGGAGGAGCAAGAAGTGATGTTTAAAAACCTGAAGAGCCTGAAAAAGTGTGAAAAATATGAAGAGTATCAAAAGATGTGAAAAATATGAGGAGCATGAACCGGTCTGAAAAATAGGAGGAGAATGAAGTGGTTTTGAAAAGCATAAAGAGTCTGAAAAGGTGTGAAAAATATGAAGAGCGTCATAAGGTGTCAAAAATATTAGGAGCATGAAACTGTCTGAAAAATAGGAGAAGCATGAAGTGGTGTTGAAAAACGTGAAGAGCCTAAAAAGGTGTGAAAAATATGACGAGCTTCAAAAGGTGTGAAAAATATGAGGAGCATGAAACGGTCTGAAAAATAGGAGGTGCATGAAGCGGTGTCGAAAAACATGAAGAGCCTGAGAACGTGTGAAAAATATGAAGAGCTTCTAAAGGTGTGAAAAATATGAATAGCTTCAAAAGGTGTCAAAAATGAGATGAGCATGAAACGGCCTGAAAAATAGGAGGAGCATGAAGTGGTGTTGAAAAACATGATGAGCCTGAAAAAGTGTGAAATATATGAAGAGCTTCAAAAGGTGTCAAAAATATGAGGAGCATGAAACGGTCTGAAAAATAGGAGGAGCATGAAGCGGTGTTGAAAAACATGAAGAGCCTGAAAAGGTGTGAAAAATATGAAGAGCTTCAAAAGGTGTCAAAAATATGATGAGCATGAACGGTCCGGAAAATAGCTGGAGCATGAAGCCGTCTTGAAAACCATGAAGAGCCTGAAAAGGTGTGAAAAATAAGAAGAGCTTCAAAATGTTTCAAAATTATGAGGAGAATGAACGGTCTGAAAAATAGGAGGAGCATGAAGCGGTGTTGAAAAACATGAAGAGCCTGAAAAGGTGTGAAATATATGAAGAACTTCAAAAGGTGTGAAGTACATGAGGAGCATTAAACGCTCTGAAAAATAGAAGCATGAAGTTTTGTTCAAAAACATGAAGAGCCTGAAAAGGTGTGAAACATATGAAGATCTTCAAAAGGTGTGAAAAATATGAGGGGCATGAAACGGTCTGAAAAATAGGAGGTGCATGAAGCGGTGTTGAAAACATGAAGAGCCTGAAAACCTGTGAAAAATATGAACAGCTTCAAAAGGTGTGAAAAATATGAAGAGCTTCAAAAGGTGTGAAAAATATGAAGAGCTTCAAACGGTGTCAAAAATGAGATGAGCATGAAATGGCCTAAAAAATAGGAGGAGCATGAAGTGTTGGTGAAAAACATGAAGAGCCTGAAAAAGTGTGAAGCATATGAAGAGATTCAAAAGGTTTCAAAATATGAGGAGAATGAAACGGTCTGAAAAATAGAAGGAGAATGAAGCGGTGTTGAAAAACATGAAGAGCCTGAAAAGGTGTGCAAAATATGAAGAGCTTCAAAAGGTGTGAAAAATATGAGGAGCATGAGACGGTCTGAAAAATAGGAGGAGCATGAAGCGGTGTTGAAAAACATGAAGAGCCTGAAAAGGTGTGAGAAATATGGAGATCTTCAAAAGGTGTCAAAAATAAGAGGAGCATGAAACGGTCTGAAAAATAGGAGGAGCATGAAGTGGTATTGCAAAACATGAAGACCTGAAAAGGTGTGAAATATATGAAGAGCTTCAAAAGGTGTCAAAAATATGAGGAGCATGAAACGGTCTGAAAAATAGGAGGAGCATGAAGCGGTGTTGAAAAACATGAAGAGCATGAAAAGCTGTGAAGAATATGAAGAGCTTCAAAACGTGTCAAAAATATGAGGAGCATGAATCGGTTTGAAAAATAGGAGGAGCAAGAAACGGTTTTAACAAACATGAAGAGCGGGAAAAGGTGTGAAAAATATGAAGAGCTTCAAAAGGTGTCAAAAATATGAAGAGCATGAAACAGGCTGTAAAATAGGAGGAGCATGAAGCGGTGTCGAAAAACATGAAGAGCATGAAGAGTTGTGAAAAATAGGAAGAACTTCAAAAGGTGTGAAAAATATGAGGAGCAGGAACGGTATGAAAAATAGGAGGATCATGAAGTCGTGTTGAAAAACATGAAGAGCCTGAAAACGTGTGAAAATTATGAAGAGCTTCAAAAGGTGTGAAATATATGAAGAGCTTCAAAAGGTGTCAAAAATGAGATAAGCATGAAATGGTCTGAAAGATAGGAGGAGCATGAAGCGGTGTTGAAATACATGGAGAGCCTGAAAAGGTGTGAAAAATATGAAGAGCTTCAAAAGGTGTGAAATACATGAGGAGCATGAAACGGGTTGAAAAATAGGAGAAGCATGAAGTGGTGTGGAAAAATATGAAGAGCGTGAAAAGGTGTGAAAAATATGAAGAGCTTCAAAAGGTGTGAAATACATGAGGAGCATGAAACGGGCTGTAAATAGGAGAAGCATGAAGTGGTGTGGAAATATATGAAGAGCGTGAAAATGTGTGAAAAATATGAAGAGCCTGAAAAGGTGTGAAAAATATGAGAAACATGACATGATCTGAAATATTGGAGGAGCATGAAGCGGTGTTGAAGAACATGAAGAGCCTGAAAAGGTGTGAAAAATATGAAGAGCTTCAAAAGTTGTCAAAAATATGAGGAGCAAGAAACGGTCTGAAAAATAAGAGGAGCATGAAGTGATGTTGAAAAATATGAAGAGCCTGAAAAGGTGTGAAATATGTAAAGAGCTTCAAAAGGTGTCAAAAATATGAGGAGCATGAAACGGTCTGAAAAATGGGAGGAGCATGAAGCTGTGTTGAAAAACATGAAGAGCCTGAAAAGGTGTGAACAATATTAAGAGCTTCAAAAGGTGTCAAAAATATGTGGAGCAAGTAACGGTTTGAAAAATAGGAGGAGCATGAAGCGGTGTTCAAAAACATGAAGATCCTGAAAAGGTGTGAAAAATACGAAGAGCTTCAAAAGGTGTGAAATACATGAGGAGCTAGAAACCGTCTGAAAAATAGGAAGAGCATGAAGCGATGTTCAAAAACATGAAGAGCCTGAAATGGTGTGAAAAATATCAAGAGTTTCAAAAGGTGTGAAAAATATGATGAGCATGAAATGGTCTGAAAAATAGGAGGAGCAAGAAGCGGTGTTCAAAAACATGAAGAGCCTGAAAAGGTGTGAAAAAGATGAACAGCTTCAAAAGCTGTCAAAAATTTGAGGAGCATGAAATGGTCTGAAAAATAGGAGGAGAATGAAGCGGTGTTTAAAAACATGAAGAGCCTGAAAAGGTGTTGAAAAATATGAAGAGACTCAAAACTTGTCAAAAATATGAGGAGCATGAAACGGTCTGGAAAATAGGAGGAGCATGAAAAGATGTTGAAAAACCTGAAGAGCCTGAAAACGTGTGAAAATATGAAGATCTTCAAAAGGTGTGAAAAATATGAAGAGCTTCAAAAGGTGTCAAAAATGAGATGAGCATGAAACTGTCTGAAAAATGGGAGGAGCATGAAGTGGTGTTCAAAAAATGAAGAGCCTAAAAAGGTGTGAAAAATATGCAGACGTTCAAAAGAAATCAAAAATATGAGGAGCATGAAACGGTCTGAAAAGTAGGAGGAGCATGAAGCGGTATTCAAAAACATGAAGAGCCTGAAAAGGTGTGAAGAAAGTTAAGAGCTTCAAAAGGTGTCAAAAAAATGAGTAGCATGAAACGGTCTGAAAAATCGGAGGAGCATGAAACGGTGTTCAAAAACCTGAAGAGCCTGAAAAGGTGTGAAAAATATGACGAGCTTCAAAACGTGTCAAAAATATGAGGAGCATGAAACGGTCTGAAAAATAGGAGGAGCAAGAAGCGGTGTTGAAAAACATGAAGAACCTGAAAACGTGTGAAAAATATGAAGAGCTTAAAAAATTGTGAAAATATGAAGAGCTTCAAAACGAGTCAAAAATATGAGGAGCATGAAACGGTCTGAAAAATTGGAGGAGCATGAAGCGGTGTAGAAAAACATGAAAGCCTGAAAAGGTGTGACAAATATAAAGAGCTTCAAAAGGTGTGAAAAATATGAGGAGCATGAACGGTCTTAAAAATAGGGGAGCATGAAACGGTGTGAAAAACACGAAGAGCATGAAAAGGTGTGAAAAAAAGGAAGAGCTTCAAAAGGTGTCAAAAATATGAGGAACAAGAAACGGTCTGAAAAATAGAAGGAGCATGAAGTGGTGTTTAATAACATGAAGAGCCTGAAAAGGTGTGAAAAATATGAAGAGCTTCAAAAGGTGTGAAAAATATGAGGAGAATGAAACGGTCTGAAAAATAGGAGGAGCATGAAGCTGTGTCGAAAAACATGAAGAGCCTGAAAAGGTGTGAAAAATATGAAGAGCTTCTAAAGGTGTCAAAAATATGAGGAGCATGAAACGGTCTGAAAAATAGGAGGATCATGAAGCGGTGTTCAAAAACATGAAGAGCCTGAAAAGGTGTGAAAAATATGAAGAGCTCAAAAAGTGTCAAAAATATGATGAGCATGAAACGATCTGAAAAATAGAAGGAGCATGAAACGGTGATCAAAAACATGAAGAGCCTGAAAAAGTGTGGAAAATATGAAGAGCTTCAAAAGCTGTGAAATACATGAGGAGCATGAAACTCTCTGAAAAATAGGAGGAGCATGAAGCGGTGTTCAAAAACATGAAGAGCCTGAAAAGTTGTGAAAAATATGAAAAGCTTCAAAAGGTGTCAAAAATGAGATGAGCATTAAACGATCTGAAAAATAGGAATAACATGAAACGGTGTTGAAAATAATGAAGAGCCTGAAAAACTGTGAAAAATATAAAGAGCTTCAAAAGGTGTCAAAAATATGAGGAGCATGAAACGGTCTGATAAATAGGAGGAGCATGAAGCTGTGTTCCAAAACATGAAGATCCTGAAAAGGTGTGAAAAATATGAAGAGCTTCAAAAGGTGTGAAATATATGAGGAGCATGAAACGGACTGAAAAATAGAAGCAGCATGAAACGGTGTTGAAAAATATGAAGAGCATGAAAAAGTGTGAAAAATATGAAGAGCTTCAAAAGGTGTGAAAAAAATAAAGTGCTTCAAAGGTGACAAAAATGAGATGAGCATGATACGGTCTGAAATATAGGAGGAGCGTGAAGTGGTGGTGAAAAACATGAAGAGCCTGAAAAGGTGTGAAAAATATGAAGAGCTTCAAAATGTTTCACAAATATGAAGAGCATGAAACGTTCTGAAAAACAGGAGGATCATGAAGCGGTGTTCAAAAACATGAAGAGCCTGAAAAGGTGTGAAAAATATGAAGAGCTTCAAAAGGTGTCAAAAATATGAGGAGCATGAAACGGTCTGAAAAATAGGAGGAGCATGAAACGGTGATCAAAAACATGAAGAGCCTGAAAAGGTGTGAAAAATATGAAGAGCTTCTAAAGGTGTCAAAAATATGAGGAGCATAAACGGTCTGAAAAATAGGAGTAGCATGAAGCGGTGTTCAAAAACATGAAGAGCCTGAAAAGGTGTGAAAAATATGAAGAGCTCAAAAATTGTCAAAAATATGAGGAGATTGAAACGATCTGAAAAACAGACGGAGCATGAAACGGTGATCAAACACATGAAGAGCCTGAAAAGGTGTGGAAAATATGAAGAGCTTCAAAAGGTGTGAAATACATGAGGAGCATGAAACTCTCTGAAAAATAGGAGGAGCATGAAGCGGTGTTCAAAAACATAAAGAGCCTGAAAAGTTGTGAAAAATATGAAAAGCTTCAAAAGGTGTCAAAAATGAGATGAGCATTAAACGGTCTGAAAAATAGGAAAAACATGAAACGGTGTTGAAAATCATGAAGAGCCTGAAATAGTGTGAAAAATATAAAGAGCTGCAAAAGGTGTCAAAAATATGAGGAGCATGAAACGGTCTGAAAAATAGAAGCAGCATGAAACGGTGTTGAAACACATGAAGAGCCTGAAAACGTGTGAAAAATATGAAGAGCTTCAAATGGTGTACAAAATATAAAGAGTTTCAAAGGTGACAAAAATGAGATGAGCAAGAAACGGTCTGAAAAATAGGAGGAGCATGAAGTGGTGGTGAAAAACTTGAAGAGCCTGAAAAGGTGTGAAAAATATGAAGAGCATCAAAATGTTTCAAAAATATGAAGAGCATGAAACGGTCTGAAAATCAGGAGGATCATGAAGTGGTGATCAAAAACATTAAGAGCCTGAAAAGGTGTGAAAAATATGAAGAGCATCAAAAGGTGTGAAATACATGAGGAGCATGAAACGGGCTGAAAAATAGGATGATGAAACGGAGTTGAAAAACATGAAGAGCCTGAAAAGATGTGAAAAATATGAAAAGCTTCAAAAAGTGTCAAAAGTATGAGGAGCATGAAACGGTCTGAAAAATAGGAGGAGCATGAAGCTGTGTTCAAAAACATGAAGAGCCTGAAAAGGTGTGAAAAATATGAAGAGCTTCAAAAGGTGTCAAAAATATGAGGAGCATGAAACGGTCTGAAAAATAGGAGGAGCATGAAGCTGTGTTCAAAAACATGAAGATCTTAAAAGGGTGTGAAAAATATGAAGAGCTTCAAAAGGTGTGAAAAATATGAGGAGCATGAAACGGTCTGAAAAATAGAAGCAGCATGAAACGGTTTTGAAAAACATGAAGAGCCTGAAAACGTGTGAAAAATATGAAGGGCTTCAAAAGGTGTGAAAAACATGAAGAGCTTCAAAGGTGACAAAAATGAGATGAGCATGAAACGGTCTGAAAAATAGGAGGAGCATGAACGGAGTTGAAAAACATGAAGAGCCTGAAAAGGTGTGAAAAATATGAAGAGCTTCAAAATGTTTCAAAAATATGAAGAGCATGAAACGGTCTGAAAATCAGGAGGATCATGAAGCGGTGTTCAAAAACATGAAGATCCTGAAAAGGTGTGAAAAATATGAAGAGCTCAAAAAGTGTCAAAAATATGAGGAGCATGAAACGATGTGAAAAATACAAGAAGCATGAAGCAGTGTTCAAAAACATGAAGAGCCTGAAAAGGTGTGGAAAATATGAAGAGCTTCAAAAGGTGTGAAATATATGAGGAGAATGAAACGGTCTGAAAAATAGGAGGATCATGAAGCGGTTTTCAGAAACATGAAGAGCATGAAAAGGTGTGAAAAATATGAAGAGCTTCAAAAGGTGTGAAATACATGAAGAGCATGAAACGGGCTGAAAAATAAGAGAAGCATGAAGTGCTGTGGAAAAACATGAAGAGCCTGAAAAGCTGTGAAAAATATGAAGAGCTTCAAAAGGTGTGAAATACATGAGGAGCATGAAATGGGCTGAAAAATAGGAGAAGCATGAAGTGGTGTTTAAAAATATGAAGAGCTTGAAAAGGTGTGAAAAATATGAAGACCTTCAAAAGGTGTCAAAAATGAGATGAGCATGAAACGGTCTGAAAAATAGGAGGATCATGAAACGGTGTTGAAAAACATGAAGAGCCTGAAAAGATGTGAAAAATATGAAGAGCTACAAAAGGTGTGAAATACATGAGGAGCATGAAATGGGCTGAAAAATAGGAGAAGCATGAAGTGGTGTTTAAAAATATGAAGAGCTTGAAAAGGTGTGAAAAATATGAAGAGCTTCAAAAGGTGTCAAAAATGAGATGAGCATGAAACGGTCTGAAAAATAGGGGGATCATGAAACGGTGTTGAAAAACATGAAGAGCCTGAAAAGATGTGAAAAATATGAAGAGCTACAAAAGGTGTCAAAATTATGAGGAGCAAGAAACGTTCTGAAAAATAGGAGGAGCCTCAACCTGTGTTCAAAAACATGAAGAGCCTGAAAAGGTGTGAAAAATATGAAAAGCTTCAAAAGGTGTCAAAATGAGATGAGCATGAACCCGTCTGAAAAATAGGAGGAGCATGAAGCGGTGTTGAAAGACATGAAGAGCCTGAAAAGGTGTGAGAAATATGAAGAGCTTTAAAAGGTGTCAAAAATATGAGGAGCATGAAACGGTCTGCAAAAAAGTAGGAGCATGAAGTGATGTTGAAAAACTTGAAGAGCATGAAAAGGTGTGAAAAATATTAAGAGGTTCAAAGTTGTGAAATACATGAGGATCATGAAACGGTGTGAAAAAGTGGAGGAGCATGAAGCAGAGTTCGAAAACATGAAGAGCCTGAAAAGGTTTGAAAAATATGAAGAGCTCAAAAAGTGTCAAAAATATGAGGAGCATGAAACGATCTGAAAAATACGAGGAGCATGAAGCAGTGTTCAAAAACATGAAGAGCTTCAAAAGGTATGAAAAATATGAGAGCTTCAAAAGGTGTCAAAAATATGAGGAGCATGAAACGGTCTGAAAAATATGAGGAACATGAAGCGGTGTTCAAACACATGAAGAGCCTGAAAAGTTGTGAAAAATATGAAAGGCTTCAAAAGGTGTGAAAAATATGAGGAGCATGAAACTGTCTGAAAAATCGGAGGAGCATGAAGCGGTGTTGAAAAACATGAAGAGCCTGAAAATGTGTGAAAAATATGAAGAGCTTCAAACGGTGTCAAAAATATGAGGAGCATGAAATGGTCTGAAAAATTGGAGGAGCATGAAGCGGTGTTGAAAAACATGAAGAGCCTTAAAAGGTGTGAAAAAAATGAAGAGCTTCAAAAGGTGTCAAAAATATGAGGAGCCTGAAACGGTCTGAAAAATATGAGCAGCATGAAGCGGTGTTGAAAAACATGAAGAGCCTGAAAAGGTGTGAAATATATGAAGAGCTTCAAAAGGTTTGAAAAATATGAGGAGCATGATATGGTTTGAAAAATAGGATTAGCATGAAGCGGTGTTCAAAAACATGAAGAGCCTGAAAAGTTGTGAAAAATATGAAAACCTTCAAAGGTGTCAAAAATGAGATGAGCATGAAACGGTCTGAAAAATAGGACGTGCATGAAGCGGTGTTGAAAAACATGAAGAGCCTGAAAAGTAGTGAAAAATATGAAGAGCTTTAAAAGGTGTCAAAAAAAGGAGGAGCATGAAACGGTCTGAACAATAGGAGAAGCATGAAGCGGTGTTCAAAAACATGAAGAGCCTGAAAAGTTGTGAAAAATATGAAAACCTTCAAAGGTGTCAAAAATGAGATGAGCATGAAACGGTCTGAAAAATAGGACGTGCATGAAGCGGTGTTGAAAAACATGAAGAGCCTGAAAAGTAGTGAAAAATATGAAGAGCTTCAAAAGGTGTCAAAAATATGAGGAGCATGAAACATTCTGAACAATAGGAGAAGCATGAAGCGGTGTTAAAAAACATGAAGAGCCTGAAAAGGGGTGAAAAATATGAAGAGCTTCAAAAGGTGTCAAAAATATGAGGAGCATGAAACGGTCTGAAAAATCGGAGGAGCATGAAGCGTTGTTGAAAAACATGAAGAGCCTGAAAAGGTGTGAGAAATATGAAGAGCTTCAAAAGGTGTTAAAAGTATGAGTAGCATGAAACGGTCTGCAAAAAAGGAGGAGCATGAAGTGGTGTTGAAAAAGATGAAGAGCCTGAAAAGGTGTTAAAAATATGAAAGCATCAAAAGGTGTCAAAATTATGAGGAGCATGAAACGGTCTGAAAAATAGGAGGAGCATGAAGCGCTGTTGAATATCATAAAGAGCCTGAAAAGTTGTGAAAAATATGAAGAGCTTCAAAAGATGAGAAAAACATGAAGAGCTTCAAAAGGTGTCAAAATGAGATGAGCATGAAAAGGTCTGAAAAATAGGAGGAGCATGAAGTCGTGTTGAATAAAAGGAAAAGTCTGAAAAAGTGTGAAATATATGAAGAGCTTCAAAAGGTGTCAAAAATATGAGGAGAATGAAACGGTCTGAAAAATAGGAGGAGCATGAAGCGATGTTGAAAAACATGAATTGTCTGAAAACGTGTGGAAAATATGAAGAGATTCATAAATGTGAAAAATATGAAGAGCTTCAAAAGGTGTGAAAAATCTGAAGAGCTTCAAAAGGTGTCAAAAAAGAGATGAGCATGAAACGGTCTGAAAAATAGGAGGAGCATGAAGCGGTGTTGAAAATCATTAAGAGCCTGAAAAGGTGTGAAAAATATGAAGAGCTTCAAAAGGTATCAAAAATATGAGGAGCATGAAACAATCTGAAAAATAGGAGGAGCATGAAGCGGTGTTCAAAAATATGAAGAGCCTGAAAAGGTGTGAAATATATGAAGAGCTTCAAAAGGTGTCAAAAATATGAGGAGCATGAAACGGTCTGAAAAATAGGAGGAACATGAAGCGGTGTTCAAAAACATGAAAAGCCTGAAAAGGTGTGAAAAATATGAACAGCTTCAAAAGGTGTCAAAAATATGAGGAGCATGAAACGTTCTGAAAAATAGGACGAGCATGAAGCAGTGATAAAAAACATGAAGTGCCTGAAAAGGTGTGAAATATATGAAGAGTTCCTAAAGGTGTCAAAAATATGAGGAGCACCAAACGGTCTCAAAAATAGGAGGAGCATGAAGTGGTGTTGAAAAACATGAAGAGCCTGAAAAGGTGTGAAAAATATGAAGAGCTTCAAAAGGTGTCAAAAATGAGATGAGCATGAAACGGTCTGAAAAATAGGAGGAGCATGAGCGGTGTTGAAAAACATGAAGAGTGTGAAAACGTGTGAAAAAATGAAGAGCTTCAAAAATATTAAAAATATGAAGAGCTTCAAAAGTTTTGAAAAATATGAAGAGATTAAAAAGGTGTCAAAAATGAGATGAGCATGAAAGGGTCTGAAAAATAGGAGGAGCATGAGCGGTGTTGAAAATCATGAAGAGCCTGAAAAGGTGTGAAAAATATGAAGAGCTTCAAAAGGTGTGAAATACATGAGGAGCATGAAACTCTCTGAAAAATAGGAGGAGCATGAAGCGATGTTCAAAAACATGAAGAGCCTGAAAATGTGTGAAAAATATGAATATCTTCAAAAGGTGTCAAAATTGAGATGAGCATGAAACGGTCTGAAAAATAGGAAGAGCATGAAGCGGTGTTGAAAAACATTAAGAGCTGAAAACGTGTGAAAAATATGAAGAGCTTCAAAAGGTGTCAAAAATGAGATGAGCATGAAACGGTCTGAAAAATAGGAAGAGCATGAAGCGGTGTTGAAAAACATTAAGAGCTGAAAACGTGTGAAAAATATGAAGAGCTTCAAAAGGTGTCAAAAATGAGATGAGCATGAAACGGTCTGAAAAATAGGAAGAGCCTGAAGCGGTGTTGAAAAACATTAAGAGCTGAAAACGTGTGAAAAATATGAAGAGCTTCAAAAGGTGTCAAAAATATGAGGAGCATGAAACGGTCTGAAAAATAGGAGGAGCATGAAACGGTGACCAAAAACATGAAGAGCCTGAAAAGGTGTGAAAAATATGAAGAGCTTCAAAAGCTCTGAAATACATGAGGAGCATGAAACGGGCTGAAAAACAGGAGAAGCATGAAGAGGTGTGGAAAAATATGAAGAGCCTGAAAATGTGTGAAAAATATGAAAAGCTTCAAAAGGTGTCAAAAATGAGATGAGCATGAAACGGTCTGAAAAATAGGAGGATCATGAAATGGTCTTGAAAAACATGAAGAGCCTGAAAAGATGTGAAAAATATGAAAAGCTTCAAAAAGTGTCAAAAATATGAGGAGCATGAAACGGTCTGAAAAATAGAAGGAGCTTGAAGCTGTGTTCAAAAATATGAAGAGCCTGAAAAGGTGTGAAAAATATGAAGAGCTTCAAAAGTTGTCAAAAATATGAGGAGCATGAAACGGTCTGAAAAATAGGACGAGCATGAAGCTGTGTTCAAAAACATGAAGATCTTAAAAGGGTGTGAAAAATATGAAGAGCTTCAAAAGGTGTGAAAAATATGAGGAGCATGAAACGGTCTGAAAAATAGAAGCAGCATGAAACGGTTTTGAAAAACATGAAGAGCCTGAAAACTTTGAAAAATATGAAGAGCTTTAAAAGGTGTGAAAAATATGAAGAGCTTCAAAGGTGACAAAAATGAGAAGAGCATGAAACGGTCTGAAAAATAGGAGGAGCATGAAGTGGTGGAGAAAAACATGAAGAGCCTGAAAAGGTGTGAAAAATATGAAGAGCTTCAAAATGTTTCAAAAATATGAAGAGCATGAAACGGTCTGAAAATCAGGAGGATCATGAAGCGGTGTTCAAAAACATGAAGAGCCTGAAAAGGTGTGAAAAATATGAAGAGCTCAAAAAGTGTCAAAAATATGATGAGCATGAAACGATCTGAAAAATAGAAGGAGCATGAAACGGTGATCAAAACATGAAGAGCCTGAAAAGTTGTGAAAAATATGAAAAGCTTCAAAAGGTGTCAAAAATATGAGGAGCATGAAACGGTCTGAAAAATAGGAGGAACATGAAGCGGTGTTCAAACACATGAAGAGCCTGAAAATGTGTGAAAATTATGAAGATCTTCAAAAGGTGTCAAAATTATGAGGAACATGAAACGGTTTGAAAAATAGGAGGAGCATGAAACGGTGTTGAAAAACATGAAGAGCCTGAAAAGGTGTGAAAAATATGAAGAGCTTCAAAATCTTTGAAAAATATGAAGAGCTTTCAACGGTGTGAAATACATGAGGAGCATGAAACTCTCTGAAAAATAGGAGGAGCCTGAAATGGTGTTCAAAAACATGAATAGACTGAAAACGTGTGAAAAATATGAAGAGCTTCAAAAGGTGTCAAAAATATGAGGAGCATCAAACGGTCTGAAAAATATGAGCAGCATGAAGCGGTGTTGAAAAACATGAAGAGCCTTAAAAGGTGTGAAAAAATTGAAGAGCTTCAAAAGGTGTCAAAAATATGAGGAGCATGAAACGGTCTGAAAAATAGGAGGAGCATGAAGCTGTGTCGAAAAACATGAAGAGCCTGAAAATGTGTGAAAAATATGAAGAGCTTCAAAAGGTGTGAAATACATGAGGAGCATGAAACTCTGTGAAAAATAGGAGGAGCATGAAGCGATGTTCAAAAACATGAAGAGCCTGAAAATGTGTGAAAAATATGAAGAGCTTCAAAAGGTGTCAAAAATATGAGGAGAATGAAACGGTCTGAAAAATAGGAGGAGCATGAAGCTGTGTCGAAAAACATGAAGAGCCTGAAAATGTGTGAAAAATATGAAGAGCTTCAAAAGGTGTCAAAAATATGAGGAGAATGAAACGGTCTGAAAAATAGGAGGAGCATGAAGCTGTGTCGAAAAACATGAAGAGCCTGAAAAGGTGTGAAAAATATGAAGAGCTTCAAAAGGTGTCAAAAATATGAGGAGCATGAAACGTTCTGAAAAATAGGACGAGCATGAAGCAGAGATAAAAAACATGAAGTGCCTGAAAAGGTGTGAAAAATATGAAGAGTTCCTAAAGGTGTCAAAAATATGCGGAGCACCAAACGGTCTCAAAAATAGGAGGAGCATGAAGTGGTGTTGAAAAATATGAAGAGCCTGAAAATGAGTGAAAAATATGAAGAGCTTCAAAAAGTGTCAAAAATATGAGGAGCATGATACGGTTTGAAAAATAGGAGGAGCATGAAGCGGTGTTGAAAAACATGAAGAGTGTGAAAACGTGTGAAAATATGAAGAGCTTCAAAAATATTAAAAATATGAAGAGCTTCAAAAGTTTTGAAAAATATGAAGAGTTTAAAAAGGTGTCAAAAATGAGATGAGCATGAAACGGTCTGAAAAATAGGAGGAGCATGAGCGGTGTTGAAAATCATGAAGAGCCTGAAAAGGTGTGAAAAATATGAAGAGCTTCAAAAGGTGTGAAATACATGAGGAGCATGAAACTCTCTGAAAAATAGGAGGAGCATGAAGCGATGTTCAAAAACATGAAGAGCCTGAAAATGTGTGAAAAATATGAAGAGCTTCAAAAGGTGTCAAAATTGAGATGAGCATGAAACGGTCGGAAAAATAGGAAGAGCATGAAGCGGTTTTGAAAAACATTAAGAGCTGAAAACGTGTGAAAAATATGAAGAGCTTCAAAAGGTGTCAAAAATGAGATGAGCATGAAACGGTCTGAAAAATAGGAAGAGCATGAAGCGGTGTTGAAAAACATTAAGAGCTGAAAACGTGTGAAAAATATGAAGAGCTTCAAAAGGTGTCAAAAATATGAGGAGCATGAAACGGTCTGAAAAATAGGAGGAGCATGAAACGGTGACCAAAAACATGAAGAGCTTGAAAAGGTGTGAAAAATATGAAGAGCTTCAAAAGCTGTGAAATACATGAGGAGCATGAAACGGTCTGAAAAATAGGAGAAGCATGAAGTGGTGTGGAAAAATATGAAGAGCCTGAAAATGTGTGAAAAATATGAAAAGCTTCAAAAGGTGTCAAAAATGAGATGAGCATGAAACGGTCTGAAAAATAGGAGGATCATGAAATGGTGTTGAAAAACATGAAGAGCCTGAAAAGATGTGAAAAATATGAAAAGCTTCAAAAAGTGTCAAAAATATGAGGAGCATGAAACGGTCTGAAAAATAGGAGGAGCATGAAGCTGTGTTCAAAAATATGAAGAGCCTGAAAAGGTGTGAAAAATATGAAGAGCTCAAAAAGTGTCAAAAATAAGAGGAGCATGAAACGATCTGAAAAATACGAGGAGCATGAAGCAGTGTTCAAAAACATGAAGAGCTTCAAAAGGTATGAAAAATATGAGAGCTTCAAAAGGTGTCAAAAATATGAGGAGCATGAAACGGTCTGAAAAATAGGAGGAACATGAAGCGGTGTTCAAACACATGAAGAGCCTGAAAATGTGTGAAAATTATGAAGATCTTCAAAAGGTGTCAAAATTATGAGGAACATGAAACGGTTTGAAAAATAGGAGGAGCATGAAACGGTGTTGAAAAACATGAAGAGCCTGAAAAGGTGTGAAAAATATGAAGAGCTTCAAAAGTTGTCAAAAATATGAGGAGCATGAAACGGTCTGAAAAATAGGAGGAGCATGAAGCTGTGTTCAAAAACATGAAGATCTTAAAAGGGTGTGAAAATATGAAGAGCTTCAAAAGGTGTGAAAAATATGAGGAGCATGAAACGGTCTGAAAAATAGAAGCAGCATGAAACGGTTTTGAAAAACATGAAGAGCCTGAAAACTTGTGAAAAATATGAAGAGCTTTAAAAGTTGTGAAAAATATGAAGAGCTTCAAAGGTGACAAAAATGAGAAGAGCATGAAACGGTCTGAAAAATAGGAGGAGCATGAAGTGGTGGAGAAAAACATGAAGAGCCTGAAAAGGTGTGAAAAATATGAAGAGCTTCAAAATGTTTCAAAAATATGAAGAGCATGAAACGGTCTGAAAATCAGGAGGATCAGAAGCGGTGTTCAAAAACATGAAGAGCCTGAAAAGGTGTGAAAAATATGAAGAGCTCAAAAAGTGTCAAAAATATGATGAGCATGAAACGATCTGAAAAATAGAAGGAGCATGAAACGGTGATCAAAAACATGAAGAGCCTGAAAAGGTGTGGAAAATATGAAGAGCTTCAAAAGCTGTGAAAGACATGAGGAGCATGAAACTCTCTGAAAAATAGGAGGAGCATGAAGCGGTGTTCAAAAACATGAAGAGTCTGAAAAGTTGTGAAAAATATGAAAAGCTTCAAAAGGTGTCAAAAATGAGATGAGCATTAAACGGTCTGAAAAATAGGAATAACTTGAAACGGTGTTGAAAATCATGAAGAGCCTGAAAAACTGTGAAAAATATAAAGAGCTTCAAAAGGTGTCAAAAATATGAGGAGCATGAAACGGTCTGATATATAGGAGGAGCATGAAGCTGTGTTCCAAAACATGAAGATCCTGAAAAGGTGTGAAAAATATGAAGAGCTTCTAAAGGTGTCAAAAATATGAGAAGCATAAACGGTCTGAAAAATAGGAGTAGCATGAAGCGGTTATCAAAAACATGAAGAGCCTGAAAAGGTGTGAAAAATATGAAGAGCTCAAAAAGTGTCAAAAATATGAGGATCATGAAACGGTGTGAAAAATTGGAGGAGCATGAAGCAGTGTTCAAAAACATGAAGAGCCTGAAAAGGTGTGAAAAATATGAAGAGCTTAAAAAGGTGTCAAAAATATGAGGAGCATGAAACGGTCTGAAAAATAGGAGTAGCATGAAGCGGTGTTCGAAAACATGAAGAGCCTGAAAAGGTTTGAAAAATATGAAGAGCTCAAAAAGTGTCAAAAATAAGAGGAGCATGAAACGATCTGAAAAATACGAGGAGCATGAAGCAGTGTTCAAAAACATGAAGAGCTTCAAAAGGTATGAAAAATATGAGAGCTTCAAAAGGTGTCAAAAATATGAGGAGCATGAAACGGTCTGAAAAATAGGAGGAACATGAAGCGGTGTTCAAACACATGAAGAGCCTGAAAATGTGTGAAAATTATGAAGATCTTCAAAAGGTGTCAAAATTATGAGGAACATGAAACGGTTTGAAAAATAGGAGGAGCATGAAACGGTGTTGAAAAACATGAAGAGCCTGAAAAGGTGTGAAAAATATGAAGAGCTTCAAAATCTTTGAAAAATATGAAGAGCTTTCAAAGGTGTGAAATACATGAGGAGCATGAAACACTCTGAAAAATAGGAGGAGCCTGAAAGGCTGTTCAAAAACATGAATAGACTGAAAACGTGTGAAAAATATGAAGAGCTTCAAAAGGTGTCAAAAATATGAGGAGCATGAAACGGTCTGAAAAATATGAGCAGCATGAAGTGGTGTTGAAAAACATGAAGAGCCTTAAAAGGTGTGAAAAAATTGAAGAGCTTCAAAAGGTGTCAAAAATATGAGAAGCATTAACGGTCTGAAAAATAGGAGTAGCATGAAGCGGTTATCAAAAACATGAAGAGCCTGAAAAGGTGTGAAAAATATGAAGAGCTCAAAAAGTGTCAAAAATATGAGGATCATGAAACGGTGTGAAAAATTGGAGGAGCATGAAGCAGTGTTCAAAAACATGAAGAGCCTGAAAAGGTGTGAAAAATATGAAGAGCTTAAAAAGGTGTCAAAAATATGAGGAGCATGAAACGGTCTAAAAAATAGGAGGAGCATGAAGCTGTGTTCAAAAATATGAAGAGCCTGAAAAGGTGTGAAAAATATGAAGAGCTTCAAAAGTTGTCAAAAATATGAGGAGCATGAAACGGTCTGAAAAATAGGAGGAGCATGAAGCTGTGTTCAAAAACATGAAGATCTTAAAAGGGTGTGAAAATATGAAGAGCTTCAAAAGGTGTGAAAAATATGAGGAGCATGAAACGGTCTGAAAAATAGAAGCAGCATGAAACGGTTTTGAAAAACATGAAGAGCCTGAAAACTTGTGAAAAATATGAAGAGCTTTAAAAGTTGTGAAAAATATGAAGAGCTTCAAAGGTGACAAAAATGAGAAGAGCATGAAACGGTCTGAAAAATAGGAGGAGCATGAAGTGGTGGAGAAAAACATGAAGAGCCTGAAAAGGTGTGAAAAATATGAAGAGCTTCAAAATGTTTCAAAAATATGAAGAGCATGAAACGGTCTGAAAATCAGGAGGATCATGAAGCGGTGTTCAAAAACATGAAGAGCCTGAAAAGGTGTGAAAAATATGAAGAGCTCAAAAAGTGTCAAAAATATGATGAGCATGAAACGATCTGAAAAATAGAAGGAGCATGAAACGGTGATCAAAAACATGAAGAGCCTGAAAAGGTGTGGAAAATATGAAGAGCTTCAAAAGCTGTGAAAGACATGAGGAGCATGAAACTCTCTGAAAAATAGGAGGAGCATGAAGCGGTGTTCAAAAACATGAAGAGTCTGAAAAGTTGTGAAAAATATGAAAAGCTTCAAAAGGTGTCAAAAATGAGATGAGCATTAAACGGTCTGAAAAATAGGAATAACTTGAAACGGTGTTGAAAATCATGAAGAGCCTGAAAAACTGTGAAAAATATAAAGAGCTTCAAAAGGTGTCAAAAATATGAGGAGCATGAAACGGTCTGATATATAGGAGGAGCATGAAGCTGTGTTCCAAAACATGAAGATCCTGAAAAGGTGTGAAAAATATGAAGAGCTTCTAAAGGTGTCAAAAATATGAGAAGCATAAACGGTCTGAAAAATAGGAGTAGCATGAAGCGGTTATCAAAAACATGAAGAGCCTGAAAAGGTGTGAAAAATATGAAGAGCTCAAAAAGTGTCAAAAATATGAGGATCATGAAACGGTGTGAAAAATTGGAGGAGCATGAAGCAGTGTTCAAAAACATGAAGAGCCTGAAAAGGTGTGAAAAATATGAAGAGCTTAAAAAGGTGTCAAAAATATGAGGAGCATGAAACGGTCTGAAAAATAGGAGTAGCATGAAGCGGTGTTCGAAAACATGAAGAGCCTGAAAAGGTTTGAAAAATATGAAGAGCTCAAAAAGTGTCAAAAATAAGAGGAGCATGAAACGATCTGAAAAATACGAGGAGCATGAAGCAGTGTTCAAAAACATGAAGAGCTTCAAAAGGTACGAAAAATATGAGAGCTTCAAAAGGTGTCAAAAATATGAGGAGCATGAAACGGTCTGAAAAATAGGAGGAACATGAAGCGGTGTTCAAACACATGAAGAGCCTGAAAATGTGTGAAAATTATGAAGATCTTCAAAAGGTGTCAAAATTATGAGTAACATGAAACGGTTTGAAAAATAGGAGGAGCATGAAACGGTGTTGAAAAACATGAAGAGCCTGAAAAGGTGTGAAAAATATGAAGAGCTTCAAAATGTTTCAAAAATATGAAGAGCATGAAACGGTCTGAAAATCAGGAGGATCATGAAGCGGTGTTCAAAAACATGAAGAGCCTGAAAAGGTGTGAAAAATATGAAGAGCTCAAAAAGTGTCAAAAATATGATGAGCATGAAACGATCTGAAAAATAGAAGGAGCATGAAACGGTGATCAAAAACATGAAGAGCCTGAAAAGGTGTGGAAAATATGAAGAGCTTCAAAAGCTGTGAAAGACATGAGGAGCATGAAACTCTCTGAAAAATAGGAGGAGCATGAAGCGGTGTTCAAAAACATGAAGAGTCTGAAAAGTTGTGAAAAATATGAAAAGCTTCAAAAGGTGTCAAAAATGAGATGAGCATTAAACGGTCTGAAAAATAGGAATAACTTGAAACGGTGTTGAAAATCATGAAGAGCCTGAAAAACTGTGAAAAATATAAAGAGCTTCAAAAGGTGTCAAAAATATGAGGAGCATGAAACGGTCTGATATATAGGAGGAGCATGAAGCTGTGTTCCAAAACATGAAGATCCTGAAAAGGTGTGAAAAATATGAAGAGCTTCTAAAGGTGTCAAAAACATGAGAAGCATAAACGGTCTGAAAAATAGGAGTAGCATGAAGCGGTTATCAAAAACATGAAGAGCCTGAAAAGGTGTGAAAAATATGAAGAGCTCAAAAAGTGTCAAAAATATGAGGATCATGAAACGGTGTGAAAAATTGGAGGAGCATGAAGCAGTGTTCAAAAACATGAAGAGCCTGAAAAGGTGTGAAAAATATGAAGAGCTTAAAAAGGTGTCAAAAATATGAGGAGCATGAAACGGTCTGAAAAATAGGAGTAGCATGAAGCGGTGTTCGAAAACATGAAGAGCCTGAAAAGGTTTGAAAAATATGAAGAGCTCAAAAAGTGTCAAAAATAAGAGGAGCATGAAATGATCTGAAAAATACGAGGAGCATGAAGCAGTGTTCAAAAACATGAAGAGCTTCAAAAGGTATGAAAAATATGAGAGCTTCAAAAGGTGTCAAAAATATGAGGAGCATGAAACGGTCTGAAAAATAGGAGGAACATGAAGCGGTGTTCAAACACATGAAGAGCCTGAAAATGTGTGAAAATTATGAAGATCTTCAAAAGGTGTCAAAATTATGAGTAACATGAAACGGTTTGAAAAATAGGAGGAGCATGAAACGGTGTTGAAAAACATGAAGAGCCTGAAAAGGTGTGAAAAATATGAAGAGCTCAAAAAGTGTCAAAAATATGATGAGCATGAAACGATCTGAAAAATAGAAGGAGCATGAAACGGTGATCAAAAACATGAAGAGCCTGAAAAGGTGTGGAAAATATGAAGAGCTTCAAAAGCTGTGAAAGACATGAGGAGCATGAAACTCTCTGAAAAATAGGAGGAGCATGAAGCGGTGTTCAAAAACATGAAGAGTCTGAAAAGTTGTGAAAAATATGAAAAGCTTCAAAAGGTGTCAAAAATGAGATGAGCATTAAACGGTCTGAAAAATAGGAATAACTTGAAACGGTGTTGAAAATCATGAAGAGCCTGAAAAACTGTGAAAAATATAAAGAGCTTCAAAAGGTGTCAAAAATATGAGGAGCATGAAACGGTCTGATATATAGGAGGAGCATGAAGCTGTGTTCCAAAACATGAAGATCCTGAAAAGGTGTGAAAAATATGAAGAGCTTCTAAAGGTGTCAAAAATATGAGAAGCATAAACGGTCTGAAAAATAGGAGTAGCATGAAGCGGTTATCAAAAACATGAAGAGCCTGAAAAGGTGTGAAAAATATGAAGAGCTCAAAAAGTGTCAAAAATATGAGGATCATGAAACGGTGTGAAAAATTGGAGGAGCATGAAGCAGTGTTCAAAAACATGAAGAGCCTGAAAAGGTGTGAAAAATATGAAGAGCTTAAAAAGGTGTCAAAAATATGAGGAGCATGAAACGGTCTGAAAAATAGGAGTAGCATGAAGCGGTGTTCGAAAACATGAAGAGCCTGAAAAGGTTTGAAAAATATGAAGAGCTCAAAAAGTGTCAAAAATAAGAGGAGCATGAAACGATCTGAAAAATACGAGGAGCATGAAGCAGTGTTCAAAAACATGAAGAGCTTCAAAAGGTATGAAAAATATGAGAGCTTCAAAAGGTGTCAAAAATATGAGGAGCATGAAACGGTCTGAAAAATAGGAGGCACATGAAGCGGTGTTCAAACACATGAAGAGCCTGAAAATGTGTGAAAATTATGAAGATCTTCAAAAGGTGTCAAAATTATGAGTAACATGAAACGGTTTGAAAAATAGGAGGAGCATGAAACGGTGTTGAAAAACATGAAGAGCCTGAAAAGGTGTGAAAAATATGAAGAGCTTCAAAATGTTTCAAAAATATGAAGAGCATGAAACGGTCTGAAAATCAGGAGGATCATGAAGCGGTGTTCAAAAACATGAAGAGCCTGAAAAGGTGTGAAAAATATGAAGAGCTCAAAAAGTGTCAAAAATATGATGAGCATGAAACGATCTGAAAAATAGAAGGAGCATGAAACGGTGATCAAAAACATGAAGAGCCTGAAAAGGTGTGGAAAATATGAAGAGCTTCAAAAGCTGTGAAAGACATGAGGAGCATGAAACTCTCTGAAAAATAGGAGGAGCATGAAGCGGTGTTCAAAAACATGAAGAGTCTGAAAAGTTGTGAAAAATATGAAAAGCTTCAAAAGGTGTCAAAAATGAGATGAGCATTAAACGGTCTGAAAAATAGGAATAACTTGAAACGGTGTTGAAAATCATGAAGAGCCTGAAAAACTGTGAAAAATATAAAGAGCTTCAAAAGGTGTCAAAAATATGAGGAGCATGAAACGGTCTGATATATAGGAGGAGCATGAAGCTGTGTTCCAAAACATGAAGATCCTGAAAAGGTGTGAAAAATATGAAGAGCTTCTAAAGGTGTCAAAAATATGAGAAGCATAAACGGTCTGAAAAATAGGAGTAGCATGAAGCGGTTATCAAAAACATGAAGAGCCTGAAAAGGTGTGAAAAATATGAAGAGCTCAAAAAGTGTCAAAAATATGAGGATCATGAAACGGTGTGAAAAATTGGAGGAGCATGAAGCAGTGTTCAAAAACATGAAGAGCCTGAAAAGGTGTGAAAAATATGAAGAGCTTAAAAAGGTGTCAAAAATATGAGGAGCATGAAACGGTCTGAAAAATAGGAGTAGCATGAAGCGGTGTTCGAAAACATGAAGAGCCTGAAAAGGTTTGAAAAATATGAAGAGCTCAAAAAGTGTCAAAAATAAGAGGAGCATGAAACGATCTGAAAAATACGAGGAGCATGAAGCAGTGTTCAAAAACATGAAGAGCTTCAAAAGGTATGAAAAATATGAGAGCTTCAAAAGGTGTCAAAAATATGAGGAGCATGAAACGGTCTGAAAAATAGGAGGAACATGAAGCGGTGTTCAAACACATGAAGAGCCTGAAAATGTGTGAAAATTATGAAGATCTTCAAAAGGTGTCAAAATTATGAGTAACATGAAACGGTTTGAAAAATAGGAGGAGCATGAAACGGTGTTGAAAAACATGAAGAGCCTGAAAAGGTGTGAAAAATATGAAGAGCTTCAAAATCTTTGAAAAATATGAAGAGCTTTCAAAGGTGTGAAATACATGAGGAGCATGAAACACTCTGAAAAATAGGAGGAGCCTGAAAGGGTGTTCAAAAACATGAATAGACTGAAAACGTGTGAAAAATATGAAGAGCTTCAAAAGGTGTCAAAAATATGAGGAGCATGAAACGGTCTGAAAAATATGAGCAGCATGAAGCGGTGTTGAAAAACATGAAGAGCCTTAAAAGGTGTGAAAAAATTGAAGAGCTTCAAAAGGTGTCAAAAATATGAGAAGCATAAACGGTCTGAAAAATAGGAGTAGCATGAAGCGGTTATCAAAAACATGAAGAGCCTGAAAAGGTGTGAAAAATATGAAGAGCTCAAAAAGTGTCAAAAATATGAGGATCATGAAACGGTGTGAAAAATTGGAGGAGCATGAAGCAGTGTTCAAAAACATGAAGAGCCTGAAAAGGTGTGAAAAATATGAAGAGCTTAAAAAGGTGTCAAAAATATGAGGAGCATGAAACGGTCTGAAAAATAGGAGGAGCATGAAGCTGTGTTCAAAAATATGAAGAGCCTGAAAAGGTGTGAAAAATATGAAGAGCTTCAAAAGTTGTCAAAAATATGAGGAGCATGAAACGGTCTGAAAAATAGGAGGAGCATGAAGCTGTGTTCAAAAACATGAAGATCTTAAAAGGGTGTGAAAATATGAAGAGCTTCAAAAGGTGTGAAAAATATGAGGAGCATGAAACGGTCTGAAAAATAGAAGCAGCATGAAACGGTTTTCAAAAACATGAAGAGCCTGAAAACTTGTGAAAAATATGAAGAGCTTTAAAAGTTGTGAAAAATATGAAGAGCTTCAAAGGTGACAAAAATGAGAAGAGCATGAAACGGTCTGAAAAATAGGAGGAGCATGAAGTGGTGGAGAAAAACATGAAGAGCCTGAAAAGGTGTGAAAAATATGAAGAGCTTCAAAATGTTTCAAAAATATGAAGAGCATGAAACGGTCTGAAAATCAGGAGGATCATGAAGCGGTGTTCAAAAACATGAAGAGCCTGAAAAGGTGTGAAAAATATGAAGAGCTCAAAAAGTGTCAAAAATATGATGAGCATGAAACGATCTGAAAAATAGAAGGAGCATGAAACGGTGATCAAAAACATGAAGAGCCTGAAAAGGTGTGGAAAATATGAAGAGCTTCAAAAGCTGTGAAAGACATGAGGAGCATGAAAGTCTCTGAAAAATAGGAGGAGCATGAAGCGGTGTTCAAAAACATGAAGAGTCTGAAAAGTTGTGAAAATATGAAAAGCTTCAAAAGGTGTCAAAAATGAGATGAGCATTAAACGGTCTGAAAAATAGGAATAACTTGAAACGGTGTTGAAAATCATGAAGAGCCTGAAAAACTGTGAAAAATATAAAGAGCTTCAAAAGGTGTCAAAAATATGAGGAGCATGAAACGGTCTGATATATAGGAGGAGCATGAAGCTGTGTTCCAAAACATGAAGATCCTGAAAAGGTGTGAAAAATATGAAGAGCTTCAAAATCTTTGAAAAATATGAAGAGCTTTCAAAGGTGTGAAATACATGAGGAGCATGAAACACTCTGAAAAATAGGAGGAGCCTGAAAGGGTGTTCAAAAACATGAATAGACTGAAAACGTGTGAAAAATATGAAGAGCTTCAAAAGGTGTCAAAAATATGAGGAGCATGAAACGGTCTGAAAAATATGAGCAGCATGAAGCGGTGTTGAAAAACATGAAGAGCCTTAAAAGGTGTGAAAAAATTGAAGAGCTTCAAAAGGTGTCAAAAATATGAGAAGCATAAACGGTCTGAAAAATAGGAGTAGCATGAAGCGGTTATCAAAAACATGAAGAGCCTGAAAAGGTGTGAAAAATATGAAGAGCTCAAAAAGTGTCAAAAATATGAGGATCATGAAACGGTGTGAAAAATTGGAGGAGCATGAAGCAGTGTTCAAAAACCTGAAGAGCCTGAAAAGGTGTGAAAAATATGAAGAGCTTAAAAAGGTGTCAAAAATATGAGGAGCATGAAACGGTCTGAAAAATAGGAGGAGCATGAAGCTGTGTTCAAAAACATGAAGATCTTAAAAGGGTGTGAAAATATGAAGAGCTTCAAAAGGTGTGAAAAATATGAGGAGCATGAAACGGTCTGAAATATAGAAGCAGCATGAAACGGTTTTGAAAAACATGAAGAGCCTGAAAACTTGTGAAAAATATGAAGACCTTTAAAAGTTGTGAAAAATATGAAGAGCTTCAAAGGTGACAAAAATGAGAAGAGCATGAAACGGTCTGAAAAATAGGAGGAGCATGAAGTGGTGGAGAAAAACATGAAGAGCCTGAAAAGGTGTGAAAAATATGAAGAGCTTCAAAATGTTTCAAAAATATGAAGAGCATGAAACGGTCTGAAAATCAGGAGGATCATGAAGCGGTGTTCAAAAACATGAAGAGCCTGAAAAGGTGTGAAAAATATGAAGAGCTCAAAAAGTGTCAAAAATATGATGAGCATCAAACGATCTGAAAAATAGAAGGAGCATGAAACGGTGATCAAAAACATGAAGAGCCTGAAAAGGTGTGGAAAATATGAAGAGCTTCAAAAGGTGTCAAAAATGAGATGAGCATTAAACGGTCTGAAAAATAGGAATAACTTGAAACGGTGTTGAAAATCATGAAGAGCCTGAAAAACTGTGAAAAATATAAAGAGCTTCACAAGGTGTCAAAAATATGAGGAGCATGAAACGGTCTGATATATAGGAGGAGCATGAAGATGTGTTCCAAAACATGAAGATCCTGAAAAACTGTGAAAAATATGAAGAGCTTCTAAAGGTGTCAAAAATATGAGAAGCATAAACGGTCTGAAAAATAGGAGTAGCATGAAGCGGTTATCAAAAACATGAAGAGCCTGAAAAGGTGTGAAAAATATGAAGAGCTCAAAAAGTGTCAAAAATATGAGGATCATGAAACGGTGTGAAAAATTGGAGGAGCATGAAGCAGTGTTCAAAAACATGAAGAGCCTGAAAAGGTGTGAAAAATATGAAGAGCTTAAAAAGGTGTCAAAAATATGAGGAGCATGAAACGGTCTGAAAAATAGGAGTAGCATGAAGCGGTGTTCGAAAACATGAAGAGCCTGAAAAGGTTTGAAAAATATGAAGAGCTCAAAAAGTGTCAAAAATAAGAGGAGCATGAAACGATCTGAAAAATACGAGGAGCATGAAGCAGTGTTCAAAAACATGAAGAGCTTCAAAAGGTATGAAAAATATGAGAGCTTCAAAAGGTGTCAAAAATATGAGGAGCATGAAACGGTCTGAAAAATAGGAGGCACATGAAGCGGTGTTCAAACACATGAAGAGCCTGAAAATGTGTGAAAATTATGAAGATCTTCAAAAGGTGTAAAAATTATGAGGAACATGAAACGGTTTGAAAAATAGGAGGAGCATGAAACGGTGTTGAAAAACATGAAGAGCCTGAAAAGGTGTGAAAAATATGAAGAGCTTCAAAATCTTTGAAAAATATGAAGAGCTTTCAAATGTGTGAAATACATGAGGAGCATGAAACACTCTGAAAAATAGGAGGAGCCTGAAAGGGTGTTCAAAAACAAGAATAGACTGAAAACGTGTGAAAAATATGAAGAGCTTCAAAAGGTGTCAAAAATATGAGGAGCATGAAACGGTCTGAAAAATATGAGCAGCATGAAGCGGTGTTGAAAAACATGAAGAGCCTTAAAAGGTGTGAAAAAATTGAAGAGCTTCAAAAGGTGTCAAAAATATGAGGAGCATGAAACGGTCTGAAAAATATGAGCAGCATGAAGCGGTGTTCAAAAACATGAAGAATCTGAAAACGTGTGAAAAATATGAAGAGCTCAAAAAGTGTCAAAAATATGAGGATCATGAAACGGTGTGAAAAATTGGAGGAGCATGAAGCAGTGTTCAAAAACATGAAGAGCCTGAAAAGGTGTGAAAAATATGAGTAGCCTCAAAATGTGTCAAAAACATGAGGAGTGTGAAACGTTGTGAAAAATAGCAGGAACATGAAGCGGTGTTCAAAAACATGAAGAGCCTGAAAAAGTGTGAAAAATTTGAATAGCTTCATAAATGTGAAAAATATGAAGAGCTTCAAAAGGTGTGAAATATATGAAGAGCTTCAAAAAGTGTCAAAAATTAGATGAGCATGAAACGGTCTGAAAAATAGGAGGAGCATGAAGTGGTGTTTTGAAAAACATGAACAGCCTGAAAAGGTGTGAAATATATGAAGAGCTTCAAAAGGTGTGAAAAATATGAAGAGCTTCAAAAGGTGTCAAAAAAATGAAGAGCATGAAATGGCCTGAAAAATAGGAGGAGCATGAAGCGGTGTTCAAAAACATGAAGAGCCTGAAAAGGTGTGAAATATATGAAGAGCTTCAAAACGTGTGAAAAATATGAAGAGCTTCAAAAGGTGTCAAAAAAATGAAGAGCATGAAACGGTCTGAAAATAGGAGGAGCATGAAACGGTGTTCAAAACATGAAGAGCCTTAAAAGGTGTGAAAAATATGAAGAACTTTAAAAGGTGTCAAGAATATGAGGAGCATGAAACGTTCTGAAAAATAGGAGGATCATGAAACGGTGTTCAAAAACATGAAGAGCCTGAAAACGTGTGAAGAATTTGAATAGCTTCATAAATGTGAAAAATATGAAGAGCTTCAAAAGGTGTGAAATATATGAAGAGCTTCAAAAGGTGTCAAAAATTAGATGAGCATGAAACGGTCTAAAAAATAGGAGGAACATGAAGTGGTGTTGAGAAACATGAAGAGCCTGAAAATGTGTGAAATATATGAAGATCTTCAAAAGGTATGAAAAATATGAGAGCTTCAAAAGGTGTCAAATACATGAGGAGCATGAAACGGTCTGGAAAATAGGAGAATCAGAAAGCGGTGTTGAAAAACATGAAGAGCCTGAAAATGGTGTGAAAAATATCAAAGGCTTCAAAAGGTGTCAAAAATGAGATGTGCATGAAACGGTCAGAAAAATAGGAGGAGCATGAAACGGTGTTCAAAGACATGAAGAGCCTGAAAAGGTGTGAAAAATATGAAGAGCCTCAAAAAATGTCAAAAATATGAGGAATATGAAACGGTCTGAAAAATAGGAGGATCATAAAGCGGTGTTGAAAAACATGAAGAGCCTGAAAATGGTGTGAAAAATATGAAGAGCTTCAAAAGGAGTCAAAAATGAAATGTGCATGAAACGGTCTGAAAAATATGAGGAGCATGAAGTCGTTGTGAAAAACCTGAAAAGCCTGAAAATGTGTGCAAAATACGAAGAGCTTCAAAAGGTGAGAAATACATGAGGAGCATGAAATGGTCTGAGAAATAGGAGGAGCATGAAGCGGTGTTCAAAAACATGTAGAGACTGAAAAGGTGTGAAAAATATGAAGAGCTTCAAAAGGAGTGAAAAATAGGAGGAGCATGAAACGGTCTGAAAAATAGGAAGAGCATGAACCGGTGTTCAAATACATGAAAAGCGTGAAAAGGTGTGAAAAATATGAAGAGCTTCAAAAATATGAAAAACATGAAGAGCTTCAAAAGGTGTGAAAAATATGAAGAGCTTCAAAAGGTGTCAAAAATATGAGGAGCATGAAACGGTCTAAAAAATCGGAGGAGCATGAAATGGTGTTCAAATACATGAAGAGACTGAAAAGGTGTGAAAAAGAGGAAGAGCTTCAAATGGTGTGAAATACATGAGGAGCATGAAACGGTCTGAAAAATAGGAGGAGCATGAATCGGTGATGAAAAACATGGAGAGCCTGAAAAGGTGTGAAAAATATGAAGAGCTTCAAAAGGTTTCAAAATGTGTGGAGCATGAAACGGTCTGAAAAATAGGAGGAGCATGAAGCGGTTTTGAAAAACATAAAGAGCCTGAAAAGGTGTGAAAAATATGAAGAGCTTCTAAAGGCGTCAAAAATATGAGGAGCATGAAATGGTCTGAAAAATAGGAGGAGCATGAAACCGTGATCAAAAACATGAATACCTGAAAAGTTGTGAAAAATATGAAGAGCTTCAAAAGGTGTGAAATACATGAGGAGCATAAAACGGTCTGAAAAATAGGAGAAGCATGAAGTGGTGTAAAAAAACATGAAGAGCCTGAAAAGGTGTGAAAAATATGAAAAGCTTCTAAAGGCGTCAAAAATATGAGGAGCATGAAATGGTCTGAAAAATAGGAGGAGCATGAAGGGGTGTTGAAAAACATTAAGAGCCTGAAAGGGTGTGAAAAATATGAAGAGCTTCAAAAGATGACAAAAATATGAGGAGCATGAAACGGTCTGAAAAATAGGCGGAGCATGAAGCGATGTTAAAAAACATGAAGAGCGTGAAAAGGTGTGAAAAATATGAAGAGCTTCAAAAGGTGTCAAACATAAGAGGAGCATGAAACGGTCTGAAAAATAGGAGGAGCATGAAACGGTATTGAAAAACTTGAAGAGCCTTAAAAGGTGTGAAAATATGAAAAGCTTCAAAAGGTGTCAAGAATATGAGGAGCATGAAACGGTCTGAAAAATAGGAGGAAAATGAAGCGGTGTTCAATTACATGAAGAGCATGAAAAGGTGTGAAAAATATGAAGAGCTACAAAAGGTGTCAAAAATGAAATGAGCATGAAACGGTCTGAAAAATAGGAGGAGCATGAAGTGGTGTTGAAAAAAAAGAAGAGCCTGAAAAGGTGTGAAATATATGAAGAGCTTCAAAAGGTGTCAAAAATATGAGGAGCATGAAACGGTCTGAAAGATAGGAGGAGCATGAAGCGTTGATGAAAAACATGTAGGGCATGAAAACGTGTGAAAAATATGAAGAGCTTCAAAAGGTGTGAAAAATATAAACAGCTTCGAAAGGTGTCAAAAATGAGATGAGCATGAAACGGTCTGAAAAATAGTAGGAGCATGAATTGGTGTTGAAATACATGAAGAGCCTGAAAAGGTATGAAAAATATGAAGAGCTTCAAAACGTGTGAAATATATGAGGAGCATGATGCGGTCTGAAAAATAGGAGGAACATGAAGCGGTGTTCAAAAACGTGAAGAGCCTGAAAAGTTGTGAAAAATATGAAAAGCTTCCAAAGGTGTCAAAATGAGATCAGCATGAAACGGTCTGAAAAACAGGAGGATCATGAAGCGGTGTTGAAAAACATGAATAGCCTGAAAAGGTGTGAGAAATATGAAGAGCTTAAAAAGGTGTCAAAAATATGAGGAGCATGAAACGGAATGAAAAATAGGAGGAGCATGAAGCGGTGTTGAAAAACTAGAAGAGCCTGAAAATGTGTGAAAAATATGAAAAGCGTCAAAAGGTGTCAAGAATATGAGGAGCATGAAACGGAATGAAAAATAGGGGGAGCATGAAGCGGTGTTGAAAAACATGAAGAACCTGAAAACGTGTGAAACATATGAAGAGCTTAAAAAATTGTGAAAATATGAAGAGCTTCAAAAGGTGTCAAATATATGAGGAGCATGAAATGGTCTGAAAAATAGGAGGATCAGAAAGTGGTGTTGAAAAACCTGAAGAGCCTGAAAATGGTGTGAAAAATATCAAAGGCTTCAAAAGGTGTCAAAAATGAGATGTGCATGAAACGGTCTGAAAAATATGCGGAGTATGAAGCGGTGTTCAAAAACATGAAGAGCGTGAAAAGGTGTGAAAAATATGAAGAGCTTCAAAAGGTGTCAAACATAAGAGGAGCATGAAACGGTCTGAAAAATAGGAGGAGCATGAAACGGTGTTAAAAAACATGAAGAGCCTGAAAATGGTGTGAAAAATATGAAGAGCTTCAAAAGGTGTGAAAAATATGAAGAGCTTCAAAAGGTGTCAAAAATATGAGGAACATGAAACGGTCTGAAAAATTGGAGGAGCATGAAGCCGTGTTCAAAAACATGAACAGCCTGAAATTATGTGAAAAATATGAAGAGCCTGAAAAGGTGTGAAAAATATGAGGAGCTTTAAAAGGTGTCAAATACATGAGTAGCATGAAACGGTCTGAAAAATAGGAGGATCAGAAAGCGGTGTTGAAAAACATGAAGAGCCTGAAAATGGTGTGAAAAATATCAAAGGCTTCAAAAGGTGTCAAAAATGAGATGTGCATGAAACGGTCACAAAAATAGGAGGAGCATGAAACGGTGTTCAAAGACATGAAGAGCCTGAAAAGGTGTGAAAAATATGAAGAGCCTCAAAAAATGTCAAAAATATGAGGAATATGAAACGGTCTGAAAAATAGGAGGATCATAAAGCGGTGTTGAAAAACATGAAGAGCCTGAAAATGGTGTGAAAAATATGAAGAGCTTCAAAAGGAGTCAAAAATGAAATGTGCATGAAACGGTCTGAAAAATATGAGGAGCATGAAGTCGTTGTGAAAAACATGAAAAGCCTGAAAATGTGTGCAAAATACGAAGAGCTTCAAAAGGTGTGAAATACATGAGGAGCATGAAATGGTCTGAGAAATACGAGGAGCATGAAGCGGTGTTAAAAACATGTAGAGACTGAAAAGGTGTGAAAAATATGAAGAGCTTCAAAAGGAGTGAAAAATAGGAGGAGCATGAAACGGTCTGAAAAATAGGAAGAGCATGAACCGGTGTTCAAATACATGAAAAGCGTGAAAAGGTGTGAAAAATATGAAGAGCTTCAAAAATATGAAAAACATGAAGAGCTTCAAAAGGTGTGAAAAATATGAAGAGCTTCAAAAGGTGTCAAAAATATGAGGAGCATGAAACGGTCTAAAAAATCGGAGGAGCATGAAATGGTGTTCAAAGACATGAAGAGACTGAAAAGGTGTGAAAAACAGGAAGAGCTTCAAATGGTGTGAAATACATGAGGAGCATGAAACGGTCTGAAAAATAGGAGGAGCATGAAGCGCTGTTCAACAACATGAAGAGCCTAAAAGGTGTGAAAAGTATGAAGAGATTCAAAAGGTGTCAAAAATATGAGGAGCATGAAACGGTCTGAACATACGAGGAGCATGAAGCGGTGATGAAAAACATGGAGAGCCTGAAAAGTTGTGAAAAATATGAAGAGCTTCAAAAGGTTTCAAAATGTGTGGAGCATGAAACGGTCTGAAAAATAGGAGGAGCATGAATTGGTGTTGAAAAACATGAAGATCCTGAAAAGGTGTGAGAAATATGAAGAGTTTCAAAAGGTGTCAAAAATATGAGGAGCCTGAAACGGTCTGAAAAATAAGAGGAGCATGAAGCGGTGTTCAAAAACATGAAGAGCCTGAAAAGGTGTGAAATATATGAAGAGCTTGAAAACGTGTGAAATATATGAAGAGCTTCAAAAGGTGTTAAAAATGAGATGAACATGAAACCGTCTGAAAAATATGAGGAGCATGAAACGGTGATCAAAAACATGAAGAGCCTGAAAAGCTGTGAAAAATATGAAGAGCTTCAAAAGGTGTGAAAAATATGAGGAGCATGATACAGTTTGAAAAATAGGAGGTGCATGAAGCCGTGTTGAAAAACATGAATAGTCTGAAAACGTGTGAAAATATGAAGAGCTTCAAAAGGTGTCAAAAAAGAGATGAGCATGAAACGGTCTGAAAAATAGGAGGAGCATGAAGTGGTGTTGAAAAACATGAAGAGCCTGAAATGGTGTGAAATATATGAAGACCTTCAAAACGTGTGAAAAATATGAGGAGCTTCAAAAAGTGTCAAAATTATGAGGAGCATGAAACGGTCTGAAAAATAGGAGGAGCATGAAGCGGTGTTGAAAAATAAGAGGAGCATGAAGAGGTGTTGAAAAAAATGAAGAGCCTGAAAAGGTGTGAAAAATATGAAGAGCTTCTAAAGGTGTCAAAAATATGAGGAGCCTGAAACGGTCTGAAAAATAGGAGGGGCATGAAGCGATGTTGAAAAACATGCAGAGCCTGAAAATGTGTGAAAAATATGAAGATCTTCTAAAGGTGTCAAATATATGAGGACAATGAAACGGCCTGAAAAATTGGAGGAGCATGAAGTGGTGTTGAAAAACATGAAGAGCCTGAAAAGGTGAGAAAAATATAAAGAGCTTCAAAAGGTGTCAAAATTATGAGGAGCATGAAACGGTCTGAAAAATAGGAGGAGCATGAAGTGGTGTTGAAAAACATGAAGATCCTGAAATGGTGTGAAATATATGAAGACCTTCAAAATGTGTGAAACATATGAGGAGCTTCAAAAAGTGTCAAAAATATGAGGAGCATGAAACGGTCTGAAAAATAGGAGGAGCATGAAGGGGTGTTGAAAAAATGAAGAGCCTGAAAAGGTGTGAAAAATATGAAAAGCTTAAAAACGTGTCAAATATATGAGGAGCATGAAACGGTATGAAAAATACGAGGAGCATGAAGCGGTGTTGAAAAACGTGAAGAGCCTGAAATGGTGTGAAATATATGAAGAGCTTCAAAACGTGTCAAAAATAAATGAGCAGGAAAGGGTCTGAATATTAGGAGAGCATGAAGTGGTGTTAAAACATGAAGAGCCTGAAAAGGTGTGAAATATATGAAGAGTGTCAAAAGGTATCAAAAATATGAGGAGAATGAAACGGTCTGAAAAATAGGAGGAGCATGAAGTGATGTTGAAAAACATGAAGAGCCTGAAATGGTGTGAAAAATATGAAGAGATTCAAAAGCTGTGAAATACATGTGGAGCAGAAAACGGTCTCAAAATAGGAGGAGCATGAAGCGGTGTTGAAAAACATGAAGAGCCTGAAAAGGTGTGAAAAATTTGAAGAGCTTCAAAAGCTGTGAAAAATATGAGGAGTATGAAACGCTCTGAAAAATAGGAGGAGCATGAAACCGTGTTCAAAAACATGAAGAGCCTGAAAAGGCGTGAAAAATATGAAGAGCTTCAAAAGGTGTCAAAAATATGAGGAGCATGAAACGCTCGAAAAAAAGGAGGACCTTGAAGCGGTGTTCAAAAACATGACGAGTCTGAAAAGGTGTGAAATATAAGAAGAGCTTCAAAGGGTGTCAAAATTATGAGGAGCATGAAACGGTCTGAAAAATAGGAGGAGCATGAAACAGTGTTGAAAAACATGAAGAGCCTGAAACGGTGTGAAAAATATGAAGAGCTTCAAAACATGTCAAAAATATGAGGAGCATGAAACTGTCTGAAAAATAGGAGGAGCATGATGCGGTGTTGAAAAATATGAAGAGCCTGAAAACGTGTGAAAAATATGAAGATCTTTAAAAGGTATGAAAAATATGAAGAGCTTCAAAACGTGTCAAAAAAGAGATGAGCATGAAACGGCCTGAAAAATAGGAGGAGCATGAAGTGATGTTGAAAAACATGAAGAGCCTGAAAAGGTGTGAAAAATATGAAGAGCTTCAAAAGGTGTCAAAAATAAGAGGAGCATGAAACGTTCTGAAATATATGAGGTCCATGAACCGGTGTTCAAAAACATGAAGGCCTGAAAAGATGTGAAAAATTTGAGGAGCTTCAAAAGGTGTGAAAATATGAAGAGCTTCAAAAGGTGTCAAAAATGAGATGAGCATGAAACGCTCTGAAAAATAGGAGGAGCATGAAGTTGTGTTGAAAAACATGAAGAGCCTGAAAACGTGAGAAATATATGAGGAGCTTGAAAATGTGTCAAAAATAAGAGGAGCATGAAACGATCTGAAAAATAGGACGTGCATGAAGTGGTGGTGAAAAACATGAAGAGCCTGAAAAGGTGTGAAAAATACGAAGAGCTTCAAAAGGTGTCAAAAATATGAGGAGCATGAAACGGTCGGAAAAATAGGAGGAGAATGAAGCGGTGTTGAAAAACATGAAGAGCCTGAAAACGTGTAAAAAATATGAAGAGCTTCAAAAGGTGTGAAAACTATGAAGAGCTTCAAAAGGTGTCAAAAATGAGATGAGCATGAAACTGTCTGTAAAATAGGAGGAGCATGAAGTGGTATTGAAAAACATGAAGAGCCTGAAAAGGTGTGAAAAATATGAAGAGCTTCAAAACGTGTGAAAAATATGAAGAGCTTCAAAAGGTGTCAATATTGAGATGAGCCTGAAACGGTCTGAAAAACAGGAGGATCCTGAGGCGGTGTTGAAAAACATGAAGAGCCTGAAAACGTGTGAAAAATATGAAGAGCTTCAAAAGGTGTCAAAAATGAGATGAGCATGAAACTGTCTGGAAAATAGGAGGAGCATGAAACGGTGTTCAAAAACATGAAGAGCCTGAAAAGGTGTGAAAAATATGAAGAGCTTCAAAAAATGTCAAAAATATGAGGAGCATGAAACGGTCTGAAAAATAGGGGAATCATGCAGCGGTGTTGAAAACTATAAACAGCCTTAAAAAGTGTGAAAAATATGAAGAGCTTCAAAACGTGTCAAAAATATGAGGAGCATGAAACGGTCTGAAAAATAGGAGCAACATGAAACGAGGTTCAAAAACATGAAGACATTTAAAATGTGTGAAAAATATGAAGAGGTTCAAAAGGTGTGAAATACATGAGGATTATGAAACGGTCTGAAAAATAGGAGAAGTATGAAGTGGTGTTGAAAAACATGAAGAGCCTGAAAAGGAGTGAAAAATATGAAGAGCTTGAAAAGGTGTAAAATATATGAAGAGCTTCAAAAGGTGTCAAAAATGAGATGAGCATGAAACGGTGTGAAAAATAGGAGGAGCATGAAGCGGTTTTGAAAAAAATGAAGAGGCTGAAATGGTGTGAAATATATGAAGAGCTTCAAGATGTGTCAAAAATACAAAGAGCAGGAAATGGTCTGAAAAATAGAAGGATCATGAAGCGATGTTCAAAAACATGAAGAGCCTGAAAAGGTGTGAAAAATATGAAGAGCTTCAAAAGGTGTGAAAAATATGAGGAGCATGAAACGGTCTGAAAAATAGAAGGGGCATGAAATGGTGTTCAAAAACATGAAAGCCTGAAAAGGTGTGAAAAATATGAAGAGCTTCAAAAGGTGTGAAATACATGAGGAGCATGAAATGGTCTGATAAATAGGAGAAGTATGAAGTGGTGTTGAAAAACATGAAGAGCCTGAAAAGGAGTGAAAAATATGAAGAGCTTCAAAAGTTGTCAAACATATGAAGAACATGAAACGGTCTGAAAAATAGGAGGATCATGAAGCAGTGTTCAAAAACATGAAGAGCCTGAAAATGTGTGAAAAATATTCAGAGCTTCAAAATGTGTCAAATATATGAGGAGCATGAAACGGCTTGAAAAATAGGAGGAGCATGAAACGGTGATTAAAAACATGAAGAGCCTGAAAAGGTGTGAAAAATATGAAGAGCTTCAAAAGGTGTGAAATACATGAGGAGCATGAAACAGGCCGAAAAATAGGTGAAGCATGAAGTGGTGTGGAAAAACATGAAGAGCCTAAAAAGTTGTGAGAAATATGAAGAGCTTCAAAAGATGTGAAATACATGAGGAGCAAGAAACTCTCTGAGAAATAGGAGGAGCATGAAGCGATGTCAAAAACATGAAGAACCTAAAAAGTTGTGAGAAATATGAAGAGCTTCAAAAGGTGTCAAAAATGAGATGAGCATGAAACGGTCTGAAAAATAGGAGGAGCAAGAAGCGGTGTTGAAAAACATGAAGAGCCTAAAAAGTTGTGAAAAATATGAAAAGCTTCAAAAGGGGTCAAAAATGAGATGAGCATGAAACGGTCTGAAAAATAGGAGGATCATGTAACGGTGTTGAAAAACAAGAAAAGCCTGAAAAGGTGTGAAAAATATGAGGAGGTTCAAAAGGTGTCAAAAATATGAGGAGCATGAAACGGTCTTAAATATATGAGGAGCATTTAGCGGTGTTCAAAAACTTGGAGAGCCTGAAAAAGTGTGAAAAATATGAAGAGCTTCAAAAGGTGTCAAAAATATGAGGAGCATGAAACGTTCTCAAAAATAGGAGGATCATGAAGCGGTGTTGAAAAACATGAAGAGCCTGAATAAGTGTGAAAAAGATGAAGAGCTTCAAAAGGTGTGAAAAATATGAAGAGCTTCAAATGGTGTCAAAAATGAGATGAACATGAAACCGTCTGAAAAATAAGAAGAGCATGAAGTGGTGTTGAAAAACATGAAGACCCTGAAAAGGTGTGAAAAACATGAAGAGCTTCAAATGGTGTGAAAAATATGAAGAGCTTCAAAGGTGTCAAAAATGAGATGAAAATGAAACCGTCTGAAAAATAGGAAGAGCATGAAGCGGTGTTCAAAAACATGAAGAGCCTGAAAAGGTGTGAAAAATATGAAGAGCTTCAAAAGGTGTCAAATATATGAGGAGCATGAAACGGTCTGAAAAATAGGAAGAGCATGAAGCGGTGTTCAAAAACATGAAGAGCCTGAAAAGGTGTGAAAAATATGAAGAGCTTCAAAAGGTGTCAAAAATATGAAGAGCCTGAAGCGGTCTGAAAAATAGGAGGAGCATGAAGCAATGTTCAAAAACATGAAGTGCCTGAAAAGGTGTGAAAAATATGAAAAGCCTCAAAAACTGTCAAAAATATGAGGAGCATGAAACGGTCTGAAAAATAGCAGGAGCATGAAGCGGTGTTGAAAAACATGAAGAGTCTGAAAACGTCTGAAAACATGAAGAGCTTCAAAAATATGAAAAATATGAAGAGCTTCAAAAGGTGTCAAAAATGAGATGTGCATGAAACTGTCTGAAAAATAGGAGGAGCATGAAGCGGTGTTGAAAAACGTGAAGAAACTGAAAAGGTGTGAGAAATATGAAGAGCTTCAACAGATGTCAAAAATATGAGGAGCATGAAACGGTCTGAAAAAGAGGAGGAGCATGAAGCGGTGTGGCAAACCATGAAGTGCTTGAAAAGGTGTGAAAAATATGAAGAGCTTCAAAATGTGCCAAAATTATGAGGAGCATGAAACGGTCAGAAAAATAGAAGGAGCATGAAGCGGTGTTGAAAAACATGAAGAGCCTGAAAAGGTGTGAAAACCATGAAGAGCTTCAAAAGGTGTGAAAAATATGAAGAGCTTCAAAAGGTGTCAAAAATGAGAAGAGCATAAAAGGGTCTGAAAAATAGGAGGAGCATGACGTGGTGTTGAAAAAAATGAAGAGCCTGAAAAGGTGTGAAATATATGAGAGCTTCAAAAGGTGTCAAAAATATGAGGACAATGAAACGGTCTGAAAAATAGGAGGAGCATGAAGTGGTGTGGAAAACCATGAAGTGCTTGAAAAGGTGTGAAAAATATGAAGAGTTTCTAAAGGTGTCAAAAATATGAGGAGCATTAAACAGTCTGAAAAATAGGAGAAGCATGAATTGGTGTGGAAAATCATGAAGAGCCTGAAAAGGTGTGAAAAATATGAAGAGCTTCAAAAGGTGTCAAAAATATGAGGAGCATGAAACGGTCTGAAAAATAGGAAGAGCATGAAGCAGTGTGCAAAAACATGAAGAGCTGGAAAAGGTGTGAAAATTATGAAGAGCTTCAAAAGGTGTCAAAAATATGAGGAGCATGAAACGGTCTGAAAAATAGGAGGAGGATGAAACGGTGTTCAAAAACATGAAGAGCCTGTAAAGGTGTGAAAAATATGAAGAGCTTTAAAAGGTGTGAAATACATGAGGAGCATGAAACTCTCTGAAAAATAAAAGGAGCAAGAAGGGGTGTTCAAAAACATGAAGAGGCTGAAAATGTGTGAAAAACATGAAGAGGCTGAAAAGGTGTGAAAAATATGAAGAGTCTAAAGGTGTCAAAAATATGAGGAGCATGAAACGGTCTGAAAAATAGAAGCAGAATTAAACGGTGTTGAAAAACATGAAGAGCCTGAAAACGTGTGAAAAATATGAAGAGCTTCAAAAGGTGTGAAAAATATGAGGAGCATGAAACGGTCTGAAAAATAGAAGCAGCATGAAACGGTGTTGAAAAACATGAAGAACCTGAAAACGTGTGAAATATATGAAGAGCTTCAAAAGGTGGGAAAAATATGAAGAACTTCAAAAGGTGTCAATAATGAGATGAGCATGAAACGGTCTGAAAAATAGGAGGAGCATGAAGTGGTCTTGAAAAACATGAAGAGCCTGAAAAGGTGTGAAAAATATGAAGAGCTTCAAAAGTTATCAAAAATATGAAGAGTATGAAACCGTCTGAAAAATAGGAGGAGCATGAAGCGGTGTGGAAAACCATGAAGTGCTTGAAAAGGTGTGAAAAATATGAAGAGTTACTAAAGGTGTCAAAAATATGAGGAGCATTAAACGGTCAGAAAAATAGGAGGATCATGAAATGGTGTTCAAAAACATGAAGAGCCTGAAAAGGTGTGAAAAACATGAAGAGCCTGAAAACGTGTGAAAAATATGAAGAGCTTCAAAACGTGTCAAAAATATGAGGAGCAGGAAACGGTCTGAAAAATAGGAGGAGCATGAAGCAGTGTTGAAAAACATGAAGAGCCTGAAAAGGTGTGGAAAATATGAAGCGCTTCAAAAGGTGAGAAAAATATGAGGTGCAAGTAACGGTCTGAAAAATAGGAGGAGCATGAAGCGGTGTTGAAAAACAAGAAGAGCCTGAAAACGTGTGAAAAATATGAAGAGCATCAAAAGGTGTGAAAAATATGAGGAGCAGGAAACGGTCTAAAAAATAGAAGCGGCATGAAATGGTGTTCAAAAACATGAAGAGACTGAAAAGATGTGAAAATTATGAAGAGCTTCAAAAGGTGTGAAATACATGAGGCGCATGAAACGGTCTGAAAAATAGGAGAAGCATGAAGTGGTGTTGAAACACATGAAGAGCCTGAAAAGGTGTGAAAAATATGAAGAGCTTCAAAATGTGTCAAACATATGAAGAACATGAAAAGGTCTGAAAAATAGGAGGATCATGAAGCAGTGTTCAAAAACATGAAGAGCCTGAAAATGTGTGAAAAATATAAAGAGCTTCAAAATGTGTCAAATATATGAGGAGCATGAAACGGTCTGAAAAATAGGAGGAGCATGAAACGGTGATTAAAAACATGAAGAGCCTGAAAAGGTGTGAAAAATATGAAGAGCTTCAAAAGCTGTGAAATACATGAGGAGCATGAAACAGGCCGAAAAATACGAGAAGCATGAAGTGATGTGGAAAAACATGAAGAGCCTAAAAAGTTGTGAGAAATATGAAGAGCTTCAAAAGATGTGAAATACATGAGGAGCATGAAACTCTCTGAAAAATAGGAGGAGCATGAAGCGGTGTTCAAAAATATGAAAAGCCTAAAAAGTTGTGAGAAATATGAAGAGCTTCAAAAGGTGTCAAAAATGAGATGAGCATGAAGCGGTCTGAAAAATATGTGGAGCATGAAGCCGTGTTGAGAAACATGAAGAGCCTAAAAAGTTGAGAAAAATCTGAAAAGCTTCAAAAGGTGTCAAAAATGAGATGAGCATGAAACAGTCTGAAAAATAGGAGGATCATGTAACGGTGTTGAAAAACATGAAGAGCCTGAAAAGGTGTGAAAAATATGAGGAGCTTCAAAAGGTGTGAAAAATATGAGGAGCATGAAACAGTCTGAAAAATAGGAGTAGCATGAAGCTGTGTTCAAAAACATGAAGAGCCTGAAAAGGTGTGAAAAATATGAGGAGCTTCAAAAGGTGTGAAAAATATGAGGAGCATGAAACGGTCTGAAAAAGAGAAGCAGCATGAAACGGTGTTGAAAAACATGAAGAGCCTGAAAAGGTGTGAAAAATATGAAGAGCTGCAAAAGGTGTCAAAAATATGAAGAGCATGAAACGGTCTTAAAAATAGGAGGATCTTGAAGCGGTGTTCAAAATCATGAAGAGACTGAAAACTTGTGAAAAATATGAAGAGCTGCAAAAGGTGTCAAAAATATGAGGAGCATGAAACGGTCTGATAAATAGGAGCATGAAACGGTGATAAAAAACATGAAGAGCCTGAAAAGGTGTGAAAAATATGAAGAGGTTCAAAAGGTGTGAAATTCATGAGGAGCATGAAATGATCTGAAAAATAGGAGAAGAATGAAGTGGTGGGGAAAAACATGAAGAGCCTGAAAAGGTGTGAAAAATATGAAGAGCTTCAAGAGGTGTCAAATATATGAAGAGCATGAAACGGTCTCAAAAATAGCAGGAGCATGAAGCGGTGTTGAAAAACATGAAGAGTCTGAAAACCTGTGAAAATATGAAGAACTTCAAAAATATGAAAGATATGAAGAGCTTCAAAAGGTGTCAAAAATGAGATGTGCATGAAACGGTCTGAAAAATAGGAGGAGCATGAAGTGGTGTTGAAAAACGTGAAGAACCTGAAAAGGTGTGAGAAATATGAAGAGCTTCAATAGATGTCAAAAATATGAGGAGCATGAAACGGTCTGAAAAAGAGGAGGAGCACGAAGCGGTGTTGAAAAACATGAAGAGCCTGAAAAGGTGTGAAAAATATGAAGAGCTTCAAAATGTGTCAAAATTATGAGGAGCATGAAACGGTCAGAAAAATAGAAGGAGCATGAAGCGGTGTTGAAAAACATGAAGAGCCTGAAAAGGTGTGAAAACCATGAAGAGCTTCAAAAGGTGTGAAAAATATGAAGAGCTTCAAATGGTGTCAAAAATGAGAAGAGCATAAAAGGGTCTGAAAAATAGGAGGAGCATGACGTGGTGTTGAAAAAAATGAAGAGCCTGAAAAGGTGTGAAATATATGAGAGCTTCAAAACATGTCAAAAATATGAGGAGAATGAAACGGTATGAAAAATAGGAGGAGCATGAAGCGGTGTGGAAAACCATGAAGTGCTTGAAAAGGTGTGAAAAATATGAAGAGTTTCTAAAGGTGTCAAAAATATGAGGAGCATTAAACAGTCTGAAATATAGGAGAAGCATGAATTGGTGTTGAAAAACATGAAGAGCCTGAAAAGCTGTGAAAAATATGAAGAGCTTCAAAAGGTGTCAAAAATATGAGGAGCATGAAACGGTCTGAAAAATAGGAAGAGCATGAAGCAGTGTGCAAAAACATGAAGAGCTTGAAAAGGTGTGAAAAATATGAAGAGCTTCAAAAGGTGTCAAAAATATGAGGAGCATGAAACGGTCTGAAAAATAGGAGGAGGATGAAACGGTGTTCAAAAACATGAAGAGCCTGTAAAGGTGTGAAAAATATGAAGAGCTTTAAAAGGTGTGAAATACATGAGGAGCATGAAACTCTCTGAAAAATAAAAGGAGCAAGAAGGGGTGTTCAAAAACATGAAGAGGCTGAAAATGTGTGAAAAACATGAAGAGGCTGAAAAGGTGTGAAAAATATGAAGAGTCTAAAGGTGTCAAAAATATGAGGAGCATGAAACGGTCTGAAAAATAGAAGCAGAATTAAACGGTGTTGAAAAACATGAAAAGCCTGAAAACGTGTGAAAAATAAAGAGCTTAAAAAGGTGTGAAAAATATGAGGAGCATGAAACGGTCTGAAAAATAGAAGCAGCATGAAACGGTGTTGAAAAATATGAAGAACCTGAAAACGTGTGAAATATATGAAGAGCTTCAAAAGGTGGGAAAAATATGAAGAACTTCAAAAGGTGTCAAAAATGAGATGAGCATGAAACGGTCTGAAAAATAGGAGGAGCATGAAGTGGTCTTGAAAAACATGAAGAGCCTGAAAAGGTGTGAAAAATATGAAGAGCTTCAAAAGTTATCAAAAATATGAATAGCATGAAACCGTCTGAAAAATAGGAGGAGCATGAAGAGGTGTGGAAAACCATGAAGTGCTTGAAAAGGTGTGGAAAATATGAAGAGTTTCTAAAGGTGTCAAAAATATGAGGAGCATTAAACGGTCAGAAAAATAGGAGGATCATGAAATGGTGTTCAAAAACATGAAGAGCATGAAAAGGTGTGAAAAATATGAAGAGCCTGAAAACGTGTGAAAAATATGAAGAGCTTCAAAACGTGTCAAAAATATGAGGAGCATGAAACGGTCTGAAAAATAGGAGGAGCATGAAGCGGTGTTGAAAAACATGAAGAGCCTGAAAAGGTGTGGAAAATATGAAGCGCTTCAAAAGGTGAGAAAAATATGAGGTGCAAGAAACGGTCTGAAAAATAGGAGGAGCATGAAGCGGTGTTGAAAAACAAGAAGAGCCTGAAAACGTGTGAAAAATATGAAGAGCATCAAAAGGAGTGAAAAATATGAGGAGCAGGAAACGGTCTAAAAAATAGAAGCGGCATGAAATGGTGTTCAAAAACATGAAGAGACTGAAAAGATGTGAAAATTATGAAGAGCTTCAAAAGGTGTGAAAAATATGAGGAGCATGAAACGGTCTGAAAAATAGGAGAAGCATGAAACGGTGATAAAAAACATGAAGAGCCTGAAAAGGTGTGAAAAATATGAAGAGCTTCAAAAGGTGTGAAATTCATGAGGAGCATGAAATGGTCTGAAAAATAGGAGAAGAATGAAGTGGTGGGGAAAAACATGAAGAGCCTGAAAAGGTGTGAAAAATATGAAGAGCTTCAAGAGGTGTCAAATATATGATGAGCATGAAACGGTCTGAAAAATAGGAGGATCATGAAGCGGTGATCAAAAACATGAAGAGCCTAAAAATGTGTGAAAAATATAAAGAGCTTCAAAATGTGTGAAATTCATGAGGATCATGAAACGGTCTGAAAAATAGGAGAAGCATGAAGTGGTGTGGAAAAACATGAAGAGCCTGAAAAGGTGTGAAAAATATGAAGAGCTTCAAAAGGTGTCAAAAATATGAAGAGCATGAAACGGTCTGAAAAATAGGAGGATCATGAAGCAGTGTTCAAAAATTTGAAGAGCCTGAAAAGGTGTGAAAAATATGAAGAACTGCAAAAGGTGTCAAAAATATGAGGAGCATGAAACGGTCTGGAAAATAGGAGGAGCATGAAGCGGTGTTCAAAAACATGAGAAGCCTGAAAAGTTGTGAAAAATATGAAGAGCTTCAAAAGGTGTGAAATACATGAGGAGCATGAAACGGTCTGAAATTGGAGGAGCATGAAGCGGTGTTCAAAAACATGAAGAGCCTGAAAACGTGTGAAAAATATGAAGAGCTTCAAAAGGTGTGAAATACATGAGGAGCATTAAACGGACTGAAAAATAGGAGGAGCATGAAACGGTGTTCAAAAACAGGAAGATACTGAAAAGTTGTGAAAAATATGAAGAGCTTCAAAAGGTGTCAAAAATATGAGGAGCATGAAACGGTCTGAAAAATAGGAGGAGCATGAAGCGGTGTTGAAAAACAAAAAGAGCCTGAAAACGTGTGAAAAATATGAAGAGCCTGAAAAGGTGTGAAAAATATGAAGAGCTTCAAAAGGTGTAAAAAATGAGATGAGCATGAAACCGTCTGAAAAATAGGAGGAGCATGAAGTGTTGTTGAAAAAAATGAAGAGCCTGAAAAGGTGTGAAACATATGAAGAGCTTCAAAAGGTGTCAAAATTATGAGGAGCATGAAACGGCCTGAAAAATTGGAGGATCATGAAGCGGTGATCAAAAACATGAAGAGCCTGAAAATATGTGAAAAATATAAAGAGCTTCAAAATGTGTGAAATTCATGAGGATCATGAAACGGTCTGAAAAACAGGAGAAGCATGAAGTGGTGTGGAAAAACATGAAGAGCCTGAAAAGATGTGAAAAATATGAAGAGCTTCAAAATGTGTCAAAACTATGAGGAGTATGAAACGGTCTGAAAAATAGGAGCAGCATGAAACGGTGTTCAAAAACATGAAGAGCCTGAAAAGGTGTGAAAAATATGAAGAGCTTCAAAAGGTGTGAAATACATGAGGAGGATGAAACCGTCTGAAAAATAGGAGGAGCATGAAGCGTTGTTCAAATATATGAAGAGCCTGAAAAGGTGTGAAATATATGAAGAGATTCAAAACGTGTCAAAAATATGAGGAGCATGAAACGGTCTGAAAAAAAGGAGGAGCAGGAAACCGTGTTCAAAAACATGAAGAGCCTGAAAAGGTGTGAAAAATATGAAGAGCTTCAAAAGGTGTTAAAAATAGGAGGAGCATGAAGCGGTGTTGAAAAACATGAAGAGGCTGAAAATGTGTGTAAAATATGAAGAGCTTCAAAACGTGACAAAAATATTAGGAGCATGAAACAGTCTGAAATATAGGTGGATCAAGAAGCGGTGTTGAAAACATGAAGAGCGTGAAAACATGTGAAAAATATGAAGAGCTTCAAAAGGTGTGAAAAATATGAAGAGCTTCAAAAGTTGTGAAAAATATGAAGAGCTACACAAGACGTGAAAAACATGAGGAGCATGAAACGGTCTGAAAAATAGGAGGAGCATGAAGCAGTGTTGAAAAACATGAAAACCTGAAAATGTGTGAAAAATATGAAGGGCTTCAAAAGGTGTCAAATATATGAGGAGCATGAAACGGTCTGAAAAATAGGAGGAGCATGAAGCGGTGTTCAAAAAAATGAAGAGCCTGAAAAGGTGTGAAAAATACGAAGTGCTTCAAAAGGTGTCAAAAATATGAGGAGCATGAAACGGTCTGAAAAATAGGAGGAGCATGAAGCGGTGTTCAAGAAAATGAAGAGCCTGAAAAGGTGTGAAAAATATGAAGTGCTTCAAAAGGTGTCAAAAATATGAGGAGCTTGAATCGGTCTGAAAAATAGGAGGAGCATGAAGCGGTGTTGAAAAAAATGAAGAGCCTGAAAAGGTGTGAAATATATGAAGAGCCTCAAAACGTGTCAAATATAAGAGGAGCATGAAACGGTCTGAACAATAGGAGGAGCATGAAGCAGTGTTCAAAACATGAAGAGCCTGAAAAAGTGTGAAAAATATTAAGAGCTTCAAAAGGTGTGAAAAATATGAGGAGCATGAAACGGTCTGAAAAATAGGAGGAGCATGAAGCCGTGTTGAAAAACATGAAGAGCCTGAAAGTGTGTAACAAATATGAAGAGTTTCAGAAGGTGTCAAAAATGAGAAGAGCATGAAACGGTCTGAACAATAGGAGGAGCATGAAGTGGTGTTGAAAAACATGAAGAGCCTGAAAAAGTGTGAAATATATGAAGAGCTTCAAAAGGTGTGAAGTACATGAGAAGAATGAAACCGTCCGAAAAATAGGAGGAGCATGAAGTGGTGTTCCAATACATGAAGAGCCTGAAAAGGTGTGAAATATATGAAGAGATTCAAAAGCTGTCAAAAATATGAGGAGCATGAAACGGTCTGAAAAAAAGGAGGAGCAGGAAACCGTGTTCAAGAATATGAAGAGCCTGAAAAGGTGTGAAAAATTTGAGGTGCTTCAAAAGGTTTGAAAATTCGGAGGAGCATGTAGCGATGTTCAAATACATGAAGAGCCTGAAAATGTGTGTAAAATATGAAGAGCTTCAAAACGTGACAAAAATATGAGGAGCATGAAACGATCGGAAAAATAGGAGGATCAAGAAGCGGTGTTGAAAAACATGAAGATCTGAAAACTTGTGAAAAACATGAAGAGCCTGAAAATGTGTGAAAAGTATGAAGAGCTTCAAAATGTGTCAAAAATATGAGGAGCATGAAACGGTCTGAAATATAGGAGGAGCATGAAGCGGTGTTGAAAAACCTGAAGAGACTGAAAACGTGTGAAATACATGAAGAGCTTCAAAAGGTGTGAAAAATATGAAGAGCTTCAAAAGGTGTCAAAAATATGAGGAGCATGAAACGGTCTGAAAAATAGGAGGAGCATGAAACGGTGTTCAAAAACATGAAGCGGCGAAAAGGTGTGAAAGATATCAAGAGCCTCAAAATGTGTGAAATACATGAGGACCATGAAACGGTCTGAAAAAAAGGAGGAGCATGAAGCGGTGTTGAAAAACATGAAGAGCCTGAAAATGTGTGAAATATATGAAGAGCTTCAAAAAGTGTGAAAAATATGAAGAGCTTCAAAAGGTGTGAAATACATGAGGAGCATGAAACGGTCTGAAAAATAGGAGGAGCATGAAGTGGTGTTGAAAAACATGAAGAGCCTGAAAATGTGTGAAAAATATGAAGAGTTTCAAAAGGTGTGAAAAATATGAGGAGCATGAAACGGTCTGAAAAATAGGAGTGGCATGAAGCCGTGTTGAAAAACATGAAGAGCCTGAAAGGGTGTAACAAATATGAAGAGCTTCAGAAGGTGTCAAAAATGAGATGAGCATGAAACGGTTTGAAAAATAAGAGGAGCATGAAGTGGTGTTGAAAAACATGAAGAGCCTGAAAAAGTGTGAAATATATGAAGAGCTTCAAAAGGTGTGAAGTACATGAGGAGAATGAAACCGTCCGAAAAATAGGAGGAGCATGAAGTGGTGTTCCAATATATGAAGAGCCTGAAAAGGTGTGAAATATATGAAGAGATTCAAAAGGTGTCAAAAATATGAGGAGCATGAAACGGTCTGAAAAAAAGGAGGAGCAGGAAACCGTGTTCAAGAACAAGAAGAGCCTGAAAAGGTGTGAAAAATTTGAGGTGCTTCAAAAGGTGTGAAAATTAGGAGGAGCATGAAACGGTCTGAAAAATAGGAGGATCAAGAAGCGGTGTTGAAAAACATGAACATCTGAAAACTTGTGAAAAATATAAAGAGCTTCAAAAGGTGTGAAAAACATGAAGAGCTTCAAAAGGTGTCAAAAATGAGATGAGCATGAAACGGTCTGAAAAATAGGAGGAGCATGAAGCGCTGTTGAAAATCATGAAGAGCCAGAAAAGGTGTGAAAAATATGAAGAGCTTCAAAAGGTGTCAAAAATATGAGGAGCATGAAACGGTCTGAAAAATATGTGGAGCATAAAGTGGTGTTGAAAAACATGAAGCCTCAAAAGGTGTGAAATACTTGAGGAGCATGATTCGGTCTGAAAAATTGGAGGAGCATGAAGCGGTGTTGAAAAACATGAAGAGCCTGAAAATGTGAGAAAAATATGAAGAGCTACAAAAGGTGTGAAGTACAGGAGGAGCATTAATCGGTCTGAAAAATAGGAGTAGCATGAAGCGGTGTTGAAAAACATGAAGAGCCTCAAAATGTGTGAAAAATATGAAGAGCTTCAAATGGTGTGAAAAATACGAGGAGCATGAAGAGGTGTTCAAAAACATGAAAAGCCTGAAATGTTGTAAAAAATATGAAAAGCTTCAAAAGGTGTCAAAAATATGAGGAGCATGAAACGGTCTGAAAAACCGGAGGAGCATGAAGCGGTGTTCAAAAACATGAAGAGCCTGAAAAGGTGTGAAAAATTTGAAGTGCTTCAAAAATGTGAAATATATGAAGAGCTTCAAAAGGTGTGAAATATATGAAGAGCTTCAAAAGGTGTCAAAAATTAGATGAGCAAGAAACGGTCTGAAAAATAGGAGGAGCATGAAGTGGTGTTGAAAAACATGAAGAGCCTGAAAATGTGTGAAATATATGAAGAGCTTCAAAATGTGTGAAAAATATGAAGAGCTTCAAAAGGTGTCAAAAATATGAAGAGCATTAAACGGTCGCAAAAATAGGAGGAACTTGAAGTGGTGTTCGAACACATGAAGAGTCTGAAAAGGTGTGAAATATAAGAAGAGTTTCAAAAGGTGTCAAAATTATGAGGTGCATGAAACGGTCTGAAAAATAGGAGGATCATGAAACAGTGTTGAAAAACATGAAGAGCCTGAAAAGGTGTGAAAAATATGAAGAGCTTCAAAACGTGTCAAAAATATGAGGAGAATGAAACTGTCTGAAAAATAGGAGAAGCATGATGCGGTGTTGAAAAATATGAAGAGCCTGAAAACGTGTGAAAAATATGAAGATCTTCAAAAGGAATGAAAAATATGAGGAGCTTCAAAAGGTGTCAAAAATGAGATGAACATGAAACGGTCTGAGAAATAGAAGGAGCATGAAGTTCTTTTCAAAAAAATGAAGAATCTGAAAAGGTGTGAAGTATATGAAGATTTCAAAAGGTGTCAAAAATATGAGGAGCATGAAACGGTCTGAAAAATAGGAGGAGTATGAAGTCATGATGAAAAACATGAAGAGCGTGAAAATGTGTGAAAAATACGAAGAGCTTCAATAGGTGTCACAAATATGAGGAGCATGAAACGGTCTGAAATATATGAGGAGCATGAAGCGGTGTTCAAAAACATGAAGAGCCTGAAAACGTGTGAAAAATCTGAAGAGCTTCAAAAATGTGAAAAATATGAAGAGCTTCAAAAGGTGTGAAATATATGAAGAGCTTCAAAAGGTGTCAAAAATTAGATGAGCATGAAACTGTCTGAAAAATAGGAGGAGCATGAAGTGTTATTGAAAATCATGACTAGCCTGAAAAGGTGTGTAAAATATGAAGAGCTTCAAAATGTGTGAAATAAATGAGGAGCATGAAACGGTCTGAAAAATAGGAGGAGCATGAAGCGGTTTTCAAAAATATGAAGAGCCTGAAAATTTGTGAAAACTATGAAGAGCTTCAGAAGGTGTCATAAATTAGATGAGCATGAAACGGTCTGAAAAATAGGAGGAGCATGAAGCCGTGTTGAAAAACATTAACAGCCTGAAAATGTGTGAAATATATGAAGAGCTTCAAAAGATTTCAGAAATGAGAGGAGCATGAAATGGTCTGAAAAATAGGAGGAGCATGAAGCGGTGTTGAAAAACATGAGGAGCCTGAAAAGGTGTGAAAAATATGAAGAGCTTCAAAAGTTGTGAAAAATATGAAGAGCTTCAAATGCTGTCAAAAATGAGATGAGCATGAAACGGTCTGAGAAATAGGAGAAGCATGAAGTGGTGTTGAAAAATATGAAGAGCCTGAAAAAGTGTGAAATATATGAAGAGCTTCAAAAGGCGTGAAAAATATGAAGAGCTTTAAAAGAGGTCAAAAATATGAGGAGCATGAAACGGTCTGAAAAATAGGAGGAGCATTGTAGCATTGTTCAAAAACTTGAAGAGCCTGAAAAGGTGTGAAAAATATGAAGAGCTTCAAAAGTGTCAAAAATATGAGGAGCATGAAATGGTCTGAAAAATACTAGGAGCATGAAACGGTGTTCAAAAACAGGAGGAGCCTGAAAAGGTGTGAAAAATATGAAGAGCTTCAAAAGGTGTCAAAAATATGAGGAGCATGAAACGGTCTGAAAAATAGGAGGAGCATGAAGTGGTGTTGAAAAACATGAAGAGCCTGAAAAGGTGTGAAAAATATGAAGAGCTTCAAAAGCTGTGAAAAATATGAGGAGCACCAAATGGTCTGAAAAATTAGAGGAGCATGAAGCTGTGTTGAAAAACATGAAGAGCCTGAAAAGGTGTAGAAAATATGAAGAGCTTCAAAAGGTGTCAAAAATATGAGGAACATGTAACGGTCTGAAAAATAGGAGGAGCATGAAGTGGGGTTGAAAATCATGAAGAGCCTGAAAAGGTGTGAAAAATATGAAGAGCTTCAAAAGGAGTGAAATACATGAGGAGCATGAAACCGTCGCAAAAATAGGAGGAACTTGAAGTGGTGTTCGAAAACATGAAGAGTCTGAAAAGGTGTGAAATATAAGAAGAGCTTCAAAGGGTGTCAAAATTATGAGGAGCATGAAACGGTCTGAAAAATAGGAGGATCATGAAGCGTTGTTGAAAAACATGAACAGCCTGAAAAGGTGTGAATAATATGAAGAGATTCAAAGGTTTAAAATATATGAGGAGCATGAAACGGTCTGAAAAATAGAAGCAGCATAAAACGGTGTTCAAAGACATGAAGAGCCTGAAAAGGTGTGAAAAATACGAAGAGCTTCAAAAGGTGTGAAATACATGAGGAGGAAGAAACGGTCAGAAAAATAGGAGGAGCATGAAGCGGTATTCTAAACATGAAAAGCCTGAAAAAGTGTGAAAAATATGATGAGCTTCACTTGTTTGAAAAATAAGAAGAGCCTGAAAAGGTGTGAAAAATATGAAGAGCAACAAAAGGTGTCAAAAATATGAGGAGCATGAAATGGTCTGCAAAAAAGGAAAAGCATGAAGTGGTGTTGAAAAACTTGAAGAGCCTGAAAAGGTGTGAAAAATATGAAAAGCTTCAAAAGGTGTCAAAATATGAGGAGCATGAAACGGTCTGAAAAATAGGAGGAGCATGAAGCAGTGTTCAAAAACATGAAGAGCCTGAAAAGGTTTGAAAAATATGAAGAGCTTCTAAAGGTGTCAAAAATATGAGGAGCATGAAACAGTCTTAAAAATAGCAGGAGCATGAAGCGGTGTTGAAAAACATGAAGAGCCTGAAAAGGTGTGAAAAATATGAAGAGCTTCAAAAGATGTGAAAAATATGAGGAGCATGAAACTGTCTGAAAAATAGAAACAGCATGAAACGGTGTTGAAAAACATGAAGAGCCTGAAAATGTGTGAAAAACATGAAGAGCCTGAAAAGGTGTGAAAAATATGAAGAGTTTCAAAAGGTGTGAAAAATATGAAGAGCTTCAAAAGGTGTCAAAAATGAGATCAACAAGAAACCGTCTGAAAAATAGGAGGAGCATGAAGCGGTGTTGAAAAATATGAAGAGCTTGAAAAGGTGTGAAAAATATGAAGAGCTTATAAATGTGTCAAATATATGAGGAGCATGAATCGGTCTGAAAAATAGGAGGAGCATGAAGTGGTGTTGAAAAACATTAAGAGCCTGAAAAGGTGTGTAAAATATGAAGAGCTTCAAAAAGTGTCAAAAATATGAGGAGCATGAAACTGTCTGAAAAATAGGAGGAGCATGAAACGGTGATCAAAAACATGAAGAGCCTGAAAAGGTTTGAAAAATATGAAGAGCTTCAAAAGATGTGAAATACATGAGGAGCATGAAACGGGCTGAAAAATAGGAGAAGCATGAAGTGGTGTGGAAAAACATGAACAGCCTGAAAAGGTGTGAAAAATATGAAGAGCTTCAAAAGGTGTGAAATACATGAGGAGCATGAAACTCTTTGAAAAATAGGAGGAGCATGAAGCTGTTTTCAAAATCATGAAGAGCCTGAAAAGTTGTCAAAAATATGAAAAGCTTCAAAAGGTGTCAAATATGAGATGAGCATGAAACGGTCTGAAAAATAGGAAAATCATGAAAAGGTGTTGAAAAATATGAAGTCACTAAAAGTTGTGAAAAATAGAAAGAGCTTCAAAAGGTGTCAAAAATATGAGGAGCATCAAACGGTCTGAAAAATGAGAGGAGCATTAAGCGGTCGTCAAAAACATGAAGAGCCTGAAAAGGTGTGAAAAATAGGAAGAGCTTCAAAAGGTGTGAAATATATGAGGAGCATGAAACGGTCTGAAAATTAGGAGAAGCATGAAGTGGTGTGGAAAAATATGAAGAGCCTGAAAAGGTGTGAAAAATATGAAGAGCTTCAAAATGGGTCAAAAATATGAAGAGCATGAAACGGTCTGAAAAATAGGAGAATCATGAAGCGGTGTTCAAAAACATGAACAGCCTGAAAAGGTGTGAAAAATATGAAGAGCTTCAAAAGTTGTGAAATACATGAGGAGCATGAAACTCTCTGAAAAATAGGAGGAGCATGAAGCGGTGATCAAAAACATGAAGAGCCTAAAGAGTAGTGAAAATTATGAAAAGCTTCAAAAGGTGTCAAAAATGAGATGAGCATGAAACGGTCTGAAAAATAGGAGGATCATGAAACGGTGTTCAAAAACATGAAGAGCCTGAAAAGGTGTGAAAAATATGAAGAGCTATAAAAGGTGTCAAAAATATGAGAAGCATGAAAGGGTTTTAAAAAGAGGAGGAGCAAGAAGAAGTGTTCAAAAACATGAAGAGCCTGAAAAGGTGTGAAAAATATGAAGAGCTTCAAAAGGTGTGAAAAATATGAAGAGCTTCAAAAGATGTGAAAAATATGAGGAGCATGAAACGGTCTGAAAAATAGAAGCAGCATGAAGCGGTGTTGAAAAACATGAAGAACCTGAAAAGGTGTGAGAAATATGAAGAGCTTCAATAGGTGTCAAAAATATGAGGAGCATGAAACGGTCTTAAAAAGACTAGGAGAATGAAGTTGTGTTGCAAAACATGAAGAGCCTGAAAAGGTGTGAAAAACATGAAGAGCCTGAAAAGGTGTGAAAAATATGAAGAGCTTCATAAGGTGTGAAATACATGAGGAGCATGAAACTCTCTGAAAAATAGGAGGAGCATGAAGTGGTGTTGTAAAACTTGAAGAGCCTGAAAAGGTGTGAAAAATATGAAGAGCTTCAAAAGGTGTCAAAAATATGAGGAGGAGGAAACGGTCTGAAAAATAGGAGGATCATGAAACGGTGTGCAAAAACATGAAGAGCCTGAATAGGTGTGAAAAATATGAAGAGCTTCAAAAGGTGTCAAAAATATGACGAGCATGAAACGGTCTGAAAAATAGGTGGAGCATGAAGCGGTGTTCAAAAACATGAAGAGCCTGAAAACGTGTGAAAAATATGAAGAGCTTCAAAAGGTGTCAAATACATGAGGATCTTAAACGGTCTGAAAAAAGGGGGAGCATGAAGCGGTGTTCAAAATAGGAAGAGCCTGAAAAGTTGTGAAAAATATGAAGAGCTTCAAAAGGTGTGAAAATTATGAGGAGCATGAAACGGTCTGAAAAATAGGAGGAGCATGAAGCTGTGTTCAAAATCACGAAGAGCCTGAAAAGGTGTGAAAAATATGAAGAGCTTTAAAAGGTGTGAAAAATATGAGGTGCATGAAACGGTCTGAAAAATAGGAGGAGCATGATGCGGTGTTGAAAAATATGAAGAGCCTGAAAAGGTGTGAAAAATATGAAGAGCTTCAAAAGGTGTCAAAAATATGAGGAGCATGAAACGGTCTGAAAATTAGGAGGAGCATGAAGCGTTGTTGAAAAACATGAAGAGCATGAAAAGGTGTGAAAATATGAAGATCTTCTAAAGGTGTCAAAAATATGAGGAGCATGAAACGGTCTTAAAAATTGGAGGAGCATGAAGCGGTGTTGAAAATCATGAAGGGCCTGAAAAGGTGTGAAAAATATGAAGAGTTTCAAAAGGTGTGAAAATATGAAGAGCTTCAAAAGGTGTCAAAAATGAGATCAACATGAAACCGTCTGAATAATAGGAGGAGCATGCAGCGGTGTTGAAAAATATGAAGATCCTGAAAAGGTGTGAAAATATGAAGAGCTTCTAAATGTGTCAAATATATGAGGAGCATGAAACGGTCTGAAAAATAGGAGGATCATGAAACGGTGTGCAAAAACATGAAGAGCCTGAATAGGTGTGAAAAATATGAAGAGCTTCAAAAGGTGTCAAAAATATGACGAGCATGAAACGGTCTGAAAAATAGGAGGAGCATGAAGCTGTGTTCAAAAACATGAAGAGCCTGAAAAGGTGTGAAAAATATGAAGAGCTTTAAAAGGTGTCAAGAATATGAGGAGCATGAAACGGTCTGAAAAATAGGAGGAGAATGAATCGGTGTTGAAAAACATAAGGAGCATGAAAAGGTGTGAAAAATATGAAGAGCTTTAAAAGGTGTGAAAAATATGAGGTGCATGAAACGCTCTGAAAAATAGGAGGAGCATGATGCGGTGTTGAAAAATATGAAGAGCCTGAAAAGGTGTGAAAAATATGAAGAGCTTCAAAAGGTGTCAAAAATATGAGGAGCATGAAACGGTCTGAAAATTAGGAGGAGCATGAAGCGTTGTTGAAAAACATGAAGAGCATGAAAAGGTGTGAAAATATGAAGATCTTCTAAAGGTGTCAAAAATATGAGGAGCATGAAACGGTCTTAAAAATTGGAGGAGCATGAAGCGGTGTTGAAAATCATGAAGGGCCTGAAAAGGTGTGAAAAATATGAAGAGTTTCAAAAGGTGTGAAAATATGAAGAGCTTCAAAAGGTGTCAAAAATGAGATCAACATGAAACCGTCTGAATAATAGGAGGAGCATGCAGCGGTGTTGAAAAATATGAAGATCCTGAAAAGGTGTGAAAATATGAAGAGCTTCTAAATGTGTCAAATATATGAGGAGCATGAAACGGTCTGAAAAATAGGAGGATCATGAAACGGTGTGCAAAAACATGAAGAGCCTGAATAGGTGTGAAAAATATGAAGAGCTTCAAAAGGTGTCAAAAATATGACGAGCATGAAACGGTCTGAAAAATAGGAGGAGCATGAAGCTGTGTTCAAAAACATGAAGAGCCTGAAAAGGTGTGAAAAATATGAAGAGCTTTAAAAGGTGTCAAGAATATGAGGAGCATGAAACGGTCTGAAAAATAGGAGGAGAATGAATCGGTGTTGAAAAACATAAGGAGCATGAAAAGGTGTGAAAAATATGAAGAGCTTTAAAAGGTGTGAAAAATATGAGGTGCATGAAACGCTCTGAAAAATAGGAGGAGCATGATGCGGTGTTGAAAAATATGAAGAGCCTGAAAAGGTGTGAAAAATATGAAGAGCTTCAAAAGGTGTCAAAAATATGAGGAGCATGAAACGGTCTGAAAATTAGGAGGAGCATGAAGCGTTGTTGAAAAACATGAAGAGCATGAAAAGGTGTGAAAATATGAAGATCTTCTAAAGGTGTCAAAAATATGAGGAGCATGAAACGGTCTTAAAAATTGGAGGAGCATGAAGCGGTGTTGAAAATCATGAAGGGCCTGAAAAGGTGTGAAAAATATGAAGAGTTTCAAAAGGTGTGAAAATATGAAGAGCTTCAAAAGGTGTCAAAAATGAGATCAACATGAAACCGTCTGAATAATAGGAGGAGCATGCAGCGGTGTTGAAAAATATGAAGATCCTGAAAAGGTGTGAAAATATGAAGAGCTTCTAAATGTGTCAAATATATGAGGAGCATGAAACGGTCTGAAAAATAGGAGGATCATGAAACGGTGTTCAAAAACATGAAGAGCCTGAAGAGGTGTGAAAAATATGAAGAGCTTCAAAAGGTGTCAAAAATATGACGAGCATGAAACGGTCTGAAAATTAGGAGGAGCATGAAGCTGTGTTCAAAAACATGAAGAGCCTGAAAAGGTGTGAAAAATATGAAGAGCTTCAAAATGTGTCATAAATGAGAAGAACATGAAACGGTCTGAAAATTAGGAGGAGCATGAAGTGGTTTTGAAAAACATGAAGAGCCTGAAAAGGTGTGAAATATATGAAGAGCTTCAAAATGGGTCAAAATTATGAAGAGCATGAAATGGTCTGAAAAATAGGAGGATCATGAAGTGGTGTTCAAAAACATGAAGACCCTGAAAAGTTGTGAAAGATATGAAGAGCTTCAAAAGGTGTGAAAAATATGAGGAGCATGAAACGGTCTGAATAATAGGAGGAGCATGAAACGGTGATCAAAAACATGAAGAGCCTGAAAAGGTGTGAAAAATATGAAGAGCTTCACAGGTGTGAAATACATGAGGAGCATGAAACGGTCTGAAAAATAGGAGAAGCATGAAGTTGGCTGGAAAAACATGAACATCCTGAAAAGGTGTGAAAAATATGAAGAGCTTCAAAAGGTGTCAAAAATGAGATGAGAATGAAACGGTCTGAAAAATAGGAAGATCATGAAACGGTGTTGAAAAACATGAAGAGCCTAAAAGGTGTGAAAAATATGAAGAGCTTCAAAAGGTGTCAAAAAATATGAGGAGCATCAAATGGTCTGAAAAATAGGAGGAGCATGAAGCGGTCGTCAAAAACATGAAGAGCCTAAAAAGGTGTGAAAAATATGAAGAGCTTCAAAATGTGTGAAATACAAGAGGAGCATGAAACGGTCTGAAAATTAGGCGAAGCATGAAGTGGTGTGGAAAAACATGAAGAGCCTGAAAAGGTGTGAAAAATATGAAGAGCTTCAAAATGTGTCAAAAATATGAAGAGCATGAAAGGGTCTGAAAAATAGGAGAATCATGAAGCGGTGTTCAAAAACATGAAGAGCCTGAAAAGGTGTGAAAAATATGAAGAGCTTCATAAGGTGTGAAATACATGCGGAGCATGAAACTCTCTGAAAAATACGAGGAGCATGAAGTGGTGTTCAAAAACATGAAGAGCCTGAAAAGGTGTGAAAAATATGAAGAAATTCAAAAGGTGTCAAAAATATGCGGAGCATGAAACGGTCTGCAAAAAAGGAGGAGCATGAAGCGGTGTTGAAAAACCTGAAGAGCCTGAAAAGGTGTGAAAAATATGAAGAGCTTCAAAAGGTGTCAAAAATATGAGGAGGATGAAACGGTCTGAAAAATAGGTGGAGCATGAAGCAGTGTTGAAAAACCTGAAGAGCCTGAAAAGGTGTCAAAAATATGAAGAGCTTCAAAAGGTGTCAAAAATATGACGAGCATGAAACGGTCTGAAAAATAGGAGGAGCATGAAGCGGTGTTCAAAAACATGCACAGCCTGAAAACGTGTGAAAAATATGAGGAGCTTCAAAAGGTGTCAAATACATGAGGAGCATTTAACGGTCTGAAAAATAGGAGGAGCATGAAGCGGTGTTCAAAATATGAAGAGCCTGAAAAGTTGTGAAAAATATGAAGAGCTTCAAAAGGTGTGAAAAATATGAGGAGCATGAAACGGTCTGAAAAATAGGAGGAGCATGAAGCGGTGTTCAAAATCATGAAGAGCCTGAAAAGGTGTGAAAAATATGAAGAGCTTTAAAACTTGTCAAGAATATGAGGAGCATGAAACGGTCTGAAAAATAGGAGGAGAATGAATCGGTGTTGAAAAACATAAGGAGCCTGAAAAGGTGTTAAAAATATGAAGAGCTTTAAAAGGTGTGAAAAATATGAGGTGCATGAAACGGTCTGAAAAATAGGAAGAGCATGATGCGGTGTTGAAAAATATGAAGAGCCTGAAAAGGTGTGAAAAATATGAAGAGCTTCAAAAGGTGTCAAAAATATGAGGAGCATGAAACGGTCTGAAAAATAGGAGGAGCATGAAGCGTTGTTGAAAAACATGAAGAGCCTGATAAGGTGTGAAAAATATGAAGATCTTCTAAAGGAGTCAAAAATATGAGGAGCATGATACGGTCTTAAAAATAGGTGGAGCATGAAGTGGTGATGAAAATCATGAAGGGCCTGAAAAGCTGTGAAAAATATGAAGAGTTTCAAAAGGTGTGAAAAATATGAAGAGCTTCAAAAGGTGTCAAAAATGAGATCAACATGAAACCGTCTGAAAAATAGGAGGAGCATGAAGCGGTGATGAAAAATATGAAGAGCCTGAAAAGGTGTGCAAATATGAAGAGCTTCTAAATGTGTCAAATATATGAGGAGCATGAAACGGTCTGAAAAATAGGAGGAGCATGAAGTGGTGTTGAAAAACATGAAGAGCCTGAAAAGGTGTGAAAAATATGAAGATCTTCAAAATGTGTCAAAAATATGAGGAGCATGAAACCGTCTGAAAAATAGGAGGAGCATGAAACGGTGATCAAAAACATGAAGAGCCTGAAAAGGTTTGAAAAATATGAAGAGCTTCAAAAGGTGTGAAATATATGAGGAGCATGAAACGGGCTGAAAAATAAGAGAAGCATGAAGTGGTGTGGAAAAACATGAAGAGCCTGAAAAGGTGTGAAAAATATGAAGAGCTTCAAAAGGTGTGAAATACATGAGGAGCATGAAACGGTCTGAAAATTAGGAGAAGCATGAAGTGGTGTGGAAAAACATGAAGAGCCTGAAAAGCTGTGAAAAATATGAAGAGCTTCAAAATGTGTCAAAAATATGAAGAGCATGAAACGGTCTGAAAAATAGGAGAATCATGAAGCGCTGTTAAAAAACATGAACAGCCTGAAAAGGTGTGAAAAACATGAAGAGCTTCAAAAGTTGTGAAATACATGAGGAGCATGAAACTCTCTGAAAAATAGGAGGAGCATGAAGCAGTGTTCAAATATATGAAGAGCCTGAAAAGGTGTGAAAAATATAAAGAGCTTCAAAATGTGTGAAATACATGAGGACCATGAAACAGTCTGAAAAATATGAGAAGCATGAAGTGGTGTTCAAAAACATGAAGAGCCTGAAAAGGTGTGAAATATATGAAGAGCTTCAAAATGTTTCAAAAATATGAGGAGCATGATACGGTCTGAAAAATAGGAGGAGCATGAAGCACTGTTCAGAAACATGAAGAGCCTGACAAGGTGTGAAAAATATAAAGAGCTTCAAAAGGTGTGAAATACATTACGACCATGAAACAGTCTGAAAAATAGGAGGAGCATGAAATGTTGTTGAAAAACTGGAAGAGCCTGAAAACGAGTGAAAAAATATGAAGAGTTTCCAAAGGTGTCAAAAATGAGATGAGCATGAAACAGTCTGAAAAATAGGATGAGCATGAAGCGGTGTTGAAAATCATGAAGAGCCTGAAAAGATGTGAATAATATGTAGAGCTTCAAAAGGTGTGAAAATATGAAGAGCTTCAAAAGCTGTCAAAATAAGATGATCATGAAACGGTCTGAAAATTAGGAGGAGCATGAAGTGGTGTTGAAAAAAAAGAAGAGCCTGAAAAGGTGTGAAATATGTGAAGAGCTTCAAAAGGCGTGAAAATATGAAGAGCTTCAAAAGCTGTCAAAATGAGATGAGAATGAAACGGTCTGAAAATTAGGAGCAGCATGAAACGGTGTTCAAACAAATGAAGAGCCTCAAAATGTGTGAAAAATAAGAAGAGCTTCAAAAGGTGTGAAATACATTTGGAGCATGAAACTGTGTGTAAAATAGGAGGAGCATGAAGTGGTGTTCAAAAACATGAAGAGTCTGAAAAGGTGTGAAAAATATGAAGAGCTTCAAAAGGTGTGAAATACATGAGAGGAATGAAACTGTCTGAAAAATAGGAGGAGCATGAAGCGGTTGTGAAAAACATGAAGAGCCTGAAAAGTTGTGAAAAATATAAAGAGCTTCTAAAGGTGTCAAAAATATGAGGACAATGAAACGCTCTGGAAAAGAGGAGGAGCATGAAGTGGTGTTGAAAAAGATGAAGAGCCTGAAAAGGTGTGAAAAATTTGAAGAGCTTCAAAACGTGTCAAAATTATGAGGAGCATGAAACGGTCTGAAAAATAGGAGGAGCATGAAGTGGTGTTGAAAAACATGAAGAGCCTGAAATGATGTGAAATATATGAAGAGGTTCAAAAGGTGCGAAAAATATGAGGAGGTTCAAAAAGGGTAAAAAATATGAGGAGCAGGAAACGGTCAGAAAAATACGAGGAGCATGAAAAGGTGTTCAAAAACATGAAGAGCCTGAAAAGGTGTGAAAAATATGAAGAGCTTCAAAAGGTATTAAATACATGAATAGCATGAAACGGTCTGAAAAATAGGAGAAGCATGAAGCGGTGTTCAAAAACATGAAGAGCCTGAAAAGGTGTGAAAAATATGAAGAGATTCAAAATGTGTCAAAAATATGAGGAGCATGAAATGGTCTGAAAAATAGGAGGAGCATGAAACGGTGTTCAAAAACATGAAGAACCTGAAAAGGTGTGAAAAATATGAAGAGTTTCTAAAGGTGTCACAAATATGAGGAGCATGAAACGGTCTGAAAAATAGGAAGACCATGAAACGGTGTTCAAAAACATGAAGAGCCTGAAAGGTGGGAAAATTCTGAAGAGATTCAAAAGCTGTGAAATACATGTGGAGCATAAAACGGTCTCAAAAATAGGAGGAGCATGAAGCGGTGTTCGAAAACATGAAGAGCCTGAAAAGGTGAGAAAAATATGAAGAGCCTCAAAACGTGTCAAAAATAGGAAGAGCATTAAACGGTCTGAAAAAATAGGAGGAGCATGAAGCGGTGTTGAAAAACATGAAGAGCCTGAAATGGTGTGAAAAATATGAAGAGCTTCAACAGGTGTGTAAAAGATGAGGAGCATGAAACGGTCGGAAAAATAGGAGGAGCATGAAATGGTGTTCAAAACATGAAGAGCCTGAAAAGGTGTGAAAAATATGAAGAGCTTCAAAGGTATCAAAAATATGAGGAGCATGAAACGGTCTGAAAAATAGGAAGAGCATGAAGTGGTTGTGAAAAACATGAAGAGCCTGAAAAGGTGTGCGAAATACGAAGAGGTTCAAAAGGTGTGAAATACATGAGGAGCATGAAACGGTCTGAAAAATAGGAGGAGCATGAAGTGGTGTTCAAAAACATGAAGAGCCTGAAAAAGTGTGAAAAATATGAAGAGCTTCAAAAAGTGTGAAAAATATGAGGAGCATAAGCGATCTGAAAAATAGGTGGAGCAGGAAGCGGTGTTCAAAAACATGAAGAGCCTGACAGGTGTGAAAAGTATGAAGAGCTTCAAAAAGTGTGAAAAATATGAAGAGCTTCAAAAAGTGTGAAAAATATGAGCAGCATGAAATGGTCTGAAAAACAGGAGAAGAATGAAGAGGTGTTTAAAAACATGAAGAGCCTGAAAAGGTGTGAAATATATGACCAACTTCAAAAGGTTTCAAAAATATGAGGAGCATGAAACGGTCTGAAAAATAGTAGGAGCATGAAGCGGTGTTTAAAAACATGAAGAGCCTGAAAAAGTGTGAAAAATATGAAGAGCTTCAAAAAGTGTGAAAAATATGAGGAGCATAAGCGATCTGAAAAATAGGTGGAGCAGGAAGCGGTGTTCAAAAACATGAAGAGCCTGACAGGTGTGAAAAGTATGAAGAGCTTCAAAAAGTGTGAAAAATATGAAGAGCTTCAAAAGGTGTGAAATAAATGAGTAGCATGAAACGGTCTCAAAAATAGTAGGAGCATGAAGCGGTGTTTAAAAACATGGAGAGCCTGAAAAGTTTTGAAAAATATGAAGAACTTCAAAAGGTGTCAAAAATATGAGGAGCATGAAACGGTCTGAAAAATAGGAGCAGCATGAAATGGTGTTGAAAAACATGAAGATCCTGAAAAGCTGTGAAAAATATGAAGAGCTTCAAAAGGTGTGAAATATATGAGGAGCATGAAACGGTCTGAAAAATCGGAGGAGCATGAAGCTGTGCTCAAAAACATGAAGATCCAGAAAAGGTGTGAAAAATATGAAGAGCTTCGAAAGGTGTGACAAATATGAGGAGCATGAAACGGTCTGAAAATTTGGAGGAGTATGAAACGTGCTGAAAAATAGGAGGAGCATGAAACTGTCAGAAAAATAGGAGGATCATGAAGCCGTGTTGAAAAACATGAAGAGCGTGAAAGGTTGTGAAAAATAGGAGGAGCTTCAAAATGTGTGAAAAATATGAGGACCATGAAACGGTCTGAAAATAGGAGGAGCATGAAGCGGTGATCAAAAACATGAAGAGCATGAAAAGGTGTGAAAAATATGAAGAGCTTCAAAAGGTGTGAAAAATATGAAGAGCTTCAAAAGGTGTCAAAAATGAGAAGAGCATAAAGGGGTCTGAAAAATAGGAGGAGCATGACGTGGTGTTGAAAAAAATGAAGAGCCTGAAAAGGTGTGAAATATATGAGGGCTTCAAAAGGTCTCAAAAATATGGGGAGCATGAAACGGTCTGAAAAATAGGAGGAGCATGAAACGGTGTTCAAAAACATGAAGAGCCTGTAAAGGTGTGAAAAATATGAAGAGCTTCAAAAGGTGTGAAATACATGAGAAGCATGAAACTCTCTGAAAAATAAAAGGAGCAAGAAGGGGTGTTCAAAAACATGAAGAGGCTGAAAAGGTGTGAAAAACATGAAGAGCTTAAAAAGGTGTGAAAAATATGAGGAGCATGAAACGGTCTGAAAAAAAAGGAGGAGCATGAAACGGTGATCAAAAACATGAAGAGCATGAAAAGGTGTGAAAAATATGAAGAGCTTCAAAAGGTGTGCAATACATGAGGAACATGAAACGGTCTGAAATTTAGGAGAAGCATTAAGTGGTGTGGAAAAACATGAAGAGCCTGAAAAGGTGTGAAAAATATGAAGAGCTTCAAAAGTTGTGAAAAATATGAGGAGCATGAAACGGTCTGAAAAATAGAAGCGGCATGAAATGGTGTTGAAAAATATGAAGAGCCTAAAAAGGTGTGAAAAATATGAAGAGCTTCAAAAGATGTGAAAAATATGAGGAGCATGATACTGCCTGAAAAATATGAGGAGCATGAAGTGGTGTGGAAGAAATGAAGAGCCTGAAAAGGTGTGAAATATATTAAGAGCATCAATAGGTGTCAAAAATATGAGGAGCATGAAACGGTCTGCAAAAAGGAGGAGCATGAAGTGGTGTTGATAAACTTGAAGAGCCTGAAAAGGTGTTAAAAATATGAAAAGCTACAAAAGGTGTCAAAAATATGAGGAGCATGAAACGATCTGAAAAATAGAAGGAGCATGAAGCGGTGTTGAAAAACATGAAGAGCCTGAAAAGGTGTGAGAAATATGAAAAGCTTCAAAAGGTGTGAAATACATGAGGAGCATGAAACTCTCTGAAAAATATAAGGAGCATGAAGTGGTGTTCAAAAACATGAAGAGCCTGAAAAGGTGTAAAAAATATGAAGAGCTTCAAAAGGTGTGAAAAATATGAGGAGCATGTTATGGTTTGAAAAATAGGATTAGCATGAAGAGGTGTTCAAAAACATGAAGAGCCTGAAAAGTTGTGAAAACTATGAAAAGCTTCAAAAGGTGTCAAAAATGAGATGAGCATGAAACTGTCTGAAATATAGGAGGAGTATGAAGCGGTGTTCAAAAATATGAAGAGCCTGAAAAGGTGTGAACAATATGAAGAGCTTCAAAAATATGAAAAATATGAAGAGCTTCAAAAGGTGTGAAAAATATGAAGAGCTTCAAAAGGTGTGAAATATATGAGGAGCATGAATCGGTCTGAAAAATAGCAGGATCATGAAGCGGTGTTGAAAAACATGAAGAGTCTGAAAACGTGTGAAAATATGAAGAGCTTCAAAAATATGAAAAATATGAAGAGCTTCAAAAGGTGTGAAAAATATGAAGAGCTTCAGAAGGTGTCAAAAATATGAGGAGCAAGAAACGGTCTGAAAAATAGGAGGACTATGAAACGGTGTTCAAAAACATGAAGAGCCTGAAAAGGTGTGAAAAATATGAAGAGCTTCAAAACGTGTCAAAAATATGAGGAGCATGAAACGGTCTGAAAAATAGGAGGAGCAAGAAAGGGTGTTGAACAACATGAAGAGCCTGAAAACGTGTGAAAAATATGAAGAGCTTCAAAAGATGTGAAAAATATGAAGAGCTTCAAAAGGTGTCAAAAATGAGATGAGCATGAAACCGTCTGAAAAATAGGAGGAGCAAGAAGTAGTGTTGAAAAACATGAAGAACCTGAAAAGCTGTGAGAAACATGAAGAGCTTCAAAATGTGTCAAATATATGAGGAGCCTGAAACGGTCTGAAAAAGAGGAGGAGCAGGAAGCGGTGTTGAGAAACATGAAGAGCCTGAAAATGTGTGAAAAATATGAAGAGCTTCTAAAGGTGTCAAAAATATGAGGAGCATGAAACGGTCTTAAAAATACGAGGAGCATGAAGTGGTGTTGAAAAACATGAACAGCCTGAAAAGGTGTGAAATATATGAAGAGCTTCTAAAGGTGTCAAAAATATGAGGAGCATGAATCGGTCTAAAAAATAGGAGGATCATGAAAAGTTGTTGAAAAACATGAAGATCCTGAAAAGATGTGAAAATTATGAAGAGCTTCAGAAGGTGTGAAATATATGAAGAGCTTCAAAAGGTGTCAAAAATGAGATGAGCATGAAATGGTCTGAAAAATAGGAGGAGCATGAAGCAGTGTTGAAAAAAATGAAGAGACTGAAAAGATGTGAAAAATATGAACAGCTTCAAAAGGTGGAAAAATATGAGGAGCATGAAACGGTCTAAAAAATAGGAGTACCATGAACCGATGTTGAAAAACATGAAGAGCCAGAAAAGGTGTGAAAAATATTAAGAGCTTCAAAATTTGTGAAAAATATGAAGAGCTTCAAAAGGTGTCAAAAAAGAGATGAGCATGAAACGGTCTGAAAATTAGGAGGAGAATGAAGTGGTGCTGAAAAAAATGAGGAGCCTGAAAAGGTGTGAAAAATATGAAGAGCTTCAAAAGGTGTCAAAAATGAGATCATCATGAAACGGTCTGAAAAATAGGAGGTGCATGAGGTGGTGTTGAAAAAAAAGAAGAGACTGAAAAGGTGTGAAATATATGAAGAGCTTCAAAAGATGTCAAAATATGAGGAGCATGATACGGTCTGAAAAATAGGAGGAGCATGAAGCGGTGTTCAAAACATGAAGAGCCTGAAAAATTGTGAAAAATATGAAAAGCTTCCAAAGGTGTCAAAAATGAGATGAGCATGAAACGGTCTGAAAAATAGGAGGAGCATGAAGCGGTGTTGAAAAAATGAAGAGCCGGAAAAGGTGTGAAAAATATGAAGAGCATCAAAAGGTGTCAAAAATATGAGGAGTATGAAACGGTCTGAAAAATAGGAGGAGCATGAAGCGGTGTTGCAAAACATGAGGAGCCTGAAAAGGTGTGAAAAATATGAAGAGCTTCAAAAGGTGAGAAAAATAGGAGGTGCATGAAACGGTCTGAAAAAGAGGAGGAGCATGAAGCGGCGTTGAAAAACATGAAGAGCCTGAAAAGGTGTGAAAAATATGAAGAACTTCATAAGGTGTGAAATACATGAGGAGCATGAAACTCTCTGAAAAATAGGAGGAGCATGAAGCGGTGTTCAAAAATATGAAGAGCCTGAAAAGGTGTGAAAAATATGAAGAGCTTCAAAAATATGAAAAATATGAAGAGCCTCAAAAGGTGTGAAAAATATGAAGAGCCTCAAAAGGTGTGAAAAATATGAAGAGCTTTAAAAGGTGTCAAAAATGAGATGAGCATGAAACGGTCTGAAAAATAGGAGGAGCAAGAAGCGGTGTTGAAAAACATAAAGAGCATGAAAACGTATGAAGAATATGAAGAGCTTCAAAAGGTGTGAAAAATATGAAGAGCTTTAAAAGGTGTCAAAAATGAGATGAGCATGAAACGGTCTGAAAAATAGGTGGAGCATGAAGTGGTATTGAAAAACATGAAGAGCCTGAAAAGGTGTGAAAGATATGAAGAGCTTCAAAAGGTCTCAAAAATATGAGGAGCATGAAACGGTCTGAAAAATAGGAACAGCATGAAGCGGTGTTGCAAAACATGAAGAGCCTGAAAAGGTGTCAAAAATATGAAGAGCTTCAAAAGGTGTGAAATACATGAGGAGCATTAAACGCCCTGAAAAATAGGAGGAGCATGCAGAGGTGTTCAAAAACATGAAGAGCCTGAAAAGGTGTCAAAAATATGAAGAGATTCAAAAGGTGTGAAAAATATGAAGAGCTTCAAAATGTTTCAAAAATGAAATGAGCATGAAACGGTCTGAAAAAGCTGAGGAGCATGAAGTGGTGTTGAAACACATGAAGAGCCTGAAAAGGTGTGAAAAATATGAAGAGGTTCAAAGGTGTGAAATACATGAGGATCATGAAATGGTTTGAAAAATACGAGGAGCATGAAGCAGTGTTCAAAAACATGAAGAGCCTGAAAAGGTTTGAAAAATATGAAGAGCTTCAAAAGGTGTCAAAAATATGAGGAGCATGAAACCGTCTGAAAAATAGGAGGAGCATGAAGCGGTGTTGAAAAACATGAAGAGCGTGAAAACGAGTGAAAAATATGAAGAGCTTCAAAAGGTATGAAAAATATGAAGAGCTTCAAAAGGTGTCAAAAAAGAGATGAGCATGAAACCGTCTGAAAAATAGGTGGAGCATGAAGCGGTGTTGAAAAACATGAAGAGCCTGAAAAGATGTGAAAAATATGAAGAGCTTCAAAAGGTGTCAAAAATATGAGGAGCATGAAACGGTCTGAAAAATAGGAGGAGCATGAAACCGTGTTCAAAAACATGAAGAGACTGAAGAGGGTGAAAAATATGAAGAGCTTCAAAAGGTGTGAAAAATAGGAGGAGCATGAAGCGGTGTGCAAAAACATGAAAAGCCTGAAAAGGTGTGAAAAATATGAAGAGCATCAAAAGGTGTCAAAAATATGAGGAGCATGAAACGGTCTGAAAAATAGGAGGAGCATGAAGCGGTGTTGAAAAACATGAAGAGCCTGAAAAGGTGTTAAAAATATGAAGAGTTTCAAAAGGTGTCAAATATATGAGCAGCAAGAATCGGTCTGAAATATAGGAGTAGCATGAAACGGTGTTCAAATACATGCAGAGCCTGAAAAGTTGTGAAAAATATGAAGAGCTTCAAATGGTGTCAAATATATGAAGAGCTTCAAAAGGTGTCAAAAATGAGATGAGCATGAAACGGTCTGAAAAATAGGAGGAGCAAGAAGTCGTGTTCCAAAAAATGAAGAGCCTGTGAAGGTGTGAAATATATCAAGAACTTCAAAATGTGTCAAAAATATGAGGAGCATGAAACGGTCTGAAAAATAGGAGGAGCATGAAACGGTGTTGAAAAACATGCAGAGCCTGAAAAGGTGTGAAAAATATGAAGAACTTCAAAAGGTGTGAAATATATGAGGAGCATGAAACGGTCTTAAAAATAGGAGGAGCATGAAGCGGTTTTCAAAAATATGAAGAGCCTGAAAAGGTGTGAAAAATATGAGGAGCTTCAAAAGGTATGAAATACATGAGGAGTATGAAACTGTCTTGAAAATAGGAGGAGCATGAAGCGGTGCTAAAAAACATGAAGAGGCTTAAAAGGTGTGAAAAATATGAAGAGCTTCAAAAGGTGTGAAAAATATGAGGAGCATGAAACGGTCTGAAAAATAGGAGGAGCATGAAGCCGTGTTGAAAAACATGAAGAGCCTGAAAAAGTGTGAAATATATGAAGAGGTTCAAAAGGTGTAAAAAATATGAGGAGATTCAAAAGGTATCAAAAATATGAGGAGCATGAAACGGTCTGAAAAAGAGGAGGAGCATGAATCGGTGTTGAAAATCATGAAGAGCCTGAAAACGTGTGAGAAATATGAAGAGCTTCAAAAGGTGTCAAAAATATGAAGAGCTTGAAAAGGTTTCAAAAATGAGAGGAGTATGAAGCAGTCTGAAAAATAAGAGGAGCATGAAGCGGTGTTCAAAAACATGAAGAGCCTGAAAAGGTGTGAAAAATATGAAGAGCTTCAAAAGGTGTCAAAAATGAGATGAGCATGAAACGGTCTGAAAAATAGGAGGAGCATGAAGTGGTGTTGAAAAAAAAGAAGAGACGGAAAAGGTGTGAAATATATGAAGGGCTTCAAAAGGTGTCAAAAATATGAGGAGAATGAAACGGTCTGAAAATAGGAGGAGCATGAAGCGGTGTTCAAAAACATGAAGAGCCTGAAAAGGTGTGAAAAATATGAAGAGCTTCAAAAGGTGTCAAAAATATGAGGAGCATGAAACGGTTTGAAAAATAGGAGGAGCATGAAGCGGTGTTCAAAAACAGGAAAAGCCTGAAAAGTTGTGAAAAATATGAAGAGCTTCAAAAGTTGTCAAAAATATGAGGAGCATGAAAAGGTCAGAAAAATAGGAGGATCATGAAGCGGTGTTCAAAAACATGAAGAGCCTGAAAAGGTGTGCAAAATATGAAGAGCTTCAAAAGGTGTCAAAAATATGAGGAGCATGAAACGGTCTGCAAAAAAGGAGGAGCATGAAGTGGTGTTGAAAAAATTCAAGAGCCTGACAAGGTGTGAAAAATATGAAAAGCTTCAAAAGTTGTCAAAAATATGAGGAGCATGAAACGGTCTGAAAAATAGGAGGAGCATGAAGCGGTGTTCAAAAACATGAAGAGCCTGAAAAGGTGTGAAAAATATGAAGAGCTTCAAAAGGTGTCAAAAATATGAGGAGTATGAAACGGTCTGAAAAATAGGAGGAGCATGAAGTGGTGTTGAAAAACATGAAGAGTCTGAAAACGTGTGAAATTATGAAGAACTTCAAAAATATGCAAAATATGAAGAGCTTCAAAAGGTGTGAAAAATATGAAGAGCTTCAAAAGGTGTCAAAATTAGATGAACATGAAACGGTCTGAAAAATAGGAGGAGCATGAAGCGGTGTTGAAAATCATAAAGAGCCTGAAAATTTGTGAAAAATATGAAGAGCTTCAGAAGATGTGAAAAACATGAAGAACTTCAAAAGTTGTCAAAATGAGATGAGCAAGAAACGGTCTGAAAAATAAGAGGAGCATGAAGTGGTGTTGAAAATAATGAAAAGCCTGAAAAGGTGTGAAATATATGAAGAGCTTCAAAAGGTGTCAAAAATATGAGGAGAATGAAACGGTCTGTAAAATAGGAGGAGCATGAAATGGTGTTCAAAAACATGAAGAGCCTGAAAAGGTGTGAAAAATATGAAGAGCTTCAAAAGGTGTCAAAAATATGAGGAGCATGAAAAGTTCTGAAAAATAGGAGGAGCATGAAGCGGTGTTCAAAACAGGAAGACCCTGAAAAGTAGTGAAAAATATGAAGAGCTTCAAAGGTGTCAAAAATATGAGGAGCATGAAACGGTCTGAAAAATAGGAGGACTATGAAACGGTGTTCAAAAACATGAAGAGCCTGAAAAGGTGTGAAAAATATGAAGAGCTTCAAAACGTGTCAAAAATATGAGGAGCATGAAATGGTCTGAAAAATAGGAGGAGCAAGAAAGGGTGTTGAACAACATGAAGAGCCTGAAAACGTGTGAAAAATATGAAGAGCTTCAAAAGATGTGAAAAATATGAAGAGCTTCAAAAGGTGTCAAAAATGAGATGAGCATGAAACCGTCTGAAAAATAGGAGGAGCATGAAGTAGTGTTGAAAAACATGAAGAACCTGAAAAGCTGTGAGAAACACGAAGAGCTTCAAAAGGTGTCAAAAATATGAGGAGCATGAAACGTTCTGAAAAAGAGGAGGAGCAGGAAGCGGTGTTGAGAAACATGAAGAGCCTGAAAATGTGTGAAAAATATGAAGAGCTTCTAAAGGTGTGAAATATATGAGGTGCAAGAAACGGTCTGAAAAATAGGAGTACCATGAACCGGTGTTGAAAAACATGAAGAGCCAGAAAAGGTGTGAAAAATATTAAGAGCTTCAAAATGTGTGAAAAATATGAAGAGCTTCCAAAGGTGTCAAAAATGAGATGAGCATGAAACGGTCTGAAAAATAGGAGGAGCATGAAGCGGTGTTGAAAAAATGAAGAGCCGGAAAAGGTGTGAAAAATATGAAGAGCATCAAAAGGTGTCAAAAATATGAGGAGTATGAAACGGTCTGAAAAATAGGAGGAGCATGAAGCGGTGTTGCAAAACATGAGGAGCCTGAAAAGGTGTGAAAAATATGAAGAGCTTCAAAAGGTGAGAAAAATAGGAGGTGCATGAAACGGTCTGAAAAAGAGGAGGAGCATGAAGCGGCGTTGAAAAACATGAAGAGCCTGAAAAGGTGTGAAAAATATGAAGAGCTTCATAAGGTGTGAAATACATGAGGAGCATGAAACTCTCTGAAAAATAGGAGGAGCATGAAGCGGTGTTCAAAAATATGAAGAGCCTGAAAAGGTGTGAAAAATATGAAGAGCTTCAAAAATATGAAAAATATGAAGAGCCTCAAAAGGTGTGAAAAATATGAAGAGCCTCAAAAGGTGTGAAAAATATGAAGAGCTTTAAAAGGTGTCAAAAATGAGATGAGCATGAAACGGTCTGAAAAATAGGAGGAGCAAGAAGCGGTGTTGAAAAACATAAAGAGCATGAAAACGTATGAAGAATATGAAGAGCTTCAAAAGGTGTGAAAAATATGAAGAGCTTTAAAAGGTGTCAAAAATGAGATGAGCATGAAACGGTCTGAAAAATAGGTGGAGCATGAAGTGGTATTGAAAAACATGAAGAGCCTGAAAAGGTGTGAAAGATATGAAGAGCTTCAAAAGGTCTCAAAAATATGAGGAGCATGAAACGGTCTGAAAAATAGGAACAGCATGAAGCGGTGTTGCAAAACATGAAGAGCCTGAAAAGGTGTCAAAAATATGAAGAGCTTCAAAAGGTGTGAAATACATGAGGAGCATTAAACGCCCTGAAAAATAGGAGGAGCATGCAGAGGTGTTCAAAAACATGAAGAGCCTGAAAAGGTGTCAAAAATATGAAGAGATTCAAAAGGTGTGAAAAATATGAAGAGCTTCAAAATGTTTCAAAAATGAAATGAGCATGAAACGGTCTGAAAAAGCTGAGGAGCATGAAGTGGTGTTGAAACACATGAAGAGCCTGAAAAGGTGTGAAAAATATGAAGAGGTTCAAAGGTGTGAAATACATGAGGATCATGAAATGGTTTGAAAAATACGAGGAGCATGAAGCAGTGTTCAAAAACATGAAGAGCCTGAAAAGGTTTGAAAAATATGAAGAGCTTCAAAAGGTGTCAAAAATATGAGGAGCATGAAACCGTCTGAAAAATAGGAGGAGCATGAAGCGGTGTTGAAAAACATGAAGAGCGTGAAAACGAGTGAAAAATATGAAGAGCTTCAAAAGGTATGAAAAATATGAAGAGCTTCAAAAGGTGTCAAAAAAGAGATGAGCATGAAACCGTCTGAAAAATAGGTGGAGCATGAAGCGGTGTTGAAAAACATGAAGAGCCTGAAAAGATGTGAAAAATATGAAGAGCTTCAAAAGGTGTCAAAAATATGAGGAGCATGAAACGGTCTGAAAAATAGGAGGAGCATGAAACCGTGTTCAAAAACATGAAGAGACTGAAGAGGGTGAAAAATATGAAGAGCTTCAAAAGGTGTGAAAAATAGGAGGAGCATGAAGCGGTGTGCAAAAACATGAAAAGCCTGAAAAGGTGTGAAAAATATGAAGAGCATCAAAAGGTGTCAAAAATATGAGGAGCATGAAACGGTCTGAAAAATAGGAGGAGCATGAAGCGGTGTTGAAAAACATGAAGAGCCTGAAAAGGTGTTAAAAATATGAAGAGTTTCAAAAGGTGTCAAATATATGAGCAGCAAGAATCGGTCTGAAATATAGGAGTAGCATGAAACGGTGTTCAAATACATGCAGAGCCTGAAAAGTTGTGAAAAATATGAAGAGCTTCAAATGGTGTCAAATATATGAAGAGCTTCAAAAGGTGTCAAAAATGAGATGAGCATGAAACGGTCTGAAAAATAGGAGGAGCAAGAAGTCGTGTTCCAAAAAATGAAGAGCCTGTGAAGGTGTGAAATATATCAAGAACTTCAAAATGTGTCAAAAATATGAGGAGCATGAAACGGTCTGAAAAATAGGAGGAGCATGAAACGGTGTTGAAAAACATGCAGAGCCTGAAAAGGTGTGAAAAATATGAAGAACTTCAAAAGGTGTGAAATATATGAGGAGCATGAAACGGTCTTAAAAATAGGAGGAGCATGAAGCGGTTTTCAAAAATATGAAGAGCCTGAAAAGGTGTGAAAAATATGAGGAGCTTCAAAAGGTATGAAATACATGAGGAGTATGAAACTGTCTTGAAAATAGGAGGAGCATGAAGCGGTGCTAAAAAACATGAAGAGGCTTAAAAGGTGTGAAAAATATGAAGAGCTTCAAAAGGTGTGAAAAATATGAGGAGCATGAAACGGTCTGAAAAATAGGAGGAGCATGAAGCCGTGTTGAAAAACATGAAGAGCCTGAAAAAGTGTGAAATATATGAAGAGGTTCAAAAGGTGTAAAAAATATGAGGAGATTCAAAAGGTATCAAAAATATGAGGAGCATGAAACGGTCTGAAAAAGAGGAGGAGCATGAATCGGTGTTGAAAATCATGAAGAGCCTGAAAACGTGTGAGAAATATGAAGAGCTTCAAAAGGTGTCAAAAATATGAAGAGCTTGAAAAGGTTTCAAAAATGAGAGGAGTATGAAGCAGTCTGAAAAATAAGAGGAGCATGAAGCGGTGTTCAAAAACATGAAGAGCCTGAAAAGGTGTGAAAAATATGAAGAGCTTCAAAAGGTGTCAAAAATGAGATGAGCATGAAACGGTCTGAAAAATAGGAGGAGCATGAAGTGGTGTTGAAAAAAAAGAAGAGACGGAAAAGGTGTGAAATATATGAAGGGCTTCAAAAGGTGTCAAAAATATGAGGAGAATGAAACGGTCTGAAAATAGGAGGAGCATGAAGCGGTGTTCAAAAACATGAAGAGCCTGAAAAGGTGTGAAAAATATGAAGAGCTTCAAAAGGTGTCAAAAATATGAGGAGCATGAAACGGTTTGAAAAATAGGAGGAGCATGAAGCGGTGTTCAAAAACAGGAAAAGCCTGAAAAGTTGTGAAAAATATGAAGAGCTTCAAAAGTTGTCAAAAATATGAGGAGCATGAAAAGGTCAGAAAAATAGGAGGATCATGAAGCGGTGTTCAAAAACATGAAGAGCCTGAAAAGGTGTGCAAAATATGAAGAGCTTCAAAAGGTGTCAAAAATATGAGGAGCATGAAACGGTCTGCAAAAAAGGAGGAGCATGAAGTGGTGTTGAAAAAATTCAAGAGCCTGACAAGGTGTGAAAAATATGAAAAGCTTCAAAAGTTGTCAAAAATATGAGGAGCATGAAACGGTCTGAAAAATAGGAGGAGCATGAAGCGGTGTTCAAAAACATGAAGAGCCTGAAAAGGTGTGAAAAATATGAAGAGCTTCAAAAGGTGTCAAAAATATGAGGAGTATGAAACGGTCTGAAAAATAGGAGGAGCATGAAGTGGTGTTGAAAAACATGAAGAGTCTGAAAACGTGTGAAATTATGAAGAACTTCAAAAATATGCAAAATATGAAGAGCTTCAAAAGGTGTGAAAAATATGAAGAGCTTCAAAAGGTGTCAAAATTAGATGAACATGAAACGGTCTGAAAAATAGGAGGAGCATGAAGCGGTGTTGAAAATCATAAAGAGCCTGAAAATTTGTGAAAAATATGAAGAGCTTCAGAAGATGTGAAAAACATGAAGAACTTCAAAAGTTGTCAAAATGAGATGAGCAAGAAACGGTCTGAAAAATAAGAGGAGCATGAAGTGGTGTTGAAAATAATGAAAAGCCTGAAAAGGTGTGAAATATATGAAGAGCTTCAAAAGGTGTCAAAAATATGAGGAGAATGAAACGGTCTGTAAAATAGGAGGAGCATGAAATGGTGTTCAAAAACATGAAGAGCCTGAAAAGGTGTGAAAAATATGAAGAGCTTCAAAAGGTGTCAAAAATATGAGGAGCATGAAAAGTTCTGAAAAATAGGAGGAGCATGAAGCGGTGTTCAAAACAGGAAGACCCTGAAAAGTAGTGAAAAATATGAAGAGCTTCAAAGGTGTCAAAAATATGAGGAGCATGAAACGGTCTGAAAAATAGGAGGACTATGAAACGGTGTTCAAAAACATGAAGAGCCTGAAAAGGTGTGAAAAATATGAAGAGCTTCAAAACGTGTCAAAAATATGAGGAGCATGAAATGGTCTGAAAAATAGGAGGAGCAAGAAAGGGTGTTGAACAACATGAAGAGCCTGAAAACGTGTGAAAAATATGAAGAGCTTCAAAAGATGTGAAAAATATGAAGAGCTTCAAAAGGTGTCAAAAATGAGATGAGCATGAAACCGTCTGAAAAATAGGAGGAGCATGAAGTAGTGTTGAAAAACATGAAGAACCTGAAAAGCTGTGAGAAACACGAAGAGCTTCAAAAGGTGTCAAAAATATGAGGAGCATGAAACGTTCTGAAAAAGAGGAGGAGCAGGAAGCGGTGTTGAGAAACATGAAGAGCCTGAAAATGTGTGAAAAATATGAAGAGCTTCTAAAGGTGTGAAATATATGAGGTGCAAGAAACGGTCTGAAAAATAGGAGTACCATGAACCGGTGTTGAAAAACATGAAGAGCCAGAAAAGGTGTGAAAAATATTAAGAGCTTCAAAATGTGTGAAAAATATGAAGAGCTTCAAAAGGTGTCAAAAAAGAGATGAGCATGAAACGGTCTGAAAAATAGGAGGAGAATGAAGTGGTGTTGAAAAAAATGAGGAGCCTGAAAAGGTGTGAAAAATATGAAGAGCTTCAAAAGGTGTCAAAAATGAGATGATCATGAAACGGTCTGAAAAATAGGAGGTGCATGAGGTGGTGTTGAAGAAAAAGAAGAGACTGAAAAGGTGTGAAATATATGAAGAGCTTCAAAAGGTGTCAAAATATGAGGAGCATGATACGGTCTGAAAAATAGGAGGAGCATGAAGCGGTGTTCAAAACATGAAGAGCCTGAAAAATTGTGAAAAATATGAAAAGCTTCCAAAGGTGTCAAAAATGAGATGAGCATGAAACGGTCTGAAAAATAGGAGGAGCATGAAGCGGTGTTGAAAAAATGAAGAGCCTGAAAAGGTGTGAAAAATATGAAGAGCATCAAAAGTTGTAAAAAATATGAGGAGTATGAAACGGTCTGAAAAATAGGAGGACCATGAAGCGGTGTTGCAAAACATGAGGAGCCTGAAAAGGTGTGAAAAATATGAAGAGCTTCAAAAGGTGAGAAAAATATGAGGTGCATGAAACGGTCTGAAAAATAGGAGGAGCATGAAGCGGTGTTGAAAAACATGAAGAGCCTGAAAAGGTGTGAAAAATATGAAGAGCTTCAAAAGGTGTGAAATACATGAGGAGCATGAAACGTGTTGAAAAATAGGAGAAGCATGAAGTGGTGTGGAAAAACATCAAGAGCCTGAAAAGGTGTGAAAAATATGAAGGGCTTCAAAAGGTGTGAAATACATGAGGAGCAAGAAACGGTCTGAAAAATAGGAGGAAGAGGAAGAGGTGTTCAAAAATATGAAGAGCCTGAAAAGGTGTGAAAAATATGAAGAGCTTCAAAAGGTGTCAAAAATATGAGGAGCATGAAACGTTGTGAAAAATAGGAGCAGCATGAAACGGTGTTCAAAAACATGAAGACATTGAAAAGGTGTGAAAAATATGAAGAGGTGCAAAAGGTTTGAAATATATGAGGAGCATGAAACGGTCTGAAAAATATGAGGAGCATGAAGCGGTGTTCAAAAACATGAAGAGCCTGAAAAGGTGAGAAAAATATGAAGAGCTTCAAAAGGTGTGAAATACATGAGGAGCATTAAACGCCCTGAAAAATAGGAGGAGCATGCAGAGGTGTTCAAAAACATGAAGAGCCTGAAAAGGTGTCAAAAATATGAAGAGATTCAAAAGGTGTGAAAAATATGAAGAGCTTCAAAATGTTTCAAAAATGAAATGAGCATGAAACGGTCTGAAAAAGCTGAGGAGCATGAAGTGGTGTTGAAACACATGGAGAGCCTGAAAAGGTGTGAAAAATATGAAGAGGTTCAAAGGTGTGAAATACATGAGGATCATGAAATGGTTTGAAAAATACGAGGAGCATGAAGCAGTGTTCAAAAACATGAAGAGCCTGAAAAGGTTTGAAAAATATGAAGAGCTTCAAAAGGTGTCAAAAATATGAGGAGCATGAAACCGTCTGAAAAATAGGAGGAGCATGAAGCGGTGTTGAAAAACATGAAGAGCGTGAAAACGAGTGAAAAATATGAAGAGCTTCAAAAGGTATGAAAAATATGAAGAGCTTCAAAAGGTGTCAAAAAAGAGATGAGCATGAAACCGTCTGAAAAATAGGTGGAGCATGAAGCGGTGTTGAAAAACATGAAGAGTCTGAAAAGATGTGAAAAATATGAAGAGCTTCAAAAGGTGTCAAAAATATGAGGAGCATGAAACGGTCTGAAAAATAGGAGGAGCATGAAACCGTGTTAAAAACATGAAGAGACTGAAAAGGGTGAAAAATATGAAGAGCTTCAAAAGGTGTGAAAAATAGGAGGAGCATGAAGCGGTGTGCAAAAACATGAAAAGCCTGAAAAGGTGTGAAAAATATGAAGAGCATCAAAAGGTGTCAAAAATATGAGGAGCATGAAACGGTCTGAAAAATAGGAGGAGCATGAAGCGGTGTTGAAAAACATGAAGAGCCTGAAAAGGTGTTAAAAATATGAAGAGTTTCAAAAGATGTCAAATATATGAGCAGCAAGAATCGGTCTGAAATATAGGAGTAGCATGAAACGGTGTTCAAATACATGCAGAGCCTGAAAAGTTGTGAAAAATATGAAGAGCTTCAAATGGTGTCAAATATATGAAGAGCTTCAAAAGGTGTCAAAAATGAGATGAGCATGAAACGGTCTGAAAAATAGGAGGAGCAAGAAGTCGTGTTCCAAAAAATGAAGAGCCTGAGAAGGTGTGAAATATATCAAGAACTTCAAAATGTGTCAAAAATATGAGGAGCATGAAACGGTCTGAAAAATAGGAGGAGCATGAAACGGTGTTGAAAAACATGCAGAGCCTGAAAAGGTGTGAAAAATATGAAGAACTTCAAAAGTTGTGAAATATATGAGGAGCATGAAATGGTCTTAAAAATAGGAGGAGCATGAAGCGGTTTTCAAAAATATGAAGAGCCTGAAAAGGTGTGAAAAATATGAGGAGCTTCAAAAGGTATGAAATACATGAGGAGTATGAAACTGTCTTGAAAATAGGAGGAGCATGAAGCGGTGTTAAAAAACATGAAGAGGCTTAAAAGGTGTGAAAAATATGAAGAGCTTCAAAAGGTGTGAAAAATATGAGGAGCATGAAACGGTCTGAAAAATAGGAGGAAGAGGAAGAGGTGTTCAAAAATATGAAGAGCCTGAAAAGGTGTGAAAAATATGAAGAGCTTCAAAAGGTGTCAAAAATATGAGGAGCATGAAACGTTGTGAAAAATAGGAGCAGCATGAAACGGTGTTCAAAAACATGAAGACATTGAAAAGGTGTGAAAAATATGAAGAGGTGCAAAAGGTTTGAAATATATGAGGAGCATGAAACGGTCTGAAAAATATGAGGAGCATGAAGCGGTGTTCAAAAACATGAAGAGCCTGAAAAGGTGAGAAAAATATGAAGAGCTTCAAAAGGTGTGAAATACATGAGGAGCATTAAACGCCCTGAAAAATAGGAGGAGCATGCAGAGGTGTTCAAAAACATGAAGAGCCTGAAAAGGTGTCAAAAATATGAAGAGATTCAAAAGGTGTGAAAAATATGAAGAGCTTCAAAATGTTTCAAAAATGAAATGAGCATGAAACGGTCTGAAAAAGCTGAGGAGCATGAAGTGGTGTTGAAACACATGGAGAGCCTGAAAAGGTGTGAAAAATATGAAGAGGTTCAAAGGTGTGAAATACATGAGGATCATGAAATGGTTTGAAAAATACGAGGAGCATGAAGCAGTGTTCAAAAACATGAAGAGCCTGAAAAGGTTTGAAAAATATGAAGAGCTTCAAAAGGTGTCAAAAATATGAGGAGCATGAAACCGTCTGAAAAATAGGAGGAGCATGAAGCGGTGTTGAAAAACATGAAGAGCGTGAAAACGAGTGAAAAATATGAAGAGCTTCAAAAGGTATGAAAAATATGAAGAGCTTCAAAAGGTGTCAAAAAAGAGATGAGCATGAAACCGTCTGAAAAATAGGTGGAGCATGAAGCGGTGTTGAAAAACATGAAGAGTCTGAAAAGATGTGAAAAATATGAAGAGCTTCAAAAGGTGTCAAAAATATGAGGAGCATGAAACGGTCTGAAAAATAGGAGGAGCATGAAACCGTGTTAAAAACATGAAGAGACTGAAAAGGGTGAAAAATATGAAGAGCTTCAAAAGGTGTGAAAAATAGGAGGAGCATGAAGCGGTGTGCAAAAACATGAAAAGCCTGAAAAGGTGTGAAAAATATGAAGAGCATCAAAAGGTGTCAAAAATATGAGGAGCATGAAACGGTCTGAAAAATAGGAGGAGCATGAAGCGGTGTTGAAAAACATGAAGAGCCTGAAAAGGTGTTAAAAATATGAAGAGTTTCAAAAGATGTCAAATATATGAGCAGCAAGAATCGGTCTGAAATATAGGAGTAGCATGAAACGGTGTTCAAATACATGCAGAGCCTGAAAAGTTGTGAAAAATATGAAGAGCTTCAAATGGTGTCAAATATATGAAGAGCTTCAAAAGGTGTCAAAAATGAGATGAGCATGAAACGGTCTGAAAAATAGGAGGAGCAAGAAGTCGTGTTCCAAAAAATGAAGAGCCTGAGAAGGTGTGAAATATATCAAGAACTTCAAAATGTGTCAAAAATATGAGGAGCATGAAACGGTCTGAAAAATAGGAGGAGCATGAAACGGTGTTGAAAAACATGCAGAGCCTGAAAAGGTGTGAAAAATATGAAGAACTTCAAAAGTTGTGAAATATATGAGGAGCATGAAATGGTCTTAAAAATAGGAGGAGCATGAAGCGGTTTTCAAAAATATGAAGAGCCTGAAAAGGTGTGAAAAATATGAGGAGCTTCAAAAGGTATGAAATACATGAGGAGTATGAAACTGTCTTGAAAATAGGAGGAGCATGAAGCGGTGTTAAAAAACATGAAGAGGCTTAAAAGGTGTGAAAAATATGAAGAGCTTCAAAAGGTGTGAAAAATATGAGGAGCATGAAACGGTCTGAAAAATAGGAGGAAGAGGAAGAGGTGTTCAAAAATATGAAGAGCCTGAAAAGGTGTGAAAAATATGAAGAGCTTCAAAAGGTGTCAAAAATATGAGGAGCATGAAACGTTGTGAAAAATAGGAGCAGCATGAAACGGTGTTCAAAAACATGAAGACATTGAAAAGGTGTGAAAAATATGAAGAGGTGCAAAAGGTTTGAAATATATGAGGAGCATGAAACGGTCTGAAAAATAGGAGGAGCATGAAACCGTGTTCAAAAACATGAAGAGACTGAAGAGGGTGAAAAATATGAAGAGCTTCAAAAGGTGTGAAAAATAGGAGGAGCATGAAGCGGTGTGCAAAAACATGAAAAGCCTGAAAAGGTGTGAAAAATATGAAGAGCATCAAAAGGTGTCAAAAATATGAGGAGCATGAAACGGTCTGAAAAATAGGAGGAGCATGAAGCGGTGTTGAAAAACATGAAGAGCCTGAAAAGGTGTTAAAAATATGAAGAGTTTCAAAAGGTGTCAAATATATGAGCAGCAAGAATCGGTCTGAAATATAGGAGTAGCATGAAACGGTGTTCAAATACATGCAGAGCCTGAAAAGTTGTGAAAAATATGAAGAGCTTCAAATGGTGTCAAATATATGAAGAGCTTCAAAAGGTGTCAAAAATGAGATGAGCATGAAACGGTCTGAAAAATAGGAGGAGCAAGAAGTCGTGTTCCAAAAAATGAAGAGCCTGAGAAGGTGTGAAATATATCAAGAACTTCAAAATGTGTCAAAAATATGAGGAGCATGAAACGGTCTGAAAAATAGGAGGAGCATGAAACGGTGTTGAAAAACATGCAGAGCCTGAAAAGGTGTGAAAAATATGAAGAACTTCAAAAGGTGTGAAATATATGAGGAGCATGAAACGGTCTTAAAAATAGGAGGAGCATGAAGCGGTTTTCAAAAATATGAAGAGCCTGAAAAGGTGTGAAAAATATGAGGAGCTTCAAAAGGTATGAAATACATGAGGAGTATGAAACTGTCTTGAAAATAGGAGGAGCATGAAGCGGTGCTAAAAAACATGAAGAGGCTTAAAAGGTGTGAAAAATATGAAGAGCTTCAAAAGGTGTGAAAGATATGAGGAGCATGAAACGGTCTGAAAAATAGGAGGAGCATGAAGCCGTGTTGAAAAACATGAAGAGCCTGAAAAAGTGTGAAATATATGAAGAGGTTCAAAAGGTGTAAAAAATATGAGGAGATTCAAAAGGTATCAAAAATATGAGGAGCATGAAACGGTCTGAAAAAGAGGAGGAGCATGAATCGGTGTTGAAAATCATGAAGAGCCTGAAAACGTGTGAGAAATATGAAGAGCTTCAAAAGGTGTCAAAAATATGAAGAGCTTGAAAAGGTTTCAAAAATGAGAGGAGTATGAAGCAGTCTGAAAAATAAGAGGAGCATGAAGCGGTGTTCAAAAACATGAAGAGCCTGAAAAGGTGTGAAAAATATGAAGAGCTTCAAAAGGTGTCAAAAATGAGATGAGCATGAAACGGTCTGAAAAATAGGAGGAGCATGAAGTGGTGTTGAAAAAAAAGAAGAGACGGAAAAGGTGTGAAATATATGAAGGGCTTCAAAAGGTGTCAAAAATATGAGGAGAATGAAACGGTCTGAAAATAGGAGGAGCATGAAGCGGTGTTCAAAAACATGAAGAGCCTGAAAAGGTGTGAAAAATATGAAGAGCTTCAAAAGGTGTCAAAAATATGAGGAGCATGAAACGGTTTGAAAAATAGGAGGAGCATGAAGCGGTGTTCAAAAACAGGAAAAGCCTGAAAAGTTGTGAAAAATATGAAGAGCTTCAAAAGTTGTCAAAAATATGAGGAGCATGAAAAGGTCAGAAAAATAGGAGGATCATGAAGCGGTGTTCAAAAACATGAAGAGCCTGAAAAGGTGTGCAAAATATGAAGAGCTTCAAAAGGTGTCAAAAATATGAGGAGCATGAAACGGTCTGCAAAAAAGGAGGAGCATGAAGTGGTGTTGAAAAAATTCAAGAGCCTGACAAGGTGTGAAAAATATGAAAAGCTTCAAAAGTTGTCAAAAATATGAGGAGCATGAAACGGTCTGAAAAATAGGAGGAGCATGAAGCGGTGTTCAAAAACATGAAGAGCCTGAAAAGGTGTGAAAAATATGAAGAGCTTCAAAAGGTGTCAAAAATATGAGGAGCATGAAACGGTCTGAAAAATAGGAGGAGCATGAAGTGGTGTTGAAAAACATGAAGAGTCTGAAAACGTGTGAAATTATGAAGAACTTCAAAAATATGCAAAATATGAAGAGCTTCAAAAGGTGTGAAAAATATGAAGAGCTTCAAAAGGTGTCAAAATGAGATGAACATGAAACGGTCTGAAAAATAGGAGGAGCATGAAGCGGTGTTGAAAATCATAAAGAGCCTGAAAATTTGTGAAAAATATGAAGAGCTTCAGAAGATGTGAAAAACATGAAGAACTTCAAAAGTTGTCAAAATGAGATGAGCAAGAAACGGTCTGAAAAATAAGAGGAGCATGAAGTGGTGTTGAAAATAATGAAAAGCCTGAAAAGGTGTGAAATATATGAAGAGCTTCAAAAGGTGTCAAAAATATGAGGAGAATGAAACGGTCTGTAAAATAGGAGGAGCATGAAATGGTGTTCAAAAACATGAAGAGCCTGAAAAGGTGTGAAAAATATGAAGAGCTTCAAAAGGTGTCAAAAATATGAGGAGCATGAAAAGTTCTGAAAAATAGGAGGAGCATGAAGCGGTGTTCAAAACAGGAAGACCCTGAAAAGTAGTGAAAAATATGAAGAGCTTCAAAGGTGTCAAAAATATGAGGAGCATGAAACGGTCTGAAAAATAGGAGGACTATGAAACGGTGTTCAAAAACATGAAGAGCCTGAAAAGGTGTGAAAAATATGAAGAGCTTCAAAACGTGTCAAAAATATGAGGAGCATGAAATGGTCTGAAAAATAGGAGGAGCAAGAAAGGGTGTTGAACAACATGAAGAGCCTGAAAACGTGTGAAAAATATGAAGAGCTTCAAAAGATGTGAAAAATATGAAGAGCTTCAAAAGGTGTCAAAAATGAGATGAGCATGAAACCGTCTGAAAAATAGGAGGAGCATGAAGTAGTGTTGAAAAACATGAAGAACCTGAAAAGCTGTGAGAAACACGAAGAGCTTCAAAAGGTGTCAAAAATATGAGGAGCATGAAACGTTCTGAAAAAGAGGAGGAGCAGGAAGCGGTGTTGAGAAACATGAAGAGCCTGAAAATGTGTGAAAAATATGAAGAGCTTCTAAAGGTGTGAAATATATGAGGTGCAAGAAACGGTCTGAAAAATAGGAGTACCATGAACCGGTGTTGAAAAACATGAAGAGCCAGAAAAGGTGTGAAAAATATTAAGAGCTTCAAAATGTGTGAAAAATATGAAGAGCTTCAAAAGGTGTCAAAAAAGAGATGAGCATGAAACGGTCTGAAAAATAGGAGGAGAATGAAGTGGTGTTGAAAAAAATGAGGAGCCTGAAAAGGTGTGAAAAATATGAAGAGCTTCAAAAGGTGTCAAAAATGAGATGATCATGAAACGGTCTGAAAAATAGGAGGTGCATGAGGTGGTGTTGAAGAAAAAGAAGAGACTGAAAAGGTGTGAAATATATGAAGAGCTTCAAAAGGTGTCAAAATATGAGGAGCATGATACGGTCTGAAAAATAGGAGGAGCATGAAGCGGTGTTCAAAACATGAAGAGCCTGAAAAATTGTGAAAAATATGAAAAGCTTCCAAAGGTGTCAAAAATGAGATGAGCATGAAACGGTCTGAAAAATAGGAGGAGCATGAAGCGATGTTGAAAAAATGAAGAGCCTGAAAAGGTGTGAAAAATATGAAGAGCATCAAAAGTTGTAAAAAATATGAGGAGTATGAAACGGTCTGAAAAATAGGAGGACCATGAAGCGGTGTTGCAAAACATGAGGAGCCTGAAAAGGTGTGAAAAATATGAAGAGCTTCAAAAGGTGAGAAAAATATGAGGTGCATGAAACGGTCTGAAAAATAGGAGGAGCATGAAGCGGTGTTGAAAAACATGAAGAGCCTGAAAAGGTGTGAAAAATATGAAGAGCTTCAAAAGGTGTGAAATACATGAGGAGCATGAAACGTGTTGAAAAATACGAGAAGCATGAAGTGGTGTGGAAAAACATCAAGAGCCTGAAAAGGTGTGAAAAATATGAAGGGCTTCAAAAGGTGTGAAATACATGAGGAGCAAGAAACGGTCTGAAAAATAGGAGGAAGAGGAAGAGGTGTTCAAAAATATGAAGAGCCTGAAAAGGTGTGAAAAATATGAAGAGCTTCAAAAGGTGTCAAAAATATGAGGAGCATGAAACGTTGTGAAAAATAGGAGCAGCATGAAACGGTGTTCAAAAACATGAAGACATTGAAAAGGTGTGAAAAATATGAAGAGGTGCAAAAGGTTTGAAATATATGAGCAGCAAGAATCGGTCTGAAATATAGGAGTAGCATGAAACGGTGTTCAAATACATGCAGAGCCTGAAAAGTTGTGAAAAATATGAAGAGCTTCAAATGGTGTCAAATATATGAAGAGCTTCAAAAGGTGTCAAAAATGAGATGAGCATGAAACGGTCTGAAAAATAGGAGGAGCAAGAAGTCGTGTTCCAAAAAATGAAGAGCCTGAGAAGGTGTGAAATATATCAAGAACTTCAAAATGTGTCAAAAATATGAGGAGCATGAAACGGTCTGAAAAATAGGAGGAGCATGAAACGGTGTTGAAAAACATGCAGAGCCTGAAAAGGTGTGAAAAATATGAAGAACTTCAAAAGTTGTGAAATATATGAGGAGCATGAAATGGTCTTAAAAATAGGAGGAGCATGAAGCGGTTTTCAAAAATATGAAGAGCCTGAAAAGGTGTGAAAAATATGAGGAGCTTCAAAAGGTATGAAATACATGAGGAGTATGAAACTGTCTTGAAAATAGGAGGAGCATGAAGCGGTGTTAAAAAACATGAAGAGGCTTAAAAGGTGTGAAAAATATGAAGAGCTTCAAAAGGTGTGAAAAATATGAGGAGCATGAAACGGTCTGAAAAATAGGAGGAAGAGGAAGAGGTGTTCAAAAATATGAAGAGCCTGAAAAGGTGTGAAAAATATGAAGAGCTTCAAAAGGTGTCAAAAATATGAGGAGCATGAAACGTTGTGAAAAATAGGAGCAGCATGAAACGGTGTTCAAAAACATGAAGACATTGAAAAGGTGTGAAAAATATGAAGAGGTGCAAAAGGTTTGAAATATATGAGGAGCATGAAACGGTCTGAAAAATATGAGGAGCATGAAGCGGTGTTCAAAAACATGAAGAGCCTGAAAAGGTGAGAAAAATATGAAGAGCTTCAAAAGGTGTGAAATACATGAGGAGCATTAAACGCCCTGAAAAATAGGAGGAGCATGCAGAGGTGTTCAAAAACATGAAGAGCCTGAAAAGGTGTCAAAAATATGAAGAGATTCAAAAGGTGTGAAAAATATGAAGAGCTTCAAAATGTTTCAAAAATGAAATGAGCATGAAACGGTCTGAAAAAGCTGAGGAGCATGAAGTGGTGTTGAAACACATGGAGAGCCTGAAAAGGTGTGAAAAATATGAAGAGGTTCAAAGGTGTGAAATACATGAGGATCATGAAATGGTTTGAAAAATACGAGGAGCATGAAGCAGTGTTCAAAAACATGAAGAGCCTGAAAAGGTTTGAAAAATATGAAGAGCTTCAAAAGGTGTCAAAAATATGAGGAGCATGAAACCGTCTGAAAAATAGGAGGAGCATGAAGCGGTGTTGAAAAACATGAAGAGCGTGAAAACGAGTGAAAAATATGAAGAGCTTCAAAAGGTATGAAAAATATGAAGAGCTTCAAAAGGTGTCAAAAAAGAGATGAGCATGAAACCGTCTGAAAAATAGGTGGAGCATGAAGCGGTGTTGAAAAACATGAAGAGTCTGAAAAGATGTGAAAAATATGAAGAGCTTCAAAAGGTGTCAAAAATATGAGGAGCATGAAACGGTCTGAAAAATAGGAGGAGCATGAAACCGTGTTAAAAACATGAAGAGACTGAAAAGGGTGAAAAATATGAAGAGCTTCAAAAGGTGTGAAAAATAGGAGGAGCATGAAGCGGTGTGCAAAAACATGAAAAGCCTGAAAAGGTGTGAAAAATATGAAGAGCATCAAAAGGTGTCAAAAATATGAGGAGCATGAAACGGTCTGAAAAATAGGAGGAGCATGAAGCGGTGTTGAAAAACATGAAGAGCCTGAAAAGGTGTTAAAAATATGAAGAGTTTCAAAAGATGTCAAATATATGAGCAGCAAGAATCGGTCTGAAATATAGGAGTAGCATGAAACGGTGTTCAAATACATGCAGAGCCTGAAAAGTTGTGAAAAATATGAAGAGCTTCAAATGGTGTCAAATATATGAAGAGCTTCAAAAGGTGTCAAAAATGAGATGAGCATGAAACGGTCTGAAAAATAGGAGGAGCAAGAAGTCGTGTTCCAAAAAATGAAGAGCCTGAGAAGGTGTGAAATATATCAAGAACTTCAAAATGTGTCAAAAATATGAGGAGCATGAAACGGTCTGAAAAATAGGAGGAGCATGAAACGGTGTTGAAAAACATGCAGAGCCTGAAAAGGTGTGAAAAATATGAAGAACTTCAAAAGTTGTGAAATATATGAGGAGCATGAAATGGTCTTAAAAATAGGAGGAGCATGAAGCGGTTTTCAAAAATATGAAGAGCCTGAAAAGGTGTGAAAAATATGAGGAGCTTCAAAAGGTATGAAATACATGAGGAGTATGAAACTGTCTTGAAAATAGGAGGAGCATGAAGCGGTGTTAAAAAACATGAAGAGGCTTAAAAGGTGTGAAAAATATGAAGAGCTTCAAAAGGTGTGAAAAATATGAGGAGCATGAAACGGTCTGAAAATAGGAGGAAGAGGAAGAGGTGTTCAAAAATATGAAGAGCCTGAAAAGGTGTGAAAAATATGAAGAGCTTCAAAAGGTGTCAAAAATATGAGGAGCATGAAACGTTGTGAAAAATAGGAGCAGCATGAAACGGTGTTCAAAAACATGAAGACATTGAAAAGGTGTGAAAAATATGAAGAGGTGCAAAAGGTTTGAAATATATGAGGAGCATGAAACGGTCTGAAAAATAGGAGGAGCATGAAACCGTGTTCAAAAACATGAAGAGACTGAAGAGGGTGAAAAATATGAAGAGCTTCAAAAGGTGTGAAAAATAGGAGGAGCATGAAGCGGTGTGCAAAAACATGAAAAGCCTGAAAAGGTGTGAAAAATATGAAGAGCATCAAAAGGTGTCAAAAATATGAGGAGCATGAAACGGTCTGAAAAATAGGAGGAGCATGAAGCGGTGTTGAAAAACATGAAGAGCCTGAAAAGGTGTTAAAAATATGAAGAGTTTCAAAAGGTGTCAAATATATGAGCAGCAAGAATCGGTCTGAAATATAGGAGTAGCATGAAACGGTGTTCAAATACATGCAGAGCCTGAAAAGTTGTGAAAAATATGAAGAGCTTCAAATGGTGTCAAATATATGAAGAGCTTCAAAAGGTGTCAAAAATGAGATGAGCATGAAACGGTCTGAAAAATAGGAGGAGCAAGAAGTCGTGTTCCAAAAAATGAAGAGCCTGAGAAGGTGTGAAATATATCAAGAACTTCAAAATGTGTCAAAAATATGAGGAGCATGAAACGGTCTGAAAAATAGGAGGAGCATGAAACGGTGTTGAAAAACATGCAGAGCCTGAAAAGGTGTGAAAAATATGAAGAACTTCAAAAGGTGTGAAATATATGAGGAGCATGAAACGGTCTTAAAAATAGGAGGAGCATGAAGCGGTTTTCAAAAATATGAAGAGCCTGAAAAGGTGTGAAAAATATGAGGAACTTCAAAAGGTATGAAATACATGAGGAGTATGAAACTGTCTTGAAAATAGGAGGAGCATGAAGCGGTGCTAAAAAACATGAAGAGGCTTAAAAGGTGTGAAAAATATGAAGAGCTTCAAAAGGTGTGAAAGATATGAGGAGCATGAAACGGTCTGAAAAATAGGAGGAGCATGAAGCCGTGTTGAAAAACATGAAGAGCCTGAAAAAGTGTGAAATATATGAAGAGGTTCAAAAGGTGTAAAAAATATGAGGAGATTCAAAAGGTATCAAAAATATGAGGAGCATGATACGGTCTGAAAAAGAGGAGGAGCATGAATCGGTGTTGAAAATCATGAAGAGCCTGAAAACGTGTGAGAAATATGAAGAGCTTCAAAAGGTGTCAAAAATATGAAGAGCTTGAAAAGGTTTCAAAAATGAGAGGAGTATGAAGCAGTCTGAAAAATAAGAGGAGCATGAAGCGGTGTTCAAAAACATGAAGAGCCTGAAAAGGTGTGAAAAATATGAAGAGCTTCAAAAGGTGTCAAAAATGAGATGAGCATGAAACGGTCTGAAAAATAGGAGGAGCATGAAGTGGTGTTGAAAAAAAAGAAGAGACGGAAAAGGTGTGAAATATATGAAGGGCTTCAAAAGGTGTCAAAAATATGAGGAGAATGAAACGGTCTGAAAATAGGAGGAGCATGAAGCGGTGTTCAAAAACATGAAGAGCCTGAAAAGGTGTGAAAAATATGAAGAGCTTCAAAAGGTGTCAAAAATATGAGGAGCATGAAACGGTTTGAAAAATAGGAGGAGCATGAAGCGGTGTTCAAAAACAGGAAAAGCCTGAAAAGTTGTGAAAAATATGAAGAGCTTCAAAAGTTGTCAAAAATATGAGGAGCATGAAAAGGTCAGAAAAATAGGAGGATCATGAAGCGGTGTTCAAAAACATGAAGAGCCTGAAAAGGTGTGCAAAATATGAAGAGCTTCAAAAGGTGTCAAAAATATGAGGAGCATGAAACGGTCTGCAAAAAAGGAGGAGCATGAAGTGGTGTTGAAAAAATTCAAGAGCCTGACAAGGTGTGAAAAATATGAAAAGCTTCAAAAGTTGTCAAAAATATGAGGAGCATGAAACGGTCTGAAAAATAGGAGGAGCATGAAGCGGTGTTCAAAAACATGAAGAGCCTGAAAAGGTGTGAAAAATATGAAGAGCTTCAAAAGGTGTCAAAAATATGAGGAGCATGAAACGGTCTGAAAAATAGGAGGAGCATGAAGTGGTGTTGAAAAACATGAAGAGTCTGAAAACGTGTGAAATTATGAAGAACTTCAAAAATATGCAAAATATGAAGAGCTTCAAAAGGTGTGAAAAATATGAAGAGCTTCAAAAGGTGTCAAAATGAGATGAACATGAAACGGTCTGAAAAATAGGAGGAGCATGAAGCGGTGTTGAAAATCATAAAGAGCCTGAAAATTTGTGAAAAATATGAAGAGCTTCAGAAGATGTGAAAAACATGAAGAACTTCAAAAGTTGTCAAAATGAGATGAGCAAGAAACGGTCTGAAAAATAAGAGGAGCATGAAGTGGTGTTGAAAATAATGAAAAGCCTGAAAAGGTGTGAAATATATGAAGAGCTTCAAAAGGTGTCAAAAATATGAGGAGAATGAAACGGTCTGTAAAATAGGAGGAGCATGAAATGGTGTTCAAAAACATGAAGAGCCTGAAAAGGTGTGAAAAATATGAAGAGCTTCAAAAGGTGTCAAAAATATGAGGAGCATGAAAAGTTCTGAAAAATAGGAGGAGCATGAAGCGGTGTTCAAAACAGGAAGACCCTGAAAAGTAGTGAAAAATATGAAGAGCTTCAAAGGTGTCAAAAATATGAGGAGCATGAAACGGTCTGAAAAATAGGAGGACTATGAAACGGTGTTCAAAAACATGAAGAGCCTGAAAAGGTGTGAAAAATATGAAGAGCTTCAAAACGTGTCAAAAATATGAGGAGCATGAAATGGTCTGAAAAATAGGAGGAGCAAGAAAGGGTGTTGAACAACATGAAGAGCCTGAAAACGTGTGAAAAATATGAAGAGCTTCAAAAGATGTGAAAAATATGAAGAGCTTCAAAAGGTGTCAAAAATGAGATGAGCATGAAACCGTCTGAAAAATAGGAGGAGCATGAAGTAGTGTTGAAAAACATGAAGAACCTGAAAAGCTGTGAGAAACACGAAGAGCTTCAAAAGGTGTCAAAAATATGAGGAGCATGAAACGTTCTGAAAAAGAGGAGGAGCAGGAAGCGGTGTTGAGAAACATGAAGAGCCTGAAAATGTGTGAAAAATATGAAGAGCTTCTAAAGGTGTGAAATATATGAGGTGCAAGAAACGGTCTGAAAAATAGGAGTACCATGAACCGGTGTTGAAAAACATGAAGAGCCAGAAAAGGTGTGAAAAATATTAAGAGCTTCAAAATGTGTGAAAAATATGAAGAGCTTCAAAAGGTGTCAAAAAAGAGATGAGCATGAAACGGTCTGAAAAATAGGAGGAGAATGAAGTGGTGTTGAAAAAAATGAGGAGCCTGAAAAGGTGTGAAAAATATGAAGAGCTTCAAAAGGTGTCAAAAATGAGATGATCATGAAACGGTCTGAAAAATAGGAGGTGCATGAGGTGGTGTTGAAGAAAAAGAAGAGACTGAAAAGGTGTGAAATATATGAAGAGCTTCAAAAGGTGTCAAAATATGAGGAGCATGATACGGTCTGAAAAATAGGAGGAGCATGAAGCGGTGTTCAAAACATGAAGAGCCTGAAAAATTGTGAAAAATATGAAAAGCTTCCAAAGGTGTCAAAAATGAGATGAGCATGAAACGGTCTGAAAAATAGGAGGAGCATGAAGCGATGTTGAAAAAATGAAGAGCCTGAAAAGGTGTGAAAAATATGAAGAGCATCAAAAGTTGTAAAAAATATGAGGAGTATGAAACGGTCTGAAAAATAGGAGGACCATGAAGCGGTGTTGCAAAACATGAGGAGCCTGAAAAGGTGTGAAAAATATGAAGAGCTTCAAAAGGTGAGAAAAATATGAGGTGCATGAAACGGTCTGAAAAATAGGAGGAGCATGAAGCGGTGTTGAAAAACATGAAGAGCCTGAAAAGGTGTGAAAAATATGAAGAGCTTCAAAAGGTGTGAAATACATGAGGAGCATGAAACGTGTTGAAAAATACGAGAAGCATGAAGTGGTGTGGAAAAACATCAAGAGCCTGAAAAGGTGTGAAAAATATGAAGGGCTTCAAAAGGTGTGAAATACATGAGGAGCAAGAAACGGTCTGAAAAATAGGAGGAAGAGGAAGAGGTGTTCAAAAATATGAAGAGCCTGAAAAGGTGTGAAAAATATGAAGAGCTTCAAAAGGTGTCAAAAATATGAGGAGCATGAAACGTTGTGAAAAATAGGAGCAGCATGAAACGGTGTTCAAAAACATGAAGACATTGAAAAGGTGTGAAAAATATGAAGAGGTGCAAAAGGTTTGAAATATATGAGGAGCATGAAACGGTCTGAAAAATATGAGGAGCATGAAGCGGTGTTCAAAAACATGAAGAGCCTGAAAAGGTGAGAAAAATATGAAGAGCTTCAAAAGGTGTGAAATACATGAGGAGCATTAAACGCCCTGAAAAATAGGAGGAGCATGCAGAGGTGTTCAAAAACATGAAGAGCCTGAAAAGGTGTCAAAAATATGAAGAGATTCAAAAGGTGTGAAAAATATGAAGAGCTTCAAAATGTTTCAAAAATGAAATGAGCATGAAACGGTCTGAAAAAGCTGAGGAGCATGAAGTGGTGTTGAAACACATGGAGAGCCTGAAAAGGTGTGAAAAATATGAAGAGGTTCAAAGGTGTGAAATACATGAGGATCATGAAATGGTTTGAAAAATACGAGGAGCATGAAGCAGTGTTCAAAAACATGAAGAGCCTGAAAAGGTTTGAAAAATATGAAGAGCTTCAAAAGGTGTCAAAAATATGAGGAGCATGAAACCGTCTGAAAAATAGGAGGAGCATGAAGCGGTGTTGAAAAACATGAAGAGCGTGAAAACGAGTGAAAAATATGAAGAGCTTCAAAAGGTATGAAAAATATGAAGAGCTTCAAAAGGTGTCAAAAAAGAGATGAGCATGAAACCGTCTGAAAAATAGGTGGAGCATGAAGCGGTGTTGAAAAACATGAAGAGTCTGAAAAGATGTGAAAAATATGAAGAGCTTCAAAAGGTGTCAAAAATATGAGGAGCATGAAACGGTCTGAAAAATAGGAGGAGCATGAAACCGTGTTAAAAACATGAAGAGACTGAAAAGGGTGAAAAATATGAAGAGCTTCAAAAGGTGGGAAAATAGGAGGAGCATGAAGCGGTGTGCAAAAACATGAAAAGCCTGAAAAGGTGTGAAAAATATGAAGAGCATCAAAAGGTGTCAAAAATATGAGGAGCATGAAACGGTCTGAAAAATAGGAGGAGCATGAAGCGGTGTTGAAAAACATGAAGAGCCTGAAAAGGTGTTAAAAATATGAAGAGTTTCAAAAGATGTCAAATATATGAGCAGCAAGAATCGGTCTGAAATATAGGAGTAGCATGAAACGGTGTTCAAATACATGCAGAGCCTGAAAAGTTGTGAAAAATATGAAGAGCTTCAAATGGTGTCAAATATATGAAGAGCTTCAAAAGGTGTCAAAAATGAGATGAGCATGAAACGGTCTGAAAAATAGGAGGAGCAAGAAGTCGTGTTCCAAAAAATGAAGAGCCTGAGAAGGTGTGAAATATATCAAGAACTTCAAAATGTGTCAAAAATATGAGGAGCATGAAACGGTCTGAAAAATAGGAGGAGCATGAAACGGTGTTGAAAAACATGCAGAGCCTGAAAAGGTGTGAAAAATATGAAGAACTTCAAAAGGTGTGAAATATATGAGGAGCATGAAATGGTCTTAAAAATAGGAGGAGCATGAAGCGGTTTTCAAAAATATGAAGAGCCTGAAAAGGTGTGAAAAATATGAGGAGCTTCAAAAGGTATGAAATACATGAGGAGTATGAAACTGTCTTGAAAATAGGAGGAGCATGAAGCGGTGTTAAAAAACATGAAGAGGCTTAAAAGGTGTGAAAAATATGAAGAGCTTCAAAAGGTGTGAAAAATATGAGGAGCATGAAACGGTCTGAAAAATAGGAGGAGCATGAAGCCGTGTTGAAAAACATGAAGAGCCTGAAAAAGTGTGAAATATATGAAGAGGTTCAAAAGGTGTAAAAAATATGAGGAGATTCAAAAGGTATCAAAAATATGAGGAGCATGAAACGGTCTGAAAAAGAGGAGGAGCATGAATCGGTGTTGAAAATCATGAAGAGCCTGAAAACGTGTGAGAAATATGAAGAGCTTCAAAAGGTGTCAAAAATATGAAGAGCTTCAAAAGGTGTCAAAATGAGATGAACATGAAACGGTCTGAAAAATAGGAGGAGCATGAAGCGGTGTTGAAAATCATAAAGAGCCTGAAAATTTGTGAAAAATATGAAGAGCTTCAGAAGATGTGAAAAACATGAAGAGCTTCAAAAGGTGTCAAAATGAGATGAGCATGAAACGGTCTGAAAAATAAGAGGAGCATGAAGTGGTGTTGAAAATAATGAAAAGCCTGAAAAGGTGTGAAATATATGAAGAGCTTCAAAAGGTGTCAAAAATATGAGGAGAATGAAACGGTCTGTAAAATAGGAGGAGCATGAAATGGTGTTCAAAAACATGAAGAGCCTGAAAAGGTGTGAAAAATATGAAGAGCTTCAAAAGGTGTCAAAAATATGAGGAGCATGAAAAGTTCTGAAAAATAGGAGGAGCATGAAGCGGTGTTCAAAACAGGAAGACCCTGAAAAGTAGTGAAAAATATGAAGAGCTTCAAAAGGTGTCAAAAATATGAGGAGCATGAAACGGTCTGAAAAATAGGAGGACTATGAAACGGTGTTCAAAAACATGAAGAGCCTGAAAAGGTGTGAAAAATATGAAGAGCTTCAAAACGTGTCAAAAATATGAGGAGCATGAAATGGTCTGAAAAATAGGAGGAGCAAGAAAGGGTGTTGAACAACATGAAGAGCCTGAAAACGTGTGAAAAATATGAAGAGCTTCAAAAGATGTGAAAAATATGAAGAGCTTCAAAAGGTGTCAAAAATGACATGAGCATGAAACCGTCTGAAAAATAGGAGGAGCATGAAGTAGTGTTGAAAAACATGAAGAACCTGAAAAGCTGTGAGGAACATGAAGAGCTTCAAAATGTGTCAAAAATATGAGGAGCATGAAACGGTCTGAAAAAGAGGAGGAGCAGGAAGCGGTGTTGAGAAACATGAAGAGCCTGAAAATGTGTGAAAAATATGAAGAGCTTCTAAAGCTGTGAAATATATGAGGTGCAAGAAACGGTCTGAAAAATAGGAGGAGCATGAAGCAGTGTTGAAAAACATGAAGAGCCTGAAAAGGTGTGAAAAATATGAAGAGCTTCAAAAGGTGTCAAAAATATGAGGACCATGAAACGTTGTGAAAAATAGGAGCAGCATGAAACGGTGTTCAAACACATGAAGACATTGAAAAGGTGTGAAAAATATGAAGAGGTGCAAAAGGTTTGAAATATATGAGGAGCATGAAACGGTCTGAAAAATATGAGGAGCATGAAGCGGTGTTCAAAAACATGAAGAGCCTGAAAAGGTGAGAAAAATATGAAGAGCTTCAAAAGGTGTGAAATACATGAGGAGCATTAAACGCCCTGAAAAATAGGAGGAGCATGCAGAGGTGTTCAAAAACATGAAGAGCCTGAAAAGGTGTCAAAAATATGAAGAGATTCAAAAGGTGTGAAAAATATGAAGAGCTTCAAAATGTTTCAAAAATGAAATGAGCATGAAACGGTCTGAAAAAGCTGAGGAGCATGAAGTGGTGTTGAAACACATGAAGAGCCTGAAAAGGTGTGAAAAATATGAAGAGGTTCAAAGGTGTGAAATACATGAGGATCATGAAATGGTTTGAAAAATACGAGGAGCATGAAGCAGTGTTCAAAAACATGAAGAGCCTGAAAAGTTTTGAAAAATATGAAGAGCTTCAAAAGGTGTCAAAAATATGAGGAGCATGAAACCGTCTGAAAAATAGGAGGAGCATGAAGCGGTGTTGAAAAACATGAAGAGCGTGAAAACGAGTGAAAAATATGAAGAGCTTCAAAAGGTATGAAAAATATGAAGAGCTTCAAAAGGTGTCAAAAAAGAGATGAGCATGAAACCGTCTGAAAAATAGGTGGAGCATGAAGCGGTGTTGAAAAACATGAAGAGCCTGAAAAGATGTGAAAAATATGAAGAGCTTCAAAAGGTGTCAAAAATATGAGGAGCATGAAACGGTCTGAAAAATAGGAGGAGCATGAAACCGTGTTAAAAACATGAAGAGACTGAAAAGGGTGAAAAATATGAAGAGCTTCAAAAGGTGTGAAAAATAGGAGGAGCATGAAGCGGTGTGCAAAAACATGAAAAGCCTGAAAAGGTGTGAAAAATATGAAGAGCATCAAAAGGTGTCAAAAATATGAGGAGCATGAAACGGTCTGAAAAATAGGAGGAGCATGAAGCGGTGTTGAAAAACATGAAGAGCCTGAAAAGGTGTTAAAAATATGAAGAGTTTCAAAAGATGTCAAATATATGAGCAGCAAGAATCGGTCTGAAATATAGGAGTAGCATGAAACGGTGTTCAAATACATGCAGAGCCTGAAAAGTTGTGAAAAATATGAAGAGCTTCAAATGGTGTCAAATATATGAAGAGCTTCAAAAGGTGTCAAAAATGAGATGAGCATGAAACGGTCTGAAAAATAGGAGGAGCAAGAAGTCGTGTTCCAAAAAATGAAGAGCCTGAGAAGGTGTGAAATATATCAAGAACTTCAAAATGTGTCAAAAATATGAGGAGCATGAAACGGTCTGAAAAATAGGAGGAGCATGAAACGGTGTTGAAAAACATGCAGAGCCTGAAAAGGTGTGAAAAATATGAAGAACTTCAAAAGGTGTGAAATATATGAGGAGCATGAAATGGTCTTAAAAATAGGAGGAGCATGAAGCGGTTTTCAAAAATATGAAGAGCCTGAAAAGGTGTGAAAAATATGAGGAGCTTCAAAAGGTATGAAATACATGAGGAGTATGAAACTGTCTTGAAAATAGGAGGAGCATGAAGCGGTGTTAAAAAACATGAAGAGGCTTAAAAGGTGTGAAAAATATGAAGAGCTTCAAAAGGTGTGAAAAATATGAGGAGCATGAAACGGTCTGAAAAATAGGAGGAGCATGAAGCCGTGTTGAAAAACATGAAGAGCCTGAAAAAGTGTGAAATATATGAAGAGGTTCAAAAGGTGTAAAAAATATGAGGAGATTCAAAAGGTATCAAAAATATGAGGAGCATGAAACGGTCTGAAAAAGAGGAGGAGCATGAATCGGTGTTGAAAATCATGAAGAGCCTGAAAACGTGTGAGAAATATGAAGAGCTTCAAAAGGTGTCAAAAATATGAAGAGCTTCAAAAGGTGTCAAAAATGAGAGGAGTATGAAGCAGTCTGAAAAATAGGAGGAGCATGAAGCGGTGTTCAAAAACATGAAGAGCTTGAAAAGGTGTGAAAAATATGAAGAGCTTCAAAAGGTGTCAAAAATGAGATGAGCATGAAACGGTCTGAAAAATAGGAGGAGCATGAAGTGGTGTTGAAAAAAAAGAAGAGACGGAAAAGGTGTGAAATATATGAAGGGCTTCAAAAGGTGTCAAAAATATGAGGAGAATGAAACGGTCTGAAAATAGGAGGAGCATGAAGCGGTGTTCAAAAACATGAAGAGCCTGAAAAGGTGTGAAAAATATGAAGAGCTTCAAAAGGTGTCAAAAATATGAGGAGCATGAAACGGTTTGAAAAATAGGAGGAGCATGAAGCGGTGTTCAAAAACAGGAAAAGCCTGAAAAGTTGTGAAAAATATGAAGAGCTTCAAAAGTTGTCAAAAATATGAGGAGCATGAAAAGGTCAGAAAAATAGGAGGATCATGAAGCGGTGTTCAAAAACATGAAGAGCCTGAAAAGGTGTGCAAAATATGAAGAGCTTCAAAAGGTGTCAAAAATATGAGGAGCATGAAACGGTCTGCAAAAAAGGAGGAGCATGAAGTGGTGTTGAAAAAATTCAAGAGCCTGACAAGGTGTGAAAAATATGAAAAGCTTCAAAAGTTGTCAAAAATATGAGGAGCATGAAACGGTCTGAAAAATAGGAGGAGCATGAAGCGGTGTTCAAAAACATGAAGAGCCTGAAAAGGTGTGAAAAATATGAAGAGCTTCAAAAGGTGTCAAAAATATGAGGAGCATGAAACGGTCTGAAAAATAGGAGGAGCATGAAGTGGTGTTGAAAAACATGAAGAGTCTGAAAACGTGTGAAATTATGAAGAACTTCAAAAATATGCAAAATATGAAGAGCTTCAAAAGGTGTGAAAAATATGAAGAGCTTCAAAAGGTGTCAAAATGAGATGAACATGAAACGGTCTGAAAAATAGGAGGAGCATGAAGCGGTGTTGAAAATCATAAAGAGCCTGAAAATTTGTGAAAAATATGAAGAGCTTCAGAAGATGTGAAAAACATGAAGAGCTTCAAAAGGTGTCAAAATGAGATGAGCATGAAACGGTCTGAAAAATAAGAGGAGCATGAAGTGGTGTTGAAAATAATGAAAAGCCTGAAAAGGTGTGAAATATATGAAGAGCTTCAAAAGGTGTCAAAAATATGAGGAGAATGAAACGGTCTGTAAAATAGGAGGAGCATGAAATGGTGTTCAAAAACATGAAGAGCCTGAAAAGGTGTGAAAAATATGAAGAGCTTCAAAAGGTGTCAAAAATATGAGGAGCATGAAAAGTTCTGAAAAATAGGAGGAGCATGAAGCGGTGTTCAAAACAGGAAGACCCTGAAAAGTAGTGAAAAATATGAAGAGCTTCAAAAGGTGTCAAAAATATGAGGAGCATGAAACGGTCTGAAAAATAGGAGGACTATGAAACGGTGTTCAAAAACATGAAGAGCCTGAAAAGGTGTGAAAAATATGAAGAGCTTCAAAACGTGTCAAAAATATGAGGAGCATGAAATGGTCTGAAAAATAGGAGGAGCAAGAAAGGGTGTTGAACAACATGAAGAGCCTGAAAACGTGTGAAAAATATGAAGAGCTTCAAAAGATGTGAAAAATATGAAGAGCTTCAAAAGGTGTCAAAAATGACATGAGCATGAAACCGTCTGAAAAATAGGAGGAGCATGAAGTAGTGTTGAAAAACATGAAGAACCTGAAAAGCTGTGAGAAACATGAAGAGCTTCAAAATGTGTCAAAAATATGAGGAGCATGAAACGGTGTGAAAAAGAGGAGGAGCAGGAAGCGGTGTTGAGAAACATGAAGAGCCTGAAAATGTGTGAAAAATATGAAGAGCTTCTAAAGGTGTGAAATATATGAGGTGCAAGAAACGGTCTGAAAAATAGGAGGAGCATGAAGCAGTGTTGAAAAACATGAAGAGCCTGAAAAGGTGTGAAAAATATGAAGAGCTTCAAAAGGTGTCAAAATTATAAGGAGCATGAAACGTTCTGAAAAATAGGAGGAGCATGAAGCAGTGTTGAAAAAAATGAAGAGCCTGAAAAGGTGTGAAAAATATGAACAGCTTCAAAAGTTGTCAAAAATATGAGGAGCATGAAACGGTCTAAAAAATAGGAGTACCATGAACCGGTGTTGAAAAACATGAAGAGCCAGAAAAGGTGTGAAAAATATTAAGAGCTTCAAAATGTGTGAAAAATATGAAGAGCTTCAAAAGGTGTCAAAAAAGAGATGAGCATGAAACGGTCTGAAAAATAGGAGGAGAATGAAGTGGTGTTGAAAAAAATGAGGAGCCTGAAAAGGTGTGAAAAATATGAAGAGCTTCAAAAGGTGTCAAAAATGAGATGATCATGAAACGGTCTGAAAAATAGGAGGTGCATGAGGTGGTGTTGAAGAAAAAGAAGAGACTGAAAAGGTGTGAAATATATGAAGAGCTTCAAAAGGTGTCAAATTATGAGGAGCATGATACGGTCTGAAAAATAGGAGGAGCATGAAGCGGTGTTCAAAACATGAAGAGCCTGAAAAATTGTGAAAAATATGAAAAGCTTCCAAAGATGTTAAAAATGAGATGAGCATGAAACGCTCTGAAAAATAGGAGGAGCATGAAGCGGTGTTGAAAAAATGAAGAGCATGAAAAGGTGTGAAAAATATGAAGAGCATCAAAAGTTGTCAAAAATATGAGGAGTATGAAACGGTCTGAAAAATAGGACGACCATGAAGCGGTGTTGCAAAACATGAGGAGCCTGAAAAGGTGTGAAAAATATGAAGAGCTTCAAAAGGTGAGAAAAATATGAGGTGCATGAAACGGTCTGAAAAATAGGAGGAGCATGAAGCGGTGTTGAAAAACATGAAGAGCCTGAAAAGGTGTGAAAAATATGAAGAGCTTCAAAAGGTGTGAAATACATGAGGAGCAAGAAACGGTCTGAAAAATAGGAGGAAGAGGAAGAGGTGTTCAAAAATATGAAGAGCCTGAAAAGGTGTGAAAAATATGAAGAGCTTCAAAAGGTGTCAAAAATATGAGGAGCATGAAACGTTGTGAAAAATAGGAGCAGCATGAAACGGTGTTCAAAAACATGAAGACATTGAAAAGGTGTGAAAAATATGAAGAGGTGCAAAAGGTTTGAAATATATGAGGAGCATGAAACGGTCTGAAAAATATGAGGAGCATGAAGCGGTGTTCAAAAACATGAAGAGCCTGAAAAGGTGAGAAAAATATGAAGAGCTTCAAAAGGTGTGAAATACATGAGGAGCATTAAACGCCCTGAAAAATAGGAGGAGCATGCAGAGGTGTTCAAAAACATGAAGAGCCTGAAAAGGTGTCAAAAATATGAAGAGATTCAAAAGGTGTGAAAAATATGAAGAGCTTCAAAATGTTTCAAAAATGAAATGAGCATGAAACGGTCTGAAAAAGCTGAGGAGCATGAAGTGGTGTTGAAACACATGAAGAGCCTGAAAAGGTGTGAAAAATATGAAGAGGTTCAAAGGTGTGAAATACATGAGGATCATGAAATGGTTTGAAAAATACGAGGAGCATGAAGCAGTGTTCAAAAACATGAAGAGCCTGAAAAGGTTTGAAAAATATGAAGAGCTTCAAAAGGTGTCAAAAATATGAGGAGCATGAAACCGTCTGAAAAATAGGAGGAGCATGAAGCGGTGTTGAAAAACATGAAGAGCGTGAAAACGAGTGAAAAATATGAAGAGCTTCAAAAGGTATGAAAAATATGAAGAGCTTCAAAAGGTGTCAAAAAAGAGATGAGCATGAAACCGTCTGAAAAATAGGTGGAGCATGAAGCGGTGTTGAAAAACATGAAGAGCCTGAAAAGATGTGAAAAATATGAAGAGCTTCAAAAGGTGTCAAAAATATGAGGAGCATGAAACGGTCTGAAAAATAGGAGGAGCATGAAACCGTGTTAAAAACATGAAGAGAGTGAAAAGGGTGAAAAATATGAAGAGCTTCAAAAGGTGTGAAAAATAGGAGGAGCATGAAGCGGTGTGCAAAAACATGAAAAGCCTGAAAAGGTATGAAAAAGATGAAGAGCATCAAAAGGTGTCAAAAATATGAGGAGCATGAAACGGTCTGAAAAATAGGAGGAGCATGAAGCGGTGTTGAAAAACATGAAGAGCCTAAAAAGGTGTTAAAAATATGAAGAGTTTCAAAAGGTGTCAAATATATGAGCAGCAAGAATCGGTCTGAAATATAGGAGTAGCATGAAACGGTGTTCAAATACATGCAGAGCCTGAAAAGTTGTGAAAAATATGAAGAGCTTCAAATGGTGTCAAATATATGAAGAGCTTCAAAAGGTGTCAAAAATGAGATGAGCATGAAACGGTCTGAAAAATAGGAGGAGCAAGAAGTCGTGTTCCAAAAAATGAAGAGCCTGAGAAGGTGTGAAATATATCAAGAACTTCAAAATGTGTCAAAAATATGAGGAGCATGAAACGGTCTGAAAAATAGGAGGAGCATGAAAAGGTGTTGAAAAACATGCAGAGCCTGAAAAGGTGTGAAAAATATGAAGAACTTCAAAAGGTGTGAAATATATGAGGAGCATGAAATGGTCTTAAAAATAGGAGGAGCATGAAGCGGTTTTCAAAAATATGAAGAGCCTGAAAAGGTGTGAAAAATATGAGGAGCTTCAAAAGGTATGAAATACATGAGGAGTATGAAACTGTCTTGAAAATAGGAGGAGCATGAAGCGGTGTTAAAAAACATGAAGAGGCTTAAAAGGTGTGAAAAATATGAAGAGCTTCAAAAGGTGTGAAAAATATGAGGAGCATGAAACGGTCTGAAAAATAGGAGGAGCATGAAGCCGTGTTGAAAAACATGAAGAGCCTGAAAAAGTGTGAAATATATGAAGAGGTTCAAAAGGTGTAAAAAATATGAGGAGATTCAAAAGGTATCAAAAATATGAGGAGCATGAAACGGTCTGAAAAAGAGGAGGAGCATGAATCGGTGTTGAAAATCATGAAGAGCCTGAAAACGTGTGAGAAATATGAAGAGCTTCAAAAGGTGTCAAAAATATGAAGAGCTTCAAAAGGTGTCAAAAATGAGAGGAGTATGAAGCAGTCTGAAAAATAGGAGGAGCATGAAGTGGTGTTCAAAAACATGAAGAGCTTGAAAAGGTGTGAAAAATATGAAGAGCTTCAAAAGGTGTCAAAAATGAGATGAGCATGAAACGGTCTGAAAAAAAGGAGGAGCATGAAGTGGTGTTGAAAAAATGAAGAGCCTGAAAAGGTGTGAAAAATATGAAGAGCATCAAAATTTGTCAAAAATATGAGGAGTATGAAACGGTCTGAAAAATAGGAGGACCATGAAGCGGTGTTGCAAAACATGAGGAGCCTGAAAAGGTGTGAAAAATATGAAGAGCTTCAAAAGGTGAGAAAAATATGAGGTGCATGAAACGGTCTGAAAAATAGGAGGAGCATGAAGCGGTGTTGAAAAACATGAAGAGCCTGAAAAGGTGTGAAAAATATGAAGAGCTTCAAAGGGTGTGAAATACATGAGGAGCATGAAACGTGTTGAAAAATAGGAGAAGCATGAAGTGGTGTGGAAAAACATCAAGAGCCTGAAAAGGTGTGAAAAATATGAAGAGCTTCAAAAGGTGTGAAATACATGAGGAGCAAGAAACGGTCTGAAAAATAGGAGGAAGATGAAGAGGTGTTCAAAAATATGAAGAGCCTGAAAAGGTGTGAAAAATATGAAGAGCTTCAAAAGATGTGAAAAATATGAGGAGCATGATACGGTCTGAAAAATAGGAGGAGCATGAAGCGGTGTTCAAAACATGAAGAGCCTGAAAAGTTGTGAAAAATATGAAAAGCTTCCAAAGGTGTCAAAAATGAGATGAGCATGAAACAGTCTGAAAAATAGGAGGAGCATGAAGCGGTGTTGAAAAAATGAAGAGCCTGAAAAGGTGTGAAAAATATGAAGAGCATCAAAAGGTGTCAAAAATATGACGAGTAAGAAATGGTCTGAAAAATAGGAGGACCATGAAGCGGTGTTGCAAAACATGAGGAGCCTGAAAAGGTGTGAAAAATATGAAGAGCTTCAAAAGGTGAAAAAAATATGAGGTGTATGAAGCGGTCTGAAAAATAGGAGGATCATGAAGCGGTGTTCAAAAACATGAAGAGCCTGAAAAGGTGTGAAATATATGAAGAGATTCAAAAGGTGTCAAAAATATGAGGAGCATGAAACGGTCTGAAAAATAGGAGGAGCAAGAAGCGGTGTTGAAAAACATGAAGAGCTTGAAAAGGTTTGAAAAATATGAAGAGCTTCAAAAGGTGTCAAAATTTTGAAGAGCTTCAAAGGTGTCAAAAATATGAGGAGCATGGAACGGTGTTCAAAAACATGGAAAGCAAGAAAAGGTTGAAAAATATGAAGAGCTTCAAAAGGTGTCAAAAATATGTGGAGCATGAAACGGTCAGAAAAATAGGAGGAAAATGAAGCTCTGTTTAAAAACATGAAGAGCTTGAAAAGGCTTGAAAAATATGAAGAGCTTCAAAATGTGTCAAAAATAGAGGGGGCATGAAACTATCTGAAAAATAGGAGGAGCATGAAGCGGTGTTGAAAAATATGAAGAACCTGAAGAGGTTTGAAAAATATGAAGAGCTTCAAAAGGTGTCAAAAATAAGAGGAGCATTAAACGGTCTGAAAATAGGATGAGCATGAAGTGGTGTTGAAAAACATAAAGAGCCTCAAAAGGTGTGCAAAATATGAAGAGCTTCAAAAGGTGTCAAAAATATGAGGAGCATGGAACGGTCTGAAAAAAAGGAAGAGCAGGAAGCGGTGCGGAAAAACATGAAGAGCCTGAAAAGGTGTGAAAAATATGAAGACCTTCAAAAGATGTTAAAAAGAGGAGGCACATGAAACTGTCTGAAAAATACGAGGAGCATGAAGCGGTGTTGAAAAACAAGAAGAGCCTGAAAAGGTGTGAAAAATATGAAGAGTTTGAAAATGTGTCAAAAATATGAGGAGCAGGAAACGGTCTGAAAAATAGGAGCATGAAGTGGTGTTGAAAAACATGAAGAGCCTGAAAAGCTGTGAAAAATATGAAGAGCATCAAAAACTGTCCAAATATGACGAGCATGAAACGGTTTTCAAAGACATGAAACGCCTGAAAAGGTGTGAAATATATGAACAGCTTCAAAAGGTATCAAAAATAGGAGGAGCATGAAACGGTCTGAAAAATTGGAGGAGCAAGAAGCAGTGTTGAAAAACATGAAGAGGTGGAAAAGGTGTGAAATATATGAAGAGCTTCAAAAGGTGTCAAAAATATGAGGAGCATGAAACGGTTTGAAAAATAGGAGGAGCATGAAGCGGTGTTGAAAAACATGAAGAGCCTGAAACGGTTTGAAAAATATGAAGAGCTTCAAAAGGTGTCAAAAATAAAGGGGGCATGAAACTATCTGAAAAAAAGGAGGAGCATGAAGCGGTGTGGAAAAACATGAAGAGCCTGAAAACGTTTGAAAAATATGAAGAGCTTCAAAAGGTGTGGAAAATATGAAGAGCTTCAAAATGTGTCAAAAGTGAGATGAGCATGAAACGGTCTGAAAAATAGGAGGAGCATGAAGTGGTGTTGAAAAACATGAAGAGCCTGAAAATGTGTGAAATATATGAAGAGCTTCAAAAGATGTCAGAAATGAGAGAAGCATGAAACGGTCTGAAAAATAGATGAGGAAGAAGGGGTGTTGAAAAACATGAAGAGCCTGAAAACGTTTGAGAAATATGAAGAGCTTCAAATGGTGTGGAAAATATGAAGAGCTTCAAAAGGTATGAAATATAGGAGCAGCATGAAGTGGTGTTCAAAAACATAAAAAGCCTGTAAAGGTGTGAAAAATATGAAGAGCTTCAAAACGTGTCAAATATATGTGGAGCATGAAACGGTGTGAAAAATAGGAGGAGCATGAAGCGGTGTTGAAAAACATGAAGAACCTGAAAACTTGTGAAAAATATGAAGAGCTTCAAAAGGTGTCAAAATATGAGGAGCATGAAATGATCTGAAAAATAGGAGGAGCATGAAGCGGTGTTGAAAAATATGAAGTGCCTGAAAAGGTGTGAAAAATATGAAGAGCTTCAACAGGTGTCAAAAATATGAGGAGCATGAAACGCTCTGAAATATAGGAGGAGCATGAAGTGGTGTTGAAAAACTTGAAGAGCTGAAAAGGTGGAAAAATATGAAGAACTTCAACAGGTGTCAAAAATATGAGGAGCATGAAATGGACTGAAAAATAGGAAGATCATGAAGCGGTGTTGAATAACATGAAGAGCCTGAAAAGGTGTGAAAAATGTGAAAAGCTTCAAAAGGTGTGAAATACATGAGGAGCATGAAACGGTCTGAAAAATAGGAGTAGAATGAGACGGTGTTGAAAACCATGAAGAGCCTGAAAAGTTGTGAAAAATATGAAGAGCTTCAAAAGGTGTCAAAATTATGAGGAGTATAAAACGGTCTAAAAAATAGGAGGAGCATGAAACGGTGTTCAAAACATGAAGAGCCTGAGAAGATGTGAAATATGTGACGAGCTTCAAAAGGTTTGAAATACATGAGGAGCATTAAACTGTCTGAAAAATAGGAGGAGCATGAAGCTGTGTTCAAAAACATGAAGAGCCTGAAAAGGTGTGAAAATAATGAAGAGCTTCAAAAGATGTGAAATATAGGAGCAGCTTGAAGCGGTGTTCAGAAACATAAAAAGCCTGAAAAGGTGTGAAAAATATGAAGAGCTTCAAAACGTGTCAAAAATATGTGGAGCATGAAATAGTCTGAAAAATAGGAGGAGCATGAAGCGGTGTTGAAAAACATGAAGAACCTGAAAACTTGTAAAAATATGAAGATCTTCAAAAGGTGTGAAAAATATGAACCGTTTCAAAAGTGTAAAAAATGAGATGAGCATGAAGCGGTCTTAAAAATAGGAGGAGCATGAAGTGTTGTTGAAAAACATAAAGATCCTGAAAATGTATGAAATATATGAAGAACTACAAAAGGTGTCAAAAATGTGAGGAGCATTAAAAGTTCTGAAAAATAGGAGGAGCATGAAACGGTGTTGAAAGACATGAAGAGCCTGAAAAGGTGTGAAAAACATGAAGAGCTTCAAAACGTGTCAAAAATATGTGGAGCATGAAAGGGTCTGAAAATTAGCAGGAGCATGAAGCGGTGTTGAAAAACATGAAGAACCTGAAAACGTGTGAAAAATATGAAAAGCATCAAATGGTGTGAAAAATATGAACAGCTTCAAAAGGTGTGAAAAATATGAAGAGCTTCAAAAGGTGTCATAAATATGAGGAGCAAGAAATGGTCTGAAAAATAAGAGAAGCATGAAATGGTGTTCAAAATATGAAGAGCCTGAAAAGGTGTGAAAAATATGAAGAGCTTCAAAAGGTGTGAAATACATGAGGAGCATGAAACTCTCTAAAAAATAAGAGGAGCATGAAGCGGTGTTCAAAAACATGAAGAGCCTGAAAAGTTGTGAAAAATATGAAGAGCTTCAAAATGTGTGAAAAAAAAAGAAGAGCTTCAAAAGGTGTCAAAAATATGAGGAGCATGAATCGGTCTGAAAAATAGGAGGAGCATGAAACGGTGTTGAAAACATGAAGAGATGAAAAGGTGTGAAAAATATGAAGAGGTTCTAAAGGTGTCAAAAATATGAGGAGCATGAAACAGTCTTTAAAATAGGATGAGAATGAGACGGTTTTGAAAAAGATGAAGAGCATGAAAAGGTGTGAAAAACATGAAGAGCTTCAAAAGGTGTAAAAAATATGAGAGGCATGAAACGACTGAAAAATAGGAGGAGCATGATGCGGTGGTCAAAAACATGAAGAGCCTGAAAAGGTGTGAAAAATATAAAGAGCTTCAAAAGGTGTCAAAAATATTAGGAGCGTGAAACAGTATGAAACATAGGATGAGCATGAAACTTTTTTGAAAAAGATGAAGAGCATGAAAAGGTGTGAAAAAAATGAAGAGCTTCAAAAGATGTTAAAAATATGAGGAGCATGAAACTTTCTGAAAAATTGGAGGAGCATGAAGCGGTGTTGAAAAACATGAAAAGCCTGAAAAGGTGGAAAAATATGAAGAGCTTCAAAAGGTGTCAACAATATGAGGAGCATGAAACGGTCTGAAATTTAGGAAGAGCATGAAACTGTGTTGATAAACATGAAGAGCCTGAAAAGGTGTGAAAAATATGAAGAGCTTCAAAAGGTGTCAAATATATGAGGAGCATGAAACTGTGTGAAAAATAGGATGAGCATGAAACGGTTTTAAAAAGACGAAGAGCCTAAAAGGTGTGACATATATGAAGAGCTTCAAAAGGTGTGAAATACATGAGGAGGTGGAAACGGTCTGAAAATAGTAGGAGCATGAAGCGGCGTTGAAAAACATGAATAGCCTGAAAACGTGTGAAAAATATGAAGAGCTTCAAAAGGTGTGAAATATATGAAGAGCTACAAAAGGTGTCAAAAATATGAGGAGCATGAACCGGTCTGAAATATAGGAGGAGCATGAAGTGATGTTGAAAAACATGAAGTGCCTGAAAAGTTGTGAAATATATGAAGAGCTTCAAATGGTGTGAAAAATATGAGGAGCTTCAAAAGGTGTCAAAAATATGAGGAGCCTGAAACGGTCTGAAAAATAGGAGGAGCATGATACGGTGTTCAAAAATATGAAGAGCCTGAAAAGGTGTGAAAAACATGAAGATCTTCAAAAGGGGTCAAAAATATGAGGAGCATGAAACGATCTGAAAAATAGGAGGAGCATGAAGTGGTGTTCAAAAACATGAAGAGCTTGAAAAGGTGTGAAAAACATGAAGAGCCTCAAAACGTGTCAAAAATATGAGGAGCATGAAACGGTCTGAAAAATAGGAGGAGCATGAAGCGGTGTTGAAAAACATGAAGAGCCTGAAAACGTGTGAAAAATATGAAGAGCTTCAAAAGGTGTGAAATATATGAAGAGCTTCCAAAGGTGTCAAAAATGAGATGAGCATGAAACGGTCTGAAAAATAGGAGGAGCATGAAGTGGTCGTGGAAATCATGAAGTGCCTGAAAAGGTGTGAAATATATGAAGAGTTTCCAAAGTTGTGAAAAAATGAGGAGGTTCAAAAGGTGTCAAAAATATGAGGAGCATGAAACGGTCTGAAAAATAGGAGGAGCATGAAACGGTGTTCAAAAACATGAAGAGCCTGAAAAGGTGTGAAAAATATGAAGAGCTTGAAAAGGTGTGAAATACATGAGGAGACTGAAGCGGTCTGAAAAATAGGAGGAGCATGAAACGGTGTTGAAATACATGAAGAGCCTGAAAAGGTGTGAAAAATAGGAGGAGCTTCACAAGGTGTCAAATATATAAGGAGCATGAAACGGTCTGAAAAATAGGAGGAGCATGAAGCAGTCGTCAAAAACATGAAGAACCTGAAAAGTTTTGTAAAATATGAAGAGCTTCAAAAGGTGTGAAAAATATGAGGAACATGAAACGGTCTGAAAAATAGGAGCAGCATGAAACAGTGTTGAAAAACATGAAGAGCCTGAAAAGGTGTGAAAAACATGAAGAGCCTCAAAACGTGTCAAAAATATGAGGAGCATGAAACGGTCTGAAAAATAGGATGAGCATGAAGCGGTGTTGAAAACTTTAAGAGCCTGAAAAGGTGGGAAATATATGAAGAGTTTCCAAAGTTGTGAAAAAATGAGGAGGTTCAAAAGGTGTCAAAAATATGAGGAGCATGAAACGGTGTGAAAAATAGGAGAAGCATGAAGTGATGTTGAGAAACCTGAAGAGACTGAAAAGGTGTGAAAAATATGAAGAGCTACAAAAGATGTGAAATATATGAGGAGCATGAAATGATCTGAAAAATAGGAGGAGCATGAAACAGTGTTGTAAAACATGAAGAGCCTGAAAGGTGTGAAAATTATGAAGACGTTCAAAATGTGTCAAAAAAAAGGAGGAGCATGAAATGGTGTTCAAAAACATGAAGAGCCTGAAAAGGTGTGAAAAATATTAAGATCTTCAAAAGGTGTCAAAAATATGAGGAGCATGAAACGGTGTGAAAAATAGGAGGAACATGAAGCACGGTTGAAAAACATGAAGAGCCTGAAAAGGTGTGAAAAATATGAACAGCTTCAAAAGCTGTCAAAAATATGAGGAGCATGAAACAGTCTGAAAAATAGGAGGAGCATGAAGCGGTGTTGAAAAACATGAAAAGCCTGAAAAGGTGTGAAAAATATGAAGAGCATTAAAAGGTGTGAAAAATATGAGGAACATGAAACGGACTGAAAAAAAGGAGGAGTATGAAGAGGTGTTGAAAACAAGAAAAGCCTGAAAATGTGTGAAAAATATGAAGAGCTTCCAAAGGTGTGAAAAATATGAATAGCTTCGAAATGTGTCAATAATGAGAGCAGCATGAAACGGTGTGAAAAATAGGAGGAGCATGAAGCGGTGTGCAAAAAGATGAAGAGCCTGAAAATCTGTGAAATATATGAAGAGCTTCAAAAGGTGTCAAAAATATGAGGAGAAAGAAACGGTCTGAAAAATAGGAGGAGCATGAAGTGGTGTTGACAAACATGAAGAGCTGAAAAGCTTTGAAAAATATGAAGAGCTTTAAAAGGTCTCAAATATATGAGGATCATGAAATTTTCTGAAAAATAGGAGGAGCATGAAACGTTGTTCAAAACATGAAGAGCCTGAAATGGTGTGAAAAATATAAAGAGATTCAAAACATGTCAAACATTGAGGAGCATGAAACGATCTGAAAAATAGGAAGAGCATGATGCAGTGTTGAAAAACATGAAGAGCCTGAAAAGGTGTGAAAAACATGAAGAGCCTCAAAACGTGTCAAAAATATGAGGAGCATGAAACGGTCTGAAAAATAGGATGAGCATGAAGCGGTGTTGAAAACTTTAAGAGCCTAAAAAGGTGGGAAATATATGAAGAGTTTCCAAAGTTGTGAAAAAATGAGGAGGTTCAAAAGGTGTCAAAAATGAGATCTGCATGAAACGGTCCGAAAAATAGGACGATCATGAAGCGGTGTTGAAAAACATGAAGAGCCTGAAAATGTGTGAAAAATATGAAGAGCTTCAAAAGGTGTCAAAAATATGAGGAGCATGAAACGTCCTGAAAAATAGGAGGATCGTGAAACGGTGATCAAAAACATGAAGAGCCTCAAAATGTGTGAAAAATATGAGGAGCATGAAACGGTCTGAAAAAGATGAGGAACATGAAGCGGTGTTGAAAAACATGAAGAACCTGAAAAGCTGTTAAAAATATGAAGAGCTTCAAAATGTGTCAAAAATATGAGGAACACGATACGGTCTGAAAAATAGGAGGAGCATGAAGTGGTGTGGAAAAGCATGAAGGGCCTGAAAAGGTGTGAAAAATATGAAGAGCTTCAAAATGTGTGAAATACATAAGGAGCATGAAACTCTCTGAAAAATAGGAGGAGCCTGAAATGGTGTTCAAAAACATGAATAGACTGAAAACGTCTGAAAAATATGAAGAGCTTCAAAAGGTTTGAAAAATATGAGGAGCATGATACGGTCTGAAAAATAGGAGGAGCATGAAGCTGTGTTCAAAAACATGAAGAGCCTGAAAAGTTGTGAAAAATATGAAAAGCTTCAAAAGGTGTCAAAAATGAGATGAGCATGAAACGGTCTGAAAAATAGGAGGAGCATGAAGCGATGTTCAAAAACATGAAGAGCTTAAAAAGTTGTGAAAAATATGAAAGGCTTCAAAAGGTGTGAAAAATATTAGGAGCATGAAACGGTCTGAAAAATCGGAGGAGCAGGAAGCGGTGTTGAAAAACATGAAGAGCCTTAAAAGGTGTGAAAAATATGAAGAGCTTCAAAAGGTGTCAAAAATATGAGGAGCATGAAACGGTCTGAAAAATATGAGCAGCATGAAGCGGTGTTGAAAAACAAGAAGAGCCTGAAAAGGTGTGAAAAATATTAAGAGCTTCAAAGAGGGGTCAAATATATAGAGGGTGAAACGGTCTGAAAAATATGAGGAGCAAGAAACTGTTTTGAAAAACATGAAGAGCCTCAAAAGGTGTGAAAAATATGAAGAGCTTCAAAAAGGTGTCAAATATATAGAGGGTGAAACGGTCTGAAAAAAATGAGGAGCAAGAAACTGTTTTCAAAAACATGAAGAGCCTCAAAAGATGTGAAAAATGTGAAGAGCTTCAAACTGTGTCAAAAATATGAGGAGCATGAAACGGTCTGAAACATAGGAGGAGCATGAAGTGTTGTTGAAAAACATGAAGAGCCTGAAAAAGGTGTGAAACATATGAGGAGCATGATACGGTCTGAACAATAGGAGGAGCATGAAGCGGTGTTGAAAAATATGAAGAGCCTGAAAAAGTGTGAAAAATATGAAGAGCTTCAAAAGGTGTCAAAAACATAAGGAGCATGAAACGGTCTGAAATACAGGAGGAGCATGAAAAGGTGTTAAAAAACATGAAGAGCCTGAAAAGGTGTGAAAAATATGAAGAGCTTCAAATGGTGTCAAAAATATGAGGAGCATGAAACGGTCTGATAATTAGGAGGAGCATGAAGTGGTGTTGAAAAACATGAAGAGCTTGAAAAAGGTGTGAAACATATGAGTAGAATAAAACGGTCCGAAAAATAGGAGGAGCATGAAGTGGTGTAGAAAAACATGAAGACCCTGAAAAGGTGTGAAAAATATGAAGAGCTACAAAAAGTGTCAAAAATATGAGGAGCTTGAAACGGTCTGAAATATAGGAGGAGCGTGAAAAGGTGTTAAAAAAAATATGAAGAGCTTCAAAAGGTGTGAAACATATGAGGAGCATGAAACGGGCTGAAAAATAGGAGAAGCATGAAGGGGTGTGGAAAAACATGAAGAGCCTGAAAAGGGTTGAAAAATATGAAGAGCTTCAAAAGGTGTGAAATACATGAGGAGCATGAAACTCTCTGAAAAATAGAAATAGCATGAAGCGTTGTTGAAAAACATGAAGAGCCTGAAAACGTGTGAAAATATGAAGAGCTTCAAAAATATGAAAAATATGAAGAGCTTCAAAAGGTGTGAAAAATTTGAAGAGCTTCAAAAGGTGTCAAAATGAGATGAGCATGAAACGGTCTGAAAAATAGGAGGAGCATGAAGCGGTGTTGAAAATCATAAAGAGCCTGAAAACTTGTGAAAAATATGAAGAGCTTCAAAAGACGTGAAAAATTTGAAGAGCTTCAAAAGGTGTCAAAATGAGATGAGCATGAAATGGTCTGAAAAATAGGAGGAGCATGAAGTGGTGTTGAAAAAAATGAAGAGCCTGAAAAGGTGTGAAATATATAAAGAGCTTCAAAAGGTGTCAAAAATATGAGGAGAATGAAACGGTCTGCAAATTAGGAGAAGCCTGAAATGGTGTTCAAAAACATGAAGAGCCTGAAAAGGTGTGAAAAACATGAAGAGCCTGAAAAGGTGTGAAAAATATGAAGAGCTTCAAAAGGTGTGAAATACATGAGGAGCATGAAACGGGCTGAAAAATAGGAGAAGCATGAAGGGGTGTGGAAAAACATGAAGAGCCTGAAAAGGTTTGAAAAATATGAAGAGCTTCTAAAGGTGTGAAATACATGAGGAGTATGAAACTGTCTTGAAAATAGGAGGAGCATGAAGCGGTGTTAAAAAACATGAAGAGGCTTAAAAGGTGTGAAAAATATGAAGAGCTTCAAAAGGTGTGAAAAATATGAGGAGCATGAAACGGTCTGAAAAATAGGAGGAAGAGGAAGAGGTGTTCAAAAATATGAAGAGCCTGAAAAGGTGTGAAAAATATGAAGAGCTTCAAAAGGTGTCAAAAATATGAGGAGCATGAAACGTTGTGAAAAATAGGAGCAGCATGAAACGGTGTTCAAAAACATGAAGACATTGAAAAGGTGTGAAAAATATGAAGAGGTGCAAAAGGTTTGAAATATATGAGGAGCATGAAACGGTCTGAAAAATATGAGGAGCATGAAGCGGTGTTCAAAAACATGAAGAGCCTGAAAAGGTGAGAAAAATATGAAGAGCTTCAAAAGGTGTGAAATACATGAGGAGCATTAAACGCCCTGAAAAATAGGAGGAGCATGCAGAGGTGTTCAAAAACATGAAGAGCCTGAAAAGGTGTCAAAAATATGAAGAGATTCAAAAGGTGTGAAAAATATGAAGAGCTTCAAAATGTTTCAAAAATGAAATGAGCATGAAACGGTCTGAAAAAGCTGAGGAGCATGAAGTGGTGTTGAAACACATGGAGAGCCTGAAAAGGTGTGAAAAATATGAAGAGGTTCAAAGGTGTGAAATACATGAGGATCATGAAATGGTTTGAAAAATACGAGGAGCATGAAGCAGTGTTCAAAAACATGAAGAGCCTGAAAAGGTTTGAAAAATATGAAGAGCTTCAAAAGGTGTCAAAAATATGAGGAGCATGAAACCGTCTGAAAAATAGGAGGAGCATGAAGCGGTGTTGAAAAACATGAAGAGCGTGAAAACGAGTGAAAAATATGAAGAGCTTCAAAAGGTATGAAAAATATGAAGAGCTTCAAAAGGTGTCAAAAAAGAGATGAGCATGAAACCGTCTGAAAAATAGGTGGAGCATGAAGCGGTGTTGAAAAACATGAAGAGTCTGAAAAGATGTGAAAAATATGAAGAGCTTCAAAAGGTGTCAAAAATATGAGGAGCATGAAACGGTCTGAAAAATAGGAGGAGCATGAAACCGTGTTAAAAACATGAAGAGACTGAAAAGGGTGAAAAATATGAAGAGCTTCAAAAGGTGTGAAAAATAGGAGGAGCATGAAGCGGTGTGCAAAAACATGAAAAGCCTGAAAAGGTGTGAAAAATATGAAGAGCATCAAAAGGTGTCAAAAATATGAGGAGCATGAAACGGTCTGAAAAATAGGAGGAGCATGAAGCGGTGTTGAAAAACATGAAGAGCCTGAAAAGGTGTTAAAAATATGAAGAGTTTCAAAAGATGTCAAATATATGAGCAGCAAGAATCGGTCTGAAATATAGGAGTAGCATGAAACGGTGTTCAAATACATGCAGAGCCTGAAAAGTTGTGAAAAATATGAAGAGCTTCAAATGGTGTCAAATATATGAAGAGCTTCAAAAGGTGTCAAAAATGAGATGAGCATGAAACGGTCTGAAAAATAGGAGGAGCAAGAAGTCGTGTTCCAAAAAATGAAGAGCCTGAGAAGGTGTGAAATATATCAAGAACTTCAAAATGTGTCAAAAATATGAGGAGCATGAAACGGTCTGAAAAATAGGAGGAGCATGAAACGGTGTTGAAAAACATGCAGAGCCTGAAAAGGTGTGAAAAATATGAAGAACTTCAAAAGTTGTGAAATATATGAGGAGCATGAAATGGTCTTAAAAATAGGAGGAGCATGAAGCGGTTTTCAAAAATATGAAGAGCCTGAAAAGGTGTGAAAAATATGAGGAGCTTCAAAAGGTATGAAATACATGAGGAGTATGAAACTGTCTTGAAAATAGGAGGAGCATGAAGCGGTGTTAAAAAACATGAAGAGGCTTAAAAGGTGTGAAAAATATGAAGAGCTTCAAAAGGTGTGAAAAATATGAGGAGCATGAAACGGTCTGAAAATAGGAGGAAGAGGAAGAGGTGTTCAAAAATATGAAGAGCCTGAAAAGGTGTGAAAAATATGAAGAGCTTCAAAAGGTGTCAAAAATATGAGGAGCATGAAACGTTGTGAAAAATAGGAGCAGCATGAAACGGTGTTCAAAAACATGAAGACATTGAAAAGGTGTGAAAAATATGAAGAGGTGCAAAAGGTTTGAAATATATGAGGAGCATGAAACGGTCTGAAAAATAGGAGGAGCATGAAACCGTGTTCAAAAACATGAAGAGACTGAAGAGGGTGAAAAATATGAAGAGCTTCAAAAGGTGTGAAAAATAGGAGGAGCATGAAGCGGTGTGCAAAAACATGAAAAGCCTGAAAAGGTGTGAAAAATATGAAGAGCATCAAAAGGTGTCAAAAATATGAGGAGCATGAAACGGTCTGAAAAATAGGAGGAGCATGAAGCGGTGTTGAAAAACATGAAGAGCCTGAAAAGGTGTTAAAAATATGAAGAGTTTCAAAAGGTGTCAAATATATGAGCAGCAAGAATCGGTCTGAAATATAGGAGTAGCATGAAACGGTGTTCAAATACATGCAGAGCCTGAAAAGTTGTGAAAAATATGAAGAGCTTCAAATGGTGTCAAATATATGAAGAGCTTCAAAAGGTGTCAAAAATGAGATGAGCATGAAACGGTCTGAAAAATAGGAGGAGCAAGAAGTCGTGTTCCAAAAAATGAAGAGCCTGAGAAGGTGTGAAATATATCAAGAACTTCAAAATGTGTCAAAAATATGAGGAGCATGAAACGGTCTGAAAAATAGGAGGAGCATGAAACGGTGTTGAAAAACATGCAGAGCCTGAAAAGGTGTGAAAAATATGAAGAACTTCAAAAGGTGTGAAATATATGAGGAGCATGAAACGGTCTTAAAAATAGGAGGAGCATGAAGCGGTTTTCAAAAATATGAAGAGCCTGAAAAGGTGTGAAAAATATGAGGAGCTTCAAAAGGTATGAAATACATGAGGAGTATGAAACTGTCTTGAAAATAGGAGGAGCATGAAGCGGTGCTAAAAAACATGAAGAGGCTTAAAAGGTGTGAAAAATATGAAGAGCTTCAAAAGGTGTGAAAGATATGAGGAGCATGAAACGGTCTGAAAAATAGGAGGAGCATGAAGCCGTGTTGAAAAACATGAAGAGCCTGAAAAAGTGTGAAATATATGAAGAGGTTCAAAAGGTGTAAAAAATATGAGGAGATTCAAAAGGTATCAAAAATATGAGGAGCATGAAACGGTCTGAAAAAGAGGAGGAGCATGAATCGGTGTTGAAAATCATGAAGAGCCTGAAAACGTGTGAGAAATATGAAGAGCTTCAAAAGGTGTCAAAAATATGAAGAGCTTGAAAAGGTTTCAAAAATGAGAGGAGTATGAAGCAGTCTGAAAAATAAGAGGAGCATGAAGCGGTGTTCAAAAACATGAAGAGCCTGAAAAGGTGTGAAAAATATGAAGAGCTTCAAAAGGTGTCAAAAATGAGATGAGCATGAAACGGTCTGAAAAATAGGAGGAGCATGAAGTGGTGTTGAAAAAAAAGAAGAGACGGAAAAGGTGTGAAATATATGAAGGGCTTCAAAAGGTGTCAAAAATATGAGGAGAATGAAACGGTCTGAAAATAGGAGGAGCATGAAGCGGTGTTCAAAAACATGAAGAGCCTGAAAAGGTGTGAAAAATATGAAGAGCTTCAAAAGGTGTCAAAAATATGAGGAGCATGAAACGGTTTGAAAAATAGGAGGAGCATGAAGCGGTGTTCAAAAACAGGAAAAGCCTGAAAAGTTGTGAAAAATATGAAGAGCTTCAAAAGTTGTCAAAAATATGAGGAGCATGAAAAGGTCAGAAAAATAGGAGGATCATGAAGCGGTGTTCAAAAACATGAAGAGCCTGAAAAGGTGTGCAAAATATGAAGAGCTTCAAAAGGTGTCAAAAATATGAGGAGCATGAAACGGTCTGCAAAAAAGGAGGAGCATGAAGTGGTGTTGAAAAAATTCAAGAGCCTGACAAGGTGTGAAAAATATGAAAAGCTTCAAAAGTTGTCAAAAATATGAGGAGCATGAAACGGTCTGAAAAATAGGAGGAGCATGAAGCGGTGTTCAAAAACATGAAGAGCCTGAAAAGGTGTGAAAAATATGAAGAGCTTCAAAAGGTGTCAAAAATATGAGGAGCATGAAACGGTCTGAAAAATAGGAGGAGCATGAAGTGGTGTTGAAAAACATGAAGAGTCTGAAAACGTGTGAAATTATGAAGAACTTCAAAAATATGCAAAATATGAAGAGCTTCAAAAGGTGTGAAAAATATGAAGAGCTTCAAAAGGTGTCAAAATGAGATGAACATGAAACGGTCTGAAAAATAGGAGGAGCATGAAGCGGTGTTGAAAATCATAAAGAGCCTGAAAATTTGTGAAAAATATGAAGAGCTTCAGAAGATGTGAAAAACATGAAGAACTTCAAAAGTTGTCAAAATGAGATGAGCAAGAAACGGTCTGAAAAATAAGAGGAGCATGAAGTGGTGTTGAAAATAATGAAAAGCCTGAAAAGGTGTGAAATATATGAAGAGCTTCAAAAGGTGTCAAAAATATGAGGAGAATGAAACGGTCTGTAAAATAGGAGGAGCATGAAATGGTGTTCAAAAACATGAAGAGCCTGAAAAGGTGTGAAAAATATGAAGAGCTTCAAAAGGTGTCAAAAATATGAGGAGCATGAAAAGTTCTGAAAAATAGGAGGAGCATGAAGCGGTGTTCAAAACAGGAAGACCCTGAAAAGTAGTGAAAAATATGAAGAGCTTCAAAGGTGTCAAAAATATGAGGAGCATGAAACGGTCTGAAAAATAGGAGGACTATGAAACGGTGTTCAAAAACATGAAGAGCCTGAAAAGGTGTGAAAAATATGAAGAGCTTCAAAACGTGTCAAAAATATGAGGAGCATGAAATGGTCTGAAAAATAGGAGGAGCAAGAAAGGGTGTTGAACAACATGAAGAGCCTGAAAACGTGTGAAAAATATGAAGAGCTTCAAAAGATGTGAAAAATATGAAGAGCTTCAAAAGGTGTCAAAAATGAGATGAGCATGAAACCGTCTGAAAAATAGGAGGAGCATGAAGTAGTGTTGAAAAACATGAAGAACCTGAAAAGCTGTGAGAAACACGAAGAGCTTCAAAAGGTGTCAAAAATATGAGGAGCATGAAACGTTCTGAAAAAGAGGAGGAGCAGGAAGCGGTGTTGAGAAACATGAAGAGCCTGAAAATGTGTGAAAAATATGAAGAGCTTCTAAAGGTGTGAAATATATGAGGTGCAAGAAACGGTCTGAAAAATAGGAGTACCATGAACCGGTGTTGAAAAACATGAAGAGCCAGAAAAGGTGTGAAAAATATTAAGAGCTTCAAAATGTGTGAAAAATATGAAGAGCTTCAAAAGGTGTCAAAAAAGAGATGAGCATGAAACGGTCTGAAAAATAGGAGGAGAATGAAGTGGTGTTGAAAAAAATGAGGAGCCTGAAAAGGTGTGAAAAATATGAAGAGCTTCAAAAGGTGTCAAAAATGAGATGATCATGAAACGGTCTGAAAAATAGGAGGTGCATGAGGTGGTGTTGAAGAAAAAGAAGAGACTGAAAAGGTGTGAAATATATGAAGAGCTTCAAAAGGTGTCAAAATATGAGGAGCATGATACGGTCTGAAAAATAGGAGGAGCATGAAGCGGTGTTCAAAACATGAAGAGCCTGAAAAATTGTGAAAAATATGAAAAGCTTCCAAAGGTGTCAAAAATGAGATGAGCATGAAACGGTCTGAAAAATAGGAGGAGCATGAAGCGATGTTGAAAAAATGAAGAGCCTGAAAAGGTGTGAAAAATATGAAGAGCATCAAAAGTTGTAAAAAATATGAGGAGTATGAAACGGTCTGAAAAATAGGAGGACCATGAAGCGGTGTTGCAAAACATGAGGAGCCTGAAAAGGTGTGAAAAATATGAAGAGCTTCAAAAGGTGAGAAAAATATGAGGTGCATGAAACGGTCTGAAAAATAGGAGGAGCATGAAGCGGTGTTGAAAAACATGAAGAGCCTGAAAAGGTGTGAAAAATATGAAGAGCTTCAAAAGGTGTGAAATACATGAGGAGCATGAAACGTGTTGAAAAATACGAGAAGCATGAAGTGGTGTGGAAAAACATCAAGAGCCTGAAAAGGTGTGAAAAATATGAAGGGCTTCAAAAGGTGTGAAATACATGAGGAGCAAGAAACGGTCTGAAAAATAGGAGGAAGAGGAAGAGGTGTTCAAAAATATGAAGAGCCTGAAAAGGTGTGAAAAATATGAAGAGCTTCAAAAGGTGTCAAAAATATGAGGAGCATGAAACGTTGTGAAAAATAGGAGCAGCATGAAACGGTGTTCAAAAACATGAAGACATTGAAAAGGTGTGAAAAATATGAAGAGGTGCAAAAGGTTTGAAATATATGAGGAGCATGAAACGGTCTGAAAAATATGAGGAGCATGAAGCGGTGTTCAAAAACATGAAGAGCCTGAAAAGGTGAGAAAAATATGAAGAGCTTCAAAAGGTGTGAAATACATGAGGAGCATTAAACGCCCTGAAAAATAGGAGGAGCATGCAGAGGTGTTCATAAACATGAAGAGCCTGAAAAGGTGTCAAAAATATGAAGAGATTCAAAAGGTGTGAAAAATATGAAGAGCTTCAAAATGTTTCAAAAATGAAATGAGCATGAAACGGTCTGAAAAAGCTGAGGAGCATGAAGTGGTGTTGAAACACATGGAGAGCCTGAAAAGGTGTGAAAAATATGAAGAGGTTCAAAGGTGTGAAATACATGAGGATCATGAAATGGTTTGAAAAATACGAGGAGCATGAAGCAGTGTTCAAAAACATGAAGAGCCTGAAAAGGTTTGAAAAATATGAAGAGCTTCAAAAGGTGTCAAAAATATGAGGAGCATGAAACCGTCTGAAAAATAGGAGGAGCATGAAGCGGTGTTGAAAAACATGAAGAGCGTGAAAACGAGTGAAAAATATGAAGAGCTTCAAAAGGTATGAAAAATATGAAGAGCTTCAAAAGGTGTCAAAAAAGAGATGAGCATGAAACCGTCTGAAAAATTGGTGGAGCATGAAGCGGTGTTGAAAAACATGAAGAGTCTGAAAAGATGTGAAAAATATGAAGAGCTTCAAAAGGTGTCAAAAATATGAGGAGCATGAAACGGTCTGAAAAATAGGAGGAGCATGAAACCGTGTTAAAAACATGAAGAGACTGAAAAGGGTGAAAAATATGAAGAGCTTCAAAAGGTGGGAAAATAGGAGGAGCATGAAGCGGTGTGCAAAAACATGAAAAGCCTGAAAAGGTGTGAAAAATATGAAGAGCATCAAAAGGTGTCAAAAATATGAGGAGCATGAAACGGTCTGAAAAATAGGAGGAGCATGAAGCGGTGTTGAAAAACATGAAGAGCCTGAAAAGGTGTTAAAAATATGAAGAGTTTCAAAAGATGTCAAATATATGAGCAGCAAGAATCGGTCTGAAATATAGGAGTAGCATGAAACGGTGTTCAAATACATGCAGAGCCTGAAAAGTTGTGAAAAATATGAAGAGCTTCAAATGGTGTCAAATATATGAAGAGCTTCAAAAGGTGTCAAAAATGAGATGAGCATGAAACGGTCTGAAAAATAGGAGGAGCAAGAAGTCGTGTTCCAAAAAATGAAGAGCCTGAGAAGGTGTGAAATATATCAAGAACTTCAAAATGTGTCAAAAATATGAGGAGCATGAAACGGTCTGAAAAATAGGAGGAGCATGAAACGGTGTTGAAAAACATGCAGAGCCTGAAAAGGTGTGAAAAATATGAAGAACTTCAAAAGGTGTGAAATATATGAGGAGCATGAAATGGTCTTAAAAATAGGAGGAGCATGAAGCGGTTTTCAAAAATATGAAGAGCCTGAAAAGGTGTGAAAAATATGAGGAGCTTCAAAAGGTATGAAATACATGAGGAGTATGAAACTGTCTTGAAAATAGGAGGAGCATGAAGCGGTGTTAAAAAACATGAAGAGGCTTAAAAGGTGTGAAAAATATGAAGAGCTTCAAAAGGTGTGAAAAATATGAGGAGCATGAAACGGTCTGAAAAATAGGAGGAGCATGAAGCCGTGTTGAAAAACATGAAGAGCCTGAAAAAGTGTGAAATATATGAAGAGGTTCAAAAGGTGTAAAAAATATGAGGAGATTCAAAAGGTATCAAAAATATGAGGAGCATGAAACGGTCTGAAAAAGAGGAGGAGCATGAATCGGTGTTGAAAATCATGAAGAGCCTGAAAACGTGTGAGAAATATGAAGAGCTTCAAAAGGTGTCAAAAATATGAAGAGCTTCAAAAGGTGTCAAAATGAGATGAACATGAAACGGTCTGAAAAATAGGAGGAGCATGAAGCGGTGTTGAAAATCATAAAGAGCCTGAAAATTTGTGAAAAATATGAAGAGCTTCAGAAGATGTGAAAAACATGAAGAGCTTCAAAAGGTGTCAAAATGAGATGAGCATGAAACGGTCTGAAAAATAAGAGGAGCATGAAGTGGTGTTGAAAATAATGAAAAGCCTGAAAAGGTGTGAAATATATGAAGAGCTTCAAAAGGTGTCAAAAATATGAGGAGAATGAAACGGTCTGTAAAATAGGAGGAGCATGAAATGGTGTTCAAAAACATGAAGAGCCTGAAAAGGTGTGAAAAATATGAAGAGCTTCAAAAGGTGTCAAAAATATGAGGAGCATGAAAAGTTCTGAAAAATAGGAGGAGCATGAAGCGGTGTTCAAAACAGGAAGACCCTGAAAAGTAGTGAAAAATATGAAGAGCTTCAAAAGGTGTCAAAAATATGAGGAGCATGAAACGGTCTGAAAAATAGGAGGACTATGAAACGGTGTTCAAAAACATGAAGAGCCTGAAAAGGTGTGAAAAATATGAAGAGCTTCAAAACGTGTCAAAAATATGAGGAGCATGAAATGGTCTGAAAAATAGGAGGAGCAAGAAAGGGTGTTGAACAACATGAAGAGCCTGAAAACGTGTGAAAAATATGAAGAGCTTCAAAAGATGTGAAAAATATGAAGAGCTTCAAAAGGTGTCAAAAATGACATGAGCATGAAACCGTCTGAAAAATAGGAGGAGCATGAAGTAGTGTTGAAAAACATGAAGAACCTGAAAAGCTGTGAGGAACATGAAGAGCTTCAAAATGTGTCAAAAATATGAGGAGCATGAAACGGTCTGAAAAAGAGGAGGAGCAGGAAGCGGTGTTGAGAAACATGAAGAGCCTGAAAATGTGTGAAAAATATGAAGAGCTTCTAAAGCTGTGAAATATATGAGGTGCAAGAAACGGTCTGAAAAATAGGAGGAGCATGAAGCAGTGTTGAAAAACATGAAGAGCCTGAAAAGGTGTGAAAAATATGAAGAGCTTCAAAAGGTGTCAAAAATATGAGGACCATGAAACGTTGTGAAAAATAGGAGCAGCATGAAACGGTGTTCAAAAACATGAAGACATTGAAAAGGTGTGAAAAATATGAAGAGGTGCAAAAGGTTTGAAATATATGAGGAGCATGAAACGGTCTGAAAAATATGAGGAGCATGAAGCGGTGTTCAAAAACATGAAGAGCCTGAAAAGGTGAGAAAAATATGAAGAGCTTCAAAAGGTGTGAAATACATGAGGAGCATTAAACGCCCTGAAAAATAGGAGGAGCATGCAGAGGTGTTCAAAAACATGAAGAGCCTGAAAAGGTGTCAAAAATATGAAGAGATTCAAAAGGTGTGAAAAATATGAAGAGCTTCAAAATGTTTCAAAAATGAAATGAGCATGAAACGGTCTGAAAAAGCTGAGGAGCATGAAGTGGTGTTGAAACACATGGAGAGCCTGAAAAGGTGTGAAAAATATGAAGAGGTTCAAAGGTGTGAAATACATGAGGATCATGAAATGGTTTGAAAAATACGAGGAGCATGAAGCAGTGTTCAAAAACATGAAGAGCCTGAAAAGTTTTGAAAAATATGAAGAGCTTCAAAAGGTGTCAAAAATATGAGGAGCATGAAACCGTCTGAAAAATAGGAGGAGCATGAAGCGGTGTTGAAAAACATGAAGAGCGTGAAAACGAGTGAAAAATATGAAGAGCTTCAAAAGGTATGAAAAATATGAAGAGTTTCAAAAGGTGTCAAAAAAGAGATGAGCATGAAACCGTCTGAAAAATAGGTGGAGCATGAAGCGGTGTTGAAAAACATGAAGAGCCTGAAAAGATGTGAAAAATATGAAGAGCTTCAAAAGGTGTCAAAAATATGAGGAGCATGAAACGGTCTGAAAAATAGGAGGAGCATGAAACCGTGTTAAAAACATGAAGAGACTGAAAAGGGTGAAAAATATGAAGAGCTTCAAAAGGTGTGAAAAATAGGAGGAGCATGAAGCGGTGTGCAAAAACATGAAAAGCCTGAAAAGGTGTGAAAAATATGAAGAGCATCAAAAGGTGTCAAAAATATGAGGAGCATGAAACGGTCTGAAAAATAGGAGGAGCATGAAGCGGTGTTGAAAAACATGAAGAGCCTGAAAAGGTGTTAAAAATATGAAGAGTTTCAAAAGATGTCAAATATATGAGCAGCAAGAATCGGTCTGAAATATAGGAGTAGCATGAAACGGTGTTCAAATACATGCAGAGCCTGAAAAGTTGTGAAAAATATGAAGAGCTTCAAATGGTGTCAAATATATGAAGAGCTTCAAAAGGTGTCAAAAATGAGATGAGCATGAAACGGTCTGAAAAATAGGAGGAGCAAGAAGTCGTGTTCCAAAAAATGAAGAGCCTGAGAAGGTGTGAAATATATCAAGAACTTCAAAATGTGTCAAAAATATGAGGAGCATGAAACGGTCTGAAAAATAGGAGGAGCATGAAACGGTGTTGAAAAACATGCAGAGCCTGAAAAGGTGTGAAAAATATGAAGAACTTCAAAAGGTGTGAAATATATGAGGAGCATGAAATGGTCTTAAAAATAGGAGGAGCATGAAGCGGTTTTCAAAAATATGAAGAGCCTGAAAAGGTGTGAAAAATATGAGGAGCTTCAAAAGGTATGAAATACATGAGGAGTATGAAACTGTCTTGAAAATAGGAGGAGCATGAAGCGGTGTTAAAAAACATGAAGAGGCTTAAAAGGTGTGAAAAATATGAAGAGCTTCAAAAGGTGTGAAAAATATGAGGAGCATGAAACGGTCTGAAAAATAGGAGGAGCATGAAGCCGTGTTGAAAAACATGAAGAGCCTGAAAAAGTGTGAAATATATGAAGAGGTTCAAAAGGTGTAAAAAATATGAGGAGATTCAAAAGGTATCAAAAATATGAGGAGCATGAAACGGTCTGAAAAAGAGGAGGAGCATGAATCGGTGTTGAAAATCATGAAGAGCCTGAAAACGTGTGAGAAATATGAAGAGCTTCAAAAGGTGTCAAAAATATGAAGAGCTTGAAAAGGTTTCAAAAATGAGAGGAGTATGAAGCAGTCTGAAAAATAAGAGGAGCATGAAGCGGTGTTCAAAAACATGAAGAGCCTGAAAAGGTGTGAAAAATATGAAGAGCTTCAAAAGGTGTCAAAAATGAGATGAGCATGAAACGGTCTGAAAAATAGGAGGAGCATGAAGTGGTGTTGAAAAAAAAGAAGAGACGGAAAAGGTGTGAAATATATGAAGGGCTTCAAAAGGTGTCAAAAATATGAGGAGAATGAAACGGTCTGAAAATAGGAGGAGCATGAAGCGGTGTTCAAAAACATGAAGAGCCTGAAAAGGTGTGAAAAATATGAAGAGCTTCAAAAGGTGTCAAAAATATGAGGAGCATGAAACGGTTTGAAAAATAGGAGGAGCATGAAGCGGTGTTCAAAAACAGGAAAAGCCTGAAAAGTTGTGAAAAATATGAAGAGCTTCAAAAGTTGTCAAAAATATGAGGAGCATGAAAAGGTCAGAAAAATAGGAGGATCATGAAGCGGTGTTCAAAAACATGAAGAGCCTGAAAAGGTGTGCAAAATATGAAGAGCTTCAAAAGGTGTCAAAAATATGAGGAGCATGAAACGGTCTGCAAAAAAGGAGGAGCATGAAGTGGTGTTGAAAAAATTCAAGAGCCTGACAAGGTGTGAAAAATATGAAAAGCTTCAAAAGTTGTCAAAAATATGAGGAGCATGAAACGGTCTGAAAAATAGGAGGAGCATGAAGCGGTGTTCAAAAACATGAAGAGCCTGAAAAGGTGTGAAAAATATGAAGAGCTTCAAAAGGTGTCAAAAATATGAGGAGCATGAAACGGTCTGAAAAATAGGAGGAGCATGAAGTGGTGTTGAAAAACATGAAGAGTCTGAAAACGTGTGAAATTATGAAGAACTTCAAAAATATGCAAAATATGAAGAGCTTCAAAAGGTGTGAAAAATATGAAGAGCTTCAAAAGGTGTCAAAATGAGATGAACATGAAACGGTCTGAAAAATAGGAGGAGCATGAAGCGGTGTTGAAAATCATAAAGAGCCTGAAAATTTGTGAAAAATATGAAGAGCTTCAGAAGATGTGAAAAACATGAAGAGCTTCAAAAGGTGTCAAAATGAGATGAGCATGAAACGGTCTGAAAAATAAGAGGAGCATGAAGTGGTGTTGAAAATAATGAAAAGCCTGAAAAGGTGTGAAATATATGAAGAGCTTCAAAAGGTGTCAAAAATATGAGGAGAATGAAACGGTCTGTAAAATAGGAGGAGCATGAAATGGTGTTCAAAAACATGAAGAGCCTGAAAAGGTGTGAAAAATATGAAGAGCTTCAAAAGGTGTCAAAAATATGAGGAGCATGAAAAGTTCTGAAAAATAGGAGGAGCATGAAGCGGTGTTCAAAACAGGAAGACCCTGAAAAGTAGTGAAAAATATGAAGAGCTTCAAAAGGTGTCAAAAATATGAGGAGCATGAAACGGTCTGAAAAATAGGAGGACTATGAAACGGTGTTCAAAAACATGAAGAGCCTGAAAAGGTGTGAAAAATATGAAGAGCTTCAAAACGTGTCAAAAATATGAGGAGCATGAAATGGTCTGAAAAATAGGAGGAGCAAGAAAGGGTGTTGAACAACATGAAGAGCCTGAAAACGTGTGAAAAATATGAAGAGCTTCAAAAGATGTGAAAAATATGAAGAGCTTCAAAAGGTGTCAAAAATGACATGAGCATGAAACCGTCTGAAAAATAGGAGGAGCATGAAGTAGTGTTGAAAAACATGAAGAACCTGAAAAGCTGTGAGAAACATGAAGAGCTTCAAAATGTGTCAAAAATATGAGGAGCATGAAACGGTGTGAAAAAGAGGAGGAGCAGGAAGCGGTGTTGAGAAACATGAAGAGCCTGAAAATGTGTGAAAAATATGAAGAGCTTCTAAAGGTGTGAAATATATGAGGTGCAAGAAACGGTCTGAAAAATAGGAGGAGCATGAAGCAGTGTTGAAAAACATGAAGAGCCTGAAAAGGTGTGAAAAATATGAAGAGCTTCAAAAGGTGTCAAAATTATAAGGAGCATGAAACGTTCTGAAAAATAGGAGGAGCATGAAGCAGTGTTGAAAAAAATGAAGAGCCTGAAAAGGTGTGAAAAATATGAACAGCTTCAAAAGTTGTCAAAAATATGAGGAGCATGAAACGGTCTAAAAAATAGGAGTACCATGAACCGGTGTTGAAAAACATGAAGAGCCAGAAAAGGTGTGAAAAATATTAAGAGCTTCAAAATGTGTGAAAAATATGAAGAGCTTCAAAAGGTGTCAAAAAAGAGATGAGCATGAAACGGTCTGAAAAATAGGAGGAGAATGAAGTGGTGTTGAAAAAAATGAGGAGCCTGAAAAGGTGTGAAAAATATGAAGAGCTTCAAAAGGTGTCAAAAATGAGATGATCATGAAACGGTCTGAAAAATAGGAGGTGCATGAGGTGGTGTTGAAGAAAAAGAAGAGACTGAAAAGGTGTGAAATATATGAAGAGCTTCAAAAGGTGTCAAATTATGAGGAGCATGATACGGTCTGAAAAATAGGAGGAGCATGAAGCGGTGTTCAAAACATGAAGAGCCTGAAAAATTGTGAAAAATATGAAAAGCTTCCAAAGATGTTAAAAATGAGATGAGCATGAAACGCTCTGAAAAATAGGAGGAGCATGAAGCGGTGTTGAAAAAATGAAGAGCATGAAAAGGTGTGAAAAATATGAAGAGCATCAAAAGTTGTCAAAAATATGAGGAGTATGAAACGGTCTGAAAAATAGGACGACCATGAAGCGGTGTTGCAAAACATGAGGAGCCTGAAAAGGTGTGAAAAATATGAAGAGCTTCAAAAGGTGAGAAAAATATGAGGTGCATGAAACGGTCTGAAAAATAGGAGGAGCATGAAGCGGTGTTGAAAAACATGAAGAGCCTGAAAAGGTGTGAAAAATATGAAGAGCTTCAAAAGGTGTGAAATACATGAGGAGCAAGAAACGGTCTGAAAAATAGGAGGAAGAGGAAGAGGTGTTCAAAAATATGAAGAGCCTGAAAAGGTGTGAAAAATATGAAGAGCTTCAAAAGGTGTCAAAAATATGAGGAGCATGAAACGTTGTGAAAAATAGGAGCAGCATGAAACGGTGTTCAAAAACATGAAGACATTGAAAAGGTGTGAAAAATATGAAGAGGTGCAAAAGGTTTGAAATATATGAGGAGCATGAAACGGTCTGAAAAATATGAGGAGCATGAAGCGGTGTTCAAAAACATGAAGAGCCTGAAAAGGTGAGAAAAATATGAAGAGCTTCAAAAGGTGTGAAATACATGAGGAGCATTAAACGCCCTGAAAAATAGGAGGAGCATGCAGAGGTGTTCAAAAACATGAAGAGCCTGAAAAGGTGTCAAAAATATGAAGAGATTCAAAAGGTGTGAAAAATATGAAGAGCTTCAAAATGTTTCAAAAATGAAATGAGCATGAAACGGTCTGAAAAAGCTGAGGAGCATGAAGTGGTGTTGAAACACATGAAGAGCCTGAAAAGGTGTGAAAAATATGAAGAGGTTCAAAGGTGTGAAATACATGAGGATCATGAAATGGTTTGAAAAATACGAGGAGCATGAAGCAGTGTTCAAAAACATGAAGAGCCTGAAAAGGTTTGAAAAATATGAAGAGCTTCAAAAGGTGTCAAAAATATGAGGAGCATGAAACCGTCTGAAAAATAGGAGGAGCATGAAGCGGTGTTGAAAAACATGAAGAGCGTGAAAACGAGTGAAAAATATGAAGAGCTTCAAAAGGTATGAAAAATATGAAGAGCTTCAAAAGGTGTCAAAAAAGAGATGAGCATGAAACCGTCTGAAAAATAGGTGGAGCATGAAGCGGTGTTGAAAAACATGAAGAGCCTGAAAAGATGTGAAAAATATGAAGAGCTTCAAAAGGTGTCAAAAATATGAGGAGCATGAAACGGTCTGAAAAATAGGAGGAGCATGAAACCGTGTTAAAAACATGAAGAGAGTGAAAAGGGTGAAAAATATGAAGAGCTTCAAAAGGTGTGAAAAATAGGAGGAGCATGAAGCGGTGTGCAAAAACATGAAAAGCCTGAAAAGGTATGAAAAAGATGAAGAGCATCAAAAGGTGTCAAAAATATGAGGAGCATGAAACGGTCTGAAAAATAGGAGGAGCATGAAGCGGTGTTGAAAAACATGAAGAGCCTGAAAAGGTGTTAAAAATATGAAGAGTTTCAAAAGGTGTCAAATATATGAGCAGCAAGAATCGGTCTGAAATATAGGAGTAGCATGAAACGGTGTTCAAATACATGCAGAGCCTGAAAAGTTGTGAAAAATATGAAGAGCTTCAAATGGTGTCAAATATATGAAGAGCTTCAAAAGGTGTCAAAAATGAGATGAGCATGAAACGGTCTGAAAAATAGGAGGAGCAAGAAGTCGTGTTCCAAAAAATGAAGAGCCTGAGAAGGTGTGAAATATATCAAGAACTTCAAAATGTGTCAAAAATATGAGGAGCATGAAACGGTCTGAAAAATAGGAGGAGCATGAAAAGGTGTTGAAAAACATGCAGAGCCTGAAAAGGTGTGAAAAATATGAAGAACTTCAAAAGGTGTGAAATATATGAGGAGCATGAAATGGTCTTAAAAATAGGAGGAGCATGAAGCGGTTTTCAAAAATATGAAGAGCCTGAAAAGGTGTGAAAAATATGAGGAGCTTCAAAAGGTATGAAATACATGAGGAGTATGAAACTGTCTTGAAAATAGGAGGAGCATGAAGCGGTGTTAAAAAACATGAAGAGGCTTAAAAGGTGTGAAAAATATGAAGAGCTTCAAAAGGTGTGAAAAATATGAGGAGCATGAAACGGTCTGAAAAATAGGAGGAGCATGAAGCCGTGTTGAAAAACATGAAGAGCCTGAAAAAGTGTGAAATATATGAAGAGGTTCAAAAGGTGTAAAAAATATGAGGAGATTCAAAAGGTATCAAAAATATGAGGAGCATGAAACGGTCTGAAAAAGAGGAGGAGCATGAATCGGTGTTGAAAATCATGAAGAGCCTGAAAACGTGTGAGAAATAAGAAGAGCTTCAAAAGGTGTCAAAAATATGAAGAGCTTCAAAAGGTGTCAAAAATGAGAGGAGTATGAAGCAGTCTGAAAAATAGGAGGAGCATGAAGTGGTGTTCAAAAACATGAAGAGCTTGAAAAGGTGTGAAAAATATGAAGAGCTTCAAAAGGTGTCAAAAATGAGATGAGCATGAAACGGTCTGAAAAAAAGGAGGAGCATGAAGTGGTGTTGAAAAAATGAAGAGCCTGAAAAGGTGTGAAAAATATGAAGAGCATCAAAATTTGTCAAAAATATGAGGAGTATGAAACGGTCTGAAAAATAGGAGGACCATGAAGCGGTGTTGCAAAACATGAGGAGCCTGAAAAGGTGTGAAAAATATGAAGAGCTTCAAAAGGTGAGAAAAATATGAGGTGCATGAAACGGTCTGAAAAATAGGAGGAGCATGAAGCGGTGTTGAAAAACATGAAGAGCCTGAAAAGGTGTGAAAAATATGAAGAGCTTCAAAGGGTGTGAAATACATGAGGAGCATGAAACGTGTTGAAAAATAGGAGAAGCATGAAGTGGTGTGGAAAAACATCAAGAGCCTGAAAAGGTGTGAAAAATATGAAGAGCTTCAAAAGGTGTGAAATACATGAGGAGCAAGAAACGGTCTGAAAAATAGGAGGAAGATGAAGAGGTGTTCAAAAATATGAAGAGCCTGAAAAGGTGTGAAAAATATGAAGAGCTTCAAAAGATGTGAAAAATATGAGGAGCATGATACGGTCTGAAAAATAGGAGGAGCATGAAGCGGTGTTCAAAACATGAAGAGCCTGAAAAGTTGTGAAAAATATGAAAAGCTTCCAAAGGTGTCAAAAATGAGATGAGCATGAAACAGTCTGAAAAATAGGAGGAGCATGAAGCGGTGTTGAAAAAATGAAGAGCCTGAAAAGGTGTGAAAAATATGAAGAGCATCAAAAGGTGTCAAAAATATGACGAGTAAGAAATGGTCTGAAAAATAGGAGGACCATGAAGCGGTGTTGCAAAACATGAGGAGCCTGAAAAGGTGTGAAAAATATGAAGAGCTTCAAAAGGTGAAAAAAATATGAGGTGTATGAAGCGGTCTGAAAAATAGGAGGATCATGAAGCGGTGTTCAAAAACATGAAGAGCCTGAAAAGGTGTGAAATATATGAAGAGATTCAAAAGGTGTCAAAAATATGAGGAGCATGAAACGGTCTGAAAAATAGGAGGAGCAAGAAGCGGTGTTGAAAAACATGAAGAGCTTGAAAAGGTTTGAAAAATATGAAGAGCTTCAAAAGGTGTCAAAATTTTGAAGAGCTTCAAAGGTGTCAAAAATATGAGGAGCATGGAACGGTGTTCAAAAACATGGAAAGCAAGAAAAGGTTGAAAAATATGAAGAGCTTCAAAAGGTGTCAAAAATATGTGGAGCATGAAACGGTCAGAAAAATAGGAGGAAAATGAAGCTCTGTTTAAAAACATGAAGAGCTTGAAAAGGCTTGAAAAATATGAAGAGCTTCAAAATGTGTCAAAAATAGAGGGGGCATGAAACTATCTGAAAAATAGGAGGAGCATGAAGCGGTGTTGAAAAATATGAAGAACCTGAAGAGGTTTGAAAAATATGAAGAGCTTCAAAAGGTGTCAAAAATAAGAGGAGCATTAAACGGTCTGAAAATAGGATGAGCATGAAGTGGTGTTGAAAAACATAAAGAGCCTCAAAAGGTGTGCAAAATATGAAGAGCTTCAAAAGGTGTCAAAAATATGAGGAGCATGGAACGGTCTGAAAAAAAGGAAGAGCAGGAAGCGGTGCGGAAAAACATGAAGAGCCTGAAAAGGTGTGAAAAATATGAAGACCTTCAAAAGATGTTAAAAAGAGGAGGCACATGAAACTGTCTGAAAAATACGAGGAGCATGAAGCGGTGTTGAAAAACAAGAAGAGCCTGAAAAGGTGTGAAAAATATGAAGAGTTTGAAAATGTGTCAAAAATATGAGGAGCAGGAAACGGTCTGAAAAATAGGAGCATGAAGTGGTGTTGAAAAACATGAAGAGCCTGAAAAGCTGTGAAAAATATGAAGAGCATCAAAAACTGTCCAAATATGACGAGCATGAAACGGTTTTCAAAGACATGAAACGCCTGAAAAGGTGTGAAATATATGAACAGCTTCAAAAGGTATCAAAAATAGGAGGAGCATGAAACGGTCTGAAAAATTGGAGGAGCAAGAAGCAGTGTTGAAAAACATGAAGAGGTGGAAAAGGTGTGAAATATATGAAGAGCTTCAAAAGGTGTCAAAAATATGAGGAGCATGAAACGGTTTGAAAAATAGGAGGAGCATGAAGCGGTGTTGAAAAACATGAAGAGCCTGAAACGGTTTGAAAAATATGAAGAGCTTCAAAAGGTGTCAAAAATAAAGGGGGCATGAAACTATCTGAAAAAAAGGAGGAGCATGAAGCGGTGTGGAAAAACATGAAGAGCCTGAAAACGTTTGAAAAATATGAAGAGCTTCAAAAGGTGTGGAAAATATGAAGAGCTTCAAAATGTGTCAAAAGTGAGATGAGCATGAAACGGTCTGAAAAATAGGAGGAGCATGAAGTGGTGTTGAAAAACATGAAGAGCCTGAAAATGTGTGAAATATATGAAGAGCTTCAAAAGATGTCAGAAATGAGAGAAGCATGAAACGGTCTGAAAAATAGATGAGCAAGAAGGGGTGTTGAAAAACATGAAGAGCCTGAAAACGTTTGAGAAATATGAAGAGCTTCAAATGGTGTGGAAAATATGAAGAGCTTCAAAAGGTATGAAATATAGGAGCAGCATGAAGTGGTGTTCAAAAACATAAAAAGCCTGTAAAGGTGTGAAAAATATGAAGAGCTTCAAAACGTGTCAAATATATGTGGAGCATGAAACGGTGTGAAAAATAGGAGGAGCATGAAGCGGTGTTGAAAAACATGAAGAACCTGAAAACTTGTGAAAAATATGAAGAGCTTCAAAAGGTGTCAAAATATGAGGAGCATGAAATGATCTGAAAAATAGGAGGAGCATGAAGCGGTGTTGAAAAATATGAAGTGCCTGAAAAGGTGTGAAAAATATGAAGAGCTTCAACAGGTGTCAAAAATATGAGGAGCATGAAACGCTCTGAAATATAGGAGGAGCATGAAGTGGTGTTGAAAAACTTGAAGAGCTGAAAAGGTGGAAAAATATGAAGAACTTCAACAGGTGTCAAAAATATGAGGAGCATGAAATGGACTGAAAAATAGGAAGATCATGAAGCGGTGTTGAATAACATGAAGAGCCTGAAAAGGTGTGAAAAATGTGAAAAGCTTCAAAAGGTGTGAAATACATGAGGAGCATGAAACGGTCTGAAAAATAGGAGTAGAATGAGACGGTGTTGAAAACCATGAAGAGCCTGAAAAGTTGTGAAAAATATGAAGAGCTTCAAAAGGTGTCAAAATTATGAGGAGTATAAAACGGTCTAAAAAATAGGAGGAGCATGAAACGGTGTTCAAAACATGAAGAGCCTGAGAAGATGTGAAATATGTGACGAGCTTCAAAAGGTTTGAAATACATGAGGAGCATTAAACTGTCTGAAAAATAGGAGGAGCATGAAGCTGTGTTCAAAAACATGAAGAGCCTGAAAAGGTGTGAAAATAATGAAGAGCTTCAAAAGATGTGAAATATAGGAGCAGCTTGAAGCGGTGTTCAGAAACATAAAAAGCCTGAAAAGGTGTGAAAAATATGAAGAGCTTCAAAACGTGTCAAAAATATGTGGAGCATGAAATAGTCTGAAAAATAGGAGGAGCATGAAGCGGTGTTGAAAAACATGAAGAACCTGAAAACTTGTAAAAATATGAAGATCTTCAAAAGGTGTGAAAAATATGAACCGTTTCAAAAGTGTGAAAAATGAGATGAGCATGAAGCGGTCTTAAAAATAGGAGGAGCATGAAGTGTTGTTGAAAAACATAAAGATCCTGAAAATGTATGAAATATATGAAGAACTACAAAAGGTGTCAAAAATGTGAGGAGCATTAAAAGTTCTGAAAAATAGGAGGAGCATGAAACGGTGTTGAAAGACATGAAGAGCCTGAAAAGGTGTGAAAAACATGAAGAGCTTCAAAACGTGTCAAAAATATGTGGAGCATGAAAGGGTCTGAAAATTAGCAGGAGCATGAAGCGGTGTTGAAAAACATGAAGAACCTGAGAACGTGTGAAAAATATGAAAAGCTTCAAATGGTGTGAAAAATATGAACAGCTTCAAAAGGTGTGAAAAATATGAAGAGCTTCAAAAGGTGTCATAAATATGAGGAGCAAGAAATGGTCTGAAAAATAAGAGAAGCATGAAATGGTGTTCAAAATATGAAGAGCCTGAAAAGGTGTGAAAAATATGAAGAGCTTCAAAAGGTGTGAAATACATGAGGAGCATGAAACTCTCTAAAAAATAAGAGGAGCATGAAGCGGTGTTCAAAAACATGAAGAGCCTGAAAAGTTGTGAAAAATATGAAGAGCTTCAAAATGTGTGAAAAAAAAAGAAGAGCTTCAAAAGGTGTCAAAAATATGAGGAGCATGAATCGGTCTGAAAAATAGGAGGAGCATGAAACGGTGTTGAAAACATGAAGAGATGAAAAGGTGTGAAAAATATGAAGAGGTTCTAAAGGTGTCAAAAATATGAGGAGCATGAAACAGTCTTTAAAATAGGATGAGAATGAGACGGTTTTGAAAAAGATGAAGAGCATGAAAAGGTGTGAAAAACATGAAGAGCTTCAAAAGGTGTAAAAAATATGAGAGGCATGAAACGACTGAAAAATAGGAGGAGCATGATGCGGTGGTCAAAAACATGAAGAGCCTGAAAAGGTGTGAAAAATATAAAGAGCTTCAAAAGGTGTCAAAAATATTAGGAGCGTGAAACAGTATGAAACATAGGATGAGCATGAAACTTTTTTGAAAAAGATGAAGAGCATGAAAAGGTGTGAAAAAAATGAAGAGCTTCAAAAGATGTTAAAAATATGAGGAGCATGAAACTTTCTGAAAAATTGGAGGAGCATGAAGCGGTGTTGAAAAACATGAAAAGCCTGAAAAGGTGGAAAAATATGAAGAGCTTCAAAAGGTGTCAACAATATGAGGAGCATGAAACGGTCTGAAATTTAGGAAGAGCATGAAACTGTGTTGATAAACATGAAGAGCCTGAAAAGGTGTGAAAAATATGAAGAGCTTCAAAAGGTGTCAAATATATGAGGAGCATGAAACTGTGTGAAAAATAGGATGAGCATGAAACGGTTTTAAAAAGACGAAGAGCCTAAAAGGTGTGACATATATGAAGAGCTTCAAAAGGTGTGAAATACATGAGGAGGTGGAAACGGTCTGAAAATAGTAGGAGCATGAAGCGGCGTTGAAAAACATGAATAGCCTGAAAACGTGTGAAAAATATGAAGAGCTTCAAAAGGTGTGAAATATATGAAGAGCTACAAAAGGTGTCAAAAATATGAGGAGCATGAACCGGTCTGAAATATAGGAGGAGCATGAAGTGATGTTGAAAAACATGAAGTGCCTGAAAAGTTGTGAAATATATGAAGAGCTTCAAATGGTGTGAAAAATATGAGGAGCTTCAAAAGGTGTCAAAAATATGAGGAGCCTGAAACGGTCTGAAAAATAGGAGGAGCATGATACGGTGTTCAAAAATATGAAGAGCCTGAAAAGGTGTGAAAAACATGAAGATCTTCAAAAGGGGTCAAAAATATGAGGAGCATGAAACGATCTGAAAAATAGGAGGAGCATGAAGTGGTGTTCAAAAACATGAAGAGCTTGAAAAGGTGTGAAAAACATGAAGAGCCTCAAAACGTGTCAAAAATATGAGGAGCATGAAACGGTCTGAAAAATAGGAGGAGCATGAAGCGGTGTTGAAAAACATGAAGAGCCTGAAAACGTGTGAAAAATATGAAGAGCTTCAAAAGGTGTGAAATATATGAAGAGCTTCCAAAGGTGTCAAAAATGAGATGAGCATGAAACGGTCTGAAAAATAGGAGGAGCATGAAGTGGTCGTGGAAATCATGAAGTGCCTGAAAAGGTGTGAAATATATGAAGAGTTTCCAAAGTTGTGAAAAAATGAGGAGGTTCAAAAGGTGTCAAAAATATGAGGAGCATGAAACGGTCTGAAAAATAGGAGGAGCATGAAACGGTGTTCAAAAACATGAAGAGCCTGAAAAGGTGTGAAAAATATGAAGAGCTTGAAAAGGTGTGAAATACATGAGGAGACTGAAGCGGTCTGAAAAATAGGAGGAGCATGAAACGGTGTTGAAATACATGAAGAGCCTGAAAAGGTGTGAAAAATAGGAGGAGCTTCACAAGGTGTCAAATATATAAGGAGCATGAAACGGTCTGAAAAATAGGAGGAGCATGAAGCAGTCGTCAAAAACATGAAGAACCTGAAAAGTTTTGTAAAATATGAAGAGCTTCAAAAGGTGTGAAAAATATGAGGAACATGAAACGGTCTGAAAAATAGGAGCAGCATGAAACAGTGTTGAAAAACATGAAGAGCCTGAAAAGGTGTGAAAAACATGAAGAGCCTCAAAACGTGTCAAAAATATGAGGAGCATGAAACGGTCTGAAAAATAGGATGAGCATGAAGCGGTGTTGAAAACTTTAAGAGCCTGAAAAGGTGGGAAATATATGAAGAGTTTCCAAAGTTGTGAAAAAATGAGGAGGTTCAAAAGGTGTCAAAAATATGAGGAGCATGAAACGGTGTGAAAAATAGGAGAAGCATGAAGTGATGTTGAGAAACCTGAAGAGACTGAAAAGGTGTGAAAAATATGAAGAGCTACAAAAGATGTGAAATATATGAGGAGCATGAAATGATCTGAAAAATAGGAGGAGCATGAAACAGTGTTGTAAAACATGAAGAGCCTGAAAGGTGTGAAAATTATGAAGACGTTCAAAATGTGTCAAAAAAAAGGAGGAGCATGAAATGGTGTTCAAAAACATGAAGAGCCTGAAAAGGTGTGAAAAATATTAAGATCTTCAAAAGGTGTCAAAAATATGAGGAGCATGAAACGGTGTGAAAAATAGGAGGAACATGAAGCACGGTTGAAAAACATGAAGAGCCTGAAAAGGTGTGAAAAATATGAACAGCTTCAAAAGCTGTCAAAAATATGAGGAGCATGAAACAGTCTGAAAAATAGGAGGAGCATGAAGCGGTGTTGAAAAACATGAAAAGCCTGAAAAGGTGTGAAAAATATGAAGAGCATTAAAAGGTGTGAAAAATATGAGGAACATGAAACGGACTGAAAAAAAGGAGGAGTATGAAGAGGTGTTGAAAACAAGAAAAGCCTGAAAATGTGTGAAAAATATGAAGAGCTTCCAAAGGTGTGAAAAATATGAATAGCTTCGAAATGTGTCAATAATGAGAGCAGCATGAAACGGTGTGAAAAATAGGAGGAGCATGAAGCGGTGTGCAAAAAGATGAAGAGCCTGAAAATCTGTGAAATATATGAAGAGCTTCAAAAGGTGTCAAAAATATGAGGAGAAAGAAACGGTCTGAAAAATAGGAGGAGCATGAAGTGGTGTTGACAAACATGAAGAGCTGAAAAGCTTTGAAAAATATGAAGAGCTTTAAACGGTCTCAAATATATGAGGATCATGAAATTTTCTGAAAAATAGGAGGAGCATGAAACGTTGTTCAAAACATGAAGAGCCTGAAATGGTGTGAAAAATATAAAGAGATTCAAAACATGTCAAACATTGAGGAGCATGAAACGATCTGAAAAATAGGAAGAGCATGATGCAGTGTTGAAAAACATGAAGAGCCTGAAAAGGTGTGAAAAACATGAAGAGCCTCAAAACGTGTCAAAAATATGAGGAGCATGAAACGGTCTGAAAAATAGGATGAGCATGAAGCGGTGTTGAAAACTTTAAGAGCCTGAAAAGGTGGGAAATATATGAAGAGTTTCCAAAGTTGTGAAAAAATGAGGAGGTTCAAAAGGTGTCAAAAATGAGATCTGCATGAAACGGTCCGAAAAATAGGACGATCATGAAGCGGTGTTGAAAAACATGAAGAGCCTGAAAATGTGTGAAAAATATGAAGAGCTTCAAAAGGTGTCAAAAATATGAGGAGCATGAAACGGCCTGAAAAATAGGAGGATCGTGAAACGGTGATCAAAAACATGAAGAGCCTCAAAATGTGTGAAAAATATGAGGAGCATGAAACGGTCTGAAAAAGATGAGGAACATGAAGCGGTGTTGAAAAACATGAAGAACCTGAAAAGCTGTTAAAAATATGAAGAGCTTCAAAATGTGTCAAAAATATGAGGAACACGATACGGTCTGAAAAATAGGAGGAGCATGAAGTGGTGTGGAAAAGCATGAAGGGCCTGAAAAGGTGTGAAAAATATGAAGAGCTTCAAAATGTGTGAAATACATAAGGAGCATGAAACTCTCTGAAAAATAGGAGGAGCCTGAAATGGTGTTCAAAAACATGAATAGACTGAAAACGTCTGAAAAATATGAAGAGCTTCAAAAGGTTTGAAAAATATGAGGAGCATGATACGGTCTGAAAAATAGGAGGAGCATGAAGCTGTGTTCAAAAACATGAAGAGCCTGAAAAGTTGTGAAAAATATGAAAAGCTTCAAAAGGTGTCAAAAATGAGATGAGCATGAAACGGTCTGAAAAATAGGAGGAGCATGAAGCGATGTTCAAAAACATGAAGAGCTTAAAAAGTTGTGAAAAATATGAAAGGCTTCAAAAGGTGTGAAAAATATTAGGAGCATGAAACGGTCTGAAAAATCGGAGGAGCAGGAAGCGGTGTTGAAAAACATGAAGAGCCTTAAAAGGTGTGAAAAATATGAAGAGCTTCAAAAGGTGTCAAAAATATGAGGAGCATGAAACGGTCTGAAAAATATGAGCAGCATGAAGCGGTGTTGAAAAACATGAAGAGCTTGAAAATGTGTGAAAAATATGAAGAGCTTCAAAAGGTGTCAAAAATATGAGGAGCATGAAACGGTCTGAAAAATTGGAGGAGCATGAAGCGGTGTTGAAAAACATGAAGAGCCTTAAAAGGTGTGAAAAATATGAAGAGCTTCAAAAGGTGTCAAAAATATGAGGAGCATGAAACGGTCTGAAAAATATGAGCAGCATGAAGCGGTGTTGAAAAACATGAAGAGCCTGAAAAGGTGTGAAAAATATGAAGAGCTTCAAAAGGTGTCAAATACATGAGGAGCATAAAACTCTCTGAAAAAGAGAAGGAGCATGAAGTGGTGTTCAAAAACATGAAGAGCCTGAAAAGGTGTGAAATATATGAAGAGCTTCAATAGGTGTGAAAAATATGAGGAGCATGATATGGTTTGAAAAAAAGGATTAGCATGAAGCGGTGTTCAAAAACATGAAGAGCCTGAAAAGTTGTGAAAAATATGCAAAGCTTCAAAAGGTGTCAAAAATGAGATGAGCATGAAACGGTCTGAAAAATAGGACGTGCATGAAGCTGTGTTGAAAAACATGAAGAGCCTGAAAAGTTGTGAAAAATATGAAGAGCTTCAAAAGGTGTCAAAAATATGAGGAGCATGAAACGGTCTGAAAAATAGGAGGAGCATGAAGCGGTGTTGAAAAACATGAAGAGCCTGAAAATGTGTGAAATATATGAAGAGCCTCAAAGGTGTCAAAAATATGAGGAGCAAGAAACGGTCTGAAAAATAGGAGGAGCTTGAAGCGGTGTTGAAAAATACGAAGAGCCTGAAAAGGTGTGAAATATATGCAGAGCTTCAAAAGGTGTCAAAAATATAAGGAGCATGAAATGGTATGAAATATAGGAGGAGCATGAAACGGTGTTCATACACTTGAAGAGCCTGGAAAGGTGTGAAAAAAATGAAGAGCTTCAAAAAGGTATCAAAAATATGAGGAGGGAGAAAGGGTCTGAAAAACAAGAGGAGCAAGAAACTGTTTTCAAAAACATGAAGAGCCTCAACAGTTGTGAAAAATATGAAGAGCTTCAAACTGTGTCAAATATATGAGAAACATGAAACGGTCTGAAAAATAGAAGGAGCTTGAAGTGGTGTTGAAAAAGATGAAGAGCCTGAAATAGTGTGAAATATAGGAAGAGCCTCAAAGGTGTCAAAAATATGAGGAGCAAGAAACGGTCTGAAAAATAGAAGGAGCTTGAAGTGGTGTTGAAAAACAAGAAGAGCCTGAAAAGGTGTGAAAAATATTAAGAGCTTCAAAGAGGGGTCAAATATATAGAGGGTGAAACGGTCTGAAAAATATGAGGAGCAAGAAACTGTTTTGAAAAACATGAAGAGCCTCAAAAGGTGTGAAAAATATGAAGAGCTTCAAAAAGGTGTCAAATATATAGAGGGTGAAACGGTCTGAAAAAAATGAGGAGCAAGAAACTGTTTTCAAAAACATGAAGAGCCTCAAAAGATGTGAAAAATGTGAAGAGCTTCAAACTGTGTCAAAAATATGAGGAGCATGAAACGGTCTGAAACATAGGAGGAGCATGAAGTGTTGTTGAAAAACATGAAGAGCCTGAAAAAGGTGTGAAACATATGAGGAGCATGATACGGTCTGAACAATAGGAGGAGCATGAAGCGGTGTTGAAAAATATGAAGAGCCTGAAAAAGTGTGAAAAATATGAAGAGCTTCAAAAGGTGTCAAAAACATAAGGAGCATGAAACGGTCTGAAATACAGGAGGAGCATGAAAAGGTGTTAAAAAACATGAAGAGCCTGAAAAGGTGTGAAAAATATGAAGAGCTTCAAATGGTGTCAAAAATATGAGGAGCATGAAACGGTCTGATAATTAGGAGGAGCATGAAGTGGTGTTGAAAAACATGAAGAGCTTGAAAAAGGTGTGAAACATATGAGTAGAATAAAACGGTCCGAAAAATAGGAGGAGCATGAAGTGGTGTAGAAAAACATGAAGACCCTGAAAAGGTGTGAAAAATATGAAGAGCTACAAAAAGTGTCAAAAATATGAGGAGCTTGAAACGGTCTGAAATATAGGAGGAGCGTGAAAAGGTGTTAAAAAAAATATGAAGAGCTTCAAAAGGTGTGAAACATATGAGGAGCATGAAACGGGCTGAAAAATAGGAGAAGCATGAAGGGGTGTGGAAAAACATGAAGAGCCTGAAAAGGGTTGAAAAATATGAAGAGCTTCAAAAGGTGTGAAATACATGAGGAGCATGAAACTCTCTGAAAAATAGAAATAGCATGAAGCGTTGTTGAAAAACATGAAGAGCCTGAAAACGTGTGAAAATATGAAGAGCTTCAAAAATATGAAAAATATGAAGAGCTTCAAAAGGTGTGAAAAATTTGAAGAGCTTCAAAAGGTGTCAAAATGAGATGAGCATGAAACGGTCTGAAAAATAGGAAGAGCATGAAGCGGTGTTGAAAATCATAAAGAGCCTGAAAACTTGTGAAAAATATGAAGAGCTTCAAAAGACGTGAAAAATTTGAAGAGCTTCAAAAGGTGTCAAAATGAGATGAGCATGAAATGGTCTGAAAAATAGGAGGAGCATGAAGTGGTGTTGAAAAAAATGAAGAGCCTGAAAAGGTGTGAAATATATAAAGAGCTTCAAAAGGTGTCAAAAATATGAGGAGAATGAAACGGTCTGCAAATTAGGAGAAGCCTGAAATGGTGTTCAAAAACATGAAGAGCCTGAAAAGGTGTGAAAAACATGAAGAGCCTGAAAAGGTGTGAAAAATATGAAGAGCTTCAAAAGGTGTGAAATACATGAGGAGCATGAAACGGGCTGAAAAATAGGAGAAGCATGAAGGGGTGTGGAAAAACATGAAGAGCCTGAAAAGGTTTGAAAAATATGAAGAGCTTCTAAAGGTGTGAAATACATGAGGAGCATGAAACTCTCTGAAAAATAGAAATAGCATGAAGCGGTGTTGAAAAACATGAAGAGCCTGAAAACGTGTGAAAAATATGAAGAGCATCAAAAGGTGTGAAAAATATGAAGAGCTTCAAAAGGTGTAAAAAATGAGATGAGCATGAAACCGTCTGAAAAATAGGAGGAGCATGAAGTGGTGTTGAAAAAAATGAAGAGCCTGAAAAGTTGTGAAACATATGAAGAGCTTCAAAAGGTGTCAAAATTATGAGGAGCATGAAAGGGTCTGAAAAATAGGAGGAGCATGAAGCGGTGTTCAAAAACATGAAGAGAGTGAAAAGGTGTGAAAAAAAGGAAGAGCTTCAAAAGGTGTGAAAAATATGAGGAGCATGAAACGGTCTGAAAAATAGGAGGACCATGAAGCGGTGTTTAAAAACATGAGGAGGCTGAGAACTTGTGAAAAATATGAAGAGCTTCTAAAGGTGTCAAAAATGAGATGAGCATGAAACGGTTTGAAAAATAGGAGGAGCATGGAGTGGTGTGAAAAAAATGAAGAGCCTGAAAAGGTGTGAAAAATATGAAGAGCTTCAAAAGGTGTGAAATATATGAGGAGCATGAAACGGTCTGAAAAATAGGAGGAGTATGCAGCGGTTAAAAAACATGAAGAGGCTGATAAGGTGTGAAAAATATGAAGAGCCCCAAAAGTTGTCAAAAATATGTGGAGCGTGAAACGGTCTCAATAATAGGAGGAGCGTGAAGCGGTGATGAAAAACATGAAAAGCCTGAAAACGTGTGATAAAATATGAAGAGCTTCAAAGGTGTCAAATATATGAGGAGCATGAAACGGTCGCAAAAATAGGAGGAGCATGAAGCGGTGTTGAAAAACATGAAGAGCCTGAAAAGGTGTGAAAAGTATGAGAGCTTCAAAAGGTGTCAATAATGAGAGGTGCATGAAACAGTCTGAAAAATAGGAGGAGCATGAAACTGTCTGAAAAATAGGAGAAGCATGAAGCGGTGTTGAAAAACATGAAGAGCATGAAAAGGTGTGAAAAATATGAAGAGGTTGAAAATGTGTGAAATATATGAAGAGCTTCAAAAGGTGTCAAAAATGAGATGAGCATGAAACGGTCTGAAAAATAAGAGGAGCATGAAATGGTGATCAAAACGTGAAGAGCCTGAAAAGGTGTGAAAAATATGAAGAGCTTCAAAAGGTGTGAAATACATGAGGAGCATGAAACGGGCTGAAAAATAGGAGAAGCATGAAGTGGTGTGGAAAAACATGAAGAGCCTGAAAAGGTGTGAAAAATATGAAGAGCTTCAAAAGGTGTGAAATACATGAGGAGCATGAAACTCTCTGAAAAATAGAAGGAGCATGAAGCGGTGTTCAAACATGAAGAGCCTGAAAAGGTGTGAAAAATATGAAGAGCTTCAAAAGGTGTCAAAAATATTAGGAGCATGAAACGGTCTGAAAAATAGGAGGAGCACGAAGCGGTGTTCAAAAACATGAAGAGCGTGAAAAGGTGTGAAAAAAAGGAAGAGCTTCAAAAGGTGTCAAAAATATGAGAAGCATGAAACGGTCTGAAAAATATGAGGAGCATGAAGCGGTGTTGAAAAACATGCAGAGCCTGAGAACTTGTGAAAAATAAGAAGAGCTTCAAAAGGTGTCAAAAATATGAGAAGAATGAAACGGTCTGAAAAATAGGAGGATCATGAAGCGGTGTTGAAAAACATGAAGAGTCTGAAAAGGTGTGAAAGATATGTAGAGTTTCTAAAGATGTCAAAAATATGAGGAGCATGAAACGGTCTGAAAAATAGGAGGAGCATGAAGTGGTGTTGAAAAACATGAAGAGCCTGAAAAGGTATGTAAAATTTGAAGAGCTTCAAAAGGTGAGAAATACATGAGGAGCATGAAACTCTCTGAAAAATAGGAGAAGCATGAACCGGTGTTGAAAAACATGAAGAGCCTGAAAAGGTGTGAAAAATATGAAGAGCTTCAAAAGGTGTGAAAAGTATGAGGAGCATGAAGTGGTGTTCAAAAACATGAAGAGCCTGAAAATGTGTGAAAAATATGAAGAGACTGAAAAAGTGTCAAAAATATGAGGAGCATGAAACGTTCTGAAAAATACGATGAGCCTGATAAGGTGTTGAAAAACATGAAGAGCCTGAAAAAGTGTGAAAATATGAAGAGCTTCAAAAGGTGTCAAAAAAGAGATGAGCATGAAATGGTCTGAAAAATAGGAGGAGCATGAAGCGGTGTTGAAAAACATGAAGAGCCTGAAAAGGTGTGAAATATATGAATAGCTTCAAATCGTATGAAATATATGAGGAGCATTATACGGTCTGAAAAGTAGGAGGAGCATGAAACGTTGTTCAAAAACATGAAGAGCCTGAAAATGTGTGAAAAATAGGAAGAGCTTCAAAAGGTGTCAAAAATATGAGGGACATTAAAGGTCTTAAAAACAGGAGGAGGATGAAGTGGTGTTGAAAAACATGAAGAGCTTCAAAAGGTGTGAAAAATAGGAAGAGCTTCAAAAGGTGTCACAAATATGAGGAGCATGAAACGGTCGGAAAAATAGGAGGAGCATGAAGCGCTGTTGAAAAACATGAAGAGCCTGAAAAGGTGTGAAAAATATGAAGAGGTTCAAAACGTGTCAAAAATATGAGGAGCATGAAACGGTCTGAAAATAGGACGAGCATGAAGCGGTGTTCAAAAAGATGAAGAGCCTGAAATGGTGTGAAAAATATGAAGAGCTTCAAAATGTGTCAAAAATATGACGAGCATGAAACCCTCTTAAAAAATAGGAGGAGGATGAAGCGGTGTTCAAAAACATGAAGAGCCTGAAAAGGTGTGAAAATTATGAAGAGCTTCAAAAGGTGTAAAAAATATGAAGAGCTTCAAAAGGTGTCAAAAATGAGATGAGCATGAAACGGTCTAAGAAATAGGAGGAGCATGAAGCGGTGTTCAAAAAAATGCAGAGACTGAAAAATTGTGAAAAATATGAAGAGCTTCAAAAGGTGTAAAAAATAGGAGGAGCATGAAACGGGTTGAAAAATAGGAGGAGCATGAACCGGTGTTCAAAAACATAAAGAGCATGAAAAGGTGTGAAAAACATGAAGAGCTTCATAAGGTGTCAAATTTAGTTTAGCATGAAAGGGTCTGAAAAGTAGGAGGAGCATGAAGTGGTGTTGAAAACATGAAGAGCCTGAAAAGGTGTGAAATATACGAAGAGCTTCAAAAGGTGTGAAAAATATGAAGTGCATCAAAAGGTGTCAAAAATGAGATGAGCATGAAACGGTCTGAAAAATAGGAGGAGCATGAAGTGGTATTGAAAAACATGAAGAGCCTAAAAACGTGTGAAAAATATGAAGAGCTTCAAAAATATGAAAAATATGAAGAGATTCAAAAGGTGTGAAAAATATGAAGAGCTTAAAAAGATGTCAAAAATGAGATGAGCATGAAACGGTCTGAAGAAAAGGAGGAGCATGAAGCGGAGTCCACAAAAATGAAGAGCCTGAAAAGGTGGAAAGTATATGAAGAGCTTCAAAAGTTGTCAAAAATTTGAGGAGCATGAAACGGTATGAAAAATAGGAGGAGTGTGAAGCGGTGTTCAAAAACATGAAGAGTTTAAAAGGTGTGAAAAATATGAAGAGCTTCAAAAGGTGTGAAATATATGAGGAGCATGAAACGGTCTGAAAAATAGGAGGAGTATGCAGCGGTTAAAAAACATGAAGAGGCTGATAAGGTGTGAAAAATATGAAGAGCCCCAAAAGTTGTCAAAAATATGTGGAGCGTGAAACGGTCTCAAAAATAGGAGGAGCGTGAAGCGGTGATGAAAAACATGAAAAGCCTGAAAACGTGTGATAAAATATGAAGAGCTTCAAAGGTGTCAAATATATGAGGAGCATGAAACGGTCGCAAAAATAGGAGGAGCATGAAGCGGTGTTGAAAAACATGAAGAGCCTGAAAAGGTGTGAAAAGTATGAGAGCTTCAAAAGGTGTCAATAATGAGAGGTGCATGAAACAGTCTGAAAAATAGGAGGAGCATGAAACTGTCTGAAAAATAGGAGAAGCATGAAGCGGTGTTGAAAAACATGAAGAGCATGAAAAGGTGTGAAAAATATGAAGAGGTTGAAAATGTGTGAAATATATGAAGAGCTTCAAAAGGTGTCAAAAATGAGATGAGCATGAAACGGTCTGAAAAATAAGAGGAGCATGAAATGGTGATCAAAACGTGAAGAGCCTGAAAAGGTGTGAAAAATATGAAGAGCTTGAAAAGGTGTGAAATACATGAGGAGACTGAAGCGGTCTGAAAAATAGGAGGAGCATGAAACGGTGTTGAAATACATGAAGAGCCTGAAAAGGTGTGAAAAATAGGAGGAGCTTCACAAGGTGTCAAATATATAAGGAGCATGAAACGGTCTGAAAAATAGGAGGAGCATGAAGCAGTCGTCAAAAACATGAAGAACCTGAAAAGTTTTGTAAAATATGAAGAGCTTCAAAAGGTGTGAAAAATATGAGGAACATGAAACGGTCTGAAAAATAGGAGCAGCATGAAACAGTGTTGAAAAACATGAAGAGCCTGAAAAGGTGTGAAAAACATGAAGAGCCTCAAAACGTGTCAAAAATATGAGGAGCATGAAACGGTCTGAAAAATAGGATGAGCATGAAGCGGTGTTGAAAACTTTAAGAGCCTGAAAAGGTGGGAAATATATGAAGAGTTTCCAAAGTTGTGAAAAAATGAGGAGGTTCAAAAGGTGTCAAAAATATGAGGAGCATGAAACGGTGTGAAAAATAGGAGAAGCATGAAGTGATGTTGAGAAACCTGAAGAGACTGAAAAGGTGTGAAAAATATGAAGAGCTACAAAAGATGTGAAATATATGAGGAGCATGAAATGATCTGAAAAATAGGAGGAGCATGAAACAGTGTTGTAAAACATGAAGAGCCTGAAAGGTGTGAAAATTATGAAGACGTTCAAAATGTGTCAAAAAAAAGGAGGAGCATGAAATGGTGTTCAAAAACATGAAGAGCCTGAAAAGGTGTGAAAAATATTAAGATCTTCAAAAGGTGTCAAAAATATGAGGAGCATGAAACGGTGTGAAAAATAGGAGGAACATGAAGCACGGTTGAAAAACATGAAGAGCCTGAAAAGGTGTGAAAAATATGAACAGCTTCAAAAGCTGTCAAAAATATGAGGAGCATGAAACAGTCTGAAAAATAGGAGGAGCATGAAGCGGTGTTGAAAAACATGAAAAGCCTGAAAAGGTGTGAAAAATATGAAGAGCATTAAAAGGTGTGAAAAATATGAGGAACATGAAACGGACTGAAAAAAAGGAGGAGTATGAAGAGGTGTTGAAAACAAGAAAAGCCTGAAAATGTGTGAAAAATATGAAGAGCTTCCAAAGGTGTGAAAAATATGAATAGCTTCGAAATGTGTCAATAATGAGAGCAGCATGAAACGGTGTGAAAAATAGGAGGAGCATGAAGCGGTGTGCAAAAAGATGAAGAGCCTGAAAATCTGTGAAATATATGAAGAGCTTCAAAAGGTGTCAAAAATATGAGGAGAAAGAAACGGTCTGAAAAATAGGAGGAGCATGAAGTGGTGTTGACAAACATGAAGAGCTGAAAAGCTTTGAAAAATATGAAGAGCTTTAAAAGGTCTCAAATATATGAGGATCATGAAATTTTCTGAAAAATAGGAGGAGCATGAAACGTTGTTCAAAACATGAAGAGCCTGAAATGGTGTGAAAAATATAAAGAGATTCAAAACATGTCAAACATTGAGGAGCATGAAACGATCTGAAAAATAGGAAGAGCATGATGCAGTGTTGAAAAACATGAAGAGCCTAAAAAGGTGTGAAAAACATGAAGAGCCTCAAAACGTGTCAAAAATATGAGGAGCATGAAACGGTCTGAAAAATAGGATGAGCATGAAGCGGTGTTGAAAACTTTAAGAGCCTGAAAAGGTGGGAAATATATGAAGAGTTTCCAAAGTTGTGAAAAAATGAGGAGGTTCAAAAGGTGTCAAAAATGAGATCTGCATGAAACGGTCCGAAAAATAGGACGATCATGAAGCGGTGTTGAAAAACATGAAGAGCCTGAAAATGTGTGAAAAATATGAAGAGCTTCAAAAGGTGTCAAAAATATGAGGAGCATGAAACGGCCTGAAAAATAGGAGGATCGTGAAACGGTGATCAAAAACATGAAGAGCCTCAAAATGTGTGAAAAATATGAGGAGCATGAAACGGTCTGAAAAAGATGAGGAACATGAAGCGGTGTTGAAAAACATGAAGAACCTGAAAAGCTGTTAAAAATATGAAGAGCTTCAAAATGTGTCAAAAATATGAGGAACACGATACGGTCTGAAAAATAGGAGGAGCATGAAGTGGTGTGGAAAAGCATGAAGGGCCTGAAAAGGTGTGAAAAATATGAAGAGCTTCAAAATGTGTGAAATACATAAGGAGCATGAAACTCTCTGAAAAATAGGAGGAGCCTGAAATGGTGTTCAAAAACATGAATAGACTGAAAACGTCTGAAAAATATGAAGAGCTTCAAAAGGTTTGAAAAATATGAGGAGCATGATACGGTCTGAAAAATAGGAGGAGCATGAAGCTGTGTTCAAAAACATGAAGAGCCTGAAAAGTTGTGAAAAATATGAAAAGCTTCAAAAGGTGTCAAAAATGAGATGAGCATGAAACGGTCTGAAAAATAGGAGGAGCATGAAGCGATGTTCAAAAACATGAAGAGCTTAAAAAGTTGTGAAAAATATGAAAGGCTTCAAAAGGTGTGAAAAATATTAGGAGCATGAAACGGTCTGAAAAATCGGAGGAGCAGGAAGCGGTGTTGAAAAACATGAAGAGCCTTAAAAGGTGTGAAAAATATGAAGAGCTTCAAAAGGTGTCAAAAATATGAGGAGCATGAAACGGTCTGAAAAATATGAGCAGCATGAAGCGGTGTTGAAAAACATGAAGAGCTTGAAAATGTGTGAAAAATATGAAGAGCTTCAAAAGGTGTCAAAAATATGAGGAGCATGAAACGGTCTGAAAAATTGGAGGAGCATGAAGCGGTGTTGAAAAACATGAAGAGCCTTAAAAGGTGTGAAAAATATGAAGAGCTTCAAAAGGTGTCAAAAATATGAGGAGCATGAAACGGTCTGAAAAATATGAGCAGCATGAAGCGGTGTTGAAAAACATGAAGAGCCTGAAAAGGTGTGAAAAATATGAAGAGCTTCAAAAGGTGTCAAATACATGAGGAGCATAAAACTCTCTGAAAAAGAGAAGGAGCATGAAGTGGTGTTCAAAAACATGAAGAGCCTGAAAAGGTGTGAAATATATGAAGAGCTTCAATAGGTGTGAAAAATATGAGGAGCATGATATGGTTTGAAAAAAAGGATTAGCATGAAGCGGTGTTCAAAAACATGAAGAGCCTGAAAAGTTGTGAAAAATATGCAAGGCTTCAAAAGGTGTCAAAAATGAGATGAGCATGAAACGGTCTGAAAAATAGGACGTGCATGAAGCTGTGTTGAAAAAAAAGAAGAGCCTGAAAAGTTGTGAAAAATATGAAGAGCTTCAAAAGGTGTCAAAAATATGAGGAGCATGAAACGGTCTGAAAAATAGGAGGAGCATGAAGCGGTGTTGAAAAACATGAAGAGCCTGAAAATGTGTGAAATATATGAAGAGCCTCAAAGGTGTCAAAAATATGAGGAGTAAGAAACGGTCTGAAAAATAGGAGGAGCTTGAAGCGGTGTTGAAAAATACGAAGAGCCTGAAAAGGTGTGAAATATATGCAGAGCTTCAAAAGGTGTCAAAAATATAAGGAGCATGAAATGGTATGAAATATAGGAGGAGCATGAAACGGTGTTCATACACTTGAAGAGCCTGGAAAGGTGTGAAAAAAATGAAGAGCTTCAAAAAGGTATCAAAAATATGAGGAGGGAGAAAGGGTCTGAAAAACAAGAGGAGCAAGAAACTGTTTTCAAAAACATGAAGAGCCTCAACAGTTGTGAAAAATATGAAGAGCTTCAAACTGTGTCAAATATATGAGAAACATGAAACGGTCTGAAAAATAGAAGGAGCTTGAAGTGGTGTTGAAAAAGATGAAGAGCCTGAAATAGTGTGAAATATAGGAAGAGCCTCAAAGGTGTCAAAAATATGAGGAGCAAGAAACGGTCTGAAAAATAGAAGGAGCTTGAAGTGGTGTTGAAAAACAAGAAGAGCCTGAAAAGGTGTGAAAAATATTAAGAGCTTCAAAGAGGGGTCAAATATATAGAGGGTGAAACGGTCTGAAAAATATGAGGAGCAAGAAACTGTTTTGAAAAACATGAAGAGCCTCAAAAGGTGTGAAAAATATGAAGAGCTTCAAAAAGGTGTCAAATATATAGAGGGTGAAACGGTCTGAAAAAAATGAGGAGCAAGAAACTGTTTTCAAAAACATGAAGAGCCTCAAAAGATGTGAAAAATGTGAAGAGCTTCAAACTGTGTCAAAAATATGAGGAGCATGAAACGGTCTGAAACATAGGAGGAGCATGAAGTGTTGTTGAAAAACATGAAGAGCCTGAAAAAGGTGTGAAACATATGAGGAGCATGATACGGTCTGAACAATAGGAGGAGCATGAAGCGGTGTTGAAAAATATGAAGAGCCTGAAAAAGTGTGAAAAATATGAAGAGCTTCAAAAGGTGTCAAAAACATAAGGAGCATGAAACGGTCTGAAATACAGGAGGAGCATGAAAAGGTGTTAAAAAACATGAAGAGCCTGAAAAGGTGTGAAAAATATGAAGAGCTTCAAATGGTGTCAAAAATATGAGGAGCATGAAACGGTCTGATAATTAGGAGGAGCATGAAGTGGTGTTGAAAAACATGAAGAGCTTGAAAAAGGTGTGAAACATATGAGTAGAATAAAACGGTCCGAAAAATAGGAGGAGCATGAAGTGGTGTAGAAAAACATGAAGACCCTGAAAAGGTGTGAAAAATATGAAGAGCTACAAAAAGTGTCAAAAATATGAGGAGCTTGAAACGGTCTGAAATATAGGAGGAGCGTGAAAAGGTGTTAAAAAAAATATGAAGAGCTTCAAAAGGTGTGAAACATATGAGGAGCATGAAACGGGCTGAAAAATAGGAGAAGCATGAAGGGGTGTGGAAAAACATGAAGAGCCTGAAAAGGGTTGAAAAATATGAAGAGCTTCAAAAGGTGTGAAATACATGAGGAGCATGAAACTCTCTGAAAAATAGAAATAGCATGAAGCGTTGTTGAAAAACATGAAGAGCCTGAAAACGTGTGAAAATATGAAGAGCTTCAAAAATATGAAAAATATGAAGAGCTTCAAAAGGTGTGAAAAATTTGAAGAGCTTCAAAAGGTGTCAAAATGAGATGAGCATGAAACGGTCTGAAAAATAGGAGGAGCATGAAGCGGTGTTGAAAATCATAAAGAGCCTGAAAACTTGTGAAAAATATGAAGAGCTTCAAAAGACGTGAAAAATTTGAAGAGCTTCAAAAGGTGTCAAAATGAGATGAGCATGAAATGGTCTGAAAAATAGGAGGAGCATGAAGTGGTGTTGAAAAAAATGAAGAGCCTGAAAAGGTGTGAAATATATAAAGAGCTTCAAAAGGTGTCAAAAATATGAGGAGAATGAAACGGTCTGCAAATTAGGAGAAGCCTGAAATGGTGTTCAAAAACATGAAGAGCCTGAAAAGGTGTGAAAAACATGAAGAGCCTGAAAAGGTGTGAAAAATATGAAGAGCTTCAAAAGGTGTGAAATACATGAGGAGCATGAAACGGGCTGAAAAATAGGAGAAGCATGAAGGGGTGTGGAAAAACATGAAGAGCCTGAAAAGGTTTGAAAAATATGAAGAGCTTCTAAAGGTGTGAAATACATGAGGAGCATGAAACTCTCTGAAAAATAGAAATAGCATGAAGCGGTGTTGAAAAACATGAAGAGCCTGAAAACGTGTGAAAAATATGAAGAGCATCAAAAGGTGTGAAAAATATGAAGAGCTTCAAAAGGTGTAAAAAATGAGATGAGCATGAAACCGTCTGAAAAATAGGAGGAGCATGAAGTGGTGTTGAAAAAAATGAAGAGCCTGAAAAGTTGTGAAACATATGAAGAGCTTCAAAAGGTGTCAAAATTATGAGGAGCATGAAAGGGTCTGAAAAATAGGAGGAGCATGAAGCGGTGTTCAAAAACATGAAGAGAGTGAAAAGGTGTGAAAAAAAGGAAGAGCTTCAAAAGGTGTGAAAAATATGAGGAGCATGAAACGGTCTGAAAAATAGGAGGACCATGAAGCGGTGTTTAAAAACATGAGGAGGCTGAGAACTTGTGAAAAATATGAAGAGCTTCTAAAGGTGTCAAAAATGAGATGAGCATGAAACGGTTTGAAAAATAGGAGGAGCATGGAGTGGTGTGAAAAAAATGAAGAGCCTGAAAAGTTGTGAAAAATATGAAGAGCTTCAAAAGGTGTGAAATATATGAGGAGCATGAAACGGTCTGAAAAATAGGAGGAGTATGCAGCGGTTAAAAAACATGAAGAGGCTGATAAGGTGTGAAAAATATGAAGAGCCCCAAAAGTTGTCAAAAATATGTGGAGCGTGAAACGGTCTCAATAATAGGAGGAGCGTGAAGCGGTGATGAAAAACATGAAAAGCCTGAAAACGTGTGATAAAATATGAAGAGCTTCAAAGGTGTCAAATATATGAGGAGCATGAAACGGTCGCAAAAATAGGAGGAGCATGAAGCGGTGTTGAAAAACATGAAGAGCCTGAAAAGGTGTGAAAAGTATGAGAGCTTCAAAAGGTGTCAATAATGAGAGGTGCATGAAACAGTCTGAAAAATAGGAGGAGCATGAAACTGTCTGAAAAATAGGAGAAGCATGAAGCGGTGTTGAAAAACATGAAGAGCATGAAAAGGTGTGAAAAATATGAAGAGGTTGAAAATGTGTGAAATATATGAAGAGCTTCAAAAGGTGTCAAAAATGAGATGAGCATGAAACGGTCTGAAAAATAAGAGGAGCATGAAATGGTGATCAAAACGTGAAGAGCCTGAAAAGGTGTGAAAAATATGAAGAGCTTCAAAAGGTGTGAAATACATGAGGAGCATGAAACGGGCTGAAAAATAGGAGAAGCATGAAGTGGTGTGGAAAAACATGAAGAGCCTGAAAAGGTGTGAAAAATATGAAGAGCTTCAAAAGGTGTGAAATACATGAGGAGCATGAAACTCTCTGAAAAATAGAAGGAGCATGAAGCGGTGTTCAAACATGAAGAGCCTGAAAAGGTGTGAAAAATATGAAGAGCTTCAAAAGGTGTCAAAAATATTAGGAGCATGAAACGGTCTGAAAAATAGGAGGAGCACGAAGCGGTGTTCAAAAACATGAAGAGCGTGAAAAGGTGTGAAAAAAAGGAAGAGCTTCAAAAGGTGTCAAAAATATGAGAAGCATGAAACGGTCTGAAAAATATGAGGAGCATGAAGCGGTGTTGAAAAACATGCAGAGCCTGAGAACTTGTGAAAAATAAGAAGAGCTTCAAAAGGTGTCAAAAATATGAGAAGAATGAAACGGTCTGAAAAATAGGAGGATCATGAAGCGGTGTTGAAAAACATGAAGAGTCTGAAAAGGTGTGAAAGATATGTAGAGTTTCTAAAGATGTCAAAAATATGAGGAGCATGAAACGGTCTGAAAAATAGGAGGAGCATGAAGTGGTGTTGAAAAACATGAAGAGCCTGAAAAGGTATGTAAAATTTGAAGAGCTTCAAAAGGTGAGAAATACATGAGGAGCATGAAACTCTCTGAAAAATAGGAGAAGCATGAACCGGTGTTGAAAAACATGAAGAGCCTGAAAAGGTGTGAAAAATATGAAGAGCTTCAAAAGGTGTGAAAAGTATGAGGAGCATGAAGTGGTGTTCAAAAACATGAAGAGCCTGAAAATGTGTGAAAAATATGAAGAGACTGAAAAAGTGTCAAAAATATGAGGAGCATGAAACGTTCTGAAAAATACGATGAGCCTGATAAGGTGTTGAAAAACATGAAGAGCCTGAAAAAGTGTGAAAATATGAAGAGCTTCAAAAGGTGTCAAAAAAGAGATGAGCATGAAATGGTCTGAAAAATAGGAGGAGCATGAAGCGGTGTTGAAAAACATGAAGAGCCTGAAAAGGTGTGAAATATATGAATAGCTTCAAATCGTATGAAATATATGAGGAGCATTATACGGTCTGAAAAGTAGGAGGAGCATGAAACGTTGTTCAAAAACATGAAGAGCCTGAAAATGTGTGAAAAATAGGAAGAGCTTCAAAAGGTGTCAAAAATATGAGGGACATTAAAGGTCTTAAAAACAGGAGGAGGATGAAGTGGTGTTGAAAAACATGAAGAGCTTCAAAAGGTGTGAAAAATAGGAAGAGCTTCAAAAGGTGTCACAAATATGAGGAGCATGAAACGGTCGGAAAAATAGGAGGAGCATGAAGCGCTGTTGAAAAACATGAAGAGCCTGAAAAGGTGTGAAAAATATGAAGAGGTTCAAAACGTGTCAAAAATATGAGGAGCATGAAACGGTCTGAAAATAGGACGAGCATGAAGCGGTGTTCAAAAAGATGAAGAGCCTGAAATGGTGTGAAAAATATGAAGAGCTTCAAAATGTGTCAAAAATATGACGAGCATGAAACCCTCTTAAAAAATAGGAGGAGGATGAAGCGGTGTTCAAAAACATGAAGAGCCTGAAAAGGTGTGAAAATTATGAAGAGCTTCAAAAGGTGTAAAAAATATGAAGAGCTTCAAAAGGTGTCAAAAATGAGATGAGCATGAAACGGTCTAAGAAATAGGAGGAGCATGAAGCGGTGTTCAAAAAAATGCAGAGACTGAAAAATTGTGAAAAATATGAAGAGCTTCAAAAGGTGTAAAAAATAGGAGGAGCATGAAACGGGTTGAAAAATAGGAGGAGCATGAACCGGTGTTCAAAAACATAAAGAGCATGAAAAGGTGTGAAAAACATGAAGAGCTTCATAAGGTGTCAAATTTAGTTTAGCATGAAAGGGTCTGAAAAGTAGGAGGAGCATGAAGTGGTGTTGAAAACATGAAGAGCCTGAAAAGGTTTGAAAAATATGAAGAGCTTCTAAAGGTGTGAAATACATGAGGAGCATGAAACTCTCTGAAAAATAGAAATAGCATGAAGCGGTGTTGAAAAACATGAAGAGCCTGAAAACGTGTGAAAAATATGAAGAGCATCAAAAGGTGTGAAAAATATGAAGAGCTTCAAAAGGTGTAAAAAATGAGATGAGCATGAAACCGTCTGAAAAATAGGAGGAGCATGAAGTGGTGTTGAAAAAAATGAAGAGCCTGAAAAGTTGTGAAACATATGAAGAGCTTCAAAAGGTGTCAAAATTATGAGGAGCATGAAAGGGTCTGAAAAATAGGAGGAGCATGAAGCGGTGTTCAAAAACATGAAGAGAGTGAAAAGGTGTGAAAAAAAGGAAGAGCTTCAAAAGGTGTGAAAAATATGAGGAGCATGAAACGGTCTGAAAAATAGGAGGACCATGAAGCGGTGTTTAAAAACATGAGGAGGCTGAGAACTTGTGAAAAATATGAAGAGCTTCTAAAGGTGTCAAAAATGAGATGAGCATGAAACGGTTTGAAAAATAGGAGGAGCATGGAGTGGTGTGAAAAAAATGAAGAGCCTGAAAAGGTGTGAAAAATATGAAGAGCTTCAAAAGGTGTGAAATATATGAGGAGCATGAAACGGTCTGAAAAATAGGAGGAGTATGCAGCGGTTAAAAAACATGAAGAGGCTGATAAGGTGTGAAAAATATGAAGAGCCCCAAAAGTTGTCAAAAATATGTGGAGCGTGAAACGGTCTCAATAATAGGAGGAGCGTGAAGCGGTGATGAAAAACATGAAAAGCCTGAAAACGTGTGATAAAATATGAAGAGCTTCAAAGGTGTCAAATATATGAGGAGCATGAAACGGTCGCAAAAATAGGAGGAGCATGAAGCGGTGTTGAAAAACATGAAGAGCCTGAAAAGGTGTGAAAAGTATGAGAGCTTCAAAAGGTGTCAATAATGAGAGGTGCATGAAACAGTCTGAAAAATAGGAGGAGCATGAAACTGTCTGAAAAATAGGAGAAGCATGAAGCGGTGTTGAAAAACATGAAGAGCATGAAAAGGTGTGAAAAATATGAAGAGGTTGAAAATGTGTGAAATATATGAAGAGCTTCAAAAGGTGTCAAAAATGAGATGAGCATGAAACGGTCTGAAAAATAAGAGGAGCATGAAATGGTGATCAAAACGTGAAGAGCCTGAAAAGGTGTGAAAAATATGAAGAGCTTCAAAAGGTGTGAAATACATGAGGAGCATGAAACGGGCTGAAAAATAGGAGAAGCATGAAGTGGTGTGGAAAAACATGAAGAGCCTGAAAAGGTGTGAAAAATATGAAGAGCTTCAAAAGGTGTGAAATACATGAGGAGCATGAAACTCTCTGAAAAATAGAAGGAGCATGAAGCGGTGTTCAAACATGAAGAGCCTGAAAAGGTGTGAAAAATATGAAGAGCTTCAAAAGGTGTCAAAAATATTAGGAGCATGAAACGGTCTGAAAAATAGGAGGAGCACGAAGCGGTGTTCAAAAACATGAAGAGCGTGAAAAGGTGTGAAAAAAAGGAAGAGCTTCAAAAGGTGTCAAAAATATGAGAAGCATGAAACGGTCTGAAAAATATGAGGAGCATGAAGCGGTGTTGAAAAACATGCAGAGCCTGAGAACTTGTGAAAAATAAGAAGAGCTTCAAAAGGTGTCAAAAATATGAGAAGAATGAAACGGTCTGAAAAATAGGAGGATCATGAAGCGGTGTTGAAAAACATGAAGAGTCTGAAAAGGTGTGAAAGATATGTAGAGTTTCTAAAGATGTCAAAAATATGAGGAGCATGAAACGGTCTGAAAAATAGGAGGAGCATGAAGTGGTGTTGAAAAACATGAAGAGCCTGAAAAGGTATGTAAAATTTGAAGAGCTTCAAAAGGTGAGAAATACATGAGGAGCATGAAACTCTCTGAAAAATAGGAGAAGCATGAACCGGTGTTGAAAAACATGAAGAGCCTGAAAAGGTGTGAAAAATATGAAGAGCTTCAAAAGGTGTGAAAAGTATGAGGAGCATGAAGTGGTGTTCAAAAACATGAAGAGCCTGAAAATGTGTGAAAAATATGAAGAGACTGAAAAAGTGTCAAAAATATGAGGAGCATGAAACGTTCTGAAAAATACGATGAGCCTGATAAGGTGTTGAAAAACATGAAGAGCCTGAAAAAGTGTGAAAATATGAAGAGCTTCAAAAGGTGTCAAAAAAGAGATGAGCATGAAATGGTCTGAAAAATAGGAGGAGCATGAAGCGGTGTTGAAAAACATGAAGAGCCTGAAAAGGTGTGAAATATATGAATAGCTTCAAATCGTATGAAATATATGAGGAGCATTATACGGTCTGAAAAGTAGGAGGAGCATGAAACGTTGTTCAAAAACATGAAGAGCCTGAAAATGTGTGAAAAATAGGAAGAGCTTCAAAAGGTGTCAAAAATATGAGGGACATTAAAGGTCTTAAAAACAGGAGGAGGATGAAGTGGTGTTGAAAAACATGAAGAGCTTCAAAAGGTGTGAAAAATAGGAAGAGCTTCAAAAGGTGTCACAAATATGAGGAGCATGAAACGGTCGGAAAAATAGGAGGAGCATGAAGCGCTGTTGAAAAACATGAAGAGCCTGAAAAGGTGTGAAAAATATGAAGAGGTTCAAAACGTGTCAAAAATATGAGGAGCATGAAACGGTCTGAAAATAGGACGAGCATGAAGCGGTGTTCAAAAAGATGAAGAGCCTGAAATGGTGTGAAAAATATGAAGAGCTTCAAAATGTGTCAAAAATATGACGAGCATGAAACCCTCTTAAAAAATAGGAGGAGGATGAAGCGGTGTTCAAAAACATGAAGAGCCTGAAAAGGTGTGAAAATTATGAAGAGCTTCAAAAGGTGTAAAAAATATGAAGAGCTTCAAAAGGTGTCAAAAATGAGATGAGCATGAAACGGTCTAAGAAATAGGAGGAGCATGAAGCGGTGTTCAAAAAAATGCAGAGACTGAAAAATTGTGAAAAATATGAAGAGCTTCAAAAGGTGTAAAAAATAGGAGGAGCATGAAACGGGTTGAAAAATAGGAGGAGCATGAACCGGTGTTCAAAAACATAAAGAGCATGAAAAGGTGTGAAAAACATGAAGAGCTTCATAAGGTGTCAAATTTAGTTTAGCATGAAAGGGTCTGAAAAGTAGGAGGAGCATGAAGTGGTGTTGAAAACATGAAGAGCCTGAAAAGGTGTGAAATATACGAAGAGCTTCAAAAGGTGTGAAAAATATGAAGTGCATCAAAAGGTGTCAAAAATGAGATGAGCATGAAACGGTCTGAAAAATAGGAGGAGCATGAAGTGGTATTGAAAAACATGAAGAGCCTAAAAACGTGTGAAAAATATGAAGAGCTTCAAAAATATGAAAAATATGAAGAGATTCAAAAGGTGTGAAAAATATGAAGAGCTTAAAAAATGTCAAAAATGAGATGAGCATGAAACGGTCTGAAGAAAAGGAGGAGCATGAAGCGGAGTCCACAAAAATGAAGAGCCTGAAAAGGTGGAAAGTATATGAAGAGCTTCAAAAGCTGTCAAAAATTTGAGGAGCATGAAACGGTATGAAAAATAGGAGGAGTGTGAAGCGGTGTTCAAAAACATGAAGAGTTTAAAAGGTGTGAAAAATATGAAGAGCTTCAAAAGGTGTGAAATATATGAGGAGCATGAAACGGTCTGAAAAATAGGAGGAGTATGCAGCGGTTAAAAAACATGAAGAGGCTGATAAGGTGTGAAAAATATGAAGAGCCCCAAAAGTTGTCAAAAATATGTGGAGCGTGAAACGGTCTCAAAAATAGGAGGAGCGTGAAGCGGTGATGAAAAACATGAAAAGCCTGAAAACGTGTGATAAAATATGAAGAGCTTCAAAGGTGTCAAATATATGAGGAGCATGAAACGGTCGCAAAAATAGGAGGAGCATGAAGCGGTGTTGAAAAACATGAAGAGCCTGAAAAGGTGTGAAAAGTATGAGAGCTTCAAAAGGTGTCAATAATGAGAGGTGCATGAAACAGTCTGAAAAATAGGAGGAGCATGAAACTGTCTGAAAAATAGGAGAAGCATGAAGCGGTGTTGAAAAACATGAAGAGCATGAAAAGGTGTGAAAAATATGAAGAGGTTGAAAATGTGTGAAATATATGAAGAGCTTCAAAAGGTGTCAAAAATGAGATGAGCATGAAACGGTCTGAAAAATAAGAGGAGCATGGAATGGTGATCAAAACGTGAAGAGCCTGAAAAGGTGTGAAAAATATGAAGAGCTTCAAAAGGTGTGAAATACATGAGGAGCATGAAACGGGCTGAAAAATAGGAGAAGCATGAAGTGGTGTGGAAAAACATGAAGAGCCTGAAAAGGTGTGAAAAATATGAAGAGCTTCAAAAGGTGTGAAATACATGAGGAGCATGAAACTCTCTGAAAAATAGAAGGAGCATGAAGCGGTGTTCAAACATGAAGAGCCTGAAAAGGTGTGAAAAATATGAAGAGCTTCAAAAGGTGTCAAAAATATTAGGAGCATGAAACGGTCTGAAAAATAGGAGGAGCACGAAGCGGTGTTCAAAGACATGAAGAGCGTGAAAAGGTGTGAAAAAAAGGAAGAGCTTCAAAAGGGGTCAAAAATATGAGAAGCATGAAACGGTCTGAAAAATATGAGGAGCATGAAGCGGTGTTGAAAAACATGCAGAGCCTGAGAACTTGTGAAAAATAAGAAGAGCTTCAAAAGGTGTCAAAAATATGAGGAGAATGAAACGGTCTGAAAAATAGGAGGATCATGAAGCGGTGTTGAAAAACATGAAGAGTCTGAAAAGGTGTGAAAGATATGTAGAGTTTCTAAAGATGTCAAAAATATGAGGAGCATAAAACGGTCTGAAAAATAGGAGGAGCATGAAGTGGTGTTGAAAAACATGAAGAGCCTGAAAAGGTGTGTAAAATTTGAAGAGCTTCAAAAGGTGAGAAATACATGAGGAGCATGAAACTCTCTGAAAAATAGGAGAAGCATGAACCGGTGTTGAAAAACATGAAGAGCCTGAAAAGGTGTGAAAAATATGAAGAGCTTCAAAAGGTGTGAAAAGTATGAGGAGCATGAAGTGGTGTTCAAAAACATGAAGAGCCTGAAAATGTGTGAAAAATATGAAGAGACTGAAAAAGTGTCAAAAATATGAGGAGCATGAAACGTTCTGAAAAATACGATGAGCCTGATAAGGTGTTGAAAAACATGAAGAGCCTGAAAAAGTGTGAAAATATGAAGAGCTTCAAAAGGTGTCAAAAAAGAGATGAGCATGAAATGGTCTGAAAAATAGGAGGAGCATGAAGCGGTGTTGAAAAACATGAAGAGCCTGAAAAGGTGTGAAATATATGAATAGCTTCAAATCGTATGAAATATATGAGGAGCATTATACGGTCTGAAAAGTAGGAGGAGCATGAAACGTTGTTCAAAAACATGAAGAGCCTGAAAATGTGTGAAAAATAGGAAGAGCTTCAAAAGGTGTCAAAAATATGAGGGACATTAAAGGTCTTAAAAACAGGAGGAGGATGAAGTGGTGTTGAAAAACATGAAGAGCTTCAAAAGGTGTGAAAAATAGGAAGAGCTTCAAAAGGTGTCACAAATATGAGGAGCATGAAACGGTCGGAAAAATAGGAGGAGCATGAAGCGCTGTTGAAAAACATGAAGAGCCTGAAAAGGTGTGAAAAATATGAAGAGGTTCAAAACGTGTCAAAAATATGAGGAGCATGAAACGGTCTGAAAATAGGACGAGCATGAAGCGGTGTTCAAAAAGATGAAGAGCCTGAAATGGTGTGAAAAATATGAAGAGCTTCAAAATGTGTCAAAAATATGACGAGCATGAAACCCTCTTAAAAAATAGGAGGAGGATGAAGCGGTGTTCAAAAACATGAAGAGCCTGAAAAGGTGTGAAAATTATGAAGAGCTTCAAAAGGTGTAAAAAATATGAAGAGCTTCAAAAGGTGTCAAAAATGAGATGAGCATGAAACGGTCTAAGAAATAGGAGGAGCATGAAGCGGTGTTCAAAAAAATGCAGAGACTGAAAAATTGTGAAAAATATGAAGAGCTTCAAAAGGTGTAAAAAATAGGAGGAGCATGAAACGGGTTGAAAAATAGGAGGAGCATGAACCGGTGTTCAAAAACATAAAGAGCATGAAAAGGTGTGAAAAACATGAAGAGCTTCATAAGGTGTCAAATTTAGTTTAGCATGAAAGGGTCTGAAAAGTAGGAGGAGCATGAAGTGGTGTTGAAAACATGAAGAGCCTGAAAAGGTGTGAAATATACGAAGAGCTTCAAAAGGTGTGAAAAATATGAAGTGCATCAAAAGGTGTCAAAAATGAGATGAGCATGAAACGGTCTGAAAAATAGGAGGAGCATGAAGTGGTATTGAAAAACATGAAGAGCCTAAAAACGTGTGAAAAATATGAAGAGCTTCAAAAATATGAAAAATATGAAGAGATTCAAAAGGTGTGAAAAATATGAAGAGCTTAAAAAGATGTCAAAAATGAGATGAGCATGAAACGGTCTGAAGAAAAGGAGGAGCATGAAGCGGAGTCCACAAAAATGAAGAGCCTGAAAAGGTGGAAAGTATATGAAGAGCTTCAAAAGCTGTCAAAAATTTGAGAGCATGAAACGGTATGAAAAATAGGAGGAGTGTGAAGCGGTGTTCAAAAACATGAAGAGTTTAAAAGGTGTGAAAAATATGAAGAGCTTCAAAAGTTGTGAAAAATATGAAAAGCATAAAACGGTCTGAAAAATAGGAGGAGCATGAAACGGTCTGAAAAATAGGAGGAGCATGAAGCGGTGTTGAAAAACATGAAGAGTCTGAAAAGGTGTGAAAAATATGAAGAGCTTCAGAAGGTGTCAAAAATTTGAGGAGCATGAAAAGTTCTGAAGAATAGGAAGAGCATGATGCAGTGTTGAAAAACATGAAGAGCCTGAAAAGGTGTGAAAAATATGAAGCACTTCAAAAGATGTCAAAATTATGAGGAGCATGAAACAGTTGAAAAATAGGAGGAGCATGAAGCAGTGTTCAAAAACATGAAGAACCGGAAAAGGTGTGAAAATATGAAGAGCTTCAAAAGGTGTGAAAATTATGAGGAGCATGAAACGGTCTGAAAAATAGGAGGAGCATGAAGCGGTGTTCAAAAACATGAAGAGCCTGAAAAGGTGTGAAAAATATGAAGAGCTTCAAAAGGTTGGAAATACATGAGGAGCATGAAACGGTCTGAAAAATAGGAGGAGCATGAATCGGTCTGAAAAATGGGAGGAGCATGAAGCGGTGTTGAAAAACATGAAGTTCCTGAAAAGCTGTGAAAATAAGACAAGCTTCAAAAGGTGTCAAAAATATGAGGAGCATGAAACGGTCTGAAAAATAGGAGGAGCATGAAACGGTCTGAAAAATGGGAGGAGCATGAAGCAGTGTTGAAAAACATGAAGTTCCTGAAAAGCTGTGAAAATAAGACAAGCTTCAAAAGGTGTCAAAAATATGAGCAGCATGAAACGGTATGAAAAATACGAGGAGCATGAAGCGGTGTTGAAAGACATGAAGACCCTGAAAAGGTGTGAAAAATATGAAGAGCTTCTAAATGTGTCAAAATATGAGGAGCATGAAACTGTCTGAAATATATCAGGAGCATGAAAAGGTGTTGAAAAACATGAAGAGCATCAAAAGCTGTGAAGAATATGAAGAGCTTCAAAACGTGTCAAAAATATGAGGAGCATGAATCGGTCTGAAAAATAGAAGGAGCATGAAGTGGTGTTGAAAAACATGAAGATCTGAAAAGGAGTGAAAAATATGAAGAGCTTCATAAGGTGTCAAAAATATGAGGAGCATGAAACGGTCTGAAAAATAGGAGGAGCAAGAAACGGGTTTAACAAACATGAAGAGCGGGAAAAGGTGTGAAAAATATGAAGAGCTTCAAAAGGTTTCAAAAATATGAGGAGCATGAAACAGGCTGTAAAATAGGAGGAGCATGAAGCGGTGTCGAAAAACATGAAGAGCATGAAGAGTTGTGAAAAATAGGAAGAACTTCAAAAGGTGTCAAATATATGAGGAGCATGAACGGTATGAAAAATAGGAGGATCATGAAGCCGTGTTGAAAAACATGAAGAGCCTGAAAACGTGTGAAAATTATGAAGAGCTTCAAAAGGTGTGAAATATATGAAGAGCTTCAAAAGGTGTCAAAAATGAGATGAGCATGAAATGGTCTGAAAGATAGGAGGAGCATGAAGCGGTGTTGAAAAACATGAAGAGCCTGAAAAGGTGTGAAAAATATGAAGAGCTTCAAATGGTGTGAAATACATGAGGAGCTTGAAACGGTCTGAAAAACAGGAGGAGCATGAAATCTTGTTGAAAAACATGAAGAGCCTGAAAACGTGTGAAAATTATGAAGAGCTTCAAAAGGTGTGAAATATATGAAGAGCTTCAAAAGGTGTCAAAAATGAGATGAGCATGAAATGGTCTGAAAGATAGGAGGAGCATGAAGTGGTGTTGAAAAACATGAAGAGCCTGAAAAGGTGTGAAAAATATGAAGAGCTTTAAAAGGTGTGAAAAATATGACGAGCATGAAACGGTCTGAAAAATAGGAGGAGCATGAAACGGTGTTCAAAAACATGAAGAGCCTGACAAGTTGTGAAAAGTATGAACAGCTTCAAAATGTGTCAAATATATGAGGGGAAAGAAATGGTCTGAAAAAAAGGAAGAGCATGAAGTGATGTTCAAAAACATGAAGAGCCTGAAAAGGTGTGAAAAATATGAAGAGCTTCAAAAGCTGTCAAATATATGAGGAGCACGAAACGGTCTGAAAAAAAGCAGGAGCATGAAGCGTTGTTGAAAATCTTGAAGAGCTTGAAAAGGTGTGAAAAATATGAAGAGCTTCAAAAGGTTTCAAATATATGAGGATCATGAAACGGTCTGAAAAATAGGAGGAGCATGAAACGGTCTGAAAAATAAGAGGAGCATGAAATGGTGTTGAAAAACAGGAAGAACCTGAAAATGTGAGAAAAATATGAAGAGCTTCAAAAGGTTTCAAAAATATGAGGAGCAAGAAACTTTCTGAAAAATAGAAGGAGCATGAACCGGTGTTGAAAAACATGAAGAGCCTGAAAAGGTGTGAAAAATATGAAGAGCTTCAAAACGTGTCAAAAATATGAGGAGCATGAAACGGTCGGAAAAATAGGAGGAGCAAGAAGCGGTATTGAAAAACATGAAGAGCCTGAAAATGTGTGAAAAATATGAAGAGCTTCAAAAGGTGTGAAAAATATGAAGAGCTTCAAAAGGTGTCAAATTGAGATGAGCATGAAATGGTCTGAAAAATAGGAGGAGCATTAAGCTGTGTTGAAAATCATAACGAGCCTGAAAACGTGTGAAAAATATGAAGAGCTTCAAAAATGTGAAAAATATGAAGAGCTTCAAAAGGTGTCAAAAATGAGATGAGCATGAAACGGTCTGAAAAATAGGAGGAGCATTAAGCTGTGTTGAAAATCATAACGAGCCTGAAAAGGTGTGAAAAATATGAAGAGCTTCAAAAGGTGTGCAAAATATGAAGAGATTCAAAACCTGTCAAAAATATGAGGAGCCTGAAACAGTCTCAAAAATAGGAAGAGTATGAAACGGTCTGAAAAATAGGAGGATCATGAAGCGATGTTGAAAATCGTGAAGAGCCTGAAAAGGTGTGAAAAATGTGAAGAGCTTCAACAGGTGTCAAAAACATGAGGAGAATGAAACGGTCTGAAAAATAGGAGGAGCATGAAGCTGTGTTCAAAAACATGAAGAGCCAGAAAAGGTGTGAAAAATAAGAAGAGCTTCAAAAAGTGTCAAAAATATGAGGAGCAAGAAACGGTCTGAAAAATAGGAGGAACATGAAGTGGAGATGAAAAACATGAAGAGCCTGAAAAGGTGTGCAAAATATGAAGAGCTTCAAAAGGTGTAAAAAATGAGATGAGCATGAAACGGTCTGAAAAATAGGAGGAGCATGAACTGGTGCTGAAAAACATGAAGAGCCTGAAAAGGTGTGAAATATATGAAGAGCTTCAAAAGGTGTCAAAAATATGAGGAGCATGAAACGGTCTGAAAAATAGGAGGAGCATGAAGCGGTGTTGAAAAACATGAAGAGCATGAAAAGCTGTGAAGAATATGAAGAGCTTCAAAACCTGTCAAAAATATGAGGAGCATGAATCGGTCTGAAAAATAGGAGGAGCAAGAAACGGTTTTAACAAACATGAAGAGCGGGAAAAGGTGTGAAAAATATGAAGAGCTTTAAAAGGTTTGAAAAATATGAAGAACATGGAACGGTCTGAAAAATAGGAGGAGGATAAAGCGGTGTTCAAAAACATGAAGAGCCTGAAAAGGTGTGACAAATATGAAGAGCTTCAAAAGGTGTCAAAAATATGAGGAGCATGAAACAGTCTCAAAAATAGGAGGAGCATGAAGCGGTGTTCAAAAACATGAAGAGCCTGAAAAGGTGTGACAAATATGAAGAGCTTCAAAAGGTGTCAAAAATATGAGGAGCATGAAACGGTCTCAAAAATAGGAGGAGCATGAAGCGGTGTTCAAAAATATGGAGAGCCTGAAAAGGTATGAAAAATATGAAGAGATTCAAAAGGTGTGAAATATATGAAGAGCTTCAAAAGGTGTCAAAAATATGAGGAGCCTGAAACAGGCTGTAAAATAGGAGGAGCATGAAGCGGTGTCGAAAAACATGAAGAGCATGAAGAGTTGTGAAAAATAGGAAGAACTTCAAAAGGTGTCAAAAATATGAGGAGCATGAACGGTATTAAAAATAGGAGGATCATGAAGCCGTGTTGAAAAACATGAAGAGCCTGAAAACGTGTGAAAATTATGAAGAGCTTCAAAAGCTGTGAAATATATGAAGAGCTTCAAAAGGTGTCAAAAATGAGATGAGCATGAAATGGTCTGAAAGATAGGAGGGGCATGAAGTGGTGTTGAAAAACATGAAGAGTCTGAAAAGGTGTGAAAAATATGAAGAGCTTCAAATGGTGTGAAATACATGAGGACCTTGAAATGGTCTGAGAAACCGGAGGAGCATGAAATCTTGTTGAAAAACATGAAGAGCCTGAAAACGTGTGAAAATTATGAAGAGCTTCAAAAGGTGTGAAATATATGAAGAGCTTCAAAAGGTGTCAAAAATGAGATGAGCATGAAATGGTCTGAAAGATAGGAGGGGCATGAAGCGGTGTTCAAAAATATGAAGAGCCTGGAATGGTGTGAAAAATATGAGAGCCCCAAAACGTGTCAAAAGTATGAGGAGCATGAAACGGTGTGAAAAACATGAAGAGCCTGAAAAGGTGTGAGAAATAGAACGGCTTCAAAAGGTGTGAAAAATATGAGGAGCCTGAAACGGTCTGAAAAATAGGAGGAGCATGAAGTGGTGTTGAAAAACATGAAGAGCCTGAAAAGGTGTAAGAAATTGAACGGCTTCAAAAGGTGTGAAAAATATGAGGAGCATGAAACGGTCTGAAAAATAGGAAGAGCATGAAGCGGTGTTTAAAAACATGAAGAGCCTGAAAAGGTGTGAAAAATATGAAGAGCTTCAAAAGGTTTGAAAAATATGAAGAGCATGGAACGGTCTGAAAAATAGGAGGAGGATAAAGAGGTGTTCAAAAAAATGAAGAGCCTGAAAAGGGGTGACAAATATGAAGAGCTTCAAAAGGTGTCAAAAATATGAGGAGCATGAAACGGTATGAAAAATAGGAGGATCATGAAACGGTGTGAAAAACATGAAGAGCCTGAAAAGGTGTGAGAAATAGAACGGCTTCAAAAGGTGTGAAAAATATGAGGAGCCTGAAACGGTCTGAAAAGTAGGAGGAGAATGAAGTGGTGTTGAAAAACATGAAGAGCCTGAAAAGGTGTGAGAAATAGAACGGCATCAAAAGGTGGGAAAAATATGAGGAGCATGAAACGGTCTGAAAAATAGGAAGAGCATGAAGCGGTGTTCAAAAACATGAAGAGCCTGAAAAGGTGTGAAAAATATGAAGAGCTTCAAAAGGTGTCAATAATAAGACGTGCATGACACAGTCTGAAAAATAGGAGGAGCATGAAACGGTCTGAAATATAGGAGGAGCATGAAGCGGTGTTCAAAAACATGAAGAGCCTGAAAAGGTGTGCAAAATATGAAGAGCTTCAAAAGGTGTCAAGAATATGTGGAGCATGAAACGGTCTGAAAAATAGGAGGAGCATGAACTGGTGCTGAAAAACATGAAAGCCTGAAAAGGTTTGAAAAATATGAAGAGCTTCAAAAGGTGTGAAAAATATGAGGAGCATGAAACGGGCTGAAAAATAAGAGGAGCATGAAGCGGTGTAGAAAACCATGAAGAGCCTGAAAAAGTGTGAAAAATATGAAGAGCTTCAAAAGTAGGCAAAATTATGAAGAGTAAGAAACGGTCAAAAAAATAGGAGGAGCATGAAACTGTGTTCAAAAACATGAAGAGTCTGAAAAGGTGTGAAATATATGAAGAGTTTCAAAAGGTGTCAAAAATATGAAGAGCATGAAACGGTCTGAAAAATAGGAGGAGCATGAAGCGGCGTTGAAAAACATGAAGAGCCTGAAAAGGTGTGAAAAATATGAAGAGCTTCAAAAGGTGTCAAAAATATGAAGAGCATGATATGGTCTGAAAAATATGAGGAGCATGAAACGGTGTTCAAAAACATGAAGAGCCTGAAAAGGTGTGAAATATATGAAGAGCTTCAAAAGGTGTCAAAAATATGAAGAGCATGAAACTGTCTGAAAAATAGGAGGAGCATGAAATGGTCTGATAAATAGGAGGAGCATGAAACGGTGTTAAAAAACATGAGGAGCCTGAAAATGTGTGAAATATATGAAGAACTTAAAAGGAGTCAAAAATATGAGATGCATGAAACGGTCTGAAAAAAAGAAGGAACATGAAGTGGTGTTGAAAAACGTGAAGAGCCTGAAAAGGTGTGAAATATATGAAGAGCTTTAAAAGGTGTGAAAAATATGAGGAGCATGAAACGGTCTGAAAAATAGGAGGAGCATGAAGCGGTGTTGAAAAACATGAAGAGCCTGAAAAGGTGTGGAAAATATGAAGAGCTTTAAAAGGTGCCAAAATTATGAAGAGCATGAAACAGTCTTAAAATTAGGAGGAGAATGAAGCGGTATAGAAAAACATGAAGAGCCAGAAACGGTGTGAAATATATGAAGCTTCAAAAGGTGTCAAATATGAAGTGCATGAAACGGTCTTAAAAATACGAGGAGCAAGAAGCGGCGTTGAAAAACATGAAGAGCCTGAAAACGTGTGAAAAATATGAAGAGCTTCAAAAGGTGTCAAAATATGAGGAGCAGTAAACGGTTTGAAAAATAGGAGGAGCATGAAACAGTGTTGAAAAACATGAAGATCATGGAAAGGTGTGTATAATATAAAGAGCGTCAAAAGGTGTAAAAATTATGAGGAGCACGAAACGGTCTGAAAAATAGGAGGAGCCTGCAAAGGTGTTGAAAATCCTGAAGAGCCTGAAAAGGTGTGAAGAATAAGAAGAGCTGCAAAAGGCGTCAAAATTATGAGGAGCATGAAACGGTCTGAAAATTAGAAGAAGCATGAAACGGTGTTGAAAAATATGAAGACCATGAAAGGGTGTGAAAAACATGAAGAGCTTAAAAAGGTGTCAAAAATATGAGGAGCATGAAACGGTCAAAAAATAGGAGGAGCACGAGACGTTGATGATAAACCTGAAGAGCATGAAAAGGTGTTAAAAATATGAAGAGCTTAAAAAGGTGTCAAAAATATGAGGAGCAAGAAACGGTGTTGAAACACATGAAGAGCCTGAAAAATTGTGAAAAATATGCAAAGCTTCAACAGGTGTCAAAAATTAGATGAGCATGAAACGGTCTGAAAAATTGGAGGATCAAGAAGTAGCGTTGAAAAAAATGAAGAGCCTGAAAAGGTGTGAAAAATATGAAGAGCTTCAAAAGGTGTCAAAAATATGAGGACCATAAAACGATCTGAAAAATAGGAGGAGTATGAAGCGGTGATGAAAAACATGAAGGGCATGAAAACGTGTGAAAAATATGAAGAGCTTCAAAAGGTGTCAAAAATATGAGGACAATAAAACGATCTGAAAATTATGAGGAGCCTGAAACGGTCTGAAAAATAGGAGGAGCATGAAACGGTGTTCAAAAACATGAAGAGCCTGAAAAGTTTTGAAAAATATGCAAAGCTTCAAAAGGTGTCAAAAATTAGATGAGCATGAAACGGTCTGAAAAATTGGAGGATCAAGAAGTAGCGTTGAAAAAAATGAAGAGCCTGAAAAGGTGTGAAAAATATGAAGAGCTTCAAAAGGTGTCAAAAATATGAGGAGCATGAAACGGTCTGAAAAATAGGAGGAGTATGAAGCGGTGATGAAAAACATGAAGGGCATGAAAACGTGTGAAAAATATGAAGAGCTTCAAAAGGTGTGAAAAATATGAAGAGCTTCAAAAGGTGTCAAAAATATGAGGAGCATGAAACGGTCTGAAAAATAGGAGGAGCATGAAGCGGTGATGAAAAACATGAAGGGCATGAAAACTTGTGAAAAATATTAAGAGCCTGAAAAGGTGTGAAAAATATGAAGAGCTTCAAAAGGTGTCAAAAATATGTTGAGCATGAAACGGTCTGAAAAATAGGAGGAGCATGAAGCGGTGTTCAAAAACATGAAGAGCATTAAAAGGTGTGAAAAATATGAAGAACTTCAAAAGATGTCAAAAATATGAGGAGCATGAAACGGTCTGAAAAATAGGAGGAGCATCAAGCGGTGTTGAAAAACATGAAGAGCCTGAGAAAGTGTGAGAAATAGGAAGAGCTTCAAAAGGTGTGAAAAATATGAAGAGCTTCAAAAGGTGTCAAATTAGATGAGCATGAAACTGTCTGAAAAATAGGAGGAGCATGAAGTGGTGTTGAAAAAAAAGAAGAGCCTGAAAAGGTGTGAAATATATGAAGAGCTTCAAACGTTGTCAAGAATATGAGGAGAATGAAACGGTCTGAAAAATTGGAGGAGCATGAAGCGGTGTTGAAAAAAATGAAGCGCCTGAAAAGGTGTGAAAGATATGAAGAGTTTCTAAAGGTGTCAAAAATATGAGGAGTAAGAAAGGGTCTGAAAAATAGGAGGAGCATGAAGCGGTGTTCAAAAACATGAAGAGCCTGAAAAGGTGTGAAAAATATGAAGAGCCGCAAAAGGTGTCAAAATGAGATGAGCATGAACCGTTCTGAAAAATAGGAGGAGCATGAAGTGATGTTGAAAAAAATGAAAAGCCTGAAATGGTGTGAAATATATGAAGAGCTTCAAAAGGTGTAAAAATATGAGGAGAATGAAACGGTCTGCATAATAGGAAGAGCATGAAATGGTGTTCAAAAACATAAAGAGCATGAAAAGGTGTGAAAAATATAAAGAGTTTCAAAAGGTGTGAAATACATGAGGAGGATTAAACGGTCTGAAAAATAGGAGGAGCATGAAGCGGTGTTCAAAAACATGAAGAGCCTGAAAAGGTGTGAAAAATATGAAGAGTTTCTAAAGGTGTCAAAAATATGAGGAGCATGAAACGGTCTGAGAAATAGGAGGAGCATGAAGTGGTGTTCAAAAACATGAAGAGCCTGAAAAGGTGTGAAATAAATGAAGAGCTTCAAAACGTGTCAAAAATATGAGGAGCATTAAACGGTCTGAAAAATAGGAGGAGCATGAAACTGTTTTCAAAAACATGAAGAGCCTGAAAAGGTGTGAAATAAATGAAGAGCTTCAAAACGTGTCAAAAATATGAGGAGCATGAAACGGTCAGAAAAATAGGAGGAGCATGAAACTGTTTTCAAAAACATGAAGAGTCTGAAAAGGTGTCAAATATATGAAGAGTTTCAAAAGGTGTCAAAAATATGAAGAGCATGAAACGGTCTGAAAAATAGGAGGAGCATGAAGCGGCGTTGAAAAACATGAAGAGCCTGAAAAGGTGTGAAAAATATGAAGAGCTTCAAAAGGTGTCAAAAATATGAAGAGCATGATATGGTCTGAAAAATATGAGGAGCATGAAACGGTGTTCAAAAACATGAAGAGCCTGAAAAGGTGTGAAATATATGAAGAGCTTCAAAAGGTGTCAAAAATATGAAGAGCATGAAACTGAAAAATAGGAGGAGCATGAAACGGTCTGAAAAATAAGAGGAGCATGAAATGGTGTTGAAAAACAGGAAGAACCTGAAAATGTGAGAAAAATATGAAGAGCTTCAAAAGGTTTCAAAAATATGAGGAGCAAGAAACTTTCTGAAAAATAGAAGGAGCATGAACCGGTGTTGAAAAACATGAAGAGCCTGAAAAGGTGTGAAAAATATGAAGAGCTTCAAAACGTGTCAAAAATAAGAGGAGCATGAAACGGTCGGAAAAATAGGAGGAGCAAGAAGCGGTGTTGAAAAACATGAAGAGCCTGAAAATGTGTGAAAAATATGAAGAGCTTCAAAAGGTGTGAAAAATATGAAGAGCTTCAAAAGGTGTCAAATTGAGATGAGCATGAAACGGTCTGAAAAATAGGAGGAGCATTAAGCTGTGTTGAAAATCATAACGAGCCTGAAAAGGTGTGAAAAATATGAAGAGCTTCAAAAATGTGAAAAATATGAAGAGCTTCAAAAGGTGTCAAAAATGAGATGAGCATGAAACGGTCTGAAAAATAGGAGGAGCATTAAGCTGTGTTGAAAATCATAACGAGCCTGAAAAGGTGTGAAAAATATGAAGAGCTTCAAAAGGTGTGCAAAATATGAAGAGATTCAAAACCTGTCAAAAATATGAGGAGCTTGAAACAGTCTCAAAAATAGGAAGAGTATGAAACGGTCTGAAAAATAGGAGGATCATGAAGCGATGTTGAAAATCGTGAAGAGCCTGAAAAGGTGTGAAAAATGTGAAGAGCTTCAAAAGGTGTAAAAAATGAGATGAGCATGAAACGGTCTGAAAAATAGGAGGAGCATGAACTGGTGCTGAAAAACATGAAGAGCCTGAAAAGGTGTGAAATATATGAAGAGCTTCAAAAGGTGTCAAAAATATGAGGAGCATGAAACGGTCTGAAAAATAGGAGGAGCATGAAGCGGTGTTGAAAAACATGAAGAGCAGGAAAAGCTGTGAAGAATATGAAGAGCTTCAAAACCTGTCAAAATATGAGGAGCATGAATCGGTCTGAAAAATAGGAGGAGCAAGAAACGGTTTTAACAAACATGAAGAGCGGGAAAAGGTGTGAAAAATATGAAGAGCTTCAAAAGGTTTGAAAAATATGAAGAACATGGAACGGTCTGAAAAATAGGAGGAGGATAAAGCGGTGTTCAAAAACATGAAGAGCCTGAAAAGGTGTGACAAATAGGAAGAGCTTCAAAAGGTGTCAAAAATATGAGGAGCATGAAACAGTCTCAAAAATAGGAGGAGCATGAAGCGGTGTTCAAAAACATGAAGAGCCTGAAAAGGTGTGACAAATATGAAGAGCTTCAAAAGGTGTCAAAAATATGAGGAGCATGAAACGGTCTCAAAAATAGGAGGAGCATGAAGCGGTGTTCAAAAATATGGAGAGCCTGAAAAGGTATGAAAAATATGAAGAGCTTCAAAAGGTGTGAAATATATGAAGAGCTTCAAAAGGTGTCAAAAATATGAGGAGCCTGAAACAGGCTGTAAAATAGGAGGAGCATGAAGCGGTGTCGAAAAACATGAAGAGTATGATGAGTTGTGAAAAATAGGAAGAACTTCAAAAGGTGTCAAAAATATGAGGAGCATGAACGGTATGAAAAATAGGAGGATCATGAAGCCGTGTTGAAAAACATGAAGAGCCTGAAAACGTGTGAAAATTAAGAAGAGCTTCAAAAGCTGTGAAATATATGAAGAGCTTCAAAAGGTGTCAAAAATGAGATGAGCATGAAATGGTCTGAAAGATAGGAGGGGCATGAAGCGGTGTTGAAAAACATGAAGAGTCTGAAAAGGTGTGAAAAATATGAAGAGCTTCAAATGGTGTGAAATACATGAGGACCTTGAAATGGTCTGAGAAACCGGAGGAGCATGAAATCTTGTTGAAAAACATGAAGAGCCTGAAAACGTGTGAAAATTATGAAGAGCATCAAAAGGTGTGAAATATATGAAGAGCTTCAAAAGGTGTCAAAAATGAGATGAGCATGAAATGGTCTGAAAGATAGGAGGGGCATGAAGCGGTGTTCAAAAATATGAAGAGCCTGGAATGGTGTGAAAAATATGAGAGCCCCAAAACGTGTCAAAAGTATGAGGAGCATGAAACGGTGTAAAAAACATGAAGAGCCTGAAAAGGTGTGAGAAATAGAACGGCTTCAAAAGGTGTGAAAAATATGAGGAGCCTGAAACGGTCTGAAAAATAGGAGGAGCATGAAGTGGTGTTGAAAAACATGAAGAGCCAGAAAAGGTGTAAGAAATAGAACGGCTTCAAAAGGTGTGAAAAATATGAGGAGCATGAAACGGTCTGAAAAATAGGAAGAGCATGAAGCGGTGTTTAAAAACATGAAGAGCCTGAAAAGGTGTGAAAAATATGAAGAGCTTCAAAAGGTTTGAAAAATATGAAGAGCATGGAACGGTCTGAAAAATAGGAGGAGGATAAAGAGGTGTTCAAAAAAATGAAGAGCCTGAAAAGGGGTGACAAATATGAAGAGCTTCAAAAGGTGTCAAAAATATGAGGAGCATGAAACGGTATGAAAAATAGGAGGATCATGAAACGGTGTGAAAAACATGAAGAGCCTGAAAAGGTGTGAGAAATAGAACGGCTTCAAAAGGTGTGAAAAATATGAGGAGCCTGAAACGGTCTGAAAAATAGGAGGAGCATGAAGTGGTGTTGAAAAACATGAAGAGCCTGAAAAGGTGTAAGAAATTGAACGGCTTCAAAAGGTGTGAAAAATATGAGGAGCATGAAACGGTCTGAAAAATAGGAAGAGCATGAAGCGGTGTTTAAAAACATGAAGAGCCTGAAAAGGTGTGAAAAATATGAAGAGCTTCAAAAGGTTTGAAAAATATGAAGAGCATGGAACGGTCTGAAAAATAGGAGGAGGATAAAGAGGTGTTCAAAAAAATGAAGAGCCTGAAAAGGGGTGACAAATATGAAGAGCTTCAAAAGGTGTCAAAAATATGAGGAGCATGAAACGGTATGAAAAATAGGAGGATCATGAAACGGTGTGAAAAACATGAAGAGCCTGAAAAGGTGTGAGAAATAGAACGGCTTCAAAAGGTGTGAAAAATATGAGGAGCCTGAAACGGTCTGAAAAGTAGGAGGAGAATGAAGTGGTGTTGAAAAACATGAAGAGCCTGAAAAGGTGTGAGAAATAGAACGGCATCAAAAGGTGGGAAAAATATGAGGAGCATGAAACGGTCTGAAAAATAGGAAGAGCATGAAGCGGTGTTCAAAAACATGAAGAGCCTGAAAAGGTGTGAAAAATATGAAGAGCTTCAAAAGGTGTCAATAATAAGACGTGCATGACACAGTCTGAAAAATAGGAGGAGCATGAAACGGTCTGAAATATAGGAGGAGCATGAAGCGGTGTTCAAAAACATGAAGAGCCTGAAAAGGTGTGCAAAATATGAAGAGCTTCAAAAGGTGTCAAGAATATGTGGAGCATGAAACGGTCTGAAAAATAGGAGGAGCATGAACTGGTGCTGAAAAACATGAAAGCCTGAAAAGGTTTGAAAAATATGAAGAGCTTCAAAAGGTGTGAAAAATATGAGGAGCATGAAACGGTCTGAAATATAGGAGGTGCATGAAGAGGTGTTGAAAAACATGAAGAGCCTGAAAAGATGTGAAATATATGAAGAGCTTCAGAAGCTGTCAAAAATATGAGGAGCATGAAACGGTCTGAAAAATAGGAGGAATATGAAACGGTGTTGAAAAATATGAAGAGCTTGAAAAGGTGTGAAAAAAATGAAGAGCTTCAAAAGGTGTGAAAAATATGAGTAGCATGAAACGGTCTGAAAAGTAGAAGGAGCATGAAAAGGTGTTCAAAAACATGAAGAGCCTGAAAAGGTGTGAAATATAGGAAGAGCTTCAAAAGGTGTCAAAAATATGAGGAGCATGAAACGGTCTGAAAAATATGAGGAGCATTAAGCGGTGTTGAAAAACATGAAGAGCCTGAAAAGGTGTGAAAAAATATGAAGTGCTTCCAAAGGTGTGAAAAATATGAGGAGCATGAAACGGTCTGAAAAATAGGAGGAGCATGAAGCGGTGTTGATAAAAGTGAAGAGCCTGAAAAGGTGTGAAAAAATATGAAGTGCTTCCAAAGGTGTGAAAAATATGAGGAGCATTAATTGGGCTGAAAAATAGGAGGAGTATGAAACTGTGTTCAAAAACATGAAGAGCCTGAAAAGGTGTGAAAAATATGAAGAGTTTCAAAAGGGATCAAAATTATGAGGGGCATGAAACGGTGTGAAAAAGAGGAGGAGTTTGAAACAGTGTTCAAAAACATGAAGAGCCTGAAAAGGTGTGAAAAATATGAAGAGCCTCAAAAGGTGTCAAAAATATGAGCATCAAGAAACGGTCTGAAAAATAGGAGGAGCATGAAGCGGTGTTGAAAAACATGAAGAGCCTGAAACGGTGTGAAATATATGAAGAGCTTCAAAAGATGTCAAAAATATGAGGAGCAGGAAACGGTCTGAAAAATAGGAGGATCATGTAGCGGTGTTGAAAAACATGAAAAGCCTGAAAAGGTGTGAAAAATATGAAGAGCTTCAAAAGGTGTCAAAAATATGAGGAGCACGAAACGGTCTTAAAAATAGGAGAAAGATGAAGCGGTGTTCAAAAACATGAAGAACATGAAAAGGTGTGAAAAATAAGAAGAGCTTTAAAAGGTGTGAAAATTATGAGGAGCTTGAAACGGTCTGAAAAATAGGAGGAGCATGAACTGGTTGTGAAAAACATGAAGAGCCTGAAAAGGTGGGAAAAATATGAAGAGCTTCAAAAGGTGTGAAAAATATGAGGAGCATGAAACGGTCTGAAAAATAGGAGGAGGATGAAACGGTAATCAAAAACATGAAGAGCCTGAAAAGGTGTGAAAAATTTGAAGAGCTTCAAAAGGTGTGAAATACATGAGGAGCATGAAACGGTCTGAAAAATAGGAGGAGCATGAAGCGGTGTTCAAAAAAATGCAGAGACTGAAAAGTTGTGAAAAATATGAAGAGCTTTAAAGGTGTGAAAAATATGAAGAAGTTCAAAATATGTCAAAAATGAGATGAGCATGAAACGGTCTGAAAAATAGGAGGAGCATGAAGCGGTGTTCAAAAACATGAAGAGCCTGAAAAGTTGTGAAAAATATGAAGAGCTTCAAAAGGTGTCAAATATATGAGGAGCATGAAACGGTCTGAAATATAGGAGGAGCATGAAGCGGTGTTCAAAAACATGAAGTGCCTGAAAAGGTGTGAAAAATCTGAAGAGCTTCAAAAGGTTTTAAAAATATGAGGAGCAAGAAATTGTCTGAAAAATAAAGGAGCATGAAGCGATGTTCAAAAACATGAAGAGCCTGAAAAGGTGTGAAAAATATGACGAGCTTCAAAAGTTGTCTAAAATATGAAGAGCATGAAACCGTCTGAAAAATAGGAGGAGCATGAAGCGGTGTTCAAAAACATGAAGAGCCTGAAAAGGTGTGAAAAATATGAAGAGCTTCAAAAGGTTTGAACTACATGAGGAGCATTAAACGGTCTGAAAAATAGCAGGAGCATTAAGTGGTGTTGAAAAACCTGAAGAGCCTGAAAAGATGTGAAAAATATGAAGAGCGTCAAAAGGTGTAAAAAAAATATGAAGAGCCTGAAACGGTCTGAAAAATAGGAGGAGCATGAAGCGGTGTTTAAAAACATGAAGAGCCTGAAAAGGTGTGAAATATATGAAGAGCTTCAAAAGTTGTGAAAAATATGGAGAGCTTCAAAAGGTGTCAAAAATATGAAGAGCATGAAACGGTCTGAAAAATAGGGGGAGCATGAAGTGGTGTTCAAAAACATGAAGAGCCTGAAAAGGTGTGAAATATATGAAGAGCCTGAAAAGGTGTGAAAAATATGAAGAGCTTCAAAAGGTGTCAAAAATATGAAGAGCATGAAACTGTCTGAAAAATAGGAGGAGCATTAAATGGTGTTCAAAAACATGAAGAGCCTGAAAAGGTGTGAAAAATATGAAAAGCTTCAAAGGTGTGATATACATGAGGAGCATGAAACGGTCTGAAAAATAGGAGAAGCATGAAGTGATGTGGAAAAACATGAACAGCCTGAAAAGGTGTGAAAAATATGAAGAGCTTCAAAAGGTGTGAAATACATGAGGAGCATGAAACTCTCTGAAAAATAGGAGGAGCATGAAGTGGTGTTCAAAAACATGAAGAGCCTGAAAATGTGTGAAAAATATGAAGAGCTTCAAAAGGTGTGAAATATATGAGGAGCTTCAAAAGGTGTGAAAAATATGAAGAGCTTCAAAAGATGTCAAAAATATGAAAAGCATGAAACGGTCTGAAAAATAGGAGGAGCATGAAATGGTGTTCAAAAACATGAAGAGCCTGAAAATGTGTGAAAAATTTGAAAAGGTTCAAAGGTTTGAAATACATGAGGAGCATGAAACGGTCTGAAAAATAGGAGAAGCATGAAGTGGTGTGGAAAAAAATGAAGAGCCTGAAAAAGTGTGAAAAATATGAAGAGCTTCAAAAGGTGTGAAATATATGTGGAGCATGTATCTCTCTGAAAAATAGGAGGAGCATGAAGTGGTGTTGAAAAACATGAAGAGCCTGAAAAGATGTGAAAAATATGAAGAGCTCCAAAAGGTGTGAAAAATATGAGAAGCATGATACGGTCTGAAAAATAGGAGGAGCATGAAGTGGTGTTCAGAAACATGGAGAGCCTAAAAAGGTGTGAAAAATATGAAGAGCTTCAAAAAGTGTCAAAAATATGAGGAGCTTGAAACGGTCTGAAAAATAGGAGGAGCATGAAGCAGTGTTCACAAACATGAAGAGCCTGAAAAGGTGTGAAAAATATGAAGAGCTTCAAAACGTGTGAAATACATGAGGAGCATGAAAAGGTCTGAAAAATAGGAGGAGCATGAAATGGTGTTCAAAAACATGAAGAGCATGAAAAGGTGTGAAAATTATGAAGAGCTTCAAAAGGTGTCAAAAACATGAGGAGAATGAAACGGTCTGAAAAATAGGAGGAGCATGAAGCAGTGTTCAAAACATGAAGAGCCTGAAAAAGTGTGAAAAATATGAAGATCTTCAAAAGTTTGAAAAATATGAAGACCCTGAAAAGGTGTCAAAAATGAGATGAGCATGAAACAGTCTGAAAAGTAGGAGGAGCATGAAGTGTTGTTCAAAAACGTGAAGAGCCTGAAAAGTTGTGAAAAATATGAAGAGCTTGAAAAGGTGTGAAATACCTGAGGAGCATGAAACGGTCTGAAAAATAGGAGGAGCATGAAGTGGTGTTCAAAACATGAAGAGCCTGAAAAAGTGTGAAAAATATGAAGAGCTTCAAAAGGTTTAAAAAATAGGAGGAGGATGAAGCGGTGTTCAAAAACATGAAGAGCCTGAAAAAGTGTGATAAATATGAAGAGCTTATAAAATTGTCAAAAATATGAGGAGCATGGAGAGATGTTCAAAATCATGAAGAGGCTGATAAGGTGTGAAAAACATTAAGAGCTTCAAAAGGTTTGAAAAATAGGAGGAGCATGAAGCGGTGTTCAAAAACATGAAGAGCCTGAAAATGTGTGAAAAATATGAAGAGCTTATAAAATTGTCAAAAATATGAGGACCATGAAACGGTCTGAAAAATACGAGCAGCCTGAAAACGTCTGAAAAATAGGAGGAGCATGAAGCGGTGTTCAAAAAAATGAAGGGCCTGAAAACGTGTGAAAAATATGAAGAGCTTCAAAAGGAGTCAAAAATATGCGGAGCCTGAAACGATCTGAAAAATAGGAGGAGCATGAAGCGGTGTTGAAAAACATGAAGAGCCGGAAAAGGTGTGAAAAATGTGAAGAGCTTCAAAAGGTGTCAAAAATATGAGGAGCATGAAACGGTCTGAAATATAAGAGGATCATGAAGCGGTGTTGAAAAACATGAAGAGCCTGAAAAGGTCTGATAAATGTGAAGAGCTTCAAAATGTGTCAAAAATATGAGGAGCATGAAACGGTCTGAAAAATAGGAGGAGTAAGAAGCGTTATTGAAATACATGAAGAGCCTGAAAACGTGTGAAGAATATGAAGAGCTCAAAAGGTGTGAAAAAAATGAAGAGCTTCAGAAGGTGTCAAAAATGAGATGAGCATGAAACGGCCTCAAAAATAGGAGGAGCAGGAAGTGGTGTTCAGAAACATGGAGAGCCTGAAAAGGTGTGAAAAATATGAAGAGCTTCAAAAGGTGTGAAAAACAGGAGGAACATGAAACGGTGTTCAAAAATATGAAGAGCCTGAAAAGGTGTGAAAAATATGAAGTGCTTCAAAAGGTGTCAACAATATGAGGAGCATGAAACGGTCTGAAAAATAGGAGGAGCAAGAAGCGGTGTTGAAAAACAAGAAGAGACGGAAAAGGTGTGAAAAATATGAAGAGCTTCAAAACGTGTCAAAAATATGAGGAGCACGAAACGGTCTGAAAAATAGGAGGAGCATGAAGCGGTGTTGAAAAACATGAAGAGCCTGAAAACGTGTGAAAAATATGAAGAGCTTCAAAAGGTATGAAAATATGAAGAGCTTCAAAAGTTGTCAAAAAAGAGATGAGCATGAAACGGTCTGAAAAATAGGAGGAGTAAGAAGCGTTATTGAAATACATGAAGAGCCTGAAAACGTGTGAAGAATATGAAGAGCTCAAAAGGTGTGAAAAAAATGAAGAGCTTCAGAAGGTGTCAAAAATGAGATGAGCATGAAACGGCCTCAAAAATAGGAGGAGCAGGAAGTGGTGTTCAGAAACATGGAGAGCCTGAAAAGGTGTGAAAAATATGAAGAGCTTCAAAAGGTGTGAAAAACAGGAGGAACATGAAACGGTGTTCAAAAATATGAAGAGCCTGAAAAGGTGTGAAAAATATGAAGTGCTTCAAAAGGTGTCAACAATATGAGGAGCATGAAACGGTCTGAAAAATAGGAGGAGCAAGAAGCGGTGTTGAAAAACAAGAAGAGACGGAAAAGGTGTGAAAAATATGAAGAGCTTCAAAACGTGTCAAAAATATGAGGAGCACGAAACGGTCTGAAAAATAGGAGGAGCATGAAGCGGTGTTGAAAAACATGAAGAGCCTGAAAACGTGTGAAAAATATGAAGAGCTTCAAAAGGTATGAAAATATGAAGAGCTTCAAAAGTTGTCAAAAAAGAGATGAGCATGAAACGGTCTGAAAAATAGGAGCAACATGAAGCGGTGTTGAAAAACATGAAGAGCCTGAAAAGGTGTGAAAAATAAGAAGAGCTTTAAAAGGTGTGAAAATTATGAGGAGCTTGAAACGGTCTGAAAAATAGGAGGAGCATGAACTGGTGTTGAAAAACATGAAGAGCCTGAAAAGGTGGGAAAAATATGAAGAGCTTCAAAAGGTGTGAAAAATATGAGGAGCATGAAATGGTCTGAAAAATAGGAGGAGGATGAAACGGTAATCAAAAACATGAAGAACCTGAAAAGGTGTGAAAAATTTGAAGAGCTTCAAAAGGTGTGAAATACATGAGGAGCATGAAACGGTCTGAAAAATAGGAGGAGCATGAAGCGGTGTTCAAAAAAATGCAGAGACTGAAAAGTTGTGAAAAATATGAAGAGCTTTAAAGGTGTGAAAAATATGAAGAAGTTCAAAATGTGTCAAAAATGAGATGAGCATGAAACGGTCTGAAAAATAGGAGGAGCATGAAGCGGTGTTCAAAAACATGAAGAGCCTGAAAAGTTGTGAAAAATATGAAGAGCTTGAAAAGGTGTCAAATATATGAGGAGCATGAAACGGTCTGAAATATAGGAGGAGCATGAAGCGGTGTTCAAAAACATGAAGTGCCTGAAAAGGTGTGAAAAATCTGAAGAGCTTCAAAAGGTTTTAAAAATATGAGGAGCAAGAAATTGTCTGAAAAATAAAGGAGCATGAAGCGATGTTCAAAAACATGAAGAGCCTGAAAAGGTGTGAAAAATATGACGAGCTTCAAAAGTTGTCTAAAATATGAAGAGCATGAAACCGTCTGAAAAATAGGAGGAGCATGAAGCGGTGTTCAAAAACATGAAGAGCCGGAAAAGGTGTGAAAAATATGAAGAGCTTCAAAAGGTTTGAACTACATGAGGAGCATTAAACGGTCTGAAAAATAGCAGGAGCATTAAGTGGTGTTGAAAAACCTGAAGAGCCTGAAAAGATGTGAAAAATATGAAGAGCGTCAAAAGGTGTAAAAAAAATATGAAGAGCCTGAAACGGTCTGAAAAATAGGAGGAGCATGAAGCGGTGTTTAAAAACATGAAGAGCCTGAAAAGGTGTGAAATATATGAAGAGCTTCAAAAGGTGTGAAAAATATGGAGAGCTTCAAAAGGTGTCAAAAATATGAAGAGCATGAAACGGTCTGAAAAATAGGGGGAGCATGAAATGGTGTTCAAAAACATGAAGAGCCTGAAAAGGTGTGAAATATATGAAGAGCCTGAAAAGGTGTGAAAAATATGAAGAGCTTCAAAAGGTGTCAAAAATATGAAGAGCATGAAACTGTCTGAAAAATAGGAGGAGCATTAAATGGTGTTCAAAAACATGAAGAGCCTGAAAAGGTGTGAAAATATGAAAAGCTTCAAAGGTGTGATATACATGAGGAGCATGAAACGGTCTGAAAAATAGGAGAAGCATGAAGTGATGTGGAAAAACATGAACAGCCTGAAAAGGTGTGAAAAATATGAAGAGCTTCAAAAGGTGTGAAATACATGAGGAGCATGAAACTCTCTGAGAAATAGGAGGAGCATGAAGTGGTGTTCAAAAACATGAAGAGCCTGAAAATGTGTGAAAAATATGAAGAGCTTCAAAAGGTGTGAAATATATGAGGAGCTTCAAAAGGTGTGAAAAATATGAAGAGCTTCAAAAGATGTCAAAAATATGAAAAGCATGAAACGGTCTGAAAAATAGGAGGAGCATGAAATGGTGTTCAAAAACATGAAGAGCCTGAAAATGTGTGAAAAATTTGAAAAGCTTCAAAGGTTTGATACATGAGGAGCATGAAACGGTCTGAAAAATAGGAGAAGCATGAAGTGGTGTGGAAAAAAATGAAGAGCCTGAAAAAGTGTGAAAAATATGAAGAGCTTCAAAAGGTGTGAAATATATGAGGAGCTTCAAAAGGTGTGAAAAATATGAAGAGCTTCAAAAGATGTCAAAAATATGAAAAGCATGAAACGGTCTGAAAAATAGGAGGAGCATGAAATGGTGTTCAAAAACATGAAGAGCCTGAAAATGTGTGAAAAATTTGAAAAGCTTCAAAGGTTTGATACATGAGGAGCATGAAACGGTCTGAAAAATAGGAGAAGCATGAAGTGGTGTGGAAAAAAATGAAGAGCCTGAAAAAGTGTGAAAAATATGAAGAGCTTCAAAAGGTGTGAAATATATGTGGAGCATGTATCTCTCTGAAAAATAGGAGGAGCATGAAGTGGTGTTGAAAAACATGAAGAGCCTGAAAAGATGTGAAAAATATGAAGAGCTCCAAAAGGTGTGAAAAATATGAGAAGCATGATACGGTCTGAAATATAGGAGGAGCATGAAGTGGTGTTCAGAAACATGGAGAGCCTAAAAAGGTGTGAGAAATATGAAGAGCTTCAAAAAGTGTCAAAAATATGAGGAGCTTGAAACGGTCTGAAAAATAGGAGGAGCATGAAGCAGTGTTCACAAACATGAAGAGCCTGAAAAGGTGTGAAAAATATGAAGAGCTTCAAAACGTGTGAAATAAATGAGGAGCATGAAAAGATCTGAAAAATAGGAGGAGCATGAAATGGTGTTCAAAAACATGAAGAGCATGAAAAGGTGTGAAAATTATGAAGAGCTTCAAAAGGTGTCAAAAACATGAGGAGAATGAAACGGTCTGAAAAATAGGAGGAGCATGAAGCAGTGTTCAAAACATGAAGAGCCTGAAAAAGTGTGAAAAATATGAAGATCTTCAAAAGTTTGAAAAATATGAAGACCCTGAAAAGGTGTCAAAAATGAGATGAGCATGAAACAGTCTGAAAAGTAGGAGGAGCATGAAGTGTTGTTCAAAAACGTGAAGAGCCTGAAAAGTTGTGAAAAATATGAAGAGCTTGAAAAGGTGTGAAATACCTGAGGAGCATGAAACGGTCTGAAAAATAGGAGGAGCATGAAGTGGTGTTCAAAACATGAAGAGCCTGAAAAAGTGTGAAAAATATGAAGAGCTTCAAAAGGTTTAAAAAATAGGAGGAGGATGAAGCGGTGTTCAAAAACATGAAGAGCCTGTAAAAGTGTGATAAATATGAAGAGCTTATAAAATTGTCAAAAATATGAGGAGCATGGAGAGATGTTCAAAATCATGAAGAGGCTGATAAGGTGTGAAAAACATTAAGAGCTTCAAAAGGTTTGAAAAATAGGAGGAGCATGAAGCGGTGTTCAAAAACATGAAGAGCCTGAAAATGTGTGAAAAATATGAAGAGCTTATAAAATTGTCAAAAATATGAGGACCATGAAACGGTCTGAAAAATACGAGCAGCCTGAAAACGTCTGAAAAATAGGAGGAGCATGAAGCGGTGTTCAAAAAAATGAAGGGCCTGAAAACGTGTGAAAAATATGAAGAGCTTCAAAAGGAGTCAAAAATATGCGGAGCCTGAAACGATCTGAAAAATAGGAGGAGCATGAAGCGGTGTTGAAAAACATGAAGAGCCGGAAAAGGTGTGAAAAATGTGAAGAGCTTCAAAAGGTGTCAAAAATATGAGGAGCATGAAACGGTCTGAAATATAAGAGGATCATGAAGCGGTGTTGAAATACATGAAGAGCCTGAAAAGGTCTGATAAATGTGAAGAGCTTCAAGATGTGTCAAAAATATGAGGAGCATGAAACGGTCTGAAAAATAGGAGGAGAAAGAAGCGTTATTGAAATACATGAAGAGCCTGAAAACGTGTGAAGAATATGAAGAGCTCAAAAGGTGTGAAAAAAATGAAGAGCTTCAGAAGGTGTCAAAAATGAGATGAGCATGAAACGGCCTCAAAAATAGGAGGAGCAGGAAGTGGTGTTCAGAAACATGGAGAGCCTGAAAAGGTGTGAAAAATATGAAGAGCTTCAAAAGGTGTGAAAAACAGGAGGAACATGAAACGGTGTTCAAAAATATGAAGAGCCTGAAAAGGTGTGAAAAATATGAAGTGCTTCAAAAGGTGTCAACAATATGAGGAGCATGAAACGGTCTGAAAAATAGGAGGAGCAAGAAGCGGTGTTGAAAAACAAGAAGAGACGGAAAAGGTGTGAAAAATATGAAGAGCTTCAAAACGTGTCAAAAATATGAGGAGCACGAAACGGTCTGAAAAATAGGAGGAGCATGAAGCGGTGTTGAAAAACATGAAGAGCCTGAAAACGTGTGAAAAATATGAAGAGCTTCAAAAGGTATGAAAATATGAAGAGCTTCAAAAGTTGTCAAAAAAGAGATGAGCATGAAACGGTCTGAAAAATAGGAGGAGTAAGAAGCGTTATTGAAATACATGAAGAGCCTGAAAACGTGTGAAGAATATGAAGAGCTCAAAAGGTGTGAAAAAAATGAAGAGCTTCAGAAGGTGTCAAAAATGAGATGAGCATGAAACGGCCTCAAAAATAGGAGGAGCAGGAAGTGGTGTTCAGAAACATGGAGAGCCTGAAAAGGTGTGAAAAATATGAAGAGCTTCAAAAGGTGTGAAAAACAGGAGGAACATGAAACGGTGTTCAAAAATATGAAGAGCCTGAAAAGGTGTGAAAAATATGAAGTGCTTCAAAAGGTGTCAACAATATGAGGAGCATGAAACGGTCTGAAAAATAGGAGGAGCAAGAAGCGGTGTTGAAAAACAAGAAGAGACGGAAAAGGTGTGAAAAATATGAAGAGCTTCAAAACGTGTCAAAAATATGAGGAGCACGAAACGGTCTGAAAAATAGGAGGAGCATGAAGCGGTGTTGAAAAACATGAAGAGCCTGAAAACGTGTGAAAAATATGAAGAGCTTCAAAAGGTATGAAAATATGAAGAGCTTCAAAAGTTGTCAAAAAAGAGATGAGCATGAAACGGTCTGAAAAATAGGAGCAACATGAAGCGGTGTTGAAAAACATGAAGAGCCTGAAAAGGTGTGAAAAATAAGAAGAGCTTTAAAAGGTGTGAAAATTATGAGGAGCTTGAAACGGTCTGAAAAATAGGAGGAGCATGAACTGGTGTTGAAAAACATGAAGAGCCTGAAAAGGTGGGAAAAATATGAAGAGCTTCAAAAGGTGTGAAAAATATGAGGAGCATGAAATGGTCTGAAAAATAGGAGGAGGATGAAACGGTAATCAAAAACATGAAGAACCTGAAAAGGTGTGAAAAATTTGAAGAGCTTCAAAAGGTGTGAAATACATGAGGAGCATGAAACGGTCTGAAAAATAGGAGGAGCATGAAGCGGTGTTCAAAAAAATGCAGAGACTGAAAAGTTGTGAAAAATATGAAGAGCTTTAAAGGTGTGAAAAATATGAAGAAGTTCAAAATGTGTCAAAAATGAGATGAGCATGAAACGGTCTGAAAAATAGGAGGAGCATGAAGCGGTGTTCAAAAACATGAAGAGCCTGAAAAGTTGTGAAAAATATGAAGAGCTTGAAAAGGTGTCAAATATATGAGGAGCATGAAACGGTCTGAAATATAGGAGGAGCATGAAGCGGTGTTCAAAAACATGAAGTGCCTGAAAAGGTGTGAAAAATCTGAAGAGCTTCAAAAGGTTTTAAAAATATGAGGAGCAAGAAATTGTCTGAAAAATAAAGGAGCATGAAGCGATGTTCAAAAACATGAAGAGCCTGAAAAGGTGTGAAAAATATGACGAGCTTCAAAAGTTGTCTAAAATATGAAGAGCATGAAACCGTCTGAAAAATAGGAGGAGCATGAAGCGGTGTTCAAAAACATGAAGAGCCTGAAAAGGTGTGAAAAATATGAAGAGCTTCAAAAGGTTTGAACTACATGAGGAGCATTAAACGGTCTGAAAAATAGCAGGAGCATTAAGTGGTGTTGAAAAACCTGAAGAGCCTGAAAAGATGTGAAAAATATGAAGAGCGTCAAAAGGTGTAAAAAAAATATGAAGAGCCTGAAACGGTCTGAAAAATAGGAGGAGCATGAGCGGTGTTTAAAAACATGAAGAGCCTGAAAAGGTGTGAAATATATGAAGAGCTTCAAAAGGTGTGAAAAATATGGAGAGCTTCAAAAGGTGTCAAAAATATGAAGAGCATGAAACGGTCTGAAAAATAGGGGGAGCATGAAATGGTGTTCAAAAACATGAAGAGCCTGAAAAGGTGTGAAATATATGAAGAGCCTGAAAAGGTGTGAAAAATATGAAGAGCTTCAAAAGGTGTCAAAAATATGAAGAGCATGAAACTGTCTGAAAAATAGGAGGAGCATTAAATGGTGTTCAAAAACATGAAGAGCCTGAAAAGGTGTGAAAATATGAAAAGCTTCAAAGGTGTGATATACATGAGGAGCATGAAACGGTCTGAAAAATAGGAGAAGCATGAAGTGATGTGGAAAAACATGAACAGCCTGAAAAGGTGTGAAAAATATGAAGAGCTTCAAAAGGTGTGAAATACATGAGGAGCATGAAACTCTCTGAAAAATAGGAGGAGCATGAAGTGGTGTTCAAAAACATGAAGAGCCTGAAAATGTGTGAAAAATATGAAGAGCTTCAAAAGGTGTGAAATATATGAGGAGCTTCAAAAGGTGTGAAAAATATGAAGAGCTTCAAAAGATGTCAAAAATATGAAAAGCATGAAACGGTCTGAAAAATAGGAGGAGCATGAAATGGTGTTCAAAAACATGAAGAGCCTGAAAATGTGTGAAAAATTTGAAAAGCTTCAAAGGTTTGATACATGAGGAGCATGAAACGGTCTGAAAAATAGGAGAAGCATGAAGTGGTGTGGAAAAAAATGAAGAGCCTGAAAAAGTGTGAAAAATATGAAGAGCTTCAAAAGGTGTGAAATATATGTGGAGCATGTATCTCTCTGAAAAATAGGAGGAGCATGAAGTGGTGTTGAAAAACATGAAGAGCCTGAAAAGATGTGAAAAATATGAAGAGCTCCAAAAGGTGTGAAAAATATGAGAAGCATGATACGGTCTGAAATATAGGAGGAGCATGAAGTGGTGTTCAGAAACATGGAGAGCCTAAAAAGGTGTGAGAAATATGAAGAGCTTCAAAAAGTGTCAAAAATATGAGGAGCTTGAAACGGTCTGAAAAATAGGAGGAGCATGAAGCAGTGTTCAAAACATGAAGAGCCTGAAAAAGTGTGAAAAATATGAAGATCTTCAAAAGTTTGAAAAATATGAAGACCCTGAAAAGGTGTCAAAAATGAGATGAGCATGAAACAGTCTGAAAAGTAGGAGGAGCATGAAGTGTTGTTCAGAAACGTGAAGAGCCTGAAAAGGTGTGAAAAATATGAAGAGCTTGAAAAGGTATGAAATACCTGAGGAGCATGAAACGGTCTGAAAAATAGGAGGAGCATGAAGCGGTGTTCAAAAACATGAAGAGCCTGAAAATGTGTGAAAAATATGAAGAGCTTATAAAATTGTCAAAAATATGAGGACCATGAAACGGTCTGAAAAATACGAGCAGCCTGAAAACGTCTGAAAAATAGGAGGAGCATGAAGCGGTGTTCAAAAAAATGAAGGGCCTGAAAACGTGTGAAAAATATGAAGAGCTTCAAAAGGAGTCAAAAATATGCGGAGCCTGAAACGATCTGAAAAATAGGAGGAGCATGAAGCGGTGTTGAAAAACATGAAGAGCCGGAAAAGGTGTGAAAAATGTGAAGAGCTTCAAAAGGTGTCAAAAATATGAGGAGCATGAAACGGTCTGAAATATAAGAGGATCATGAAGCGGTGTTGAAAAACATGAAGAGCCTTAAAAGGTCTGATAAATGTGAAGAGCTTCAAGATGTGTCAAAAATATGAGGAGCATGAAACGGTCTGAAAAATAGGAGGAGTAAGAAGCGTTATTGAAATACATGAAGAGCCTGAAAACGTGTGAAGAATATGAAGAGCTCAAAAGGTGTGAAAAAAATGAAGAGCTTCAGAAGGTGTCAAAACTGAGATGAGCATGAAACGGCCTCAAAAATAGGAGGAGCAGGAAGTGGTGTTCAGAAACATGGAGAGCCTGAAAAGGTGTGAAAAATATGAAGAGCTTCAAAAGGTGTGAAAAACAGGAGGAACATGAAACGGTGTTCAAAAATATGAAGAGCCTGAAAAGGTGTGAAAAATATGAAGTGCTTCAAAAGGTGTCAACAATATGAGGAGCATGAAACGGTCTGAAAAATAGGAGGAGCAAGAAGCGGTGTTGAAAAACAAGAAGAGACGGAAAAGGTGTGAAAAATATGAAGAGCTTCAAAACGTGTCAAAAATATGAGGAGCACGAAACGGTCTGAAAAATAGGAGGAGCATGAAGCGGTGTTGAAAAACATGAAGAGCCTGAAAACGTGTGAAAAATATGAAGAGCTTCAAAAGGTATGAAAATATGAAGAGCTTCAAAAGTTGTCAAAAAAGAGATGAGCATGAAACGGTCTGAAAAATAGGAGCAACATGAAGCGGTGTTGAAAAACATGAAGAGCCTGAAAAGGTGTGAAAAATAAGAAGAGCTTTAAAAGGTGTGAAAATTATGAGGAGCTTGAAACGGTCTGAAAAATAGGAGGAGCATGAACTGGTGTTGAAAAACATGAAGAGCCTGAAAAGGTGGGAAAAATTTGAAGAGCTTCAAAAGGTGTGAAATACATGAGGAGCATGAAACGGTCTGAAAAATAGGAGGAGCATGAAGCGGTGTTCAAAAAAATGCAGAGACTGAAAAGTTGTGAAAAATATGAAGAGCTTTAAAGGTGTGAAAAATATGAAGAAGTTCAAAATGTGTCAAAAATGAGATGAGCATGAAACGGTCTGAAAAATAGGAGGAGCATGAAGCGGTGTTCAAAAACATGAAGAGCCTGAAAAGTTGTGAAAAATATGAAGAGCTTGAAAAGGTGTCAAATATATGAGGAGCATGAAACGGTCTGAAATATAGGAGGAGCATGAAGCGGTGTTCAAAAACATGAAGTGCCTGAAAAGGTGTGAAAAATCTGAAGAGCTTCAAAAGGTTTTAAAAATATGAGGAGCAAGAAATTGTCTGAAAAATAAAGGAGCATGAAGCGATGTTCAAGAACATGAAGAGCCTGAAAAGGTGTGAAAAATATGACGAGCTTCAAAAGTTGTCTAAAATATGAAGAGCATGAAACCGTCTGAAAAATAGGAGGAGCATGAAGCGGTGTTCAAAAACATGAAGAGCCTGAAAAGGTGTGAAAAATATGAAGAGCTTCAAAAGGTTTGAACTACATGAGGAGCATTATACGGTCTGAAAAATAGCAGGAGCATTAAGTGGTGTTGAAAAACCTGAAGAGCCTGAAAAGGTGTGAAAATATGAAAAGCTTCAAAGGTGTGATATACATGAGGAGCATGAAACGGTCTGAAAAATAGGAGAAGCATGAAGTGATGTGGAAAAACATGAACAGCCTGAAAAGGTGTGAAAAATATGAAGAGCTTCAAAAGGTGTGAAATACATGAGGAGCATGAAACTCTCTGAAAAATAGGAGGAGCATGAAGTGGTGTTCAAAAACATGAAGAGCCTGAAAATGTGTGAAAAATATGAAGAGCTTCAAAAGGTGTGAAATATATGAGGAGCTTCAAAAGCTGTGAAAAATATGAAGAGCTTCAAAAGATGTCAAAAATATGAAAAGCATGAAACGGTCTGAAAAATAGGAGGAGCATGAAATGGTGTTCAAAAACATGAAGAGCCTGAAAATGTGTGAAAAATTTGAAAAGCTTCAAAGGTTTGAAATACATGAGGAGCATGAAACGGTCTGAAAAATAGGAGAAGCATGAAGTGGTGTGGAAAAAAATGAAGAGCCTGAAAAAGTGTGAAAAATATGAAGAGCTTCAAAAGGTGTGAAATATATGTGGAGCATGTATCTCTCTGAAAAATAGGAGGAGCATGAAGTGGTGTTGAAAAACATGAAGAGCCTGAAAAGATGTGAAAAATATGAAGAGCTCCAAAAGGTGTGAAAAATATGAGAAGCATGATACGGTCTGAAAAATAGGAGGAGCATGAAGTGGTGTTCAGAAACATGGAGAGCCTAAAAAGGTGTGAAAAATATGAAGAGCTTCAAAAAGTGTCAAAAATATGAGGAGCTAGAAACGGTCTGAAAAATAGGAGGAGCATGAAGCAGTGTTCACAAACATGAAGAGCCTGAAAAGGTGTGAAAAATATGAAGAGCTTCAAAACGTGTGAAATACATGAGGAGCATGAAAAGGTCTGAAAAATAGGAGGAGCATGAAATGGTGTTCAAAAACATAAAGAGCATGAAAAGGTGTGAAAATTATGAAGAGCTTCAAAAGGTGTCAAAAACATGAGGAGAATGAAACAGTCTGAAAAATAGGAGGAGCATGAAGCAGTGTTCAAAACATGAAGAGCCTGAAAAAGTGTGAAAAATATGAAGATTTTCAAAAGTTTGAAAAATATGAAGACCCTGAAAAGGTGTCAAAAATGAGATGAGCATGAAACAGTCTGAAAAGTAGGAGGAGCATGAAGTGTTGTTCAAAAACGTGAAGAGCCTGAAAAGTTGTGAAAAATATGAAGAGCTTGAAAAGGTGTGAAATACCTGAGGAGCATGAAACGGTCTGAAAAATAGGAGGAGCATGAAGCGGTGTTCAAAACATGAAGAGCCTGAAAAAGTGTGAAAAATATGAAGAGCTTCAAAAGGTTTAAAAAATAGGAGGAGGATGAAGCGGTGTTCAAAAACATGAAGAGCCTGAAAAAGTGTGATAAATATGAAGAGCTTATAAAATTGTCAAAAATATGAGGAGCATGGAGAGATGTTCAAAAACATGAAGAGGCTGATAAGGTGTGAAAAACATTAAGAGCTTCAAAAGGTTTGAAAAATAGGAGGAGCATGAAGCTTTGTTCAAAAACATGAAGAGCCTGAAAATGTGTGAAAAATATGAAGAGCTTCAAAACGTGTGAAATACATGAGGAGCATGAAAAGGTCTGAAAAATAGGAGGAGCATGAAGCGGTGTTCAAAACATGAAGAGCCTGAAAAAGTGTGAAAAATATGAAGAGCTTATAAAATTGTCAAAAATATGAGGAGCATGAAACGGTCTGAAAAATACGAGCAGCCTGAAACGATCTGAAAAATAGGAGGAGCATGAAGCGGTGTTGAAAAACATGAAGAGCCGGAAAAGGTGTGAAAAATGTGAAGAGCTTATAAAATTGTCAAAAATATGAGGAGCATGAAACGGTCTGAAAAATACGAGCAGCCTGAAACCGTCTGAAAAATAGGAGGAGCATGAAGCGGTGTTAAAAACATGAAGAGCCTGAAAAAGTGTGAAAAATATGAAGAGCTTATAAAATTGTCAAAAATATGAGGAGCATGAAACGGTCTGAAAAATACGAGCAGCCTGAAACCGTCTGAAAAATAGGAGGAGCATGAAGCGGTGTTCAAAACATGAAGAGCCTGAAAAAGTGTGAAAAATATGAAGAGTTTATAAAATTGTCAAAAATATGAGGAGCATGAAACGGTCTGAAAAATACAGCAGCCTGAAACGGTCTGAAAAATAGGAGGAGCATGAAGCGGTGTTCAAAAACATGAAGGGCCTGAAAACGGGTGAAAAATATGAAGAGCTTCAAAAGGAGTCAAAAATATGCGGAGCCTGAAACGATCTGAAAAATAGGAGGAGCATGAAGCGGAGTTGAAAAACCTGAAGAGCCGGAAAAGGTGTGAAAAATGTGAAGAGCTTCAAAAGGTGTCAAAATATGAGGAGCATGAAACGCTCTGAAATATAGGAGGATCATGAAGCGGTGTTGAAAAACATGAAGAGCCTGAAAAGGTGTGATAAATGTGAAGAGCTTCAAAAGGTGTCAAAAATATGAGGAGCATGAAACGGTCTGAAAAATAGTAGGAGCATGAAACGGTGATCAAAAACATGAAGAATTTGAAAACGTGTGAAAAATATGAAGAGCTTCAAACGGTGTGAAAAATATCAGGAGCATGAAACGGTCTGAAAAAGATGAGGAGCATGAAGTGGTCTTCATAAACATGTACAGCCTGAAAAGGTGTGAAAAATATGAAGAGCTTCAAAAGGTGTGAAAAACAGGAGGAACATGCAGCGGTGTTCAAAAATATGAAGAGCCTGAAAAGGTGTGAAAAATATGTAGTGCTTCAAAAGGTGTCAACAATATGAGGAGCATGAAACGGTCTGAAAAATAGGAGGAGCAAGAAGCGGTGTTGAAAAACAAGAAGAGACGGAAAAGGTGTGAAAAATATGAAGAGCTTCAAAAGGTTTCAAAAATATGAGGAGCTTGAAATGGTCTGAAAAATAGGACGAGCATGAAACGGTGTTCAAAAACATGAAGAGCATGAAAAGGTGTGAAATTATGAAGAGCTTCAAAAGGTGTGAAAAACATGAGGAGAATGAAACGGTCTGAAAAATAGGAGGAGCATGAAGCAGTGTTCAAAACATGAAGAGCCTGAAAAAGTGTGAAAAATATGAAGATCTTGAAAAGTTTGAAAAATATGAAGACCCTGAAAAGGTGTCAAAAATGAGATGAGCATGAAACAGTCTGAAAAGTAGGAGGAGCATGAAGTGTTGTTCAAAAACGTGAAGAGCCTGAAAAGGTGTGAAAAATATGAAGAGCTTGAAAAGGTGTGAAATACCTGAGGAGCATGAAACGGTCTGAAAAATAGGAGGAGCATGAAGCGGTGTTCAAAACATGAAGAGCCTGAAAAAGTGTGAAAAATATGAAGAGCTTATAAAATTTTCAAAAATATGAGGAGCATGAAACGGTCTGAAAAATACGAGCAGCCTGAAACCGTCTGAAAAATAGGAGGAGCATGAAGCGGTGTTCAAAAACATGAAGGGCCTGAAAATGTGTGAAAAATATGAAGAGCTTATAAAATTGTCAAAAATATGAGGAGCATGAAACGGTCTGAAAAATACGAGCAGCCTGAAACCGTCTGAAAAATAGGAGGAGCATGAAGCGGTGTTCAAAACATGAAGAGCCTGAAAAAGTGTGAAAAATATGAAGAGCTTATAAAATTGTCAAAAATATGAGGAGAATGAAACGGTCTGAAAAATACGAGCAGCCTGAAACCGTCTGAAAAATAGGAGGAGCATGAAGCGGTGTTCAAAACATGAAGAGCCTGAAAAAGTGTGAAAAATATGAAGAGCTTATAAAATTGTCAAAAATATGAGGAGCATGAAACGGTCTGAAAAATACAGCAGCCTAAAACGGTCTGAAAAATAGGAGGAGCATGAAGCGGTGTTCAAAAACATGAAGGGCCTGAAAACGGGTGAAAAATATGAAGAGCTTCAAAAGGAGTCAAAAATATGCGGAGCCTGAAACGATCTGAAAAATAGGAGGAGCATGAAGCGGAGTTGAAAAACATGAAGAGCCGGAAAAGGTGTGAAAAATGTGAAGAGCTTCAAAAGGTGTCAAAAATATGAGGAGCATGAAACGCTCTGAAATATAGGAGGATCATGAAGCGGTGTTGAAAAACATGAAGAGCCTGAAAAGGTGTGATAAATGTGAAGAGCTTCAAAAGGTGTCAAAAATATGAGGAGTATGAAAAGGTCTGAAAAATAGGAGGAGTATGAAACGGTGATCAAAAACATGAAGAATCTGAAAACGTGTGAAAAATATGAAGAGCTTCAAACGGTGTGAAAAATATCAGGAGCATGAAACGGTCTGAAAAAGATGAGGAGCATGAAGTGGTCGTCAGAAACATGTACAGCCTGAAAAGGTTTGAAAAATGTGAAGAGCTTCAAAAGGTGTGAAAAACAGGAGGAACATGAAGCGGCGTTCAAAAATATGAAGAGCCTGAAAAGGTGTGAAAAATATGAAGTGCTTCAAAAGGTGTCAACAATATGAGGAGCATGAAACGGTCTGAAAAATAGGAGGAGCAAGAAGCGGTGTTGAAAAACAAGAAGAGACGGAAAAGGTGAAAAATATGAAGAGCTTCAAAAGGTTTCAAAAATATGAGGAGCTTGAAATGGTCTGAAAAATAGGACGAGCATGAAACGGTGTTCAAAAACATGAAGAGCATGAAAATGTGTGAAAATTATGAAGAGCTTCAAAAGGTGTGAAAAACATGAGGAGAATGAAACGGTCTGAAAAATAGGAGGAGCATGAAGCAGTGTTCAAAACATGAAGAGCCTGAAAAAGTGTGAAAAATATGAAGATCGTCAAAAGTTTGAAAAATATGAAGACCCTGAAAAGGTGTCAAAAATGAGATGAGCATGAAACAGTCTGAAAAGTAGGAGGAGCATGAAGCGGTTTTTAAAAACATGAAGAGCCTGAAAAGGTGTGAAATATATGAAGAGCTTCAAAAGGTGTGAAAAATATGGAGAGCTTCAAAAGGTGTCAAAAATATGAAGAGCATGAAACGGTCTGAAAAATAGGGGGAGCATGAAATGGTGTTCAAAAACATGAAGAGCCTGAAAAGGTGTGAAATATATGAAGAGCCTGAAAAGGTGTGAAAAATATGAAGAGCTTCAAAAGGTGTCAAAAATATGAAGAGCATGAAACGGTCTGAAAAATAGGGGGAGCATGAAATGGTGTTCAAAAACATGAAGAGCCTGAAAAGGTGTGAAATATATGAAGAGCCTGAAAAGGTGTGAAAAATATGAAGAGCTTCAAAAGGTGTCAAAAATATGAGGAGCTTGAAACTGTCTGAAAAATAGGAGGAGCATGAAATGGTGTTCAAAAACATGAAGAGCATGAAAAGGTGTGAAAATTATGAAGAGCTTCAAAAGGTGTGAAAAACATGAGGAGAATGAAACGGTCTGAAAAATAGGAGGAGCATGAAGCAGTGTTCAAAACATGAAGAGCCTGAAAAAGTGTGAAAAATATGAAGATCTTCAAAAGTTTGAAAAATATGAAGACCCTGAAAAGGTGTCAAAAATGAGATGAGCATGAAACAGTCTGAAAAGTAGGAGGAGCATGAAGTGTTGTTCAGAAACGTGAAGAGCCTGAAAAGGTGTGAAAAATATGAAGAGCTTGAAAAGGTATGAAATACCTGAGGAGCATGAAACGGTCTGAAAAATAGGAGGAGCATGAAGCGGTGTTCAAAACATGAAGAGCCTGAAAAAGTGTGAAAAATATGAAGAGCTTCAAAAGGTTTGAAAAATAGGAGGAGGATGAAGCGGTGTTCAAAAACATGAAGAGCCTGAAAAAGTGTGATAAATATGAAGAGCTTATAAAATTGTCAAAAATATGAGGAGCATGGAGAGATGTTCAAAAACATGAAGAGGATGATAAGGCGTGAAAAACATTAAGAGCTTCAAAAGGTTTGAAAAATAGGAGGAGCATGAAGCGATGTTCAAAAACATGAAGGGCTTGAAAACGTGTGAAAAATATGAACAGCTTCAAAAGGAGTCAAAAATATGCGAAGCCTGAAACGATCTGAAAAATAGGAGGAGCATGAAGCGGTGTTGAAAAACATGAAGAGCCTGAAAATGTGTGAAAAATATGAAGAGCTTCAAAAGGTGTGAAATACATGAGGAGCATGAAACTCTCTGAAAAATAAAAGGAGCATGAAGTGGTGTTCAAAAACATGAAGAGCCTGAAAATGTGTGAAAAATATGAAGAGCTTCAAAAGGTGTGAAATATATGAGGAGCTTCAAAAGGTGTGAAAAATATGAAGAGCTTCAAAAGATGTCAAAAATATGAAAAGCATGAAACGGTCTGAAAAATAGGAGGAGCATGAAATGGTGTTCAAAAACATGAAGAGCCTGAAAATGTGTGAAAAATATGAAAAGCTTCAAAGGTTTGAAATACATGAGGAGCATGAAACAGTCTGAAAAATAGGAGAAGCATGAAGTGGTGTGGAAAAAAATGAAGAGCCTGAAAAGGTGTGAAAAATATGAAGAGCTTCAAAAGGTGTGAAATATATGTGGAGCATGAATCTCTCTGAAAAATAGGAGGAGCATGAAGTGGTGTTGAAAAACATGAAGAGCCTGAAAAGATGTGAAAAATATGAAGAGCTCCAAAAGGTGTGAAAAATATGAGAAGCATGATACGATCTGAAAAATAGGAGGAGCATGAAGTGGTGTTCAGAAACATGGAGAGCCTAAAAAGGTGTGAAAAATATGAAGAGCTTCAAAAGGTGTCAAAAATATGAGGAGCTTGAAACTGTCTGAAAAATAGGAGGAGCATGAAGCAGTGTTCAAAAACATGAAGAGCCTGAAAAGGTGTGAAAAATATGAAGAGCTTCAAAACGTGTGAAATACATGAGGAGCATGAAAAGTTCTGAAAAATAGGAGGAGCATGAAATGGTGTTCAAAAACATGAAGACCATGAAAAGGTGTGAAAATTATGAAGAGCTTCAAAAGGTGTGAAAAACATGAGGAGAATGAAACGGTCTGAAAAATAGGAGGAGCATGAAGCAGTGTTCAAAACATGAAGAGCCTGAAAAAGTGTGAAAAATATGAAGATCTTCAAAAGTTTGAAAAATATGAAGACCCTGAAAAGGTGTCAAAAATGAGATGAGCATGAAACAGTCTGAAAAGTAGGAGGAGCATGAAGTGTTGTTCAGAAACGTGAAGAGCCTGAAAAGGTGTGAAAAATATGAAGAGCTTGAAAAGGTATGAAATACCTGAGGAGCATGAAACGGTCTGAAAAATAGGAGGAGCATGAAGCGGTGTTCAAAACATGAAGAGCCTGAAAAAGTGTGAAAAATATGAAGAGCTTCAAAAGGTTTGAAAAATAGGAGGAGGATGAAGCGGTGTTCAAAAACATGAAGAGCCTGAAAAAGTGTGATAAATATGAAGAGCTTATAAAATTGTCAAAAATATGAGGAGCATGGAGAGATGTTCAAAAACATGAAGAGGATGTTAAGGCGTGAAAAACATTAAGAGCTTCAAAAGGTTTGAAAAATAGGAGGAGCATGAAGCGGTGTTCAAAAACATGAAGAGCCTGAAAATGTGTGAAAAATATGAATAGCTTATAAAATTGTCAAAAATATGAGGAGCATGAAACGGTCTGAAAAATACGAGCAGCCTGAAAACGTCTGAAAAATAGGAGGAGCATGAAGCGGTGTTCAAAAACATGAAGGGCCTGAAAACGTGTGAAAAATATGAAGAGCTTCAAAAGGAGTCAAAAATATGCGAAGCCTGAAACGATCTGAAAAATAGGAGGAGCATGAAGCGGTGTTGAAAAACATGAAGAGCCGGAAAAGGTGTGAAAAATGTGAAGAGCTTCAAAAGGTGTCAAAAATATGAGGAGCATGAAACGTTCTGAAATATAAGAGGATCATGAAGCGGTGTTGAAAAACATGAAGAGCCGGAAAAGGTGTGAAAAATGTGAAGAGCTTCAAAAGGTGTCAAAAATATGAGGAGCATGAAACGGTCTGAAATATAAGAGGATCATGAAGCGGTGTTGAAAAACATGAAGAGTCTGAAAACGTGTGAAAAATATGAAGAGCTTCAAACGGTGTGAAAAATATCAGGAGCATGAAACGGTCTGAAAAAGATGAGGAGCATGAAGTGGTCTTCAAAAACATGTACAGCCTGAAAAGGTGTGAAAAATATGAAGAGCTTCAAAAGATGTGAAAAATATGAAGAGCTTCAAAAGGTGTCAAAAATGAGATGAGCATGAAACGGTCTGAAAAATAGGAGAAGAATGAAACGGTGTTGAAAAATTGAAGAGCCTGAAAAGCTGTGAAAAATATGAAGAGCTTCAAAAGGTGTGAAAAATATGAAGAGCTTCAAAACGTGTGAAATACATGAGGAGCATGAAAAGGTCTGAAAAATAGGAGTAGCATGAAGAGGTGTTCAAAAACATGAAGAGGCTGATAAGGTGTGAAAAACATGAAGAGCTTCAAAAAGTTTGAAAAATAGGAGGAGCATTAAGCGGTGTTCAGAAACATGAGGAGCCTGAAAAGGTGAGAAAAATATGAAGAGCTTCAAAAGGTGTGAGAAATGTGAGGAGCATGAAGCGGTGTTCAAATACATGAAGAGCCTGAAAAAGTGTGAAAAATATGAAGAGCTTATAAAATTGTCAAAAATATCAGGAGCATGAAACGGTCTGAAAAATATGAGCAGCCTGAAACGGTCTGAAAAATAGGAGGAGCATGAAGCGGTGTTCAAAAACATAAAGGGCCTGAAAACGTGTGAAAAATATGAAGAGCTTCAAAAGGAGTCAAAAATATGCGGAGCCTGAAACGATCTGAAAAATACGAGGAGCATGAAGCGGAGTTGAAAAACATGAAGAGCCGGAAAAGGTGTGAAAAATGTGAAGAGCTTCAAAAGGTGTCAAAAATATGAGGAGCATGAAACGCTCTGAAATATAGGAGGATCATGAAGCGGGGTTGAAAAACATGAAGAGCCTGAAAAGGTGTGATAAATGTGAAGACCTTCAAAAGGTGTCAAAAATATGAGGAGTATGAAACGGTCTGAAAAATAGGAGGAGCATGAAACGGTGATCAAAAACATGAAGAATCTGAAAACGTGTGAAAAATATGAAGAGCTTCAAACGGTGTGAAAAATATCAGGAGCATGAAACGGTCTGAAAAAGATGAGGAGCAAGAAGTGGTCTTCAGAAACATGTACAGCCTGAAAAGGTGTGAAAAATATGAAGAGCTTCAAAAGGTGTGAAAAACAGGAGGAACATGAAGCAGCGTTCAAAAATATGAAGAGCCTGAAAAGGTGTCAAAAATATGTAGTGCTTCAAAAGGTGTCAACAATATGAGGAGCATGAAACAGTCTGAAAAATAGGAGGAGCAAGAAGCGGTGTTGAAAAACAAGAAGAGACGGAAAAGGTGTGAAAAATATGAAGAGCTTCAAAAGGTTTCAAAAATATGAGGAGCTTGAAATGATCTGAAAAATAGGACGAGCATGAAACGGTGTTCAAAATCATGAAGAGCATGAAAAGGTGTGAAAATTATGAAGAGCTTCAAAAGGTGTGAAAAACATGAGGAGAATGAAACGGTCTGAAAAATAGGAGGAGCATGAAGCAGTGTTCAAAACATGAAGAGCCTGAAAAAGTGTGAAAAATATGAAGATCTTCAAAACTTTGAAAAATATGAAGACCCTGAAAAGGTGTCAAAAATGAGATGAGCATGAAACAGTCTGAAAATTAGGAGGAGCATGAAGTGTTGTTCAAAAACGTGAAGAGCCTGAAAAGGTGTGAAAAATATGAAGAGATGAAAAGGTGTGAAATATATGAGGAGCTTCAAAAGGTGTGAAAAATATGAGGAGCTTCAAAAGATGTCAAAAATATGAAAAGCATGAAACGGTCTGAAAAATAGGAGGAGCATGAAATGGTGTTCAAAAACATGAAGAGCCTGAAAATGTGTGAAAAATATGAAAAGCTTCAAAGGTTTGAAATACATGAGGAGCATGAAACAGTCTGAAAAATAGGAGAAGCATGAAGTGGTGTGGAAAAAAATGAAGAGCCTGAAAAGGTGTGAAAAATATGAAGAGCTTCAAAAGGTGTGAAATATATGTGGAGCATGAATCTCTCTGAAAAATAGGAGGAGCATGAAGTGGTGTTGAAAAACATGAAGAGCCTGAAAAGATGTGAAAAATATGAAGAGCTCCAAAAGGTGTGAAAAATATGAGAAGCATGATACGATCTGAAAAATAGGAGGAGCATGAAGTGGTGTTCAGAAACATGGAGAGCCTAAAAAGGTGTGAAAAATATGAAGAGCTTCAAAAGGTGTCAAAAATATGAGGAGCTTGAAACTGTCTGAAAAATAGGAGGAGCATGAAGCAGTGTTCAAAAACATGAAGAGCCTGAAAAGGTGTGAAAAATATGAAGAGCTTCAGAACGTGTGAAATACATGACGAGCATGAAAAGGTCTGAAAAATAGGAGGAGCATGAAATGGTGTTCAAAAACATGAAGAGCATGAAAAGGTGTGAAAAATATGAAGAGCTTCAAAAGGTGTGAAAAACATGAGGAGAATGAAACGGTCTGAAAAATAGGAGGAGCATGAAGCAGTGTTCAAAACATGAAGAGCCTGAAAAAGTGTGAAAAATATGAAGATCTTCAAAACTTTGAAAAATATGAAGACCCTGAAAAGGTGTCAAAAATGAGATGAGCATGAAAAAGTCTGAAAAGTAGGAGGAGCATGAAGTGTTGTTCAGAAACGTGAAGAGCCTGAAAAGGTGTGAAAAATATGAAGAGCTTGAAAAGGTATGAAATACCTGAGGAGCATGAAACGGTCTGAAAAATAGGAGGAGCATGAAGCGGTGTTCAAAACATGAAGAGCCTGAAAAAGTGTGAAAAATATGAAGAGCTTCAAAAGGTTTGAAAAATAGGAGGAGGATGAAGCGGTGTTCAAAAACATGAAGAGCCTGAAAAAGTGTGATAAATATGAAGAGCTTATAAAATTGTCAAAAATATGAGGAGCATGGAGAGATGTTCAAAAACATGAAGAGGATGTTAAGGCGTGAAAAACATTAAGAGCTTCAAAAGGTTTGAAAAATAGGAGGAGCATGAAGCGGTGTTCAAAAACATGAAGAGCCTGAAAATGTGTGAAAAATATGAATAGCTTATAAAATTGTCAAAAATATGAGGAGCATGAAACGGTCTGAAAAATACGAGCAGCCTGAAAACGTCTGAAAAATAGGAGGAGCATGAAGCGGTGTTCAAAAACATGAAGGGCCTGAAAACGGGTGAAAAATATGAAGAGCTTCAAAAGGAGTCAAAAATATGCGGAGCCTGAAACGATCTGAAAAATAGGAGGAGCATGAAGCGGAGTTGAAAATCCTGAAGAGCCGGAAAAGGTGTGAAAAATGTGAAGAGCTTCAAAAGGTGTCAAAATATGAGGAGCATGAAACGCTCTGAAATATAGGAGGATCATGAAGCGGTGTTGAAAAACATGAAGAGCCTGAAAAGGTGTGATAAATGTGAAGAGCTTCAAAAGGTGTCAAAAATATGAGGAGCATGAAACGGTCTGAAAAATAGTAGGAGCATGAAACGGTGATCAAAAACATGAAGAATTTGAAAACGTGTGAAAAATATGAAGAGCTTCAAACGGTGTGAAAAATATCAGGAGCATGAAACGGTCTGAAAAAGATGAGGAGCATGAAGTGGTCTTCATAAACATGTACAGCCTGAAAAGGTGTGAAAAATATGAAGAGCTTCAAAAGGTGTGAAAAACAGGAGGAACATGCAGCGGTGTTCAAAAATATGAAGAGCCTGAAAAGGTGTGAAAAATATGTAGTGCTTCAAAAGGTGTCAACAATATGAGGAGCATGAAACGGTCTGAAAAATAGGAGGAGCAAGAAGCGGTGTTGAAAAACAAGAAGAGACGGAAAAGGTGTGAAAAATATGAAGAGCTTCAAAAGGTTTCAAAAATATGAGGAGCTTGAAATGGTCTGAAAAATAGGACGAGCATGAAACGGTGTTCAAAAACATGAAGAGCATGAAAAGGTGTGAAATTATGAAGAGCTTCAAAAGGTGTGAAAAACATGAGGAGAATGAAACGGTCTGAAAAATAGGAGGAGCATGAAGCAGTGTTCAAAACATGAAGAGCCTGAAAAAGTGTGAAAAATATGAAGATCTTGAAAAGTTTGAAAAATATGAAGACCCTGAAAAGGTGTCAAAAATGAGATGAGCATGAAACAGTCTGAAAAGTAGGAGGAGCATGAAGTGTTGTTCAAAAACGTGAAGAGCCTGAAAAGGTGTGAAAAATATGAAGAGCTTGAAAAGGTGTGAAATACCTGAGGAGCATGAAACGGTCTGAAAAATAGGAGGAGCATGAAGCGGTGTTCAAAACATGAAGAGCCTGAAAAAGTGTGAAAAATATGAAGAGCTTATAAAATTTTCAAAAATATGAGGAGCATGAAACGGTCTGAAAAATACGAGCAGCCTGAAACCGTCTGAAAAATAGGAGGAGCATGAAGCGGTGTTCAAAAACATGAAGGGCCTGAAAATGTGTGAAAAATATGAAGAGCTTATAAAATTGTCAAAAATATGAGGAGCATGAAACGGTCTGAAAAATACGAGCAGCCTGAAACCGTCTGAAAAATAGGAGGAGCATGAAGCGGTGTTCAAAACATGAAGAGCCTGAAAAAGTGTGAAAAATATGAAGAGCTTATAAAATTGTCAAAAATATGAGGAGAATGAAACGGTCTGAAAAATACGAGCAGCCTGAAACCGTCTGAAAAATAGGAGGAGCATGAAGCGGTGTTCAAAACATGAAGAGCCTGAAAAAGTGTGAAAAATATGAAGAGCTTATAAAATTGTCAAAAATATGAGGAGCATGAAACGGTCTGAAAAATACGAGCAGCCTGAAAACGTCTGAAAAATAGGAGGAGCATGAAGCGGTGTTCAAAAACATGAAGGGCCTGAAAACGTGTGAAAAATATGAAGAGCTTCAAAAGGAGTCAAAAATATGCGAAGCCTGAAACGATCTGAAAAATAGGAGGAGCATGAAGCGGAGTTGAAAAACATGAAGAGCCGGAAAAGGTGTGAAAAATGTGAAGAGCTTCAAAAGGTGTCAAAAATATGAGGAGCATGAAACGCTCTGAAATATAGGAGGATCATGAAGCGGTGTTGAAAAACATGAAGAGCCTGAAAAGGTGTGATAAATGTGAAGAGCTTCAAAAGGTGTCAAAAATATGAGGAGTATGAAAAGGTCTGAAAAATAGGAGGAGTATGAAACGGTGATCAAAAACATGAAGAATCTGAAAACGTGTGAAAAATATGAAGAGCTTCAAACGGTGTGAAAAATATCAGGAGCATGAAACGGTCTGAAAAAGATGAGGAGCATGAAGTGGTCGTCAGAAACATGTACAGCCTGAAAAGGTTTGAAAAATGTGAAGAGCTTCAAAAGGTGTGAAAAACAGGAGGAACATGAAGCGGCGTTCAAAAATATGAAGAGCCTGAAAAGGTGTGAAAAATATGAAGTGCTTCAAAAGGTGTCAACAATATGAGGAGCATGAAACGGTCTGAAAAATAGGAGGAGCAAGAAGCGGTGTTGAAAAACAAGAAGAGACGGAAAAGGTGAAAAATATGAAGAGCTTCAAAAGGTTTCAAAAATATGAGGAGCTTGAAATGGTCTGAAAAATAGGACGAGCATGAAACGGTGTTCAAAAACATGAAGAGCATGAAAATGTGTGAAAATTATGAAGAGCTTCAAAAGGTGTGAAAAACATGAGGAGAATGAAACGGTCTGAAAATAGGAGGAGCATGAAGCAGTGTTCAAAACATGAAGAGCCTGAAAAAGTGTGAAAAATATGAAGATCGTCAAAAGTTTGAAAAATATGAAGACCCTGAAAAGGTGTCAAAAATGAGATGAGCATGAAACAGTCTGAAAAGTAGGAGGAGCATGAAGCGGTTTTTAAAAACATGAAGAGCCTGAAAAGGTGTGAAATATATGAAGAGCTTCAAAAGGTGTGAAAAATATGGAGAGCTTCAAAAGGTGTCAAAAATATGAAGAGCATGAAACGGTCTGAAAAATAGGGGGAGCATGAAATGGTGTTCAAAAACATGAAGAGCCTGAAAAGGTGTGAAATATATGAAGAGCCTGAAAAGGTGTGAAAAATATGAAGAGCTTCAAAAGGTGTCAAAAATATGAAGAGCATGAAACGGTCTGAAAAATAGGGGGAGCATGAAATGGTGTTCAAAAACATGAAGAGCCTGAAAAGGTGTGAAATATATGAAGAGCCTGAAAAGGTGTGAAAAATATGAAGAGCTTCAAAAGGTGTCAAAAATATGAGGAGCTTGAAACTGTCTGAAAAATAGGAGGAGCATGAAATGGTGTTCAAAAACATGAAGAGCATGAAAAGGTGTGAAAATTATGAAGAGCTTCAAAAGGTGTGAAAAACATGAGGAGAATGAAACGGTCTGAAAAATAGGAGGAGCATGAAGCAGTGTTCAAAACATGAAGAGCCTGAAAAAGTGTGAAAAATATGAAGATCTTCAAAAGTTTGAAAAATATGAAGACCCTGAAAAGGTGTCAAAAATGAGATGAGCATGAAACAGTCTGAAAAGTAGGAGGAGCATGAAGTGTTGTTCAGAAACGTGAAGAGCCTGAAAAGGTGTGAAAAATATGAAGAGCTTGAAAAGGTATGAAATACCTGAGGAGCATGAAACGGTCTGAAAAATAGGAGGAGCATGAAGCGGTGTTCAAAACATGAAGAGCCTGAAAAAGTGTGAAAAATATGAAGAGCTTCAAAAGGTTTGAAAAATAGGAGGAGGATGAAGCGGTGTTCAAAAACATGAAGAGCCTGAAAAAGTGTGATAAATATGAAGAGCTTATAAAATTGTCAAAAATATGAGGAGCATGGAGAGATGTTCAAAGACATGAAGAGGATGATAAGGCGTGAAAAACATTAAGAGCTTCAAAAGGTTTGAAAAATAGGAGGAGCATGAAGCGATGTTCAAAAACATGAAGGGCTTGAAAACGTGTGAAAAATATGAACAGCTTCAAAAGGAGTCAAAAATATGCGAAGCCTGAAACGATCTGAAAAATAGGAGGAGCATGAAGCGGTGTTGAAAAACATGAAGAGCCTGAAAATGTGTGAAAAATATGAAGAGCTTCAAAAGGTGTGAAATACATGAGGAGCATGAAACTCTCTGAAAAATAAAAGGAGCATGAAGTGGTGTTCAAAAACATGAAGAGCCTGAAAATGTGTGAAAAATATGAAGAGCTTCAAAAGGTGTGAAATATATGAGGAGCTTCAAAAGGTGTGAAAAATATGAAGAGCTTCAAAAGATGTCAAAAATATGAAAAGCATGAAACGGTCTGAAAAATAGGAGGAGCATGAAATGGTGTTCAAAAACATGAAGAGCCTGAAAATGTGTGAAAAATATGAAAAGCTTCAAAGGTTTGAAATACATGAGGAGCATGAAACAGTCTGAAAAATAGGAGAAGCATGAAGTGGTGTGGAAAAAAATGAAGAGCCTGAAAAGGTGTGAAAAATATGAAGAGCTTCAAAAGGTGTGAAATATATGTGGAGCATGAATCTCTCTGAAAAATAGGAGGAGCATGAAGTGGTGTTGAAAAACATGAAGAGCCTGAAAAGATGTGAAAAATATGAAGAGCTCCAAAAGGTGTGAAAAATATGAGAAGCATGATACGATCTGAAAAATAGGAGGAGCATGAAGTGGTGTTCAGAAACATGGAGAGCCTAAAAAGGTGTGAAAAATATGAAGAGCTTCAAAAGGTGTCAAAAATATGAGGAGCTTGAAACTGTCTGAAAAATAGGAGGAGCATGAAGCAGTGTTCAAAAACATGAAGAGCCTGAAAAGGTGTGAAAAATATGAAGAGCTTCAAAACGTGTGAAATACATGAGGAGCATGAAAAGGTCTGAAAAATAGGAGGAGCATGAAATGGTGTTCAAAAACATGAAGACCATGAAAAGGTGTGAAAATTATGAAGAGCTTCAAAAGGTGTGAAAAACATGAGGAGAATGAAACGGTCTGAAAAATAGGAGGAGCATGAAGCAGTGTTCAAAACATGAAGAGCCTGAAAAAGTGTGAAAAATATGAAGATCTTCAAAAGTTTGAAAAATATGAAGACCCTGAAAAGGTGTCAAAAATGAGATGAGCATGAAACAGTCTGAAAAGTAGGAGGAGCATGAAGTGTTGTTCAGAAACGTGAAGAGCCTGAAAAGGTGTGAAAAATATGAAGAGCTTGAAAAGGTATGAAATACCTGAGGAGCATGAAACGGTCTGAAAAATAGGAGGAGCATGAAGCGGTGTTCAAAACATGAAGAGCCTGAAAAAGTGTGAAAAATATGAAGAGCTTCAAAAGGTTTGAAAAATAGGAGGAGGATGAAGCGGTGTTCAAAAACATGAAGAGCCTGAAAAAGTGTGATAAATATGAAGAGCTTATAAAATTGTCAAAAATATGAGGAGCATGGAGAGATGTTCAAAAACATGAAGAGGATGTTAAGGCGTGAAAAACATTAAGAGCTTCAAAAGGTTTGAAAAATAGGAGGAGCATGAAGCGGTGTTCAAAAACATGAAGAGCCTGAAAATGTGTGAAAAATATGAATAGCTTATAAAATTGTCAAAAATATGAGGAGCATGAAACGGTCTGAAAAATACGAGCAGCCTGAAAACGTCTGAAAAATAGGAGGAGCATGAAGCGGTGTTCAAAAACATGAAGGGCCTGAAAACGTGTGAAAAATATGAAGAGCTTCAAAAGGAGTCAAAAATATGCGAAGCCTGAAACGATCTGAAAAATAGGAGGAGCATGAAGCGGTGTTGAAAAACATGAAGAGCCGGAAAAGGTGTGAAAAATGTGAAGAGCTTCAAAAGGTGTCAAAAATATGAGGAGCATGAAACGTTCTGAAATATAAGAGGATCATGAAGCGGTGTTGAAAAACATGAAGAGCCGGAAAAGGTGTGAAAAATGTGAAGAGCTTCAAAAGGTGTCAAAAATATGAGGAGCATGAAACGGTCTGAAATATAAGAGGATCATGAAGCGGTGTTGAAAAACATGAAGAGTCTGAAAACGTGTGAAAAATATGAAGAGCTTCAAACGGTGTGAAAAATATCAGGAGCATGAAACGGTCTGAAAAAGATGAGGAGCATGAAGTGGTCTTCAAAAACATGTACAGCCTGAAAAGGTGTGAAAAATATGAAGAGCTTCAAAAGATGTGAAAAATATGAAGAGCTTCAAAAGGTGTCAAAAATGAGATGAGCATGAAACGGTCTGAAAAATAGGAGAAGAATGAAACGGTGTTGAAAAATTGAAGAGCCTGAAAAGCTGTGAAAAATATGAAGAGCTTCAAAAGGTGTGAAAAATATGAAGAGCTTCAAAACGTGTGAAATACATGAGGAGCATGAAAAGGTCTGAAAAATAGGAGTAGCATGAAGAGGTGTTCAAAAATATGAAGAGGCTGATAAGGTGTGAAAAACATGAAGAGCTTCAAAAAGTTTGAAAAATAGGAGGAGCATTAAGCGGTGTTCAGAAACATGAGGAGCCTGAAAAGGTGAGAAAAATGTGAAGAGCTTCAAAAGGTGTGAGAAATGTGAGGAGCATGAAGCGGTGTTCAAATACATGAAGAGCCTGAAAAAGTGTGAAAAATATGAAGAGCTTATAAAATTGTCAAAAATATCAGGAGCATGAAACGGTCTGAAAAATATGAGCAGCCTGAAACGGTCTGAAAAATAGGAGGAGCATGAAGCGGTGTTCAAAAACATAAAGGGCCTGAAAACGTGTGAAAAATATGAAGAGCTTCAAAAGGAGTCAAAAATATGCGGAGCCTGAAACGATCTGAAAAATACGAGGAGCATGAAGCGGAGTTGAAAAACATGAAGAGCCGGAAAAGGTGTGAAAAATGTGAAGAGCTTCAAAAGGTGTCAAAAATATGAGGAGCATGAAACGCTCTGAAATATAGGAGGATCATGAAGCGGGGTTGAAAAACATGAAGAGCCTGAAAAGGTGTGATAAATGTGAAGACCTTCAAAAGGTGTCAAAAATATGAGGAGTATGAAACGGTCTGAAAAATAGGAGGAGCATGAAACGGTGATCAAAAACATGAAGAATCTGAAAACGTGTGAAAAATATGAAGAGCTTCAAACGGTGTGAAAAATATCAGGAGCATGAAACGGTCTGAAAAAGATGAGGAGCAAGAAGTGGTCTTCAGAAACATGTACAGCCTGAAAAGGTGTGAAAAATATGAAGAGCTTCAAAAGGTGTGAAAAACAGGAGGAACATGAAGCAGCGTTCAAAAATATGAAGAGCCTGAAAAGGTGTCAAAAATATGTAGTGCTTCAAAAGGTGTCAACAATATGAGGAGCATGAAACAGTCTGAAAAATAGGAGGAGCAAGAAGCGGTGTTGAAAAACAAGAAGAGACGGAAAAGGTGTGAAAAATATGAAGAGCTTCAAAAGGTTTCAAAAATATGAGGAGCTTGAAATGATCTGAAAAATAGGACGAGCATGAAACGGTGTTCAAAATCATGAAGAGCATGAAAAGGTGTGAAAATTATGAAGAGCTTCAAAAGGTGTGAAAAACATGAGGAGAATGAAACGGTCTGAAAAATAGGAGGAGCATGAAGCAGTGTTCAAAACATGAAGAGCCTGAAAAAGTGTGAAAAATATGAAGATCTTCAAAACTTTGAAAAATATGAAGACCCTGAAAAGGTGTCAAAAATGAGATGAGCATGAAACAGTCTGAAAATTAGGAGGAGCATGAAGTGTTGTTCAAAAACGTGAAGAGCCTGAAAAGGTGTGAAAAATATGAAGAGATGAAAAGGTGTGAAATATATGAGGAGCTTCAAAAGGTGTGAAAAATATGAGGAGCTTCAAAAGATGTCAAAAATATGAAAAGCATGAAACGGTCTGAAAAATAGGAGGAGCATGAAATGGTGTTCAAAAACATGAAGAGCCTGAAAATGTGTGAAAAATATGAAAAGCTTCAAAGGTTTGAAATACATGAGGAGCATGAAACAGTCTGAAAAATAGGAGAAGCATGAAGTGGTGTGGAAAAAAATGAAGAGCCTGAAAAGGTGTGAAAAATATGAAGAGCTTCAAAAGGTGTGAAATATATGTGGAGCATGAATCTCTCTGAAAAATAGGAGGAGCATGAAGTGGTGTTGAAAAACATGAAGAGCCTGAAAAGATGTGAAAAATATGAAGAGCTCCAAAAGGTGTGAAAAATATGAGAAGCATGATACGATCTGAAAAATAGGAGGAGCATGAAGTGGTGTTCAGAAACATGGAGAGCCTAAAAAGGTGTGAAAAATATGAAGAGCTTCAAAAGGTGTCAAAAATATGAGGAGCTTGAAACTGTCTGAAAAATAGGAGGAGCATGAAGCAGTGTTCAAAAACATGAAGAGCCTGAAAAGGTGTGAAAAATATGAAGAGCTTCAGAACGTGTGAAATACATGACGAGCATGAAAAGGTCTGAAAAATAGGAGGAGCATGAAATGGTGTTCAAAAACATGAAGAGCATGAAAAGGTGTGAAAAATATGAAGAGCTTCAAAAGGTGTGAAAAACATGAGGAGAATGAAACGGTCTGAAAAATAGGAGGAGCATCAAGCAGTGTTCAAAACATGAAGAGCCTGAAAAAGTGTGAAAAATATGAAGATCTTCAAAACTTTGAAAAATATGAAGACCCTGAAAAGGTGTCAAAAATGAGATGAGCATGAAAAAGTCTGAAAAGTAGGAGGAGCATGAAGTGTTGTTCAGAAACGTGAAGAGCCTGAAAAGGTGTGAAAAATATGAAGAGCTTGAAAAGGTATGAAATACCTGAGGAGCATGAAACGGTCTGAAAAATAGGAGGAGCATGAAGCGGTGTTCAAAACATGAAGAGCCTGAAAAAGTGTGAAAAATATGAAGAGCTTCAAAAGGTTTGAAAAATAGGAGGAGGATGAAGCGGTGTTCAAAAACATGAAGAGCCTGAAAAAGTGTGATAAATATGAAGAGCTTATAAAATTGTCAAAAATATGAGGAGCATGGAGAGATGTTCAAAAACATGAAGAGGATGTTAAGGCGTGAAAAACATTAAGAGCTTCAAAAGGTTTGAAAAATAGGAGGAGCATGAAGCGGTGTTCAAAAACATGAAGAGCCTGAAAATGTGTGAAAAATATGAATAGCTTATAAAATTGTCAAAAATATGAGGAGCATGAAACGGTCTGAAAAATACGAGCAGCCTGAAAACGTCTGAAAAATAGGAGGAGCATGAAGCGGTGTTCAAAAACATGAAGGGCCTGAAAACGTGTGAAAAATATGAAGAGCTTCAAAAGGAGTCAAAAATATGCGAAGCCTGAAACGATCTGAAAAATAGGAGGAGCATGAAGCGGTGTTGAAAAACATGAAGAGCCGGAAAAGGTGTGAAAAATGTGAAGAGCTTCAAAAGGTGTCAAAAATATGAGGAGCATGAAACGGTCTGAAATATAAGAGGATCATGTAGTGGTGTTGAAAAACATGAAGAGCCGGAAAAGGTGTGAAAAATGTGAAGAGCTTCAAAAGGTGTCAAAAATATGAGGAGCATGAAACGGTCTGAAATATAAGAGGATCATGAAGCGGTGTTGAAAAACATGAAGAGTCTGAAAACGTGTGAAAAATATGAAGAGCTTCAAACGGTGTGAAAAATATCAGGAGCATGAAACGGTCTGAAAAAGATGAGGAGCATGAAGTGGTCTTCAAAAACATGTACAGCCTGAAAAGGTGTGAAAAATATGAAGAGCTTCAAAAGATGTGAAAAATATGAAGAGCTTCAAAAGGTGTCAAAAATGAGATGAGCATGAAACGGTCTGAAAAATAGGAGAAGAATGAAACGGTGTTGAAAAATTGAAGAGCCTGAAAAGCTGTGAAAAATATGAAGAGCTTCAAAAGGTGTGAAAAATATGAAGAGCTTCAAAACGTGTGAAATACATGAGGAGCATGAAAAGGTCTGACAAATAGGAGTAGCATGAAGAGGTGTTCAAAAACATGAAGAGGCTGATAAGGTGTGAAAAACATGAAGAGCTTCAAAAAGTTTGAAAAATAGGAGGAGCATGAAGCGGTGTTCAAAAACATGAGGAGCCTGAAAAGGTGAGAAAAATATGAAGAGCTTCAAAAGGTGTGAGAAATGTGAGGAGCATGAAGCGGTGTTCAAATACATGAAGAGCCTGAAAAAGTGTGAAAAATATGAAGAGCTTATAAAATTGTCAAAAATATCAGGAGCATGAAACGGTCTGAAAAATACGAGCAGCCTGAAACCGTCTGAAAAATAGGAGGAGCATGAAGCGGTGTTCAAAAATATGAAGGGCCTGAAAACGTGTGAAAAATATGAAGAGCTTCAAAAGGAGTCAAAAATATGCGGAGCCTGAAACGATCTGAAAAATACGAGGAGCATGAAGCGGAGTTGAAAAACATGAAGAGCCGGAAAAGGTGTGAAAAATGTGAAGAGCTTCAAAAGGTGTCAAAAATATGAGGAGCATGAAACGCTCTGAAATATAGGAGGATCATGAAGCGGGGTTGAAAAACATGAAGAGACTGAAAAGGTGTGATAAATGTGAAGACCTTCAAAAGGTGTCAAAAATATGAGGAGTATGAAATGGTCTGAAAAATAGGAGGAGCATGAAACGGTGATCAAAAACATGAAGAATCTGAAAACGTGTGAAAAATATGAAGAGCTTCAAACGGTGTGAAAAATATCAGGAGCATGAAACGGTCTGAAAAAGATGAGGAGCATGAAGTGGTCTTCAGAAACATGTACAGCCTGAAAAGGTGTGAAAAATATGAAGAGCTTCAAAGGGTGTGAAAAACAGGAGGAACATGAAGCAGCGTTCAAAAATATGAAGAGCCTGAAAAGGTGTCAAAAATATGAAGTGCTTCAAAAGGTGTCAACAATATGAGGAGCATGAAACAGTCTGAAAAATAGGAGGAGCAAGAAGCGGTGTTGAAAAACAAGAAGAGACGGAAAAGGTGTGAAAAATATGAAGAGCTTCAAAAGGTTTCAAAAATATGAGGAGCTTGAAATGATCTGAAAAATAGGACGAGCATGAAACGGTGTTCAAAAACATGAAGAGCATGAAAAGGTGTGAAAATTATGAAGAGCTTCAAAAGGTGTGAAAAACATGAGGAGAATGAAACGGTCTGAAAAATAGGAGGAGCATGAAATGGTGTTCAAAAACATGAAGACCATGAAAAGGTGTGAAAATTATGAAGAGCTTCAAAAGTTGTCAAAAACATGAGGAGAATGAAACGGTCTGAAAAATAGGAGGAGCATGAAGCAGTGTTCAAAACATGAAGAGCCTGAAAAAGTGTGAAAAATATGAAGATCTTCAAAAGTTTGAAAAATATGAAGACCCTGAAAAGGTGTCAAAAATGAGATGAGCATGAAACAGTCTGAAAAGTAGGAGGAGCATGAAGTGTTGTTCAAAAACGTGAAGAGCCTGAAAAGTTTTGAAAAATATGAAGAGCTTGAAAAGGTGTGAAATACCTGAGGAGCATGAAACGGTCTGAAAAATAGGAGGAGCATGAAGCGGTGTTCAAAACATGAAGAGCCTGAAAAAGTGTGAAAAATATGAAGAGCTTCAAAAGGTTTAAAAAATAGGAGGAGGATGAAGCGGTGTTCAAAAACATGAAGAGCCTGAAAAAGTGTGATAAATATGAAGAGCTTATAAAATTGTCAAAAAAATGAGGAGCATGGAGAGATGTTCAAAAACATGAAGAGGCTGATAAAGTGTGAAAAACATTAAGAGCTTCAAAAGGTTTGAAAAATAGGAGGAGCATGAAGCGGTGTTCAAAAACATGAAGAGCCTGAAAATGTGTGAAAAATATGAAGAGCTTATAAAATTGTCAAAAATATGAGGAGCATGAAACGGTCTGAAAAATACGAGCAGCCTGAAAACGTCTGAAAAATAGGAGGAGCATGAAGCGGTGTTCAAAAACATGAAGGGCCTGAAAACGTGTGAAAAATATGAAGAGCTTCAAAAGGAGTCAAAAATATGCGGAGCCTGAAACGATCTGAAAAATAGGAGGAGCATGAAGCGGTGTTGAAAAACATGAAGAGCCGGAAAAGGTGTGAAAAATGTGAAGAGCTTCAAAAGGTGTCAAAAATATGAGGAGCATGAAACGGTCTGAAATATAAGAGGATCATGAAGCGGTGTTGAAAAACATGAAGAGCCTGAAAAGGTGTGATAAATGGGAAGAGCTTCAAAAGGTGTCAAAAATATGAGGAGCATGAAACGGTCTGAAAAAAATGAGGAGCATGAAGCGGTGTTAAAAAACATGAAGAGCCTGAAAAGAAGTGAAAAATATGAAGAGCTTCAAAAGGTGTGAAAAACATGAAGACCTTCAAAAGGTGTCAAAAATGAGATGAGCATGAAACGGCCTGAAAAATAGGACGTGCATGAAGCGGTGTTGAAAAACATGAAGAGCCTGAAAACCTGTGAAAAATAGGAAGAGCTTCAAAAGGTGTCAAAAATATGAAGAGCTTCAAAAAATGTCAAAAATATTAGGATCATGAAATGGTCTCAAATATAGGAGAATCATGCAGCGGTGTTGAAAACTATAAACAGCCTGAAAAAGTGTGAAAAATATGAAGAGCTTCAAAAGGTGTCAAAAATATGAGTATCATGAAATGGTCTGAAAAACAGGAGCAGCATGAAACAGTGTTCAAAAACATGAATACATTGAAAAGGTGTGAAAAATATGAAGAGGTTCAAAAGGTGTGAAATACATGAGGATCATGAAACGGTCTGAAAAATATGAGGAGCATGAAGCGGTGTTCAAAAACATGAGGAGCCTGAAAAGGTGAGAAAAATATGAAGAGCTTCAAAAGGTGTGAGAAATGTGAGGAGCATGAAGCGGTGTTCAAATACATGAAAAGCCTGAAAAGGTGTGAAAAATATGAAGAGCTTCAAAAGGTTTCAAAAATATGAGGAGCTTGAAATGGTCTGAAAAATAGGACGAGCATGAAACGGTGTTCAAAAACATGAAGAGCATGAAAAGGTGTGAAAATTATGAAGAGCTTCAAAAGGTGTGAAAAACATGAGGAGAATGAAACGGTCTGAAAAATAGGAGGAGCATGAAGCAGTGTTCAAAACATGAAGAGCCTGAAAAAGTGTGAAAAATATGAAGATCTTCAAAAGTTTGAAAAATATGAAGACCCTGAAAAGGTGTCAAAAATGAGATGAGCATGAAACAGTCTGAAAAGTAGGAGGAGCATGAAGCGGTGTTTAAAAACATGAAGAGCCTGAAAAGGTGTGAAAAATATGTAGAGCTTGAAAAGGTGTGAAATACCTGAGGAGCATGAAACGGTCTGAAAAATAGGAGGAGCATGAAGCGGTGTTCAAAACATGAAGAGCCTGAAAAAGTGTGAAAAATATGAAGAGCTTATAAAATTTTCAAAAATATGAGGAGCATGAAACGGTCTGAAAAATACGAGCAGCCTGAAACCGTCTGAAAAATAGGAGGAGCATGAAGCGGTGTTCAAAAACATGAAGGGCCTGAAAATGTGTGAAAAATACGAAGAGCTTATAAAATTGTCAAAAATATGAGGAGCATGAAACGGTCTGAAAAATACGAGCAGCCTGAAACCGTCTGAAAAATAGGAGGAGCATGAAGCGGTGTTCAAAACATGAAGAGCCTGAAAAAGTGTGAAAAATATGAAGAGCTTATAAAATTGTCAAAAATATGAGGAGCATGAAACGGTCTGAAAAATACAAGCAGCCTGAAACCGTCTGAAAAATAGGAGGAGCATGAAGCGTTGTTCAAAACATGAAGAGCCTGAAAAAGTGTGAAAAATATGAAGAGCTTATAAAATTGTCAAAAATAAGAGGAGCATGAAACGGTCTGAAAAATACAGCAGCCTGAAACGGTCTGAAAAATAGGAGGAGCATGAAGCGGTGTTCAAAAACATGAAGGGCCTGAAAACGGGTGAAAAATATGAAGAGCTTCAAAAGGAGTCAAAAATATGCGGAGCCTGAAACGATCTGAAAAATAGGAGGAGCATGAAGCGGAGTTGAAAAACATGAAGAGCCGGAAAAGGTGTGAAAAATGTGAAGAGCTTCAAAAGGTGTCAAAAATATGAGGAGCATAAAACGCTCTGAAATATAGGAGGATCATGAAGCGGTGTTGAAAAACATGAAGAGCCTGAAAAGGTGTGATAAATGTGAAGAGCTTCAAACGGTGTGAAAAACATGAGGAGAATGAAACGGTCTGAAAAATAGGAGGAGCATGAAGCAGTGTTCAAAACATGAAGAGCCTGAAAAAGTGTGAAAAATATGAAGAGCTTATAAAATTGTCAAAAATATGAGGAGCATGAAACGGTCTGAAAAATACGAGCAGCCTGAAACCGTCTGAAAAATAGGAGGAGCATGAAGCGGTGTTCAAAAACGTGAAGAGCCTGAAAAGGTGTGAAAAATATGAAGAGTTTCAAAAGGTGTGAAATACCTGAGGAGCATGAAATGATCTGAAAAATAGGAGGAGCATGAAGCGGTGTTCAAACATGAAGAGCCTGAAAAAGTGTGAAAAATATGAACAGCTTCAAGAGGTTTGAAAAATAAGAGGAGCATGAAGCGGTGTTCAAAAACATGAAGAGCCTGAAAAAGTGTGAAAAATATGAAGAGCTTATAAAATTGTCAAAAATATGAGGAGCATGAAACGGTCTGAAAAATACGAGCAGCCTGAAACCGTCTGAAAAATAGGAGGAGCATGAAGCGGTGTTCAAAAACATGAAGGGCCTGAAAACGTGTGAAAAATATGAAGAGCTTCAAAAGGAGTCAAAAATATGCGGAGCCTGAAACGATCTGAAAAATAGGAGGAGCATGAAGCGGAGTTGAAAAACATGAAGAGCCGGAAAAGGTGTGAAAAATGTGAAGAGCTTCAAAAGGTGTCAAAAATATGAGGAGCATGAAACGCTCTGAAATATAGGAGGATCATGAAGCGGTGTTGAAAAACATGAAGAGCCTGAAAAGGTGTGATAAATGTGAAGAGCTTCAAAAGGTGTCAAAAATATGAGGAGCATGAAACGGTCTGAAAAATAGTAGGAGCATGAAACGGTGATCAAAAACATGAAGAATTTGAAAACGTGTGAAAAATATGAAGAGCTTCAAACGGTGTGAAAAATATCAGGAGCATGAAACGGTCTGAAAAAGATGACGAGCATGAAGTGGTCTTCAAAAACATGTACAGCCTGAAAAGGTGTGAAAAATATGAAGAGCTTCAAAAGGTGTGAAAAACAGGAGGAACATGCAGCGGTGTTCAAAAATATGAAGAGCCTGAAAAGGTGTGAAAAATATGTAGTGCTTCAAAAGGTGTCAACAATATGAGGAGCATGAAACGGTCTGAAAAATAGGAGGAGCAAGAAGCGGTGTTGAAAAACAAGAAGAGACGGAAAAGGTGTGAAAAATATGAAGAGCTTCAAAAGGTTTCAAAAATATGAGGAGCTTGAAATGGTCGGAAAAATAGGACGAGCATGAAACGGTGTTCAAAAACATGAAGAGCATGAAAAGGTGTGAAAATTATGAAGAGCTTCAAAAGGTGTGAAAAACAGGAGGAGAATGAAACGGTCTGAAAAATAGGAGGAGCATGAAGCAGTGTTCAAAACATGAAGAGCCTGAAAAAGTGTGAAAAATATGAAGATCTTCAAAAGTTTGAAAAATATGAAGACCCTGAAAAGGTGTCAAAAATGAGATGAGCATGAAACAGTCTGAAAAGTAGGAGGAGCATGAAGTGTTGTTCAAAAACGTGAAGAGCCTGAAAAGGTGTGAAAAATATGAAGAGCTTGAAAAGTTGTGAAATACCTGAGGAGCATGAAACGGTCTGAAAAATAGGAGGAGCATGAAGCGGTGTTCAAAACATGAAGAGCCTGAAAAAGTGTGAAAAATATGAAGAGCTTATAAAATTGTCAAAAATATGAGGAGCATGAAACGGTCTGAAAAATACAGCAGCCTGAAACGGTCTGAAAAATAGGAGGAGCATGAAGCGGTGTTCAAAAACATGAAGGGCCTGAAAACGGGTGAAAAATATGAAGAGCTTCAAAAGGAGTCAAAAATATGCGGAGCCTGAAACGATCTGAAAAATAGGAGGAGCATGAAGCGGAGTTGAAAAACATGAAGAGCCGGAAAAGGTGTGAAAAATGTGAAGAGCTTCAAAAGGTGTCAAAAATATGAGGAGCATGAAACGCTCTGAAATATAGGAGGATCATGAAGTGGTGTTGAAAAACATGAAGAGCCTGAAAAGGTGTGATAAATGTGAAGAGCTTCAAAATGTGTCAAAAATATGAGGAGTATGAAAAGGTCTGAAAAATAGGAGGAGTATGAAACGGTGATCAAAAACATGAAGAATCTGAAAACGTGTGAAAAATATGAAGAGCTTCAAACGGTGTGAAAAATATCAGGAGCATGAAACGGTCTGAAAAAGATGAGGAGCATGAAGTGGACTTCAGATACATGTACAGCCTGAAAAGGTGTGAAAAATATGAAAGGCTTCAAAAGGTGTGAAAAACAGGAGGAACATGAAGCGGCGGCAAAATTATGAAGAGCCTGAAAAGGTGTGAAAAATATGAAGTGCTTCAAAAGGTGTCAACAATATGAGGAGCATGACGGTCTGAAAAATAGGAGGAGCAAGAAGCGGTGTTGAAAAACAAGAAGAGACGGAAAAGGTGAAAAATATGAAGAGCTTCAAAAGGTTTCAAATATATGAGGAGCTTGAAATGGTCTGAAAAATAGGACGAGCATGAAACGGTGTTCAAAAACATGAAGAGCATGAAAAGGCGTGAAAATTATGAAGAGCTTCAAAAGGTGTGAAAAACATGAGGAGAATGAAACGGTCTGAAAAATAGGAGGAGCATGAAGCAGTGTTCAAAACATGAAGAGCCTGAAAAAGTGTGAAAAATATGAAGATCGTCAAAAGTTTGAAAAATATGAAGACCCTGAAAAGGTGTCAAAAATGAGATGAGCATGAAACAGTCTGAAAAGTAGGAGGAGCATGAAGCGGTGTTTAAAAACATGAAGAGCCTGAAAAGGTGTGAAATATATGAAGAGCTTCAAAAGGTGTGAAAAATATGGAGAGCTTCAAAAGGTGTCAAAAATATGAAGAGCATGAAACGGTCTGAAAAATAGGGGGAGCATGAAATGGTGTTCAAAAACATGAAGAGCCTGAAAAGGTGTGAAATATATGAAGAGCCTGAAAAGGTGTGAAAAATATGAAGAGCTTCAAAAGGTGTCAAAAATATGAAGAGCATGAAACTGTCTGAAAAATAGGAGGAGCATTAAATGGTGTTCAAAAACATGAAGAGCCTGAAAAGGTGTGAAAAATATGAAAAGTTTCAAAGGTGTGATATACATGAGGAGCATGAAACGGTCTGAAAAATAGGAGAAGCATGAAGTGATGTGGAAAAACATGAACAGCCTGAAAAGGTGTGAAAAATATGAAGAGCTTCAAAAGATGTCAAAAATATGAAAAGCATGAAACGGTCTGAAAAATAGGAGGAACATGAAATGGTGTTCAAAAACATGAAGAGCCTGAAAATGTGTGAAAAATATGAAAAGCTTCAAAGGTTTGAAATACATGAGGAGCATGAAACAGTCTGAAAAATAGGAGAAGCATGAAGTGGTGTGGAAAAAAATGAAGAGCCTGAAAAGGTGTGAAAAATATGAAGAGCTTCAAAAGGTGTGAAATATATGTGGAGCATGAATCTCTCTGAAAAATAGGAGGAGCATGAAGTGGTGTTGAAAAACATGAAGAGCCTGAAAAGATGTGAAAAATATGAAGAGCTCCAAAAGGTGTGAAAAATATGAGAAGCATGATACGATCTGAAAAATAGGAGGAGCATGAAGTGGTGTTCAGAAACATGGAGAGCCTAAAAAGGTGTGAAAAATATGAAGAGCTTCAAAAGGTGTCAAAAATATGAGGAGCTTGAAACTGTCTGAAATATAGGAGGAGCATGAAGCAGTGTTCAAAAACATGAAGAGCCTGAAAAGGTGTGAAAAATATGAAGAGCTTCAAAACGTGTGAAATACATGAGGAGCATGAAAAGGTCTGAAAAATAGGAGGAGCATGAAATGGTGTTCAAAAACATGAAGAGCATGAAAAGGTGTGAAAATTATGAAGAGCTTCAAAAGGTGTGAAAAACATGAGGAGAATGAAACGGTCTGAAAAATAGGAGGAGCATGAAGCAGTGTTCAAAACATGAAGAGCCTGAAAAAGTGTGAAAAATATGAAGATCTTCAAAACTTTGAAAAATATGAAGACCCTGAAAAGGTGTCAAAAATGAGATGAGCATGAAACAGTCTGAAAAGTAGGAGGAGCATGAAGTGTTGTTCAAAAACGTGAAGAACCTGAAAAGGTGTGAAAAATATGAAGAGCTTCAAAAGGTATGAAATACCTGAGGAGCATGAAAAGGTCTGAAAAATAGGAGGAGCATGAAGCGGTGTTCAAAACATAAAGAGCCTGAAAAAGTGTGAAAAATATGAAGAGCTTCAAAAGGTTTGAAAAATAGGAGGAGGATGAAGCGGTGTTCAAAAACATGAAGAGCCTGAAAAAGTGTGATAAATATGAAGAGCTTATAAAATTGTCAAAAATATGAGGAGCATGGAGAGATGTTCAAAAACATGAAGAGGATGATAAGGCGTGAAAAACATTAAGAGCTTCAAAAGGTTTGAAAAATAGGAGGAGCATGAAGCGGTGTTCAAAAACATGAAGAGCCTGAAAATGTGTGAAAAATATGAATAGCTTATAAAATTGTCAAAAATATGAGGAGCATGAAACGGTCTGAAAAATAAGAGCAGCCTGAAAACGTCTGAAAAATAGGAGGAGCATGAAGCGGTGTTCAAAAACATGAAGGGCCTGAAAACGTGTGAAAACTATGAAGAGCTTCAAAAGGAGTCAAAAATATGCGAAGCCTGAAACGATCTGAAAAATAGGAGGAGCATGAAGCGGTGTTGAAAAACATGAAGAGCCTGAAAATGTGTGAAAAATATGAAGAGCTTGAAAAGGTGTGAAATACATGAGGAGCATGAAACTCTCTGAAAAATAGGAGGAGCATGAAGTGGTGTTCAAAAACATGAAGAGCCTGAAAATGTGTGAAAAATATGAAGAGCTTCAAAAGGTGTGAAATATATGAGGAGCTTCAAAAGGTGTGAAAAATATGAAGAGCTTCAAAAGATGTCAAAAATATGAAAAGCATGAAACGGTCTGAAAAATAGGAGGAGCATGAAATGGTGTTCAAAAACATGAAGAGCCTGAAAATGTGTGAAAAATTTGAAAAGCTTCAAAGGTTTGAAATACATGAGGAGCATGAAACAGTCTGAAAAATAGGAGAAGCATGAAGTGGTGTGGAAAAAAATGAAGAGCCTGAAAAGGTGTGAAAAATATGAAGAGCTTCAAAAGGTGTGAAATATATGTGGAGCATGAATCTCTCTGAAAAATAGGAGGAGCATGAAGTGGTGTTGAAAAACATGAAGAGCCTGAAAAGATGTGAAAAATATGAAGAGCTCCAAAAGGTGTGAAAAATATGAGAAGCATGATACGATCTGAAAAATAGGAGGAGCATGAAGTGGTGTTCAGAAACATGGAGAGCCTAAAAAGGTGTGAAAAATATGAAGAGCTTCAAAAGGTGTCAAAAATATGAGGAGCTTGAAACTGTCTGAAAAATAGGAGGAGCATGAAGCAGTGTTCAAAAACATGAAGAGCCTGAAAAGGTGTGAAAAATATGAAGAGCTTCAAAACGTGTGAAATACATGAGGAGCATGAAAAGGTCTGAAAAATAGGAGGAGCATGAAATGGTGTTCAAAAACATGAAGAGCATGAAAAGGTGTGAAAATTATGAAGAGCTTCAAAAGGTATGAAATACCTGAGGAGCATGAAACGGTCTGAAAAATAGGAGGAGCATGAAGTGGTGTTCAAAACATGAAGAGCCTGAAAAAATGTGAAAAATATGAAGAGCTTCAAAAGGTTTGAAAAATAGGAGGAGGATGAAGCGGTGTTCAAAAACATGAAGAGCCTGAAAAAGTGTGATAAATATGAAGAGCTTATAAAATTGTCAAAAATATGAGGAGCATGGAGAGATGTTCAAAAACATGAAGAGGATGTTAAGGCGTGAAAAACATTAAGAGCTTCAAAAGGTTTGAAAAATAGGAGGAGCATGAAGCGGTGTTCAAAAACATGAAGAGCCTGAAAATGTGTGAAAAATATGAATAGCTTATAAAATTGTCAAAAATATGAGGAGCATGAAACGGTCTGAAATATAAGAGGATCATGAAGCGGTGTTGAAAAACATGAATAGTCTGAAAACGTGTGAAAAATAGGAGGAGCATGAAGCGGTGTTCAAAAACATGAAGGGCCTGAAAACGTGTGAAAAATATGAAGAGCTTCAAAAGGAGTCAAAAATATGCGAAGCCTGAAACGATCTGAAAAATAGGAGGAGCATGAAGCGGTGTTGAAAAACAAGAAGAGACGGAAAAGGTGTGAAAAATATGAAGAGCTTCAAAAGGTGTCAAATATGAGGAGCATGAAACGGTCTGAAATATAAGAGGATCATGAAGCGGTGTTGAAAAACATGAAGAGACGGAAAAGGTGTGAAAAATGTGAAGAGCTTTAAAAGGTGTCAAAAATATGAGGAGCATGAAACGGTCTGAAATATAAGAGGATCATGAAGCGGTGTTGAAAAACATGAAGAGTCTGAAAACGTGTGAAAAATATGAAGAGCTTCAAATGGTGTGAAAAATATCAGGAGCATGAAACGGTCTGAAAAAGATGAGGAGCATGAAGTGGTCTTCAAAAACATGTACAGCCTGAAAAGGTGTGAAAAATATGAGGAGCTTCAAAATATGTGAAAAATATGAAGAGCTTCAAAAGGTGTCAAAAATGAGATGAGCATGAAACGGTCTGAAAAATAGGAGAAGAATGAAATGGTGTTGAAAAATTGAAGAGCCTGAAAAGCTGTGAAAAATATGAAGAGCTTCAAAAGGTGTGAAAAATATGAAGAGCTTCAAAACGTGTGAAATACATGAGGAGCATGAAAAGGTCTGAAAAATAGGAGTAGCATGAAGAGGTGTTCAAAAACATGAAGAGGCTGATAAGGTGTGAAAAACATGAAGAGCTTCAAAAAGTTTGAAAAATAGGAGGAGCATGAAGCGGTGTTCAAAAACATGAGGAGCCTGAAAAGGTGAGAAAAATATGAAGAGCTTCAAAAGGTGTGAGAAATGTGAGGAGCATGAAGCGGTGTTCAAATACATGAAGAGCCTGAAAAAGTGTGAAAAATATGAAGAGTTTATAAAATTGTCAAAAATATCAGGAGCATGAAACGGTCTGAAAAATACGAGCAGCCTGAAACCGTCTGAAAAATAGGAGGAGCATGAAGCGGTGTTCAAAAACATGAAGGGCCTGAAAACGTGTGAAAAATATGAAGAGCTTCAAAAGGAGTCAAAAATATGCGGAGCCTGAAACGATCTGAAAAATACGAGGAGCATGAAGCGGAGTTGAAAAACATGAAGAGCCGGAAAAGGTGTGAAAAATGTGAAGAGCTTCAAAAGGTGTCAAAAATATGAGGAGCATGAAACGCTCTGAAATATAGGAGGATCATGAAGCGGGGTTGAAAAACATGAAGAGCCTGAAAAGGTGTGATAAATGTGAAGACCTTCAAAAGGTGTCAAAAATATGAGGAGTATGAAACGGTCTGAAAAATAGGAGGAGCATGAAACGGTGATCAAAAACATGAAGAATCTGAAAACGTGTGAAAAATATGAAGAGCTTCAAACGGTGTGAAAAATATCAGGAGCATGAAACGGTCTGAAAAAGATGAGGAGCATGAAGTGGTCTTCAGAAACATGTACAGCCTGAAAAGGTGTGAAAAATATGAAGAGCTTCAAAAGGTGTGAAAAACAGGAGGAACATGAAGCAGCGTTCAAAAATATGAAGAGCCTGAAAAGGTGTCAAAAATATGAAGTGCTTCAAAAGGTGTCAACAATATGAGGAGCATGAAACAGTCTGAAAAATAGGAGGAGCAAGAAGCGGTGTTGAAAAACAAGAAGAGACGGAAAAGGTGTGAAAAATATGAAGAGCTTCAAAAGGTTTCAAAAATATGAGGAGCTTGAAATGATCTGAAAAATAGGACGAGCATGAAACGGTGTTCAAAAACATGAAGAGCATGAAAAGGTGTGAAAATTATGAAGAGCTTCAAAAGTTGTGAAAAACATGAGGAGAATGAAACGGTCTGAAAAATAGGAGGAGCATGAAGCAGTGTTCAAAACATGAAGAGCCTGAAAAAGTGTGAAAAATATGAAGATCTTCAAAACTTTGAAAAATATGAAGACCCTGAAAAGGTGTCAAAAATGAGATGAGCATGAAACAGTCTGAAAAGTAGGAGGAGCATGAAGTGTTGTTCAAAAACGTGAAGAGCCTGAAAAGGTGTGAAAAATATGAAGAGATGAAAAGGTGTGAAATACCTGAGGAGCATGAAACGGTCTGAAAAATAGGAGGAGCATGAAGCGGTGTTCAAAACATGAAGAGCCTGAAAAAGTGTGAAAAATATGAAGAGCTTCAAAAGGTTTGAAAAATAGGAGGAGCATGAAGCGGTGTTCAAAAACATGAAGAGCCTGAAAAATTGTGAAAAATATGAAGAGCTTATAAAATTGTCAAAAATAAGAGGAGCATGAAGAGATGTTCAAAAACATGAAGAGGCTGATAAGGTGTGAAAAACATGAAGAGCTTCAAAAGGTTTGAAAAATAGGAGGAGCATGAAGCGGTGCTCAAAAACATGAAGAGCCTGAAAAAGTGTGAAAAATATGAAGAGCTTATAAAATTGTCAAAAATATGAGGAGCATGAAACGGTCTGAAAAATACGAGCAGCCTGAAACCGTCTGAAAAATAGGAGGAGCATGAAGCGGTGTTCAAAAACATGAAGGGCCTGAAAACGTGTGAAAAATATGAAGAGCTTAAAAAGGAGTCAAATATATGCGGAGCCTGAAACGATCTGAAAAATAGGAGGAGCATGAAGCGGTGTTGAAAAACATGAAGAGCCAGAAAAGGTGTGAAAAATGTGAAGAGCTTCAAAAGGTTTCAAAAATATGAGGAGCATGAAACGCTCTGAAATATAGGTGGATCAAGAAGTGGTGTTGAAAAACATGAAGAGCCTGAAAAGGTGTGATAAATGTGAAGAGCTTCAAAAGGTGTCAAAAATATGAGGAGCATGAAACGGTCTGAAAAATAGGAGGAGCATGAAACGGTGATCAAAAACATGAAGAATCTGAAAACGTGTGAAAAATATGAAGAGCTTCAAACGGTGTGAAAAATATGAGGTGCATGAAATGGTCTGAAAAAGATGAGGAGCATGAAGTGGTCTTCAAAAACATGTACAGCCTGAAAAGGTGTGAAAAATATGGAGAGCTTCAAAAGGTGTGAAAAACAGGAGGAACATGAAGTGGTGTTCAAAAATATGAAGAGCCTGAAAAGGTGTGAAAACTATGAAGTGCTTCAAAAGGTGTCAACAATATGAGGAGCATGAAACGGTCTGAAAAATAGGAGGAGCAAGAAGCGGTGTTGAAAAACAAGAAGAGACGGAAAAGGTGTGAAAATATGAAGAGCTTCAAAACGTGTCAAAAATATGAGGAGCGTGAAACGGTCTGAAAAATAGGAGGAGCATGAAGCGGTGTTGAAAAACATGAAGAGCCTGAAAACGTGTGAAAAATATGAAGAGCTTCAAAAGGTATGAAAATATGAAGAGCTTCAAAAGTTGTCAAAAAAGAGATGAGCATGAAACGGTCTGAAAAATAGGAGCAGCATGAAGCGGTGTTGAAAAACATGAAGAGTCTGAAAAGGTGTGAAAAATATGAAGAGCTTCAAAAGGTGTCAAAAATATGAAGACCTTCAAAAGGTGTCAAAAATGAAATGAGCATGAAACGGTTGGAAAAATAGGAGGAGCATGAAGCGGTGTTGTAAAACATGAAGAGCCTGAAAACCTGTGAAAAACAGGAAGAGCTTCAAAAGGTGTGAAAAATATGAAGAGCTTCAAAAAATGTCAAAAATATGAGGAGCATGAAATGGTCTCAAATATAGGAGAATCATGCAGCGGTGTTGAAAACTATAAACAGCCTGAAAAAGTGTGAAAAACATGAAGAGCTTCAAAAGGTTTGAAAAATAGGAGGAGCATGAAGCGGTGCTCAAAAACATGAAGAGCCTGAAAAAGTGTGAAAAATATGAAGAGCTTATAAAATTGTCAAAAATATGAGGAGCATGAAACGGTCTGAAAAATACGAGCAGCCTGAAGCGTCTGAAAAATAGGAGGAGCATGAAGCGGTGTTCAAAAACATGAAGGGCCTGAAAATGTGTGAAAAATATGAAGAGCTTCAAAAGGAGTCAAAAATATGCGGAGCCTGAAACGATCTGAAAAATAGGAGGAGCATGAAGCGGAGTTGAAAAACATGAAGAGCCGGAAAAGGTGTGAAAAATGTGAAGAGCTTCAAAAGGTGTCAAAAATATGAGGAGCATGAAACGCTCTGAAACATAGAAGGATCATGAAGCGGTGTTGAAAAACATGAAGAGCCTGAAAAGGTGTGATAAATATGAAGAGCTTCAAAAGGTGTCAAAAATATGAGGAGCATGAAACGGTCTGAAAAATAGGAGGAGCATGAAACGGTGTTCAAAAACATGAAGAATCTGAAAACGTGTGAAAAATATGAAGAGCTTCAAACGGTGTGAAATATATCAGGAGCATGAAACGATCTGAAAAAGATGAGGAGCATGAAGTGGTCTTCAAAAACATGTACAGCCTGAAAAGGTGTGAAAAATATGAAGAGCTTCAAAAGGTGTGAAAAAGAGGAGGAACATGAAGCGGCGTTCAAAAATATGAAGAGCCTGAAGAGGTGTGAAAAATATGAAGTGCTTCAAAAGGTGTCAACAATATGAGGAGCATGAAACGGTCTGAAAAATAGGAGGAGCAAGAAGCGGTGTTGAAAAACAAGAAGAGACGGAAAAGGTGTGAAAAATATGAAGAGCTTCAAAAGGTTTCAAAAATATGAGGAGCTTGAAATGGTCTGAAAAATAGGACGAGCATGAAACGGTGTTCAAAAACATGAAGAGCATGAAAAGGTGTGAAAATTATGAAGAGCTTCAAAAGGTGTGAAAAACATGAGGAGAATGAAACGGTCTGAAAAATAGGAGGAGCATGAAGCAGTGTTCAAAACATGAAGAGCCTGAAAAAGTGTGAAAAATATGAAGATCTTCAAAAGTTTGAAAAATATGAAGACCCTGAAAAGGTGTCAAAAATGAGATGAGCATGAAACAGTCTGAAAAGTAGGAGGAGCATGAAGTGTTGTTCAAAAACTTGAAGAGCTTGAAAAGGTGTGAAAAATATGAAGAGCTTGAAAAGGTGTGAAATACCTGAGGAGCATGAAACGGTCTGAAAAATAGGAGGAGCATGAAGCGGTGTTCAAAACATGAAGAGCCTGAAAAAGTGTGAAAAATATGAAGAGCTTCAAAAGGTTTGAAAAATAGGAGGAGCATGAAGCGGTGTTCAAAAACATGAAGAGCCTGAAAATGAGTGAAATATATAAAGAGCTTATAAAACTGTCAAAAATATGAGGAGCATGAAGAGATGTTCAAAAACATGAAGAGGCTGATAAGGTGTGAAAAACATGAAGAGCTTCAAAAGGTTTGAAAAATAGGAGGAGCATGAAGCGGTGCTCAAAAACATGAAGAGCCTCAAAAAGTGTGAAAAATATGAAGAGCTTATAAAATTGTCAAAAATATGAGGAGCATGAAGAGATGTTCAAAAACATGAAGAGGCTGATAAGGTGTGAAAAACATGAAGAGCTTCAAAAGGTTTGAAAAATAGGAGGAGCATGAAGCGGTGTTCAAAAACATGAAGGGCCTGAAAACGTGTGAAAAATATGAAGAGCTTCAAAAGGAGTCAAAAATATGCGGAGCCTGAAACGATCTGAAAAATAGGAGGAGCATGAAGCGGTGTTGAAAAACATGAAGAGCCGGAAAAGGTGTGAAAAATGTGAAGAGCTTCAAAAGGTGTCAAAAATATGAGGAGCATGAAACGCTCTGAAATATAGGTGGATCATGAAGCGGTGTTGAAAAACATGAAGAGCCGGAAAAGGTGTGAAAAATGTGAAGAGCTTCAAAAGGAGTCAAAAATATGAGGAGCATGAAACGGTCTGAAAAATAGGAGGAGCATGAAACGCTGATCAAAAACATGAAGAATCTGAAAACGTGTGAAAAATATGATGAGCTTCAAACGGTGTGAAAAATATCAGGTGCATGAAACGGTCTAAAAAAGATGAGGAGCATGAAGTGGTCTTCAAAAACATGTACAGCCTGAAAAGGTGTGAAAAATATGAAGAGCTTCAAAAGGTGTGAAAAACAGGAGGAACATGAAGCGGTGTTCAAAAATATGAAGAACCTGAAAAGGTGTGAAAAATATGAAGTGCTTGAAAAGGTGTCAACAATATGAGGAGCATGAAACGGTCTGAAAAATAGGAGGAGCAAGAAGCGGTGTTGAAAAACAAGAAGAGACGGAAAAGGTGTGAAAAATATGAAGAGCTTCAAAACGTGTCAAAAATATGAGGAGCATGAAACGGTCTGAAAAATAGGAGGAGCATGAAGCGGTGTTGAAAAACATGAAGAGCCTGAAAACGTGTGGAAAATATGAAGAGCTTCAAAAGGTATGAAAATATGAAGAGCTTCAAAAGTTGTCAAAAAAGAGATGAGCATGAAACGGTCTGAAAAATAGGAGCAGCATGAAGCGGTGTTGAAAAACATGAAGAGTCTAAAAGGGTGTGAAAAATATGAAGAGCTTCAAAAGGTGTCAAAAATATGAGGAGCATGAAACGGTCTGAAAAATAGGAGGAGCATGAAGCGGTGTTGAAAAACATGAAGAGCCTGAAAACGTGTGAAAAATATGAAGAGCTTCAAAAGGTATGAAAATACGAAGAACTTCAAAAGTTGTCAAAAAAGAGATGAGCATGAAACGGTCTGAAAAATAGGAGCAGCATGAAGCGGTGTTGAAAAACATGAAGAGTCTGAAAAGGTGTGAAAAATATGAAGAGCTTCAAAAGGTGTCAAAAATATGAGGAGCATGAAACGGTCTGAAAAATAGGAGGAGCATGAAGCGGTGTTGAAAAACATGAAGAGCCTGAAAACGTGTGAAAAATATGAAGAGCTTCAAAAGGTATGAAAATATGAAGAGCTTCAAAAGTTGTCAAAAAAGAGATGAGCATGAAACGGTCTGAAAAATAGGAGCAGCATGAAGCGGTGTTGAAAAACATGAAGAGCCTGAAAATGTGTGAAAAACGTGAAGAGCTTCAAAAGATGTCAAAAATATGAGGAGCATGAAACGGTCTGAAAAATATGAGGAGCATGAAGCGGTGTTAAAAAACATGAAAAGCCTGAAAAGAAGTGAAAAATGTGAAGAGCTTCAAAAGGTGTGAAAAATATGAAGTCCTTCAAAAGGTGTCAAAAATATGAAGAGCTTCAAAAGATGTCAAAAATATGAGGAGCATGAAACGGTCTGAAAAATATGAGGAGCATGAAGCGGTGTTGAAAAACATGAAGAGCCTGAAAAGCTGTGAAAAATAGGAAGAGCTTCAAAAGGTGTGAAAAATATGAAGAGCTTCAAAAAATGTCAAAAATATGAGGAGCATGAAATGGTCTCAGATATAGGAGAATCATGCAGCGGTGTTGAAAACTATAAACAGCCTGAAAATGTGTGAAAAATATGAAGAGCTTCAAAAGGTGTCAAAAATATGAGTATCATGAAATGGTCTGAAAAACAGGAGCAGCATGAAACAGTGTTCAAAAACATGAAGACATTGAAAAGGTGTGATAAATATGAAGAGTTTCAAAAGGTGTGAAATACATGAGAAGCATGAAAGGGTGTGAAAAATGGAGGAGCATGAAGCGGTGTTGAAAAACATGAAGAGCCTGAAAACGTGTGAAAAATATGAAGAGCTTCAAAAGGTATGAAAATATGAAGAGCTTCAAAAGTTGTCAAAAAAGAGATGAGCATGAAACGGTCTGAAAAATAGGAGGATCATGAAGCGGTGTTCAAAAACATGAAGAGCCTGAAAATGTGTGAAAAACGTGAAGAGCTTCAAAAGATGTCAAAAATATGAGGAGCATGAAACGGTCTGAAAAATATGAGGAGCATGAAGCGGTGTTAAAAAACATGAAAAGCCTGAAAAGAAGTGAAAAATGTGAAGAGCTTCAAAAGGTGTGAAAAATATGAAGTCCTTCAAAAGGTGTCAAAAATATGAAGAGCTTCAAAAGATGTCAAAAATATGAGGAGCATGAAACGGTCTGAAAAATAGGAGGAGCATGAAGCGGTGTTGAAAAACATGAAGAGCCTGAAAAGGTGTGAAAAACATGAAGAGCTTCAAAAGGTGTCAAAAATATGAGGAGCATGAAACGGTCTGAAAAATAGGAGGAGCATGAAGCGGTGTTGAAAAACATGAAGAGCCTGAAAACGTGTGAAAAATATGAAGAGCTTCAAAAGGTATGAAAATACGAAGAACTTCAAAAGTTGTCAAAAAAGAGATGAGCATGAAACGGTCTGAAAAATAGGAGCAGCATGAAGCGGTGTTGAAAAACATGAAGAGTCTGAAAAGGTGTGAAAAATATGAAGAGCTTCAAAAGGTGTCAAAAATATGAGGAGCATGAAACGGTCTGAAAAATAAGAGGAGCATGAAGCGGTGTTGAAAAACATGAAGAGCCTGAAAACGTGTGAAAAATATGAAGAGCTTCAAAAGGTATGAAAATATGAAGAGCTTCAAAAGTTGTCAAAAAAGAGATGAGCATGAAACGGTCTGAAAAATAGGAGCAGCATGAAGCGGTGTTGAAAAACATGAAGAGCCTGAAAAGCTGTGAAAAATAGGAAGAGCTTCAAAAGGTGTGAAAAATATGAAGAGCTTCAAAAAATGTCAAAAATATGAGGAGCATGAAATGGTCTCAAATATAGGAGAATCATGCAGCGGTGTTGAAAACTATAAACAGCCTGAAAATGTGTGAAAAATATGAAGAGCTTCAAAAGGTGTCAAAAATATGAGTATCATGAAATGGTCTGAAAAACAGGAGCAGCATGAAACAGTGTTCAAAAACATGAAGACATTGAAAAGGTGTGAAAAATATGAAGAGTTTCAAAAGGTGTGAAACACATGAGAAGCATGAAAGGGTGTGAAAAATGGAGGAACAAGAAGCGGTGTTGAAAAACATGAAGAGCCTGAAAAGGTGTGATAAATGTGAAGAGCTTCAAAAGGTGTCAAAAATATGAGGAGCATGAAACGGTGATCAAAAACATGAAGAATCTGAAAACGTGTGAATAATATGAAGAGCTTCAAACGGTGTGAAAAATATCAGGAGCATGAAACGGTCTGAAAAAGATGAGGAGCATGAAGTGGTCTTCAAAAACATGTACAGCCTGAAAAGGTGTGAAAAATATGAAGAGCTTCAAAAGGTGTGAAATACATGAGTATCATGAAACGGTATAAAAAATAGGAGGAGCATGAAGCTGTGTTCAAAAACATGAGAGCCTGAAAAGGTGTGAAAATATGAAGAGCTTTAAAAGGTGTGAAAAATACGAGGAGCATGAAACGGTGTTCAAAAACATGAAGAGCCTAAACTGGTGTGAAAATTATGAAGAGCCTCAAAACGTGTCAAAAATATGAGGAGCATGAAACGGTCTGAAAAATAGGAGGAGCATGTAGCGATGTTGAAAAACTTGAAGAGCCTGAAAACGTGTAAAATATGAAGAGCTTCAAAAGGTGTGAAAAATATGAAGAGCTTCAAAAGGTGTCAAAAATGAGATGAGCATGAAACGGTCTGAAAAATAGGAGGAGCAAAAAGCGGTGTTGAAAAACATGAAGAGTCTGAAAAAGTGTGAGGAATATGAAAAGCTTCAAAAGGTGTGAAAAATATGAAGAGCTTCAAAAGGAGTGAAGAATATGAAGAGCTTCAAAAGGTGTCAAAAATGAGATGAGCATGAAACGGTCTGAAAAGTAGGAGGAGCATGAAGCGGTGTTGAAAAACATGAAGAGCCTGAAAAGGTGTGAAAAATATGAAGAGCTTCAAAAGGTGTGAAAAATATGAGAAGCATGAAACGATATGAAAAATAGGAGGAGCATGACGCGGTGTTCAGAAACATGAAGAGCCTGAAAAGGTGTGAAAAATATGAAGAGCTTCAAAAGGTGTCAAAATATGAGGAGCATGAACGGTCTGAAAAATAGGAGGAGCATGAAACGGTGTTCAAAAACATGAAGAGCCTGAAAAATGGGAAAAATATGAAGAGCCTCAAAATGTGTCAAAATATTAGGAGTATGAAACGGTATGATAAATAGAAGGAGCATGAAGCGGTGTTGAAAAACATGAAGAGTCTGAAATTGTGTGAAAAATATGAAGAGCTTCAAAAAGGTGAAAAATATGAAGAGCTTCAAAAGTTGTCAAAAATTAGATGAGTATGAAACGGTCTAAAAAATAGGAGGAGTAACAAATAGTGTTGAAAAAAATGAAGAGGATGAAAAGGTGTGAGAAATATGAACGGCTTCAAAAGGTGTGAAAAATATGAGGAGCCTGAAACGGTCTGAAAAAAAGGAGGAGCATGAAGTGGTGTTGAAAAACATGAAGAGCCTGAAAAGGTGTGAAAAATATGAAGACCTTCAAAAGGTGTCAAAAATATGAGGAGCATGAAATGGTCTGAAAAATCGGAGGAGCATGAAGCGGTGTTGAAAAACATGAAGAGCCTGAAAAGGTGTGGAAAATATGAAGAGCTTCAAAAGGTGTCAAAAATATGAGGAGCATGAAACGGTCTGAAAAATAGGAGGAGCATGAAGTGCTGTTCAAAAACATGAAGAGCCTGAAAAGGTGTGAAAAATATGAAGAGCTACAAAAGGTGTGAAAAATATGAGGAGCATGATACGGTAGAAAAAATAGGAGGAGCATGAAGCTGTGTTCAAAAACATGAAGAGCCTGAAAAGGTGAAAAATATGAAGAGCCTCAAAACGTGTCAAAAATATGAGAAGTATGAAACGGTATGATAAATAGCAGGAGCATGAAGCGGTTTTGAAAAACATGAAGGGTCTGAAATCGTGTGAAAAATATGAAGAGCTTCAAAAATGTGAAAAATATGAAGAGCTTCAAAAGGTGTAAAAAATATGAAGTGCCTCAAAATGTGTCAAAAATTAGATGAGTATGAAAAGTCCTAAAAAATAGAAGGAGCAACAAGTAGTGTTGAAAAAAATGAAGAGCCTGAAAAGGTGTGAAAAATATGAAGACCTTCAAGAGGTGTCAAAAATATGAGGAGCATGAAACTTTCTAAAAAATAGGACGAGCATGAAGCAGTGATAAAAAACATGAAGAGCCTGAAAAGGTGTGAAAAATATGAAGAGTTTCTAAAGGTGTCAAAAATATGAGGAGCATGATACGGTTTGAAAAAAGGAGGAGCATGAAGCGGTGTTGAAAAACATGAAGAGTGTGAAAACGTGTGAAAATATGAAGAGCTTCAAAAATATTAAATATATGAAGAGCTTCAACAGTTGTGAAAAATATGAAGAGATTAAAAAGGTGTCAAAAATGAGATGAGCTTGAAACGGTCTGAAAAATAGAAGGAGCATGAAGCGGTGTTGAAAATCATGAACAGACTGAAAAGGTGTGAACAATATGAAAAGATTCAAAAGGTGTCAAAAATGAGATGAGCATTAAACGGTCTGAAAAATAGGAATAACATGAAACGGTGTTGAATATCATGAAGAGCCTGAAATAATGTGAAAAATATAAAAAGCTGCAAAAGATGTCAAAAATATGAGGAGCATGAAACGGTCTGATAAATAGGTGGAGCATGAAGCTGTGTTCAAAAACATGAAGAGCCTGAAAAGGTGTGAAAAATATGAAGAGCTTCAAAAGGTGTGAAAAATATGAGGAGCATGAAATGGTCTGAAAAATAGAAGCAGCATGAAACGGTGTTGAAAAATATGAAGAGCCTGAAAACGTGTGAAAAATATGAGGAGCTTCAAAAGGTGTGAAAAATATAAAGAGCTTCAAAGGTGACAAAAATGAGATGAGCATGAAACGGTCTGAAAAATAGGAGGAGAATGAAGTGGTGGTGAAAAACATGAAGAGCCTGAAAAGGTGTGAAAAATATGAAGAGCTTCAAAATGTTTCAAAAATATGAAGAGCATGAAACGGTCTGAAAATCAGGAGGATCATGAAGCGGTGTTCAAAAACATGAAGAGCCTGAAAAGGTGTGAAAAATATGAAGAGCGCAAAAAGTGTCAAAAATATGAGGAGCATGAAACGATCTGAAAAATACGAGGAGCATGAAGCAGTGTTCAAAAACATGAAGAGCCTGAAAAGGTGGGAAAAATATGAAGAGCTTCAAAAGGTGTGAAATATATGAGGAGAATGAAACGGTCTGAAAAATAGGAGGATCATGAAGCGGTTTTCAGAAACATGAAGAGCATGAAAAGGTGTGAAAAATATGAAGAGCTTCAAAAGGTGTGAAATATATGAGGAGAATGAAACGGTCTGAAAAATAGGAGGATCATGAAGCGGTTTTCAGAAACATGAAGAGCATGAAAAGGTGTGAAAAATAGGAAGAGTTTCAAAAGGTGTCATAAATATGAGGAGCATGAAACGGTCTGAAAAATAGGAGGAGCATGAAACGGTGATCAAAAACATGAAGAGCCTGAAAAGGTGTGAAAAATATGAAGAGCTTAAAAAGGTGTGAAATACATGAGGAGCATGAAACTCTCTGAAAAATAGGAGGAGCATGAAGCGGTTGTCAAAAACATGAAGAGCCTGAAAATGTGTGAAAAATATGAAGAGCTTCAAAAGGTGTCAAAAATGAGATGAGCATGAAACGGTCTGAAAAATATGAGGAGCCTGAAACGGTGTTGAAAGACATGAAGAGCATGAAAACTTGTGAAAAATATGAAAAGCTTCAAAAGGTGTCAAAAATGAGATGAGCATGAAACGGTCTGAAAAATAGCAGGAGCATGAAGCGGTGTTGAAAAATGAAGAGCCTGAAAAGGTGTGAAAAATATGAAGAGGATCAAAAGGTGTCAAATATATGAGGAGAATGAAATGGTCTGAAAAATAGGAGGATCATGAAGCTGTGTCGAAAAACATGAAGAGCCTGAAAAGGTGTGAAAAAAATGAAGAGCTTCTAAATGTGTCAAAAATATGAGGAGCATGAAACGGTCTGAAAAATAGGAGGATCATGAAACGGTGTTCAAAAACATGAAGAGCCTGAAAAGGTGTGAAAAATATGAAGAGCTCAAAAAGTGTCAAAAATATGATGAGCATGAAACGATCTGAAAAATAGAAGGAGCATGAAACGGTGATCAAAAACATGAAGAGCCTGAAAAGGTGTGAAAAATATGAAGAGCTCAAAAAGTGTCAAAAATATGAGGAGCATGAAACGCTCTGAAAAATAGGAGGAGCATGAAGCGGTGTTCAAAAACATGAAGAGCCTGAAAAGTTGTGAAAAATATGAAAAGCTTCAAAAGGTGTCAAAAATGATATTAGCATTAAACGGTCGGAAAAATAGGAATAACATGAAACGGTGTTGAAAATCATGAAGAGCCTGAAATAGTGTGAAAAATATAAAGAGCTGCAAAAGGTGTCAAAAATATGATCGGGATTGGGAATACATGTAAATCAATGGCTGATTCATAGCAATGTATGACAAAACCCACTGGAAAAAAAAATAATAAAAATTAAAAAAAAAAAAAGCTTATCAAGAATAAAAAAACAAAAAAAAAATATGAGGAGCATGAAATGGTCTGATAAATAGGTGGAGCATGAAGCTGTGTTCAAAAACATGAAGAGCCTGAAAAGGTGTGAAAAATATGAAGAGCTTCAAAATGTTTCACAAATATGAAGAGCATGAAACGGTCTGAAAAACAGGAGGATCATGAAGCGGTGTTCAAAAACATGAAGAGCCTGAAAAGGTGTGAAAAATATGAAGTGCTCAAAAAGTGTCAAAAATATGAGGAGCATGAAACGCTCTTAAAAATAGGAGGAGCATGAAGCGGTGTTCAAAAACATGAAGAGCCTGAAAAGTTGTGAAAAATATGAAAAGCTTCAAAAGGTGTCAAAAATGATATTAGCATTAAACGGTCGGAAAAATAGGAATAACATGAAACGGTGTTGAAAATCATGAAGAGCCTGAAATAGTGTGAAAAATATAAAGAGCTGAAAAAGGTGTCAAAAATATGATCGGGATTGGGAATACATGTAAATCAATGGCTGATTCATAGCAATGTATGACAAAACCCACTGGAAAAAAAATAATAAAAATTAAAAAAAAAAAGCTTATCAAGAATAAAAAAACAAAAAAAAAATATGAGGAGCATGAAACGGTCTGATAAATAGGTGGAGCATGAAGCTGTGTTCAAAAACATGAAGAGCCTGAAAAGGTGTGAAAAATATGAAGAGCTTCAAAATGTTTCACAAATATGAAGAGCATGAAACGGTCTGAAAAACAGGAGGATCATGAAGCGGTGTTCAAAAACATGAAGAGCCTGAAAAGGTGTGAAAAATATGAAGAGCTCAAAAAGTGTCAAAAATATGAGGAGCATGAAACGATCTGAAAAATAGAAGAAGCATGAAACGGTGATCAAACACATGAAGAGCCTGAAAAGGTGTGGAAAATATGAAGAGCTTCAAAAGGTGTGAAATACATGAGGAGCATGAAACTCTCTGAAAAATAGGAGGAGCATGGAGCTGTGTTCAAAAACATGAAGAGCCTGAAAAGGTGGGAAAAATATGAAGAGCTTCAAAAGGTGTGAAAAATATGAGGAGCATGAAACGGTCTGAAAAATAGAAGCAGCATGAAACGGAGTTGAAAAATATGAAGAGCCTGAAAACGTGTGAAAAATATGAAGAGCTTCAAAAGGTGTGAAAAATATAAAGAGCTTCAAAGGTGACAAAAATGAGATGAGCATGAAATGGTCTGAAAAATAGGAGGAGAATGAAGTGGTGGTGAAAAACATGAAGAGCATGAAAAGGTGTGAAAAATATGAAGAGCTTCAAAATGTTTCAAAAATATGAAGAGCATGAAACGGTCTGAAAATCAGGAGGAGCATGAAGCTGTGTTCAAAAACATGAAGAGCCTGAAAAGGTGTGAAAAATATGAAGAGCTCAAAAAGTGTCAAAAATATGAGGAGCATGAAACGATCTGAAAAATAGAAGAAGCATGAAACGGTGATCAAACACATGAAGAGCCTGAAAAGGTGTGGAAAATATGAAGAGCTTCAAAAGGTGTGAAATACATGAGGAGCATGAAACTCTCTGAAAAATAGGTGGAGCATGAAGCTGTGTTCAAAAACATGAAGAGCCTGAAAAGGTGGGAAAAATATGAAGAGCTTCAAAAGGTGTGAAAAATATGAGGAGCATGAAACGGTCTGAAAAATAGAAGCAGCATGAAACGGTGTTGAAAAATATGAAGAGCCTGAAAACGTGTGAAAAATATGAAGAGCTTCAAAAGGTGTGAAAAATATAAAGAGCTTCAAAGGTGACAAAAATGAGATGAGCATGAAATGGTCTGAAAAATAGGAGGAGAATGAAGTGGTGGTGAAAAACATGAAGAGCATGAAAAGGTGTGAAAAATATGAAGAGCTTCAAAATGTTTCAAAAATATGAAGAGCATGAAACGGTCTGAAAATCAGGAGGAGCATGAAGCTGTGTTCAAAAACATGAAGAGCCTGAAAAGGTGTGAAAAATATGAAGAGCTTCAAAAGGTGTCAAAAATATGAGGAGCATGAAACGGTCTGAAAAATAGGAGGAGCATGAAACGGTGATCAAAAACATGAAGAGCCTGAAAAGGTGTGAAAAATATGAAGAGCTTCAAAAGTTGTGAAGTACATGAGGAGCATGAAACGGGCTGAAAAATAAGAGAAGCATGAAGTGCTGTGGAAAAACATGAAGAGCCTGAAAAGCTGTGAAAAATATGAAAAGCTTCAAAAGGTGTCAAAAATGAGATGAGCATGAAACGGTCTGAAAAATAGGAGGATCATGAAATGGTGTTGAAAAACATGAAGAGCCTGAAAAGATGTGAAAAATATGAAAAGCTTCAAAAAGTGTCAAAAATATGAGGAGCATGAAACGGTCTGAAAAATAGGAGGAGCATGAAGCTGTGTTCAAAACATGAAGATCTTAAAAGGGTGTGAAAAATATGAAGAGCTTCAAAAGGTGTGAAAAATATGAGGAGCATGAAACGGTCTGAAAAATAGAAGCAGCATGAAACGGTTTTGAAAAACCTGAAGAGCCTGAAAAAGTGTGAAAAATATGAAGAGCTTCAAAAGGTGTGAAAAATATGAAGAGCTTCAAATGTGACAAAAATGAGATGAGCATGAAACGGTCTGAAAAATAGGAGGAGCATGAAGTGGTGGTGAAAAACATGAAGAGCCTGAAAAGGTGTGAAAAATATGAAGAGCTCAAAAAGTGTCAAAAATATGAGGAGCATGAAACGATCTGAAAAATACGAGGAGCATGAAGCAGTGTTCAAAAACATGAAGAGCCTGAAAAGGTGGGAAAAATATGAAGAGCTTCAAAAGGTGTGAAATATATGAGGAGAATGAAACGGTCTGAAAAATAGGAGGATCATGAAGCGGTTTTCAGAAACATGAAGAGCATGAAAAGGTGTGAAAAATATGAAGAGCTTCAAAAGGTGTGAAATATATGAGGAGAATGAAACGGTCTGAAAAATAGGAGGATCATGAAGCGGTTTTCAGAAACATGAAGAGCATGAAAAGGTGTGAAAAATAGGAAGAGTTTCAAAAGGTGTCATAAATATGAGGAGCATGAAACGGTCTGAAAAATAGGAGGAGCATGAAACGGTGATCAAAAACATGAAGAGCCTGAAAAGGTGTGAAAAATATGAAGAGCTTCAAAAGGTGTGAAATACATGAGGAGCATGAAACTCTCTGAAAAATAGGAGGAGCATGAAGCGGTGTTCAAAAACATGAAGAGCCTGAAAATGTGTGAAAATTATGAAGAGCTTCAAAAGGTGTCAAAATTGAGATGAGCATGAAACGGTCTGAAAAATAGCAGGAGCCTGAAACGGTGTTGAAAGACATGAAGAGCCTGAAAAGTTGTGAAAAATATGAAAAGCTTCAAAAGGTGTCAAAAATGAGATGAGCATGAAACGGTCTGAAAAATAGGAGGAGCATGAAGCGGTGTTGAAAAATGAAGAGCCTGAAAAGGTGTGAAAAATCTGAAGAGGATCAAAAGGTGTCAAATATATGAGGAGCATGAAACGGTCTGCAAAAAAGAAGGAGCATGAAGTGGTGTTGAAAAACTTGAAGAGCCTGAAAAGGTGTGAAAAATATGAAAAGCTTAAAAAGGTGTTAAAAATATGAGGAGCAAAAAACGGTCTGAAAAATAAGAGGAGCATGAAGCGGTGTTCAAAAACATGAAGAGCCTGAAAAGGTGTGAAAAATATGAAGAGCTTCAAAAGGTGTCAAAAATGAGATTAGCATAAAACGGTCGGAAAAATAGGAATAACATGAAACGGTGTTGAAAATCATGAAGAGCCTGAAATAGTGTGAAAAATATAAAGAGCTGCAAAAGGTGTCAAAAATATGAGGAGCATGAAACGGTCTAATAAACAGGTGGAGCATGAAGCTGTTTTCAAAAACATGAAGAGCCTGAAAAGGTGTGAAAAATATGAAGAGCTTCAAAATGTTTCACAAATATGAAGAGCATGAAACGGTCTGAAAAACAGGAGGATTATGAAGCGGTGTTCCAAAACATGAAGAGCCTGAAAAGGTGTGAAAAATATGAAGAGCTTCAAAAGGTGTCAAAAATATGAGGAGCATGAAACGGTCTGAAAAATAGGAGGAGCATGAAACGGTGATCAAAAACATGAAGAGCCTGAAAAGGTTTGAAAAATATGAAGAGCTTCTAAAGGTGTCAAAAATATGAGGAGCATAAACGATCTGAAAAATAGGAGTAGCATGAAGCGGTGTTCAAAAACATGAAGAGCCTGAAAAGGTGTGAAAAATATGAAGAGCTCAAAAAGTGTCAAAAATATGAGGAGCATGAAACGGTCTGAAAAATAGGAGGATCATGAAGCGGTGTTCAAAAACATGAAGAGCCTGAAAAGGTGTGAAAAATATGAACAGCTTCAAAATGTGTCAAAAATATGAGGAGCATGAAACGGTCTGAAAAATAGGAGGAGCATGAAACGGTGATCAAAAACATGAAGAACCTGAAAAGGTTTGAAAAATATGAAGAGCTTCTAAAGGTGTCAAAAATATGAGGAGCATAAACGATCTGAAAAATAGAAGCAGCATGAAACGGTGTTGAAAACTATGAAGAGCCTGAAAACGTGTGAAAAATATGAAGAGCTTCAAAAGCTGTGAAAAATATAAAGAGCTTCAATGGTGACAAAAATGAGATGAGCATGAAACGGTCTGAAAAATAGGAGGAGAATGAAGTGGTGGTGAAAAACATGAAGAGCCTGAAAAGGTGTGAAAAATATGAAGAGATTCAAAATGTTTCAAAAATATGAAGAGCATGAAACGGTCTGAAAATCAGGAGGATCATGAAGCGGTGTTCAAAAACATGAAGAGCCAGAAAAGGTGTGAAAAATATGAAGAGCTTTAAAAGGTGTCAAAAATGAGATGAGCCTTAAACGGTCTGAAAAACAGGAATAACATGAAACGGTGTTGAAAATCATGAAGAGCCTGAAATAGTGTGAAAAATATAAAGAGCTGCAAAAGGTGTCAAAAATATGAGGAGCATGAAACGGTCTGAACAATAGGAGAAGCATGAAGCGGTGTTCAAAAACATGAAGAGCCTGAAAAGGGGTGAAAAATATGAAGAGCTTCAAAAGGTGTCAAAAATATGAGGAGCATGAAACGGTCTGAAAAATCGGAGGAGCATGAAGCGTTGTTGAAAAACATGAAGAGCCTGAAAAGGTGTGAGAAATATGAAGAGCTTCAAAAGGTGTTAAAAGTATGAGTAGCATGAAACGGTCTGCAAAAAAGGAGGAGCATGAAGTGGTGTTGAAAAAGATGAATAGCCTGAAAATGTGTTAAAAATATGAAAGCATCAAAAGGTGTCAAAATTATGAGGAGCATGAAACGGTCTGAAAAATAGGAGGAGCATGAAGCGCTGTTGAATATCATAAAGAGCCTGAAAAGTTGTGAAAAATATGAAGAGCTTCAAGAGATGAGAAAACATGAAGAGCTTCAAAAGGTGTCAAAATGAGATGAGCATGAAAAGGTCTGAAAAATAGGAGGAGCATGAAGTCGTGTTGAAAAAAAGGAAAAGTCTGAAAAAGTGTGAAATATATGAAGAGCTTCAAAAGGTGTCAAAAATATGAGGAGAATGAAACGGTCTGAAAAATAGGAGGAGCATGAAGCGATGTTGAAAAACATGAATTGTCTGAAAACGTGTGGAAAATATGAAGAGATTCATAAATGTGAAAAATATGAAGAGCTTCAAAAGGTGTGAAAAATCTGAAGAGCTTCAAAAGGTGTCAAAAAAGAGATGAGCATGAAAAGGTCTGAAAAATAGGAGGAGCATGAAGCGGTGTTGAAAATCATGAAGAGCCTGAAAACGTGTGAAAAATATGAAGACCTTCAAAATTTGTCAAAAATATGAAGAGCTTCAAAAGGTGTTAAAATGAGATGAGCATGAAACGGTCTGAAAAATAGGAGGAGCATGAAGTGGTGTTAAAAAAATGAAGAGCCTGGAAAGGTGTGAAATATCTGAAGAGCTTCAAAAGGTGTCAAAAATATGAGGAGCATGAAACGGTCGGCAAAATACGACGAGCATGAAGCGGTGTTTAAAAACATGAAGAGCCTGAAAAGGTGTGAAAAATATGAAGAGCTTCAAAAGGTGTGAAATATATGAGGAGAATGAAACGGTCTGAAAAATAGGAGGATCATGAAGCGGTTTTCAGAAACATGAAGAGCATGAAAAGGTGTGAAAAATATGAAGAGTTTCAAAAGGTGTCAAAAATGAGATGAGCATGAAACGGTCGGCAAAATACGACGAGCATGAAGCGGTGTTGAAAAACATGAAGAGCCTGAAAAGGTGTGAAAAATATGATGAGCTTCAAAAGGTGTGAAATATATGAGGAGAATGAAACGGTCTGAAAAATAGGAGGATCATGAAGCGGTTTTCAGAAACATGAAGAGCCTGAAAAGCTGTGTAAAATATGAAGAGGTTCTAAAGATGTCAAAAATATGAGGAGCATGAAACGGTCTTAAAAATAGGCGGATTATGAAACGGTGTTCAAAAACATGAAGTGCCTGAAAAGGTGTGAAAAATATGAAAAGCCTCAAAACCTGTCAAAAATATGAGGAGCATGAAACTGTCTGAAAAATAGCAGGGGCATGAAGCGGTGTTGAAAAACATGAAGAGTCTGAAAACGTGTGAAAATATGAAGAGCTTCAAACATATGAAAAATATGAAGAGCTTCAAAAGGTGTGAAAAATATGAAGAGCTTCAAAAGGTGTCAAAAATGAGATGAGCATAAAACGGTCCGAAAAATAAGAGGAGCATGAAGCGGTGTTGAAAATCATGAAGAGCCTGAAAAGGGGTGAAAAATATGAAGAGCTTCAATGATGTGAAAAATATGAAGAGCTTCAAAAGGTGTCAAAAATATGAAGAGCATGAAACGGTCTGAAAAATAGAAGGAGCATGAAACGGTGATCAAACACATGAAGAGCCTGAAAAGGTGTGGAAAATATGAAGATCTTCAAAAGGTGTGAAATACATGAGGAGCATGAAACTCTCTGAAAAATAGGAGGAGCATGAAGTGCTGTTCAAAAACATGAAGAGCCTGAAAAGTTGTGAAAAATATAAAAAGCTTCAAAAGGTGTCAAAAATGAGATGAGCCTTAAACGGTCTGAAAAACAGGAATAACATGAAACGGTGTTGAAAATCATGAAGAGCCTGAAATAGTGTGAAAAATATAAAGAGCTGCAAAAGGTGTCAAAAATATGAGGAGCATGAAACGGTCTGATAAATAGGTGGAGCATGAAGCTGTGTTCAAAAACATGAAGAGCCTGAAAAGGTGTGAAAAATATGAAGAGCTTCAAAAGGTGTGAAATATATGAGGAGCATGAAACGGTCTGAAAAATAGGAGGATCATGAAGCAGTTTTCAGAAACATGAAGAGCATGAAAAGGTGTGAAAAATATGAAGAGCTTCAAAAGGTGTGAAATACATGAGGAGCATGAATCTCTCTGAAAAATAAGAGAAGCATGAAGTGCTGTGGAAAAACATGAAGAGCCTGAAAATGTGTGAAAAATATGAAGAGCTTCAAAAGGTGTCAAAATTGAGATGAGTATGAAACGGTCTGAAAAATAGTAGGAGCATGAAGTGGTGTTGAAAAAAAAAGAAGAGACTGAAAAGGTGTGAAATATATGAAGAGCTTCAAAAGGTGTCAAAAATATGAGGAGAATGAAACGGTCTGAAAAATAGGAGGAGCATGAAGCTGTGTCGAAAAACATGAAGAGCCTGAAAAGGTGTGAAAAATATGAAGAGCTTCTAAAGGTGTCAAAAATATGAGGAGCATGAAACGGTCTGAAAAATAGGAGGATCATGAAGCGGTGTTCAAAAACATGAAGAGCCTGAAAAGTTGTGAAAAATATGAAGAGCTCAAAAAGTGTCAAAAATATGATGAGCATGAAACGATCTGAAAAATAGAAGGAGCATGAAACGGTGATCAAAAACATGAAGAGCCTGAAAAAGTGTGGAAAATATGAAGAGCTTCAAAAGCTGTGAAATACATGAGGAGCATGAAACTCTCTGAAAAATAGGAGGAGCATGAAGCGGTGTTCAAAAACATGAAGAGCCTGAAAAGTTGTGAAAAATATGAAAAGCTTCAAAAGGTGTCAAAAATGAGATGAGCATTAAACGGTCTGAAAAATAGGAATAACATGAAACGGTGTTGAAAATAATGAAGAGCCTGAAAAACTGTGAAAAATATAAAGAGCTTCAAAAGGTGTCAAAAATATGAGGAGCATGAAACGGTCTGATAAATAGGAGGAGCATGAAGCTGTGTTCCAAAACATGAAGATCCTGAAAAGGTGTGAAAAATATGAAGAGCTTCAAAAGGTGTGAAATATATGAGGAGCATGAAACGGACTGAAAAATAGAAGCAGCATGAAACGGTGTTGAAAAATATGAAGAGCATGAAAAAGTGTGAAAAATATGAAGAGCTTCAAAAGGTGTGAAAAAAATAAAGTGCTTCAAAGGTGACAAAAATGAGATGAGCATGATACGGTCTGAAATATAGGAGGAGCGTGAAGTGGTGGTGAAAAACATGAAGAGCCTGAAAAGGTGTGAAAAATATGAAGAGCTTCAAAATGTTTCACAAATATGAAGAGCATGAAACGTTCTGAAAAACAGGAGGATCATGAAGCGGTGTTCAAAAACATGAAGAGCCTGAAAAGGTGTGAAAAATATGAAGAGCTTCAAAAGGTGTCAAAAATATGAGGAGCATGAAACGGTCTGAAAAATAGGAGGAGCATGAAACGGTGATCAAAAACATGAAGAGCCTGAAAAGGTGTGAAAAATATGAAGAGCTTCTAAATGTGTCAAAAATATGAGGAGCATAAACGGTCTGAAAAATAGGAGTAGCATGAAGCGGTGTTCAAAAACATGAAGAGCCTGAAAAGGTGTGAAAAATATGAAGAGCTCAAAAATTGTCAAAAATATGAGGAGATTGAAACGATCTGAAAAACAGACGGAGCATGAAACGGTGATCAAACACATGAAGAGCCTGAAAAGGTGTGGAAAATATGAAGAGCTTCAAAAGGTGTGAAATACATGAGGAGCATGAAACTCTCTGAAAAATAGGAGGAGCATGAAGCGGTGTTCAAAAACATAAAGAGCCTGAAAAGTTGTGAAAAATATGAAAAGCTTCAAAAGGTGTCAAAAATGAGATGAGCATTAAACGGTCTGAAAAATAGGAAAAACATGAAACGGTGTTGAAAATCATGAAGAGCCTGAAATAGTGTGAAAAATATAAAGAGCTGCAAAAGGTGTCAAAAATATGAGGAGCATGAAACGGTCTGAAAAATAGAAGCAGCATGAAACGGTGTTGAAACACATGAAGAGCCTGAAAACGTGTGAAAAATATGAAGAGCTTCAAAAGGTGTACAAAATATAAAGAGTTTCAAAGGTGACAAAAATGAGATGAGCAAGAAACGGTCTGAAAAATAGGAGGAGCATGAAGTGGTGGTGAAAAACTTGAAGAGCCTGAAAAGGTGTGAAAAATATGAAGAGCATCAAAATGTTTCAAAAATATGAAGAGCATGAAACGGTCTGAAAATCAGGAGGATCATGAAGTGGTGATCAAAAACATTAAGAGCCTGAAAAGGTGTGAAAAATATGAAGAGCATCAAAAGGTGTGAAATACATGAGGAGCATGAAACGGGCTGAAAAATAGGATGATGAAACGGAGTTGAAAAACATGAAGAGCCTGAAAAGATGTGAAAAATATGAAAAGCTTCAAAAAGTGTCAAAAGTATGAGGAGCATGAAACGGTCTGAAAAATAGGAGGAGCATGAAGCTGTGTTCAAAAACATGAAGAGCCTGAAAAGGTGTGAAAAATATGAAGAGCTTCAAAATGTGTCAAAAATATGAGGAGCATGAAACGGTCTGAAAAATAGGAGGAGCATGAAGCTGTGTTCAAAAACATGAAGATCTTAAAAGGGTGTGAAAAATATGAAGAGCTTCAAAAGGTGTGAAAAATATGAGGAGCATGAAACGGTCTGAAAAATAGAAGCAGCATGAAACGGTTTTGAAAAACATGAAGAGCCTGAAAACGTGTGAAAAATATGAAGGGCTTCAAAAGGTGTGAAAAACATGAAGAGCTTCAAAGGTGACAAAAATAAGATGAGCATGAAACGGTCTGAAAAATAGGAGGAGCATGAACGGAGTTGAAAAACATGAAGAGCCTGAAAAGGTGTGAAAAATATGAAGAGCTTCAAAATGTTTCAAAAACATGAAGAGCATGAAACGGTCTGAAAATCAGGAGGATCATGAAGCGGTGTTCAAAAACATGAAGATCCTGAAAAGGTGTGAAAAATATGAAGAGCTCAAAAAGTGTCAAAAATATGAGGAGCATGAAACGATGTGAAAAATACGAGGAGCATGAAGCAGTGTTCAAAAACATGAAGAGCCTGAAAAGGTGTGGAAAATATGAAGAGCTTCAAAAGGTGTGAAATATATGAGGAGAATGAAACGGTCTGAAAAATAGGAGGATCATGAAGCGGTTTTCAGAAACATGAAGAGCATGAAAAGGTGTGAAAAATATGAAGAGCTTCAAAAGGTGTGAAATACATGAAGAGCATGAAACGGGCTGAAAAATAAGAGAAGCATGAAGTGCTGTGGAAAAACATGAAGAGCCTGAAAAGCTGTGAAAAATATGAAGAGCTTCAAAAGGTGTGAAATACATGAGGAGCATGAAATGGGCTGAAAAATAGGAGAAGCATGAAGTGGTGTTTAAAAATATGAAGAGCTTGAAAAGGTGTGAAAAATATGAAGACCTTCAAAAGGTGTCAAAAATGAGATGAGCATGAAACGGTCTGAAAAATAGGAGGATCATGAAACGGTGTTGAAAAACATGAAGAGCCTGAAAAGATGTGAAAAATATGAAGAGCTACAAAAGGTGTCAAAATTATGAGGAGCATGAAACGTTCTGAAAAATAGGAGGAGCCTCAACCTGTGTTCAAAAACATGAAGAGCCTGAAAAGGTGTGAAAAATATGAAAAGCTTCAAAAGGTGTCAAAATGAGATGAGCATGAACCCGTCTGAAAAATAGGAGGAGCATGAAGCGGTGTTGAAAGACATGAAGAGCCTGAAAAAGTGTGAGAAATATGAAGAGCTTTAAAAGGTGTCAAAAATATGAGGAGCATGAAACGGTCTGCAAAAAAGTAGGAGCATGAAGTGATGTTGAAAAACTTGAAGAGCATGAAAAGGTGTGAAAAATATTAAGAGGTTCAAAGTTGTGAAATACATGAGGATCATGAAACGGTGTGAAAAAGTGGAGGAGCATGAAGCAGAGTTCGAAAACATGAAGAGCCTGAAAAGGTTTGAAAAATATGAAGAGCTCAAAAAGTGTCAAAAATATGAGGAGCATGAAACGATCTGAAAAATACGAGGAGCATGAAGCAGTGTTCAAAAACATGAAGAGCTTCAAAAGGTATGAAAAATATGAGAGCTTCAAAAGGTGTCAAAAATATGAGGAGCATGAAACGGTCTGAAAAATATGAGGAACATGAAGCGGTGTTCAAACACATGAAGAGCCTGAAAATGTGTGAAAATTATGAAGATCTTCAAAAGCTGTCAAAATTATGAGGAACATGAAACGTTTTGAAAAATAGGAGGAGCATGAAACGGTGTTGAAAAACATGAAGAGCCTGAAAAGGTGTGAAAAATATGAAGAGCTTCAAAATCTTTGAAAAATATGAAGAGCTTTCAAAGGTGTGAAATACATGAGGAACATGAAACTCTCTGAAAAATAGGAGGAGCCTGAAATGGTGTTCAAAAACATGAATAGACTGAAAACGTGTGAAAAATATGAAGAGCTTCAAAAGGTGTGAAAAATATGAGGAGCATGATACGGTCTGAAAAATAGGAGGAGCATGAAGCTGTGTTCAAAAACATGAAGAGCCTGAAAAGTTGTGAAAAATATGAAAGGCTTCAAAAGGTTGAAAAATATGAGGAGCATGAAACGGTCTGAACAATCGGAGGAGCATGAAGCGGTGTTGAAAAACATGAAGAGCCTGAAAATGTGTGAAAAATATGAAGAGCTTCAAAAGGTGTCAAAAATATGAGGAGCATGAAATGGTCTGAAAAATTGGAGGAGCATGAAGCGGTGTTGAAAAACATGAAGAGCCTTAAAAGGTGTGAAAAAAATGAAGAGCTTCAAAAGGTGTCAAAAATATGAGGAGCATGAAACGGTCTGAAAAATATGAGCAGCATGAAGCGGTGTTGAAAAACATGAAGAGCCTGAAAAGGTGTGAAAAATATGAAGAGCTTCAAAAGGTGTGAAATACATGAGGAGCATAAAACTCTCTGAAAAAGAGAAGGAGCATGAAGTGGTGTTCAAAAACATGAAGAGCCTGAAAAGGTGTGAAATATAGGAAGAGCTTCAAAAGGTGTGAAAAATATGAGGAGCATGATATGGTTTGAAAAATAGGATTAGCATGAAACGGTGTTCAAAAACATGAAGAGCCTGAAAAGTTGTGAAAAATATGAAAACCTTCAAAAGGTGTCAAAAATGAGATGAGCATGAAACGGCCTGAAAAATAGGACGTGCATGAAGCGGTGTTGAAAAACATGAAGAGCCTGAAAAGTAGTGAAAAATATGAAGAGCTTCAAAAGGTGTCAAAAATATGAGGAGCATGAAACGGTCTGAAAAATCGGAGGAGCATGAAGCGTTGTTGAAAAACATGAAGAGCCTGAAAAGGTGTGAGAAATATGAAGAGCTTCAAAAGGTGTGAAATACATGAGGAGCATGAAATGGGCTGAAAAATAGGAGAAGCATGAAGTGGTGTTTAAAAATATGAAGAGCTTGAAAAGGTGTGAAAAATATGAAGACCTTCAAAAGGTGTCAAAAATGAGATGAGCATGAAACGGTCTGAAAAATAGGAGGATCATGAAACGGTGTTGAAAAACATGAAGAGCCTGAAAAGATGTGAAAAATATGAAGAGCTACAAAAGGTGTCAAAATTATGAGGAGCATGATACGGTCTGAAAAATAGAAGCAGCATGAAACGGTGTTGAAACACATGAAGAGCCTGAAAACGTGTGAAAAATATGAAGAGCTTCAAAAGGTGTACAAAATATAAAGAGTTTCAAAGGTGACAAAAATGAGATGAGCAAGAAACGGTCTGAAAAATAGGAGGAGCATGAAGTGGTGGTGAAAAACATGAAGAGCCTGAAAAGGTGTGAAAAATATGAAGAGCTTCAAAATGTTTCAAAAATATGAAGAGCATGAAACGGTCTGAAAATCAGGAGGATCATGAAGTGGTGATCAAAAACATTAAGAGCCTGAAAAGGTGTGAAAAATATGAAGAGCATCAAAAGGTGTGAAATACATGAGGAGCATGAAACGGGCTGAAAAATAGGATGATGAAACGGAGTTGAAAAACATGAAGAGCCTGAAAAGATGTGAAAAATATGAAAAGCTTCAAAAAGTGTCAAAAATATGAGGAGCATGAAACGGTCTGAAAAATAGGAGGAGCATGAAGCTGTGTTCAAAAACATGAAGAGCCTGAAAAGGTGTGAAAAATATGAAGAGCTTCAAAAGGTGTCAAAAATATGAGGAGCATGAAACGGTCTGAAAAATAGGAGGAGCATGAAGCTGTGTTCAAAAACATGAAGATCTTAAAAGGGTGTGAAAAATATGAAGAGCTTCAAAAGGTGTGAAAAATATGAGGAGCATGAAACGGTCTGAAAAATAGAAGCAGCATGAAACGGTTTTGAAAAACATGAAGAGCCTGAAAACGTGTGAAAAATATGAAGGGCTTCAAAAGGTGTGAAAAACATGAAGAGCTTCAAAGGTGACAAAAATGAGATGAGCATGAAACGGTCTGAAAAATAGGAGGAGCATGAACGGAGTTGAAAAACATGAAGAGCCTGAAAAGGTGTGAAAAATATGAAGAGCTTCAAAATGTTTCAAAAATATGAAGAGCATGAAACGGTCTGAAAATCAGGAGGATCATGAAGCGGTGTTCAAAAACATGAAGATCCTGAAAAGGTGTGAAAAATATGAAGAGCTCAAAAAGTGTCAAAAATATGAGGAGCATGAAACGATCTGAAAAATACGAGGAGCATGAAGCAGTGTTCAAAAACATGAAGAGCCTGAAAAGGTGTGAAAAATATGAAGAGCTTCAAAAGGTGTGAAATATATGAGGAGAATGAAACGGTCTGAAAAATAGGAGGATCATGAAGCGGTTTTCAGAAACATGAAGAGCATGAAAAGGTGTGAAAAATATGAAGAGCTTCAAAAGGTGTGAAATACATGAAGAGCATGAAAAGCTGTGAAAAATATGAAGAGCTTCAAAAGGTGTGAAATACATGAGGAGCATGAAATGGGCTGAAAAATAGGAGAAGCATGAAGTGGTGTTTAAAAATATGAAGAGCTTGAAAAGGTGTGAAAAATATGAAGAGCTTCAAAAGGTGTCAAAAATGAGATGAGCATGAAACGGTCTGAAAAATAGGAGGATCATGAAACGGTGTTGAAAAACATGAAGAGCCTGAAAAGATGTGAAAAATATGAAGAGCTACAAAAGGTGTCAAAATTATGAGGAGCATGAAACGTTCTGAAAAATAGGAGGAGCCTCAACCTGTGTTCAAAAACATGAAGAGCCTGAAAAGTTGTGAAAAATATGAAAAGCTTCAAAAGGTGTCAAAATGAGATGAGCATGAACCCGTCTGAAAAATAGGAGGAGCATGAAGCGGTGTTGAAAGACATGAAGAGCCTGAAAAGGTGTGAGAAATATGAAGAGCTTTAAAAGGTGTCAAAAATATGAGGAGCATGAAACGGTCTGCAAAAAAGTAGGAGCATGAAGTGATGTTGAAAAACTTGAAGAGCATGAAAAGGTGTGAAAAATATTAAGAGGTTCAAAGTTGTGAAATACATGAGGATCATGAAACGGTGTGAAAAAGTGGAGGAGCATGAAGCAGAGTTCGAAAACATGAAGAGCCTGAAAAGGTTTGAAAAATATGAAGAGCTCAAAAAGTGTCAAAAATATGAGGAGCATGAAACGATCTGAAAAATACGAGGAGCATGAAGCAGTGTTCAAAAACATGAAGAGCTTCAAAAGGTATGAAAAATATGAGAGCTTCAAAAGGTGTCAAAAATATGAGGAGCATGAAACGGTCTGAAAAATATGAGGAACATGAAGCGGTGTTCAAACACATGAAGAGCCTGAAAATGTGTGAAAATTATGAAGATCTTCAAAAGCTGTCAAAATTATGAGGAACATGAAACGTTTTGAAAAATAGGAGGAGCATGAAACGGTGTTGAAAAACATGAAGAGCCTGAAAAGGTGTGAAAAATATGAAGAGCTTCAAAATCTTTGAAAAATATGAAGAGCTTTCAAAGGTGTGAAATACATGAGGAGCATGAAACTCTCTGAAAAATAGGAGGAGCCTGAAATGGTGTTCAAAAACATGAATAGACTGAAAACGTGTGAAAAATATGAAGAGCTTCAAAAGGTGTGAAAAATATGAGGAGCATGATACGGTCTGAAAAATAGGAGGAGCATGAAGCTGTGTTCAAAAACATGAAGAGCCTGAAAAGTTGTGAAAAATATGAAAGGCTTCAAAAGGTTGAAAAATATGAGGAGCATGAAACGGTCTGAAAAATCGGAGGAGCATGAAGCGGTGTTGAAAAACATGAAGAGCCTGAAAATGTGTGAAAAATATGAAGAGCTTCAAAAGGTGTCAAAAATATGAGGAGCATGAAATGGTCTGAAAAATTGGAGGAGCATGAAGCGGTGTTGAAAAACATGAAGAGCCTTAAAAGGTGTGAAAAAAATGAAGAGCTTCAAAAGGTGTCAAAAATATGAGGAGCATGAAACGGTCTGAAAAATATGAGCAGCATGAAGCGGTGTTGAAAAACATGAAGAGCCTGAAAAGGTGTGAAAAATATGAAGAGCTTCAAAAGGTGTGAAATACATGAGGAGCATAAAACTCTCTGAAAAAGAGAAGGAGCATGAAGTGGTGTTCAAAAACATGAAGAGCCTGAAAAGGTGTGAAATATAGGAAGAGCTTCAAAAGGTGTGAAAAATATGAGGAGCATGATATGGTTTGAAAAATAGGATTAGCATGAAGCGGTGTTCAAAAACATGAAGAGCCTGAAAAGTTGTGAAAAATATGAAAACCTTCAAAAGGTGTCAAAAATGAGATGAGCATGAAACGGCCTGAAAAATAGGACGTGCATGAAGCGGTGTTGAAAAACATGAAGAGCCTGAAAAGTAGTGAAAAATATGAAGAGCTTCAAAAGGTGTCAAAAATATGAGGAGCATGAAACGGTCTGAAAAATCGGAGGAGCATGAAGCGTTGTTGAAAAACATGAAGAGCCTGAAAAGGTGTGAGAAATATGAAGAGCTTCAAAATGTGTTAAAATTATGAGTAGCATGAAACGGTCTGCAAAAAAGGAGGAGCATGAAGTGGTGTTGAAAAAGATGAAGAGCCTGAAAAGGTGTTAAAAATATGAAAGCATCAAAAGGTGTCAAAATTATGAGGAGCATGAAACGGTCTGAAAAATAGGAGGAGCATGAAGCGCTGTTGAATATCAAAAAGAGCCTGAAAAGTTGTGAAAAATATGAAGAGCTTCAAAAGGTGTGAAATATATGAGGAGAATGAAACGGTCTGAAAAATAGGAGGAGCATGAAGCGGTTTGCAGAACCATGAAGAGCATGAAAAGGTGTGAAAAATATGAAGAGCTTCAAAAGATGTGAAATACATGAGGAGCATGAAACTGGCTGAAAAATAAGAGAAGCATGAAGTGCTGTGGAAAATCATGAAGAGCCTGAAAAGCTGTGAAAAATATGAAGAGCTTCAAAAGGTGTGAAATACATGAGGAGCATGAAATGGGCTGAAAAATAGGAGAAGCATGAAGTGGTGTTTAAAAATATGAAAAGCTTGAAAAGGTGTGAAAAATATGAAGACCTTCAAAAGGTGTCAAAAATGAGATGAGCATGAAACGGTCTGAAAAATAGGAGGATCATGAAACGGTGTTGAAAAACAAGAAGAGCCTGAAAAGATGTGAAAAATATGAAGAGCTACAAAAGGTGTCAAAATTATGAGGAGCATGAAACGTTCTGAAAAATAGGAGGAGCATCAACCTGTGTTCAAAAACATGAAGAGCCTGAAAAGGTGTGAAAAATATGAAAAGCTTCAAAAGGTGTCAAAAATGAGATGAGCATGAACCCGTCTGAAAAATAGGAGGAGCATGAAGCGGTGTTGAAAGACATGAAGAGCCTGAAAAGGTGTGAGAAATATGAAGAGCTTCAAAAGGTGTCAAAAATTTGAGGAGCATGAAACGGTCTGCAAAAAAGTAGGAGCATGAAGTGATGTTGAAAAACTTGAAGAGCATGAAAAGGTGTGAAAAATATTAAGAGGTTCAAAGTTGTGAAATACATGAGGATCATGAAATGGTGTGAAAAAGTGGAGGAGCATGAAGCAGAGTTCGAAAACATGAAGAGCCTGAAAAGGTTTGAAAAATATGAAGAGCTCAAAAAGTGTCAAAAATATGAGGAGCATGAAACGATCTGAAAAATACCAGGAGCATGAAGCAGTGTTCAAAAACATGAAGAGCTTCAAAAGGTATGAAAAATATGAGAGCTTCAAAAGGTGTCAAAAATATGAGGAGCATGAAACGGTCTGAAAAATATGAGGAACATGAAGCGGTGTTCAAACACATGAAGAGCCTGAAAATGTGTGAAAATTATGAAGATCTTCAAAAGCTGTCAAAATTATGAGGAGCATGAAACTCTCTGAAAAATAGGAGGAGCTTGAAACGGTGTTGAAAAACATGAAGAGCCTGAAAAGGTGTGAAAAATATGAAGAGCTTCAAAATCTTTGAAAAATATGAAGAGCTTTCAAAGGTGTGAAATACATGAGGAGCATGAAACTCTCTGAAAAATAGGAGGAGCCTGAAATGGTGTTCAAAAACATGAATAGACTGAAAACGTGTGAAAAATATGAAGAGCTTCAAAAGGTGTGAAAAATATGAGGAGCATGATACGGTCTGAAAAATAGGAGGAGCATGAAGCTGTGTTCAAAAACATGAAGAGCCTGAAAAGTTGTGAAAAATATGAAAGGCTTCAAAAGGTGTGAAAAATATGAGGAGCATGAAACTGTCTGAAAAATCGGAGGAGCATGAAGCGGTGTTGAAAAACATGAAGAGCCTGAAAATGTGTGAAAAATATGAAGAGCTTCAAACGGTGTCAAAAATATGAGGAGCATGAAATGGTCTGAAAAATTGGAGGAGCATGAAGCGGTGTTGAAAAACATGAAGAGCCTTAAAAGGTGTGAAAAAAATGAAGAGCTTCAAAAGGTGTCAAAAATATGAGGAGCATGAAACGGTCTGAAAAATATGAGCAGCATGAAGCGGTGTTGAAAAACATGAAGAGCCTGAAAAGGTGTGAAATATATGAAGAGCTTCAAAAGGTTTGAAAAATATGAGGAGCATGATATGGTTTGAAAAATAGGATTAGCATAAAGCGGTGTTCAAAAACATGAAGAGCCTGAAAAGTTGTGAAAAATATGAAAACCTTCAAAGCTGTCAAAAATGAGATGAGCATGAAACGGTCTGAAAAATAGGACGTGCATGAAGCGGTGTTGAAAAACATGAAGAGCCTGAAAAGTAGTGAAAAATATGAAGAGCTTCAAAAGGTGTCAAAAAACAGAGGAGCATGAAACGGTCTGAACAATAGGAGAAGCATGAAGCGGTGTTCAAAAACATGAAGAGCCTGAAAAGTTGTGAAAAATATGAAAACCTTCAAAGGTGTCAAAAATGAGATGAGCATGAAACGGTCTGAAAAATAGGACGTGCATGAAGTGGTGTTGAAAAACATGAAGAGCCTGAAAAGTAGTGAAAAATATGAAGAGCTTCAAAAGGTGTCAAAAATATGAGGAGCATGAAACATTCTGAACAATAGGAGAAGCATGAAGCGGTGTTCAAAAACATGAAGAGCCTGAAAAGGGGTGAAAAATATGAAGAGCTTCAAAAGGTGTCAAAAATATGAGGAGCATGAAACGGTCTGAAAAATCGGAGGAGCATGAAGCGTTGTTGAAAAACATGAAGAGCCTGAAAAGGTGTGAGAAATATGAAGAGCTTCAAAAGGTGTTAAAAGTATGAGTAGCATGAAACGGTCTGCAAAAAAGGAGGAGCATGAAGTGGTGTTGAAAAAGATGAAGAGCCTGAAAAGGTGTTAAAAATATGAAAGCATCAAAAGGTGTCAAAATTATGAGGAGCATGAAACGGTCTGAAAAATAGGAGGAGCATGAAGCGCTGTTGAATATCATAAAGAGCCTGAAAAGTTGTGAAAAATATGAAGAGCTTCAAAAGATGAGAAAAACATGAAGAGCTTCAAAAGGTGTCAAAATGAGATGAGCATGAAAAGGTCTGAAAAATAGGAGGAGCATGAAGTCGTGTTGAATAAAAGGAAAAGTCTGAAAAAGTGTGAAATATATGAAGAGCTTCAAAAGGTGTCAAAAATATGAGGAGAATGAAACGGTCTGAAAAATAGGAGGAGCATGAAGCGATGTTGAAAAACATGAATTGTCTGAAAACGTGTGGAAAATATGAAGAGATTCATAAATGTGAAAAATATGAAGAGCTTCAAAAGGTGTGAAAAATCTGAAGAGCTTCAAAAGGTGTCAAAAAAGAGATGAGCATGAAACGGTCTGAAAAATAGGAGGAGCATGAAGCGGTGTTGAAAATCATTAAGAGCCTGAAAAGGTGTGAAAAATATGAAGAGCTTCAAAAGGTATCAAAAATATGAGGAGCATGAAACAATCTGAAAAATAGGAGGAGCATGAAGCGGTGTTCAAAAAAATGAAGAGCCTGAAAAGGTGTGAAATATATGAAGAGCTTCAAAAGGTGTCAAAAATATGAGGAGCATGAAACGGTCTGAAAAATAGGAGGAACATGAAGCGGTGTTCAAAAACATGAAAAGCTTGAAAAGGTGTGAAAAATATGAACAGCTTCAAAAGGTGTCAAAAATATGAGGAGCATGAAACGTTCTGAAAAATAGGACGAGCATGAAGCAGTGATAAAAAACATGAAGTGCCTGAAAAGGTGTGAAATATATGAAGAGTTCCTAAAGGTGTCAAAAATATGAGGAGCACCAAACGGTCTCAAAAATAGGAGGAGCATGAAGTGGTGTTGAAAAACATGAAGAGCCTGAAAAGGTGTGAAAAATATGAAGAGCTTCAAAAGGTGTCAAAAATGAGATGAGCATGAAACGGTCTGAAAAATAGGAGGAGCATGAGCGGTGTTGAAAAACATGAAGAGTGTGAAAACGTGTGAAAAAATGAAGAGCTTCAAAAATATTAAAAATATGAAGAGCTTCAAAAGTTTTGAAAAATATGAAGAGATTAAAAAGTTGTCAAAAATGAGATGAGGATGAAAGGGTCTGAAAAATAGGAGGAGCATGAAGCTGTGTTCAAAAACATGAAGATCTTAAAAGGGTGTGAAAAATATGAAGAGCTTCAAAAGGTGTGAAAAATATGAGGAGCATGAAACGGTCTGAAAAATAGAAGCAGCATGAAACGGTTTTGAAAAACATGAAGAGCCTGAAAACTTGTGAAAAATATGAAGAGCTTTAAAAGGTGTGAAAAATATGAAGAGCTTCAAAGGTGACAAAAATGAGAAGAGCATGAAACGGTCTGAAAAATAGGAGGAGCATGAAGTGGTGGAGAAAAACATGAAGAGCCTGAAAAGGTGTGAAAAATATGAAGAGCTTCAAAATGTTTCAAAAATATGAAGAGCATGAAACGGTCTGAAAATCAGGAGGATCATGAAGCGGTGTTCAAAAACATGAAGAGCCTGAAAAGGTGTGAAAAATATGAAGAGCTCAAAAAGTGTCAAAAATATGATGAGCATGAAACGATCTGAAAAATAGAAGGAGCATGAAACGGTGATCAAAACATGAAGAGCCTGAAAAGTTGTGAAAAATATGAAAAGCTTCAAAAGGTGTCAAAAATATGAGGAGCATGAAACGGTCTGAAAAATAGGAGGAACATGAAGCGGTGTTCAAACACATGAAGAGCCTGAAAATGTGTGAAAATTATGAAGATCTTCAAAAGGTGTCAAAATTATGAGGAACATGAAACGGTTTGAAAAATAGGAGGAGCATGAAACGGTGTTGAAAAACATGAAGAGCCTGAAAAGGTGTGAAAAATATGAAGAGCTTCAAAATCTTTGAAAAATATGAAGAGCTTTCAACGGTGTGAAATACATGAGGAGCATGAAACTCTCTGAAAAATAGGAGGAGCCTGAAATGGTGTTCAAAAACATGAATAGACTGAAAACGTGTGAAAAATATGAAGAGCTTCAAAAGGTGTCAAAAATATGAGGAGCATGAAACGGTCTGAAAAATAGGAGGAGCATGAAGCTGTGTCGAAAAACATGAAGAGCCTGAAAATGTGTGAAAAATATGAAGAGCTTCAAAAGGTGTGAAATACATGAGGAGCATGAAACTCTGTGAAAAATAGGAGGAGCATGAAGCGATGTTCAAAAACATGAAGAGCCTGAAAATGTGTGAAAAATATGAAGAGCTTCAAAAGGTGTCAAAAATATGAGGAGAATGAAACGGTCTGAAAAATAGGAGGAGCATGAAGCTGTGTCGAAAAACATGAAGAGCCTGAAAATGTGTGAAAAATATGAAGAGCTTCAAAAGGTGTCAAAAATATGAGGAGAATGAAACGGTCTGAAAAATAGGAGGAGCATGAAGCTGTGTCGAAAAACATGAAGAGCCTGAAAAGGTGTGAAAAATATGAAGAGCTTCAAAAGGTGTCAAAAATATGAGGAGCATGAAACGTTCTGAAAAATAGGACGAGCATGAAGCAGAGATAAAAAACATGAAGTGCCTGAAAAGGTGTGAAAAATATGAAGAGTTCCTAAAGGTGTCAAAAATATGCGGAGCACCAAACGGTCTCAAAAATAGGAGGAGCATGAAGTGGTGTTGAAAAATATGAAGAGCCTGAAAATGAGTGAAAAATATGAAGAGCTTCAAAAAGTGTCAAAAATATGAGGAGCATGATACGGTTTGAAAAATAGGAGGAGCATGAAGCGGTGTTGAAAAACATGAAGAGTGTGAAAACGTGTGAAAATATGAAGAGCTTCAAAAATATTAAAAATATGAAGAGCTTCAAAAGTTTTGAAAAATATGAAGAGTTTAAAAAGGTGTCAAAAATGAGATGAGCATGAAACGGTCTGAAAAATAGGAGGAGCATGAGCGGTGTTGAAAATCATGAAGAGCCTGAAAAGGTGTGAAAAATATGAAGAGCTTCAAAAGGTGTGAAATACATGAGGAGCATGAAACTCTCTGAAAAATAGGAGGAGCATGAAGCGATGTTCAAAAACATGAAGAGCCTGAAAATGTGTGAAAAATATGAAGAGCTTCAAAAGGTGTCAATATTGAGATGAGCATGAAACGGTCGGAAAAATAGGAAGAGCATGAAGCGGTTTTGAAAAACATTAAGAGCTGAAAACGTGTGAAAAATATGAAGAGCATCAAAAGGTGTCAAAAATGAGATGAGCATGAAACGGTCTGAAAAATAGGAAGAGCATGAAGCGGTGTTGAAAAACATTAAGAGCTGAAAACGTGTGAAAAATATGAAGAGCTTCAAAAGGTGTCAAAAATATGAGGAGCATGAAACGGTCTGAAAAATAGGAGGAGCATGAAACGGTGACCAAAAACATGAAGAGCTTGAAAAGGTGTGAAAAATATGAAGAGCTTCAAAAGCTGTGAAATACATGAGGAGCATGAAACGGTCTGAAAAATAGGAGAAGCATGAAGTGGTGTGGAAAAATATGAAGAGCCTGAAAATGTGTGAAAAATATGAAAAGCTTCAAAAGGTGTCAAAAATGAGATGAGCATGAAACGGTCTGAAAAATAGGAGGATCATGAAATGGTGTTGAAAAACATGAAGAGCCTGAAAAGATGTGAAAAATATGAAAAGCTTCAAAAAGTGTCAAAAATATGAGGAGCATGAAACGGTCTGAAAAATAGGAGGAGCATGAAGCTGTGTTCAAAAATATGAAGAGCCTGAAAAGGTGTGAAAAATATGAAGAGCTTCAAAAGTTGTCAAAAATATGAGAAGCATGAAACGGTCTGAAAAATAGGAGGAGCATGAAGCTGTGTTCAAAAACATGAAGATCTTAAAAGGGTGTGAAAATATGAAGAGCTTCAAAAGGTGTGAAAAATATGAGGAGCATGAAACGGTCTGAAAAATAGAAGCAGCATGAAACGGTTTTGAAAAACATGAAGAGCCTGAAAACTTGTGAAAAATATGAAGAGCTTTAAAAGTTGTGAAAAATATGAAGAGCTTCAAAGGTGACAAAAATGAGAAGAGCATGAAACGGTCTGAAAAATAGGAGGAGCATGAAGTGGTGGAGAAAAACTTGAAGAGCCTGAAAAGGTGTGAAAAATATGAAGAGCTTCAAAATGTTTCAAAAATATGAAGAGCATGAAACGGTCTGAAAATCAGGAGGATCATGAAGCGGTGTTCAAAAACATGAAGAGCCTGAAAAGGTGTGAAAAATATGAAGAGCTCAAAAAGTGTCAAAAATATGATGAGCATGAAACGATCTGAAAAATAGAAGGAGCATGAAACGGTGATCAAAAACATGAAGAGCCTGAAAAGGTGTGGAAAATATGAAGAGCTTCAAAAGCTGTGAAAGACATGAGGAGCATGAAACTCTCTGAAAAATAGGAGGAGCATGAAGCGGTGTTCAAAAACATGAAGAGTCTGAAAAGTTGTGAAAAATATGAAAAGCTTCAAAAGGTGTCAAAAATGAGATGAGCATTAAACGGTCTGAAAAATAGGAATAACTTGAAACGGTGTTGAAAATCATGAAGAGCCTGAAAAACTGTGAAAAATATAAAGAGCTTCAAAAGGTGTCAAAAATATGAGGAGCATGAAACGGTCTGATATATAGGAGGAGCATGAAGCTGTGTTCCAAAACATGAAGATCCTGAAAAGGTGTGAAAAATATGAAGAGCTTCTAAAGGTGTCAAAAATATGAGAAGCATAAACGGTCTGAAAAATAGGAGTAGCATGAAGCGGTTATCAAAAACATGAAGAGCCTGAAAAGGTGTGAAAAATATGAAGAGCTCAAAAAGTGTCAAAAATATGAGGATCATGAAACGGTGTGAAAAATTGGAGGAGCATGAAGCAGTGTTCAAAAACATGAAGAGCCTGAAAAGGTGTGAAAAATATGAAGAGCTCAAAAAGGTGTCAAAAATATGAGGAGCATGAAACGGTCTGAAAAATAGGAGGAGCATGAAGCTGTGTTCAAAAACATGAATAGCCTGAAAAGGTGTGAAAAATATGAAGAGCTTCAAAAGTTGTCAAAAATATGAGGAGCATGAAACGGTCTGAAAAATAGGAGGAGCATGAAGCTGTGTTCAAAAACATGAAGATCTTAAAAGGGTGTGAAAATATGAAGAGCTTCAAAAGGTGTGAAAAATATGAGGAGCATGAAACGGTCTGAAAAATAGAAGCAGCATGAAACGGTTTTGAAAAACATGAAGAGCCTGAAAACTTGTGAAAAATATGAAGAGCTTTAAAAGTTGTGAAAAATATGAAGAGCTTCAAAGGTGACAAAAATGAGAAGAGCATGAAACGGTCTGAAAAATAGGAGGAGCATGAAGTGGTGGAGAAAAACATGAAGAGCCTGAAAAGGTGTGAAAAATATGAAGAGCTTCAAAATGTTTCAAAAATATGAAGAGCATGAAACGGTCTGAAAATCAGGAGGATCATGAAGCGGTGTTCAAAAACATGAAGAGCCTGAAAAGGTGTGAAAAATATGAAGAGCTCAAAAAGTGTCAAAAATATGATGAGCATGAAACGATCTGAAAAATAGAAGGAGCATGAAACGGTGATCAAAAACATGAAGAGCCTGAAAAGGTGTGGAAAATATGAAGAGCTTCAAAAGCTGTGAAAGACATGAGGAGCATGAAACTCTCTGAAAAATAGGAGGAGCATGAAGCGGTGTTCAAAAACATGAAGAGTCTGAAAAGTTGTGAAAAATATGAAAAGCTTCAAAAGGTGTCAAAAATGAGATGAGCATTAAACGGTCTGAAAAATAGGAATAACTTGAAACGGTGTTGAAAATCATGAAGAGCCTGAAAAACTGTGAAAAATATAAAGAGCTTCAAAAGGTGTCAAAAATATGAGGAGCATGAAACGGTCTGATATATAGGAGGAGCATGAAGCTGTGTTCCAAAACATGAAGATCCTGAAAAGGTGTGAAAAATATGAAGAGCTTCTAAAGGTGTCAAAAATATGAGAAGCATAAACGGTCTGAAAAATAGGAGTAGCATGAAGCGGTTATCAAAAACATGAAGAGCCTGAAAAGGTGTGAAAAATATGAAGAGCTCAAAAAGTGTCAAAAATATGAGGATCATGAAACGGTGTGAAAAATTGGAGGAGCATGAAGCAGTGTTCAAAAACATGAAGAGCCTGAAAAGGTGTGAAAAATATGAAGAGCTTCAAAAGGTGTCAAAAATATGAGGAGCATGAAACGGTCTGAAAAATAGGAGTAGCATGAAGCGGTGTTCGAAAACATGAAGAGCCTGAAAAGGTTTGAAAAATATGAAGAGCTCAAAAAGTGTCAAAAATAAGAGGAGCATGAAACGATCTGAAAAATACGAGGAGCATGAAGCAGTGTTCAAAAACATGAAGAGCTTCAAAAGGTATGAAAAATATGAGAGCTTCAAAAGGTGTCAAAAATATGAGGAGCATGAAACGGTCTGAAAAATAGGAGGAACATGAAGCGGTGTTCAAACACATGAAGAGCCTGAAAATGTGTGAAAATTATGAAGATCTTCAAAAGGTGTCAAAATTATGAGGAACATGAAACGGTTTGAAAAATAGGAGGAGCATGAAACGGTGTTGAAAAACATGAAGAGCCTGAAAAGGTGTGAAAAATATGAAGAGCTTCAAAATCTTTGAAAAATATGAAGAGCTTTCAAAGGTGTGAAATACATGAGGAGCATGAAACACTCTGAAAAATAGGAGGAGCCTGAAAGGGTGTTCAAAAACATGAATAGACTGAAAACGTGTGAAAAATATGAAGAGCTTCAAAAGGTGTCAAAAATATGAGGAGCATGAAACGGTCTGAAAAATATGAGCAGCATGAAGTGGTGTTGAAAAACATGAAGAGCCTTAAAAGGTGTGAAAAAATTGAAGAGCTTCAAAAGGTGTCAAAAATATGAGAAGCATAAACGGTCTGAAAAATAGGAGTAGCATGAAGCGGTTATCAAAAACATGAAGAGCCTGAAAAGGTGTGAAAAATATGAAGAGCTCAAAAAGTGTCAAAAATATGAGGATCATGAAACGGTGTGAAAAATTGGAGGAGCATGAAGCAGTGTTCAAAAACATGAAGAGCCTGAAAAGGTGTGAAAAATATGAAGAGCTTAAAAAGGTGTCAAAAATATGAGGAGCATGAAACGGTCTGAAAAATAGGAGGAGCATGAAGCTGTGTTCAAAAATATGAAGAGCCTGAAAAGGTGTGAAAAATATGAAGAGCTTCAAAAGTTGTCAAAAATATGAGGAGCATGAAACGGTCTGAAAAATAGGAGGAGCATGAAGCTGTGTTCAAAAACATGAAGATCTTAAAAGGGTGTGAAAATATGAAGAGCTTCAAAAGGTGTGAAAAATATGAGGAGCATGAAACGGTCTGAAAAATAGAAGCAGCATGAAACGGTTTTGAAAAACATGAAGAGCCTGAAAACTTGTGAAAAATATGAAGAGCTTTAAAAGTTGTGAAAAATATGAAGAGCTTCAAAGGTGACAAAAATGAGAAGAGCATGAAACGGTCTGAAAAATAGGAGGAGCATGAAGTGGTGGAGAAAAACATGAAGAGCCTGAAAAGGTGTGAAAAATATGAAGAGCTTCAAAATGTTTCAAAAATATGAAGAGCATGAAACGGTCTGAAAATCAGGAGGATCATGAAGCGGTGTTCAAAAACATGAAGAGCCTGAAAAGGTGTGAAAAATATGAAGAGCTCAAAAAGTGTCAAAAATATGATGAGCATGAAACGATCTGAAAAATAGAAGGAGCATGAAACGGTGATCAAAAACATGAAGAGCCTGAAAAGGTGTGGAAAATATGAAGAGCTTCAAAAGCTGTGAAAGACATGAGGAGCATGAAACTCTCTGAAAAATAGGAGGAGCATGAAGCGGTGTTCAAAAACATGAAGAGTCTGAAAAGTTGTGAAAAATATGAAAAGCTTCAAAAGGTGTCAAAAATGAGATGAGCATTAAACGGTCTGAAAAATAGGAATAACTTGAAACGGTGTTGAAAATCATGAAGAGCCTGAAAAACTGTGAAAAATATAAAGAGCTTCAAAAGGTGTCAAAAATATGAGGAGCATGAAACGGTCTGATATATAGGAGGAGCATGAAGCTGTGTTCCAAAACATGAAGATCCTGAAAAGGTGTGAAAAATATGAAGAGCTTCTAAAGGTGTCAAAAATATGAGAAGCATAAACGGTCTGAAAAATAGGAGTAGCATGAAGCGGTTATCAAAAACATGAAGAGCCTGAAAAGGTGTGAAAAATATGAAGAGCTCAAAAAGTGTCAAAAATATGAGGATCATGAAACGGTGTGAAAAATTGGAGGAGCATGAAGCAGTGTTCAAAAACATGAAGAGCCTGAAAAGGTGTGAAAAATATGAAGAGCTTAAAAAGGTGTCAAAAATATGAGGAGCATGAAACGGTCTGAAAAATAGGAGTAGCATGAAGCGGTGTTCGAAAACATGAAGAGCCTGAAAAGGTTTGAAAAATATGAAGAGCTCAAAAAGTGTCAAAAATAAGAGGAGCATGAAACGATCTGAAAAATACGAGGAGCATGAAGCAGTGTTCAAAAACATGAAGAGCTTCAAAAGGTATGAAAAATATGAGAGCTTCAAAAGGTGTCAAAAATATGAGGAGCATGAAACGGTCTGAAAAATAGGAGGAACATGAAGCGGTGTTCAAACACATGAAGAGCCTGAAAATGTGTGAAAATTATGAAGATCTTCAAAAGGTGTCAAAATTATGAGGAACATGAAACGGTTTGAAAAATAGGAGGAGCATGAAACGGTGTTGAAAAACATGAAGAGCCTGAAAAGGTGTGAAAAATATGAAGAGCTTCAAAATCTTTGAAAAATATGAAGAGCTTTCAAAGGTGTGAAATACATGAGGAGCATGAAACACTCTGAAAAATAGGAGGAGCCTGAAAGGGTGTTCAAAAACATGAATAGACTGAAAACGTGTGAAAAATATGAAGAGCTTCAAAAGGTGTCAAAAATATGAGGAGCATGAAACGGTCTGAAAAATATGAGCAGCATGAAGTGGTGTTGAAAAACATGAAGAGCCTTAAAAGGTGTGAAAAAATTGAAGAGCTTCAAAAGGTGTCAAAAATATGAGAAGCATAAACGGTCTGAAAAATAGGAGTAGCATGAAGCGGTTATCAAAAACATGAAGAGCCTGAAAAGGTGTGAAAAATATGAAGAGCTCAAAAAGTGTCAAAAATATGAGGATCATGAAACGGTGTGAAAAATTGGAGGAGCATGAAGCAGTGTTCAAAAACATGAAGAGCCTGAAAAGGTGTGAAAAATATGAAGAGCTTAAAAAGGTGTCAAAAATATGAGGAGCATGAAACGGTCTGAAAAATAGGAGGAGCATGAAGCTGTGTTCAAAAATATGAAGAGCCTGAAAAGGTGTGAAAAATATGAAGAGCTTCAAAAGTTGTCAAAAATATGAGGAGCATGAAACGGTCTGAAAAATAGGAGGAGCATGAAGCTGTGTTCAAAAACATGAAGATCTTAAAAGGGTGTGAAAATATGAAGAGCTTCAAAAGGTGTGAAAAATATGAGGAGCATGAAACGGTCTGAAAAATAGAAGCAGCATGAAACGGTTTTGAAAAACATGAAGAGCCTGAAAACTTGTGAAAAATATGAAGAGCTTTAAAAGTTGTGAAAAATATGAAGAGCTTCAAAGGTGACAAAAATGAGAAGAGCATGAAACGGTCTGAAAAATAGGAGGAGCATGAAGTGGTGGAGAAAAACATGAAGAGCCTGAAAAGGTGTGAAAAATATGAAGAGCTTCAAAATGTTTCAAAAATATGAAGAGCATGAAACGGTCTGAAAATCAGGAGGATCATGAAGCGGTGTTCAAAAACATGAAGAGCCTGAAAAGGTGTGAAAAATATGAAGAGCTCAAAAAGTGTCAAAAATATGATGAGCATGAAACGATCTGAAAAATAGAAGGAGCATGAAACGGTGATCAAAAACATGAAGAGCCTGAAAAGGTGTGGAAAATATGAAGAGCTTCAAAAGCTGTGAAAGACATGAGGAGCATGAAACTCTCTGAAAAATAGGAGGAGCATGAAGCGGTGTTCAAAAACATGAAGAGTCTGAAAAGTTGTGAAAAATATGAAAAGCTTCAAAAGGTGTCAAAAATGAGATGAGCATTAAACGGTCTGAAAAATAGGAATAACTTGAAACGGTGTTGAAAATCATGAAGAGCCTGAAAAACTGTGAAAAATATAAAGAGCTTCAAAAGGTGTCAAAAATATGAGGAGCATGAAACGGTCTGATATATAGGAGGAGCATGAAGCTGTGTTCCAAAACATGAAGATCCTGAAAAGGTGTGAAAAATATGAAGAGCTTCTAAAGGTGTCAAAAATATGAGAAGCATAAACGGTCTGAAAAATAGGAGTAGCATGAAGCGGTTATCAAAAACATGAAGAGCCTGAAAAGGTGTGAAAAATATGAAGAGCTCAAAAAGTGTCAAAAATATGAGGATCATGAAACGGTGTGAAAAATTGGAGGAGCATGAAGCAGTGTTCAAAAACATGAAGAGCCTGAAAAGGTGTGAAAAATATGAAGAGCTTAAAAAGGTGTCAAAAATATGAGGAGCATGAAACGGTCTGAAAAATAGGAGTAGCATGAAGCGGTGTTCGAAAACATGAAGAGCCTGAAAAGGTTTGAAAAATATGAAGAGCTCAAAAAGTGTCAAAAATAAGAGGAGCATGAAACGATCTGAAAAATACGAGGAGCATGAAGCAGTGTTCAAAAACATGAAGAGCTTCAAAAGGTATGAAAAATATGAGAGCTTCAAAAGGTGTCAAAAATATGAGGAGCATGAAACGGTCTGAAAAATAGGAGGAACATGAAGCGGTGTTCAAACACATGAAGAGCCTGAAAATGTGTGAAAATTATGAAGATCTTCAAAAGGTGTCAAAATTATGAGTAACATGAAACGGTTTGAAAAATAGGAGGAGCATGAAACGGTGTTGAAAAACATGAAGAGCCTGAAAAGGTGTGAAAAATATGAAGAGCTTCAAAATCTTTGAAAAATATGAAGAGCTTTCAAAGGTGTGAAATACATGAGGAGCATGAAACACTCTGAAAAATAGAAGGAGCCTGAAAGGGTGTTCAAAAACATGAATAGACTGAAAACGTGTGAAAAATATGAAGAGCTTCAAAAGGTGTCAAAAATATGAGGAGCATGAAACGGTCTGAAAAATATGAGCAGCATGAAGCGGTGTTGAAAAACATGAAGAGCCTTAAAAGGTGTGAAAAAATTGAAGAGCTTCAAAAGGTGTCAAAAATATGAGAAGCATAAACGGTCTGAAAAATAGGAGTAGCATGAAGCGGTGTTGAAAAACATGAAGAGCCTGAAAAGGTGTGAAAAATATGAAGAGCTCAAAAAGTGTCAAAAATATGAGGATCATGAAACGGTGTGAAAAATTGGAGGAGCATGAAGCAGTGTTCAAAAACATGAAGAGCCTGAAAAGGTGTGAAAAATATGAAGAGCTTAAAAAGGTGTCAAAAATATGAGGAGCATGAAACGGTCTGAAAAATAGGAGGAGCATGAAGCTGTGTTCAAAAATATGAAGAGCCTGAAAAGGTGTGAAAAATATGAAGAGCTTCAAAAGTTGTCAAAAATATGAGGAGCATGAAACGGTCTGAAAAATAGGAGGAGCATGAAGCTGTGTTCAAAAACATGAAGATCTTAAAAGGGTGTGAAAATATGAAGAGCTTCAAAAGGTGTGAAAAATATGAGGAGCATGAAACGGTCTGAAAAATAGAAGCAGCATGAAACGGTTTTGAAAAACATGAAGAGCCTGAAAACTTGTGAAAAATATGAAGAGCTTTAAAAGTTGTGAAAAATATGAAGAGCTTCAAAGGTGACAAAAATGAGAAGAGCATGAAACGGTCTGAAAAATAGGAGGAGCATGAAGTGGTGGAGAAAAACATGAAGAGCCTGAAAAGGTGTGAAAAATATGAAGAGCTTCAAAATGTTTCAAAAATATGAAGAGCATGAAACGGTCTGAAAATCAGGAGGATCATGAAGCGGTGTTCAAAAACATGAAGAGCCTGAAAAGGTGTGAAAAATATGAAGAGCTCAAAAAGTGTCAAAAATATGATGAGCATGAAACGATCTGAAAAATAGAAGGAGCATGAAACGGTGATCAAAAACATGAAGAGCCTGAAAAGGTGTGGAAAATATGAAGAGCTTCAAAAGCTGTGAAAGACATGAGGAGCATGAAACTCTCTGAAAAATAGGAGGAGCATGAAGCGGTGTTCAAAAACATGAAGAGTCTGAAAAGTTGTGAAAAATATGAAAAGCTTCAAAAGGTGTCAAAAATGAGATGAGCATTAAACGGTCTGAAAAATAGGAATAACTTGAAACGGTGTTGAAAATCATGAAGAGCCTGAAAAACTGTGAAAAATATAAAGAGCTTCAAAAGGTGTCAAAAATATGAGGAGCATGAAACGGTCTGATATATAGGAGGAGCATGAAGCTGTGTTCCAAATCATGAAGATCCTGAAAAGGTGTGAAAAATATGAAGAGCTTCTAAAGGTGTCAAAAATATGAGAAGCATAAACGGTCTGAAAAATAGGAGTAGCATGAAGCGGTTATCAAAAACATGAAGAGCCTGAAAAGGTGTGAAAAATATGAAGAGCTCAAAAAGTGTCAAAAATATGAAGATCATGAAACGGTGTGAAAAATTGGAGGAGCATGAAGCAGTGTTCAAAAACATGAAGAGCCTGAAAAGGTGTGAAAATATGAAGAGCTTAAAAAGGTGTCAAAAATATGAGGAGCATGAAACGGTCTGAAAAATAGGAGTAGCATGAAGCGGTGTTCGAAAACATGAAGAGCCTGAAAAGGTTTGAAAAATATGAAGAGCTCAAAAAGTGTCAAAAATAAGAGGAGCATGAAACGATCTGAAAAATACGAGGAGCATGAAGCAGTGTTCAAAAACATGAAGAGCTTCAAAAGGTATGAAAAATATGAGAGCTTCAAAAGGTGTCAAAAATATGAGGAGCATGAAACGGTCTGAAAAATAGGAGGAACATGAAGCGGTGTTCAAACACATGAAGAGCCTGAAAATGTGTGAAAATTATGAAGATCTTCAAAAGGTGTCAAAATTATGAGGAACATGAAACGGTTTGAAAAATAGGAGGAGCATGAAACGGTGTTGAAAAACATGAAGAGCCTGAAAAGGTGTGAAAAATATGAAGAGCTTCAAAAGGTGTGAAATACATGAGGAGCATGAAACTCTCTGAAAAATAGGAGGAGCATGAAGCGATGTTCAAAAACATGAAGAGCCTGAAAATGTGTGAAAAATATGAAGAGCTTCAAAAGGTGTCAAACTTGAGATGAGCATGAAACCGTCAGAAAAATAGGAAGAGCATGAAGCGGTGTTGAAAAACATTAAGAGCTGAAAACGTGTGAAAAATATGAAGAGCTTTAAAAGGTGTGAAAAATATGAAGAGCTTCAAAGGTGACACAAATGAGATGAGCATGAAACGGTCTGAATAATATGAGGAGCATGAAGTGGTGGAGAAAACAATAAAGAGCCTGAAAAGGTGTGAAAAATGTGAAGAGCTTCAAAATGTTTCAATAATATGAAGAGCATGAAACGGACTGAAAATCAGGAAGATCATAAAGCTGGGTTCAAAAACATGAAGAGCTTCAAAAGGTATGAAAAATATGAGAGCTTCAAAAGGTGTCAAAAATGAGGAGCATGAAACGGTCTGAAAAATAGGAGGAACAAGAAGCGGTGTTCAAACACATGAAGAGCCTGAAAATGTGTGAAAATTATGAAGATCTTCAAAAGGTGTCAAAATTATGAGGAACATGAAACGGTTTGAAAAATAGGAGGAGCATGAAACGGTGTTGAAAAACATGAAGAGCCTGAAAAGGTGTGAAAAATATGAAGAGCTTCAAAATCTTTGAAAAATATGAAGAGCTTTCAAAGGTGTGAAATACATGAGGAGCATGAAACTCTCTGAAAAATAGGAGGAGCCTGAAATGGTGTTCAAAAACATGAATAGACTGAAAACGTGTGAAAAATATGAAGAGCTTCAAAAGGTGTGAAAAATATGAGGAGCATGATACGGTCTGAAAAATAGGAGGAGCATGAAGCTGTGTTCAAAAACATGAAGAGCCTGAAAAGTTGTGAAAAATATCAAAAGCTTCAAAAGGTGTCAAAAATGAGATGAGCATGAAACGGTCTGAAAAATAGGAGTAGCATGAAGCGGTTATCAAAAACATGAAGAGCCTGAAAAGGTGTGAAAAATATGAAGAGCTCAAAAAGTGTCAAAAATATGAAGATCATGAAACGGTGTGAAAAATTGGAGGAGCATGAAGCAGTGTTCAAAAACATGAAGAGCCTGAAAAGGTGTGAAAATATGAAGAGCTTAAAAAGGTGTCAAAAATATGAGGAGCATGAAACGGTCTGAAAAATAGGAGTAGCATGAAGCGGTGTTCGAAAACATGAAGAGCCTGAAAAGGTTTGAAAAATATGAAGAGCTCAAAAAGTGTCAAAAATAAGAGGAGCATGAAACGATCTGAAAAATACGAGGAGCATGAAGCAGTGTTCAAAAACATGAAGAGCTTCAAAAGGTATGAAAAATATGAGAGCTTCAAAAGGTGTCAAAAATATGAGGAGCATGAAACGGTCTGAAAAATAGGAGGAACATGAAGCGGTGTTCAAACACATGAAGAGCCTGAAAATGTGTGAAAATTATGAAGATCTTCAAAAGGTGTCAAAATTATGAGGAACATGAAACGGTTTGAAAAATAGGAGGAGCATGAAACGGTGTTGAAAAACATGAAGAGCCTGAAAAGGTGTGAAAAATATGAAGAGCTTCAAAAGGTGTGAAATACATGAGGAGCATGAAACTCTCTGAAAAATAGGAGGAGCATGAAGCGATGTTCAAAAACATGAAGAGCCTGAAAATGTGTGAAAAATATGAAGAGCTTCAAAAGGTGTCAAACTTGAGATGAGCATGAAACCGTCAGAAAAATAGGAAGAGCATGAAGCGGTGTTGAAAAACATTAAGAGCTGAAAACGTGTGAAAAATATGAAGAGCTTTAAAAGGTGTGAAAAATATGAAGAGCTTCAAAGGTGACACAAATGAGATGAGCATGAAACGGTCTGAATAATATGAGGAGCATGAAGTGGTGGAGAAAACAATAAAGAGCCTGAAAAGGTGTGAAAAATGTGAAGAGCTTCAAAATGTTTCAATAATATGAAGAGCATGAAACGGACTGAAAATCAGGAAGATCATAAAGCTGGGTTCAAAAACATGAAGAGCTTCAAAAGGTATGAAAAATATGAGAGCTTCAAAAGGTGTCAAAAATGAGGAGCATGAAACGGTCTGAAAAATAGGAGGAACAAGAAGCGGTGTTCAAACACATGAAGAGCCTGAAAATGTGTGAAAATTATGAAGATCTTCAAAAGGTGTCAAAATTATGAGGAACATGAAACGGTTTGAAAAATAGGAGGAGCATGAAACGGTGTTGAAAAACATGAAGAGCCTGAAAAGGTGTGAAAAATATGAAGAGCTTCAAAATCTTTGAAAAATATGAAGAGCTTTCAAAGGTGTGAAATACATGAGGAGCATGAAACTCTCTGAAAAATAGGAGGAGCCTGAAATGTTGTTCAAAAACATGAATAGACTGAAAACGTGTGAAAAATATGAAGAGCTTCAAAAGGTGTGAAAAATATGAGGAGCATGATACGGTCTGAAAAATAGGAGGAGCATGAAGCTGTGTTCAAAAACATGAAGAGCCTGAAAAGTTGTGAAAAATATCAAAAGCTTCAAAAGGTGTCAAAAATGAGATGAGCATGAAACGGTCTGAAAAATAGGAGGAGCATGAAGCGATGTTCAAAAACATGAAGAGCCTGAAACGTTGTGAAAAATATGAAAGGCTTCAAAAGGTGTGAAAAATATGAGGAGCATGAAACGGTCTGAAAAATCGGAGGAGCATGAAGCGGTGTTGAAAAATATGAAGAGCCTGAAAATGTGTGAAAAATATGAAGAGCTTTAAAAGGTGTCAAAAATGAGATGAGCATGAAACGGTCTGAAAAATAGGACGTGCATGAAGCGGTGTTGAAAAACATGAAGAGCCTGAAAAGTTGTGAAATATATGAAGAGCTTCAAAAGGTGTCAAAAATATGAGGAGCATGAAACGGTCTGAAAAATAGGAGAAGCATGAAGCGGTGTTCAAAAACATGAAGAGCCTGAAAAGGTGTGGAAAATATGAAGAGCTTCAAAAGCTGTGAAATACATGAGGAGCATGAAACTCTCTGAAAAATAGGAGGAGCATGAAGCGGTGTTCAAAAACATGAAGAGCCTAAAAAGTTGTGAAAAATATGAAAAGCTTCAAAAGGTGTCAAAAATGAGATGAGCATTAAAAAGTCTGAAAAATAGGAATAACATGAAACGATGTTGAAAATCATGAAGAGCCTGAAAAACTGTGAAAAATATAAAGAGCTTCAAAAGGTGTCAAAAATATGAGGAGCATGAAACGGTCTGAAAAATAGGAGGAGCATGAAGCTGTGTTCCAAAACATGAAGATCCTGAAAAGGTGTGAAAAATATGAAGAGCTTCAAAAGGTGTGAAAAATATGAGGAGCATGAAACGGACTGAAAAATTGAAGCAGCATGAAACGGTGTTGAAAAATATGAAGAGCATGAAAACGTGTGAAAAATATGAAGAGCTTCAAAAGGTGTGAAAAAAATAAAGAGCTTCAAAGGTGACAAAAATGAGATGAGCATGATACGGTCTGAAAAATAGGAGGAGCGTGAAGTGGTGGTGAAAAACATGAAGAGCCTGAAAAGGTGTGAAAAATATGAAGAGCTTCAAAATGTTTCACAAATATGAAGAGCATGAAACGGTCTGAAAAATAGGAGGAGCGTGAAGCGGTGTTCAAAAACATGAAGAGCCTGAAAAGGTGTGAAAAATATGAAGAGCTTCAAAAGGTGTCAAAAATATGAGGAGCATGAAACGGTCTGAAAAATAGGAGGAGCATGAAACGGTGATCAAAAACATGAAGAGCCTGAAAATGTGTGAAAAATATGAAGAGCTTCTAAAGGTGTCAAAAATATGAGGAGCATAAACGGTCTGAAAAATAGGAGTAGCATGAAGCGGTGTTCAAAAACATGAAGAGCCTGAAAAGGTGTGAAAAATATGAAGAGCTCAAAAAGTATCAAAAATATGAGGATCATGAAACGGTGTGAAAAATTGGAGGAGCATGAAGCAGAGTTCGAAAACATGAAGAGCCTGAAAAGGTTTGAAAAATACGAAGAGCTCAAAAAGTGTCAAAAAATGAGGAGCATGAAACGATCTGAAAAATACGAGGAGCATGAAGCAGTGTTCAAAAACATGAAGAGCTTCAAAAGGTATGAAAAATATGAGAGCTTCAAAAGGTGTCAAAAATATGAGGAGCATGAAACGGTCTGAAAAATAGGAGGCACATGAAGCGGTGTTCAAACACATGAAGAGCCTGAAAATGTGTGAAAATTATGAAGATCTTCAAAAGGTGTCAAAATTATGAGGAACATGAAACGGTTTGAAAAATAGGAGGAGCATGAAACGGTGTTGAAAAACATGAAGAGCCTGAAAAGGTGTGAAAAATATGAAGAGCTTCAAAATCTTTGAAAAATATGAAGAGCTTTCAACGGTGTGAAATACATGAGTAGCATGGAACTCTCTGAAAAATAGGAGGAGCCTGAAAGGGTGTTCAAAAACATGAATAGACTGAAAACGTGTGAAAAATATGAAGAGCTTCAAAAGGTGTCAAAAATATGAGGAGCATGAAACGGTCTGAAAAATATGAGCAGCATGAAGCGGTGTTGAAAAACATGAAGAGCCTTAAAAGGTGTGAAAAAAATGAAGAGCTTCAAAAGGTGTCAAAAATATGAGGAGCATGAAACGGTCTGAAAAATATGAGCAGCATGAAGTGGTGTTGAAAAACATGAAGAGCCTGAAAAGGTGTGAAAAATATGAAGAGCTTCAAAAGGTGTGAAATACATGAGGAGCATAAAACTCTCTGAAAAAGAGAAGGAGCATGAAGTGGTGTTCAGAAACATGAAGAGCCTGAAAAGGTGTGAAATATATGAAGAGCTTCAAAAGGTGTGAAAAATATGAGGAGCATGATATGGTTTGAAAAATAGGATTAGCGTGAAGCGGTGTTCAAAAACATGAAGAGCCTGAAAAGTTGTGAAAAATATGAAAAACTTCAAAAGGTGTCAAAAATGAGATGAGCATGAAATGGTCTGAAAAATAGGACGTGCATGAAGCGGTGTTGAAAAACATGAAGAGCCTGAAAAGTTGTGAAAAATATGAAGAGCTTCAAAAGGTGTCAAAAATATGAGGAGCATGAAACGGTCTGAAAAATAGGAGAAGCATGAAGCGTTGTTCAAAAACATGAAGAGCCTGAAAAGGTGTGAAAAACATGAAGAGCTTCAAAAGGTGTCAAAAATATGAGGAGCATGAAACGGTCTGAAAAATCGGAGGAGCATGAAGCGTTGTTGAAAAACATGAAGAGCCTGAAAAGCTGTGAGAAATATGAAGAGCTTCAAAAGGTGTTAAAAATATGAGTAGCATGAAACGGTCTGCAAAAAAGGAGGAGCATAAAGTGGTGTTGAAAAAGATGAAGAGCCTGAAAAGGTGTTAAAAATATTAAAGCTTCAAAAGGTGTCAAAATTATGAGGAGCATGAAACGGTCTGAAAAATAGGAGGAGCATGAAGCGATGTTGAAAAACATGAATTGTCTGAAAACGTGTGGAAAATATGAAGAGATTCATAAATGTGAAAAATATGAAGAGCTTCAAAAGGTGTGAAAAATATGAAGAGCTTCAAAAGGTGTCAAAATGAGATGAGCATGAAACGGTCGGAAAAATAGGAGGAGCATGAAGCAGTGTTGAAAAACATGAAGAGCCTGAAAACCTGTAAAAAATAGGAAGAGCTTCAAAAGGTGTCAAAAATGAGATGAGCATGAAACGGTCTGAAAATTAGGAGGAGCATGAAGCGGTGATGAAAATCATGAAGAGCCTGAAAAGGTGAGAAAAATATGAAGAGCTTCAAAATGTGTGAAAAATATGAGGAGCTTCAAAAGGTGTAAAAAATATGAAGAGCTTCAAAAGTGTCAAAAATTAGATGAGCATGAAAAGGTCTAAAAAATAGGAGGAGCAACAAGTACTGTTGAAAAAAATGAAGAGCCTGAAAAGGTGTGAAAAATATGAAGAGCTTCAAAATGTGTGAAAAATATGAGGAGCATGATACGGTCTGAAAAATAGGAGGAGCATGAAGCAGTGTTCAGAAACATGAAGAGCCTGAATAGGTGTGTAAAGAAATGCAAATCTTCAAAAGGTGTCAAAAATGAGAGGAGCATGAAACGGTCTGAAAATAGGAGGAGCATGAAGCTGTGTTCAAAAATATGAAGAGCCTGAAAAGGTGTGAAAAATATGAAGAGCTTCATAAGTTGTCAAAAATATGAGGAGCATGAAACGGTCTGAAAAATAGGAGGAGCATGAAGCTGTGTTCAAAAACATGAAGATCTTAAAAGGGTGTGAAAAATATGAAGAGCTTCAAAAGGTGTGAAAAATATGAGGAGCATGAAACGGTCTGAAAAATAGAAGCAGCATGAAACGGTTTTGAAAAACATGAAGAGCCTGAAAACTTGTGAAAAATATGAAGAGCTTTAAAAGGTGTGAAAAATATGAAGAGCTTCAAAGGTGACACAAATGAGATGAGCATGAAACGGTCTGAATAATATGAGGAGCATGAAGTGGTGGAGAAAACAATAAAGAGCCTGAAAAGGTGTGAAAAATATGAAGAGCTTCAAAATGTTTCAATAATATGAAGAGCATGAAACGGTCTGAAAATCAGGAAGATCATGAAGCGGTGTTCAAAAACATGAAGAGCCTGAAAAGGTGTGAAAAATATGAAGAGCTCAAAAAGTGTCAAAAATATGAGGAGCATGAAACGATCTGAAAAATACGAGGAGCATGAAGCAGTGTTCAAAAACATGAAGAGCTTCAAAAGGTATGAAAAATATGAGAGCTTCAAAAGGTGTCAAAAATGAGGAGCATGAAACGGTCTGAAAAATAGGAGGAGCATGAAACGGTGTTGAAAAACATGAAGAGCCTGAAAAGGTGTGAAAAATATGAAGAGCTTCAAAATCTTTGAAAAATATGAAGAGCTTTCAAAGGTGTGAAATACATGAGGAGCATGAAACTCTCTGAAAAATAGGAGGAGCCTGAAATGGTGTTCAAAAACATGAATAGACTGAAAACGTGTGAAAAATATGAAGAGCTTCAAAAGGTGTGAAAAATATGAGGAGCATGATACGGTCTGAAAAATAGGAGGAGCATGAAGCTGTGTTCAAAAACATGAAGAGCCTGAAAAGTTGTGAAAAATATCAAAAGCTTCAAAAGGTGTCAAAAATGAGATGAGCATGAAACGGTCTGAAAAATAGGAGGAGCATGAAGCGATGTTCAAAAACATGAAGAGCCTGAAACGTTGTGAAAAATATGAAAGGCTTCAAAAGGTGTGAAAAATATGAAGAGCATGAAACGGTCTGAAAAATCGGAGGAGCATGAAGCGGTGTTGAAAAATATGAAGAGCCTGAAAATGTGTGAAAAATATGAAGAGCTTTAAAAGGTGTCAAAAATGAGATGAGCATGAAACGGTCTGAAAAATAGGACGTGCATGAAGCGGTGTTGAAAAACATGAAGAGCCTGAAAAGTTGTGAAATATATGAAGAGCTTCAAAAGGTGTCAAAAATATGAGGAGCATGAAACGGTCTGAAAAATAGGAGAAGCATGAAGCGGTGTTCAAAAACATGAAGAGCCTGAAAAGGTGTGGAAAATATGAAGAGCTTCAAAAGCTGTGAAATACATGAGGAGCATGAAACTCTCTGAAAAATAGGAGGAGCATGAAGCGGTGTTCAAAAACATGAAGAGCCTGAAAAGTTGTGAAAAATATGAAAAGCTTCAAAAGGTGTCAAAAATGAGATGAGCATTAAAAGGTCTGAAAAATAGGAATAACATGAAACGATGTTGAAAATCATGAAGAGCCTGAAAAACTGTGAAAAATATAAAGAGCTTCAAAAGGTGTCAAAAATATGAGGAGCATGAAACGGTCTGAAAAATAGGAGGAGCATGAAGCTGTGTTCCAAAACATGAAGATCCTGAAAAGGTGTGAAAAATATGAAGAGCTTCAAAAGTTGTGAAAAATATGAGGAGCATGAAACGGACTGAAAAATTGAAGCAGCATGAAACGGTGTTGAAAAATATGAAGAGCATGAAAACGTGTGAAAAATATGAAGAGCTTCAAAAGGTGTGAAAAAAATAAAGAGCTTCAAAGGTGACAAAAATGAGATGAGCATGATACGGTCTGAAAAATAGGAGGAGCGTGAAGTGGTGGTGAAAAACATGAAGAGCCTGAAAAGGTGTGAAAAATATGAAGAGCTTCAAAAGGTGTCAAAAATATGAGGAGCATGAAACGGTCTGAAAAATAGGAGGAGCATGAAACGGTGATCAAAAACATGAAGAGCCTGAAAATGTGTGAAAAATATGAAGAGCTTCTAAAGGTGTCAAAAATATGAGGAGCATAAACGGTCTGAAAAATAGGAGTAGCATGAAGCGGTGTTCAAAAACATGAAGAGCCTGAAAAGGTGTGAAAAATATGAAGAGCTCAAAAAGTATCAAAAATATGAGGATCATGAAACGGTGTGAAAAATTGGAGGAGCATGAAGCAGAGTTCGAAAACATGAAGAGCCTGAAAAGGTTTGAAAAATACGAAGAGCTCAAAAAGTGTCAAAAAATGAGGAGCATGAAACGATCTGAAAAATACGAGGAGCATGAAGCAGTGTTCAAAAACATGAAGAGCTTCAAAAGGTATGAAAAATATGAGAGCTTCAAAAGGTGTCAAAAATATGAGGAGCATGAAAAGGTCTGAAAAATAGGAGGAACATGAAGCGGTGTTCAAACACATGAAGAGCCTGAAAATGTGTGAAAATTATGAAGATCTTCAAAAGGTGTCAAAATTATGAGGAACATGAAACGGTTTGAAAAATAGGAGGAGCATGAAACGGTGTTGAAAAACATGAAGAGCCTGAAAAGGTGTGAAAAATATGAAGAGCTTCAAAATCTTTGAAAAATATGAAGAGCTTTCAAAGGTGTGAAATACATGAGGAGCATGAAACACTCTGAAAAATAGGAGGAGCCTGAAATGGTGTTCAAAAACATGAATAGACTGAAAACGTGTGAAAAATATGAAGAGCTTCAAAAGGTGTCAAAAATATGAGGAGCATGAAACGGTCTGAAAAATATGAGCAGCATGAAGTGGTGTTGAAAAACATGAAGAGCCTTAAAAGGTGTGAAAAATATGAAGAGCTTCAAAAGGTGTGAAATACATGAGGAGCATAAAACTCTCTGAAAAAGAGAAGGAGCATGAAGTGGTGTTCAGAAACATGAAGAGCCTGAAAAGGTGTGAAATATATGAAGAGCTTCAAAAGGTGTGAAAAATATGAGGAGCATGATATGGTTTGAAAAATAGGATTAGCGTGAAGCGGTGTTCAAAAACATGAAGAGCCTGAAAAGTTGTGAAAAATATGAAAAACTTCAAAAGGTGTCAAAAATGAGATGAGCATGAAATGGTCTGAAAAATAGGACGTGCATGAAGCGGTGTTGAAAAACATGAAGAGCCTGAAAAGTTGTGAAAAATATGAAGAGCTTCAAAAGGTGTCAAAAATATGAGGAGCATGAAACGGTCTGAAAAATAGGAGAAGCATGAAGCGGTGTTCAAAAACATGAAGAGCCTGAAAAGGTGTGAAAAACATGAAGAGCTTCAAAAGGTGTCAAAAATATGAGGAGCATGAAACGGTCTGAAAAATCGGAGGAGCATGAAGCGTTGTTGAAAAACATGAAGAGCCTGAAAAGGTGTGAGAAATATGAAGAGCTTCAAAAGGTGTCAAAAATATGAGTAGCATGAAACGGTCTGCAAAAAAGGAGGAGCATGAAGTGGTGTTGAAAAAGATGAAGAGCCTGAAAAGGTGTTAAAAATATTAAAGCTTCAAAAGGTGTCAAAATTATGAGGAGCATGAAACGGTCTGAAAAATAGGAGGAGCATGAAGCGATGTTGAAAAACATGAATTGTCTGAAAACGTGTGGAAAATATGAAGACATTCATAAATGTGAAAAATATGAAGAGCTTCAAAAGGTGTGAAAAATATGAAGAGCTTCAAAAGGTGTCAAAATGAGATGAGCATGAAACGGTCGGAAAAATAGGAGGAGCATGAAGCAGTGTTGAAAAACATGAAGAGCCTGAAAACCTGTAAAAAATAGGAAGAGCTTCAAAAGGTGTCAAAAATGAGATGAGCATGAAACGGTCTGAAAATTAGGAGGAGCATGAAGCGGTGATGAAAATCATGAAGAGCCTGAAAAGGTGAGAAAAATATGAAGAGCTTCAAAATGTGTGAAAAATATGAGGAGCTTCAAAAGGTGTAAAAAATATGAAGAGCTTCAAAAGTGTCAAAAATTAGATGAGCATGAAAAGGTCTAAAAAATAGGAGGAGCAACAAGTACTGTTGAAAAAAATGAAGAGCCTGAAAAGGTGTGAAAAATATGAAGAGCTTCAAAATGTGTGAAAAATATGAGGAGCATGATACGGTCTGAAAAATAGGAGGAGCATGAAGCAGTGTTCAGAAACATGAAGAGCCTGAATAGGTGTGTAAAGAAATGCAAATCTTCAAAAGGTGTCAAAAATGAGAGGAGCATGAAACGGTCTGAAAATAGGAGGAGCATGAAGCTGTGTTCAAAAATATGAAGAGCCTGAAAAGGTGTGAAAAATATGAAGAGCTTCAAAAGTTGTCAAAAATATGAGGAGCATGAAACGGTCTGAAAAATAGGAGGAGCATGAAGCTGTGTTCAAAAACATGAAGATCTTAAAAGGGTGTGAAAAATATGAAGAGCTTCAAAAGGTGTGAAAAATATGAGGAGCATGAAACGGTCTGAAAAATAGAAGCAGCATGAAACGGTTTTGAAAAACATGAAGAGCCTGAAAACTTGTGAAAAATATGAAGAGCTTTAAAAGGTGTGAAAAATATGAAGAGCTTCAACGGTGACACAAATGAGATGAGCATGAAACGGTCTGAATAATATGAGGAGCATGAAGTGGTGGAGAAAACAATAAAGAGCCTGAAAAGGTGTGAAAAATATGAAGAGCTTCAAAATGTTTCAATAATATGAAGAGCATGAAACGGTCTGAAAATCAGGAAGATCATGAAGCGGTGTTCAAAAACATGAAGAGCCTGAAAAGGTGTGAAAAATATGAAGAGCTCAAAAAGTGTCAAAAATATGAGGAGCATGAAACGATCTGAAAAATACGAGGAGCATGAAGCAGTGTTCAAAAACATGAAGAGCTTCAAAAGGTATGAAAAATATGAGAGCTTCAAAAGGTGTCAAAAATGAGGAGCATGAAACGGTCTGAAAAATAGGAGGAACATGAAGCGGTGTTTAAACACATGAAGAGCCTGAAAATGTGTGAAAATTATGAAGATCTTCAAAAGGTGTCAAAATTATGAGGAACATGAAACGGTTTGAAAAATAGGAGGAGCATGAAACGGTGTTGAAAAACATGAAGAGCCTGAAAAGGTGTGAAAAATATGAAGAGCTTCAAAATCTTTGAAAAATATGAAGAGCTTTCAAAGGTGTGAAATACATGAGGAGCATGAAACTCTCTGAAAAATAGGAGGAGCCTGAAATGGTGTTCAAAAACATGAATAGACTGAAAACGTGTGAAAAATATGAAGAGCTTCAAAAGGTGTGAAAAATATGAGGAGCATGATACGGTCTGAAAAATAGGAGGAGCATGAAGCTGTGTTCAAAAACATGAAGAGCCTGAAAAGTTGTGAAAAATATCAAAAGCTTCAAAAGGTGTCAAAAATGAGATGAGCATGAAACGGTCTGAAAAATAGGAGGAGCATGAAGCGATGTTCAAAAACATGAAGAGCCTGAAACGTTGTGAAAAATATGAAAGGCTTCAAAAGGTGTGAAAAATATGAGGAGCATGAAACGGTCTGAAAAATCGGAGGAGCATGAAGCGGTGTTGAAAAATATGAAGAGCCTGAAAATGTGTGAAAAATATGAAGAGCTTTAAAAGGTGTCAAAAATGAGATGAGCATGAAACGGTCTGAAAAATAGGACGTGCATGAAGCGGTGTTGAAAAACATGAAGAGCCTGAAAAGTTGTGAAATATATGAAGAGCTTCAAAAGGTGTCAAAAATATGAGGAGCATGAAACGGTCTGAAAAATAGGAGAAGCATGAAGCGGTGTTCAAAAACATGAAGAGCCTGAAAAGGTGTGGAAAATATGAAGAGCTTCAAAAGCTGTGAAATACATGAGGAGCATGAAACTCTCTGAAAAATAGGAGGAGCATGAAGCGGTGTTCAAAAACATGAAGAGCCTGAAAAGTTGTGAAAAATATGAAAAGCTTCAAAAGGTGTCAAAAATGAGATGAGCATTAAAAGGTCTGAAAAATAGGAATAACATGAAACGATGTTGAAAATCATGAAGAGCCTGAAAAACTGTGAAAAATATAAAGAGCTTCAAAAGGTGTCAAAAATATGAGGAGCATGAAACGGTCTGAAAAATAGGAGGAGCATGAAGCTGTGTTCCAAAACATGAAGATCCTGAAAAGGTGTGAAAAATATGAAGAGCTTCAAAAGTTGTGAAAAATATGAGGAGCATGAAACGGACTGAAAAATTGAAGCAGCATGAAACGGTGTTGAAAAATATGAAGAGCATGAAAACGTGTGAAAAATATGAAGAGCTTCAAAAGGTGTGAAAAAAATAAAGAGCTTCAAAGGTGACAAAAATGAGATGAGCATGATATGGTCTGAAAAATAGGAGGAGCGTGAAGTGGTGGTGAAAAACATGAAGAGCCTGAAAAGGTGTGAAAAATATGAAGAGCTTCAAAAGGTGTCAAAAATATGAGGAGCATGAAACGGTCTGAAAAATAGGAGGAGCATGAAACGGTGATCAAAAACATGAAGAGCCTGAAAATGTGTGAAAAATATGAAGAGCTTCTAAAGGTGTCAAAAATATGAGGAGCATAAACGGTCTGAAAAATAGGAGTAGCATGAAGCGGTGTTCAAAAACATGAAGAGCCTGAAAAGGTGTGAAAAATATGAAGAGCTCAAAAAGTATCAAAAATATGAGGATCATGAAACGGTGTGAAAAATTGGAGGAGCATGAAGCAGAGTTCGAAAACATGAAGAGCCTGAAAAGGTTTGAAAAATACGAAGAGCTCAAAAAGTGTCAAAAAATGAGGAGCATGAAACGATCTGAAAAATACGAGGAGCATGAAGCAGTGTTCAAAAACATGAAGAGCTTCAAAAGGTATGAAAAATATGAGAGCTTCAAAAGGTGTCAAAAATATGAGGAGCATGAAAAGGTCTGAAAAATAGGAGGAACATGAAGCGGTGTTCAAACACATGAAGAGCCTGAAAATGTGTGAAAATTATGAAGATCTTCAAAAGGTGTCAAAATTATGAGGAACATGAAACGGTTTGAAAAATAGGAGGAGCATGAAACGGTGTTGAAAAACATGAAGAGCCTGAAAAGGTGTGAAAAATATGAAGAGCTTCAAAATCTTTGAAAAATATGAAGAGCTTTCAAAGGTGTGAAATACATGAGGAGCATGAAACACTCTGAAAAATAGGAGGAGCCTGAAATGGTGTTCAAAAACATGAATAGACTGAAAACGTGTGAAAAATATGAAGAGCTTCAAAAGGTGTCAAAAATATGAGGAGCATGAAACGGTCTGAAAAATATGAGCAGCATGAAGTGGTGTTGAAAAACATGAAGAGCCTTAAAAGGTGTGAAAAATATGAAGAGCTTCAAAAGGTGTGAAATACATGAGGAGCATAAAACTCTCTGAAAAAGAGAAGGAGCATGAAGTGGTGTTCAGAAACATGAAGAGCCTGAAAAGGTGTGAAATATATGAAGAGCTTCAAAAGGTGTGAAAAATATGAGGAGCATGATATGGTTTGAAAAATAGGATTAGCGTGAAGCGGTGTTCAAAAACATGAAGAGCCTGAAAAGTTGTGAAAAATATGAAAAACTTCAAAAGGTGTCAAAAATGAGATGAGCATGAAATGGTCTGAAAAATAGGACGTGCATGAAGCGGTGTTGAAAAACATGAAGAGCCTGAAAAGTTGTGAAAAATATGAAGAGCTTCAAAAGGTGTCAAAAATATGAGGAGCATGAAACGGTCTGAAAAATAGGAGAAGCATGAAGCGGTGTTCAAAAACATGAAGAGCCTGAAAAGGTGTGAAAAACATGAAGAGCTTCAAAAGGTGTCAAAAATATGAGGAGCATGAAACGGTCTGAAAAATCGGAGGAGCATGAAGCGTTGTTGAAAAACATGAAGAGCCTGAAAAGGTGTGAGAAATATGAAGAGCTTCAAAAGGTGTCAAAAATATGAGTAGCATGAAACGGTCTGCAAAAAAGGAGGAGCATGAAGTGGTGTTGAAAAAGATGAAGAGCCTGAAAAGGTGTTAAAAATATTAAAGCTTCAAAAGGTGTCAAAATTATGAGGAGCATGAAACGGTCTGAAAAATAGGAGGAGCATGAAGCGATGTTGAAAAACATGAATTGTCTGAAAACGTGTGGAAAATATGAAGACATTCATAAATGTGAAAAATATGAAGAGCTTCAAAAGGTGTGAAAAATATGAAGAGCTTCAAAAGGTGTCAAAATGAGATGAGCATGAAACGGTCGGAAAAATAGGAGGAGCATGAAGCAGTGTTGAAAAACATGAAGAGCCTGAAAACCTGTAAAAAATAGGAAGAGCTTCAAAAGGTGTCAAAAATGAGATGAGCATGAAACGGTCTGAAAATTAGGAGGAGCATGAAGCGGTGATGAAAATCATGAAGAGCCTGAAAAGGTGAGAAAAATATGAAGAGCTTCAAAATGTGTGAAAAATATGAGGAGCTTCAAAAGGTGTAAAAAATATGAAGAGCTTCAAAAGTGTCAAAAATTAGATGAGCATGAAAAGGTCTAAAAAATAGGAGGAGCAACAAGTACTGTTGAAAAAAATGAAGAGCCTGAAAAGGTGTGAAAAATATGAAGAGCTTCAAAATGTGTGAAAAATATGAGGAGCATGATACGGTCTGAAAAATAGGAGGAGCATGAAGCAGTGTTCAGAAACATGAAGAGCCTGAATAGGTGTGTAAAGAAATGCAAATCTTCAAAAGGTGTCAAAAATGAGAGGAGCATGAAACGGTCTGAAAATAGGAGGAGCATGAAGCTGTGTTCAAAAATATGAAGAGCCTGAAAAGGTGTGAAAAATATGAAGAGCTTCAAAAGTTGTCAAAAATATGAGGAGCATGAAACGGTCTGAAAAATAGGAGGAGCATGAAGCTGTGTTCAAAAACATGAAGATCTTAAAAGGGTGTGAAAAATATGAAGAGCTTCAAAAGGTGTGAAAAATATGAGGAGCATGAAACGGTCTGAAAAATAGAAGCAGCATGAAACGGTTTTGAAAAACATGAAGAGCCTGAAAACTTGTGAAAAATATGAAGAGCTTTAAAAGGTGTGAAAAATATGAAGAGCTTCAACGGTGACACAAATGAGATGAGCATGAAACGGTCTGAATAATATGAGGAGCATGAAGTGGTGGAGAAAACAATAAAGAGCCTGAAAAGGTGTGAAAAATATGAAGAGCTTCAAAATGTTTCAATAATATGAAGAGCATGAAACGGTCTGAAAATCAGGAAGATCATGAAGCGGTGTTCAAAAACATGAAGAGCCTGAAAAGGTGTGAAAAATATGAAGAGCTCAAAAAGTGTCAAAAATATGAGGAGCATGAAACGATCTGAAAAATACGAGGAGCATGAAGCAGTGTTCAAAAACATGAAGAGCTTCAAAAGGTATGAAAAATATGAGAGCTTCAAAAGGTGTCAAAAATGAGGAGCATGAAACGGTCTGAAAAATAGGAGGAACATGAAGCGGTGTTTAAACACATGAAGAGCCTGAAAATGTGTGAAAATTATGAAGATCTTCAAAAGGTGTCAAAATTATGAGGAACATGAAACGGTTTGAAAAATAGGAGGAGCATGAAACGGTGTTGAAAAACATGAAGAGCCTGAAAAGGTGTGAAAAATATGAAGAGCTTCAAAATCTTTGAAAAATATGAAGAGCTTTCAAAGGTGTGAAATACATGAGGAGCATGAAACTCTCTGAAAAATAGGAGGAGCCTGAAATGGTGTTCAAAAACATGAATAGACTGAAAACGTGTGAAAAATATGAAGAGCTTCAAAAGGTGTGAAAAATATGAGGAGCATGATACGGTCTGAAAAATAGGAGGAGCATGAAGCTGTGTTCAAAAACATGAAGAGCCTGAAAAGTTGTGAAAAATATCAAAAGCTTCAAAAGGTGTCAAAAATGAGATGAGCATGAAACGGTCTGAAAAATAGGAGGAGCATGAAGCGATGTTCAAAAACATGAAGAGCCTGAAACGTTGTGAAAAATATGAAAGGCTTCAAAAGGTGTGAAAAATATGAGGAGCATGAAACGGTCTGAAAAATCGGAGGAGCATGAAGCGGTGTTGAAAAATATGAAGAGCCTGAAAATGTGTGAAAAATATGAAGAGCTTTAAAAGGTGTCAAAAATGAGATGAGCATGAAACGGTCTGAAAAATAGGACGTGCATGAAGCGGTGTTGAAAAACATGAAGAGCCTGAAAAGTTGTGAAATATATGAAGAGCTTCAAAAGGTGTCAAAAATATGAGGAGCATGAAACGGTCTGAAAAATAGGAGAAGCATGAAGCGGTGTTCAAAAACATGAAGAGCCTGAAAAGGTGTGGAAAATATGAAGAGCTTCAAAAGCTGTGAAATACATGAGGAGCATGAAACTCTCTGAAAAATAGGAGGAGCATGAAGCGGTGTTCAAAAACATGAAGAGCCTGAAAAGTTGTGAAAAATATGAAAAGCTTCAAAAGGTGTCAAAAATGAGATGAGCATTAAAAGGTCTGAAAAATAGGAATAACATGAAACGATGTTGAAAATCATGAAGAGCCTGAAAAACTGTGAAAAATATAAAGAGCTTCAAAAGGTGTCAAAAATATGAGGAGCATGAAACGGTCTGAAAAATAGGAGGAGCATGAAGCTGTGTTCCAAAACATGAAGATCCTGAAAAGGTGTGAAAAATATGAAGAGCTTCAAAAGTTGTGAAAAATATGAGGAGCATGAAACGGACTGAAAAATTGAAGCAGCATGAAACGGTGTTGAAAAATATGAAGAGCATGAAAACGTGTGAAAAATATGAAGAGCTTCAAAAGGTGTGAAAAAAATAAAGAGCTTCAAAGGTGACAAAAATGAGATGAGCATGATATGGTCTGAAAAATAGGAGGAGCGTGAAGTGGTGGTGAAAAACATGAAGAGCCTGAAAAGGTGTGAAAAATATGAAGAGCTTCAAAAGGTGTCAAAAATATGAGGAGCATGAAACGGTCTGAAAAATAGGAGGAGCATGAAACGGTGATCAAAAACATGAAGAGCCTGAAAATGTGTGAAAAATATGAAGAGCTTCTAAAGGTGTCAAAAATATGAGGAGCATAAACGGTCTGAAAAATAGGAGTAGCATGAAGCGGTGTTCAAAAACATGAAGAGCCTGAAAAGGTGTGAAAAATATGAAGAGCTCAAAAAGTATCAAAAATATGATGATCATGAAACGGTGTGAAAAATTGGAGGAGCATGAAGCAGAGTTCGAAAACATGAAGAGCCTGAAAAGGTTTGAAAAATACGAAGAGCTCAAAAAGTGTCAAAAAATGAGGAGCATGAAACGATCTGAAAAATACGAGGAGCATGAAGCAGTGTTCAAAAACATGAAGAGCTTCAAAAGGTATGAAAAATATGAGAGCTTCAAAAGGTGTCAAAAATATGAGGAGCATGAAAAGGTCTGAAAAATAGGAGGAACATGAAGCGGTGTTCAAACACATGAAGAGCCTGAAAATGTGTGAAAATTATGAAGATCTTCAAAAGGTGTCAAAATTATGAGGAACATGAAACGGTTTGAAAAATAGGAGGAGCATGAAACGGTGTTGAAAAACATGAAGAGCCTGAAAAGGTGTGAAAAATATGAAGAGCTTCAAAATCTTTGAAAAATATGAAGAGCTTTCAAAGGTGTGAAATACATGAGGAGCATGAAACACTCTGAAAAATAGGAGGAGCCTGAAATGGTGTTCAAAAACATGAATAGACTGAAAACGTGTGAAAAATATGAAGAGCTTCAAAAGGTGTCAAAAATATGAGGAGCATGAAACGGTCTGAAAAATATGAGCAGCATGAAGCGGTGTTGAAAAACATGAAGAGCCTTAAAAGGTGTGAAAAAAATGAAGAGCTTCAAAAGGTGTCAAAAATATGAGGAGCATGAAACGGTCTGAAAAATATGAGCAGCATGAAGTGGTGTTGAAAAACATGAAGAGCCTGAAAAGGTGTGAAAAATATGAAGAGCTTCAAAAGGTGTGAAATACATGAGGAGCATAAAACTCTCTGAAAAAGAGAAGGAGCATGAAGTGGTGTTCAGAAACATGAAGAGCCTGAAAAGGTGTGAAATATATGAAGAGCTTCAAAAGGTGTGAAAAATATGAGGAGCATGATATGGTTTGAAAAATAGGATTAGCGTGAAGCGGTGTTCAAAAACATGAAGAGCCTGAAAAGTTGTGAAAAATATGAAAAACTTCAAAAGGTGTCAAAAATGAGATGAGCATGAAATGGTCTGAAAAATAGGACGTGCATGAAGCGGTGTTGAAAAACATGAAGAGCCTGAAAAGTTGTGAAAAATATGAAGAGCTTCAAAAGGTGTCAAAAATATGAGGAGCATGAAACGGTCTGAAAAATAGGAGGAGCATGAAGCGGTGTTCAAAAACATGAAGAGCCTGAAAAGGTGTGAAAAACATGAAGAGCTTCAAAAGGTGTCAAAAATATGAGGAGCATGAAACGGTCTGAAAAATCGGAGGAGCATGAAGCGTTGTTGAAAAACATGAAGAGCCTGAAAAGGTGTGAGAAATATGAAGAGCTTCAAAAGGTGTCAAAAATATGAGTAGCATGAAACGGTCTGCAAAAAAGGAGGAGCATGAAGTGGTGTTGAAAAAGATGAAGAGCCTGAAAAGGTGTTAAAAATATTAAAGCTTCAAAAGGTGTCAAAATTATGAGGAGCATGAAACGGTCTGAAAAATACGAGGAGCATGAAGCAGTGTTCAAAAACATGAAGAGCTTCAAAAGGTATGAAAAATATGAGAGCTTCAAAAGGTGTCAAAAATGAGGAGCATGAAACGGTCTGAAAAATAGGAGGAACATGAAGCGGTGTTTAAACACATGAAGAGCCTGAAAATGTGTGAAAATTATGAAGATCTTCAAAAGGTGTCAAAATTATGAGGAACATGAAACGGTTTGAAAAATAGGAGGAGCATGAAACGGTGTTGAAAAACATGAAGAGCCTGAAAAGGTGTGAAAAATATGAAGAGCTTCAAAATCTTTGAAAAATATGAAGAGCTTTCAAAGGTGTGAAATACATGAGGAGCATGAAACTCTCTGAAAAATAGGAGGAGCCTGAAATGGTGTTCAAAAACATGAATAGACTGAAAACGTGTGAAAAATATGAAGAGCTTCAAAAGGTGTGAAAAATATGAGGAGCATGATACGGTCTGAAAAATAGGAGGAGCATGAAGCTGTGTTCAAAAACATGAAGAGCCTGAAAAGTTGTGAAAAATATCAAAAGCTTCAAAAGGTGTCAAAAATGAGATGAGCATGAAACGGTCTGAAAAATAGGAGGAGCATGAAGCGATGTTCAAAAACATGAAGAGCCTGAAACGTTGTGAAAAATATGAAAGGCTTCAAAAGGTGTGAAAAATATGAGGAGCATGAAACGGTCTGAAAAATCGGAGGAGCATGAAGCGGTGTTGAAAAATATGAAGAGCCTGAAAATGTGTGAAAAATATGAAGAGCTTTAAAAGGTGTCAAAAATGAGATGAGCATGAAACGGTCTGAAAAATAGGACGTGCATGAAGCGGTGTTGAAAAACATGAAGAGCCTGAAAAGTTGTGAAATATATGAAGAGCTTCAAAAGGTGTCAAAAATATGAGGAGCATGAAACGGTCTGAAAAATAGGAGAAGCATGAAGCGGTGTTCAAAAACATGAAGAGCCTGAAAAGGTGTGGAAAATATGAAGAGCTTCAAAAGCTGTGAAATACATGAGGAGCATGAAACTCTCTGAAAAATAGGAGGAGCATGAAGCGGTGTTCAAAAACATGAAGAGCCTGAAAAGTTGTGAAAAATATGAAAAGCTTCAAAAGGTGTCAAAAATGAGATGAGCATTAAAAGGTCTGAAAAATAGGAATAACATGAAACGATGTTGAAAATCATGAAGAGCCTGAAAAACTGTGAAAAATATAAAGAGCTTCAAAAGGTGTCAAAAATATGAGGAGCATGAAACGGTCTGAAAAATAGGAGGAGCATGAAGCTGTGTTCCAAAACATGAAGATCCTGAAAAGGTGTGAAAAATATGAAGAGCTTCAAAAGTTGTGAAAAATATGAGGAGCATGAAACGGACTGAAAAATTGAAGCAGCATGAAACGGTGTTGAAAAATATGAAGAGCATGAAAACGTGTGAAAAATATGAAGAGCTTCAAAAGGTGTGAAAAAAATAAAGAGCTTCAAAGGTGACAAAAATGAGATGAGCATGATATGGTCTGAAAAATAGGAGGAGCGTGAAGTGGTGGTGAAAAACATGAAGAGCCTGAAAAGGTGTGAAAAATATGAAGAGCTTCAAAAGGTGTCAAAAATATGAGGAGCATGAAACGGTCTGAAAAATAGGAGGAGCATGAAACGGTGATCAAAAACATGAAGAGCCTGAAAATGTGTGAAAAATATGAAGAGCTTCTAAAGGTGTCAAAAATATGAGGAGCATAAACGGTCTGAAAAATAGGAGTAGCATGAAGCGGTGTTCAAAAACATGAAGAGCCTGAAAAGGTGTGAAAAATATGAAGAGCTCAAAAAGTATCAAAAATATGATGATCATGAAACGGTGTGAAAAATTGGAGGAGCATGAAGCAGAGTTCGAAAACATGAAGAGCCTGAAAAGGTTTGAAAAATACGAAGAGCTCAAAAAGTGTCAAAAAATGAGGAGCATGAAACGATCTGAAAAATACGAGGAGCATGAAGCAGTGTTCAAAAACATGAAGAGCTTCAAAAGGTATGAAAAATATGAGAGCTTCAAAAGGTGTCAAAAATATGAGGAGCATGAAAAGGTCTGAAAAATAGGAGGAACATGAAGCGGTGTTCAAACACATGAAGAGCCTGAAAATGTGTGAAAATTATGAAGATCTTCAAAAGGTGTCAAAATTATGAGGAACATGAAACGGTTTGAAAAATAGGAGGAGCATGAAACGGTGTTGAAAAACATGAAGAGCCTGAAAAGGTGTGAAAAATATGAAGAGCTTCAAAATCTTTGAAAAATATGAAGAGCTTTCAAAGGTGTGAAATACATGAGGAGCATGAAACACTCTGAAAAATAGGAGGAGCCTGAAATGGTGTTCAAAAACATGAATAGACTGAAAACGTGTGAAAAATATGAAGAGCTTCAAAAGGTGTCAAAAATATGAGGAGCATGAAACGGTCTGAAAAATATGAGCAGCATGAAGCGGTGTTGAAAAACATGAAGAGCCTTAAAAGGTGTGAAAAAAATGAAGAGCTTCAAAAGGTGTCAAAAATATGAGGAGCATGAAACGGTCTGAAAAATATGAGCAGCATGAAGTGGTGTTGAAAAACATGAAGAGCCTGAAAAGGTGTGAAAAATATGAAGAGCTTCAAAAGGTGTGAAATACATGAGGAGCATAAAACTCTCTGAAAAAGAGAAGGAGCATGAAGTGGTGTTCAGAAACATGAAGAGCCTGAAAAGGTGTGAAATATATGAAGAGCTTCAAAAGGTGTGAAAAATATGAGGAGCATGATATGGTTTGAAAAATAGGATTAGCGTGAAGCGGTGTTCAAAAACATGAAGAGCCTGAAAAGTTGTGAAAAATATGAAAAACTTCAAAAGGTGTCAAAAATGAGATGAGCATGAAATGGTCTGAAAAATAGGACGTGCATGAAGCGGTGTTGAAAAACATGAAGAGCCTGAAAAGTTGTGAAAAATATGAAGAGCTTCAAAAGGTGTCAAAAATATGAGGAGCATGAAACGGTCTGAAAAATAGGAGAAGCATGAAGCGGTGTTCAAAAACATGAAGAGCCTGAAAAGGTGTGAAAAACATGAAGAGCTTCAAAAGGTGTCAAAAATATGAGGAGCATGAAACGGTCTGAAAAATCGGAGGAGCATGAAGCGTTGTTGAAAAACATGAAGAGCCTGAAAAGGTGTGAGAAATATGAAGAGCTTCAAAAGGTGTCAAAAATATGAGTAGCATGAAACGGTCTGCAAAAAAGGAGGAGCATGAAGTGGTGTTGAAAAAGATGAAGAGCCTGAAAAGGTGTTAAAAATATTAAAGCTTCAAAAGGTGTCAAAATTATGAGGAGCATGAAACTCTCTGAAAAATAGGAGGAGCATGAAGCGGTGTTCAAAAACATGAAGAGCCTGAAAAGTTGTGAAAAATATGAAAAGCTTCAAAAGGTGTCAAAAATGAGATGAGCATTAAAAGGTCTGAAAAATAGGGATAACATGAAACGATGTTGAAAATCATGAAGAGCCTGAAAAACTGTGAAAAATATAAAGAGCTTCAAAAGGTGTCAAAAATATGAGGAGCATGAAACGGTCTGAAAAATAGGAGGAGCATGAAGCTGTGTTCCAAAACATGAAGATCCTGAAAAGGTGTGAAAAATATGAAGAGCTTCAAAAGTTGTGAAAAATATGAGGAGCATGAAACGGACTGAAAAATTGAAGCAGCATGAAACGGTGTTGAAAAATATGAAGAGCATGAAAACGTGTGAAAAATATGAAGAGCTTCAAAAGGTGTGAAAAAAATAAAGAGCTTCAAAGGTGACAAAAATGAGATGAGCATGATACGGTCTGAAAAATAGGAGGAGCGTGAAGTCGTGGTGAAAAACATGAAGAGCCTGAAAAGGTGTGAAAAATATGAAGAGCTTCAAAAGGTGTCAAAAATATGAGGAGCATGAAACGGTCTGAAAAATAGGAGGAGCATGAAACGGTGATCAAAAACATGAAGAGCCTGAAAATGTGTGAAAAATATGAAGAGCTTCTAAAGGTGTCAAAAATATGAGGAGCATAAACGGTCTGAAAAATAGGAGTAGCATGAAGCGGTGTTCAAAAACATGAAGAGCCTGAAAAGGTGTGAAAAATATGAAGAGCTCAAAAAGTATCAAAAATATGAGGATCATGAAACGGTGTGAAAAATTGGAGGAGCATGAAGCAGAGTTCGAAAACATGAAGAGCCTGAAAAGGTTTGAAAAATACGAAGAGCTCAAAAAGTGTCAAAAAATGAGGAGCATGAAACGATCTGAAAAATACGAGGAGCATGAAGCAGTGTTCAAAAACATGAAGAGCTTCAAAAGGTATGAAAAATATGAGAGCTTCAAAAGGTGTCAAAAATATGAGGAGCATGAAACGGTCTGAAAAATAGGAGGAACATGAAGCGGTGTTCAAACACATGAAGAGCCTGAAAATGTGTGAAAATTATGAAGATCTTCAAAAGGTGTCAAAATTATGAGGAACATGAAACGGTTTGAAAAATAGGAGGAGGATGAAACGGTGTTGAAAAACATGAAGAGCCTGAAAAGGTGTGAAAAATATGAAGAGCTTCAAAATCTTTGAAAAATATGAAGAGCTTTCAAAGGTGTGAAATACATGAGGAGCATGAAACACTCTGAAAAATAGGAGGAGCCTGAAATGGTGTTCAAAAACATGAATAGACTGAAAACGTGTGAAAAATATGAAGAGCTTCAAAAGGTGTCAAAAATATGAGGAGCATGAAACGGTCTGAAAAATATGAGCAGCATGAAGCGGTGTTGAAAAACATGAAGAGCCTTAAAAGGTGTGAAAAAAATGAAGAGCTTCAAAAGGTGTCAAAAATATGAGGAGCATGAAACGGTCTGAAAAATATGAGCAGCATGAAGTGGTGTTGAAAAACATGAAGAGCCTGAAAAGGTGTGAAAAATATGAAGAGCTTCAAAAGGTGTGAAATACATGAGGAGCATAAAACTCTCTGAAAAAGAGAAGGAGCATGAAGTGGTGTTCAGAAACATGAAGAGCCTGAAAAGGTGTGAAATATATGAAGAGCTTCAAAAGGTGTGAAAAATATGAGGAGCATGATATGGTTTGAAAAATAGGATTAGCGTGAAGCGGTGTTCAAAAACATGAAAAGCCTGAAAAGTTGTGAAAAATATGAAAAACTTCAAAAGGTGTCAAAAATATGAGGAGCATGAACGGTCTGAAAAATAGGAGGAACATGAAGCGGTGTTCAAACACATGAAGAGCCTGAAAATGTGTGAAAATTATGAAGATCTTCAAAAGGTGTCAAAATTATGAGGAACATGAAACGGTTTGAAAAATAGGAGGAGGATGAAACGGTGTTGAAAAACATGAAGAGCCTGAAAAGGTGTGAAAAATATGAAGAGCTTCAAAATCTTTGAAAATTATGAAGAGCTTTCAAAGGTGTGAAATACATGAGGAGCATGAAACACTCTGAAAAATAGGAGGAGCCTGAAATGGTGTTCAAAAACATGAATAGACTGAAAACGTGTGAAAAATATGAAGAGCTTCAAAAGGTGTCAAAAATATGAGGAGCATGAAACGGTCTGAAAAATATGAGCAGCATGAAGCGGTGTTGAAAAACATGAAGAGCCTTAAAAGGTGTGAAAAAAATGAAGAGCTTCAAAAGGTGTCAAAAATATGAGGAGCATGAAACGGTCTGAAAAATATGAGCAGCATGAAGTGGTGTTGAAAAACATGAAGAGCCTGAAAAGGTGTGAAAAATATGAAGAGCTTCAAAAGGTGTGAAATACATGAGGAGCATAAAACTCTCTGAAAAAGAGAAGGAGCATGAAGTGGTGTTCAGAAACATGAAGAGCCTGAAAAGGTGTGAAATATATGAAGAGCTTCAAAAGGTGTGAAAAATATGAGGAGCATGATATGGTTTGAAAAATAGGATTAGCGTGAAGCGGTGTTCAAAAACATGAAGAGCCTGAAAAGTTGTGAAAAATATGAAAAACTTCAAAAGGTGTCAAAAATGAGATGAGCATGAAATGGTCTGAAAAATAGGACGTGCATGAAACAGTGTTGAAAAACATGAAGAGCCTGAAAAGTTGTGAAAAATATGAAGAGCTTCAAAAGGTGTCAAAAATATGAGGAGCATGAAACGGTCTGAAAAATAGGAGAAGCATGAAGCGGTGTTCAAAAACATGAAGAGCCTGAAAAGGTGTGAAAAACATGAAGAGCTTCAAAAGGTGTCAAAAATATGAGGAGCATGAAACGGTCTGAAAAATCGGAGGAGCATGAAGCGTTGTTGAAAAACATGAAGAGCCTGAAAAGGTGTGAGAAATATGAAGAGCTTCAAAAGGTGTTAAAAATATGAGTAGCATGAAACGGTCTGCAAAAAAGGAGGAGCATGAAGTGGTGTTGAAAAAGATGAAGAGCCTGAAAAGGTGTTAAAAATATTAAAGCTTCAAAAGTGTCAAAATTATGAGGAGCATGAAACGGTCTGAAAAATAGGAGGAGCATGAAGCGATGTTGAAAAACATGAATTGTCTGAAAACGTGTGGAAAATATGAAGAGATTCATAAATGTGAAAAATATGAAGAGCTTCAAAAGGTGTGAAAAATATGAAGAGCTTCAAAAGGTGTCAAAATGAGATGAGCATGAAACGGTCGGAAAAATAGGAGGAGCATGAAGCAGTGTTGAAAAACATGAAGAGCCTGAAAACCTGTAAAAAATAGGAAGAGCTTCAAAAGGTGTCAAAAATGAGATGAGCATGAAACGGTCTGAAAAATAGGAGGAGCATGAAGCGGTGATGAAAATCATGAAGAGCCTGAAAAGGTGAGAAAAATATGAAGAGCTTCAAAATGTGTGAAAAATATGAGGAGCTTCAAAAGGTGTAAAAAATATGAAGAGCTTCAAAAGTGTCAAAAATTAGATGAGCATGAAAAGGTCTAAAAAATAGGAGGAGCAACAAGTACTGTTGAAAAAAATGAAGAGCCTGAAAAGGTGTGAAAAATATAAAGAGCTTCAAATTGTGTGAAAAATATGAGGAGCATGATACGGTCTGAAAAATAGGAGGAGCATGAAGCAGTGTTCAAAAACATGAAGAGCCTGAATAGGTGTGTAAAGAAATGCAAATCTTCAAAAGGTGTCAAAAATGAGAGGAGCATGAAACTGTCTGAAAATAGGAGGAGCATGAAGCGGTGTTCAAAAATATGAAGAGCCTGAAAAGTTGTGAAATATATGAAGAGCTTCCAAAGGTGTCAAAAATATGAGGAGCATGAAACGGTCTGAAAAATAGGAGGAACATGAAGCGGTGTTCAAAAAAACATGAAAAGCCTGAAAAGGTGTGAAAAATATGAAGAGCTTCAAAAGGTGTCAAAAATTTGAGGAGCATGAAACGTTCTGAAAAATAGGACGAGCATGAAGCAGTGTTGAAAAACATGAAGAGCCTGAAAATGTGTGAAATATATGAAGAGCTACAAAAGCTGTCAAAAAGATGAGGAGCATGAAACGCTCTGAAAAATAGGAGGAGCATGAAGTGGTGTTGAAAAAAATGAAGAACCTGAAAGGGTGTGAAATATATGAAGAGCTTGAAAAGGTGTCAAAAATATGAGGAGAATGAAAATGGTCTGAAAAATAGGAGGAGTATGAAGAGGTGTTAAAAAACCTGAAGAGCCGGAAAAGGTGTGAAAAATATGAAGAGTTTCTAAAGGTGTCAGAAATATGAGGAGCATGAAACGGTCTCAAAAATAGGAGGAGCATGAAGTGGTGTTGAAAAACATGAAGAGCCTGAAAAGGTGTGAAAAATATGAAGAGCTTTAAAAGATGTCAAAAATATGAGAAGCATGAAAGGGTTTGAAAAAGAGGAGGAGCATGAAGCGGTGTTCAAAAACATGAAGAGCCTGAAAAGGTGTGAAAAATATGAAGAGCTTCAAAAGGTGTGAAATACATGAGGAGCATGAAACGGTCTGAAAAAAAGGAGGAGCATGAAGCGGTGTTGAAAAACATGAAGAGTTTGAAAAGGTGTGAAAAATATGAAGAGCTTCAAAAGGTGTCAAAAATATGAGGAGCAGGAAACGGTCTGAAAAATAGGAGGAGCATGAAGCGGTGTTCAAAAACATGAAGAGCCTGAAAAGTTGTGAAAAATATGAAAAGCTTCAAATGGTGTCAAAATTGAGATGAGCATGAAACGGATGAAAAATAGGAGAAGCATGAAGTGGTGTGGAAAAACATGAAGAGCCTGAAAAGGTGTGAAAAATATGAAGAGCTTCAAAAGGTGTGAAATACATGAGGAGCATGAAACTCTCTGAAAAATAGGAGGAGCATGAAGTGCTGTTCAAAAACATGAAGAGCCTGAAAAGGTGAGAAAAATATGAAGAGCTTCAAAAGGTGTGAAAAATATGAGGAGCATGATACTGTCGAAAAAATAGGAGGAGCATGAAGCGGAGTTCAAAAACATGAAGAGCTTGAAAAGGTGTGAAAAATATGAAGAGCCTCAAAACGTGTCAAAATATTAGGCGTATGAAACGGTATGATAAATAGAAGGAGCATGAAGCGGTGTTGAAAAACATGAAGAGTCTGAAATTGTGTGAAAAATATGAAGAGCTTCAAAAAGGTGAAAAATATGAAGAGCTTCAAAAGTTGTCAAAAATTAGATGAGTATGAAACGGTCTAAAAAATAGGAGGAGTAACAAATAGTATTGAAAAAAATGAAGAGCATGAAAATGTGTGAGAAATATGAACGGCTTCAAAAGGTGTGAAAAATATGAGGAGCCTGAAACGGTCTGAAAAAAAGGAGGAGCATGAAGTGGTGTTGAAAAACATGAAGAGCCTGAAAAGGTGTGAAAAATATGAAGACCTTCAAAAGGTGTCAAAAATATGAGGAGCATGACACGGTCTGAAAAATAGGAGGAGCATGAAATGCTGTTCAAAAACATGAAGAGCCTGAAAAGGTGTGGAAAATATGAAGAGCTTCAAAAGGTGTCAAAAATATGAGGAGCATGAAACGATCTGAAAAATAGGAGGAGCATGAAGTGCTGTTCAAAAACATGAAGAGCCTGAAAAGGTGTGAAAAATATGAAGAGCTTCAAAAGGTGTGAAAAATATGAGGAGCATGATACGGTAGAAAAAATAGGAGGAGCATGAAGCTGTGTTCAAAAACATGAAGAGCCTGAAAAGGTGTGAAAAATATGAAGAGCCTCAAAACGTGTCAAAAATATGAGAAGTATGAAACGGTATGATAAATAGCAGGAGCATGAAGCGGTTTTGAAAAACATGAAGGGTCTGAAATCGTGTGAAAAATATGAAGAGCTTCAAAAATGTGAAAAATATGAAGAGCTTCAAAAGGTGTAAAAAATATGAAGTGCCTCAAAATGTGTCAAAGATTAGATGAGTATGAAAAGTTTTAAAAAATAGGAGGAGCAACAAGTAGTGTTGAAAAAAATGAAGAGCCTGAAAAGGTGTGAAAAATATGAAGACCTTCATAAGGTGTCAAAAATATGAGGAGCATGAAACTTTCTGAAAAATAGGACGAGCATGAAGCAGTGATAAAAAACATGAAGAGCCTGAAAAGGTGTGAAAAATATGAAGAGTTTCTAAAGGTGTCAAAAATATGAGGAGCATGATACGATTTGAAAAAAGGAGGAGCATGAAGCGGTGTTGAAAAACATGAAGAGTGTGAAAACGTGTGAAAATATGAAGAGCTTCAAAAATATTAAAAATATGAAGAGCTTCAACAGTTGTGAAAAATATGAAGAGATTAAAAAGGTGTCAAAAATGAGATGAGCTTGAAACGGTCTGAAAAATAGAAGGAGCATGAAGCGGTGTTGAAAATCATGAACAGACTGAAAAGGTGTGAACAATATGAAAAGCTTCAAAAGGTGACAAAATGAGATGAGCATGAAACGGTCTGAAAAATAGGAGGAGCATGAAGCGGTGTTGAAAATCATGAAGAGCCTGAAAAGGTGTGACAAATATGAAGAGCTTCAAAAGGTGTCAAAAATATGAGGAGCATGAAACGGTCTGAAAAATAGCAGGAGCATGAAGCGGTGTTCAAAAACATGAAGAGCCTGAAAATGTGTGAAAAATATAAAGAGCTTCAAAAGATGTGAAAAATATGAAGAGCTTCAAAAGGTGTCAAAAATGAGATGAGCATGAAACGGTCTGAAAAATAGGAGGAGCATGAAGCGGGTTGAAAAACATGAAGAACCTGAAAAGGTGTGAGAAATATCAAGAGCTTCAAAAGGTGTCAAGTATATGAGGAGCATGAAACGTTCTGAAAAAGAGTAGGAGCATGAAGCGGTGTTGAAAAACATGAAGAGCCTGAAAAGCTGTGTAAAATATGAAGAGGTTCTAAAGGTGTCAAAAATATGAGGAGCATGATACGGTCTTAAAAATAGGCGGATTATGAAACGGTGTTCAAAAACATGAAGAGCCTGAAAAGGTGTGAAAAATATGAAAAGCCTCAAAACCTGTCAAAAATATGAGGAGCATGAAACGGTATGAAAAATCGCAGGGGCATGAAGCGTTGTTGAAAAACATGAAGAGTCTGAAAACGTGTGAAATTATGAAGAGCTTCAAACATATGAAAAATATGAAGAGCTTCAAAAGGTGTGAAAAATATGAAGAGCTTCAAAAGTTGTCAAAAATATGAGGAGCATGAAACGGTCTGAAAAATAGGAGGAGCCTGAAACGGTGTTGAAAAACATGAAGAGTCTGAAAACGTGTGAAAAATATGAAGAGCTTCAAAACGTGTCAAAAATATGAAGAGCATGAAACGGTCTGACAAATAGCAGGAGCATGAAGCGGTGTTGAAAAACATGAAGAGTCTGAAAACGTGTGAAAAACATGAAGAGCCTAAAAAGGTGTGAAAAATATGAAGAGTTTTTAAAGGTGTCTAAAATATGAGGAGCATGAAACGGTCTGAAAAATAGCAGGAGCATGAAGCGTTGTTGAAAAACATGAAGAGTCTGAAAACGTGTGAAAAACATGAAGAGCCTGAAAAGGTGTGAAAAATATGAAGAGCTTCAAAATGTTTCAAAAATATGAAGAGCATGAAACGGTCTGAAAAACAGGAGGATCATGAAGCGGTGTTCATAAATATGAAGAGCCTGAAAAGGTGTGAAAAATATGAAGAGCTTCAAAAGGTGTCAAAAATATGAGGAGCATGAAACGGTCTGAAAAATAGGAGGAGCCTGAAACGGTGTTGAAAGACATGAAGAGTCTGAAAATTTGTGAAAAATATGAAAAGCTTCAAAAGTGTCAAAAATATGAGGAGCAAAAAACGGTCTGAAAAATAAGAGGAGCATGAAGCGGTGTTCAAAAACATGAAGAGCCTGAAAAGGTGTGAAAAATATGAAGAGCTTCAAAAGGTGTGAAAAATATGAGGAGCATGAAACGGTCTGAAAAATAGAAGCAGCATGAAACGGTGTTGAAAAATATGAAGAGCCTGAAAACATGTGAAAAATATGAAGAGCTTCAAAAGGTGAGAAAAATATAAAGAGCTTCAAAGGTGAAAAAAATGAGATGAGCATGAAACGGTCTGAAAAATAGGAGGAGCATGAAGCTGTGTTGAAAAACATGAAGGGCCTGAAAAGGTGTGCAAAATATGAATAGCTTCAAAAATGTGAAAAATATGAGGAGCATGAAACGTTCTGAAAAATAGGAGGAGCATGAAGCGGTGTTCAAAAACATGAAGAGCCTGAAAAGGTGTGAAAAATATGAATAGCATCAAAATGTTTCAAAAATATGAAGAGCATGAAACGGTCTGAAAAATAGGAGGAGCATGAAGTCGTGTTGAAAAAAAAAGAAGAGACTGAAAAGGTGTGAAATATATGAAGAGCTTCAAAAGGTGTCAAAAATATGAGGAGAATGAAACGGTCTGAAAAATAGGAGAATCATGAAGCTGTGTCGAAAAACATGAAGAGCCTGAAAAGGTGTGAAAAAAATCAAGAGCTTCTAAATGTGTCAAAAATATGAGGAGCATGAAACGGTCTGAAAAATAGGAGGATCATGAAGCGGTGTTCAAAAACATGAAGAGCCTGAAAAGGTGTGAAAAATATGAAGAGCTCAAAAAGAGTCAAAAATATGATGAGCATGAAACGATCTGAAAAATAGAAGGAGCATGAAACGGTGATCAAAAACATGAAGAGCCTGAAAAGGTGTGAAAAATAAGAAGAGCTCAAAAAGTGTCAAAAATATGAGGAGCATGAAACGCTCTGAAAAATAGGAGGAGCATGAAGCGATGTTCAAAAACATGAAGAGCCTGAAAAGTTGTGAAAAATATGAAAAGCTTCAAAAGGTGTCAAAAATGAGATTAGCATTAAATTGTCGGAAAAATAGGAATAACATGAAACGGTGTTGAAAATCATGAAGAGCCTGAAATAGTGTGAAAAATATAAAGAGCTTCAAAAGGTGTCAAAAATATGAGGAGCATGAAACAGTCTGATAAATAGGTGGAGCATGAAGCTGTGTTCAACAACATGAAGAGCCTGAAAAGTTGTGAAAAATATGAAGAGCTTCAAAATGTTTCACAAATATGAAGAGCATGAAACGGTCTGAAAAACAGGAGGATCATGAAGCGGTGTTCAAAAACATAAAGAGCCTGAAAAGGTGTGAAAAATATGAAGAGCTTCAAAAGGTGTCAAAAATATGAGGAGCATGAAACGGTCTGAAAAATAGGAGGAGCATGAAACGGTGATCAAAAACATGAAGAGCCTGAAAAGGTTTGAAAAATATGAAGAGCTTTTAACGTGTCAAAAATATGAGGAGCATAAACGATCTGAAAAATAGGAGTAGCATGAAGCGGTGTTCAAAAACATGAAGAGCCTGAAAAGGTGGGAAAAATATGAAGAGCTTCAAAAGGTGTGAAAAATATGAGGAGCATGAAACGGTCTGAAAAATAGAAGCAGCATGAAACGGTGTTGAAAAATATGAAGAGCCTGAAAACGTGTGAAAAATATGAAGAGCTTCAAAAGGTGTGAAAAATATAAAGAGCTTCAAAGGTGACAAAAATGAGATGAGCATGAAACGGTCTGAAAAATAGGAGGAGAATGAAGTGGTGGTGAAAAACATGAAGAGCCTGAAAAGGTGTGAAAAATATGAAGAGCTCAAAAAGTGTCAAAAATATGAGGAGCATGAAACGGCCTGAAAATTACGAGGAGCATGAAGCAGTGTTCAAAAACATGAAGAGCCTGAAAAGGTGGGAAAAATATGAAGAGCTTCAAAAGGTGTGAAATATATGAGGAGAATGAAACGGTCTGAAAAATAGGAGGATCATGAAGCGGTTTTCAGAAACATGAAGAGCCTGAAAAGGTGTGAAAAATATGAAGAGCTTCAAAAGGTGTGAAATATATGAGGAGAATGAAACGGTCTGAAAAATAGGAGGATCATGAAGCGGTTTTCAGAAACATGAAGAGCATGAAAAGGTGTGAAAAATAGGAAGAGTTTCAAAAGGTGTCATAAATATGAGGAGCATGAAACGGTCTGAAAAATAGGAGGAGCATGAAGTCGTGTTGAAAAAAAAAGAAGACCCTGAAAAGGTGTGAAATATATGAAGAGCTTCAAAAGGTGTCAAAAATATGAGGAGAATGAAATGGTCGGAAAAATAGGAGGATCATGAAGCTGTGTCGAAAAACATGAAGAGCCTGAAAAGGTGTGAAAAAAATGAAGAGCTTCTAAATGTGTCAAAAATATGAGGAGCATGAAACGGTCTGAAAAATAGGAGGATCATGAAGCGGTGTTCAAAAACATGAAGAGCCTGAAAAGGTGTGAAAAATATGAAGAGCTCAAAAAGTGTCAAAAATATGATGAGCATGAAATGATCTGAAAAATAGAAGGAGCATGAAACGGTGATCAAAAACATGAAGAGCCTGAAAAGTTGTGAAAAATATGAAGAGCTCAAAAAGTGTCAAAAATATGAGGAGCATGAAACGCTCTGAAAAATAGGAGGAGCATGAAGCGGTGTTCCAAAACATGAAGAGCCTGAAAAGTTGTGAAAAATATGAAAAGCTTCAAAAGGTGTCAAAAATGAGATTAGCATTAAACGGTCAGAAAAATAGGAATAACATGAAACGGTGTTGAAAATCATGAAGAGCCTGAAATAGTGTGAAAAATATAAAGAGCTGCAAATGGTGTCAAAAATATGAGGAGCATGAAACGGTCTGATAAATAGGTGGAGCATGAAGCTGTGTTCAAAAACATGAAGAGCCTGAAAAGGTGTGAAAAATATGAAGAGCTTCAAAATGTTTCACAAATATGAAGAGCATGAAATGGTCTGAAAAACAGGAGGATCATGAAGCAGTGTTCAAAAACATGAAGAGCCTGAAAAGGTGTGAAAAATATGAAGAGCTGCAAAAGGTGTCAAAAATATGAGGAGCATGAAACGGTCTGAAAAATAGGAGGAGCATGAAACGGTGATCAAAAACATGAAGAGCCTGAAAAGGTTTGAAAAATATGAAGAGCTTCTAAAGGTGTCAAAAATATGAGGAGCATAAACGATCTGAAAAATAGGAGTAGCATGAAGCTGTGTTCAAAAACATGAAGAGCCTGAAAAGGTGTGAAAAATATGAAGAGCTCAAAAAGTGTCAAAAATATGAGGAGCATGAAATGATCTGAAAAATAGAAGAAGCATGAAACGGTGATCAAACACATGAAGAGCCTGAAAAGGTGTGGAAAATATGAAGAGCTTCAAAAGGTGTGAAATACATGAGGAGCATGAAACTCTCTGAAAAATAGGAGGAGCATGAAGCGGTGTTCAAAAACATGAAGAGCCTGAAAAGTTGTGAAAAATATGAAAAGCTTCAAAAGGTGTCAAAAATGAGATGTGCATTAAACGGTCTGAAAAATAGGAATAACATGAAACGGTGTTGAATATCATGAAGAGCCTGAAATAATGTGAAAAATATAAAGAGCTGCAAAAGGTGTCAAAAATATGAGGAGCATGAAACGGTCTGATAAATAGGTGGAGCATGAAGCTGTGTTCAAAAACATGAAGAGCCTGAAAAGGTGTGAAAAATATGAAGAGCTTCAAAAGGTGTGAAAAATATGAGGAGCATGAAACGGTCTGAAAAATAGAAGCAGCATGAAACGGTGTTGAAAAATATGAAGAGCCTGAAAAGGTGTGAAAAATATGAAGAGCTTCAAAAGGTGTGAAAAATATAAAGAGCTTCAAAGGTGACAAAAATGAGATGAGCATGAAACGGTCTGAAAAATAGGAGGAGAATGAAGTGGTGGTGAAAAACATGAAGAGCCTGAAAAGGTGTGAAAAATATGAAGAGCTTCAAAATGTTTCAAAAATATGAACAGCATGAAACGGTCTGAAAATCAGGAGGATCATGAAGCGGTGTTCAAAAACATGAAGAGCCTGAAAAGGTGTGAAAAATATGAAGAGCTCAAAAAGTGTCAAAAATATGAGGAGCATGAAACGATCTGAAAAATACGAGGAGCATGAAGCAGTGTTCAAAAACATGAAGAGCCTGAAAAGGTGGGAAAAATATGAAGAGCTTCAAAAGGTGTGAAATATATGAGGAGAATGAAACGGTCTGAAAAATAGGAGGATCATGAAGCGGTTTTCAGAAACATGAAGAGCATGAAAAGGTGTGAAAAATATGAAGAGCTTCAAAAGGTGTGAAATATATGAGGAGAATGAAACGGTCTGAAAAATAGGAGGATCATGAAGCGGTTTTCAGAAACATGAAGAGCATGAAAAGGTGTGAAAAATAGGAAGAGTTTCAAAAGGTGTCATAAATATGAGGAGCATGAAACGGTCTGAAAAATAGGAGGAGCCTGAAACGGTGTTGAAAGACATGAAGAGTCTGAAAAGTTGTGAAAAATATGAAAAGCTTCAAAAGGTGTCAAAAATGAGATGAGCATGAAACGGTCTGAAAAATAGGAGGAGCATGAAGCGGTGTTGAAAAATGAAGAGCCTGAAAAGGTGTGAAAAATATGAAGAGGATCAAAAGGTGTCAAATATATGAGGAGCATGAAACGGTCTGCAAAAAAGAAGGAGCATGAAGTGGTGTTGAAAAACTTGAAGAGCCTGAAAAGGTGTGAAAAATATGAAAAGCTTAAAAAGGTGTCAAAAATATGAGGAGCAAAAAACGGTCTGAAAAATAAGAGGAGCATGAAGCGGTGTTCAAAAACATGAAGAGCCTGAAAAGGTGTGAAAAATATGAAGAGCTTCAAAAGGTGTGAAAAATATGAGGAGCATGAAACGGTCTGAAAAATAGAAGCAGCATGAAACGGTGTTGAAAAATATGAAGAGCCTGAAAACATGTGAAAAATATGAAGAGCTTCAAAAGGTGAGAAAAATATAAAGAGCTTCAAAGGTGAAAAAAATGAGATGAGCATGAAACGGTCTGAAAAATAGGAGGAGCATGAAGCTGTGTTGAAAAACATGAAGGGCCTGAAAAGGTGTGCAAAATATCAAGAGCTTCAAAAATGTGAAAAATATGAGGAGCATGAAACGTTCTGAAAAATAGGAGGAGCATGAAGCGGTGTTCAAAAACATGAAGAGCCTGAAAAGGTGTGAAAAATATGAATAGCATCAAAATGTTTCAAAAATATGAAGAGCATGAAACGGTCTGAAAAATAGGAGGCGCATGAAGTCGTGTTGAAAAAAAAAGAAGAGACTGAAAAGGTGTGAAAAATATGAAGAGCTTCAAAATCTTTGAAAAATATGAAGAGCTTTCAAAGGTGTGAAATACATGAGGAGCATGAAACTCTCTGAAAAATAGGAGGAGCCTGAAATGGTGTTCAAAAACATGAATAGACTGAAAACGTGTGAAAAATATGAAGAGCTTCAAAAGGTGTCAAAAATATGAGGAGCATGAAACGGTCTGAAAAATATGAGCAGCATGAAGCGGTGTTGAAAAATATGAAGAGCCTTAAAAGGCATGAAAAAAATGAAGAGCTTCAAAAGGTGTCAAAAATATGAGGAGCATGAAACGGTCTGAAAAATATGAGCAGCATGAAGCGGTGTTGAAAAACATGAAGAGCCTGAAAAGGTGTGAAAAATATGAAGAGCTTCAAAAGGTGTGAAATACATGAGGAGCATAAAACTCTCTGAAAAAGAGAAGGAGCATGAAGTGGTGTTCAAAAACAGGAAGAGCCTGAAAAGGTGTGAAATATATGAAGAGCTTCAAAAGGTGTGAAAAATATGAGGAGCATGATATGGTTTGAAAAATAGGATTAGCATGAAGCGGTGTTCAAAAACATGAAGAGCCTGAAAAGTTGTGAAAAATATGAAAAACTTCAAAAGGTGTCAAAAATGAGATGAGCATGAAACGGTCTGAAAAATAGGACGTGCATGAAGCGGTGTTGAAAAACATGAAGAGCCTGAAAAGTTGTGAAAAATATGAAGAGCTTCAAAAGGTGTCAAAAATATGAGGAGCATGAAACGGTCTGAAAAATAGGAGGAGCATGAAGCGATGGTCAAAAACATGAAGAGCCTGAAAATGTGTGAAAAATATGAAGAGCTTCAAAAGGTGTGAAATACATGAGGAGCATGAAACTCTCTGAAAAATAGGAGGAGCATGAAGCAATGTTCAAAAACATGAAGAGCCTGAAAATGTGTGAAAAATATGAAGAGCTTCAAAAGGTGTCAAAAATATGAGGAGAATGAAACGGTCTGAAAAATAGGAGGAGCATGAAGCTGTGTCGAAAAACATGAAGAGCCTGAAAAGGTGTGAAAAATATGAAGAGCTTCAAAAGGTGTCAAAAATATGAGGAGCATGAAACGTTCTGAAAAATAGGACGAGCATGAAGCAGTGATAAAAAACATGAAGTGCCTGAAAAGGTGTGAAAAATATGAAGAGTTCCTAAAGGTGTCAAAAATATGCGAAGCACCAAACGGTCTCAAAAATATGAGGAGCATGAAGTGGTGTTGAAAAATATGAAGAGCCTGAAAATGAGTGAAAAATATGAAGAGCTTCAAAAAGTGTCAAAAATATGAGGAGCATGATACGGTTTGAAAAATAGGAGGAGCATGAAGCGGTGTTGAAAAACATGAAGAGTGTGAAAACGTGTGAAAATATGAAGAGCTTCAAAAATATTAAAAATATGAAGAGCTTCAAAAGTTTTGAAAAATATGAAGAGATTAAAAAGGTGTCAAAAATGAGATGAGCATGAAACGGTCTGAAAAATAGGAGGAGCATGAGCGGTGTTGAAAATCATGAAGAGCCTGAAAAGGTGTGAAAAATATGAAGAGCTTCAAAAGGTGTGAAATACATGAGGAGCATGAAACTCTCTGAAAAATAGGAGGAGCATGAAGCGTTGTTCAAAAACATGAAGAGCCTGAAAATGTGTGAAAAATATGAAGAGCTTCAAAAGGTGTCAAAATTGAGATGAGCATGAAACGGTCTGAAAAACAGGAAGAGCATGAAGCGGTGTTGAAAAACATTAAGAGCTGAAAACGTGTGAAAAATATGAAGAGCTTCAAAAGGTGTCAAAAATGAGATGAGTATGAAACGGTCTGAAAAATAGGAAGAGCATGAAGCGGTGTTGAAAAACATTAAGAGCTGAAAACGTGTGAAAAATATGAAGAGTTTCAAAAGGTGTCAAAAATATGAGGAGCATGAAACGGTCTGAAAAATAGGAGGAACATGAAGCGGTGTTCAAACACATGAAGAGCCTGAAAATGTGTGAAAATTATGAAGATCTTCAAAAGGTGTCAAAATTATGAGGAACATGAAACGGTTTGAAAAATAGGAGGAGCATGAAACGGTGTTGAAAAACATGAAGAGCCTGAAAAGGTGTGAAAAATATGAAGAGCTTCAAAATCTTTGAAAAATATGAAGAGCTTTCAAAGGTGTGAAATACATGAGGAGCATGAAACTCTCTGAAAAATAGGAGGAGCCTGAAATGGTGTTCAAAAACATGAATAGACTGAAAACGTGTGAAAAATATGAAGAGCTTCAAAAGGTGTCAGAAATATGAGGAGCATGAAACGGTCTGAAAAATATGAACAGCATGAAGCGGTGTTGAAAAATATGAAGAGCCTTAAAAGGCATGAAAAAAATGAAGAGCTTCAAAAGGTGTCAAAAATATGAGGAGCATGAAACGGTCTGAAAAATATGAGCAGCATGAAGCGGTGTTGAAAAACATGAAGAGCCTGAAAAGGTGTGAAAAATATGAAGAGCTTCAAAAGGTGTGAAATACATGAGGAGCATAAAACTCTCTGAAAGAGAAGGAGCATGAAGTGGTGTTCAAAAACAGGAAGAGCCTGAAAATGTGTGAAATATATGAAGAGCTTCAAAAGGTGTGAAAAATATGAGGAGCATGATATGGTTTGAAAAATAGGATTAGCATGAAGCGGTGTTGAAAAACATTAAGAGCTGAAAACGTGTGAAAAATATGAAGAGTTTCAAAAGGTGTCAAAAATATGAGGAGCATGAAACGGTCTGAAAAATAGGAGGAGCATGAAACGGTGACCAAAAACATGAAGAGCCTGAAAAGGTGTGAAAAATATGAAGAGCTTCAAAGGTGTGAAATACATGAGGAGCATGAAACGGGCTGAAAAATAGGAGAAGCATGAAGTGGTGTGGAAAAATATGAAGAGCCTGAAAAAGTGTGAAAAATATGAAGAGCTTCAAAAGGTGTCAAAAATGAGATGAGCATGAAACGGTCTGAAAAATAGGAGGATCATGAAATGGTGTTGAAAAACATGAAGAGCCTGAAAAGATGTGAAAAATATGAAAAGCTTCAAAAAGTGTCAAAAATATGAGGAGCATGAAACGGTCTGAAAAATAGGAGGAGCATGAAGCTGTGTTCAAAAATATGAAGATCTTAAAAGGGTGTGAAAAATATGAAGAGCTTCAAAAAGTGTGAAAAATATGAGGAGCATGAAACGGTCTGAAAAATAGAAGCAGCATGAAACGGTTTTGAAAAACATGAAGAGTCTGAAAAGTTGTGAAAAATATGAAGAGCTTCAAAAGGTGTCAAAAATATGAGGAGCATGAAACGGTCTGAAAAATAGGATGAGCATGAAGTGGTGTGGAAAAATATGAAGAGCCTGAAAAGTTTTGAAAAATATGAAGAGCTTCAAAAGGTGTGAAATACATGAGGAGCATGAAACTCTCTGAAAAATAGGAGGAGCATGAAGCGGTGTTCAAAAACATGAAGAGCCTGAAAAGGTGTGAAAAATATGAAGAGCTTCAAAAGGTGTCAAAAATATGAGGAGCATGAAACGGTCTGAAAAATAGGAAGAACATGAAGCGGTGTTCAAAAACTTGAAGAGCCTGATACGTTGTGAAAAATATGAAAATCTTCAAGAGGTTTCAAAAATGAGATGAGCATGAAACGGTCTGAAAAATAGGAGGAGTATGAAGCGGTGTTGAAAAAATGAAGAGCCTGAAAAGGTGTGAAAAATATGAAGAGCATCAAAAGGTGTCAAAAATATGAGGAGGATGAAACGGTCTGAAAAATAGGAAGAACATGAAGCGGTGTTCAAAAACTTGAAGAGCCAGAAACGTTGTTAAAAATATGAAAAGCTTGAAGAGGTGTGAAAAATATGAGGAGCATGATATGGTTTGAAAAATGGGATTAGCATGAAACGGTGTATAAAAACATGAAGAGACCTGAAAAGGTGTGAATAATACGAAGAGCTTCAAAAGGTGTCAAAAATATGAGGAGCATGAAATGGTCTGAAAAATAGGAGGAGCATGAAACGGTGATCAAAAACATGAAGAGCCTGTAAATGTGTGAAAAAAATGAAGAGCTTCAAAAGGTGTGTAATACATGAGGAGCATGAAACGGTCTGAAATATAGGAGGAGCATGAAGCGCTGTTCAAAAACAGGAAGAGCCTGAAAAGTTTTGAAAAATATGAAGAGCTTCAAAAGGTGTGAAATACATGAGGAGCATGAAACTTGCTGAAAATTAGGAGAAGCATGATGTGGTGTGGAAAAACATGAAGAGCCTGAAAAGGTGTGAAAAATATGAAAAGCTTCAAAAGGTGTCAAAAATGAGATGAGCATGAAACGGTCTGAAAAATAGGAGGTGCATGAAGCGTTGTTGAAAAACATGAAGAGCCTGAAAAGGTATGAGAAATATGAAGAGCTTAAAAAGGTGTCAAAAATATGAGGAGCATGAAACGGTCTTAAAAATACAAGGAGCATGAAGCAGTGTTGAAAAACATGAATAGTCTGAAAAGGTGTGAAAAATATGAAGAGCTTCAAAAGGTGTGAAAAATATGAGGAGCATGAAACGGTCTGAAAAATAGAAGCAGCATGAAACGGTTTTGAAAAACATGAAGAGCCTGAAATGGTGTGAAAAATATGAAGAGCTTCAAAAGGTGTGAAAAATATGAAGAGCTTCAAAAGGTGTCAAAAATTTGATGAGCATGAAACGGTCTGAAAAATAGGAGGAGCATGAAGCGGTGTTGAAAAACATGAAGAGCCTGAAAAAGTGTGAAAAATATGAAGAGCTTAAAAGGTGTGAAAAATATGAGGAGCATGATATGGTTTGAAAAATAGGATTAGCATGAAGCAGTGTTCAAAAACATGAAGAGCCTGAGAAGGTGTGAAAAATATGAAAAGATTCAAAAGGTATCAAAAACGAGATGAGCATGAAACGGTCTGACAAATAGGAGGTGCATGAAGCGTTGTTGAAAAACATGAAGAGCCTGAAAAAGTGTGAGAAATATGAAGAGCTTAAAAAGGTGTGAAAAATAGGAAGAGCTTAAAAAGGTGTCAAAAATATGAGGAGCATGAAACGGTCTTAAAAATACAAGGAGCATGAAGCGGTGTTGAAAAACATGAATAGCCTGAAAATGTGTGAAATATATGAGAGCTTAAAAATGTGTCAAGTATATGAGGAGCATGAAACGGTCTGAAAAATAGGAGGAGCATGAAGCTGTGTTCAAAAACATGAAGAGCCTGAAAATGTGTGAAATATATAAAGAGCTTCAAAAAGTGTCAAAAATATGAGGAGCATGAAACGGTCTGAATAATAGGAGGAGAATGTAACGGTGATCAAAAACATGAAGAGCCTGAAAAGGTGTGAAAAATATGAAGAGCTTCAAAAGGTGTAAAATATGAGGAGCATGAAACGGTCTGAAAAATAGGAGGAGCATGAAGCGGTGTAGAAAAACATGAAGAGCCTGAAAAAGTGTGAAAAATATGAAGAGCTTCAAAAAGTGTGAAAAATATGAGGAGCATGAAACGGTCTGAAAAATAGGAGGAGCATGAAGCGGTGTTCAAAAACTTGAAGAGCCTGAAACGTTGTGAAAAATATGAAAAGCTTCAAAAGGTTTAAAAAATGAGATGACCATGAAATGGTCTGAAAAATAGGAGGAGCATGAAGTGGTGTTGAAAAAATGAAGAGCCTGAAAAGGTGTGAAAAATATGAAGATCATCAAAAGGTATCAAAAATATGAGGAGCATGAAACGGTCTGCAAAAAAGGAGGAGCATGAAGCGGTGTTGAAAAACTTGAAGAGCCTGAAAAGGTGTGAAAAATATGAAAAGCTTCAAAAGATGTCAAAAATATAAGGAGCATGAAACGGTTTGAAATATAGGAGGAGCATGAAGTGGTATTAAAAAACATGAAGAGACTGTAAAGGTGTGAAAAATATGAAGAGCTTCAAAAGGTGTGTAATACATGAGGAGCATGAAACTCTCTGAAAAATAGAAGGAGCATGAAGTAGTGTTCAAGAACATGAAGAGCCTGAAAAGGTGTGAAAAATATGAAGAGCTTAAAAAGGTGTGAAATATATGAGGAGCATGATATGGTTTGAAAAATGGGATTAGCATGAAGCGGTGTTCAAAAACATGAAGAGACTGAAAAGGTGTGAAAAATATGAAGAGCTTCAAAAGGTGTGAAATATGAGGAGCATGAAACGGTCTGAAAAATAGGAGGAGCATGAAGCGGTGTTCAAAAACATGAAGAGCCTGTAAAGGTGTGAAAAATATGAAGAGTTTAAAATGGTGTGAAAAATATGAGGAGCATGATATGGTTTGAAAAATAGGATTAGCATGAAGCGGTGTTCAAAATCATGAAGAGCCTGAAAAGGTGTGAAAAATATGAAAAGCTTCAAAAGGTGTCAAAAATGAGATGAGCATGAAACGGTCTGAAAAATAGGAGGTGCATGAAGCGTTGTTGAAAAACATGAAGAGCCTGAAAATGTGTGAGAAATATGAAGAGGTTAAAAAGGTGTCAAAAATATGAGGAGCATGAAACGGTCTTAAAAATACAAGGAGCATGAAGCGGTGTTGAAAAACATGAATAGCCTGAAAATGTGTGAAATATATGAAGAGCTTAAAAATGTGTCAAGTATATGAGGAGCATGAAACGGTCTGAAAAATAGGAGGATCATGCAACGGTGTTCAAAAACATGAAGAGCCTGAAAAGGTGTGAAAAATATAAAGAGCTTCAAAAGGTGTGAAAAAATATGAGGAATATGAAATGGTCTGAAAAATAGGAGGAGCATGAAGTTGTGTTCAAAAACATGAAGTGCCAGAAAAGGTGTGAAAATAATGAAGACCTTTAAAAGGTGTCAAAAATTATGAGGAGCATGAAACGGTCTGAAAAATAGGAGGAGCATGAAACGGTGATCAAAACAGGAAGAGCCTGAAAAGGTGTGAAAAATATGAAGAGCTTCAAAAGGTGTGAAATTCATGAGCAGCATGAAACGAGCTGAAAAATCTGAGTAGCATGAAGTGGTGTGGAAACACATGAAGAGCCTGTAAAAGTGTGAAAAATATGAAGAGCTTCAAAAGGTGTGTAATACATGAGGAGCATGAAACTCTCTGAAAAATAGAAGGAGCATGAAGTAGTATTCAAAAACATGAAGAGCCTGAAAAGGTGTGAAAAATATGAAGAGCTTAAAAAGGTGTGAAAATTATGAGGAGCATGATATGGTTTGAAAAATGGGATTAGCATGAAGCGGTGTTCAAAAACATGAAGAGCCTGAAAAGGTGGGAAAATTTGAAGATCTTCAAAAGGTGTCAAAAATGAGATGAGCATGAAATGGTCTGAAAAATAGGAGGAGCATGAAGCTGTGTTGAAAAACATGAAGAGCCTGAAAAGGTGTGAAAAATAAAAAGAGCTTCAAAAGATGTCAAAAATATGAGGAGCATGAAACGGTCTGAAAAATAGGATGAGCATGAAGTGGTGTGGAAAAATATGAAGAGCCTGAAAAGTTTTGAAAAATATGAAGAGCTTCAAAAGGTGTGAAATACATGAGGAGAATGAAACTCTCTGAAAAATAGGAGGAGCATGAAGCAGTGTTGAAAAACATGAAGAGCCTGAAAAGGTGTGAAAAATATGAAGAGCTTCAAAAGGGGTCAAAAATATGAGGAGCATGAAACGGTCTGAAAAATAGGAAGAACATGAAGCGGTGTTCAAAAACTTGAAGAGCCTGAAACGTTGTGAAAAATATGAAAAGCTTCAAGAGGTGTCAAAAATGAGATGAGCATGAAACGGTCTGAAAAATAGGAGGAGTATGAAGCGGTGTTGAAAAAATGAAGAGCCTGAAAAGGTGTGAAAAATATGAAGAGCATCAAAAGGTATCAAAAATATGAGGAGCATCAAACGGTCTGCAAAAAAGGAGGAGCATGAAGTGGTGATGAAAAACTTGAAGAGCCTGAGAAGGTGTGAAAAATATGAAAAGCTTCAAAAGATGTCAAAAATACGAGGAGCAAGAAACGGTCTGAAAAATATGAGGAGCATGAAGCGGTGTTCAAAAACATGAAGATCCTGAAAAGGTGTGAATAATACGAAGAGCTTAAAAAGGTGTGAAAAATATGAGGAGCATGATAAGGTTTGAAAAATGGGATTAGCATGAAACGGTGTATAAAAACATGAAGAGACCTGAAAAAGTGTGAAAAATACGAAGAGCTTCAAAAGGTGTCAAAAATATGAGGAGCATGAAATGGTCTGAAAAATAGGAGGAGCATGAAACGGTGATCAAAAACATGAAGAGCATGTAAATGTGTGAAAAAAATGAAGAGCTTCAAAAGGTGTGAAATAAATGAGGAGCATGAAACAGGCTGAAAAATAGGAGAAGCATGAAGTGGTGTAGAAAAACATGAAGAGCCTGAAAAGGTGTGAAAAATATGAAGAGCTTCAAAAGGTGTGAAAAATATGAGGAGCATGAAACGGTCTGAAAAATAGAAGCAGCATGAAACGGTGTTGAAAAACATGAAGAGCCTGAAATGGTGTGAAAAATATGAAGAGCTTCAAAAGGTGTGAAAAATATGAAGAGCTTCAAAAGGTGTCAAAAATTTGATGAGCATGAAACGGTCTGAAAAATAGGAGGTGCATGAAGCGTTGTTGAAAAACATGAAGAGCCTGAGAAGGTGTGAAAAATATGAAAAGATTCAAAAGGTGTCAAAAATGAGATGAGCATGAAACGGTCTGACAAATAGGAGGTGCATGAAGCGTTGTTGAAAAACATGAAGAGCCTGAAAAGGTGTGAGAAATATGAAGAGCTTAAAAAGGTGTGAAAAATATGAAGAGCTTAAAAAGGTTTCAAAAATATGAGGAGCATGAAACGGTCTTAAAAATACAAGGAGCATGAAGCGGTGTTGAAAAACATGAATATCCTGAAAATGTGTGAAATATATGAAGAGCTTAAAAATGTGTCAAGTATATGAGGAGCATGAAACGGTCTGAAAAATAAGAGGATCATGCAACAGTGTTGAAAAACATGAAGAGCCTGAAAATGTGTGAAAAATATGAAGAGCTTCAAAAGGTGTGAAAAATATGAGGAGCATGAAACGGTCTGAAAAATAGGAGAAGCATGAAGTGGTGTAGAAAAACATGAAGAGCCTGAAAAGGTGTGAAAAATATGAAGAGCTTCAAAAGGTGTGAAAAATATGAAGAGCATGAAACGGTCTGAAAAATAGGAGAAGCATGAAGTGGTGTAGAAAAACATGAAGAGCCTGAAAAGGTGTGAAAAATATGAAGAGCTTCAAAAGGTGTGAAAAATATGAGGAGCATGAAACGGTCTGAAAAATAGAAGCAGCATGAAACGGTGTTGAAAAACATGAAGAGCCTGAAATGGTGTGAAAAATATGAAGAGCTTCAAAAGGTGTGAAAAATATGAAGAGCTTCAAAAGGTGTCAAAAATTTGATGAGCATGAAACGGTCTGAAAAATAGGAGGTGCATGAAGCGTTGTTGAAAAACATGAAGAGCCTGAGAAGGTGTGAAAAATATGAAAAGATTCAAAAGGTGTCAAAAATGAGATGAGCATGAAACGGTCTGACAAATAGGAGGTGCATGAAGCGTTGTTGAAAAACATGAAGAGCCTGAAAAGGTGTGAGAAATATGAAGAGCCTAAAAAGGTGTGAAAAATATGAAGAGCTTAAAAAGGTGTCAAAAATATGAGGAGCATGAAACGGTCTTAAAAATACAAGGAGCATGAAGCGGTGTTGAAAAACATGAATAGCCTGAAAATGTGTGAAATATATGAAGAGCTTAAAAATGTGTCAAGTATATGAGGAGCATGAAACGGTCTGAAAAATAAGAGGATCATGCAACAGTGTTGAAAAACATGAAGAGCCTGAAAATGTGTGAAAAATATGAAGAGCTTCAAAAGGTGTGAAAAATATGAGGAGCATGAAACGGTCTGAAAAATAGGAGGAGAATGTAACGGTGATCAAAAACATGAAGAGCCTGAAAATGTGTGAAATATATAAAGAGCTTCAAAAAGTGTCAAAAATATGAGGAGCATGAAACGGTCTGAATAATAGGAGGAGAATGTAACGGTGATCAAAAACATGAAGAGCCTGAAAAGGTGTGAAAAATATGAAGAGCTTCAAAAGGTGTAAAATATGAGGAGCATGAAACGGTCTGAAAAATAGGAGGAGCATGAAGCGGTGTTCAAAAACATGAAGAGCCTGAAAAGGTGTGAAAAATATGAAGAGCTTCAAAAGGTGTGAAAAATATGAGGAATATGAAATGGTCTGAAAAATATGAGGAGCATGAAACGGTCTGCAAACATGGAGGAGCTTGAAGTGGTGTTGAAAAACATGAAGAGCCTGAAAAGGTGTGAAAAATCTGAAAAGCTTCAAAAGGAGTCAAAAATGAGATGAGCATGAAACGGTCTGAAAAATAGGAGGAGCATGAAGTGGTGTTGAAAAAATGAAGAGCCTGAAAAGGTGTGAAAAATATGAAGATCATCAAAAGGTATCAAAAATATGAGGAGCATGAAACGGTCTGAATAATAGGAGGAGAATGTAACGGTGATCAAAAACATGAAGAGCCTGAAAAGGTGTGAAAAATATGAAGAGCTTCAAAAAGTGTCAAAAATATGAGGAGCATGAAACGGTCTGAATAGTAGGAGGAGAATGAAACGGTGATCAAAAACATGAAGAGCCAGAAAAGGTGTGAAATATATAAAGACTTCAAAAAGTGTCAAAAATATGAGGAGCATGAAACGGTCTGAATAATAGAAGGAGAATGTAACGGTGATCAAAAACATGAAGAGCCTGAAAAGGTGTGAAAAATATGAAGAGCTTCAAAAGGTGTAAAATATGAGGAGCATGAAACGGTCTGAAAAATAGGAGGAGCATGAAGCGGTGTTCAAAAACATGAAGAGCCTGAAAAGGTGTGAAAAATATGAAGAGCTTCAAAAGGTGTAAAATATGAGGAGCATGAAACGGTCTGAAAAATAGGAGGAGCATGAAGCGGTGTTCAAAAACATGAAGAGCCTGAAAAGGTGTGAAAAATATGAAGAGCTTCAAAAGGTGTAAAATATATGAGGAGCATGAAACGGTCTGCAAACCTGGAGGAGCTTGAAGTGGTGTTGAAAAACTTGAAGAGTCTGAAAAGGTGTGAAAAATATGAAGAGCTTCAAAAGGTGTGAAATACATGAGGAGCATGAAACGTGCTGAAAAATAGGAGAAGCATGAAGTGGTGTAGAAAAACATGAAGAGCCTGAAAAGGTGTGAAAAATATGAAGAGCTTCAAAAGGTGTCAAAAATTTGATGAGCATGAAACGGTCTGAAAAATAGGAGGAGCATGAAGCGGTGTTGAAAAACATGAAGAGCCTGAAAAAGTGTGAAAAATATGAAGAGCTTAAAAGGTGTGAAAAATATGAGGAGCATGATATGGTTTGAAAAATAGGATTAGAATGAAGCGGTGTTCAAAACCATGAAGAGCCTGAGAAGGTGTGAAAAATATGAAAAGATTCAAAAGGTGTCAAAAATGAGATGAGCATGAAACGGTCTGACGAATAGGAGGTGCATGAAGCGTTGTTGAAAAACATGAAGAGCCTGAAAAGGTGTGAGAAATATGAAGAGCTTAAAAAGGTGTGAAAAATATGAAGAGCTTAAAAAGGTGTCTAAAATATGAGGAGCATGAAACGGTCTTAAAAATACAAGGAGCATGAGCGGTGTTGAAAAACATGAAGAGCCTGAAAATGTGTGAAAAATATGAAGAGCTTCCAAAGTTGTCAAAAATATGAGGAGCATGAAATTGTCTGAAAAATAGGAGGAGCATGAAGCTGTGTTCAAAAACATGAAGAGCCTGCAAATGTGTGAAATATATAAAGAGCTTCAAAAAGTGTCAAAAATATGAGGAGCATGAAACGGTCTGAATAATAGGAGGAGAATGTAACGGTGATCAAAAACATGAAGAGCCTGAAAAGGTGTGAAATATATAAAGAGCTTCAAAAAGTGGCAAAAATATGAGGAGCATGAAACGGTGTGAATAATTGGAGGAGAATGTAACGGTGATCAAAAACATGAAGAGCCTGAAAAGGTGTGAAAAATATGAAGAGCTTCAAAAGGTGTGAAATATGAGGAGCATGAAACGGTCTGAAAAATAGGAGGAGCATGAAGCGGTGTTCAAAAACATGAAGAGCCTGAAAAGTTGTGAAATATATGAAAAGCTTCAAAAGGTTTCAAAAATGACATGAGCATGAAACGGTCTGAAAAATAGGAGGAGCATGAAGCGGTGTTGAAAAAATGAAGAGCGTGAAAAGGTGTGAAAAATATGAAGAGCATCAAAAGGTATCAAAAATATGCGGAGCATGAAACGGTCTGCAAAAAAGGAGGAGCATGAAGTGGTGTTGAAAAACTTGAAGAGCCTGAAAAGGTGTGAAAAATATGAAGAGCTTCAAAAGGTGTGAAATACATGAGGAGCATGAAACGGGCTGAAAAATAGGAGAAGCATGAAGTGGTGTAGAAAAACATGAAGAGCCTGAAAAGGTGTGAGAAATATGAAGAGCTTCAAAAGGTGTGAAAAATACGAGGAGCATGAAACGGTCTGAAAAATAGGAGGAGCATGAAACGCTGTTCAAAACCATGAAGAGACTGAAAAGCTGTGAAATCCATGAAGAGCTTCAAAAGTTGTCAAAAATATGAGGAGCATGAAACGGTCAGACAAATAGGAGGAGCATGAAACGGTGTTCAAAAACATAAAGAGCCTGAAAAGGTGTGAAATATATGAAGAGCTTAAAAAGTTATCAAAAATATGAGGAAAATGAAACTGTCTGAAAAATAGGAGGAGCATGAAGTTTTGTTCAAAACATGAAGAGCCTGAAAAGGTGTGAAAAATATGAAGAGTTTCAAAAAGTGTCAAAAATATGAGGAGCATGAAACGGTCTGAAAAATAGGAGGAGCATGAAGCGGAGTTGAAAAACATGAAGAGCCTGACAAGGTGTGAAATATATGAGGAGCTTCAAAAGGTGTCAAAAATATGAGGAGCAGGAAAAGTTCTGAAAAATAGGAGGAGCATGACCTGGTGTTGAAATACATGAAGAGTCTGAAAAGATGTGAAAAATATGAAGAGCTTCAAGAGGTGTAAAAAATATGAAGAGCTTCAAAAAGTGTCAAACATATGAGGAGCATGAAACTTTCTGAAAAATAGGAGGAGCATGAAGCGTTGTTGAACACATGAAGAGCCTGAAAAGGAATGAAAATATGAAGAGCTTCAAAAGGTGTCAAAAATATTAGGAGCATGAAACGGTCGGAAAAATAGGAGTAACATAAAACGGTGTTCAAAAACATGAAGAGCCTGAAAAGGTGTGAAAAATATGAATAGCTTCAAAGGTGTGAAAATATGAGGAGTATCAAACGGTCAGAAAAATAGCAGGAGCATGAAGCGGCGTTAAACAACATGAAGAGCCTGAAAAGGTGTGAAAAATATGAAGAGGTTCAAAAAGTTTGAAAAATATGAAGAGCTTCAAAATGTGTCAAAAATATGAGGAGTATGAAGTGGTGTTGAAAAACATGAAGAGCATGAAAAGGTGTGAAAAATATGAAGAGCCTGAAAAGGTGTGAAAGATATGAAGAGCTTCAAAAGGTGGCAAAAATATGAAGAGTTTCAAAATATGTCAAAAATATGAGGAGCATGAAACGGTGTTCAAAAACATGAAGAGCCTGAAAAGGTGTGAAAAATATGAAGAGCTTCAAAAGGCGTCAAAAATATGAGGAGCATGAAACGGTCTGCAACATAGGAGAAGCATGAAACCGTGTTCAACAACATGAAGAGCCTGAAATGGTGTGAAAAATATGAATAGCTTCAAAAGGTGTCAAAAATATGAGAAGCTGGAAACGGTTTGAAAAATAGGAGGAGCATGAAACTGTGTTGAAAAACATGAAGAGCCTGAAAAGCTGTGAAAAATATGAAGAGCTTCAAAAGGTGTGAAAAATATGAAGATCTTCAAAAGGTGTCAAAAATATGAGGAGCATGAAACGTTCTGAAAAATAGGAGGAGCATGAAACGGTGTTGAAAATCATTAAGAGTCTGAAAAGGTGTGAAAAATATGAAGAGTTTCAAAAAGTGTCAACAATATGAGGAACATGAAACGGTCTGAAAAATAGGAGGAGCATGAAACTTTGTTCATAAACATGAAGAGCCTGAAAAGGTGTGAAAAATACGAAGAGCTTAAAAAGGCGTGGAAAATATGAAGATTATGAAAGGGTGTGAAATATAGGAGAAGCATGAAGCGGTGTTCCAAAACAAGAAGAGCCTGAAAAAGTGTGAAATATATGAAGAGCTTCAAAAGTCGTGAAAAATATGAGGAGCATGAAAAGTGCTGAAAAATAGGCGGAGCATGAAACTGTGCTGAAAACATGAAAGGTCTGAAAAGTTGTGAAAAATATGAAGAGCTTCAAAAGGTATCAAAAATATGAGGAGCATGAAACGGTCTGAAAAATAGGAGGAGCATGAAACGGTGTTGAAAAACATGAAGAGCCTGTAAAGGTGTGAAAAATATGAAGAGCTTCAAAAGGTGTGAAAAATATGAAGAGCTTCAAAAGGTGTCAAAAATATGCGGAGCATGAAACAGTCTGAAAAATAGGAGAATCATGTAACGGTATTCAAAAACATGAAGAGCCTGAATAGGTGTGAAATACATGAAGAGCTTCAAAAGGTGTCAAAAATATGAGGAGCATGAAACTTCTAAAAAATAGGAGGAGCATGAAACGGTGTACAAAAATATGAAGAGCCTGAAAAGGTGTGAAAAATATGAAGAGCTTCAAAAGGTGTCAAATATATGAGGAGCATGAAATAGTCTGAAAAATAGGAAGAGCATGAAACGGTGTTGAAAATCTTGAAGAGCCTGAAAAAGTGTGAATTATATGAAGAGCTTCAAAACGTGTCAAAAATACGAGGAGCATGATACGGTCTGAAAAATAGGAGGAGCATGAAGCGGTGTTGAAAGACATGAAGAGCCTGAAAAGGTTTGAAAAATATGAAGAGCTTCAAAAGGTGTGAAATACATGAGGAGCATGAAACTCCCTGAAAAATAGAAGGAGCATGAAGCGGTGTTCAAAAACATGAAGAGCCTGAAAAAGTGTGAAAAATATGAAGAGCTTCAAAAGGTGTGGAAAATATGAAGAGCTTCAAAAAGTGTCAAAAATATGAGGAGCATGAAACGTTCTGAAAATAAGAGGAGCACGAAACGATGTTCAAAAATATCAAGAGCCTGAAAAGGTGAGAAAAATATGAAGAGCTTCAGAAGCTGTGAAAAATATGAGGAGCATGAAGCGGTGTTCAAAAACTTGAATACTGAAAAGGTGTGAAAAATATGAAGACCTTCAAAAGGTGTCAAAAGATGAGGAGCATGAAACGGTCTGAAAAATAGGAGGAGCATGAAGCGGCGTTGAAAACATGAAGAGCGTGAAAAGGTGTCAAAAATATGAAGAGCTTCAAAATGTGTCAAAAATATGAGGAGCATGAAACGGTCTGAAATTTACGAGGAGCATGAGGCACTGTTGAAAAACATGAAGAGCCTGAAAAGGTGTGAAAAATATAAAGAGTTTCAAAACGAGTCAAAAATATGAGGAGCATGAAACGGTCTGAAAAATAGGAGGAGCATGAAGTGGTGTTGGAAAACATGAAGAGCCTGAAAAGGTGTGAAAAATATGAAGAGCTTCAAAAGGTGTGAAAACTATGAAGAGCTTCAAAAGGTGTCAAAAATATGAGGAGCATGAAACGGTCTGAAAAATAGGAGAAGCATGAAACCATGTTCAAAAACATGAAGAGCCTGAAAATGTGTGAAAAATATGAAGAGCTTCAAAAAGTGTCAGAAATATGAAGAGCAGGGAACGGTCTGAAAAATAGGGGGAGTATGAAGCAGTGTTCAAAAACATGAACAGCATGAAAAGGTGTGTAAAATATGAAGAGCCCTAAAGGTGTCAAAATTATGAGGAGCATGACACGGTCTGAAAAATAGGAGGATCATGAAATGGTGTTCAAAAACATGAAGAACCTGAAAATTTGTGAAAAATATGAAGAGCTTCAAAAGGTCTGAAAAATATCAGGAGCATGAAACGGTGTTCAAAAAATTGAAGATACTGAAAATTTGTGAAAAATATGAAGAGCTTCAAAAGGTGTCAAAAATATGAGGTGCATGAAACGGTCTGAAAAATAGGAGAAGCATGAAACCATGTTCAAAAACATGAAGAGCCTGAAAATGTGTGAAAAATATGAAAAGCATCAAAAGGTTTGAAAAAAATGAGGAGCATGAAACAGTGTTCAAAACCATGAAGAGACTGAAAATGTGAGAAATGTATGAAGAGCTTCAAAAGGTGTCAAAAATATGAGGAGCTTGAAACGGTCTCAAATATAGGAGGAGAATGAAACGGTGTTGACAAACATTTAGATCCTGAAAAGGTGTGAACAATATGCAGAGCCTAAAAAGGAGTGAAAAATATGAGGAGCATGAAACGGTCTGAAAAATAGGAGGAGCATGAAACGCTGTTCAAAACCATGAAGAGACTGAAAAGCTGTGAAATACATGAAGAGCTTCAAAAGGTGTCAAAAATATGAGGAGCATGAAACGGTCAGACAAATAGGAGGAGCATGAAACGGTGTTCAAAAACATAAAGAGCCTGAAAAGGTGTGAAATATATGAAGAGCTTAAAAAGGTGTCAAAAATATGAGGAAAATGAAACTGTCTGAAAAATAGGAGGAGCATGAAGTTTTGTTCAAAACATGAAGAGCCTGAAAAGGTGTGAAAAATATGAAGAGTTTCAAAAAGTGTCAAAAATATGAGGAGCATGAAACGGTCTGAAAAATAGGAGGAGCATGAAGCGGAGTTGAAAAACATGAAGAGCCTGACAAGGTGTGAAATATATGAGGAGCTTCAAAAGGTGTCAAAAATATGAGGAGCAGGAAAAGTTCTGAAAAATAGGAGGAGCATGACCTGGTGTTGAAATACATGAAGAGTCTGAAAAGATGTGAAAAATATGAAGAGCTTCAAAAGGTGTAAAAAATATGAAGAGCTTCAAAAAGTGTCAAACATATGAGGAGCATGAAACTTTCTGAAAAATAGGAGGAGCATGAAGCGTTGTTGAACACATGAAGAGCCTGAAAAGGAATGAAAATATGAAGAGCTTCAAAAGGTGTCAAAAATATGAGGAGCATGAAACGGTCAGAAAAATAGGAGTAACATAAAACGGTGTTCAAAAACATGAAGAGCCTGAATAGGTGTGAAAAATATGAGGAGTTCCATAAGGTGTCAAAAATAGGAGGAGCATGAAATGGTGTTCAAAAACATGAAGAGCCTGAAAAGGAGTGAAAAATATGAATAGCTTCAAAGGTGTGAAAATATGAGGAGTATCAAACGGTCAGAAAAATAGCAGGAGCATGAAGCGGCGTTAAACAAGATGAAGAGCCTGAAAAGGTGTGAAAAATATGAAGAGGTTCAAAAAGTTTGAAAAATATGAAGAGCTTCAAAATGTGTCAAAAATATGAGGAGTATGAAGTGGTGTTGAAAAACATGAAGAGCATGAAAAGGTGTGAAAAATATGAAGAGCCTGAAAAGGTGTGAAAGATATGAAGAGCTTCAAAAGGTGGCAAAAATATGAAGAGTTTCAAAATATGTCAAAAATATGAGGAGCATGAAACGGTGTTCAAAAACATGAAGAGCCTGAAAAGGTGTGAAAAATATGAAGAGCTTCAAAAGGCGTCAAAAATATGAGGAGCATGAAACGGTCTGAAACATAGGAGAAGCATGAAACCGTGTTCAACAACATGAAGAGCCTGAAAAGGCGTGAAAAATATGAAGAGCTTCAAAAGGTGTCAAAAATATGAGAAGCTTGAAACGGTTTGAAAAATAGGAGGAGCATGAAACTGTGTTGAAAAACATGAAGAGCCTGAAAAGCTGTGAAAAATATGAAGAGCTTCAAAAGGTGTGAAAAATATGAAGATCTTCAAAAGGTGTCAAAAATATGAGGAGCATGAAACGTTCTGAAAAATAGGAGGAGCATGAAACGGTGTTGAAAATCATTAAGAGTCTGAAAAGGTGTGAAAAATATGAAGAGTTTCAAAAAGTGTCAACAATATGAGGAACATGAAACGGTCTGAAAAATAGGAGGAGCATGAAACTTTGTTCATAAACATGAAGAGCCTGAAAAGGTGTGAAAAATACGAAGAGCTTAAAAAGGCGTGGAAAATATGAAGATTATGAAAAGGTGTGAAATATAGGAGAAGCATGAAGCGGTGTTCCAAAACAAGAAGAGCCTGGAAAAGTGTGAAATATATGAAGAGCTTCAAAAGTCGTGAAAAATATGAGGAGCATGAAAAGTGCTGAAAAATAGGCGGAGCATGAAACTGTGCTGAAAACATGAAAGGTCTGAAAAGTTGTGAAAAATATGAAGAGCTTCAAAAGGTATCAAAAATATGAGGAGCATGAAACGGTCTGAAAAATAGGAGGAGCATGAAACGGTGTTGAAAACCTGAAGCGCCTGAAAAGATGTGAAAAATATGAAGAGATTCAAAACATGTCAAAATATGAGGAGCATGAAACGGTCTGAAAAATAGGAGGAGCATGAAACGGTGTTGAAAAACATGAAGAGCCTGAAAAGGTGTGAAAAATATGAAGAGCTTCAAAAGGTGTGAAAAATATGAAGAGCTTCAAAAGGTGTCAAAAATATGCGGAGCATGAAACAGTCTGAAAAATAGGAGAATCATGTAACGGTATTCAAAAACATGAAGAGCCTGAATAGGTGTGAAATACATGAAGAGCTTCAAAAGGTGTCAAAAATATGAGGAGCATGAAACGTTGTGAAAAATTGGAAAAGCATGAAGTGGTGTTCAAAAACATGAAGAGCCTGAAAAGGTGTGAAATACATGAAGAGCTTCAAAAGGTGTCAAAAATATGAGGAGCATGAAGTGGTGTTGAAAAAGATGAAGAGCATTAAAAGTTGTGGAAAATATGAAGAGCTTCAAAAAGTGTCAAAAATATGAGGAGCACGAAATGGACTGAACAATAGGAGGAGCATGAAACGGTGTTGAAACCTGAAGCGCCTGAGAAGGTGTGAAAAATATGAAGAGTTTCAAAACATGTCAAAAATAAGAGGAGGATGAATCTGTGAAAAACAGGAGAAGCATGAAACCGTGTTCAAAAACATGAAGAGCCTGAAAAGGTGTGAAAAAAATGAAGAGCATCAATAGGTGTCAAAAATATGAGGAGCATGAAATGGTCTGAAAAATAGGAGGAGCATGAAGCGGTGTTCAAAAACATGAAGAGCCTGAAAAGGTGTGAAATATATGAAGAGCTTCAAAAGGTGTCAAAAATATGAACAGCTTCAAAATGTGTGAAAAATATGAGGAGAATGAAACTTCTAAAAAATAGGAGGAGCATGAAACGGTGTACAAAAACATGAAGAGCCTGAAAAGGTGTGAAAAATATGAAGAGCTTCAAAAGGTGTCAAATATATGAGGAGCATGAAATAGTCTGAAAAATAGGAAGAGCATGAAACGGTGTTGAAAATCTTGAAGAGCCTGAAAAAGTGTGAATTATATGAAGAGCTTCAAAACGTGTCAAAAATACGAGGAACATGATACGGTCTGAAAAATAGGAGGAGCATGAAGCGGTGTTGAAAGACATGAAGAGCCTGAAAAGGTTTGAAAAATATGAAGAGCTTCAAAAGGTGTGAAATACATGAGGAGCATGAAACTCTCTGAAAAATAGAAGGAGCATGAAGCGGTGTTCAAAAACATGAAGAGCCTGAAAAAGTGTGAAAAATATGAAGAGCTTCAAAAGGTGTGGAAAATATGAAGAGCTTCAAAAAGTGTCAAAAATATGAGGAGCATGAAACGTTCTGAAAATAAGAGGAGCACGAAACGATGTTCAAAAATATTAAGAGCCTGAAAAGGTGAGAAAAATATGAAGAGCTTCAGAAGCTGTGAAAAATATGAGGAGCATGAAGCGGTGTTCAAAAACTTGAATACTGAAAAGGTGTGAAAAATATGAAGACCTTCAAAAGGTGTCAAAAGATGAGGAGCATGAAACGATCTGAAAATTAGGAGGAGCATGAAGAGGTGTTGAAAAACATGAAGAGGCTGAAAAGGTGTTAAAAATATGAAGAGCTTCACAAGGTGTGAAAAATATGAAGGGCATGAAACGCTCTGAAAAATAGGAGGAGCATGAAGCGGCGTTGAAAACATGAAGAGCGTGAAAAGGTGTCAAAAATATGAAGAGCTTCAAAATGTGTCAAAAATATGAGGAGCATGAAACGGTCTGAAAATTACGAGGAGCATGAGGCACTGTTGAAAAACATGAAGAGCCTGAAAAGGTGTGAAAAATATAAAGAGTTTCAAAACGAGTCAAAAATATGAGGAGCATGAAACGGTCTGAAAAATAGGAGGAGCATGAAGTGGTGTTGGAAAACATGAAGAGCCTGAAAAGGTGTGAAAAATATGAAGAGCTTCAAAAGGTGTGAAATCTATGAAGAGCTTCAAAAGGTGTCAAAAATATGAGGAGCATGAAACGGTCTGAAAAATAGGAGAAGCATGAAATCATGTTCAAAAACATGAAGAGCCTGAAAATGTGTGAAAAATATGAAGAGCTTCAAAAAGTGTCAGAAATATGAAGAGCAGGGAACGGTCTGAAAAATAGGGGGAGTATGAAGCAGTGTTCAAAAACATGAACAGCCCGAAAAGGTGTGTAAAATATGAAGAGCCCTAAAGGTGTCAAAATTATGAGGAGCATGACACGGTCTGAAAAATAGGAGGATCATGAAATGGTGTTCAAAAACATGAAGAACCTGAAAATTTGTGAAAAATATGAAGAGCTTCAAAAGGTCTGAAAAATATCAGGAGCATGAAACGGTGTTCAAAAAATTGAAGATACTGAAAATTTGTGAAAAATATGAAGAGCTTCAAAAGGTGTCAAAAATATGAGGTGCATGAAACGGTCTGAAAAATAGGAGAAGCATGAAACCATGTTCAAAAACATGAAGAGCCTGAAAATGTGTGAAAAATATGAAAAGCATCAAAAGGTTTGAAAAAAATGAGGAGCATGAAACGGTGTTCAAAACCATGAAGAGACTGAAAATGTGAGAAATGTATGAAGAGCTTCAAAAGGTGTCAAAAATATGAGGAGCTTGAAACAGTCTCAAATATAGGAGGAGAATGAAACGGTGTTGACAAACATGTAGATCCTGAAAAGGTGTGAACAATATGCAGAGCCTAAAAAGGAGTGAAAAATATGAGGAGCATGAAACGGTCTGAAAAATAGGAGGAGCATGAAACGCTGTTCAAAACCATGAAGAGACTGAAAAGCTGTGAAAAACATGAAGAGCTTCAAAAGGTGTCAAAAATATGAGGAGCATGAAACGGTCAGACAAATAGGAGGAGCATGAAACGGTGTTCAAAAACATAAAGAGCCTGAAAAGGTGTGAAATATATGAAGAGCTTAAAAAGGTGTCAAAAATATGAGGAAAATGAAACTGTCTGAAAAATAGGAGGAGCATGAAGTTTTGTTCAAAACATGAAGAGCCTGAAAAGGTGTGAAAAATATGAAGAGTTTCAAAAAGTGTCAAAAATATGAGGAGCATGAAACGGTCTGAAAAATAGGAGGAGCATGAAGCGGTGTTCAAAAACATGAAGAGCCTGAAAAGGTGTGAAATATATGAAGAGCTTCAAAAGGTGTCAAAAATATGAACAGCTTCAAAATGTGTGAAAAATATGAGGAGAATGAAACTTCTAAAAAATAGGAGGAGCATGAAACGGTGTACAAAAACATGAAGAGCCTGAAAAGGTGTGAAAAATATGAAGAGCTTCAAAAGGTGTCAAATATATGAGGAGCATGAAATAGTCTGAAAAATAGGAAGAGCATGAAACGGTGTTGAAAATCTTGAAGAGCCTGAAAAAGTGTGAATTATATGAAGAGCTTCAAAACGTGTCAAAAATACGAGGAACATGATACGGTCTGAAAAATAGGAGGAGCATGAAGCGGTGTTGAAAGACATGAAGAGCCTGAAAAGGTTTGAAAAATATGAAGAGCTTCAAAAGGTGTGAAATACATGAGGAGCATGAAACTCTCTGAAAAATAGAAGGAGCATGAAGCGGTGTTCAAAAACATGAAGAGCCTGAAAAAGTGTGAAAAATATGAAGAGCTTCAAAAGGTGTGGAAAATATGAAGAGCTTCAAAAAGTGTCAAAAATATGAGGAGCATGAAACGTTCTGAAAATAAGAGGAGCACGAAACGATGTTCAAAAATATTAAGAGCCTGAAAAGGTGAGAAAAATATGAAGAGCTTCAGAAGCTGTGAAAAATATGAGGAGCATGAAGCGGTGTTCAAAAACTTGAATACTGAAAAGGTGTGAAAAATATGAAGACCTTCAAAAGGTGTCAAAAGATGAGGAGCATGAAACGATCTGAAAATTAGGAGGAGCATGAAGAGGTGTTGAAAAACATGAAGAGGCTGAAAAGGTGTTAAAAATATGAAGAGCTTCACAAGGTGTGAAAAATATGAAGGGCATGAAACGCTCTGAAAAATAGGAGGAGCATGAAGCGGCGTTGAAAACATGAAGAGCGTGAAAAGGTGTCAAAAATATGAAGAGCTTCAAAATGTGTCAAAAATATGAGGAGCATGAAACGGTCTGAAAATTACGAGGAGCATGAGGCACTGTTGAAAAACATGAAGAGCCTGAAAAGGTGTGAAAAATATAAAGAGTTTCAAAACGAGTCAAAAATATGAGGAGCATGAAACGGTCTGAAAAATAGGAGGAGCATGAAGTGGTGTTGGAAAACATGAAGAGCCTGAAAAGGTGTGAAAAATATGAAGAGCTTCAAAAGGTGTGAAATCTATGAAGAGCTTCAAAAGGTGTCAAAAATATGAGGAGCATGAAACGGTCTGAAAAATAGGAGAAGCATGAAATCATGTTCAAAAACATGAAGAGCCTGAAAATGTGTGAAAAATATGAAGAGCTTCAAAAAGTGTCAGAAATATGAAGAGCAGGGAACGGTCTGAAAAATAGGGGGAGTATGAAGCAGTGTTCAAAAACATGAACAGCCCGAAAAGGTGTGTAAAATATGAAGAGCCCTAAAGGTGTCAAAATTATGAGGAGCATGACACGGTCTGAAAAATAGGAGGATCATGAAATGGTGTTCAAAAACATGAAGAACCTGAAAATTTGTGAAAAATATGAAGAGCTTCAAAAGGTCTGAAAAATATCAGGAGCATGAAACGGTGTTCAAAAAATTGAAGATACTGAAAATTTGTGAAAAATATGAAGAGCTTCAAAAGGTGTCAAAAATATGAGGTGCATGAAACGGTCTGAAAAATAGGAGAAGCATGAAACCATGTTCAAAAACATGAAGAGCCTGAAAATGTGTGAAAAATATGAAAAGCATCAAAAGGTTTGAAAAAAATGAGGAGCATGAAACGGTGTTCAAAACCATGAAGAGACTGAAAATGTGAGAAATGTATGAAGAGCTTCAAAAGGTGTCAAAAATATGAGGAGCTTGAAACAGTCTCAAATATAGGAGGAGAATGAAACGGTGTTGACAAACATGTAGATCCTGAAAAGGTGTGAACAATATGCAGAGCCTAAAAAGGAGTGAAAAATATGAGGAGCATGAAACGGTCTGAAAAATAGGAGGAGCATGAAACGCTGTTCAAAACCATGAAGAGACTGAAAAGCTGTGAAAAACATGAAGAGCTTCAAAAGGTGTCAAAAATATGAGGAGCATGAAACGGTCAGACAAATAGGAGGAGCATGAAACGGTGTTCAAAAACATAAAGAGCCTGAAAAGGTGTGAAATATATGAAGAGCTTAAAAAGGTGTCAAAAATATGAGGAAAATGAAACTGTCTGAAAAATAGGAGGAGCATGAAGTTTTGTTCAAAACATGAAGAGCCTGAAAAGGTGTGAAAAATATGAAGAGTTTCAAAAAGTGTCAAAAATATGAGGAGCATGAAACGGTCTGAAAAATAGGAGGAGCATGAAGCGGAGTTGAAAAACATGAAGAGCCTGACAAGGTGTGAAATATATGAGGAGCTTCAAAAGGTGTCAAAAATATGAGGAGCAGGAAAAGTTCTGAAAAATAGGAGGAGCATGACCTGGTGTTGAAATACATGAAGAGTCTGAAAAGATGTGAAAAATATGAAGAGCTTCAAAAGGTGTAAAAAATATGAAGAGCTTCAAAAAGTGTCAAACATATGAGGAGCATGAAACTTTCTGAAAAATAGGAGGAGCATGAAGCGTTGTTGAACACATGAAGAGCCTGAAAAGGAATGAAAATATGAAGAGCTTCAAAAGGTGTCAAAAATATGAGGAGCATGAAACGGTCAGAAAAATAGGAGTAACATAAAACGGTGTTCAAAAACATGAAGAGCCTGAATAGGTGTGAAAAATATGAGGAGTTCCATAAGGTGTCAAAAATAGGAGGAGCATGAAATGGTGTTCAAAAACATGAAGAGCCTGAAAAGGTGTGAAAAATATGAATAGCTTCAAAGGTGTGAAAATATGAGGAGTATCAAACGGTCAGAAAAATAGCAGGAGCATGAAGCGGCGTTAAACAACATGAAGAGCCTGAAAAGGTGTGAAAAATATGAAGAGGTTCAAAAAGTTTGAAAAATATGAAGAGCTTCAAAATGTGTCAAAAATATGAGGAGTATGAAGTGATGTTGAAAAACATGAAGAGCATGAAAAGGTGTGAAAAATATGAAGAGCCTGAAAAGGTGTGAAAGATATGAAGAGCTTCAAAAGGTGGCAAAAATATGAAGAGTTTCAAAATATGTCAAAAATATGAGGAGCATGAAACGGTGTTCAAAAACATGAAGAGCCTGAAAAGGTGTGAAAAATATGAAGAGCTTCAAAAGGTGTCAAAAATATGAGGAGCATGAAACGGTCTGAAACATAGGAGAAGCATGAAACCGTGTTCAACAACATGAAGAGCCTGAAAAGGTGTGAAAAATATGAAGAGCTTCAAAAGGTGTCAAAAATATGTGGAGCATGAAACGGTCTGAAAAATAGGAGGAGTATGAAGCCGTGTTGAAAATCATGAAGATCCTAAAAGGTGTGAAAACCATGAAGAGCTTCAAAAAGTGTCAAAAATATGAGGAGCATGAAACAGTCTGAAAAATAGGAGAATCATGTAACGGTGTTGAAAAACATGAAGAGCATGAAAAGGTGTGAAAAATATGATGAGCTTCAAAAGGTGTCAAAAATATGAGAAGCTTGAAACGGTTGGAACAATAGGAGGAGCATGAAACTCTGTTGAAAAACATGAAGAGCCTGAAAAGGTGGCAAAAATATGAAGAGCTTCAAAAGGTGTGAAAAATAAGGGGAGCATGAAACAGTCTGAAAAATAGGAGGAGCATGAAACGATGTTCAAAAACATGAAGAGCCTGAAAAGGTGTGAAAAATATGAAGACCTTCAAAAGGTGTCAAAAATATGAGGAGCATGAAACGGTCTGAAAAATAGGCGGAGCCTGAAACTGTGTTGAAAACATGAAAGGCCTGAAAAGTTGTGAAAAATATGAAGAGCTTCAAAAGGTGTGAAAAATATGAAGAGTTTCAAACGTCTGAAATACATGAGGATCATGAAAAGGTTTGAAAAATAGGAGGAGCATGAAGCGGTGTTCAAAAACATGAAGAGCCTGAAAAAGCTTGAAAAATATGAAGAGCTTCAAAAGGTGTGAAATAAATGAGGAGCATGAAACGGTCTGAAAAATAGGAGGAGCATGAAGCGGTGTTGAAAAACATGAAGAGCCTGAAAACGTGTGAAAAATATAAAGAGTTTCAAAAGGTATGAAAAATATGAAGAGCTTCAAAAGGTGTCAAAAAAGAGATGTGCATGAAACCGTCTGAAAAAGAGGGGGAGCATGAAGTAGTGTTGAAAAACATGAAGAGCCTGAAAAGGTGTGAAAAATATGAAGAGCTTCAAAAGGTTTCAAAAATATGAGGAGCATGAAACGGTCTGAAAAATAGGAGGAACATGAAACCATGTTCAAAAACATGAACAGCCTGAAAATGTGTGAAAAATATGAAGAGCTTCAAAAGGTGTAAAAAATAGGAGGAGCATGAAGCGGTGTTGAAAAACATGAAGAGCCTGAAAAGGTGTGAAAAATATGAAGAGCTTCAAAACAGGTCAAACATATGAGCAGCAAGAATCGGTCTGAAATATGCAGGAGCAGGAAACGGTGTTCAAAAACATGAAAAGCCTGAAAAGTTGTGAAAATATGAAGAGCTTCAAAAGGTGTGAAAAATATGAAGACCTTCAAAAGGTGTCAAAAATGAGATGAGCATTAAACGGTCTGAAAAAGGGGAGGAGCATGAAGCGGTGTTGAAAAACATGAACAACCTGAAAACGTGTGAGAAATATGAAGAGCCTCAAAAGTTGTCAAAAATATGAAGAGCTTCAAAAGGTGTCAAAAATGAGAGGAGCATGAAGCGGTCTGAAAATTAGGAACAGCTTGAAACGGTGTTCAGAAACATGAAGAGCCTGAAAAGGTGTGAACAATGTGAAGAGCTTCCAAAGGTGTAAAATACATCAGGAGCATGAAACGGTCTGAAAATAGGAGGAGCATGATGCGGTGTTTAAAAATATGAGGTGCCTGAAAATGTGTGAAAAATATGAAGAGCTTCAAAAGGTGTCAAAAATATGAGGAGCATGAAACGGTCTGAAAAATAGGAGGAGCATGAAGCGGTGTTCAAAAACATGAAGAGCCTGAAAAGGTGTGAAATATATGAATAGCTTCAAAAGGTGTCAAAAATATGAGGAGCATGAAACGGTCTGAAAAATAGGAGGAGCATGAAACGGTGTTGACAACATGAAGAGCCTGAAAAGGTGTGAAAAATTTGAAGAGCTTCAAAAGGTGTGAAAAATAGGCGGAGCATGTACCAGTGTTCAAAAACTTGAAGAGACTGAAAAGGTGTGAAAAATATGAAGACCTTAAAAAGGTGTCAAAAATATGAGGAGCATGACACGGTCTGAAATATAGGAGGAGCATGAAGCCTTGTTCAAAAACATGAGGAGCCTGAAAAGGTGTGAAAATATGAAGGGATTCAAAAGGTGTGAAAACGTGAAGAGATTCAAAAGGTGTCAAATATATGAGGAGCATGAAACGGTCTGAAAAATATGAGGAGAACGAAACATTCAGAAAAATTGGAGGAGTATGAAGCGGTGTTCAAAACATGAAATCCTGAAAAGGTGTGAAAAATATGAAGAGCTTCAAAAGCTGTGAAAAATATGAAGAGCTTCAAAAGGTGTGAAAAATATGAAGAGTTTCAAAAGATGTCAAAAATGAGATGAGCATGAAACGGTCTGAAAAAAAGGGGAAGCATGAATTTGTGTTGAAAAACATGAATATCCTGAAAATGTGTGAAGTATTTGAAGAGCTCTAAACGCTGTCAAAAATATGAGGAGCATGAAATGGTCTGAAATATAGGAGGAGCATGAAACGGTGTTCAAAAACATGAAGAGTCTGAAAAGTTGTGAAAAATATGAAGAGCTTCAAAAGGTGTGAAAAATATGAAGAGCTTCAAAAGGTGTGAAAAATATGAGGAGCTTCAAAAGGTGTCAAAAATATGAGGAGCATGAAACGGTCTGAAAAATAGGAGGAGCATGAAGTGGTGTTCAAAAAAATGACGAGCCTGAAAAGGTGTGAAATATATGAAGAGCTTTAAAAGGTGTCAAAAATTTGAGGAGCATGAAACGGTCTGAAAAATAGGAGGAGCATGAAGCGGTGATGAAAAACATGAAGAGCCTGAAAAAGTGTGAGAAATATGAAGAGCTTCAAAAGATGTCAAAAATATGAAGAGCTTCAAAAGGTGTCAAAAATGAGATGAGCATGAAGCCATCTGAAAAATATTTGGAGGATGAAGTGGTGTTGAAAAACATGAAGAGCCTGAAAAGGTGTGAAATTTATGAAGAGCTTCAAAAGGTGTCAAAAATATGAGGAGCATGGAACGGTCTGAAAATAGGAGGAGCATGATGCGCTGTTCAAAAACATGTGGAGCCTGAAAAGGAGTGAAAAATATGAAGAGCTTCAAAAGGTTTCAAAAATATGAGGAGCATGAAATGACCTGAAAAATAGGAGGAGCATGAAGCAGTGTTCAAAAACATGAAGAGCCTGAAAAGGTGTGAAAAATATGAAGAGCTTCAAAAGGTGTGAAAGATATGAGGAGCATGAAACGGTCTGAAAAATATAAGTAGCATGAAACGGTGTTGAAAAACATGAAGAGACTGAAAAGGTGTGAAAAATATGAAGAGCTTCAAAAGGTGTGAAATACATGAGGGGCCTGAAACTCTCTGTAAAATAGGAGGAGCATGAAGTGGTGTTCAAAAACATAAAGAGCCTGCAAAGTTGTGAAAAATATTAAGAGCTTCAATAGGTGTGAAAAATATGAGGAGCAGGGTACGGTCTGAAAAATAGGAGGAGCATGAAGCGGTGTTCAAAAACATGAAGAGCCTGAACAGGTGTGAAAAATATGAAGAGCTTCAAAAGGTGTCAAAAATATGAGGAGGATGAAACGGTTTGAAAAATAGGAGGAGCATGAAGAGATGTTGCAAAACATGAAGAGCCTGAAAAGGTGTGAAAAATATGAAGAGCTTCAAAAGGTGTCAAAAATGAGATGAGCATGAAATGGTCTGAAAAATGGAGGAGCATGAAGTGGTGTAGCAAAACATGAAGAGCATGAAAAGGTGTGAAAAATAATAAGAGCTTCTAAAGGTGTCAAATATGAGATGAGCATGAAACAGTTTGAAAAATAGGAGGAGCATGAAGTGTTGTTAAAAATCATGAAGAGCCTGAAAAGGTGTGAAATATATGAAGAGCTTCAAAATGTGTGAAAAATATGAAGAGCTTCAAAACGTGTCAAAAATATCAGGAGCATGAAACGGTCTGGAAAATAGGATGAGCATGAAGTGGTGGTGAAAAACATGAAGAGCCTGAAAACGTGTGAAAAATATGAAGAGCTTCAAAAGGTGTGAAAAATATGAAGAGCTTCAAAAGATATCAAAAACGAGATGACCATGAAACGGTCTGAAAAATAGGAGAAGCAAGAAGTGGTGTTGAAGAACATGAAGAGCCTGAAAAGGTGCGAAAAATATGAAGAGCTTCAAAACGTGTGAAAAATATGAAGAGCTTCAAAAGGTGTCAAAAATATGAGGAGCATTAATCGGTCTGAAAAATAGGAGAAGCAAGAAGTGGTGTTGAAAAACATGAAGAGCCTGAAAAGGTGTGAAAAATATGAAGAGCTTCAAAACGTGTGAAAAATATGCGGAACATGAAACTGTCTGAAAAAGAGGAGGAGCATGAAGCGGTGTTCAAACACATGAAGAGCCTGAAAAGGTGTGAAAAATATGAAGAGCTTGAAAAGGTGTCAAAAATATGAGGAGCATGAAACGGTCTGAAAAAGAAGAGGAGCATGAAGCGGAGTTCAAACACATGAAGAGCCTGAAAAGGTGTGAAAAATATGAAGAGCTTCAAAAGGTGTCAAAAATATGAGGAGCAGGATACGGTCTGAAAAATAGGAGGAGCATGAAGCCGTGTTCAAAAACATGAAGAGCCTGAAAAGGTGTGAAAAATATGAAGAGCATCAAAAGGTGTCAAAAATATGAGGAGCATGAAACGGTCTAAAAAAGAGGAGGAGCATGAAGCGGTGTTCAAAAACATGAAGAGCCTGAAAAGGTGTGAAAAATATGAAGAGCTTCAAAAGGTGTCAAAAATATGAGGAGCATGAAACGGTAAAAAATAGGAGGAGCATGAAGCGTTGTTCAAAAACATGAAGAGCCTGAAAAGGAGTGAAAAATATGAAGAGCTTCAAAAGGTGTCAAAAATATGAGGAGCATGAAACGGTCTGAAAAATAGGAGGTGCATGAAGCGGTGTTGAAAAACATGAAGAGCCTGAAAAGTTGTGAAAAATATGAAGAGCTTCAAAAGGTGTCAAAAATATGAGGAGCATGAGACGGTCTGAAAAACAGGAGGAGCATGAAGCGGTGTTCAAAAACATGAAGAGCCTGAAAAGGTGTGAAAAATATGAAGAGCTTCAAAACGTGTCAAAATGAGATGAGCATGAAACGGTCTGAAAAATAGGAGGAGCATGAAGTGATATTGAAATAAATGAAAAGGCTGAAAAGGTGTGAAAAATATGTAGAGCTTCAAAACCTGTCAAATATATGAGGAGCATGAAATGGTCTTAAAGATAGGAGAAGCAAGAAAGGGTGTTGAACAACATGAAGAGCCTGAAAACGTGTGAAAAATATGAAGAGCTTCGAAAGATGTGAAAAATATGAAGAGCTTTAATAGGTGTCAAAATGAGAAGAGCATGAAACGATCTGAAAAATAGTAGGAGCATAAAGTGGTGTTGAAAAAAATGAAGAGCCTGAAAAGGTGTGAAATATCTGAGGAACTTCAAAAGGTTTCAAAAATATGAGGAGAATGAAATGGTCTGAAAAATAGGCGGAGCATGAAGCGTTGTTGAAAAACATGAACAGCCTGAAAAGTGTGAAAAATATGAAGAGCTACAAAAGGTGTCAAAAATATGAGGAGTATGAAACGGTCTGAAAATAGGAGGATCATGAAACGGTGTTGAAAAACATGAAGAGCCTGAAAATGTGTGAAATATATAAAGAGCTTCAAAAAGTGTCAAAAATATGAGGAGCATGAAACGGTCTGAAAAATAGGAGGAGCATGAAGCGGTGTTCAAAAACATGAAGAGCCTGAAAAGGTGTGAAATATATGAAGAGCTTCAAAAGGTGTCAAAAATATGAGGAGCATGAAACGGTCTGAAAAATAGGAGGAGCATGAAACGGTGTTGACAACATGAAGAGCCTGAAAAGGTGTGAAAAATTTGAAGAGCTTCAAAAGGTGTGAAAAATAGGCGGAGCATGTACCAGTGTTCAAAAACTTGAAGAGACTGAAAAGGTGTGAAAAATATGAAGACCTTAAAAAGGTGTCAAAAATATGAGGAGCATGACACGGTCTGAAATATAGGAGGAGCATGAAGCCTTGTTCAAAAACATGAGGAGCCTGAAAAGGTGTGAAAATATGAAGGGATTCAAAAGGTGTGAAAACGTGAAGAGATTCAAAAGGTGTGAAATATATGAGGAGCATGAAACGGTCTGAAAAATATGAGGAGAACGAAACATTCAGAAAAATTGGAGGAGTATGAAGCGGTGTTCAAAACATGAAATCCTGAAAAGGTGTGAAAAATATGAAGAGCTTCAAAAGCTGTGAAAAATATGAAGAGCTTCAAAAGGTGTGAAAAATATGAAGAGTTTCAAAAGATGTCAAAAATGAGATGAGCATGAAACGGTCTGAAAAAAAGGGGAAGCATGAATTTGTGTTGAAAAACATGAATATCCTGAAAATGTGTGAAGTATTTGAAGAGCTCTAAACGCTGTCAAAAATATGAGGAGCATGAAATGGTCTGAAATATAGGAGGAGCATGAAACGGTGTTCAAAAACATGAAGAGTCTGAAAAGTTGTGAAAAATATGAAGAGCTTCAAAAGGTGTGAAAAATATGAAGAGCTTCAAAAGGTGTGAAAAATATGAGGAGCTTCAAAAGGTGTCAAAAATATGAGGAGCATGAAACGGTCTGAAAAATAGGAGGAGCATGAAGTGGTGTTCAAAAAAATGACGAGCCTGAAAAGGTGTGAAATATATGAAGAGCTTTAAAAGGTGTCAAAAATTTGAGGAGCATGAAACGGTCTGAAAAATAGGAGGAGCATGAAGCGGTGATGAAAAACATGAAGAGCCTGAAAAAGTGTGAGAAATATGAAGAGCTTCAAAAGATGTCAAAAATATGAAGAGCTTCAAAAGGTGTCAAAAATGAGATGAGCATGAAGCCATCTGAAAAATATTTGGAGGATGAAGTGGTGTTGAAAAACATGAAGAGCCTGAAAAGGTGTGAAATTTATGAAGAGCTTCAAAAGGTGTCAAAAATATGAGGAGCATGGAACGGTCTGAAAATAGGAGGAGCATGATGCGCTGTTCAAAAACATGTGGAGCCTGAAAAGGAGTGAAAAATATGAAGAGCTTCAAAAGGTTTCAAAAATATGAGGAGCATGAAATGACCTGAAAAATAGGAGGAGCATGAAGCAGTGTTCAAAAACATGAAGAGCCTGAAAAGGTGTGAAAAATATGAAGAGCTTCAAAAGGTGTGAAAGATATGAGGAGCATGAAACGGTCTGAAAAATATAAGTAGCATGAAACGGTGTTGAAAAACATGAAGAGACTGAAAAGGTGTGAAAAATATGAAGAGCTTCAAAAGGTGTGAAATACATGAGGGGCCTGAAACTCTCTGTAAAATAGGAGGAGCATGAAGTGGTGTTCAAAAACATAAAGAGCCTGCAAAGTTGTGAAAAATATTAAGAGCTTCAATAGGTGTGAAAAATATGAGGAGCAGGGTACGGTCTGAAAAATAGGAGGAGCATGAAGCGGTGTTCAAAAACATGAAGAGCCTGAACAGGTGTGAAAAAAATGAAGAGCTTCAAAAGGTGTCAAAAATATGAGGAGGATGAAACGGTTTGAAAAATAGGAGGAGCATGAAGAGATGTTGCAAAACATGAAGAGCCTGAAAAGGTGTGAAAAATATGAAGAGCTTCAAAAGGTGTCAAAAATGAGATGAGCATGAAATGGTCTGAAAAATGGAGGAGCATGAAGTGGTGTAGCAAAACATGAAGAGCATGAAAAGGTGTGAAAAATAATAAGAGCTTCTAAAGGTGTCAAATATGAGATGAGCATGAAACAGTCTGAAAAATAGGAGGAGCATGAAGTGTTGTTAAAAATCATGAAGAGCCTGAAAAGGTGTGAAATATATGAAGAGCTTCAAAATGTGTGAAAAATATGAAGAGCTTCAAAACGTGTCAAAAATATCAGGAGCATGAAACGGTCTGGAAAATAGGATGAGCATGAAGTGGTGGTGAAAAACATGAAGAGCCTGAAAACGTGTGAAAAATATGAAGAGCTTCAAAAGGTGTGAAAAATATGAAGAGCTTCAAAAGATATCAAAAACGAGATGACCATGAAACGGTCTGAAAAATAGGAGAAGCAAGAAGTGGTGTTGAAGAACATGAAGAGCCTGAAAAGGTGCGAAAAATATGAAGAGCTTCAAAACGTGTGAAAAATATGAAGAGCTTCAAAAGGTGTCAAAAATATGAGGAGCATTAATCGGTCTGAAAAATAGGAGAAGCAAGAAGTGGTGTTGAAAAACATGAAGAGCCTGAAAAGGTGTGAAAAATATGAAGAGCTTCAAAACGTGTGAAAAATATGCGGAACATGAAACTGTCTGAAAAAGAGGAGGAGCATGAAGCGGTGTTCAAACACATGAAGAGCCTGAAAAGGTGTGAAAAATATGAAGAGCTTGAAAAGGTGTCAAAAATATGAGGAGCATGAAACGGTCTGAAAAAGAAGAGGAGCATGAAGCGGAGTTCAAACACATGAAGAGCCTGAAAAGGTGTGAAAAATATGAAGAGCTTCAAAAGGTGTCAAAAATATGAGGAGCAGGATACGGTCTGAAAAATAGGAGGAGCATGAAGCCGTGTTCAAAAACATGAAGAGCCTGAAAAGGTGTGAAAAATATGAAGAGCATCAAAAGGTGTCAAAAATATGAGGAGCATGAAACGGTCTAAAAAAGAGGAGGAGCATGAAGCGGTGTTCAAAAACATGAAGAGCCTGAAAAGGTGTGAAAAATATGAAGAGCTTCAAAAGGTGTCAAAAATATGAGGAGCATGAAACGGTAAAAAATAGGAGGAGCATGAAGCGCTGTTCAAAAACATGAAGAGCCTGAAAAGGAGTGAAAAATATGAAGAGCTTCAAAAGGTGTCAAAAATATGAGGAGCATGAAACGGTCTGAAAAATAGGAGGTGCATGAAGCGGTGTTGAAAAACATGAAGAGCCTGAAAAGTTGTGAAAAATATGAAAAGCTTCAAAAGGTGTCAAAAATATGAGGAGCATGAGACGGTCTGAAAAACAGGAGGAGCATGAAGCGGTGTTCAAAAACATGAAGAGCCTGAAAAGGTGTGAAAAATATGAAGAGCTTCAAAACGTGTCAAAATGAGATGAGCATGAAACGGTCTGAAAAATAGGAGGAGCATGAAGTGATATTGAAATAAATGAAAAGGCTGAAAAGGTGTGAAAAATATGTAGAGCTTCAAAACCTGTCAAATATATGAGGAGCATGAAATGGTCTTAAAGATAGGAGAAGCAAGAAAGGGTGTTGAACAACATGAAGAGCCTGAAAACGTGTGAAAAATATGAAGAGCTTCGAAAGATGTGAAAAATATGAAGAGCTTTAATAGGTGTCAAAATGAGAAGAGCATGAAACGATCTGAAAAATAGTAGGAGCATAAAGTGGTGTTGAAAAAAATGAAGAGCCTGAAAAGGTGTGAAATATCTGAGGAACTTCAAAAGGTTTCAAAAATATGAGGAGAATGAAATGGTCTGAAAAATAGGCGGAGCATGAAGCGTTGTTGAAAAACATGAACAGCCTGAAAAGTGTGAAAAATATGAAGAGCTACAAAAGGTGTCAAAAATATGAGGAGTATGAAACGGTCTGAAAATAGGAGGATCATGAAACGGTGTTGAAAAACATGAAGAGCCTGAAAATGTGTGAAATATATAAAGAGCTTCAAAAAGTGTCAAAAATATGAGGAGCATGAAACGGTCTGAAAAATAGGAGGAGCATGAAGCGGTGTTCAAAAACATGAAGAGCCTGAAAAGGTGTGAAATATATGAAGAGCTTCAAAAGGTGTCAAAAATATGAGGAGCATGAAACGGTCTGAAAAATAGGAGGAGCATGAAACGGTGTTGACAACATGAAGAGCCTGAAAAGGTGTGAAAAATTTGAAGAGCTTCAAAAGGTGTGAAAAATAGGCGGAGCATGTACCAGTGTTCAAAAACTTGAAGAGACTGAAAAGGTGTGAAAAATATGAAGACCTTAAAAAGGTGTCAAAAATATGAGGAGCATGACACGGTCTGAAATATAGGAGGAGCATGAAGCCTTGTTCAAAAACATGAGGAGCCTGAAAAGGTGTGAAAATATGAAGGGATTCAAAAGGTGTGAAAACGTGAAGAGATTCAAAAGGTGTGAAATATATGAGGAGCATGAAACGGTCTGAAAAATATGAGGAGAACGAAACATTCAGAAAAATTGGAGGAGTATGAAGCGGTGTTCAAAACATGAAATCCTGAAAAGGTGTGAAAAATATGAAGAGCTTCAAAAGCTGTGAAAAATATGAAGAGCTTCAAAAGGTGTGAAAAATATGAAGAGTTTCAAAAGATGTCAAAAATGAGATGAGCATGAAACGGTCTGAAAAAAAGGGGAAGCATGAATTTGTGTTGAAAAACATGAATATCCTGAAAATGTGTGAAGTATTTGAAGAGCTCTAAACGCTGTCAAAAATATGAGGAGCATGAAATGGTCTGAAATATAGGAGGAGCATGAAACGGTGTTCAAAAACATGAAGAGTCTGAAAAGTTGTGAAAAATATGAAGAGCTTCAAAAGGTGTGAAAAATATGAAGAGCTTCAAAAGGTGTGAAAAATATGAGGAGCTTCAAAAGGTGTCAAAAATATGAGGAGCATGAAACGGTCTGAAAAATAGGAGGAGCATGAAGTGGTGTTCAAAAAAATGACGAGCCTGAAAAGGTGTGAAATATATGAAGAGCTTTAAAAGGTGTCAAAAATTTGAGGAGCATGAAACGGTCTGAAAAATAGGAGGAGCATGAAGCGGTGATGAAAAACATGAAGAGCCTGAAAAAGTGTGAGAAATATGAAGAGCTTCAAAAGATGTCAAAAATATGAAGAGCTTCAAAAGGTGTCAAAAATGAGATGAGCATGAAGCCATCTGAAAAATATTTGGAGGATGAAGTGGTGTTGAAAAACATGAAGAGCCTGAAAAGGTGTGAAATTTATGAAGAGCTTCAAAAGGTGTCAAAAATATGAGGAGCATGGAACGGTCTGAAAATAGGAGGAGCATGATGCGCTGTTCAAAATCATGTGGAGCCTGAAAAGGAGTGAAAAATATGAAGAGCTTCAAAAGGTTTCAAAAATATGAGGAGCATGAAATGACCTGAAAAATAGGAGGAGCATGAAGCAGTGTTCAAAAACATGAAGAGCCTGAAAAGGTGTGAAAAATATGAAGAGCTACAAAAGGTGTGAAAGATATGAGGAGCATGAAACGGTCTGAAAAATATAAGTAGCATGAAACGGTGTTGAAAAACATGAAGAGACTGAAAAGGTGTGAAAAATATGAAGAGCTTCAAAAGGTGTGAAATACATGAGGGGCCTGAAACTCTCTGTAAAATAGGAGGAGCATGAAGTGGTGTTCAAAAACATAAAGAGCCTGCAAAGTTGTGAAAAATATTAAGAGCTTCAATAGGTGTGAAAAATATGAGGAGCAGGGTACGGTCTGAAAAATAGGAGGAGCATGAAGCGGTGTTCAAAAACATGAAGAGCCTGAACAGGTGTGAAAAATATGAAGAGCTTCAAAAGGTGTCAAAAATATGAGGAGGATGAAACGGTTTGAAAAATAGGAGGAGCATGAAGAGATGTTGCAAAACATGAAGAGCCTGAAAAGGTGTGAAAAATATGAAGAGCTTCAAAAGGTGTCAAAAATGAGATGAGCATGAAATGGTCTGAAAAATGGAGGAGCATGAAGTGGTGTAGCAAAACATGAAGAGCATGAAAAGGTGTGAAAAATAATAAGAGCTTCTAAAGGTGTCAAATATGAGATGAGCATGAAACAGTCTGAAAAATAGGAGGAGCATGAAGTGTTGTTAAAAATCATGAAGAGCCTGAAAAGGTGTGAAATATATGAAGAGCTTCAAAATGTGTGAAAAATATGAAGAGCTTCAAAACGTGTCAAAAATATCAGGAGCATGAAACGGTCTGGAAAATAGGATGAGCATGAAGTGGTGGTGAAAAACATGAAGAGCCTGAAAACGTGTGAAAAATATGAAGAGCTTCAAAAGGTGTGAAAAATATGAAGAGCTTCAAAAGATATCAAAAACGAGATGACCATGAAACGGTCTGAAAAATAGGAGAAGCAAGAAGTGGTGTTGAAGAACATGAAGAGCCTGAAAAGGTGCGAAAAATATGAAGAGCTTCAAAACGTGTGAAAAATATGAAGAGCTTCAAAAGGTGTCAAAAATATGAGGAGCATTAATCGGTCTGAAAAATAGGAGAAGCAAGAAGTGGTGTTGAAAAACATGAAGAGCCTGAAAAGGTGTGAAAAATATGAAGAGCTTCAAAACGTGTGAAAAATATGCGGAACATGAAACTGTCTGAAAAAGAGGAGGAGCATGAAGCGGTGTTCAAACACATGAAGAGCCTGAAAAGGTGTGAAAAATATGAAGAGCTTGAAAAGGTGTCAAAAATATGAGGAGCATGAAACGGTCTGAAAAAGAAGAGGAGCATGAAGCGGAGTTCAAACACATGAAGAGCCTGAAAAGGTGTGAAAAATATGAAGAGCTTCAAAAGGTGTCAAAAATATGAGGAGCAGGATACGGTCTGAAAAATAGGAGGAGCATGAAGCCGTGTTCAAAAACATGAAGAGCCTGAAAAGGTGTGAAAAATATGAAGAGCATCAAAAGGTGTCAAAAATATGAGGAGCATGAAACGGTCTAAAAAAGAGGAGGAGCATGAAGCGGTGTTCAAAAACATGAAGAGCCTGAAAAGGTGTGAAAAATATGAAGAGCTTCAAAACGTGTGAAAAATATGCGGAACATGAAACTGTCTGAAAAAGAGGAGGAGCATGAAGCGGTGTTCAAACACATGAAGAGCCTGAAAAGGTGTGAAAAATATGAAGAGCTTGAAAAGGTGTCAAAAATATGAGGAGCATGAAACGGTCTGAAAAAGAAGAGGAGCATGAAGCGGAGTTCAAACACATGAAGAGCCTGAAAAGGTGTGAAAAATATGAAGAGCTTCAAAAGGTGTCAAAAATATGAGGAGCAGGATACGGTCTGAAAAATAGGAGGAGCATGAAGCCGTGTTCAAAAACATGAAGAGCCTGAAAAGGTGTGAAAAATATGAAGAGCATCAAAAGGTGTCAAAAATATGAGGAGCATGAAACGGTCTAAAAAAGAGGAGGAGCATGAAGCGGTGTTCAAAAACATGAAGAGCCTGAAAAGGTGTGAAAAATATGAAGAGCTTCAAAAGGTGTCAAAAATATGAGGAGCATGAAACGGTAAAAAATAGGAGGAGCATGAAGCGTTGTTCAAAAACATGAAGAGCCTGAAAAGGAGTGAAAAATATGAAGAGCTTCAAAAGGTGTCAAAAATATGAGGAGCATGAAACGGTCTGAAAAATAGGAGGTGCATGAAGCGGTGTTGAAAAACATGAAGAGCCTGAAAAGTTGTGAAAAATATGAAGAGCTTCAAAAGGTGTCAAAAATATGAGGAGCATGAGACGGTCTGAAAAACAGGAGGAGCATGAAGCGGTGTTCAAAAACATGAAGAGCCTGAAAAGGTGTGAAAAATATGAAGAGCTTCAAAACGTGTCAAAATGAGATGAGCATGAAACGGTCTGAAAAATAGGAGGAGCATGAAGTGATATTGAAATAAATGAAAAGGCTGAAAAGGTGTGAAAAATATGTAGAGCTTCAAAACCTGTCAAATATATGAGGAGCATGAAATGGTCTTAAAGATAGGAGAAGCAAGAAAGGGTGTTGAACAACATGAAGAGCCTGAAAACGTGTGAAAAATATGAAGAGCTTCGAAAGATGTGAAAAATATGAAGAGCTTTAATAGGTGTCAAAATGAGAAGAGCATGAAACGATCTGAAAAATAGTAGGAGCATAAAGTGGTGTTGAAAAAAATGAAGAGCCTGAAAAGGTGTGAAATATCTGAGGAACTTCAAAAGGTTTCAAAAATATGAGGAGAATGAAATGGTCTGAAAAATAGGCGGAGCATGAAGCGTTGTTGAAAAACATGAACAGCCTGAAAAGTGTGAAAAATATGAAGAGCTACAAAAGGTGTCAAAAATATGAGGAGTATGAAACGGTCTGAAAATAGGAGGATCATGAAACGGTGTTGAAAAACATGAAGAGCCTGAAAATGTGTGAAATATATAAAGAGCTTCAAAAAGTGTCAAAAATATGAGGAGCATGAAACGGTCTGAAAAATAGGAGGAGCATGAAGTGGTGTTGAAAAAAATGAAGAGCCTGAAAAGGTGTGAAAAATATGAAGAGCTTCACAAGGTGTCAAAAATATGAGGAGCATGAAACGGTCTGAAAAATAGGAGGAGCATGAAGCGGTGTTGAAATACATGAAGAACCAGAAAAGTTGTGAGAAATATGAAGAGCTTCATATGGTGTCAAAATTATGAGGAGCAAAAATATTCTGAAAAAAAGGAGGAGCATGAAGCGGTGTTGAAAAAATATGAAGAGCATGAAAAGCTGTGAAAAATATGGAGACCTTCACAAGGTGTCAAAAATATGAGGAGCATGAAACGGTCTGAAAAATAGGAGGAGCATGAAGTGGTGTTGAAAAAATGGAAGAGCCTGAAAAGGTGTGAAAAATATGAAGAGCTTCACAAGGTGTCAAATATATCAGGAGCATGAAACGGTCTGAAAAATAGGAGGAGCATGAAGCGGTGTTCCAAAACATGAAGAGCCTGAAAAGGTGTGAAAAATATGAAGAGCTTAAAAAGGTGTGAAAAATATGAAGAGCTTCAAAAGGTGTCAAATGTATGAGGCACATGAAACGGTCTGAAAAATAGGAGGAGCATGAAATGGTGTGCAAAAACATGAAGAGCCTGAAAATGTGTGAAAAATATGAAGAGCTTCAAAAGGTGTGAAATACATGGGGAGGATTAAACTGTCTGAAAAAGAGGAGGAGCATGAAGCGGTGTTGAAAAACATGAAGAGCCTGAAAAGGTGGGAAAAATATGAAGAGCTTCAAAACGTGTCAAAATTATGAGGAGCATGAAACGGTCTGAAACAGGAGGAGCATGAAGCGGTGTTGAAAAACATGAAGAGCATGAAAAGTGTGAAAAATATGAAGAGCTTCTAAGGGTGTCAAAAATATGAGGAGCATGAAACGGTCTGAAAAATAGGAGGACCAAGAAGGCGTGTTGAAAAACATGAAGAGCCTGAAAACGCGAGAAAAATATGAAGAGCTTCAAAAGATGTGGAAAAATATGAAGAGCTTCAAAAGGTCTCAAAAATTAGATGAGCATGATACGGTCTGAAAAATAGGAGGAGCATGAAGCGGTGTTGAAATACATGAAGAACCAGAAAAGTTGTGAGAAATATGAAGAGCTTCATATGGTGTCAAAATTATGAGGAGCAAAAATGGTCTGAAAAAGAGGAGGAGCATGAAGCGGTGTTGAAAAAACATGAAGAGCATGAAAAGCTGTGAAAAATATGAAGACCTTCACAAGGTGTCAAAAATATGAGGAGCATGAAACGGTCTGAAAAATAGGAGGAGCATGAAGCGGTGTTGAAAAAATGGAAGAGCCTGAAAAGGTGTGAAAAATATGAAGAGCTTCACAAAGTGTCAAATATATGAGGAGCATGAAACGGTCTGAAAAATCGGAGGAGCATGAAACGGTGTTCCAAAACATGAAGAGCCTGAAAAGGTGTGAAAAATATGAGGAGCTTCAAAAGGTGTGAAATACATGAGGAGCATTAAACGGTCTGAAAAATAGGAGGAGCATGAAGCGGTGTTCTAAAACATGAAGAGCCTGAAAAGTTGTGAAAAATATGAAGAGCTTCAACAGGTGCGAAAAATATGAGGAGCATGAAACGTTCTGAAAAATAGGAGGAGCATGAAGCAGTGTTCAAAAACATGAAGAGCCTGAAAAGGTGTGAAAAATATGAAAACCTTCAAAAGGTGTCAAAAATGAGATGAGCATGAAACGGTCTGAAAAATAGGAGGAGCATGAAGCGGTGTTGAAAAACATGAAGAGCCTGAAAAGGTGTGAGAAATATGAAGAGCTTCAAAAGGTGTCAAAAATATGAGGAGCATGAAACGGTCTGAAAAATTTCAGGAGCATGAAGCGGTTTTGAAAAACATGAAGAGTCTGAAAACGTGTGAAAATATGAAGAGCTTCAAAAATGTGAAAAATATGAAGAGCTTCAATAGGTGTGAAAAATATGAAGAACTTCAAAAGGTGTCAAAATGAGATGTGCATGAAACGGTCTGAAAAATAGGAGGAGCATGAAGCGGTGCTGAAAAACATGAACAGCCTGAAAAGGTGTGAGAAATATGAAGAGCTTCAAAAGGTGTCAAAAATATGAGGAGCATGAAACGGTCTGAAAAATTTCAGGAGCATGAAGCGGTGTTGAAAATCATGAAGAGTCTGAAAACGTGTGAAAATATGAAGAGCTTCAAAAATATGAAAAATATGAAGAACTTCAAATTGTGAAAAATATGAAGAGCTTCAAAGCGTGTCAAAAAAGAAATGAGCATGAAACGGTCTGAAAATTAGGAGGAGCATGAAGCGGTGTTGAAAATCATGAAGAGCCTGAAAAGGTGTGAAAAATATGAAAAGCTTCAAAAGATGTGAAAAATATGAAGAGCTTCAAAATGTGTCAAAATGAGATAAGCATGAAACGGTCTGAAAAATAGGAGGAGAATGAAGTGGTGTTGAAAAAAATGAAAAGCCTGAAAAGGTGTGAAATACATGAAGAGCTTCAAAAGGTGTCAAAAATATGAGGAGAATGAAACGGTCTGCAAAATAGGAGGAGCATGAAATGGTGTTCAAAAACATGAAGAGCCTGAAAATGTGTGAAAAATATGAAGAGCTTCAAAAGGTGTGAAATACATGGGGAGGATTAAATGGTCTGAAAAATAGGAGGAGCATGAAGCGGTGTTCAAAAACATGAAGAGCCTGAAAACGTGTGAAAAATATGAAGAGCTTCAAAAGGTGTGAAAAATATGAAGAGCTTCAAAAGGTGTCAAAAATTAGATGAGAATGAAACGGTCTGGAAAAAAAGAGGGGCATGAAGTGTTGTTGAAAAAAATGAAGAGCATGAAAAGTTGTGAAAAATATGAAAAGCTACAAAAGGTGTCAAAAATATGAGGAGCATGAAACGGTCTGAAAAATAGGAGGAGCATGAAGCTGTGTTCAAAAACATGAAGAGCCTGAAAAGGCGTGAAAAATATGAGGAGCTTCAAAAGGTGTGAAATACATGAGGAGCATTAAACGGTCTGAAAAATAGGAGGAGCATGGAGCGGTGTTCAAAAACATGAAGAGCCTGAAAAGGTGTGAAAAATATGAAGAGCTTCAAAAGGTGTCAAAAATATGAGGAGTATGAAACGGTTGAAAAATAGGAGGAGCATGAAGCGGTGTTCAAAAACATGAAGAGCCTGAAAAGGTGAGAAAAATATGAAGAGCTTCAAAAGGTGTCAAAATATGAGGAGCATGAAACGGTCTGAAAAATAGGAGGATCATGAAGCGGTGTTGAGAAACATGAAGAGCCTGAAAATGTGTGAGAAATATGAAGAGCTTCAAAAGGTGTGAAAAATATGAGGTGCATGAAACGGTCTGAAAAATTGGAGGATCATGAAGCGATGTTGAAAAACATGAAGAGCCTGAAAACGTGTGAAAATTATGAAGAGCTTCAAAAGGTGTGAAAAATATGAAGAGCTTCAAAAGGTGTCAAAAATGAGATGAGAATGGAACGGTCTGAAAAATAGGAGGAGCATGAAGCGGTGTTGAAAATCATGAAGAGCCGGAAAAGTTGTGAAAAATATGAAGAGCTTCAAAAGGTGTCAAAAATATGAGGAGCATGAAACGGTCTGAAAAATAGGAGGAACATGAAACGGTGTTCAAAAACATGAAGAGCCTGAAAAGGTGTGAAAAGTATGATGAGCTTCAAAAGGTTTCAAAAATATGAGGAGCATGAAACGGTCTGAAAAATAGGAGGAGCATGAAACAGTGATGAAAAACATGACGAGCCTGAAAAGGTGTGAAAAATATGAAGAGCTTCAAAAGGTGTGAAATACATGAGGAGCATGAAACTCTCTGAAAAATAGAAGGAGCATGAAGTGGTGTTGAAAAATATGAAGAGCCTGAAAAGGTGTGAAAAATATGAAGAGCTTCAAAAAGTGTCAAAAATGAGATGAGCATGAAACGGTCTGAAAAATAGGAGGAGCATGAAGCGGTGTTCAAAAATATGAAGAGCCTGAAAAGGTGTGAGAAATATGAAGAGCTTCAAAAGGTGTCAAAAATATGAGGAGCATGAAACGGTCTGCAGAAAAGGAGGAGCATGAAGCGGTGTTCAAAAACCTGAAGAGCCTGAATAGATGTGGAAAATATGAAGAGCTTCAAAAGGTGTTCAAAAATATGAGGAGCATGAAACGGTCTGAAAAATAGTAGGAGCAAGAAGGGGTGTTGCAAAATATGAAGAGCCTGAAAATGCGTGAAAAGTACGAAGAGCTTCAAAATATTTGGAAAAATATGAAGAGCTTCAAAAGGTCTCAAAAATTAGATGAGCATGATACGGTCTGAAGAATAGGAGGAGCATGAAGCGGTGTTGAAATACATGAAGAACCAGAAAAGTTGTGAGAAATATGAAGAGCTTCAAATGGTGTCAAAATTATGAGGAGCAAAAATTGTCTGAAAAAGAGGAGGAGCATGAAGCGGTGTTGAAATACATGAAGAGCCTGAAATGGTGCGAAAAATATGAAGAACTTCAAAAGGTTGGAAAAATATGAAGAGCTTCAATAGGTGTCAAAAATGAGATTAGCATGAAACGGTCTGAAAAATAGGAGGAGCATGAATTGGTGTTGATAAACATGAAGAGCATGAAAAGGTGTGAAATATACGAAGAGCTTCAAAAGGTGTCAAAAATATGAGGAGCATGAAGCGCTCTGAAAATTAGGAGGAGCAAGAAGCGGTCTGAAAATTAGGAGGAGCAAGAAGCGGTGTTGAAAAACCTGAAGAGCCTGAAAATGTGTCAAAAATATGAAAAGCTTCAAAAGTTGTGAAAAATATGAAGAGCTTCAAAAGGTGTCAAAAATGAGATGAGCATGAAACGGTCTGAAAAATAGGAGAAGCATGAAGTGGTGTTCAAAACATGAAGAGCCTGAAAATGTTTGAAATATTTGAAGAGCTTCAAAATTTGTCAGAAATATGAGGAGCATGAAATGGTCTGAAATATAGGAGGAGCATGAAACGGTGTTCAAAAACATGAAGAGCCTGAAATGTTGTGAAAAATATGAAGAGCTTCAAAAGGTGTGAAAAATATGAAGAGCTTCAAAATGTGTCAAAAATATGAGGAGCATGAAACGGTCTGAAATATAGGAGGAGCATGAAACGGTGTTCAAAAACATTAAGAGCCTGCAATGGTGTGAAAAATATGAAGAGCTTCAAAAGCTGTCAAAAATATGAGGAGCATGAAACGGTCTGAAAAATAGGAGGAGCATGAAGCTGTGCTCAAATACATGAAGAGCCTGGGAAGGTGGGAAAAATATGAAGAGTTTCTAAATGTGTGAAAAATATGAGGAGCATGAACCGGTCTCAAAAATAGGAGGAGCATGAAGTGGTGTTGAAAAACATGAAGAGCCTGAAAAGGTGTGAAAAATATGAAGAGCTTCAAAAGGTGTCAATAATAAGAGGTGCGTGAAACAGTTTGAAATATAGGAGGAGCAAGAAACGATCTGAAAAATAGGAGGAGCATGAAGCGGTGTTGAAAAACATGAAGAGCCTGAAAAGGTGTGACAAATATAAAGAGATTCAAAAGGTGTGAAAAATATGAGGAGCCTTAAACGGTCTGAAAAATAGGAGAAGCATGAAACGGTGTTAGAAACATGAAGAGCATGAAAAGGTGTGAAAAAAAGGAAGAGCTTCAAAAGGTGTCAAAAATATGAGGAACATGAAACGTTTTGAAAAATAGAAGGAGCATGAATCGGTGTGGAAAAACATGAAGAGCCTGAAAAGGTGTGAAAAATATGAAGAGCTTCAAAAGGTGTGAAAAATATGAGGAGCAGGAAACGGTCTTAAAAATAGGAGGAGCATGAAACGGTGTTGAAAAACATGAAGAGCTTCAAAAGGTGTCCAAATATGAGGAGCATGAAACGGTCTGAAAAGTAGGAGGAGCATGAATCGGTGTTAAAGAACATGAAGAGCCTGAAAAGGTGTGAAATATATGAAGAGCTTCAAAAGGTGTCAAAAATATGAGGAGCATGAAACGGTCTGAAAAATAGGAGGAGAATGAAGTGGTTTTCAAAAACATGAAGAGCCTGAAAAGGTGTGAAAAATATGGAGAGCTTCAAAAGGTGTCAAAATATGAGCAGCATGAAACGGTCTGAAAAACAGGAGGAGCATGAAACAGTGTTCAAAAACAAGAAGAACCAGGAAAGGTGTGTAAAATATGAAGAGCTTCAAAAGGTGTCAAAAATATGAGGAGCATGAAACGGTCTAAAAAATAAGAGGAGCATGAAGTGGTGTTGCAAAAGAAGAAGACCCTGAAAAGGTGTGAAAAATATGAAGCGCTTCAAAAGTTGTCAAAAATAAGAGAAGCATGAAACGGTCTGAAAAATAGGAGGAGCATGAAACAGTGTTGAAAAACATGAAGAGCCTGAAAAGGTGTGAAATATATGAAGAGCTTCAAAAGATGTCAAAAATATTAAGAGCATGAAACGGTCTGAAAAATAGGAGGAGCATGCAGCGGTGTTGAAAACCATGAAGAGCCTGAAAACGTGTGAAAAATATGAAGAGTTTCAAAAGGTGTGAAATATATAGGAGCATGAAACTGTCTGAAAAATAGTATGAGAATGAAACGGTTTTGAAAAAGATGAAGAGCATGAAAACCTGTGAAAAATATGATGAGCTTCAGAAGGTGTCAAAAATATGAGGAGCATGAAACGTTTTGAAAAATAGGAGGAGCATGAAGCGTTGTTTAAAAACGTGAAGAACCTGAAATGGTGTGAATAATATGAAGAGCTTCAAAAGGTGTCAAAAATATGAGGAGCATGAAACAGACTGAAAAAAAATGAGGAGCATGAAACTGTGTTGAAAAACATGAAGAGATTGAAAATGTGTGAAAAATATGAAGAGCTTCAAAAGGTGTCAAAAATATGAGGAGCATGAAACGGTCTGAAAAATAAGAGGAGCATGAAGTGGTGTTGAAAAACAAGAAGAGCCTGAAAAGGTGTGAAAAATATGAAAGGCTTCAAAAGGTGTCAAAAATATTTGGAGCATGAAAAGGTCTGAAAAATAGTAGCAGCAAGAAACGGTGTTCAAAGACATGAAGAGCCTGAGAAGGTGTGAAAAATATGAAGAGCTTCAAAAGGTGACAAAAATATTAACAGCATGAAACGTTCTGAAAAAAGGAGGAGCATGAGGCGGTGTTGAAAAACATGAAGAGACTGAAAAGGTGTGAAAAATAAGAAGACCTTCAAAAGATGTCAAATATATGAGGAGCACGAAACGGTCTGAAAAATATAAGGAGCATGAAACGGTGTTCAAAAACATGAAGAGCCTGAAACGGTGTGAAATACATGAAGAGCTTTAAAAGGTGTCAAATATATGAGGAGCATGAAACGGTCTGAAAATAGGAGGAGCATGAAACGGTGTTGAAAAACTTGAAAAGCATGAAAAGGTGTGAAAAATAAGAAGAGCTTCAAAAGATGTCAAATATATGAGGAGCAGGAAACGGTCTGAAAAATAGGAGAAGCATGAAATGGTGTTGAAAAACATGAAAAGCATGAAAAGGTGTGAAAAATAAGAAGAGCTTTAAAAGGTGTCAAATATGTGAGGAGCATGAAACGGTCGGAAAATAGGAGGAGCATAAAACGGTGTTGAAAAACATGAAAAGCATGAAAAGGTGTGAAAAATAAGAAGAGCTTCAAAAGATGTCAAATATATGAGGAGCAGGAAACGGTCTGAAAAATAGGAGGAGCATGAAACGGTGTTCAAAAACCTGAAGAGCCTGAAAAGGTGTGAAAAATATGAAGAGCATGAAAATGTGTGAAAAATATGAGGAGCATAAACTGTGTTCAAAAACATGAAGATCTACAAAAGGTGTGAAAAATATGAAGAGCGTCAAAATGTCTCAAAGAAATGAGGAGCATGAAACGGTCTGAAAATAGAAGGAGCATGAAGAGGTGTTGAAAAACATGAAGAACCTGAAAAGGTATGAAAAATATGAAAAGCTTCAAAATGTGTCAAAAATATGAGGAGCATGAAACGGTCTGAAAAATAGGAGGAGCATTAAGCGGTGTTGAAAAACATGAAGAACCTGAAAAGCTGTGAAAAATATGAAAAGCTTCAAAAGGTGTGAAAAATATGAGGAGCAGGAAACGATCTTAAAAATAGGAGGAGCATGAAATGGTGTTGAAAAACATGAAAAGCGTGAAAAGGTGTGAAAAATAAGAAGACCTTCAAAAGATGTCAAATATATGAGGAGCACGAAACGGTCTGAAAAATATGAGGAGCATGAAACGGTGTTCAAAAACTTGAAGAGCCTGAAAAGGTGTGAAATATATGAAGAGCTTTAAAAGGTGTCAAATATATGAGGAGCATGAAACGGTCTGAAAATAGGAGGAGCATGAAACGGTGTTGAAAAACATGAAAAGCATGTAAAAGTGTGAAAAATAAGAAGAGCTTCAAAAGATGTCAAATATATGAGGAGCAGGAAACGGTCTGAAAAATAGGAGGAGCATGAAACGGTGTTCAAAAACCTGAAGAGCCTGAAAAGGTGTGAAAAATATGAAGAGCATGAAAATGTGTGAAAAATATGAGGAGCAAAAACTGTGTTCAAAAACATGAAGATCCACAAAAGGTGTGAAAAATATGAAGAGCTTCAAAATGTCTCAAAGAAATGAGGAGCATGAAACGGTTTGAAAATAGAAGGAGCATGAAGAGGTGTTCAAAAACATGAAGAGCCTGAAAAGGTGTGAAAAATATGAAGAGCTTCAAAATGTGTCAAAAATATGAGGAGCATGAAACGGTCTGAAAAATAGGAGGAGCATGAAGTGGTGTTGAAAAACATGAAGAGCCTGAAAAGGTGTGAAAAATATGAAGAGCTTCAAAAGGTGTCAAAAATATGAGGAGCATGAAAAGGTCTGGAAAATAGGAGGAGCATGAAGTGGTGTTGATAAAAGTGAAGAGCCTGAAAAGTTGTGAAAAATATGAAGTGCTTCCAAAGGTGTGAAAAATATGAAGAGCTTCAAAAGGTGTCAAAAAAATGACGAGCATGAAATGGTATGAAAAATAGAAGGAGCATGTAACGGTGTTCAAAAACATGAAGAGCCTGAAAAGGTGTGAAAAATATGAAAAGCTTCAAAAGGGATCAAAATTATGAGGGGCATGAAACGGTGTGAAAATGAGGAGGAGCTTGAAACAGTGTTCAAAAACATGAAGAGCCTGAAAAGTTGTGAAAAATATGAAGAGCCTCAAAAGGTGTCAAAAATATGAGCATCATGAAACGGTCTGAAAAATAGGAGGAGCATGAAGCGGTGTTGAAAAACATGAAGAGCCTAAAACGGTGTGAAATATATGAAGAAATTCAAAAGGTGTCAAAAATATGAGGAGCAGGAAACGGTTTGAAAAATAGGAGGATCATGTAGCGGTGTTGAAAAACATGAAGAGCCTGAAAAGGTGTGAAAAACATGAAGAGCTTCAAAAGGTGTCAAATGTGAGATGAGCATGAAACCTTCTGAAAATCAGGAGGAGCATGAAGCGCTGTTCAAAAACATGAAAAGCCTGAAAAGGTGTGAAAAATATGAAGAGCTTCAAAAGGTGTGAAATACATGAGGAGGATTAAACGGTCTGACAAATAGGAGAAGCATGAAGTTTTGTTCAAAAACATGAAGAGCCTGAAAAGTTGTGAAATATAAGAAGAGCTTCAAAAGGTGTCAAAAATATGAAGAGCTTCAAAAGGTGTCAAAAATATGAAGAGCATGATACGTTCTGAAAAATAGGAGGAGCGTGAAGTGCTTGTGAAAAACATGAAGAGCCTGAAAAGGTGTGCAAAATATGAAGAGCTTCAAAAGGTGTCAAAAATATGAGGAGCATGAAACGGTCTTAAAAATAGGAGAAAGATGAAGCGGTGTTCAAAAACATGAAGAAAATGATAAGGTGTGAAAAATAAGAAGAGCTTTAAAAGGTGTGAAAATTATGAGGAGCATGAAACGGTCTGAAAAATAGGAGGAGCATGAAGCGGTGTTCAAAAACATGAAGAGCCAGAAAAGGTGTGAAAAATATGAAGAGCTTCAAAAGGTGTGAAATACATGAGGAGCATGAAACGGTTTGAAAAATAGGAGGAGCATGAAGCGGTGTTCAAAAACCTGAAGAGCCTGAAAAGGTGTGCAAAATATGAAGAGCTTCAAAAGGTGTGAAATACAAGAGGAGCATGAAACGGTCTGAAAAATAGGAGGAGCAAGAAGCAGTGTTCAACAACATGAAGAGCCTGAAAATGTCTGAAAAATATGAGGAGCTTCAAAAGGTTTCAAAAATATTAAGAGCATGAAACGGTCTGAAAAAAAGGAGGAGCATGAAGCGGTGTTCAAAAACATGAAGAGCCTGAAAAGGTGTGAAAAATATGAAGAGCTTCAAAAGGTGTGAAATACATGAGGAGTATGAAAAGGTCTGAAAAATAGGAGGAGCATGAAGCGGTGTTCAAAAACTTGAAGAGCCTGAAAACGTGTTAAAAATATGAAGAGCTTCAAAAGGTTTGAAAAATATGAAGAGCTTGAAAAGGTGTGAAGAATATGAAGAGCTTCAAAAGCTGTGAAAACTATAAGGAGCATGAAACGATCTGAAAAATAGGAGGAGTAAGAAGCATTGTTGAAATACATGAAGAGCCTGAAAACGTGTGAAGAATATGAAGAGCTCCAAAGGTGTGAAAAAAATGAAGAGTTTCAGAAGGTGTCAAAAATGAGATGAGCATGAAACGGTCTCAAAAATAGGAGCATGAAGTGCTGTTCAGAAACATGGAGAGCCTAAAAAGGTGTGAAAAATATGAAGAGCTTCAAAAGGTGTGAAATACATGAGGAGCATGTAACGTTCTGAAAAATAGGAGGAGCATGAGGCGGTGTTGAAAAACATGAAGAGCTTGAAAAGGTGTGAAAAATATGAAGAGCTTCAAAAGTGTCAAAAATATGAGGAGCTTGAAACGGTCTGAAAAATAGAAGGAGCATGAAGCTGTGTTCAAACACATGAAGAGCCTGAAAAGGTGTGAAAAACATGAAGAGCTTCAAAACGTGTGAAATACATGAGGAGCATGAAAAGGTCTGAAAAATAGGAGGAGCATGAAGAGGTGTTCAAAAACATGAAGAGGCTGATAAGGTGTGAAAAACATGAAGAGCTTCAAAAAGTTTGAAAAATAAGAGGAGCATGAAGCGGTGTTCAAAAACATGAAGAGCCTGAAAAAGTGTGAAAAATATGAAGAGCTTATGAAATTGTCAAAAATACGAGGAGCATGAAACGGTCTGAAAAATAGGAGGAGCATGAAACGGTGATCAAAAACATGAAGAGCCTGAAAACGTGTTAAAAATATGAAGAGCTTCAAACGGTGTGAAAAATATGAGGAGCATGAAACAGACTGAAAAAGATGAGGAGCATGAAGTGGTGTTCAAAAACATGTGCAGCCTGAAAAGCTGTGAAAAATATGAAGAGCTTCAAAAGGTGTGAAAAATAGGAGGAGCATGAAGCGTTGTTCAGAAACATGAAAAGCCTGAAAAAGTGTGAAAAATATGAAGAGCTTCAAAAGGTGTCAAAAATATGAGGAGCATGAAACGGTCTGAAAAATAGGAGAAGTAAGAAGCGTTATTGAAATACATGAAGAGCCTGAAAACGTGTCAAGAATATGAAGAGCTCAACAGGTGTGAAAAAAATGAAGAGCTTCAGAAGGTGTCAAAAATGAGATGAGCATGAAACGGCCTCAAAAATAGGAGGAAAAGGAAGTGGTGTTCAGAAACATGGAGAGACTGAAAAGGTGTGAAAAATATGAAGAGCTTCAAAAGGTGTGAAAGACATGAGGAGCATGAAACGGTCTGAAAAATAGGAGGAGCATGAAGAGGTGTTCAAAAACCTGAAGAGCCTGAAAAGGTGTGAAAAATATGAAGAGCTTCAAAAGGTGTGAAAAACAGGAGGAACATGAAGCGGTGTTCAAAAATATGAAGAGCCTGAAAAGGTGTGAAAAATATGAAGTGCTTCAAAAGGTGTCAACAATATGAGGAGCATGAAACGGTCTGAAAAATAGGAGGAACAAGAAGCGGTGTTGAAAAACAAGAAGAGACGGAAAAGGTGTGAAAAATATGAAGAGCTTCAAAACGTGTCAAAAATATGAGGAGCACGAAACGGTCTGAAAAATAGGAGGAGCATGAAGCGGTGTTGAAAAACATGAAGAGCCTGAAAACGTGTGAAAAATATGAAGAGCTTCAAAAGGTATGAAAATATGAAGAGCTTCAAAAGTTGTCAAAAAAGAGATGAGCATGAAACGGTTTGAAAAATAGGAGCAGCATGAAGCGGTGTTGAAGAACATGAAGAGTCTGAAAAGGTGTGAAAAATATGAAGAGCTTCAAAAGGTGTCAAAAATATGAGGAGCATGAAACGGTCTGAAATATAGGAGGATCATCAAGCGGTGTTGAAAAACATGAAGAGCCTAAAAATGTGTGAAAAACGAGAAGAGCTTCAAAAGATGTCAAAAATATGAGGAGCATGAAACGGTCTGAAAAAATGAGGAGCATGAAGCGGTGTTAAAAAACATGAAGAGCCTGAAAAGAAGTGAAAAATATGAAGAGCTTCAAAAGGTGTGAAAAATATGAAGACCTTCAAAAGGTGTCAAAAATGACATGAGCATGAAACGCTCGGAAAAATAAGAGGAGCATGAAGCGGTGTTGAAAAACATGAAGAGCCTGAAAACCTGTGAAAAATAGGAAGAGCTTCAAAAGGTGTGAAAAATATGAAGAGCTTCAATAAATGTCAAAAATATGAGGAGCATGAAATGGTCTCAAATATAGGAGAATCATGCAGCGGTGTTGAAAACTATAAACACCTGAAAAAGTGTGAAAAATATGAAGAGCTTCAAAAGGTGTCAAAAATATGAGTATCATGAAATGGTCTGAAAAACAGGAGCAGCATGAAACAGTGTTCAAAAACATGAAGACATTGAAAAGGTGTGAAAAATATGAAGAGGTTCAAAAGGTGTGAAATACATGAGGATCATGAAACGGTCTGAAAAATATGAGGAGCATGAAGCGGTGTTCAAAAACATGAGGAGCCTGAAAAGGTGAGAAAAATATGAAGAGCTTCAAAAGGTGTGAGAAATGTGAGGAGCATGAAGCGGTGTTCAAATACATGAAAAGCCTGAAAAGGTGTGAAAAATATGAAGAGCTTCAAAAGGTTTCAAAAATATGAGGAGCTTGAAATGGTCTGAAAAATAGGACGAGCATGAAACGGTGTTCAAAAACATGAAGAGCATGAAAAGGTGTGAAAATTATGAAGAGCTTCAAAAGGTGTGAAAAACATGAGGAGAATGAAACGGTCTGAAAAATAGGAGGAGCATGAAGGAGTGTTCAAAACATGAAGAGCCTGAAAAAGTGTGAAAAATATGAAGATCTTCAAAAGTTTGAAAAATATGAAGACCCTGAAAAGGTGTCAAAAATGAGATGAGCATGAAACAGTCTGAAAAGTAGGAGGAGCATGAAGTGTTGTTCAAAAACGTGAAGAGCCTGAAAAGGTGTGAAAATTATGAAGAGCTTCAAAAAGTGTGAAATACCTGAGGAGCATGAAACGGTCTGAAAAATAGGAGGAGCATGAAGCGGTGTTCAAAAACATGAAGAGCCTGAAAAAGTGTGAAAAATATGAAGAGCTTATAAAATTGTCAAAAATATGAGGAGCATGAAGAGATGTTCAAAAACATGAAGAGGCTGATAAGGTGTCAAAAACATGAAGAGCTTCAAAAGGTTTGAAAAATAGGAGGAGCATGAAGCGGTGCTAAAAAACATGAAGAGCCTGAAAAAGTGTGAAAAATATGAAGAGCTTATAAAATTGTCAAAAATATGAGGAGCATGAAACGGTCTGAAAAATACGAGCAGCCTGAAACCGTCTGACAAATAGGAGGAGCATGAAGCGGTGTTCAAAAACATGAAGGGCCAGAAAACGTGTGAAAAATATGAAGAGCTTCAAAAGGAGTCAAAAATATGCGGAGCCTGAAATGATCTGAAAAATAGGAGGAGCATGAAGCGGAGTTGAAAAACATGAAGAGCCGGAAAAGGTGTGAAAAATATGAAGAGCTTCAAAAGGTGTGAAATACCTGAGGAGCATGAAACGGTCTGAAAAATAGGAGGAGCATGAAGTGTTGTTCAAAACATGAAGAGCCTGAAAAAGTGTGAAAAATATGAAGAGCTTCAAAAAATGTCAAAAATATGAGGAGCATGAAATGGTCTCAAATATAGGAGAATCATGCAGCGGTGTTTAAAACTATAAACAGCCTGAAAAAGTGTGAAAAACATGAAGAGCTTCAAAACGTTTGAAAAATAGGAGGAGCATGAAGCGGTGCTCAAAAACATGAAGAGCCTGAAAAAGTGTGAAAAATATGAAGAGCTTATAAAATTGTCAAAAATATGAGGAGCATGAAGAGATGTTCAAAAACATGAAGAGGCTGATAAGGTGTGAAAAACATGAAGAGCTTCAAAAGGTTTGAAAAATAGGAGGAGCATGAAGCGGTGCTCAAAAACATGAAGAGCCTGAAAAAGTGTGAAAAATATGAAGAGCTTATAAAATTGTCAAAAATATGAGGAGCATGAAGAGATGTTCAAAAACATGAAGAGGCTGATAAGGTGTGAAAAACATGAAGAGCTTCAAAAGGTTTGAAAAATAGGAGGAGCATGAAGCGGTGTTCAAAAACATGAAGGGCCTGAAAACGTGTGAAAAATATGAAGAGCTTCAAAAGGAGTCAAAAATATGCGGAGCCTGAAACGATCTGAAAAATAGGAGGAGCATGAAGCGGTGTTGAAAAACATGAAGAGCCGGAAAAGGTGTGAAAAATAAGAGGAGCATGAAACGCTCTGAAATATAGGTGGATCATGAAGCGGTGTTGAAAAACATGAAGAGCCTGAAAAGGTGTGATAAATGTGAAGAGCTTCAAAAGGTGTCAAAAATATGAGGAGCATGAAACGGTCTGAAAAATAGGAGGAGCATGAAACGGTGATCAAAATCATGAAGAATCTGAAAACGTGTGAAAAATATGAAGAGCTTCAAACGGTGTGAAAAATATCAGGAGCATGAAACGGTCTTAAAAAGATGAGGAGCATGAAGTGGTCTTCAAAAACATGTACAGCCTGAAAAGGTGTGAAAAATATGAAGAGCTTCAAAAGGTGTGAAAAACAGGAGGAACATGAAAAGGTCTGAAAAATAGGAGTAGCATGAAGAGGTGTTCAAAAACATGAAGAGGCTGATAAGGTGTGAAAAACATGAAGAGCTTCAAAAAGTTTGAAAAATAGGAGGAGCATGAAGCGGTGTTAAAAAACATGAAGAGCCTAAAAAAGTGTGAAAAATATGAAGAGCTTATAAAATTGTCAAAAATATGAGGAGCATGAAACGGTCTGAAAAATAGCAGGAGCATGAAACGGTGATCAAAAACATGAAGAGCCTGAAAACTTGTGAAAAATATGAAGAGCTTATAAAATTGTCAAAAATATGAGGAGCATGAAGAGATGTTCAAAAACATGAAGAGGCTGATAAGGTGTGAAAAACATGAAGAGCTTCAAAAGGTTTGAAAAATAGGAGGAGCATGAAGCGGTGCTAAAAAACATGAAGAGCCTGAAAAAGTGTGAAAAATATGAAGAGCTTATAAAATTGTCAAAAATATGAGGAGCATGAAACGGTCTGAAAAATACGAGCAGCCTGAAACCGTCTGACAAATAGGAGGAACATGAAGCGGTGTTCAAAAACATGAAGGGCCTGAAAACGTGTGAAAAATATGAAGAGCTTCAAAAGGAGTCAAAAATATGCGGAGCCTGAAATGATCTGAAAAATAGGAGGAGCATGAAGCGGAGTTGAAAAATATGAAGAGCCGGAAAAGGTGTGAAAAATGTGAAGAGCTTCAAAAGGTGTCAAAAATATGAGGAGCATGAAACGCTCTGAAATATAGGAGGATCATGAAGCGGTGTTGAAAAACATGAAGAGCCTGAAAAGGTGTGATAAATGTGAAGAGCTTCAAAAGGTGTCAAAAATATGAGGAGTATGAAACGGTCTGAAAAATAGGAGAAGCATGAAACGGTGATCAAAAACATGAAGAATCTGAAAACGTGTGAAAAATATGAAGAGCTTCAAACGGTGTGAAAATTATCAGGAGCATGAAACGGTCTGAGAAAGATGAGGAGCATGAAGTGGTCTTCAAAAACATGTACAGCCTGAAAAGGTGTGAAAAATATGAAGAGCTTCAATAGGTGTGAAAAACAGGAGGAACATGAACCGGCGTTCAAAAATATGAAGAGCCTGAAAAGGTGTGAAAAATATGAAGTGCTTCAAAAGGTGTCAACAATATGAGGAGCATGAAACGGTCTGAAAAATAGGAGGAGCAAGAAGCGGTGTTGAAAAACAAGGAGAGACGGAAAAGGTGTGAAAAATATGAAGAGCTTCAAAAGGTTTCAAAAATATGAGGAGCTTGAAATGGTCTGAAAAATAGGACGAGCATGAAACGGTGTTCAAAAACATGAAGAGCATGAAAAGGTGTGAAAATTATGAAGAGCTTCAAAAGGTGTGAAAAACATGAGGAGAATGAAACGGTCTGAAAAATAGGAGGAGCATGAAGCAGTGTTCAAAACATGAAGAGCCTGAAAAAGTGTGAAAAATATGAAGATCTTCAAAAGTTTGAAAAATATGAAGACCCTGAAAAGGTGTCAAAAATGAGATGAGCATGAAACAGTCTGAAAAATAGGAGGAGCATGAAGTGTTGTTCAAAAAGGCGAAGAGCCTGAAAAGGTGTGAAAAATATGAAGAGCTTCAAAAAGTGTGAAATACCTGAGGAGCATGAAACGGTCTGAAAAATAGGAGGAGCATGAAGTGTTGTTCAAAACATGAAGAGCCTGAAAAAGTGTGAAAAATATGAAGAGCTTCAAAAAATGTCAAAAATATGAGGAGCATGAAATGGTCTCAAATATAGGAGAATCATGCAGCGGTGTTTAAAACTATAAACAGCCTGAAAAAGTGTGAAAAACATGAAGAGCTTCAAAAGGTTTGAAAAATAGGAGGAGCATGAAGCGGTGCTCAAAAACATGAAGAGCCTGAAAAAGTGTGAAAAATATGAAGAGCTTATAAAATTGTCAAAAATATGAGGAGCATGAAGAGATGTTCAAAAACATGAAGAGGCTGATAAGGTGTGAAAAACATGAAGAGCTTCAAAAGGTTTGAAAAATAGGAGGAGCATGAAGCGGTGTTCAAAAACATGAAGGGCCTGAAAACGTGTGAAAAATATGAAGAGCTTCAAAAGGAGTCAAAAATATGCGGAGCCTGAAACGATCTGAAAAATAGGAGGAGCATGAAGCGGTGTTGAAAAACATGAAGAGCCGGAAAAGGTGTGAAAAATAAGAGGAGCATGAAACGCTCTGAAATATAGGTGGATCATGAAGCGGTGTTGAAAAACATGAAGAGCCTGAAAAGGTGTGATAAATGTGAAGAGCTTCAAAAGGTGTCAAAAATATGAGGAGCATGAAACGGTCTGAAAAATAGGAGGAGCATGAAACGGTGATCAAAATCATGAAGAATCTGAAAACGTGTGAAAAATATGAAGATCTTCAAACGGTGTGAAAAATATCAGGAGCATGAAACGGTCTTAAAAAGATGAGGATCATGAAGTGGTCTTCAAAAACATGTACAGCCTGAAAAGGTGTGAAAAATATGAAGAGCTTCAAAAGGTGTGAAAAACAGGAGGAACATGAAAAGGTCTGAAAAATAGGAGTAGCATGAAGAGGTGTTCAAAAACATGAAGAGGCTGATAAGGTGTGAAAAACATGAAGAGCTTCAAAAAGTTTGAAAAATAGGAGGAGCATGAAGCGGTGTTTAAAAACATGAAGAGCCTAAAAAAGTGTGAAAAATATGAAGAGCTTATAAAATTGTCAAAAATATGAGGAGCATGAAACGGTCTGAAAAATAGCAGGAGCATGAAACGGTGATCAAAAACATGAAGAGCCTGAAAACGTGTGAAAAATATGAAGAGCTTATAAAATTGTCAAAAATATGAGGAGCATGAAGAGATGTTCAAAAACATGAAGGGGCTGATAAGGTGTGAAAAACATGAAGAGCTTCAAAAGGTTTGAAAAATAGGAGGAGCATGAAGCGGTGCTAAAAAACATGAAGAGCCTGAAAAAGTGTGAAAAATATGAAGAGCTTATAAAATTGTCAAAAATATGAGGAGCATGAAACGGTCTGAAAAATACGAGCAGCCTGAAACCGTCTGACAAATAGGAGGAGCATGAAGCGGTGTTCAAAAACATGAAGGGCCTGAAAACGTGTGAAAAATATGAAGAGCTTCAAAAGGAGTCAAAAATATGCGGAGCCTGAAATGATCTGAAAAATAGGAGGAGCATGAAGCGGAGTTGAAAAACATGAAGAGCCGGAAAAGGTGTGAAAAATGTGAAGAGCTTCAAAAGGTGTCAAAAATATGAGGAGCATGAAACGCTCTGAAATATAGGAGGATCATGAAGCGGTGTTGAAAAACATGAAGAGCCTGAAAAGGTGTGATAAATGTGAAGAGCTTCAAAAGGTGTCAAAAATATGAGGAGTATGAAACGGTCTGAAAAATAGGAGGAGCATGAAACGGTGATCAAAAACATGAAGAATCTGAAAACGTGTGAAAAATATGAAGAGCTTCAAACGGTGTGAAAATTATCAGGAGCATGAAACGGTCTGAGAAAGATGAGGAGCATGAAGTGGTCTTCAAAAACATGTACAGCCTGAAAAGGTGTGAAAAATATGAAGAGCTTCAATAGGTGTGAAAAACAGGAGGAACATGAACCGGCGTTCAAAAATATGAAGAGCCTGAAAAGGTGTGAAAAATATGAAGTGCTTCAAAAGGTGTCAACAATATGAGGAGCATGAAACGGTCTGAAAAATAGGAGGAGCAAGAAGCGGTGTTGAAAAACAAGGAGAGACGGAAAAGGTGTGAAAAATATGAAGAGCTTCAAAAGGTTTCAAAAATATGAGGAGCTTGAAATGGTCTGAAAAATAGGACGAGCATGAAACGGTGTTCAAAAACATGAAGAGCATGAAAAGGTGTGAAAATTATGAAGAGCTTCAAAAGGTGTGAAAAACATGAGGAGAATGAAACGGTCTGAAAAATAGGAGGAGCATGAAGCAGTGTTCAAAACATGAAGAGCCTGAAAAAGTGTGAAAAATATGAAGATCTTCAAAAGTTTGAAAAATATGAAGACCCTGAAAAGGTGTCAAAAATGAGATGAGCATGAAACAGTCTGAAAAGTAGGAGGAGCATGAAGTGTTGTTCAAAAAGGTGAAGAGCCTGAAAAGGTGTGAAAAATATGAAGAGCTTCAAAAGGTGTGAAATACCTGAGGAGCATGAAACGGTCTGAAAAATAGGAGGAGCATGAAGTGTTGTTCAAAACATGAAGAGCCTGAAAAAGTGTGAAAAATATGAAGAGCTTCAAAAAATGTCAAAAATATGAGGAGCATGAAATGGTCTCAAATATAGGAGAATCATGCAGCGGTGTTTAAAACTATAAACAGCCTGAAAAAGTGTGAAAAACATGAAGAGCTTCAAAAGGTTTGAAAAATAGGAGGAGCATGAAGCGGTGCTCAAAAACATGAAGAGCCTGAAAAAGTGTGAAAAATATGAAGAGCTTATAAAATTGTCAAAAATATGAGGAGCATGAAGAGATGTTCAAAAACATGAAGAGGCTGATAAGGTGTGAAAAACATGAAGAGCTTCAAAAGGTTTGAAAAATAGCAGGAGCATGAAGCGGTGCTCAAAAACATGAAGAGCCTGAAAAAGTGTGAAAAATATGAAGAGCTTATAAAATTGTCAAAAATATGAGGAGCATGAAGAGATGTTCAAAAACATGAAGAGGCTGATAAGGTGTGAAAAACATGAAGAGCTTCAAAAGGTTTGAAAAATAGGAGGAGCATGAAGCGGTGTTCAAAAACATGAAGGGCCTGAAAACGTGTGAAAAATATGAAGAGCTTCAAAAGGAGTCAAAAATATGCGGAGCCTGAAACGATCTGAAAAATAGGAGGAGCATGAAGCGGTGTTGAAAAACATGAAGAGCCGGAAAAGGTGTGAAAAATAAGAGGAGCATGAAACGCTCTGAAATATAGGTGGATCATGAAGCGGTGTTGAAAAACATGAAGAGCCTGAAAAGGTGTGATAAATGTGAAGAGCTTCAAAAGGTGTCAAAAATATGAGGAGCATGAAACGGTCTGAAAAATAGGAGGAGCATGAAACGGTGATCAAAATCATGAAGAATCTGAAAACGTGTGAAAAATATGAAGAGCTTCAAACGGTGTGAAAAATATCAGGAGCATGAAACGGTCTTAAAAAGATGAGGAGCATGAAGTGGTCTTCAAAAACATGTACAGCCTGAAAAGGTGTGAAAAATATGAAGAGCTTCAAAAGGTGTGAAAAACAGGAGGAACATGAAAAGGTCTGAAAAATAGGAGTAGCATGAAGAGGTGTTCAAAAACATGAAGAGGCTGATAAGGTGTGAAAAACATGAAGAGCTTCAAAAAGTTTGAAAAATAGGAGGAGCATGAAGCGGTGTTAAAAAACATGAAGAGCCTAAAAAAGTGTGAAAAATATGAAGAGCTTATAAAATTGTCAAAAATATGAGGAGCATGAAACGGTCTGAAAAATAGCAGGAGCATGAAACGGTGATCAAAAACATGAAGAGCCTGAAAACTTGTGAAAAATATGAAGAGCTTATAAAATTGTCAAAAATATGAGGAGCATGAAGAGATGTTCAAAAACATGAAGAGGCTGATAAGGTGTGAAAAACATGAAGAGCTTCAAAAGGTTTGAAAAATAGGAGGAGCATGAAGCGGTGCTAAAAAACATGAAGAGCCTGAAAAAGTGTGAAAAATATGAAGAGCTTATAAAATTGTCAAAAATATGAGGAGCATGAAACGGTCTGAAAAATACGAGCAGCCTGAAACCGTCTGACAAATAGGAGGAACATGAAGCGGTGTTCAAAAACATGAAGGGCCTGAAAACGTGTGAAAAATATGAAGAGCTTCAAAAGGAGTCAAAAATATGCGGAGCCTGAAATGATCTGAAAAATAGGAGGAGCATGAAGCGGAGTTGAAAAATATGAAGAGCCGGAAAAGGTGTGAAAAATGTGAAGAGCTTCAAAAGGTGTCAAAAATATGAGGAGCATGAAACGCTCTGAAATATAGGAGGATCATGAAGCGGTGTTGAAAAACATGAAGAGCCTGAAAAGGTGTGATAAATGTGAAGAGCTTCAAAAGGTGTCAAAAATATGAGGAGTATGAAACGGTCTGAAAAATAGGAGAAGCATGAAACGGTGATCAAAAACATGAAGAATCTGAAAACGTGTGAAAAATATGAAGAGCTTCAAACGGTGTGAAAATTATCAGGAGCATGAAACGGTCTGAGAAAGATGAGGAGCATGAAGTGGTCTTCAAAAACATGTACAGCCTGAAAAGGTGTGAAAAATATGAAGAGCTTCAATAGGTGTGAAAAACAGGAGGAACATGAACCGGCGTTCAAAAATATGAAGAGCCTGAAAAGGTGTGAAAAATATGAAGTGCTTCAAAAGGTGTCAACAATATGAGGAGCATGAAACGGTCTGAAAAATAGGAGGAGCAAGAAGCGGTGTTGAAAAACAAGGAGAGACGGAAAAGGTGTGAAAAATATGAAGAGCTTCAAAAGGTTTCAAAAATATGAGGAGCTTGAAATGGTCTGAAAAATAGGACGAGCATGAAACGGTGTTCAAAAACATGAAGAGCATGAAAAGGTGTGAAAATTATGAAGAGCTTCAAAAGGTGTGAAAAACATGAGGAGAATGAAACGGTCTGAAAAATAGGAGGAGCATGAAGCAGTGTTCAAAACATGAAGAGCCTGAAAAAGTGTGAAAAATATGAAGATCTTCAAAAGTTTGAAAAATATGAAGACCCTGAAAAGGTGTCAAAAATGAGATGAGCATGAAACAGTCTGAAAAGTAGGAGGAGCATGAAGTGTTGTTCAAAAAGGTGAAGAGCCTGAAAAGGTGTGAAAAATATGAAGAGCTTCAAAAGGTGTGAAATACCTGAGGAGCATGAAACGGTCTGAAAAATAGGAGGAGCATGAAGTGTTGTTCAAAACATGAAGAGCCTGAAAAAGTGTGAAAAATATGAAGAGCTTCAAAAAATGTCAAAAATATGAGGAGCATGAAATGGTCTCAAATATAGGAGAATCATGCAGCGGTGTTTAAAACTATAAACAGCCTGAAAAAGTGTGAAAAACATGAAGAGCTTCAAAAGGTTTGAAAAATAGGAGGAGCATGAAGCGGTGCTCAAAAACATGAAGAGCCTGAAAAAGTGTGAAAAATATGAAGAGCTTATAAAATTGTCAAAAATATGAGGAGCATGAAGAGATGTTCAAAAACATGAAGAGGCTGATAAGGTGTGAAAAACATGAAGAGCTTCAAAAGGTTTGAAAAATAGGAGGAGCATGAAGCGGTGTTCAAAAACATGAAGGGCCTGAAAACGTGTGAAAAATATGAAGAGCTTCAAAAGGAGTCAAAAATATGCGGAGCCTGAAACGATCTGAAAAATAGGAGGAGCATGAAGCGGTGTTGAAAAACATGAAGAGCCGGAAAAGGTGTGAAAAATAAGAGGAGCATGAAACGCTCTGAAATATAGGTGGATCATGAAGCGGTGTTGAAAAACATGAAGAGCCTGAAAAGGTGTGATAAATGTGAAGAGCTTCAAAAGGTGTCAAAAATATGAGGAGCATGAAACGGTCTGAAAAATAGGAGGAGCATGAAACGGTGATCAAAATCATGAAGAATCTGAAAACGTGTGAAAAATATGAAGAGCTTCAAACGGTGTGAAAAATATCAGGAGCATGAAACGGTCTTAAAAAGATGAGGAGCATGAAGTGGTCTTCAAAAACATGTACAGCCTGAAAAGGTGTGAAAAATATGAAGAGCTTCAAAAGGTGTGAAAAACAGGAGGAACATGAAAAGGTCTGAAAAATAGGAGTAGCATGAAGAGGTGTTCAAAAACATGAAGAGGCTGATAAGGTGTGAAAAACATGAAGAGCTTCAAAAAGTTTGAAAAATAGGAGGAGCATGAAGCGGTGTTTAAAAACATGAAGAGCCTAAAAAAGTGTGAAAAATATGAAGAGCTTATAAAATTGTCAAAAATATGAGGAGCATGAAACGGTCTGAAAAATAGCAGGAGCATGAAACGGTGATCAAAAACATGAAGAGCCTGAAAACGTGTGAAAAATATGAAGAGCTTATAAAATTGTCAAAAATATGAGGAGCATGAAGAGATGTTCAAAAACATGAAGGGGCTGATAAGGTGTGAAAAACATGAAGAGCTTCAAAAGGTTTGAAAAATAGGAGGAGCATGAAGCGGTGCTAAAAAACATGAAGAGCCTGAAAAAGTGTGAAAAATATGAAGAGCTTATAAAATTGTCAAAAATATGAGGAGCATGAAACGGTCTGAAAAATACGAGCAGCCTGAAACCGTCTGACAAATAGGAGGAGCATGAAGCGGTGTTCAAAAACATGAAGGGCCTGAAAACGTGTGAAAAATATGAAGAGCTTCAAAAGGAGTCAAAAATATGCGGAGCCTGAAATGATCTGAAAAATAGGAGGAGCATGAAGCGGAGTTGAAAAACATGAAGAGCCGGAAAAGGTGTGAAAAATGTGAAGAGCTTCAAAAGGTGTCAAAAATATGAGGAGCATGAAACGCTCTGAAATATAGGAGGATCATGAAGCGGTGTTGAAAAACATGAAGAGCCTGAAAAGGTGTGATAAATGTGAAGAGCTTCAAAAGGTGTCAAAAATATGAGGAGTATGAAACGGTCTGAAAAATAGGAGGAGCATGAAACGGTGATCAAAAACATGAAGAATCTGAAAACGTGTGAAAAATATGAAGAGCTTCAAACGGTGTGAAAATTATCAGGAGCATGAAACGGTCTGAGAAAGATGAGGAGCATGAAGTGGTCTTCAAAAACATGTACAGCCTGAAAAGGTGTGAAAAATATGAAGAGCTTCAATAGGTGTGAAAAACAGGAGGAACATGAACCGGCGTTCAAAAATATGAAGAGCCTGAAAAGGTGTGAAAAATATGAAGTGCTTCAAAAGGTGTCAACAATATGAGGAGCATGAAACGGTCTGAAAAATAGGAGGAGCAAGAAGCGGTGTTGAAAAACAAGAAGAGACGGAAAAGGTGTGAAAAATATGAAGAGCTTCAAAAGGTTTCAAAAATATGAGGAGCTTGAAATGGTCTGAAAAATAGGACGAGCATGAAACGGTGTTCAAAAACATGAAGAGCATGAAAAGGTGTGAAAATTATGAAGAGCTTCAAAAGGTGTGAAAAACATGAGGAGAATGAAACGGTCTGAAAAATAGGAGGAGCATGAAGCAGTGTTCAAAACATGAAGAGCCTGAAAAAGTGTGAAAAATATGAAGATCTTCAAAAGTTTGAAAAATATGAAGACCCTGAAAAGGTGTCAAAAATGAGATGAGCATGAAACAGTCTGAAAAGTAGGAGGAGCATGAAGTGTTGTTCAAAAAGGTGAAGAGCCTGAAAAGGTGTGAAAAATATGAAGAGCTTCAAAAGGTGTGAAATACCTGAGGAGCATGAAACGGTCTGAAAAATAGGAGGAGCATGAAGTGTTGTTCAAAACATGAAGAGCCTGAAAAAGTGTGAAAAATATGAAGAGCTTCAAAAAATGTCAAAAATATGAGGAGCATGAAATGGTCTCAAATATAGGAGAATCATGCAGCGGTGTTTAAAACTATAAACAGCCTGAAAAAGTGTGAAAAACATGAAGAGCTTCAAAAGGTTTGAAAAATAGGAGGAGCATGAAGCGGTGCTCAAAAACATGAAGAGCCTGAAAAAGTGTGAAAAATATGAAGAGCTTATAAAATTGTCAAAAATATGAGGAGCATGAAGAGATGTTCAAAAACATGAAGAGGCTGATAAGGTGTGAAAAACATGAAGAGCTTCAAAAGGTTTGAAAAATAGCAGGAGCATGAAGCGGTGCTCAAAAACATGAAGAGCCTGAAAAAGTGTGAAAAATATGAAGAGCTTATAAAATTGTCAAAAATATGAGGAGCATGAAGAGATGTTCAAAAACATGAAGAGGCTGATAAGGTGTGAAAAACATGAAGAGCTTCAAAAGGTTTGAAAAATAGGAGGAGCATGAAGCGGTGTTCAAAAACATGAAGGGCCTGAAAACGTGTGAAAAATATGAAGAGCTTCAAAAGGAGTCAAAAATATGCGGAGCCTGAAACGATCTGAAAAATAGGAGGAGCATGAAGCGGTGTTGAAAAACATGAAGAGCCTGAAAAGGTGTGATAAATGTGAAGAGCTTCAAAAGGTGTCAAAAATATGAGGAGCATGAAACGCTCTGAAATATAGGTGGATCATGAAGCGGTGTTGAAAAACATGAAGAGCCTGAAAAGGTGTGATAAATGTGAAGAGCTTCAAAAGGTGTCAAAAATATGAGGAGCATGAAACGGTCTGAAAAATAGGAGGAGCATGAAACGGTGATCAAAATCATGAAGAATCTGAAAACGTGTGAAAAATATGAACAGCTTCAAACGGTGTGAAAAATATCAGGAGCATGAAACGGTCTGAAAAAGATGAGGAGCATGAAGTGGTCTTCAAAAACATGTACAGCCTGAAAAGGTGTGAAAAATATGAAGAGCTTCAAAAGGTGTGAAAAACAGGAGGAACATGAAGCGGTGTTCAAAAATATGAAGAGCCTGAAAAGGTGTGAAAAATATGAAGTGCTTCAAAAGGTGTCAACAATATGAGGAGCATGAAACGGTCTGAAAAATAGGAGGAGCAAGAAGCGGTGTTGAAAAACAAGAAGAGACGGAAAAGGTGTGAAAAATATGAAGAGCTTCAAAAAGGTTTCCAAAATATGAGGAGCTTGAAATGGTCTCAAAAATAGGATGAGCATGAAACGGTGTTCAAAAACATGAAGAGCATGAAAAGGTGTGAAAATTATGAAGAGCTTCAAAAGGTGTGAAAAACATGAGGAGAATGAAACGGTCTGAAAAATAGGAGAAGCATGAAGCAGTGTTCAAAACATGAAGAGCCTGAAAAAGTGTGAAAAATATGAAGATCTTCAAAAGTTTAAAAATATGAAGACCCTGAAAAGGTGTCAAAAATGAGATGAGCATGAAACAGTCTGAAAAGTAGGAGGAGCATGAAGTGTTGTTCAAAAACGTGAAGAGCCTGAAAAGGTGTGAAAAATATGAAGAGCTTCAAAAGGTGTGAAATATCTGAGGAGCATGAAACGGTCTGAAAAATAGGAGGAGCATGAAGCGGTGTTCAAAACATGAAGAGCCTGAAAAAGTGTGAAAAATATGAAGAGCTTCAAAAGGTTTGAAAAATAGGAGGAGCATGAAGCGGTGTTCAAAAACATGAAGAGCCTGAAAAAGTGTGAAAAATATGAAGAGCTTATAAAATTGTCAAAAATATGAGGAGCATGAAGAGATGTTCAAAAACATGAAGAGGCTGATAAGGTGTGAAAAACATGAAGAGCTTCAAAAGGTTTGAAAAATAGGAGGAGCATGAAGCAGTGCTCAAAAACATGAAGAGCCTGTAAAAGTGTGAAAAATATGAAGAGTTTATAAAATTGTCAAAAATATGAGGAGCATGAAACGGTCTGAAAAATACGAGCAGCCTGAAACCGTCTGAAAAATAGGAGGAGCATGAAGCGGTGTTCAAAAACATGAAGGGCCAGAAAACGTGTGAAAAATATGAAGAGCTTCAAAAGGAGTCAAAAATATGCGGAGCCTGAAACGTTCTGAAAAATAGGAGGAGCATGAAGCGGAGTTGAAAAACATGAAGAGCCGGAAAAGGTGTGAAAAATGTGAAGAGCTTCAAAAGGTGTCAAAAATATGAGGAGCATGAAACGCTCTGAAATATAGGAGGATCATGAAGCGGTGTTGAAAAACATGAAGAGCCTGAAAAGGTGTGATAAATGTGAAGAGCTTCAAAAGGTGTCAAAAATATGAGGAGTATGAAACGGTCTGAAAAATAGGAGGAGCATGAAACGGTGATCAAAAACATGAAGAATCTGAAAACGTGTGAAAAATATGAAGAGCTTCAAACGGTGTGAAAATTATCAGGAGCATGAAACGGTCTGAGAAAGGTGAGGAGCATGAAGTGGTCTTCAAAAACATGTACAGCCTGAAAAGGTGTGAAAAATATGAAGAGCTTCAATAGGTGTGAAAAACAGGAGGAACATGAACCGGCGTTCAAAAATATGAAGAGCCTGAAAAGGTGTGAAAAATATGAAGTGCTTCAAAAGGTGTCAACAATATGAGGAGCATGAAACGGTCTGAAAAATAGGAGGAGCAAGAAGCGGTGTTGAAAAACAAGAAGAGACGGAAAAGGTGTGAAAAATATGAAGAGCTTCAAAAGGTTTCAAAAATATGAGGAGCTTGAAATGGTCTGAAAAATAGGACGAGCATGAAACGGTGTTCAAAAACATGAAGAGCATGAAAAGGTGTGAAAATTATGAAGAGCTTCAAAAGGTGTGAAAAACATGAGGAGAATGAAACGGTCTGAAAAATAGGAGGAGCATGAAGCAGTGTTCAAAACATGAAGAGCCTGAAAAAGTGTGAAAAATATGAAGATCTTCAAAAGTTTGAAAAATATGAAGACCCTGAAAAGGTGTCAAAAATGAGATGAGCATGAAACAGTCTGAAAAGTAGGAGAAGCATGAAGTGTTGTTCAAAAAGGTGAAGAGCCTGAAAAGGTGCGAAAAATATGAAGAGCTTCAAAAGGTGTGAAATACCTGAGGAGCATGAAACGGTCTGAAAAATAGGAGGAGCATGAAGTGTTGTTCAAAACATGAAGAGCCTGAAAAAGTGTGAAAAATATGAAGAGCTTCAAAAAATGTCAAAAATATGAGGAGCATGAAATGGTCTCAAATATAGGAGAATCATGCAGCGGTGTTTAAAACTATAAACAGCCTGAAAAAGTGTGAAAAACATGAAGAGCTTCAAAAGGTTTGAAAAATAGGAGGAGCATGAAGCGGTGCTCAAAAACATGAAGAGCCTGAAAAAGTGTGAAAAATATGAAGAGCTTATAAAATTGTCAAAAATATGAGGAGCATGAAGAGATGTTCAAAAACATGAAGAGGCTGATAAGGTGTGAAAAACATAAAGAGCTTCAAAAGGTTTGAAAAATAAGAGGAGCATGAAGCGGTGTTCAAAAACATGAAGAGCCTGAAAAAGTGTGAAAAATATGAAGAGCTTATAAAATTGTCAAAAATATGAGGAGCATGAACAGATGTTTAAAAACATGAAGAGGCTGATAAGGTGTGAAAAACATGAAGAGCTTCAAAAGGTTTGAAAAATAGGAGGAGCATGAAGCGGTGTTCAAAAACATGAAGGGCCTGAAAACGTGTGAAAAATATGAAGAGCTTCAAAAGGAGTCAAAAATATGCGGAGCCTGAAACGATCTGAAAAATAGGAGGAGCATGAAGCGGTGTTGAAAAACATGAAGAGCCTGAAATGGTGTGATAAATGTGAAGAGCTTCAAAAGGTGTCAAAATTATGAGGAGCATGAAACGCTCTGAAATATAGGTGGATCATGAAGCGGTGTTGAAAAACATGAAGAGCCTGAAAAGGTGTGATAAATGTGAAGAGCTTCAAAAGGTGTCCAAAATATGAGGAGCATGAAACGGTCTGAAAAATAGGAGGAGCATGAAACGGTGATCAAAATCATGAAGAATCTGAAAACGTGTGAAAAATATGAACAGCTTCAAACGGTGTGAAAAATATCAGGAGCATGAAACGGTCTGAAAAAGATGAGGAGCATGAAGTGGTCTTCAAAAACATGTACAGCCTGAAAAGGTGTGAAAAATATGAAGAGCTTCAAAAGGTGTGAAAAACAGGAGGAACATGAAGCGGTGTTCAAAAATATGAAGAGCCTGAAAAGGTGTGAAAAATATGAAGTGCTTCAAAAGGTGTCAAAAATATGAGGAGCATGAAACGGTCTGAAAAATAGGAGGAGCAAGAAGCGGTGTTGAAAAACAAGAAGAGACGGAAAAGGTGTGAAAAATATGAAGAGCTTCAAAAGGTTTCCAATATATGAGGAGCTTGAAATGGTCTGAAAAATAGGACGAGCATGAAACGGTGTTCAAAAACATGAAGAGCATGAAAAGGTGTGAAAATTATGAAGAGCTTCAAAAGGTGTGAAAAACATGAGGAGAATGAAACGGTCTGAAAAATAGGAGGAGCATGAAGCAGTGTTCAAAACATGAAGAGCCGGAAAAAGTGTGAAAAATATGAAGATCTTCAAAAGTTTGAAAAATATGAAGACCCTGAAAAGGTGTCAAAAATGAGATGAGCATGAAACAGTCTGAAAAGTAGGAGGAGCATGAAGTGTTGTTCAAAAACGTGAAGAGCCTGAAAAGGTGTGAAAAATATGAAGAGCTTCAAAAGGTGTGAAATATCTGAGGAGCATGAAACGGTCTGAAAAATAGGAGGAGCATGAAGCGGTGTTCAAAACATGAAGAGCCTGAAAAAGTGTGAAAAATATGAAGAGCTTCAAAAGGTTTGAAAAATAGGAGGAGCATGAAGCGGTGTTCAAAAACATGAAGAGCCTGAAAAAGTGTGAAAAATATGAAGAGCTTATAAAATTGTCAAAAATATGAGGAGCATGAAGAGATGTTCAAAAACATGAAGAGGCTGATAAGGTGTGAAAAACATGAAGAGCTTCAAAAGGTTTGAAAAATAGGAGGAGCATGAAGCAGTGCTCAAAAACATGAAGAGCCTGAAAAAGTGTGAAAAATATGAAGAGTTTATAAAATTGTCAAAAATATGAGGAGCATGAAACGGTCTGAATAATACGAGCAGCCTGAAACCGTCTGAAAAATAGGAGGAGCATGAAGCGGTGTTCAAAAACATGAAGGGCCTGAAAACGTGTGAAAAATATGAAGAGCTTCAAAAGGAGTCAAAAATATGCGGAGCCTGAAACGATCTGAAAAATAGGAGGAGCATGAAGCGGAGTTGAAAAACATGAAGAGCCGGAAAAGGTGTGAAAAATGTGAAGAGCTTCAAAAGGTGTCAAAAATATGAGGAGCATGAAACGCTCTGAAATATAGGAGGATCATGAAGCGGTGTTGAAAAACATGAAGAGCCTGAAAAGGTGTGATAAATGTGAAGAGCTTCAAAAGGTGTCAAAAATATGAGGAGTATGAAACGGTCTGAAAAATAGGAGGAGCATGAAACGGTGATCAAAAACATGAAGAATCTGAAAACGTGTGAAAAATATGAAGAGCTTCAAACGGTGTGAAAATTATCAGGAGCATGAAACGGTCTGAGAAAGGTGAGGAGCATGAAGAGGTCTTCAAAAACATGTACAGCCTGAAAAGGTGTGAAAAATATGAAGAGCTTCAATAGGTGTGAAAAACAGGAGGAACATGAAGCGGCGTTCAAAAATATGAAGAGCCTGAAAACGTGTGAAAAATATGAAGTGCTTCAAAAGGTGTCAACAATATGAGGAGCATGAAACGGTCTGAAAAATAGGAGGAGCAAGAAGCGGTGTTGAAAAACAAGAAGAGACGGAAAAGGTGTGAAAAATATGAAGAGCTTCAAAAGGTTTCAAAAATATGAGGAGCTTGAAATGGTCTGAAAAATAGGACGAGCATGAAACGGTGTTCAAAAACATGAAGAGCATGAAAAGGTGTGAAAATTATGAAGAGCTTCAAAAGGTGTGAAAAACATGAGGAGAATGAAACGGTCTGAAAAATAGGAGGAGCATGAAGCAGTGTTCAAAACATGAAGAGCCTGAAAAAGTGTGAAAAATATGAAGATCTTCAAAAGTTTGAAAAATATGAAGACCCTGAAAAGGTGTCAAAAATGAGATGAGCATGAAACAGTCTGAAAAGTAGGAGGAGCATGAAGTGTTGTTCAAAAAGGTGAAGAGCCTGAAAAGGTGTGAAAAATATGAAGAGCTTCAAAAGGTGTGAAATACCTGAGGAGCATGAAACGGTCTGAAAAATAGGAGGAGCATGAAGCGGTGTTCAAAAACATGAAGAGCCGGAAAACGTGTGAAAAATATGAAGATCTTCAAAATTTGAAAAATATGAAGACCCTGAAAAGGTATCAAAAATGAGATGAGCATGAAACAGTCTGAAAAGTAGGAGGAGCATGAAACGGTGATCAAAAACATGAAGAATCTGAAAACGTGTGAAAAATATGAAGAGCTTCAAATGGTGTGAAAATTATCAGGAGCATGAAACGGTCTGAGAAAGATGAGGAGCATGAAGTGGTCTTCAAAAACATGTACAGCCTGAAAAGGTGTGAAAAATATGAAGAGCTTCAATAGGTGTGAAAAACAGGAGGAACATGAAGCGGCGTTCAGAAACATGAAAAGCCTGAAAATGTGTGAAAAATATGAAGAGCTTCAAAAATATGAAAATTATGAAGAGCTTCAAAAGGTGTAAAAAATATGAAGAGCTTCAAAAGATGTCAAAAATGAGATGAGCATGAAACGGTCTGAAAAAAAGGAGCATGAAATGGTGTTGAAAATCATGAAGGGCCTGAAAAGGTGTGAAAAATATGCAGAGCTTCAAAAGGTGTCAAAAATATGAGGAGCATGAAACGGTCTGAAAAATACGAGGAGCATGAAGTGGTGTTGAAAACCATGAAGAGCCTGAAAAGGTGTGAAAAATATGAAGAGCTTCAAAATGTGTCAAAAATATGAGGTGCATGAATCGGTCCGAAAAATAGGAGTTTAATGAAGCGGTGTTGAAAAACATGAAGAGCCTGAAAAGGTGTGAAAAATATGAAGAGCTTCAAAAGGTGTCAAAAATGAGATGAGCATGAAACGGTGTGAAAAATAGGAGGAGCATGAAGTGGTGTTGAAAAAAAAGAAGAGACTGAAAAGGTGTGAAAAATATGAAGAGCATCAAAAGGTGTCAAAAATATGAGGAGCATGAAACGGTCTCAAAAATAGGAGGAGCATGAAGCGGTTTTCAAAAACATGAAGAGCCTGAAAAGTTGTGAAAAATATGAAAAGCTTCAAAAGGTGTCAAAAATGAGATGAGCATGAAACGGTTTGAAAAATAGGAGGACCATGAAGTGGTGTTGAAAAAAAAGAAGAGACTGAAAAGGTGTGAAAAATATGAGGATCATGAAAATGTGTCAAAAATATGAGGAGCATGAAAAGGTCTGCAAAAAGGAGGAGCATGAAGTGGTGTTGAAAAACTTGAAGAGCCTGAAAAGGTGTGAAAAATATGAAAAGCTTCAAAATCTGTCAAAAATATGAGGAGCATGAAACGGTCTGAAAAATAGGAGGCGCATGAAGCGGTGTTCAAAAACATGACGAGCCTGAATAGGTGTGAAAAATATGAAGAGCTTCAAAAGGTGTCAAATATATGAGGAGAATGAAACGTTCTGAAAAATAGGAGGAGCATGAAGCTGTGTTGAAAACATGAAGAGCCTGAAAACGTGTGAAAAATAAGAAGAGCTTCTAAAGGTGTCATAAATATGAGGAGCATGAAACGGTCTGAAAAATAGGAGCAGCATGAGGTGTTGTTGAAAAACATGAAGAGCCTGAAAAGGTGTGAAAAATATGAGGAGCTTTAAAAGGTGTCAAAAATATGAGGATCATGAAACGGTCTGAAAAATAGGAGAAGCATGAAATGGTGATCAAAAACATGAAGAGCCTGAAAAGGTGTGAAAAATATGAAGAGCTTCAAAAGGCGTGAAATACATGACGAGCATGTAACGGGCTGAAAAATAGGAGAACCATGAAGTGGTGTGCAAAAACATGAAGAGCCTGAAAAGGTGTGAAAAATATGAAGAGCTTCAAAAGGTGTCAAAAATATGAGGAGCATGAAACGGTCTGAAAATAGGACGAGCACAAGCGATGTTCAAAAACATGCACAGCATGAAAAGGTGTGAAAAATATGAAGAGCTTCAAAAGGTGTGAAATATATGAAGAGCTTCAAAAGGTGTCAAAAATTAGATTAGCATGAGAGGGTCTGAAAAATAGGAGGAGCATGAAGTGGTGTTGAAAAACATGAAGAGCCTGAAAACTTGTGAAAAATATGAAGAGCTTCAAAAGGGGTCAAAAATATGAAGAACATGAAACCGTCTGAAAAATAGGAGGAGCATGAGGTGGTGTTGAAAAACTTGAAGAGCCTGAAAACGTGTGAAAAATATGAAGAGCTTTAAAAGGTGTGAAAAATATGAACAGCTTCAAAAGGTGTGAAATATATGAAGAGCTTCAAAATGTGTCAAAAATATGAGGAGCATGAAACGGTCTGAAAAATAGGAGGAGCATGAAGCGCTGTTGAAAAACATGAAGAGCCTGAAAACTTGTGAAAAATATGAAGAGCTTCAAAAGGGGTCAAAAATATGAAGAACATGAAACCGTCTGAAAAATAGGAGGAGCATGAGGTGGTGTTGAAAAACATGAAGAGCCTGAAAACGTGTGAAAAATATGAAGAGCTTCAAAATGTGTCAAAAATATGAGGAGCATGAAACGGTCTGAAAAATAGGAGGAGCATGAAGCAGTGTTGAAAAAACATGAAGAGCCTGCAAAGGTGTGAAAAATATGAAGAGTTTCAGAAATGTGAAAATTATGAAGAGCTTCAAAAGGTGTCAAAAATGAGAAGAGCTTGAAACGGTCTGAAAATTAGGAGGAGCATGAAGCGGTGTTGAAAAACATGAAGAGTCTTAAAAGGTGTGAAAAATATGAAGAGCTTCAAGAGGTGTGAAATATATGAGGAGCATGAAACTCTCTGAAAAATAGGAGGAGCATGAAGTGGTGTTCAAAAACATGAAGAGTCTTAAAAGGTGTGAAAAATATGAAGAGCTTCAATAGGTGTGAATAATATCAGGAGCAGGATACGGTCTGAAAAATAGGAGGAGCATGAAGCGGAGCTGAAAAACATGAAGAGCCTGAAAAGGTGTGAAAAATATGAAGAGCTTCAAAACGTGTCAAAAATATGAGCAGCATGAAACGGTCTGAAAAATAGGAGGATTATGAAACGGTGTTCAAAAACATGAAGAGCCTGAAAAGGTGTGAAAAATATGAAGAGCCTCAAAACGTGTCAAAAATATGAGAAGTATGAAACGGTATGATAAATAGCAGGAGCATGAAGCGGTGTTGAAAAACAGGAAGAGTCTGAAACCGTGTAAAAAATATGAAGAGCTACAAAAATGTGAAAAATATGAAGAGATTCAAAAGGTTTGAAAAATATGAAGAGCTTCAAAAGGTGTCAAAAATGAGAAGAGCTTGAAACGGTCTGAAAATTAGAAGGAGCATGAAGCAGTGTTGAAAAACATGAAGAGAATGAAAAGTGTGAAAAATATGAAGAGCTTCTAAGGGTGTCAAAAATATGAGGAGCATGACACGGTCTGAAAAATAGGAGGAGCATGAAGTGGTGTTGAAAAACATGAAGAGCCTGAAAGGTGTGAAAAACCTGAAGAGCTTCAAAAGGTGTCAAAAATATGAGGAGCATGAAACCTTCTGAAAAATAGGAGGATCATGAATTGGTGTTGAAAAACATGAAGAGCCTGAAAAGGTGTGAAAAATATGAAGAGCTTCAAAAAGTGTCAAATTATGAGGAGCATGAAACGGTCTGAAAAATGGGAGAAGCATGAAGTGGTGTGGAAAAACATGAAGAGCCTGAAAAGGTGTGAAAAATATGAAGAGATTCAAAAGGTGTGAAATACATGAGGAGCATGTAACTCTCTGAAAAATAGGAGGAGCATGAAGTGGTGTTCAAAAACATGAAGAGTCTTAAAAGGTGTGCAAAATATGAAGAGCTTCAATAGGTGTGAATAATATGAGGAGCAGGATACGGTCTGAAAAATAGGAAGAGCATGAAGGGGTGTTCAAAAACATGAAGAGCCTGAAAAATTGTGAAAAATATGAAAAGCTTGAAAAGGTGTCAAAAATGAGATGAGCATGAAACGGTGTGAAAAATAGGAGGAGCATGAAGTGGTGTTGAAAAAAAAGAAGAGACTGAAAAGGTGTGAAAAATATGAAGAGCATCAAAAGGTGTCAAAAATATGAGGAGCATGAAACGGTCTCAAAAATAGGAGGAGCATGAAGCGGTTTTCAAAAACATGAAGAGCCTGAAAAGTTGTGAAAAATATGAAAAGCTTCAAAAGGTGTCAAAAATGAGATGAGCATGAAACGGTTTGAAAAATAGGAGGACCATGAAGTGGTGTTGAAAAAAAAGAAGAGACTGAAAAGGTGTCAAAAATATGAGGATCATGAAAATGTGTCAAAAATATGAGGAGCATGAAAAGGTCTGCAAAAAGGAGGAGCATGAAGTGGTGTTGAAAACTTGAAGAGCCTGAAAAGGTGTGAAAAATATGAAAAGCTTCAAAATCTGTCAAAAATATGAGGAGCATGAAACGGTCTGAAAAATAGGAGGAGGATGAAATGGTGATCAAAAACATGAAGAGCCTGAAAAGGTGTGAAAAATATGAAGAGCTTCAAAAGGCGTGAAATACATGAGGAGCATGTAACGGGCTGAAAAATAGGAGAACCATGAAGTGGTGTGCAAAAACATGAAGAGCCTGAAAACTTGTGAAAAATATGAAGAGCTTCAAAAGGTGTGAAATACATGAGGTGCATGAAACTCTCTGTAAATTAGGAGGAGCAAGAAGCAGTGTTCAAAAACATGAAGAGCCTGAAAAGGTGTGATAAATGTGAAGAGCTTCAAAAGGTGTCAAAAATATGAGGAGTATGAAACGGTCTGAAAAATAGGAGGAGCATGAAACGGTGATCAAAAACATGAAGAATCTGAAAACGTGTGAAAAATATGAAGAGCTTCAAACGGTGTGAAAATTATCAGGAGCATGAAACGGTCTGAGAAAGGTGAGGAGCATGAAGAGGTCTTCAAAAACATGTACAGCCTGAAAAGGTGTGAAAAATATGAAGAGCTTCAATAGGTGTGAAAAACAGGAGGAACATGAAGCGGCGTTCAAAAATATGAAGAGCCTGAAAACGTGTGAAAAATATGAAGTGCTTCAAAAGGTGTCAACAATATGAGGAGCATGAAACGGTCTGAAAAATAGGAGGAGCAAGAAGCGGTGTTGAAAAACAAGAAGAGACGGAAAAGGTGTGAAAAATATGAAGAGCTTCAAAAGGTTTCAAAAATATGAGGAGCTTGAAATGGTCTGAAAAATAGGACGAGCATGAAACGGTGTTCAAAAACATGAAGAGCATGAAAAGGTGTGAAAATTATGAAGAGCTTCAAAAGGTGTGAAAAACATGAGGAGAATGAAACGGTCTGAAAAATAGGAGGAGCATGAAGCAGTGTTCAAAACATGAAGAGCCTGAAAAAGTGTGAAAAATATGAAGATCTTCAAAAGTTTGAAAAATATGAAGACCCTGAAAAGGTGTCAAAAATGAGATGAGCATGAAACAGTCTGAAAAGTAGGAGGAGCATGAAGTGTTGTTCAAAAAGGTGAAGAGCCTGAAAAGGTGTGAAAAATATGAAGAGCTTCAAAAGGTGTGAAATACCTGAGGAGCATGAAACGGTCTGAAAAATAGGAGGAGCATGAAGCGGTGTTCAAAAACATGAAGAGCCGGAAAACGTGTGAAAAATATGAAGATCTTCAAAATTTGAAAAATATGAAGACCCTGAAAAGGTATCAAAAATGAGATGAGCATGAAACAGTCTGAAAAGTAGGAGGAGCATGAAACGGTGATCAAAAACATGAAGAATCTGAAAACGTGTGAAAAATATGAAGAGCTTCAAATGGTGTGAAAATTATCAGGAGCATGAAACGGTCTGAGAAAGATGAGGAGCATGAAGTGGTCTTCAAAAACATGTACAGCCTGAAAAGGTGTGAAAAATATGAAGAGCTTCAATAGGTGTGAAAAACAGGAGGAACATGAAGCGGCGTTCAGAAACATGAAAAGCCTGAAAATGTGTGAAAAATATGAAGAGCTTCAAAAATATGAAAATTATGAAGAGCTTCAAAAGGTGTAAAAAATATGAAGAGCTTCAAAAGATGTCAAAAATGAGATGAGCATGAAACGGTCTGAAAAAAAGGAGCATGAAATGGTGTTGAAAATCATGAAGGGCCTGAAAAGGTGTGAAAAATATGCAGAGCTTCAAAAGGTGTCAAAAATATGAGGAGCATGAAACGGTCTGAAAAATACGAGGAGCATGAAGTGGTGTTGAAAACCATGAAGAGCCTGAAAAGGTGTGAAAAATATGAAGAGCTTCAAAATGTGTCAAAAATATGAGGTGCATGAATCGGTCCGAAAAATAGGAGTTTAATGAAGCGGTGTTGAAAAACATGAAGAGCCTGAAAAGGTGTGAAAAATATGAAGAGCTTCAAAAGGTGTCAAAAATGAGATGAGCATGAAACGGTGTGAAAAATAGGAGGAGCATGAAGTGGTGTTGAAAAAAAAGAAGAGACTGAAAAGGTGTGAAAAATATGAAGAGCATCAAAAGGTGTCAAAAATATGAGGAGCATGAAACGGTCTCAAAAATAGGAGGAGCATGAAGCGGTTTTCAAAAACATGAAGAGCCTGAAAAGTTGTGAAAAATATGAAAAGCTTCAAAAGGTGTCAAAAATGAGATGAGCATGAAACGGTTTGAAAAATAGGAGGACCATGAAGTGGTGTTGAAAAAAAAGAAGAGACTGAAAAGGTGTGAAAAATATGAGGATCATGAAAATGTGTCAAAAATATGAGGAGCATGAAAAGGTCTGCAAAAAGGAGGAGCATGAAGTGGTGTTGAAAAACTTGAAGAGCCTGAAAAGGTGTGAAAAATATGAAAAGCTTCAAAATCTGTCAAAAATATGAGGAGCATGAAACGGTCTGAAAAATAGGAGGCGCATGAAGCGGTGTTCAAAAACATGACGAGCCTGAATAGGTGTGAAAAATATGAAGAGCTTCAAAAGGTGTCAAATATATGAGGAGAATGAAACGTTCTGAAAAATAGGAGGAGCATGAAGCTGTGTTGAAAACATGAAGAGCCTGAAAACGTGTGAAAAATAAGAAGAGCTTCTAAAGGTGTCATAAATATGAGGAGCATGAAACGGTCTGAAAAATAGGAGCAGCATGAGGTGTTGTTGAAAAACATGAAGAGCCTGAAAAGGTGTGAAAAATATGAGGAGCTTTAAAAGGTGTCAAAAATATGAGGATCATGAAACGGTCTGAAAAATAGGAGAAGCATGAAATGGTGATCAAAAACATGAAGAGCCTGAAAAGGTGTGAAAAATATGAAGAGCTTCAAAAGGCGTGAAATACATGACGAGCATGTAACGGGCTGAAAAATAGGAGAACCATGAAGTGGTGTGCAAAAACATGAAGAGCCTGAAAAGGTGTGAAAAATATGAAGAGCATCAAAAGGTGTGAAAAATATGAAGAGCTTCAAAAGGTGTCAAAAATTAGATTAGCATGAAAGGGTCTGAAAAAATAGGAGGAGCATGAAGTGGTGTTGAAAAACATGAAGAGCCTGAAAAGGTGTGAAATATATGAACAGCTTCAAAAGGTGTGAAAAATATGAAGAGCTTCAAAATGTGTCAAAAATATGACGAGCATGAAACCCTCTTAAAAATAGGAGGAGGATGAAGCGGTGTTCAAAAACATGAAGAGCCTGAAAAGGTGTGCAAAATATGAAGAGCTTCAAAAGGTGTAAAATACATGAGGAGCATGAAACAGTGTTCAAAAACATGCAGAGACTGAAAAGGTGTGAAAAATATGAAGAGCCTCAAAACGTGTCAAAAATATGAGAAGTATGAAACGGTATGATAAATAGCAGGAGCATGAAGCGGTGTTGAAAAACAGGAAGAATCTGAAATCGTGTGAAAAATATGAAGATCTTCAAATTATGAAAAGTATGAAGAGCTTCAAAAGGTGTGAAAACTATGAGAAACTTGATACGGTCTGAAAAATAGGAGGAGCATGAAGCGGAGTTGAAAACCATGAAGAGCCTGAGAAGGTGTGAAAAATATGAAGAGCTTCAAAAGGTGTCAAAAATATGAGGAGCATGAAATGGTCTGAAAAATAGGAGAAGCATGAAGCTGTGTTGAAAAACATGAAGAGCCTGAGAAGGTGTGAAAAATGTGAAGAGCTTCAAAAGGTGTGAAATACATGAGGAGCATGAAACGGTCTTAAAAATAGGAGGAGCATGAAGCGGTGTTGAAAAACATGAAGAGCCTGAAAAGGTGTGAAAAATATGAACAGCTTCAAAATGTGTGAAAAATATGAGGAGCATGAAACGGTCTGAAAAATAGGAGGAGGATGAAGCGGAGTTCAAAAACATGAAGAGCCTGAAAAGGTGTGAAAAATATGAAGAGCCTCAAAAAGTGTCAAAAATATGAGAAGTATGAAACGATATGATAAATAGCAGGAGCATGAAGCGGTGTTGAAAAACAGGAAGAGTCTGAAATCGTGTGAAAAATATGAAGATCTTCAAAAATGTGAAAAGTATGAAGAGCTTCAAAAGGTGTCAAAAATATGAGGAGCATGAAACGGTCTCAAAAATAGGAGGAGCATGAAGCAGTGTTCAAAAACATGAAGAGCCTGAAAAGTTGTGAAAAATATGAAAAGCTTCAAAAGGTGTCAAAAATGAGATGAGCATGAAACGGTTTGAAAAATAGGAGGACCATGAAGTGGTGTTGAAAAAAAAGAAGAGACTGAAAAGGTGTGAAAAATATGAGGATCATCAAAAGGTGTCAAAAATATGAGGAGCATGAAAAGGTCTGCAAAAAGGAGGAGCATGAAGTGGTGTTGAAAAACTTGAAGAGCCTGAAAAGGTGTGAAAAATATGAAAAGCTTCAAAATCTGTCAAAAATTTGAGGAGCATGAAACGGTCTGAAAAATAGGAGGCGCATGAAGCGGTGTTCAAAAACATGACGAGCCTGAATAGGTGTGAAAAATATGAAGAGCTTCAAAAGGTGTCAAAAATATGAGGAGAATGAAACGTTGTGAAAAATAGGAGGAGCATGAAGCTGTGTTGAAAACATGAAGAGCCTGAAAACGTGTGAAAAATAAGAAGAGCTTCTAAAGGTGTCATAAATATGAGGAGCATGAAACGGTGTGAAAAATAGGAGCAGCATGAGGCGGTGTTGAAAAACATGAAGAGCCTGAAAGGGGTGAAAAATATGAGGAGCTTTAAAAGGTGTCAAAAATATGAGGAGCATGAAACGGTCTGAAAAATAGAAGAAGCATGAAGTGGTGTGCAAAAACATGAAGAGCCTGAAAAGGTGTGAAAAATAGGAAAGGATTCAAAAGGTGTGAAATACATGAGGCGCCTGAAACTGTCTGAAAATTAGGAGGAGCAATGTTCAAAAACATGAAGAGCCTGAAAAGGTGTGAAAAATATGAAGAGCTTCAAAAGGTGTGAAATAGATGAGGCGCATGAAACTCTCTGAAAATTAGGAGGAGCAAGAAGCAGTGTTGAAAAACATGAAGAGCCTGAAAAGGTGTGAAAAATATGAAGACCTTCAAAAGGTGTGAAATACATGAGGCGCATGAAACTCTCTGAAAATTAGGAGGAGCCAGAAGCAGTGTTCAAAAATATGAAGAGCCTGAAAACTTGTGAAAAATATGAAGAGCTTCAAAAGGGGTCAAAAATATGAAGAACATGAAACCGTCTGAAAAATAGGAGGAGCATGAGGTGGTGTTGAAAACATGAAGAGCCTGAAAACGTGTGAAAAATATGAAGAGCTTTAAAAGGTGTGAAAAATATGAACAGCTTCAAAAGTTGTGAAATATATGAAGAGCTTCAAAATGTGTCAAAAATATGAGGAGCATGAAACGGTCTGAAAAATAGGAGGAACATGAAGCGGTGTTGAAAAACATGAAGAGCCTGAAAAGGTGTGAAAAATATGAAGAACTTCAAAAGGTGTGAAATATATGAGGAGCATGAAATGGTCTTAAAAATAGGAGGAGCATGAAGCGGTTTTCAAAAATATGAAGAGCCTGAAAAGGTGTGAAAAATATGAAGAGCTTCAAAATGTGTGAAAAATATGAGGTGCATGAATCGGTCCGAAAAATAGGAGGTTCATGAAGCGGTGTTGAAAAACATGAAGAGCCTGAAAAGTTGTGAAAAATATGAAGAGCTTCAAAAGGTGTCAAAAATATGAGGAGCATGAAACGGTCTGAAAATAGGACGAGCACAAGCGATGTTCAAAAACATGCACAGCCGGAAAAGGTGTGAAAAATATGAAGAGCTTCAAAAGGTGTTGAAAATATGAAGAGCTTCAAAAGGTGTCGAAAATTAGATTAGCATGAAAGGGTCTGAAAAATAGGAGGAGCATGAAGTGGTGTTGAAAAACATGAAGAGCCTGAAAAGGTGTGAAATATATGAACAGCTTCAAAAGGTGTGAAAAATATGAAGAGCTTCAAAATGTGTCAAAAATATGACGAGCAAGAAACCCTCTTAAAAATAGGAGGAGGATGAAGCGGTGTTCAACAACATGAAGAGCCTGAAAAGGTGTGCAAAATATGAAGAGCTTCAAAAGGTGTGAAATACATGAGGAGCATGAAACAGTGTTCAAAAACATGCAGAGACTGAAAAGGTGTGAAAAATATGAAGAGCCTCAAAACGTTTCAAAATATGAGAAGTATGAAACGGCATGATAAATAGCAGGAGCATGAAGCGGTGTTGAAAAACAGGAAGAATCTGAAATCGTGTGAAAAATATGAAGATCTTCAAATTATGAAAAGTATGAAGAGCTTCAAAAGGTGTGAAAACAATGAGAAACTTGATACGGTCTGAAAAATAGGAGGAGCATGAAGCGGTGTTGAAAAACATGAAGAGCCTGAGAAGGTGTGAAAAATATGAAGAGCTTCAAAATGTGTCAAAAATATGAGGTGCATGAATCGGTCCGAAAAATAGGAGGTTCATGAAGCGGTGTTGAAAAACATGAAGAGCCTGAGAAGGTGTGAAAAATATGAAGAGCTTCAAAAGGTGTCAAAAATATGAGGAGCATGAAATGGTCTGAAAAATAGAGCAGCATGAGGCGGTGTGGAAAAACATGAAGACCCTGAAAAGGTGTGAAAAATATGAGGAGCTTTAAAAGGTGTCAAAAATATGAGGAGCATGAAACGGTCTGAAAAACAGGAGAAGCATGAAATGGTGATCAAAAACATGAAGAGCCTGAAAAGGTGTGAAATATATGAAGAGCTTCAAAAGGCGTGAAATACATGAGGAGCATGTAACGGGCTGAAAAATAGGAGAACCATGAAGTGGTGTGCAAAAACATGAAGAGCCTGAAAAGGTGTGCAAAATAGGAAAGGATTCAAAAGGTGTGAAATACATGAGGAGCATGAAACTGTCTGAAAATTAGGAGGAGCAATGTTCAAAAACATGAAGAGCCTGAAAACTTGTGAAAAATATGAAGAGCTTCAAAAGGTGTGAAATACATGAAGTGCATGAAACTCTCTGAAAATTAGGAGGAGCAAGAAGCAGTGTTCAAAAACATGAAGAGCCTGAAACGGTGTGAAAAATATGAAGAGCTTCAAAAGGTGTGAAATAGATGAGGCGCATGAAACTCTCTGAAAATTAGGAGGAGCAAGAAGCAGTGTTGAAAAACATGAAGAGCCTGAAAAGGTGTGAAAAATATGAAGACCTTCAAAAGGTGTGAAATACATTAGGCGCATGAAACTCTCTGAAAATTAGGAGGAGCAAGAAGCAGTGTTCAAAAACATGAAGAGCCTGAAAAGGTGTGAAAAATATGAAGTGCTTCAAAAGGGGTCAAAAATATGAAGAACATGAAACTGTCTGAAAAATAGGAGGAGCATGAGGTGGTGTTGAAAACATGAAGAGCCTGAAAACGTGTGAAAAATATGAAGAGCATTAAAAGGTGTGAAAAATATGAACAGCTTCAAAAGGTGTGAAATATATGAAGAGCTTCAAAATGTGTCAAAAATATGAGGAGCATGAAACAGTCTGAAAATTAGGAGGAGCATGAAGCGGTGTTGAAAAACATGAAGAGCCTGAAAAGGTGTGAAAAATATGAAGAGCTTCAGAAATGTGAAAATTATGAAGAGCTTCAAAAGATGTGAAATATATGAAGAGCATGAAACGGTCTGAACAATAGGAGGAGCATGAAACGTTGTTCAAATACATGAAGAGCCTGAAAATGTGTGAATAAAATGAAGAGCTTCAAAACGTGTCAAAAATATGAGGAGCAGGAAACGGTCTGAAAAATAGGAGGAGCATGAAGCGGTGTTCAAAAACATGAAGAGCCTGAAAAGTTGTGAAAAATATGAAAGGCTTCAAAAGGTGTGAAAAATATGAGGAGCATGAAACGGTCTGAAAAATCGGAGGAGCATGAAGCGGTGTTGAAAAACATGAAGAGCCTGAAAATGTGTGAAAAATATGAAGAGCTTCAAAAGGTGTCAAAATTGAAATGAGCATGAAACGGTCTGAAAAATAGAGGTGCATGAAGCGCTGTTGAAAAACATGAAGAGACTGCAAAGGTGTGAAAAATATGAAGAGCTTCAAAAGGTGTGAAATACATGAGGAGCATGAAACTCTCTAAAAAATAGGATGAGCATGAAGTGCTGTTCAAAAACATGAAGAGCCTGAAAAGGTGAGAAAAATATGAAGAGCTTCAAAAGGTGTGAAAAATATGAGGAGCATGATACGGTCGAAAAAATAGGAGGAGCATGAAGCGGAGTTCAAAAACATGAAGAGCCTGAAAAGGTGTGAAAAATATGAAGAGCCTCAAAACCTGTAAAAATATGAGGAGTATGAAACGGTATGATAAATAGAAGGAGCATGAAGCGGTGTTGAAAAACATGAAGAGTCTGAAATTGTGTGAAAAATATGAAGAGCTTCAAAATTGTGAAAAATATGAAGAGCTTCAAAAGGTGTGAAATACATGAGGAGCATGAAATGGGCTGAAAAATAGGAGAAGCATGAATTGGTGTTTAAAAATATGAAGAGCTTGAAAAGGTGTGAAAAATATGAAGACCTTCAAAAGGTGTTAAAAATGAGATGAGCATGAAACGGTCTGAAATATAGGAGGATCATGAAACGGTGTTGAAAAACATGAAGAGCCTGAAAAGATGTGAAAAATATGAAGAGCTTCAAAAGGTGTCAAAAATATGAGGAGCATGAAACGTTCTGAAATATAGGAGGAGCATCAACCTGTGTTCAAAAACATGAAGAGCCTGAAAAGGTGTGAAAAATATGAAAAGCTTCAAAAGGTGTCAAAAATGAGATGAGCATGAACCCGTCTGAAAAATAAGAGGAGCATGAAGCGGTGTTGAAAGACATGAAGAGCCTGAAAAGGTGTGAGAAATATGAAGAGCTTCAAAATGTGTCAAAAATATGAGGAGCATGAAACGGTCTGCAAAAATGTAGGAGCATGAAGTGATTTTGAAAAACTTGAAGAGCATGAAAAGGTGTGAAAAATATGAAGAGGTTCAAAGTTGTGAAATACATGAGGATCATGAAACGTTGTGAAAAATTGGAGGAGCATGAAGCAGAGTTCGAAAACATGAAGAGCCTGAAAAGGTTTGAAAAATATGAAGAGCTCAAACAGTGTCAAAAATATGAGGAGCATGAAACGATCTGAAAAATATGAGGAGCATGAAGCAGTGTTCAAAAACATGAAGAGCATCAAAAGGTATGAAAAATATGAGAGCTTCAAAAGGTGTCAAAAATATGACGAGCATGAAACGGTCTGAAAAATAGGAGGAACATGAAGCGGTGTTCAAACACATGAAGAGCCTGAAAATGTGTGAAAATTATGAAGACCTTCAAAAGGTTTCAAAATTATGAGGAACATGAAACGGTTTGAAAAATAGGAGGAGCATGAAACGTTGTTGAAAAACATGAAGAGCCTGAAAAGGTGTGAAAAATATGAAGAGCTTCAAAATCTTTGAAAAAATGAAGAGCTTTCAAAGGTGTGAAATACATGAGGAGCATGAAACTCTCTGAAAAATAGGAGGAGCCTGAAATGGTGTTCAAAAACATGAATAGACTGAAAACGTGTGAAAAATATGAAGAGCTTCAAAAGGTGTGAAAAATATGAGGAGCATGATACGGTCTGAAAAATAGGAGGAACATTAAGCTGTGTTCAAAAACATGAAGAGCCTGAAAAGTTGTGAAAAATATGAAAAGCTTCAAAAGGTGTCAAAAATGAGATGAGCATGAAACGGTCCGAAAAATAGGAGGAGCATGAAGGGATGTTCAAAAACATGAAGACCCTGAAAAGTTGTGAAAAATATGAAAGGCTTCAAAAGGTGTGAAAAATATGAGGAGCATGAAACGGTCTGAAAAATCGGAGGAGCATGAAGCGGTGTTGAAAAACATGAAGAGCCTGAAAATGTGTGAAAAATATGAAGAGCTTCAAAAGGTGTCAAAAATATGAGGAGCATGAAACCGTCTGAAAAATATGAGCAGCATGAAGCGGTGTTGAAAAACATGAAGAGCCTTAAAAGGTGTGAAAAAAATGAAGAGCTTCAAAAGGTGTCAAAAATATGAGGAGCATGAAACGGTCTGAAAAATATGAGCAGCATGAAGCGGTGTTGAAAAACATGAAGAGCCTGAAAAGGTGTGAAAAATATGAAGAGCTTCAAAAGGTGTCAAATACATGAGGAGCATAAAACTCTCTGAAAAAGAGAAGGAGCATGAAGTGGTGTTCAAAAACATGAAGAGCCTGAAAAGTTGTGAAATATATGAAGAGCTACAAAAGGTGTGAAAAATATGAGGAGCATGATATGTTTTGAAAAATAGGATTAGCATGAAGCAGTGTTCAAAAACATGAAGAGCCTGAAAAGTTGTGAAAAATATGAAAAACTTCAAAAGGTGTCAAAAATATGAGGAACATGAAACGGTCTGAAAAATAGGAGGAGCATGAAGCGGTGTTCAAAAACATGAAGAGCCTGAAAAGGTGTGAAAAATATGAAGAGCTTCAAAAGGTGTCAAAAATATGAGGAGCATGAAACGGTCTGAAAAATCGGAGGAGCATGAAGCGTTGTTGAAAAACATGAAGAGCCTGAAAAGGTGTGAGAAATATGAAGAGCTTCAAAAGGTGTTAAAAATATGAGTAGCTTGAAACGGTCTGCAAAAATGGAGGAGCATGAAGTGGTGTTGAAAAAGATGAAGAGCCTGAAAAGGTGTTAAAAATATTAAAGCTTCAAAAGGTGTCAAAATTATGAGGAGCATGAAACGGTCTGAAAAGTAGGAGGAGCATGAAGCGCTGTTGAAAATCATAAAGAGCCTGAAAAGCTGTGAAAAATATGAAGAGCTTCAAAAGATGTGAAAATCATGAAGAGCTTCAAAAGGTTTCAAAATGAGATGAGCATGAAACGGTCTGAAAAATAGGAGGAGCATGAAGTCGTGTTGAAAAAAAGGAAAAGTCTGAAAAAGTGTGAAATATATGAAGAGCTTCAAAAGGTGTCAAAAATATGAGGAGAATGAAACGGTCTGAAAAATAGGAGGAGCATGAAGTGATGTTGAAAAACATGAATTGTCTGAAAACGTGTGGAAAATATGAAGAGATTCATAAATGTGAAAAATATGAAGAGCTTCAAAAGGTGTGAAAAATATGAAGAGCTTCAAAAGGTGTCAAAAAAGTGATGAGCATGAAAAGGTCTGAAAAATAGGAGGAGCATTAAGCGGTGTTGAAAATCATGAAGAGCCTGAAAACGTATGAAAAATATGAAGACCTTCAAAATTTGTCAAAAATATGAAGAGCTTCAAAAGGTGTTAAAATGAGAAGAGCATGAAACGATCTGAAAAATAGGAGGAGCATGAAGTGGTGTTGAAAAAATGAAGAGCCTGGAAAGGTGTGAAATATCTGAAGAGCTTCAAAAGGTGTCAAAAATATGAGGAGCATGAAACGGTCTTAAAAATAGGCTGATTATGAAACTGTGTTCAAAAACATGAAGAGCCTGAAAAGCTGTGTAAAATATGAAGAGGTTCTAAAGGTGTCAAAAATATGAGGAGCATGAAACGGTCTTAAAAATAGGCTGATTATGAAACGGTGTTCAAAAACATGAAGAGCCTGAAAAGGTGTGAAATACATGAGGAGCATGAAACGGTCTGAAAAATCGGAGGAGCATGAAGCGGTGTTGAAAAACATGAAGAGCCTGAAAAGGTGTGAAAAATATGAACAGCTTCAAAATGTGTGAAAAATATGAGGAGCATGAAACGGTCTGAAAAATAGGAGGAGGATGAAGCGGAGTTCAAAAACATGAAGAGCCTGAAAAGGTGTGAAAAATATGAAGAGCCTCAAAAAGTGTCAAAAATATGAGAAGTATGAAACGATATGATAAATAGCAGGAGCATGAAGCGGTGTTGAAAAACAGGAAGAGTCTGAAATCGTGTGAAAAATATGAAGATCTTCAAAAATGTGAAAAGTATGAAGAGCTTCAAAAGGTGTCAAAAATATGAGGAGCATGAAACGGTCTCAAAAATAGGAGGAGCATGAAGCAGTGTTCAAAAACATGAAGAGCCTGAAAAGTTGTGAAAAATATGAAAAGCTTCAAAAGGTGTCAAAAATGAGATGAGCATGAAACGGTTTGAAAAATAGGAGGACCATGAAGTGGTGTTGAAAAAAAAGAAGAGACTGAAAAGGTGTGAAAAATATGAGGATCATCAAAAGGTGTCAAAAATATGAGGAGCATGAAAAGGTCTGCAAAAAGGAGGAGCATGAAGTGGTGTTGAAAAACTTGAAGAGCCTGAAAAGGTGTGAAAAATATGAAAAGCTTCAAAATCTGTCAAAAATTTGAGGAGCATGAAACGGTCTGAAAAATAGGAGGCGCATGAAGCGGTGTTCAAAAACATGACGAGCCTGAATAGGTGTGAAAAATATGAAGAGCTTCAAAAGGTGTCAAAAATATGAGGAGAATGAAACGTTGTGAAAAATAGGAGGAGCATGAAGCTGTGTTGAAAACATGAAGAGCCTGAAAACGTGTGAAAAATAAGAAGAGCTTCTAAAGGTGTCATAAATATGAGGAGCATGAAACGGTGTGAAAAATAGGAGCAGCATGAGGCGGTGTTGAAAAACATGAAGAGCCTGAAAGGGGTGAAAAATATGAGGAGCTTTAAAAGGTGTCAAAAATATGAGGAGCATGAAACGGTCTGAAAAATAGAAGAAGCATGAAGTGGTGTGCAAAAACATGAAGAGCCTGAAAAGGTGTGAAAAATAGGAAAGGATTCAAAAGGTGTGAAATACATGAGGCGCCTGAAACTGTCTGAAAATTAGGAGGAGCAATGTTCAAAAACATGAAGAGCCTGAAAAGGTGTGAAAAATATGAAGAGCTTCAAAAGGTGTGAAATAGATGAGGCGCATGAAACTCTCTGAAAATTAGGAGGAGCAAGAAGCAGTGTTGAAAAACATGAAGAGCCTGAAAAGGTGTGAAAAATATGAAGACCTTCAAAAGGTGTGAAATACATGAGGCGCATGAAACTCTCTGAAAATTAGGAGGAGCCAGAAGCAGTGTTCAAAAATATGAAGAGCCTGAAAACTTGTGAAAAATATGAAGAGCTTCAAAAGGGGTCAAAAATATGAAGAACATGAAACCGTCTGAAAAATAGGAGGAGCATGAGGTGGTGTTGAAAACATGAAGAGCCTGAAAACGTGTGAAAAATATGAAGAGCTTTAAAAGGTGTGAAAAATATGAACAGCTTCAAAAGTTGTGAAATATATGAAGAGCTTCAAAATGTGTCAAAAATATGAGGAGCATGAAACGGTCTGAAAAATAGGAGGAACATGAAGCGGTGTTGAAAAACATGAAGAGCCTGAAAAGGTGTGAAAAATATGAAGAACTTCAAAAGGTGTGAAATATATGAGGAGCATGAAATGGTCTTAAAAATAGGAGGAGCATGAAGCGGTTTTCAAAAATATGAAGAGCCTGAAAAGGTGTGAAAAATATGAAGAGCTTCAAAATGTGTGAAAAATATGAGGTGCATGAATCGGTCCGAAAAATAGGAGGTTCATGAAGCGGTGTTGAAAAACATGAAGAGCCTGAAAAGTTGTGAAAAATATGAAGAGCTTCAAAAGGTGTCAAAAATATGAGGAGCATGAAACGGTCTGAAAATAGGACGAGCACAAGCGATGTTCAAAAACATGCACAGCCGGAAAAGGTGTGAAAAATATGAAGAGCTTCAAAAGGTGTTGAAAATATGAAGAGCTTCAAAAGGTGTCGAAAATTAGATTAGCATGAAAGGGTCTGAAAAATAGGAGGAGCATGAAGTGGTGTTGAAAAACATGAAGAGCCTGAAAAGGTGTGAAATATATGAACAGCTTCAAAAGGTGTGAAAAATATGAAGAGCTTCAAAATGTGTCAAAAATATGACGAGCAAGAAACCCTCTTAAAAATAGGAGGAGGATGAAGCGGTGTTCAACAACATGAAGAGCCTGAAAAGGTGTGCAAAATATGAAGAGCTTCAAAAGGTGTGAAATACATGAGGAGCATGAAACAGTGTTCAAAAACATGCAGAGACTGAAAAGGTGTGAAAAATATGAAGAGCCTCAAAACGTTTCAAAATATGAGAAGTATGAAACGGCATGATAAATAGCAGGAGCATGAAGCGGTGTTGAAAAACAGGAAGAATCTGAAATCGTGTGAAAAATATGAAGATCTTCAAATTATGAAAAGTATGAAGAGCTTCAAAAGGTGTGAAAACAATGAGAAACTTGATACGGTCTGAAAAATAGGAGGAGCATGAAGCGGTGTTGAAAAACATGAAGAGCCTGAGAAGGTGTGAAAAATATGAAGAGCTTCAAAATGTGTCAAAAATATGAGGTGCATGAATCGGTCCGAAAAATAGGAGGTTCATGAAGCGGTGTTGAAAAACATGAAGAGCCTGAGAAGGTGTGAAAAATATGAAGAGCTTCAAAAGGTGTCAAAAATATGAGGAGCATGAAATGGTCTGAAAAATAGAGCAGCATGAGGCGGTGTGGAAAAACATGAAGACCCTGAAAAGGTGTGAAAAATATGAGGAGCTTTAAAAGGTGTCAAAAATATGAGGAGCATGAAACGGTCTGAAAAACAGGAGAAGCATGAAATGGTGATCAAAAACATGAAGAGCCTGAAAAGGTGTGAAATATATGAAGAGCTTCAAAAGGCGTGAAATACATGAGGAGCATGTAACGGGCTGAAAAATAGGAGAACCATGAAGTGGTGTGCAAAAACATGAAGAGCCTGAAAAGGTGTGCAAAATAGGAAAGGATTCAAAAGGTGTGAAATACATGAGGAGCATGAAACTGTCTGAAAATTAGGAGGAGCAATGTTCAAAAACATGAAGAGCCTGAAAACTTGTGAAAAATATGAAGAGCTTCAAAAGGTGTGAAATACATGAAGTGCATGAAACTCTCTGAAAATTAGGAGGAGCAAGAAGCAGTGTTCAAAAACATGAAGAGCCTGAAACGGTGTGAAAAATATGAAGAGCTTCAAAAGGTGTGAAATAGATGAGGCGCATGAAACTCTCTGAAAATTAGGAGGAGCAAGAAGCAGTGTTGAAAAACATGAAGAGCCTGAAAAGGTGTGAAAAATATGAAGACCTTCAAAAGGTGTGAAATACATTAGGCGCATGAAACTCTCTGAAAATTAGGAGGAGCAAGAAGCAGTGTTCAAAAACATGAAGAGCCTGAAAAGGTGTGAAAAATATGAAGTGCTTCAAAAGGGGTCAAAAATATGAAGAACATGAAACTGTCTGAAAAATAGGAGGAGCATGAGGTGGTGTTGAAAACATGAAGAGCCTGAAAACGTGTGAAAAATATGAAGAGCATTAAAAGGTGTGAAAAATATGAACAGCTTCAAAAGGTGTGAAATATATGAAGAGCTTCAAAATGTGTCAAAAATATGAGGAGCATGAAACAGTCTGAAAATTAGGAGGAGCATGAAGCGGTGTTGAAAAACATGAAGAGCCTGAAAAGGTGTGAAAAATATGAAGAGCTTCAGAAATGTGAAAATTATGAAGAGCTTCAAAAGATGTGAAATATATGAAGAGCATGAAACGGTCTGAACAATAGGAGGAGCATGAAACGTTGTTCAAATACATGAAGAGCCTGAAAATGTGTGAATAAAATGAAGAGCTTCAAAACGTGTCAAAAATATGAGGAGCAGGAAACGGTCTGAAAAATAGGAGGAGCATGAAGCGGTGTTCAAAAACATGAAGAGCCTGAAAAGTTGTGAAAAATATGAAAGGCTTCAAAAGGTGTGAAAAATATGAGGAGCATGAAACGGTCTGAAAAATCGGAGGAGCATGAAGCGGTGTTGAAAAACATGAAGAGCCTGAAAATGTGTGAAAAATATGAAGAGCTTCAAAAGGTGTCAAAATTGAAATGAGCATGAAACGGTCTGAAAAATAGAGGTGCATGAAGCGCTGTTGAAAAACATGAAGAGACTGCAAAGGTGTGAAAAATATGAAGAGCTTCAAAAGGTGTGAAATACATGAGGAGCATGAAACTCTCTAAAAAATAGGATGAGCATGAAGTGCTGTTCAAAAACATGAAGAGCCTGAAAAGGTAAGAAAAATATGAAGAGCTTCAAAAGGTGTGAAAAATATGAGGAGCATGATACGGTCGAAAAAATAGGAGGAGCATGAAGCGGAGTTCAAAAACATGAAGAGCCTGAAAAGGTGTGAAAAATATGAAGAGCCTCAAAACCTGTAAAAATATGAGGAGTATGAAACGGTATGATAAATAGAAGGAGCATGAAGCGGTGTTGAAAAACATGAAGAGTCTGAAATTGTGTGAAAAATATGAAGAGCTTCAAAATTGTGAAAAATATGAAGAGCTTCAAAAGGTGTGAAATACATGAGGAGCATGAAATGGGCTGAAAAATAGGAGAAGCATGAATTGGTGTTTAAAAATATGAAGAGCTTGAAAAGGTGTGAAAAATATGAAGACCTTCAAAAGGTGTTAAAAATGAGATGAGCATGAAACGGTCTGAAATATAGGAGGATCATGAAACGGTGTTGAAAAACATGAAGAGCCTGAAAAGATGTGAAAAATATGAAGAGCTTCAAAAGGTGTCAAAAATATGAGGAGCATGAAACGTTCTGAAATATAGGAGGAGCATCAACCTGTGTTCAAAAACATGAAGAGCCTGAAAAGGTGTGAAAAATATGAAAAGCTTCAAAAGGTGTCAAAAATGAGATGAGCATGAACCCGTCTGAAAAATAAGAGGAGCATGAAGCGGTGTTGAAAGACATGAAGAGCCTGAAAAGGTGTGAGAAATATGAAGAGCTTCAAAATGTGTCAAAAATATGAGGAGCATGAAACGGTCTGCAAAAATGTAGGAGCATGAAGTGATTTTGAAAAACTTGAAGAGCATGAAAAGGTGTGAAAAATATGAAGAGGTTCAAAGTTGTGAAATACATGAGGATCATGAAACGTTGTGAAAAATTGGAGGAGCATGAAGCAGAGTTCGAAAACATGAAGAGCCTGAAAAGGTTTGAAAAATATGAAGAGCTCAAACAGTGTCAAAAATATGAGGAGCATGAAACGATCTGAAAAATATGAGGAGCATGAAGCAGTGTTCAAAAACATGAAGAGCATCAAAAGGTATGAAAAATATGAGAGCTTCAAAAGGTGTCAAAAATATGACGAGCATGAAACGGTCTGAAAAATAGGAGGAACATGAAGCGGTGTTCAAACACATGAAGAGCCTGAAAATGTGTGAAAATTATGAAGACCTTCAAAAGGTTTCAAAATTATGAGGAACATGAAACGGTTTGAAAAATAGGAGGAGCATGAAACGTTGTTGAAAAACATGAAGAGCCTGAAAAGGTGTGAAAAATATGAAGAGCTTCAAAATCTTTGAAAAAATGAAGAGCTTTCAAAGGTGTGAAATACATGAGGAGCATGAAACTCTCTGAAAAATAGGAGGAGCCTGAAATGGTGTTCAAAAACATGAATAGACTGAAAACGTGTGAAAAATATGAAGAGCTTCAAAAGGTGTGAAAAATATGAGGAGCATGATACGGTCTGAAAAATAGGAGGAACATTAAGCTGTGTTCAAAAACATGAAGAGCCTGAAAAGTTGTGAAAAATATGAAAAGCTTCAAAAGGTGTCAAAAATGAGATGAGCATGAAACGGTCCGAAAAATAGGAGGAGCATGAAGGGATGTTCAAAAACATGAAGACCCTGAAAAGTTGTGAAAAATATGAAAGGCTTCAAAAGGTGTGAAAAATATGAGGAGCATGAAACGGTCTGAAAAATCGGAGGAGCATGAAGCGGTGTTGAAAAACATGAAGAGCCTGAAAATGTGTGAAAAATATGAAGAGCTTCAAAAGGTGTCAAAAATATGAGGAGCATGAAACCGTCTGAAAAATATGAGCAGCATGAAGCGGTGTTGAAAAACATGAAGAGCCTTAAAAGGTGTGAAAAAAATGAAGAGCTTCAAAAGGTGTCAAAAATATGAGGAGCATGAAACGGTCTGAAAAATATGAGCAGCATGAAGCGGTGTTGAAAAACATGAAGAGCCTGAAAAGGTGTGAAAAATATGAAGAGCTTCAAAAGGTGTCAAATACATGAGGAGCATAAAACTCTCTGAAAAAGAGAAGGAGCATGAAGTGGTGTTCAAAAACATGAAGAGCCTGAAAAGTTGTGAAATATATGAAGAGCTACAAAAGGTGTGAAAAATATGAGGAGCATGATATGTTTTGAAAAATAGGATTAGCATGAAGCAGTGTTCAAAAACATGAAGAGCCTGAAAAGTTGTGAAAAATATGAAAAACTTCAAAAGGTGTCAAAAATATGAGGAACATGAAACGGTCTGAAAAATAGGAGGAGCATGAAGCGGTGTTCAAAAACATGAAGAGCCTGAAAAGGTGTGAAAAATATGAAGAGCTTCAAAAGGTGTCAAAAATATGAGGAGCATGAAACGGTCTGAAAAATCGGAGGAGCATGAAGCGTTGTTGAAAAACATGAAGAGCCTGAAAAGGTGTGAGAAATATGAAGAGCTTCAAAAGGTGTTAAAAATATGAGTAGCTTGAAACGGTCTGCAAAAATGGAGGAGCATGAAGTGGTGTTGAAAAAGATGAAGAGCCTGAAAAGGTGTTAAAAATATTAAAGCTTCAAAAGGTGTCAAAATTATGAGGAGCATGAAACGGTCTGAAAAGTAGGAGGAGCATGAAGCGCTGTTGAAAATCATAAAGAGCCTGAAAAGCTGTGAAAAATATGAAGAGCTTCAAAAGATGTGAAAATCATGAAGAGCTTCAAAAGGTTTCAAAATGAGATGAGCATGAAACGGTCTGAAAAATAGGAGGAGCATGAAGTCGTGTTGAAAAAAAGGAAAAGTCTGAAAAAGTGTGAAATATATGAAGAGCTTCAAAAGGTGTCAAAAATATGAGGAGAATGAAACGGTCTGAAAAATAGGAGGAGCATGAAGTGATGTTGAAAAACATGAATTGTCTGAAAACGTGTGGAAAATATGAAGAGATTCATAAATGTGAAAAATATGAAGAGCTTCAAAAGGTGTGAAAAATATGAAGAGCTTCAAAAGGTGTCAAAAAAGTGATGAGCATGAAAAGGTCTGAAAAATAGGAGGAGCATTAAGCGGTGTTGAAAATCATGAAGAGCCTGAAAACGTATGAAAAATATGAAGACCTTCAAAATTTGTCAAAAATATGAAGAGCTTCAAAAGGTGTTAAAATGAGAAGAGCATGAAACGATCTGAAAAATAGGAGGAGCATGAAGTGGTGTTGAAAAAATGAAGAGCCTGGAAAGGTGTGAAATATCTGAAGAGCTTCAAAAGGTGTCAAAAATATGAGGAGCATGAAACGGTCTTAAAAATAGGCTGATTATGAAACTGTGTTCAAAAACATGAAGAGCCTGAAAAGCTGTGTAAAATATGAAGAGGTTCTAAAGGTGTCAAAAATATGAGGAGCATGAAACGGTCTTAAAAATAGGCTGATTATGAAACGGTGTTCAAAAACATGAAGAGCCTGAAAAGGTGTGAAAAATATGAAAAGCCTCAAACTCTGTCAAAAATATGAGGAGCATGAAACGGTCTGAAAAATAGGAGGAGCATGAAACGGAGATCCCAAACATGAAGAGCCTGAAAAGTTGTGAAAAATATGACGAGCTTCAAAAGGTGTGAAATACATGAGGAGCATGAAACGGGCTGAAAAATAAGAGAAGCATGAAGTGCTGTGGAAAAACATGAAGAGCCTGAAAAGGTCTGAAAAATATGAAGAGCTTCAAAAGGTGTGAAATACATGAGGAGCATGAAATGGGCTGAAAAATAGGAGAAGCATGAAGTGGTGTTTAAAAATATGAAGAGCTTGAAAAGGTGTGAAAAATATGAAAAGCTGCAAAAGGTGTCAAAAATGAGATGAGCATGAAACAGTCTGAAAAATAGGAGGAGCATAAACCTGTGTTCAAAAACATGAAGAGCCTGAATAGGTGTGAAAAATATGAAGAGCTTCAAAAGGTGTCAAAAATATGAGGAGCATGAAACGTTCTGAAAAATAGGAGGAGCATCAACCTGTGTTCAAAAACATGAAGAGCCTGAATAGGTGTGAAAAATATGAAGAGCTTCAAAAGGTGTCAAAAATAAGAGGAGCATGAAACGGTCTGCAAAAAAGTAGGAGCATGAAGTGATGTTGAAAAATTTGAAGAGCATGAAAAGGTGTGAAAAATATGAAGAGCTTCAAAAGGTGTCAAAAATATGAGGAGCATGAAACGATCTGAAAAATAGGAGGAGCATGAAGCGGTGTCGAAAAACATGAAGAGCCTGAAAAGGTGTGAGAAATATGAAGGGCTTCAAAAGGTGTCAAAAATATGAGGAGCATGAAACGGTCTGAAAAATAGGAGGAACATGAAGCGGTGTTCAAACACATGAAGAGCCTGAAAATGTGTGTAAATTATGAAGATCTTCAAAAGGTGTCAAAATTATGAGGAACATGAAACGGTTTGAAAAATAGGAGGAGCATGAAACGGTGTTGAAAAACATGACGAGCCTGAAAAGGTGTGAAAAATATGAAGAGCTTGAAAAGCTTTGAAAAATATGAAGAGCTTCCAAAAGTGTCGAAAATGAGATGAGCATGAAACGGTCTGAAAAATAGGAGAAGCATGAAGCTGTGTTCAAAAACATGAGAACCAGAAAAGGTGTGAAAAATATGAAGAGCTTCAAAAGGTGTCAAAATTATGAGGAGCATTAAACGTTCTAAACATAGGAGGAGCATAAAGTGGTGTTGAAAAATATGAAGAGCCAGAAAAAGTGTGAAAAATATGAAGAGCTGCAAAAGGTGTCAAAATTATTAAGAGCATTAAACGTTCTAAACATAGGAGGAGCATTAAGTGGTGTTTAAAAATATGAAGAGCCAGAAAAGGTGTGAAAAATATGAAGAGATGCAAAAGGTGTGAAAAATATGAGGAGCATGGAACGTTCTGAAAAATAGGAGGAGCAAGAAACGATGTTCAAAAACCTGAAGAGCCTGAAAATCTGTGAAATATATGAAGAGCTTCAAAAGGTGTCAAAACTATGAGGAGCATGAAACGGTCTGAAAAATAGGAGGAGCATGAAATGCTTTTGAAAAACTTGAAGAGCCTGAAAAGATCTGAAAAATAGGAAGAGCTTCAAAAGGTGTGAAATATATGAGGAGCATGAAACGGTCTGAAAAATAGGAGAAGCATGAAGCTGTGTTCAAAAACATGAGAACCAGAAAAGGTGTGAAAAATATGAAGAGCTTCAAATGGTGTGAAATATATGCGGAGCATGGAACAGTCTGAAAAATAGGAGGATCATGAAGCGGTATTCAAAACATGAAGAGACTGAAAAGGTGTGAAAAATATGAAGAGCTTCAAAAGCTGTCAAAATTATAAGGAGCATGAAACGGTCTGAAAAATAGGAGGAGCATGAAGTGGTGTTGAAAAATATGAAGAGCCTTAAAAGGTGTGAAATATATGAAGAGCTTCAAAATGTGTCAAAATTATGAGGAGTATGAAACCGTCTGAAAAATAGAAGCAGCATGAAACGCTGTTCAAAAACATGAAGAGACTGAAAAGGTGTGAAAAATATGAAGAGCTTCAAATGGTGTGAAATACCTGAGGAGTTTGAAACGGTCTGAAAATTGTAGGAGCATGAAACGTTGTTCAAAAACATGAAGAGCCTGAAAAGGTGTGAAAAATATGAAGAGCTTCAAAAGGTGTGAAAAATAGGAGGAGCATGAAGCGTTGTTGAAAAACATGTAGAGCCTGAAAATGTGTGAAATATATGAAGACCTTCAAAAGGTGTGAAAAATAGGAGGAGCATGAAACGGTGCTCAAAAACATGAAGAGCCTGAAAAGGTGTGAAAAATATGAAGAGCTTCAAAAGGTGTGAAATACATGAGGAGCATGAAACTGTCCGAAAAATAAGAGGAGCATGAAGCTGTGTTGAAAAACATGTAAAGACTGAAAAGGTGCAAAAAATATGAAGAGCTTCAAAAGGTGTCAATAATATGAGGAGCATGAAACGGTCTGAAAAATAGGAGGAGCAAGAAACTGTTTTCAAAAACATGAAGAGCCTCAAAAGGTGTGAAAAATGTGAAGAGCTTCAAACTGTGTCAAAAATATGAGGAGCATGAAACGGTCTGAAATATAGGAGGAGTGTGAAAAGGTGTTAAAAAAAATATGAAGAGCTTCAAAAGGTGTGAAACATATGAGGAGCATGAAACGGTCTGAAAAATCGGAGAAGCATGAAGTGGTGTTGAAAAATATGAACAGCCTGAAAAGGTGTGAAAAATATGAAGAGCTTCAAAGGTGTCAAAATTATGAGGAGCATGAAACGGTCTGAAATATAGGAGGAGCATGAAAAGTTGTTAAAAAATATGAAGAGCCTGAAAAGGTGTGAAAAATATGAAAAGCTTCAAATGGTGTCAAAAATATGAGGAGAATGAAACGGTCTGAAAATTAGGAGGAGCATGAAGCGGTGTTGAAAAACATGAAGAGCCTGAAAATGTGTGAAATATATGAAGAGCCTCAAAGGTGTCAAAAATATGAGGACCAAGAAACGGTCTGAAAAATAGGAAGATCATGAAACGGTGTTCATACACTTAAAGAGCCTGGAAAGGTGTGAAAAAAATGAAGAGCTTCAAAAAGATGTCAAAAATATGAGGAGGGTGAAAGGGTCTGAAAAACATGAGGAGCAAGAAACTGTTTTCAAAAACATGAAGAGCCTCAACATTTGTGAAAAATATGAAGAGCTTCAAACTGTGTCAAATATATGAGAAACATGAAAAGGTCTGAAAAATAGGCGGAGCATGAAGCGGTGTTGAAAAACATGAAAAGCCTGAAAAGGTATGAAAAATATGAAGAGCTTCAAAAGGTCTCAAAAATATGAAGAGCATGAAACGGTCTGAAAATTAGGAGGAGCATGAAGCGGTGAGGAAAAACATGAGGAGCCTGAAAAGGTGTGAAAAATATGAAGTGTTGTAAAAGGTGACAAAAATATGAGGAGCATGAAACGGTCTGAAAAATAGGAGGAGCTTGAAGCGGTGTTGAAAAACATGAAGAGCCTGAAAAGGTGTGAAAAATACGAAGAGCTTCAAAAGGTATCAAAAATATGAGGAGAATGAAACGGTCTGAAAAATATGAGGAGCATGAAGCTGTGTGAAAAACTTGAAGAGCCTGAAAAGGTTTGAAATATATGAAGAGCTTCAAAGGTGTCAAAAATATGAGGAGCATGAAACGGTCTGAAAAATAGGAGGAGCATGAAGCGGTGTTGAAAAACATGAAGAGCCTGAAAAGTGTGAAAAATATGAAGAGCTTCAAAAGGTGTCAAAAATCGATGAGCAGGAAATGGTCTGAAAAATAGGAGGAGCATGAAGTGGTGTTAAAAACATGAAGAGCCTGAAAAGGTGTGAAATATATGAAGAGCTTCAAAAGGTGTCAAAAATATGAGGAGAATGAAACGGTCTGAAAAATAGGAGGAGCATGAAGTGGTGTTGAAAAACATGAAGAGCCTGAAAAGTGTGAAAAATATGAAGAGCTTCAAAAGGTGTCAAAAATATGAGGAGCATGAAACGGTCTGAAAAATAGGAGGAGCATGAAGCGGTGTTGAAAAACATGAAGAAGCTGAAAAGATGTGAAAAAATATGAAGAGCTTCAAAATATGTGAAGAATATGAAGAGCGTCAAAAGGTGTCAAAAATGAGATGAGCATGAAACGGTCTGAAAAAAAGGAGGAGCATGAAGTGGTGTTGAAAAAAATAGAAGAGCCTGAAAAGGTGTGAAATATTTGAAGAGCTTCAAAAGGTGTCAAAAATATGAGGAGCATGAAACGGTCTGAAAAATAGGAGGAGCATGAAGGGGTGTTGAAAAACATGAAGAGCCTAAAATGCTGTGAAAAATATGAAAAGCTTCAAAAGGTGTCAAAAATATGAGGAGCATGAAAAGGTCTGAAAAATAGGAGGAGCCTGAAGCGGTGTTGAAAAACATGAAGAGCCTAAAATGCTGTGAAAAATATGAAGAGCTTCAAAAGGTGTCAAAATATGAGGAGCATGAAAAGGTATGAAAAATAGGACGAGCATGAAGCTGTGTTGAAAAACATGAAGAGCCTGAAAAGGTGTGAAAAATATGAAGAGCTTCAAAAGGTGTGAAAAATATGAAGAGCTTCAAAAGGTGTCAAAAATATGAGGAGCATGAAACGCTCTGAAATATAGGAGGAGCATGAAGTGGTGTTCAAAAACATGAAGAGCCTGAAAAGCTGTGAAAAATATAAAGAGATTAAAAGGTGTCAAAAATATGAGGGGCATGAAACGGTCTGAAACATAGGAGGAGCAAGAAACGGTGATCAAAAACATGAACAGCCTGAAAAGGTGTGAAATATATGACGAGCTTCAAAAGGTGTGAAAAACATGAGGAGCATGAAACGGGCTGAAAAATAGGAGAAGCATGAAGTGGTGTTGAAAAACATGAAGAGCCTGAAAAAGTGTGAAAAATATGAAGAGCTTCAGAAGGTGTGAAAAATATGAAGAACTTCAACAGGTGTCAAAAATTAGATGAGCATGAAACGGTCTGAAAAATTGGAGGAGCAAGAAGTAGTGTTGAAAAAAATGAAGAGCCTGAAAAGGTGTGAAAAATATGAAAAGCTTCAAAAGGTGTCAAAAATATGAGGAGCATGAAACGGTCTGAAAAATAGGTGGAGCATGAAGCGGTGTTGAAAAATATGAAGAGCCTGGAAAGGTGTGCAAAATATGAAGAGCTTCAAAAGGTGTGAAATATATGAAGAGCTTCAAAAGGTGTCAAAAATTAGATGAGCATGAAACGGTCTGAAAAATAGGAGTAGCATGAAACGGTGATCAAAACATGAAGAGCCTGAAAAGGTGTAAAAAATATGACGAGCTTCAAAAGGTGTGAAAAACATGAGGAGCATGAAACGGGCTGAAAAATAGGAGAAGCATGAAGTGGTGTTGCAAAACATGAAGAGCCTGAAAAAGTGTGAAAAATATGAAGAGCTTCAGAAGGTGTGAAATATATGAATAGCTTCAACAGGTGTCAAAAATTAGATGAGCATAAAACGGTCTGAAAAATTGGAGGAGCAAGAAGTAGTGTTGAAAAAAATGAAGAGCCTGAAAAGGTTTGAAAAATATGAAAAGGTTCAAAAGGTGTCAAAAATATGAGGAGCATGAAACGGGCTGAAAAATAGGAGGAGTTTGAAGAAGTGCTGAAAAACATGAAGAGCCTGAAAACGTGTGAAAAATATGAAGAGCTTCAAAAGGTGTGAAAAATGAGATGAGCATGAAACGGTCTTAAAATAGGAGGAGCGAGAAACGGTGTTCAAAAATATGAAGAGCCTGAAAATGTGTGAAAAATATGAAGAGCTTCAAAAGGTGTGAAGAATATGAGGAGCATGAAACGGTCTGAAAAATAGAAGTGGCATGAAATGGTGTTCAAAAACATGAAGAGCTGAAAAGGTGTGAAAAATATGAAGAGCTTCAAAAGGTGTGAAATACATGAGGAGCATGAAACGGTCTGAAAATTAGGAGAAGCATGAAGTGGTGCTGACAAACATGAAGAGCCTGAAAATGTTTGAAAAATATGAAGAGCTTCAAACGGTGTCAAACATATGAAGAGCATGAAACCGTCTGAAAAATAGGAGGATTATGAAGCAGTGTTCAAAAACATGAAGAGCCCGAAAATGTGTGAAAAATATTCAGAGCTTCAAAACGTGTCAAATATATGAGGAGCATGAAACGGTCTGAAAAATTAGAGGAGGATGAAACGGTGATTAAAAACATGAAGAGCCTGAAAAGGTGTGAAAAATATGAAGAGCTTCAAAAGGTGTGAAATACATGAGGAGCATGAAACGGTCTGAAAAATAGGAGGAGCAGGAAGTGGTGTTGAAAAACATGAAGAGCCAGAAAAGTGTGAAAAATATGAAGAGCTTCAAAAGGTGTCAAAAATATGAGGAGCATGAAACGGTCTGAAAAATAGGAGGAGCATGAAGCGGTGTTGAAAAACATGAAGAGCCTGAAAACGTGTGAAAAAATATGAAAAGCTTCAAAATGTGTGAAGAATATGAAGAGTTTCAAAAGGTGTCAAAAATGAGATGAGCATGAAACGGTCTGAAAAATAGGAGGAGCATGAAACGGTGTTGAAAAACATGAAGAGCTTGAAAAGGTGTGAAAAATATGAAGAGCTTCAAAAGGTGTCAATAATGAAATGAGCATGAAACGGTCTGAAAAATAAGAGGAGCATGAAGCGGTGTTCAAAAACATGAAGAGCCTGAAAAGATATGACAAATATGAAGAGCTTCAAAAGGTGTCAAAAATATGAGCAGAATGAAACGGTCTGAAAAATAGGAGGAGCATGAAACGGTCTGAAAAATAGGAGGAGCATGAAACGGTCTGAAAAATAGGAGGAGCATGAATCGGTGTTGAAAACATGAAGAGCATGAAAAGGTGTGAAAAATATGAACAGCTTCAAAAGGTATCAAAAATATGAGGAGCATGAAACGTTCTGAAAAATAGGAGGAAAAGGAAGCGGTTTTGAAAAACATGAAGTGCCTGAAAAGGTGTGAAATATAAGAAGAGCTTCAAAACTTGTCAAATATGAGGAGGATGAAACGGTCTGAAAAATAGGAGCAGCATGCAGTGGTATTCAAAAACATGAAGAGCCTGAAAATGTGTGAAAAATACGAAGAGCTTCAAAATGTGTCAAAATATGAGGAGCATGAAACGGCGTGAAAATAGGAGGAGCATGAAACGGTCTGAAAAATAGGAGGAGCATGAATCGGTGTTCAGAAACATGAAGAGCTTGAAAAGGTGTGAAACATATGAAGAGCTTCAAAGGTGTCAAAAATAGGAGGAGAATGAAATTGTCTGAAATAAAGGAGGAGCATGAAGCGGTGTTGAAAAACATGAAGAGCCTGAAAAGCTGTGAAAAATATGAAGAGCTTCAAAAGGTGTCAAAAATGAGATGAGCATGAAATGGGCTGAAAAACAGGAGGAGCATGAAATGGTGTTGATAAACATGAAGAGCCTGAAAAGTTGTGAAATATATGAAGAGCTTCAAAAGATGTCAAAAATATGAGGAGTATGAAACGGTCTGAAAAAGAAGAGGTGCATGAAGGGGTGTTCAAAAACATGAAGAGCATGAAAAGCTGTGAAAAATATGAAGAGCTTCAAAAGGTGTCAAAAATATGAGGAGCATGAAACGGTCTGAAAAATAGGAGGAGAATGAAGCACTGGTGAAAAACATGAAGAGTATGAAAAGGTGTGAAATATATGAAGAGCTTCAAAAGATGTCAAAAATATGAGGAGCATGAAACGGTGTGAAAAATAGGAGGAGCATGAATTGTTGTTGAAAAACATGAAGAGTCTGAAAAGGTTTGAAAAATATGAAGAGTTTCAAAAGGTGTCAAAATTATGAGGAGCATTAAACATTCTAAAAAATAGGAGAAGCATGAAGTGGTGTTGAAAAATATGAAGACCCAGAAAAGGTGTGAAAAATATGAAGAGCTGCAAAACGTGTGAAAAATATGAGGAGCATGGAACGTTCTGAAAAATAGGAGGAGCATGAAACGATGTTCAAAAACTTGAAGAGCCTGAAAAGCTGTGAAATATATGAAGAGCTTCAAAAGGTGTCAAAAATATCAGGAGCATGAAATGATCTGAAAAATAGCAGGAACATGAAACGGTCTGAAAAATAGGAGGAGCATGAAGTGGTGTTCAAAAATATGACGAGCCTTAAAAGGCGTGAAAAATATGAAGAGCTTCAAAAGGTGTCAAAATATGAGGAGCATGAAACTGCTTGAAAAATAGGAGGAGTATGAAAAGGTCTGAAAAATAGGAGGAGCATGAAGCGCTGTTCGAAAACATGAAGAGTCTGAAAAGTTGTTAAAAATATGAAGAGCTTCAAAAGGTGTCAAAAATATGAGGAGCATGAAATGGTGTTCAAAAACTTGAACAGCCTGAAAAAGTGTTAAAAATATGAAGAGCTTCAAAAGGTGTCAAAATATGAGGAGCATGAAACTGCCTGAAAAATAGGAGGAGTATGAAAAGGTCTGAAAAATAGGAGGAGCATGAAGCACTGTTCAAAAACATGAAGAGTCTGAAAAGGTGTTAAAAATATGAAGAGCTTCAAAAGGTGTGAAAAATATGAGGAGCATGAAACGGTCTGAAAAATAGGAGGAGCATGAAGTGGTGTTCAAAAACATGAAGAACCTTAAAATGTGTGAAAATATTAAGAGCTTTAAAGGTGTAAAAATTATGAGGAGCATGAAACCGTCTGAAAAATAGGAGGAGCATGACATGGTGTTGAAAAACATGAAGAACCTTAAAATGTGTGAAAAATATGAAGAGCTTTAAAGGTGTGAAAAATAGGAGGAGCATGACACGGTGTTGAAAAACATGAAGAGCATGAAAATGTGTGAAAAATATGAAGAGATTCTAAAGCTGTCAAAAATATGAGGAGCCTGAAACGGTCTGAAAAATAGGAGGAGCATGAAGTGGTGTTGAAAAAGATGAAGAGCCTGAAAAGGTGTGAAAAATATGAAGAGCTTCCAAAGGTGTGAAAAATATGAAGAGATTCAAAAGGTGTGAAAAATATGAAGAGCTTCAAATGTGTCAAAAATAAGATGAGCATGAAACGGTCTGAAAAATAAGAGAAGAGCATGAAGTGGAGCAGAAAAAAAAGAAGAGCCTGAAAAGGTGTGAAATATATGAATAGCTTCAAAAGGTGTAACAAATATGAGGACCATGAAACGGTTTGAAAAATAGGAAGAGCATGAAACGGTGTTCAAAAACATGAAGAGCCTGAAAAGGTGTGAAAAATATGAAGAGCTTCAAAACGTGCCAAAAATATGAGGAACCTGAAACTGTCTCAAAAATAGGAGGAGCATGAAATGGTCTGAAAAATAGGAGGAGCATGAAGTGGTGTTCAAAAACATGAAGAGCCTGAAAAGTTGTGAAATATATGAAGAGGTTCAAAAGGTGTGAAAAATATGAGGAGCATGATACCGTCTGAAAAATAGGAGGATCATGAAACGGTGATCAAAAACATGAAGAGCCTGAAAAGGTGTGAAAAATATGAAGAGCTTCAAAAGGTGTGAAATACATGAGGAGCATGAAAGGGGATGAAAAATAGGAGAAGCATGAAGTGGAGTGGAAAAACATGAAGAGCCTGAAAAGGTGTGAAAAATTTGAAGAGCTTCAAAAGGTGTGAAATACATGAGGAGCATGAAACTCTCTGAAAAATAGGAGGAGCATGAAGCGGTTTTCAAAAACATGAAGAGCTGAAATGTTTTGAAAAATATGAAAAGCTTCAAAAGGTGTCAAAAATGAGATGAGCATGAAACGGTCTGAAAAATAGGAAGAGAATGAAGCGGTGTTGGAAAACATGAAAAGCCTGAAAAAGTGTGAAAAATATGAAGAGCTTCATAAGGTGTCAAAAATATTAGGAGCATGTAACGATCTGAAAAATAGGAGGAGGATGAAGCGGTGTTCAAAAACATGAGGAGCCTGAAAAGATGTGAAAAATTTGAAGAGCTTCAAAAGGTGTGAAATACATGAGGAGCATGAAACGTTCTGAAACATGGGAGGACCATGAAGCGGTGTTGAAAATCATGAAGAGCCTCAAAAGGTGTGAAAAATATGCAGAGCTTCAAAATTTGTCAAAAATATGAGGAGCATGAAACGGTCTGAAAAGTACGAGGAACATGAAGTGGTGTTGAAAACCATGAAGAGCCTGAAAAGGTGTGAAAAATATGAAGAGCTTCAAAAGGTGTCAAAAATATGAGGTGCATGAATCGGTCCGAAAAATAGGAGGTTCATGAAGCGGTGTTGAAAAACATGAAGAGCCTGAAAAGGTGTGAAAAATATGAAGAGCTTCAAAAGGTGTCAAAAATATGAGGAGCATGAAACGGTCTGAAAAATAGGACGAGCATAAGCGATGTTGAAAAACATGCACAGCCTGAAAAGGTGTGAAAAATATGAAGAGCTTCAAAAGGTGTGAAAAATATGAAGAGCTTCAAAAGGTGTGAAAAATATGAAGAGCTTCAAATGTGTCAAAAATGAGATGAGCATGAAACGGTCTGAAAAATAAGAGAAGAGCATGAAGTGGAGCAGAAAAAAAAGAAGAGCCTGAAAAGGTGTGAAATATATGAATAGCTTCAAAAGGTGTAACAAATATGAGGACCATGAAACGGTTTGAAAAATAGGAAGAGCATGAAACGGTGTTCAAAAACATGAAGAGCCTGAAAAGGTGTGAAAAATATGAAGAGCTTCAAAACGTGCCAAAAATATGAGGAACCTGAAACTGTCTCAAAAATAGGAGGAGCATGAAACGGTCTGAAAAATAGGAGGAGCATAAAGTGGTGTTCAAAAACATGAAGAGCCTGAAAAGTTGTGAAATATATGAAGAGGTTCAAAAGGTGTGAAAAATATGAGGAGCATGATACCGTCTGAAAAATAGGAGGATCATGAAACGGTGATCAAAAACATGAAGAGCCTGAAAAGGTGTGAAAAATATGAAGAGCTTCAAAAGGTGTGAAATACATGAGGAGCATGAAAGGGGATGAAAAATAGGAGAAGCATGAAGTGGAGTGGAAAAACATGAAGAGCCTGAAAAGGTGTGAAAAATTTGAAGAGCTTCAAAAGGTGTGAAATACATGAGGAGCATGAAACTCTCTGAAAAATAGGAGGAGCATGAAGCGGTTTTCAAAAACATGAAGAGCTGAAATGTTTTGAAAAATATGAAAAGCTTCAAAAGGTGTCAAAAATGAGATGAGCATGAAACGGTCTGAAAAATAGGAAGAGAATGAAGCGGTGTTGGAAAACATGAAAAGCCTGAAAAAGTGTGAAAAATATGAAGAGCTTCATAAGGTGTCAAAAATATTAGGAGCATGTAACGATCTGAAAAATAGGAGGAGGATGAAGCGGTGTTCAAAAACATGAGGAGCCTGAAAAGATGTGAAAAATATGAAGACCTTCAAAAGGTGTGATAAATATGAGGAGCATGAAGCGGTCTGAAAAATAGGAGGAGCATGAAGTGTAGTTTAAAAACATGAAGAGCCTGAAAAGGTGTGAAATATAAGAAGAGCTACAAAAGGTGTCAAATATATGAGGAGCATGAAACGGTCTGAAAAATAGGAGGAGCATGAAGTGGTGATGAAAACCATGAAGAGCCTGAAAAGGTGTGAAAAATATGAAGAGCTTCAAAAGGTATGAAATATAGGAGAAGCATGAAGCGGTGTTCAAAAACATAAAAAGCCTGTTAAGGTGTGAAAAATATGAAGAGCTTCAAAACGTGTCAAATATATGTGGAGCATGAAACGGTGTGAAAAATTGGAGGAGCATGAAGCGGTGTTGAAAAACATGAAGAACCTGAAAACTTGTGAAAAATATGAAGATCTTCAAAAGGTGTAAAAATATGAGGAGCATGAAACGATCTGAAACATAGGAGGAGCATGAAGTGGTGTTGAAAAACATGAAGTGCCTGAAAAGGTGTGAAATATATGAAGAGCTTCAAATGGTGTCAAAAATATGAGGAGCATGAAACGCTCTGAAATATAGGAGGAGCATGAAGTGGTGTTGAAAAACTTGAAGAGCTGAAAAGGTGGGAAAATATGAAGAGCTTCAACAGGTGTCAAAAATATGAGGAGCATGAAATGGACTGAAAAATAGGAGGAACATGAAGCGGTGTTGAAAAACATGAAGAGCCTGAAAAGTTGTGAAAAATGTGAAAAGCTTCAAAAGGTGTGAAATACATGAGGAGCATGAAACGGTCTGAAAAATAGGAGTAGCATGAGACGGTGTTGAAAAACATGAAGAGCCTGAAAAGTTGTGAAAAATATGAAGAGCTTCAAAAGGTGTCAAAATTATGAGGAGCATGAAACGGTCTAAAAAATAGGAGGAGCATGAAACGGTGTTCAAAACATGAATAGCCTGAAAAGGTGTGAAATATATGACGAGCTTCAAAAGATGTGAAATATAGGAGCAGCATGAAGCGGTGTTCAAAAACATAAAAAGCCTGAAAAAGTGTGAAAAATATGAAGGGCTTCAAAACGTGTCAAATATATGTGGAGCATTAAATAGTCTGAAAAATAGGAGGAGCATGAAGCGGTGTTGAAAAACATGAAGAACCTGAAAACTTGTCAAAATTTGAAGAGCTTCAAAAGGTGTGAAATATATGAACAGTTTCAAAAGTGTGAAAAATGAGATGAGCATGAAGCGGTCTTAAAAATAGGAGGAGCAATGTTGAAAAACACGAAGAGTCTGAAAAGGTGTGAAAATATGAAGAGCTTCAAAAATATGAAAAATATGAAGAGCTTCAAAAGGTGTGAAAATCATGAAGAGCTTCAAAAGGTGTCAAAAATATGAGGTGCATGAAATGGTCTGAAAAGTAGGAGGAGCATGAAGCGGTGTTGAAAAACATGAAGAGCCTGAAAACGTGTGAGAAATATGAAGAGCTTCAAAAGTTGTGAAAAATATGAAGAGCTTCAAAAGGTGTCAAAATCAGATGAGCATGAAATGGTGTGAAAAATAGGAGGAGCATGAAGCCGTGTTGAAACACATGAAGAGCCTGAAAACTTGTGAAAAATATGACGAGCTTCAAAAGATGTGAAATATAGGAGCAGCATGAAGCGGTGTTCAAAAACATAAAAAGCCTGAAAAAGTGTGAAAAATATGAAGAGCTTCAAAAGGTGTCAAAAATATGTGGAGCATGAAATAGTCTGAAAAATAGGAGGAGCATGAAGCGGTGTTGAAAAACATGAAGAACCTGAAAACTTGTCAAAATTTGAAGAGTTTCAAAAGGTGTGAAATATATGAACAGTTTCAAAAGTGTGAAAAATGAGATGAGCATGAAGCGGTCTTAAAAATAGGAGGAGCATGAAGTGTTGTTGAAAAACATAAAGATCCTGAAAATGTGTGAAATATATGAAGAGCTACAAAAGGTGTCAAAAACGTGAGGAGCATGAAACGGTCTGAAAAATAGGAAGAGCATGAAGCAGTGTTCAAAAACATGAGGAGCCTGAAAAGGTGTGAAAAATATGAAGAGCTTCAAAAGGTGTCAAATTATGAGGAGCGTGAAACGGTCTGAAAAATAGGAGGAGTATGAAGTGGTGTTGAAAAAAATGAAGAGCCTGAATATGTGTGCAAAATATGAAGAGCTTCAAAAGGTGTGAAATACATGTGGAGCACGAAACGGTCTGAAAAATAGGAGGATCATGAAGGCGTGTTCAAAAAAATTGCAGAGACTGAAAAGGTGTGAAAAATATGAAGAGCTTCAAAAGGTGTCAAATTATGAGGAGCATAAACGGTCTGCAAATAGGACCAGCATGAAGCGGTGTTCAAAAACATGAAGAGCCTGAAAAGGTTTGAAAAATATGAATAGCTTTAAAAGGTGTGAAAATTATGAGGAGCAGGAAACGTTCGAAAAATAGGAGGAGGATGAAGCAATGTTGAAAAACATGAAGAGTCTGAAAAGGTGTGAAAATATGAAGAGCTTCAAAAATATGAAAAATATGAAGAGCTTCAAAAGGTGTGAAAAACATGAAGAGCTTCAAAAGGTGTCAAAAATATGAGGTGCATGAAATGGTCTGAAAAGTAGGAGGAGCATGAAGCGGTGTTGAAAAACATGAAGAGCCTGAAAACGTGTGAAAAATATGAAGAGCTTAAAAGGTGTGAAAAATATGAAGAGCTTCAAAAGGTGTGAAATACATGAGGAGCATGAAACTCTCTGAAAAATAGAAGGAGCATGAAGTGGTGTTCAAAAACATGAAGAGTCTGAAAAGGTTTGAAAAATATGAAGAGCTTCAAAATGTGTGAAAAATATGAGGAGCATGATATGGTTTCAAAAATAGGATTACCATGAAGCGGTGTTCAAAACATGAAGAGCCTGAAAAGTTTTGAAAAATATGAAAAGCTTCAAAAGGTGTCAAAAATGAGATGAGCATGAAACGTTCTGAAAAATAGGAGGTGCATGAAGCGGTGTTGAAAAACATGAAGAGCCTGAAAAGGTGTGAAAAATATGAAGAGCTTCAAAAGGTGTCAAAAATATGAGGAGCATGAAACGGTCTGAAAAATAGGAGGAGCATGAAACGGTGTTCAAAAACAGGAAGAGCCTAAAAAGGTGTGAAATATATGAAGAGCTTCAAAACATGTCAAAAATATGTGGAGCATGAAACGGTCTGAAAAATAGGAGGAGCATGAAGCGCAGTTGAAAAACATGAAGAACCTGAAAACGTGTGAAAAATATGAACAGCTTCAAAAGGTGTGAAAAATGAGATGAGCATGAAACGTTCTGAAAAATAGGAGGTGCATGAAGCGGTGTTGAAAAACATGAAGAGCCTGAAAAGGTGTGAAAAATAGGAAGAGCTTCAAAGGGCGTCAAAAATATGAGGAGCATGAAACGGTCTGAAAAATAGGAGAAGCATGAAACGGTCTGAAAATTAGGAGGAGCATGAAGCAGTGTTGAAAAACATGAAGAACCTGAAAACGTGTGAAAAATATGAACAGCTTCAAAAGGTGTGAAAAATGAGATGAGCTTGAAGCGGTCTGAAAAATAGGAGGAGCATGAAGTGTTGTTTAAAAGCATGAAGAGCCTGAAAAGGTGTGAAATATATGAAAAGCTTCAAAAGGTGTGAAAAAAAAGAAGAGTTTCAAAAGGTGTCAAAAATATGAGGAGCATGAAACGATCTGAAAAAGAGGAGGAGCATGAAACGGTGTTCAAATACATGAAGAGCCTAAAAAGGTGTGAAAAATATGAAGAGCTTCAAAAGGAGTGAAAATATGAAGACCTGCAAAAGGTGTAAAAATCGATGAGCATGAAATGATCTGAAAATTAGGAGCAGCACGAAGCGGTGTTGAAAACCATGAAGAGCCTGAAAACGTGTAAAATATATGAAGAGCTTCAAAAGAAATGAAAAATATGAACAGCTTCAAAATGTGTCAAAAATGAGATGAGAATGAAGCAGTCTGAAAAAAGGAGGAGCATGAAGTGGTGTTGAAAATCATGAAGAGCCTGAAAAGGTGTGAAATATATGAAGAGTTTCAAAAGATGTCAAAAATATGAGGAGCATGCAACGGTCTGAAAAATAGGAGGAGCATCAAACTGTGCTGAAAAAAATGAAGAGCCTGAAAAGGTGTGAAAAATATGATGAGCTTCAAAACGTGTCAAAAATATGAGGAGCATGAAACGGTCTGAAAAATAGGAGGAGCATGAAGTGGTGTTGAAAAATATGAAGAGCCTGAAAAGGTGTGAAAAATATGAAGAGCTTCAAATTTGTCAAAATTATGAGGACCATGAAACGCTCTGAAAAATACGAGGAGCATGAAGCGGTGTTGAAAAACATGAAGAGCCTGAAAAGGTGTGAAAAATAGGAAGAGCTTCAAAGGGCGTCAAAAATATGAGGAGCATGAAACGGTCTGAAAAATAGGAGAAGCATGAAACGGTCTGAAAATTAGGAGGAGCATGAAGCAGTGTTGAAAAATATAAAGAGCCTGAAACAGTGTGAAATATATGAAGAGCCTCAAAGGTGTCAAAAATATGAGGAGCAAGAAACGGTCTGAAAAATAGAAGGAGCTTGAAGTGGTGTTGAAAAACATGAAGAGCCTGAAAAAGTGTGAAATATATGAAGAGCCTCAAAGGTGTCAAAAATATGAGGAGCAAGAAACGGTCTGAAAAATAGAAGGAGCTTGAAGTGGTGTTGAAAAACATGAAGAGCCTGAAAAGTTGTGAAAAATATGAAGAGCTACAAAGGTGTCAAAATTAAGAGGAGCATGAAACGCTCTGAAAAAGAGGAGGAGCAGCAAGCGATGTTGAAAAACATGAAGAGCGTGAAAAAGTGTGAAAAATATGAAGAGCTTCAAAAGGTGTCAAGAATATGAGGAGCATGAAACGGTCTGAAAAATAGGAGGAGCATGAAGTGGTGCTGAAAAACATGAATAGCCTGAAAAGGTGTGAAAAATATGAAGAGCTTCAAAAGGCGTCAAAAATATGAGGAGCATGAAACGGTCTGAAAAATAGGAGAAGCATGAAACGGTCTGAAAAATAGGAGGAGCATGAAGTGGTGAAGAAAAATATGAGGAGCCTGAAAAGGTGTAAAAATATGAAGAGCTTCAAAGGTGTCAAAACTAAGAGGAGCATGAAACGGTCTGAAAAAGTTGAGGAGCAGCAAGCGATGTTGAAAAACATGAAGAGCCTGAAAAGGTGTGAAAAATATGAAGAGATTCAAAAGGTGTCAAAAATATGAGGAGCATGAAACGGTTTGAAAAATAGGAGGAGCATGAAGCGGTGTTGAAAAACATGAAGAGCCTGAAAAGGTGTGAAAAATATGAAGAGCTTCAAAATGTGTAAAAAATATGGGGAGCAAAAAAAGGTCTGAAAAATAGGAGGAGCATGAAGTGGTGCTGAAAAACATGAAGAGCCTGAAAAGGTGTGAAAAATATGAAGAGCTTCAAAAGGCGTCAAAAATACGAGGAGCATGAAACGGTCTGAAAAATAGGAGGAGCATGAAACGGTCTGAAAATAGGAGGAGCATGAAGCGGTTTGAAAAACATGAAGAGCCTGAAAAAGTGTGAAAAATATGAAGAGCTTCAAAAGGTGTCAAAAATATGAGGAGAATGAAACGGTCTGAAAATCAGGAGGAGCATGAAGCGGTGTTGAAAAGCATAAAGAGCCTGAAAAAGTGTGAAATATATGAAGAGCCTCAAAGGTGTCAAAAATATGAGGAGCAAGAAACGGTCTGAAAAATAGAAGGAGCTTGAAGTGGTGTTGAAAAACATGAAGAGCCTGAAAAGGTGTGAAAAATATGAAGAGCTTCAAAAGGTGTCAAAAATATGAGGAGAATGAAACGGTCTGAAAATTAGGAGGAGCATGAAGCGGTGTTGAAAAACATAAAGAGACTGAAAAAGTGTGAAATATATGAAGAGCCTCAAAGGTGTCAAAAATATTAGGAGCAAGAAACGGTCTGAAAAATAGAAGGAGCTTGAAGTGGTGTTGAAAAACATGAAGAGCCTGAAAAGGTGTGAAAAATATGAAGAGCTTCAGAAAGGTGTCAAATATATAGAGGGTGAAACGGTCTGAAAAATATGAGGAGCAAGAAACTGTTTTCAAAAACATGAAGAGCCTCAAAAGGTGTGAAAAATGTGAAGAGCTTCAAACTGTGTCAAAAATATGAGGAGCATGAAACGGTCTGAAACATAGGAGGAGCATGAAGTGATGTTGAAAAATATGAAGAGACTGAAAAAGTTGTGAAACATATGAGGAGCATGATATGGTCTGATAAATAGGAGGAGCATGAAGCGGTGTTGAAAAATATGAAGAGCATGAAAATGTGTGAAAAATATGAAGAGCTTCAAAAGGTGTCAAAAATATAAGGAGCATGAAACGGTCTAAAATATAGCAGGAGCATGAAAAGGTGTTAAAAAACATGAAGAGCCTGAAAAGGTGTGAAAAATATGAAAAGCTTCAAATGGTGTCAAAAATATGAGGAGAATGAAACGGTCTGATAATTAGGAGGAGCATGAAGTGGTGTTGAAAAACATGAAGAGCTTGAAAAAGGTGTGAAACATATGAGTAGAATAAAACGGTCTGAAAAATAGGAGGAGCATGAAGTGGTGTAGAAAAACATGAAGACCCTGAAAAGGTGTGAAAAATATGAAGAGCTACAAAAAGTGTCAAAAATATGAGGAGCTTGAAACGGTCTGAAATATAGGAGGAGCGTGAAAAGGTGTTAAAAAAATATGAAGAGCTTCAAAAGGTGTGAAAAGTATGAGGAGCATGAAACGGTCTGAAAAATAGGAGGAGCATGAAGCGTTGTTGAAAAACATGAAGAGCCTGAAAAGGTGTGAAAAATATGAAGTGCTTCAAAAAGTGTCAAAAACATGAGGAGCATGAAAATGTCTGAAAAATAGGAGGAGCTTGAAGCGGTGTTCAAAAAAATGAAGAGCCTGGAGAAGTGTGAAAAATATGAAGAGCTTCAAAAAGTGTCAAAAATATGAGGAGCATTAAACGGTCTGAAAAATAGGAGAAGCATGAAACGGTCTGAAAAATAGGAGAAGCATGAAACGGTCTGAAAAATAGGAGGAGCATGAAGCAGTGTTGAAAAACATAAAGAGCCTGAAACATGGTGAAATATATGAAGAGCCTCAAAGGTGTCAAAAATATGAGGAGCAAGAAACGGTCTGAAAAATAGAAGGAGCTTGAAGTGGTGTTGAAAAACATGAAGAGCCTGAAAAAGTGTGAAATATATGAAGAGCCTCAAAGGTGTCAAAAATATGAGGAGCAAGAAACGGTCTGAAAAATAGAAGGAGCTTGAAGTGGTGTTGAAAAACATGAAGAGCCTGAAAAGGTGTGAAAAATATGAAGAGCTTCAAAGGTGTCAAAATTATGAGGAGCATGAAACGCTCTGAAAAAGAGGAGGAGCAGCAAGCGATGTTGAAAAACATGAAGAGCGTGAAAAGGTGTGAAAAATATGAAGAGCTTCAAAAGGTGTCACAAATATGAGGAGCATGAAAGGGTCTGAAAAATAGGAGGAGCATGAAGCGGTGTTGAAAAACATGAAGAGCCTGAAAAGGTGTGAAAAATATGAAGAGCTTCAAAAGGTGTCAAAAATATAAGGAGCATGAAACGGCCTGAAATATAGGAGGAGCATGAAAAGGTGTTAAAAAACATGAAGAGCCTAAAAAGGTGTGAAAAATATGAAAAGCTTCAAATGTTGTCAAATATATGAGGAGAATTAAACGGTCTGATAATTAGGAGGAGCATGAAGTGGTGTTGAAAAACATGAAAAGCTTGAAAAAGGTGTGAAACATATGAGTAGAATAAAACAGTCTGAAAAATAGGAGGAGCATGAAGTGGTGTAGAAAAACATGAAGACCCTGAAAAGGTGTGAAAAATATGAAGAGCTAGAAAAAGTGTCAAAAATATGAGTAGCTTGAAACGGTCTGAAATATAGGAGGAGCGTGAAAAGTTGTTAAAAAAATACGAAGAGCTTCAAAATGTGTGAAACATATGAGGAGCATGAAACGGTCTGAAAAATAGGAGGAGCATGAAGCGTTGTTGAAAAACATGAAGAGCCTGAAAAGGTGTGAAAAACATGAAGTGCTTCAAAAGGTGTCAAAAACATGAGGAGCATGAAAAGGTCTGAAAAATAGGAGGAGCATGAAGCGGTGTTCAAAAAAATGAAGAGCCTGGAGAAGTGTGAAAAATATGAAGAGCTTCAAAAAGTGTCAAAAATATGAGGAGCATTAAACGGTCTGAAAAATAGGAGAACCATGAAGTGGGGTTGAAAAATATGAAGAGCCTGAAAAGGTGTGAAAAATACGAAGAGCTTCAAAGGTGTCAAAATTATGAGGAGCATGAAACGCTCTGAAAAAGAGGAGGAGCAGCAAGCGATGTTGAAAAACATGAAGAGCGTGAAAAGGTGTGAAAAATATGAAGAGCTTCAAAAGGTGTCAAATATATGAGGAGCATGATACGGTCTGAAAAATAGGAGGAGTATGAAGTGGTGCTGAAAAATATGAAGAGCCTGAAAAGGTGTGAAAAATAGGAAGAGCTTCAAAAGTTGTGAAAAATATGAGGAGCATGAAACGGTCTGAAAAATAAGAGGAGCATGAAGCCGTGTTGTAAAACATGTAGAGACTGAAAAGGTGTAAAAAATATGAAGAGCTTCAAAAGGTGTCAAAAATATGAGGAGCTGAAACGGTCTGAAAAATAGGAGGAGCATTGTAGCGTTGTTCAAAAACTTGAAGAGCCTGAAATGGTGTGAAAAATATGAAGAGCTTCAAAAGGTGTCAAAAATATGAGGAGCATGAAACGGTCTGAAAAATAAGAGGAGCATGAAATGGTGTTGAAAAACATGAAGAGCCTGAAAAGGTGTGAAAAATAGGAAGAGCTTCAAAAGAAGTGAAAAATATGAGGAGCATGAAACGGTCTGAAAAATACGAGGAGCATGAAGCGGTGTTGAAAAATATGAAGAGCCTGAAAAGGTGTGAAAAATAGGAAGAGCTTCAAAAGGCGTCAAAAATATGAGGAGCATGAAACGGTCTGAAAAATAGGAGAAGCATGAAATGGTCTGAAAAATAGGAGGAGCATGAAGCGGTTTGAAAAACATGAAGAGCCTGAAAAAGTGTGAAAAATATGAAGAGCTTCAAAAGGTGTCAAAAATATGAGGAGAATGAAACGGTCTGAAAATTAGGAGGAGCATGAAGCGGTGTTGAAAAACATAAAGAGCCTGAAACAGTGTGAAATATATGAAGAGCCTCAAAGGTGTCAAAAATAAGAGGAGCAAGAAAAGGTCTGAAAAATTGAAGGAGCTTGAAGTGGTGTTGAAAGACATGAAGAGCCTGAAAAAGTGTGAAATATATGAAGAGCCTCAAAGGTGTCAAAAATATGAGGAGCAAGAAACGGTCTGAAAAATAGAAGGAACTTGAAGTGGTGTTGAAAAACATGAAGAGCCTGAAAAGGTGTGAAAAATATGAAGAGTTTCAAAAAGGTGTCAAATATATAGAGGGTGAAACGGTCTCAAAATTAAGAGGAGCAAGAAACTGTTTTCAAAAACATGAAGAGCCTCAAAAGGTGTGAAAAATATGAAGAGCTTCAAAAAGGTGTCAAATATATAGAGGGTGAAACGGTCTGAAAAATATGAGGAGCAAGAAACTGTTTTCAAAAACATGAAGAGCCTCAAAAGGTGTGAACAATGTGAAGAGCTTCAAACTGTGTCAAAAATATGAGGAGCATGAAACGGTCTGAAACATAGGAGGAGCAAGAAGTGTTGTTGAAAAACATGAAGAGCCTGAAAAAGGAGTGAAAAATATGAAGAGCTTCAAAAGCTGTCAAAAATATAAGGAGCATGAAACGGTCTGAAATATAGGAGGAGCATGAAAAGGTGTTAAAAAACATGAAGAGCCTGAAAAGGTGTGAAAAATATGAAAAGCTTCAAATGGTGTCAAAAATATGAGGAGAATGAAACGGTCTGATAATTAGGAGGAGCATGAAGTGGTGTAGAAAAATATGAAGACCCTGAAAAGGTGTGAAAAATATGAAGAGCTACAAAAAGTGTCAAAAATATGAGGAGCTTGAAACGGTCTGATATATAGGAGGAGCGTGAAAAAGTGTTAAAAAAATATGAAGAGCTTCAAAAGGTGTCAAAAATATGAGGAGCATGAAACGGTCTGAAAAATAAGAGGAGCATGAAATGGTGTTGAAAAACATGAAGAGCCTGAAAAGGTGTGAAACATATGAAGAGCTTCAAAAGGTGTGAAATACATGAGGAGTATGAAACGGTCTGAAAAATAGGAGGATCATGAGCGGTATTGAAAAACATGAATAGACTGAAAAGGTGTGAAAAATATGAAGAGCTTCAAAAGGTGTCAAAAATATGAGGAGCATGAAACGGTCTGAAAAATATGACGAGCTTGAAACGGTGTTCAAAAACATGAAGAGCCTGAAAAGGTGTGAAAAATATGAAGAGCTTCAAAAGAAGTGAAAAATATGAGGAGCATGAAACGGTCTGAAAAATACGAGGAGCATGAAGCGGTGTTGAAAAATATGAAGAGCCTGAAAAGGTGTGAAAAATAGGAAGAGCTTCAAAAGGCGTCAAAAATATGAGGAGCATGAAACGGTCTGAAAAATAGAAGGAGCTTGAAGTGGTGTTGAAAAACATGAAGAGCCTGAAAAAGTGTGAAATATATGAAGAGCCTCAAAGGTGTCAAAAATATGAGGAGCAAGAAACGGTCTGAAAAATAGAAGGAGCTTGAAGTGGTGTTGAAAAACATGAAGAGCCTGAAAAGGTGTGAAAAATATGAAGAGCTTCAAAGGTGTCAAAATTATGAGGAGCATGAAACGCTCTGAAAAAGAGGAGGAGCAGCAAGCGATGTTGAAAAACATGAAGAGCCTGAAAAGGTGTGAAAAATATGAAGAGCTTCAAAAGGTGTCACAAATATGAGGAGCATGAAAGGGTCTGAAAAATAGGAGGAGCATGAAGCGGTGTTGAAAAACATGAAGAGCCTGAAAAGGTGTGAAAAATATGAAGAGCTTCAAAAGGTGTCAAAAATATAAGGAGCATGAAACGGCCTGAAATATAGGAGGAGCATGAAAAGGTGTTAAAAAACATGAAGAGCCTAAAAAGGTGTGAAAAATATGAAAAGCTTCAAATGTTGTCAAATATATGAGGAGAATTAAACGGTCTGATAATTAGGAGGAGCATGAAGTGGTGTTGAAAAACATGAAAAGCTTGAAAAAGGTGTGAAACATATGAGTAGAATAAAACAGTCTGAAAAATAGGAGGAGCATGAAGTGGTGTAGAAAAACATGAAGACCCTGAAAAGGTGTGAAAAATATGAAGAGCTAGAAAAAGTGTCAAAAATATGAGTAGCTTGAAACGGTCTGAAATATAGGAGGAGCGTGAAAAGTTGTTAAAAAAATACGAAGAGCTTCAAAATGTGTGAAACATATGAGGAGCATGAAACGGTCTGAAAAATAGGAGGAGCATGAAGCGTTGTTGAAAAACATGAAGAGCCTGAAAAGGTGTGAAAAACATGAAGTGCTTCAAAAGGTGTCAAAAACATGAGGAGCATGAAAAGGTCTGAAAAATAGGAGGAGCATGAAGCGGTGTTCAAAAAAATGAAGAGCCTGGAGAAGTGTGAAAAATATGAAGAGCTTCAAAAAGTGTCAAAAATATGAGGAGCATTAAACGGTCTGAAAAATAGGAGAACCATGAAGTGGGGTTGAAAAATATGAAGAGCCTGAAAAGGTGTGAAAAATACGAAGAGCTTCAAAGGTGTCAAAATTATGAGGAGCATGAAACGCTCTGAAAAAGAGGAGGAGCAGCAAGCGATGTTGAAAAACATGAAGAGCGTGAAAAGGTGTGAAAAATATGAAGAGCTTCAAAAGGTGTCAAATATATGAGGAGCATGATACGGTCTGAAAAATAGGAGGAGTATGAAGTGGTGCTGAAAAGTATGAAGAGCCTGAAAAGGTGTGAAAAATAGGAAGAGCTTCAAAAGTTGTGAAAAATATGAGGAGCATGAAACGGTCTGAAAAATAAGAGGAGCATGAAGCCGTGTTGAAAAACATGTAGAGACTGAAAACGTGTAAAAAATATGAAGAGCTTCAAAAGGTGTCAAAAATATGAGGAGCTGAAACGGTCTGAAAAATAGGAGGAGCATTGTAGCGTTGTTCAAAAACTTGAAGAGCCTGAAATGGTGTGAAAAATATGAAGAGCTTCAAAAGGTGTCAAAAATATGAGGAGCATGAAACGGTCTGAAAAATAAGAGGAGCATGAAATGGTGTTGAAAAACATGAAGAGCCTGAAAAGGTGTGAAAAATAGGAAGAGCTTCAAAAGAAGTGAAAAATATGAGGAGCATGAAACGGTCTGAAAAATACGAGGAGCATGAAGCGGTGTTGAAAAATATGAAGAGCCTGAAAAGGTGTGAAAAATAGGAAGAGCTTCAAAAGGCGTCAAAAATATGAGGAGCATGAAACGGTCTGAAAAATAGGAGAAGCATGAAATGGTCTGAAAAATAGGAGGAGCATGAAGCGGTTTGAAAAACATGAAGAGCCTGAAAAAGTGTGAAAAATATGAAGAGCTTCAAAAGGTGTCAAAAATATGAGGAGAATGAAACGGTCTGAAAATTAGGAGGAGCATGAAGCGGTGTTGAAAAACATAAAGAGCCTGAAACAGTGTGAAATATATGAAGAGCCTCCAAGGTGTCAAAAATAAGAGGAGCAAGAAAAGGTCTGAAAAATTGAAGGAGCTTGAAGTGGTGTTGAAAGACATGAAGAGCCTGAAAAAGTGTGAAATATATGAAGAGCCTCAAAGGTGTCAAAAATATGAGGAGCAAGAAACGGTCTGAAAAATAGAAGGAACTTGAAGTGGTGTTGAAAAACATGAAGAGCCTGAAAAGGTGTGAAAAATATGAAGAGTTTCAAAAAGGTGTCAAATATATAGAGGGTGAAACGGTCTCAAAATTAAGAGGAGCAAGAAACTGTTTTCAAAAACATGAAGAGCCTCAAAAGGTGTGAAAAATATGAAGAGCTTCAAAAAGGTGTCAAATATATAGAGGGTGAAACGGTCTGAAAAATATGAGGAGCAAGAAACTGTTTTCAAAAACATGAAGAGCCTCAAAAGGTGTGAACAATGTGAAGAGCTTCAAACTGTGTCAAAAATATGAGGAGCATGAAACGGTCTGAAACATAGGAGGAGCAAGAAGTGTTGTTGAAAAACATGAAGAGCCTGAAAAAGGAGTGAAAAATATGAAGAGCTTCAAAAGCTGTCAAAAATATAAGGAGCATGAAACGGTCTGAAATATAGGAGGAGCATGAAAAGGTGTTAAAAAACATGAAGAGCCTGAAAAGGTGTGAAAAATATGAAAAGCTTCAAATGGTGTCAAAAATATGAGGAGAATGAAACGGTCTGATAATTAGGAGGAGCATGAAGTGGTGTAGAAAAATATGAAGACCCTGAAAAGGTGTGAAAAATATGAAGAGCTACAAAAAGTGTCAAAAATATGAGGAGCTTGAAACGGTCTGATATATAGGAGGAGCGTGAAAAAGTGTTAAAAAAATATGAAGAGCTTCAAAAGGTGTCAAAAATATGAGGAGCATGAAACGGTCTGAAAAATAAGAGGAGCATGAAATGGTGTTGAAAAACATGAAGAGCCTGAAAAGGTGTGAAACATATGAAGAGCTTCAAAAGGTGTGAAATACATGAGGAGTATGAAACGGTCTGAAAAATAGGAGGATCATGAGCGGTATTGAAAAACATGAATAGACTGAAAAGGTGTGAAAAATATGAAGAGCTTCAAAAGGTGTCAAAAATATGAGGAGCATGAAACGGTCTGAAAAATATGACGAGCTTGAAACGGTGTTCAAAAACATGAAGAGCCTGAAAAGGTGTGAAAAATATGAAGAGCTTCAAAAGAAGTGAAAAATATGAGGAGCATGAAACGGTCTGAAAAATACGAGGAGCATGAAGCGGTGTTGAAAAATATGAAGAGCCTGAAAAGGTGTGAAAAATAGGAAGAGCTTCAAAAGGCGTCAAAAATATGAGGAGCATGAAACGGTCTGAAAAATAGGAGAAGCATGAAATGGTCTGAAAAATAGGAAGAGCATGAAGCGGTTTGAAAAACATGAAGAGCCTGAAAAAGTGTGAAAAATATGAAGAGCTTCAAAAGGTGTCAAAATTATGAGGACCATGAAACGCTCTGAAAAATACGAGGAGCATGAAGCGGTGTTGAAAAACATGAAGAGCCTGAAAAGTTGTGAAAAATAGGAAGAGCTTCAAAAGGCGTCAAAAATATGAGGAGCATGAAACGGTCTGAAAAATAGGAGAAGCATGACACGGTCTGAAAAATAGGAGGAGCATGAAGCGGTTTGAAAAACATGAAGAGCCTGAAAAAGTGTGAAAAATATGAAGAGCTTCAAAAGGTGTCAAAAATATGAGGAGAAAGAAACGGTCTGAAAATTAGGAGGAGCATGAAGCAGTGTTGAAAAACATAAAGAGCCTGAAACAGTGTGAAATATATGAAGAGCCTCAAAGGTGTCAAAAATATGAGGAGCAAGAAACGGTCTGAAAAATAGAAGGAGCTTGAAGTGGTGTTGAAAAACATGAAGAGCCTGAAAAAATGTGAAATAAATGAAGAGCCTCAAAGGTGTCAAAAATATGAGGAGCAAGAAACGGTCTGAAAAATAGAAGGAGATTGAAGTGGTGTTGAAAAACATGAAGAGCGTGAAAAGGTGTGAAAAATATGAAGAGCTTCAAAAGGTGTCACAAATATGAGGATCATGAAAGGGTCTGAAAAATAGGAGTAGCATGAAGCGGTGTTGAAAAACATGAAGAGCCTGAAAAGGTGTGAAAAATATGAAGAGCTTCAAAAGGTGTCAAAAATATGAGGAGAATGAAACGGTCTGAAAAATAGGAGGAGCATGAAGTCGTGCTGAAAAACATGAATAGCCTGAAAAGGTGTGAAAAATATGAAGAGCTTCAAAAGGCGTCAAAAATATGAGGAGCATGAAACGGTCAGAAAAATAGGAGAAGCATGAAACGGTCTGAAAAATGGGAGGAGCATGAAGCGGTTTGAAAAACATGAAGAGCCTGAAAAAGTGTGAAAAATATGAAGAGCTTCAAAAGGTGTCAAAAATATGAGGAGAATGAAACGGTCTGAAAATTAGGAGGAGCATAAAGCGGTGTTTAAAAACCTAAAGAGCCTGAAACAGTGTGAAATATATGAAGAGCCTCAAAGGTGTCAAAATATGAGGAGCAAGAAACGGTCTGAAAAATTGAAGGAGCTTGAAGTGGTGTTGAAATACATGAAGAGCCTGAAAAAGTGTGAAATATATGAAGAGCCTCAAAGGTGTCAAAAATATGAGGAGCAAGAAACGGTCTGAAAAATAGAAGGAGCTTGAAGTGGTGTTGAAAAACATGAAGAGCCTGAAAAGGTGTGAAAAATATGAAGAGCTTCAGAAAGGTGTCAAATATATAGAGGGTGAAACGGTCTGAAAAATATGAGGAGCAAGAAACTGTTTTCAAAAACATGAAGAGCCTCAAAATTTGTGAAAAATATGAAGAGCTTCAAAAAGGTGTCAAATATATAGAGGGTGAAACGGTCTGAAAAATATGAGGAACAAGAAACTGTTTTCAAAAACATGAAGAGCCTCAAAAGGTGTGAACAATGTGAAGAGCTTCAAACTGAGTCAAAAATATGAGGAGCATGAAACGGTCTGAAACATAGGAGGAGCATGAAGTGTTGTTGAAAAACATGAAGAGCCTGAAAAAGGTGTGAAACATATGAGGAGCATGATACGGTCTGAAAAATAGGAGGAGCATGAAGCGGTGTTGAAAAATATGAAGAGCCTGAAAACCTATGAAAAATATGAAGAGCTTCAAAAGGTGTCAAAAATATAAGGAGCATGAAACGGTCTGAAATATAGCAGGAGCATGAAAAGGTGTTAAAAAACATGAAGAGCCTGAAAAGGTGTGAAAAATATGAAGAGCTTCAAATGGTGTCAAAAATATGAGGAGAATGAAACGGTCTGATAATTAGGAGGAGCATGAAGTGGTGTTGAAAAACATGAAGAGCTTGAAAAAGGTGTGAAACATATGAGTAGAATAAAACGGTCTGAAAAATAGGAGGAGCATGAAGTGGTGTAGAAAAACATGAAGACCCTGAAAAGGTGTGAAAAATATGAAGAGCTACAAAAAGTGTCAAAAATATGAGGAGCTTGAAACGGTCTGAAATATAGGAGGAGCGTGAAAAGGTGTTAAAAAAATATGAAGAGCTTCAAAAGGTGTGAAACATATGAGGAGCATGAAACGGTCTGAAAAATAGGAGGAGCATGAAGCGTTGTTGAAAAACATGAAGAGCCTGAAAAGGTGTGAAAAATATGAAGTGCTTCAAAAGGTGTCAAAAACTTGAGGAGCATGAAAAGGTCTGAAAAATAGGAGGAGCCTGAAGCGGTGTTCAAAAAAATGAAGAGCCTGGAGAAGTGTGAAAAATATGAAGAGCTTCAAAAAGTGTCAAAAATATGAGGAGCATTAAACGGTCTGAAAAATAGGAGAAACATGAAGTGGTGTTGAAAAATATGAAGAGCCTGAAAAGGTGTGAAAAATATGAAGAGCTTCAAAGGTGTCAAAATTATGAGGAGCATGAATCGCTCTGAAAAAGAGGAGGAGCACCAAGCGATGTTGAAAAACATGAAGAGCGTGAAAAGGTGTGAAAAATATGAAGAGCTTCAAAAGGTGTCAAAAATATGAGGAGCATGAAAGGGTCTGAAAAATAGGAGGAGCATGAAGCAGTGTTGAAAAACATGAAGAGCCTGAAAAGGTGTGAAAAATATGAAGAGCTTCAAAAAGTGTCAAAAATATGAGGAGCATGAAACGGTCTGAAAAATAGGAGGAGCATGAAGTGGTGCTGAAAAACATGAAGAGCCTGAAAAGGTGTGAAAAATAGGAGGAGCTTCAAAAGGCGTCAAAAATATGAGGAGCATGAAACGGTCTGAAAAATAGGAGAAGCATGAAACGGTCTGAAAAATAGGAGGAGCATGAAGCGGTTTGAAAAACATGAAGAGCCTGAAAAAGTGTGAAAAATATGAAGAGCTTCAAAAGGTATCAAAAATATGAGGAGAATGAAACGGTCTGAAAATTAGGAGGAGCATGAAGCAGTGTTGAAAAACATAAAGAGCCTGAAACAGTGTGAAATATATGAAGAGCCTCAAAGGTGTCAAAAATATGAGGAGCAAGAAACGGTCTGAAAAATAGAAGGAGCTTGAAGTGGTGTTGAAAAACATGAAGAGCCTGAAAAAGTGTGAAAAATATGAAGAGTCTCAAAGGTGTCAAAAATATGAGGAGCAAGAAACGGTCTGAAAAATAGAAGGAGCCTGAAGTGGTGTTGAAAAACATGAAGAGCCTGAAAAGGTGTGAAAAATATGAAGAGCTTCAAAGGTGTCAAAATTATGAGGAGCATGAAACGCTCTGAAAAAGAGGAGGAGCAGCAAGCGATGTTGAAAAACATGAAGAACGTGAAAAGGTGTGAAAAATATGAAGAGCTTCAAAAAGGTGTCAAATATATAGAGGGTGAAACGGTCTGAAAAATATGAGGAGCAAGAAACTGTTTTCAAAAACATGAAGAGCCTCAAAAGGTGTGAACAATGTGAAGAGCTTCAAACTGTGTCAAAAATATGAGGAGCATGAAACGGTCTGAAACATAGGAGGAGCATGAAGTGTTGTTGAAAAAATGAAGAGCCTGAAAAGGTGTCAAAAATATGAAGAGCTTCAAAAAGGTGTCAAATATATAGAGGGTGAAACGGTCTGAAAAATATGAGGAGCAAGAAACTGTTTTCAAAAACATGAAGAGCCTCAAAAGGTGTGAACAATGTGAAGAGCTTCAAACTGTGTCAAAAATATGAGGAGCATGAAACGGTCTGAAACATAGGAGGAGCATGAAGTGATGTTGAAAAACATGAAGAGCCTGAAAAAGGTGTAAAACATATGAGGAGCATGATACGGTCTGAAAAATAGGAGGAGCATGAAGCGGTGTTGAAAAATATGAAGAGCCTGAAAACGTATGAAAAATATGAAGAGCTTCAAAAGGTGTCAAAAATATAAGGAGCATGAAACGGTCTGAAATATAGCAGGAGCATGAAAAGGTGTTAAGAAACATGAAGAGCTTGAAAAGGTGTGAAAAATATGAAAAGATTCAAATGGTGTCAAAAATATGAGGAGATGAAACGGTCTGAAAATTAGGAGGAGCATGAAGCGGTGTTGAAAACATGAAGAGCCTGAAAATGTGTGAAATATATGAAGAGCCTCAAAGGTGTCAAATTATGAGGAGCAAGAAACGGTCTGAAAAATAGGAGGAGCTTGAAGCGGTGTTGAAAAACATGAAGAGCCTGAAAAGGTGTGAAAAATGTGAAGAGCTTCAAACTTTGTCAAAAATATGAGGAGCATGAAATGGTCTGAAACATAGGATTAGCATGAAGTATTGTTGAAAAACATGAAGAGCCTGAAAAATGTGTGAAACATATGAGGAGCATGATACGATCTGAAAAATAGGAGGAGCATGAAGCGGGGTTGAAAAATATGAAGAGCCTGAAAAGGTGTGAAAAATATGAAAAGCTTCAAAAGGTGTCAAAAATATAAGGAGCATGAAACGGTCTGAAATATAGGAGGAGCATGAAAAGGTGTTAAAAAACATGAAGAGCCTGAAAAGGTGTGAAAAATATGAAAAGCTTCAAATGGTGTCAAACGTATGAGGAGAATGAAACGGTCTGAAAATTAGGAGGAGCATGAAGCGGTGTTGAAAAACATGAAGAGCCTGAAAATGTGTGAAATATATGAAGAGCCTCAAACGTGTCAAAAATATGAGGAGCAAGAATCGGTCTGAAAAATAGGAGGAGCTTGAAGCGGTGTTGAAAAATATGAAGAGCCTGAAAAGATGTGAAATATATGAAGAGCTTCAAAAGGTGTCAAAAATATAAGGAGCATGAAATGGTATGAAATATAGGAGGAGCATGAAAAGGTGTTAAAAAACTTGAAGAGCTTCAAAAGGTGTGAAACATATGAGGAGCATGAAACGGTCTGAAAAATAGGAAGAGCATGTAGTGGTGTTGAAAACCATGAAGAGCCTGAAAGGTGTGAAAAATATGAAGAACTTCAAAAGGTGTCAAAAATATAAGGAGCATGAAACGGTCAGAAAAATAGGAGGAGCATGAACTGGTGTTATAAAACATGAAGAGCTTGAAAAGGTGTGAAAAATATGAAGAACTTCAAAAGGTGTCAAATATATGAGGAGCATGAAACGGTCTGAAAAATAAGAGGATCATGAAACGGTGTTCATACACTTGAAGAGCCCGGAAAGGTGTGAAAAAAATGAAGAGCTTCATAAAGGTGTCAAAAATATGAGGAGGGTGAAAGGGTCTGAAAAACATGAGGAGCAAGAAACTGTTTTCAAAAACATGAAGAGCCTCAACAGTTGTGAAAAATATGAAGAGCTTCAAACTGTGTCAAATATATGAGAAACATGAAACGGTCTGAAAAATAGAAGGAGCTTGAAGTGGTGTTGAAAAACATGAAGAGCCTGAAAAGGTGTGAAAAATATGAAGAGCTTCAAAAAGGTGTCAAATATATAGAGGGTGAAACGGTCTGAAAAATATGAGGAGCAAGAAACTGTTTCCAAAAACATGAAGAGCCTCAAAAGGTGTGAACAATGTGAAGAGCTTCAAACTGTGTCAAAAATATGAGGAGCATGAAACGGTCTGAAACATAGGAGGAGCATGAAGTGATGTTGAAAAACATGAAGAGCCTGAAAAAGTGTGAAACATATGAGGAGCATGATACGGTCTGAAAAATAGGAGGCGCATGAAGCGGTGTTGAAAAATATGTAGAGCCTGAAAACGTATGAAAAATAGGAAGAGCTTCAAAAGGTGTCAAAAATATAAGGAGCATGAAACGGTCTGAAATATAGCAGGAGCATGAAAAGGTGTTAAAAAACATGAAGAGCCTGAAAAGGTGTGAAAAATATGAAGAGCTTCAAATGGTGTCAAAAATATGAGGAGAATGAAACGGTCTGAAAATTAGGAGGAGCATGAAGCGGTGTTGAAAACATGAAGAGCCTGAAAATGTGTGAAATATATGAAGAGCCTCAAAGGTGTCAAAAATATGAGGAGCAATAATCGGTCTGAAAAATAGGAGGAGCTTGAAGCGGTGTTGAAAAATATGAAGAGCCTGAAAAGGTGTGAAATATATGAAGAGCTTCAAAAGGTGTCAAAAATATAAGGAGCATGAAATGGTAGGAAATATAGGAGCAGCATGAAAAGGTGTTAAAAAACTTGAAGAGCTTCAAAAGGTGTGAAACATATGAGGAAGAGCATGTAGTGGTGTTGAAAACCATGAAGAGCCTGAAAGTTGTGAAAAATATGAAGAGCTTTAAAAGGTGTCAAAAATATGAGGAGCATGAAACGGTCTGAAAAATAGGAGGAGCATGAAGCTATGTAGAAAAACATGAAGAACCTGAAAAGGTGTGAAATATATGAAGAGCTTCAAAATGTGTAAAATATGAGGAGTATGAAACGGTCTGAAAAATAGGAGTAACATGAAACACTGTTCAAAATCATGAAGAGCCTGAAAAGGTGTGAAAAACATGAAGAGCCTGAAAAGGTGTGAAAAATATGAAGAGCTTCAAAGGTGTCAAAATTATGAGGAGCATGAAACGCTCTGAAAAATATGACGAGCATGAAACGGTGTTCAAAAACATGAAGAGCCTGAAAAGGTGTGAAAAATATGAAGAGCTTCAAAAGAAGTGAAAAATATGAGGAGCATGAAACGGTCTGAAAAATACGAGGAGCATGAAGCGGTGTTGAAAAATATGAAGAGCCTGAAAAGGTGTGAAAAATAGGAAGAGCTTCAAAAGGCGTCAAAAATATGAGGAGCATGAAACGGTCTGAAAAATAGGAGAAGCATGAAATGGTCTGAAAAATAGGAAGAGCATGAAGCGGTTTGAAAAACATGAAGAGCCTGAAAAAGTGTGAAAAATATGAAGAGCTTCAAAAGGTGTCAAAATTATGAGGACCATGAAACGCTCTGAAAAATACGAGGAGCATGAAGCGGTGTTGAAAAACATGAAGAGCCTGAAAAGTTGTGAAAAATATGAAGAGCTTCAAAAGGCGTCAAAAACATGAGGAGCATGAAACGGTCTGAAAAATAGGAGAAGCATGAAACGGTCTGAAAAATAGGAGGAGCATGAAGCGGTTTGAAAAACATGAAGAGCCTGAAAAAGTGTGAAAAATATGAAGAGCTTCAAAAGGTGTCAAAAATATGAGGAGAAAGAAACGGTCTGAAAATTAGGAGGAGCATGAAGCAGTGTTGAAAAACATAAAGAGCCTGAAACAGTGTGAAATATATGAAGAGCCTCAAAGGTGTCAAAAATATGAGGAGCAAGAAACGGTCTGAAAAATAGAAGGAGATTGAAGTGGTGTTGAAAAACATGAAGAGCCTGAAAAGGTGTGAAAAATATGAAGAGCTTCAAAAGGTGTCACAAATATGAGGATCATGAAAGGGTCTGAAAAATAGGAGTAGCATGAAGCGGTGTTGAAAAACATGAAGAGCCTGAAAAGGTGTGAAAAATATGAAGAGCTTCAAAAGGTGTCAAAAATATGAGGAGAATGAAACGGTCTGAAAAATAGGAGGAGCATGAAGTCGTGCTGAAAAACATGAATAGCCTGAAAAGGTGTGAAAAATATGAAGAGCTTCAAAAGGCGTCAAAAATATGAGGAGCATGAAACGGTCAGAAAAATAGGAGAAGCATGAAACGGTCTGAAAAATGGGAGGAGCATGAAGCGGTTTGAAAAACATGAAGAGCCTGAAAAAGTGTGAAAAATATGAAGAGCTTCAAAAGGTGTCAAAAATATGAGGAGAATGAAACGGTCTGAAAATTAGGAGGAGCATAAAGCGGTGTTTAAAAACCTAAAGAGCCTGAAACAGTGTGAAATATATGAAGAGCCTCAAAGGTGTCAAAATATGAGGAGCAAGAAACGGTCTGAAAAATTGAAGGAGCTTGAAGTGGTGTTGAAATACATGAAGAGCCTGAAAAAGTGTGAAATATATGAAGAGCCTCAAAGGTGTCAAAAATATGAGGAGCAAGAAACGGTGTGAAAAATAGAAGGAGCTTGAAGTGGTGTTGAAAAACATGAAGAGCCTGAAAAGGTGTGAAAAATATGAAGAGCTTCAGAAAGGTGTCAAGTATATAGAGGGTGAAACGGTCTGAAAAATATGAGGAGCAAGAAACTGTTTTCAAAAACATGAAGAGCCTCAAAATTTGTGAAAAATATGAAGAGCTTCAAAAAGGTGTCAAATATATAGAGGGTGAAACGGTCTGAAAAATATGAGGAACAAGAAACTGTTTTCAAAAACATGAAGAGCCTCAAAAGGTGTGAACAATGTGAAGAGCTTCAAACTGAGTCAAAAATATGAGGAGCATGAAACGGTCTGAAACATAGGAGGAGCATGAAGTGTTGTTGAAAAACATGAAGAGCCTGAAAAAGGTGTGAAACATATGAGGAGCATGATACGGTCTGAAAAATAGGAGGAGCATGAAGCGGTGTTGAAAAATATGAAGAGCCTGAAAACGTATGAAAAATATGAAGAGCTTCAAAAGGTGTCAAAAATATAAGGAGCATGAAACGGTCTGAAATATAGCAGGAGCATGAAAAGGTGTTAAAAAACATGAAGAGCCTGAAAAGGTGTGAAAAATATGAAGAGCTTCAAATGGTGTCAAAAATATGAGGAGAATGAAACGGTCTGATAATTAGGAGGAGCATGAAGTGGTGTTGAAAAACATGAAGAGCTTGAAAAAGGTGTGAAACATATGAGTAGAATAAAACGGTCTGAAAAATAGGAGGAGCATGAAGTGGTGTAGAAAAACATGAAGACCCTGAAAAGGTGTGAAAAATATGAAGAGCTACAAAAAGTGTCAAAAATATGAGGAGCTTGAAACGGTCTGAAATATAGGAGGAGCGTGAAAAGGTGTTAAAAAAATATGAAGAGCTTCAAAAGGTGTGAAACATATGAGGAGCATGAAACGGTCTGAAAAATAGGAGGAGCATGAAGCGTTGTTGAAAAACATGAAGAGCCTGAAAAGGTGTGAAAAATATGAAGTGCTTCAAAAGGTGTCAAAAACTTGAGGAGCATGAAAAGGTCTGAAAAATAGGAGGAGCCTGAAGCGGTGTTCAAAAAAATGAAGAGCCTGGAGAAGTGTGAAAAATATGAAGAGCTTCAAAAAGTGTCAAAAATATGAGGAGCATTAAACGGTCTGAAAAATAGGAGAAACATGAAGTGGTGTTGAAAAATATGAAGAGCCTGAAAAGGTGTGAAAAATATGAAGAGCTTCAAAGGTGTCAAAATTATGAGGAGCATGAATCGCTCTGAAAAAGAGGAGGAGCAGCAAGCGATGTTGAAAAACATGAAGAGCGTGAAAAGGTGTGAAAAATATGAAGAGCTTCAAAAGGTGTCAAAAATATGAGGAGCATGAAAGGGTCTGAAAAATAGGAGGAGCATGAAGCAGTGTTGAAAAACATGAAGAGCCTGAAAAGGTGTGAAAAATATGAAGAGCTTCAAAAAGTGTCAAAAATATGAGGAGCATGAAACGGTCTGAAAAATAGGAGGAGCATGAAGTGGTGCTGAAAAACATGAAGAGCCTGAAAAGGTGTGAAAAATAGGAGGAGCTTCAAAAGGCGTCAAAAATATGAGGAGCATGAAACGGTCTGAAAAATAGGAGAAGCATGAAACGGTCTGAAAAATAGGAGGAGCATGAAGCGGTTTGAAAAACATGAAGAGCCTGAAAAAGTGTGAAAAATATGAAGAGCTTCAAAAGGTATCAAAAATATGAGGAGAATGAAACGGTCTGAAAATTAGGAGGAGCATGAAGCAGTGTTGAAAAACATAAAGAGCCTGAAACAGTGTGAAATATATGAAGAGCCTCAAAGGTGTCAAAAATATGAGGAGCAAGAAACGGTCTGAAAAATAGAAGGAGCTTGAAGTGGTGTTGAAAAACATGAAGAGCCTGAAAAAGTGTGAAAAATATGAAGAGCCTCAAAGGTGTCAAAAATATGAGGAGCAAGAAACGGTCTGAAAAATAGAAGGAGCCTGAAGTGGTGTTGAAAAACATGAAGAGCCTGAAAAGGTGTGAAAAATATGAAGAGCTTCAAAGGTGTCAAAATTATGAGGAGCATGAAACGCTCTGAAAAAGAGGAGGAGCAGCAAGCGATGTTGAAAAACATGAAGAACGTGAAAAGGTGTGAAAAATATGAAGAGCTTCAAAAAGGTGTCAAATATATAGAGGGTGAAACGGTCTGAAAAATATGAGGAGCAAGAAACTGTTTTCAAAAACATGAAGAGCCTCAAAAGGTGTGAACAATGTGAAGAGCTTCAAACTGTGTCAAAAATATGAGGAGCATGAAACGGTCTGAAACATAGGAGGAGCATGAAGTGTTGTTGAAAAAATGAAGAGCCTGAAAAGGTGTCAAAAATATGAAGAGCTTCAAAAAGGTGTCAAATATATAGAGGGTGAAACGGTCTGAAAAATATGAGGAGCAAGAAACTGTTTTCAAAAACATGAAGAGCCTCAAAAGGTGTGAACAATGTGAAGAGCTTCAAACTGTGTCAAAAATATGAGGAGCATGAAACGGTCTGAAACATAGGAGGAGCATGAAGTGATGTTGAAAAACATGAAGAGCCTGAAAAAGGTGTAAAACATATGAGGAGCATGATACGGTCTGAAAAATAGGAGGAGCATGAAGCGGTGTTGAAAAATATGAAGAGCCTGAAAACGTATGAAAAATATGAAGAGCTTCAAAAGGTGTCAAAAATATAAGGAGCATGAAACGGTCTGAAATATAGCAGGAGCATGAAAAGGTGTTAAGAAACATGAAGAGCTTGAAAAGGTGTGAAAAATATGAAAAGATTCAAATGGTGTCAAAAATATGAGGAGATGAAACGGTCTGAAAATTAGGAGGAGCATGAAGCGGTGTTGAAAACATGAAGAGCCTGAAAATGTGTGAAATATATGAAGAGCCTCAAAGGTGTCAAATTATGAGGAGCAAGAAACGGTCTGAAAAATAGGAGGAGCTTGAAGCGGTGTTGAAAAACATGAAGAGCCTGAAAAGGTGTGAAAAATGTGAAGAGCTTCAAACTTTGTCAAAAATATGAGGAGCATGAAATGGTGTGAAACATAGGATTAGCATGAAGTATTGTTGAAAAACATGAAGAGCCTGAAAAATGTGTGAAACATATGAGGAGCATGATACGATCTGAAAAATAGGAGGAGCATGAAGCGGGGTTGAAAAATATGAAGAGCCTGAAAAGGTGTGAAAAATATGAAAAGCTTCAAAAGGTGTCAAAAATATAAGGAGCATGAAACGGTCTGAAATATAGGAGGAGCATGAAAAGGTGTTAAAAAACATGAAGAGCCTGAAAAGGTGTGAAAAATATGAAAAGCTTCAAATGGTGTCAAACGTATGAGGAGAATGAAACGGTCTGAAAATTAGGAGGAGCATGAAGCGGTGTTGAAAAACATGAAGAGCCTGAAAATGTGTGAAATATATGAAGAGCCTCAAACGTGTCAAAAATATGAGGAGCAAGAATCGGTCTGAAAAATAGGAGGAGCTTGAAGCGGTGTTGAAAAATATGAAGAGCCTGAAAAGATGTGAAATATATGAAGAGCTTCAAAAGGTGTCAAAAATATAAGGAGCATGAAATTGTATGAAATATAGGAGGAGCATGAAAAGGTGTTAAAAAACTTGAAGAGCTTCAAAAGGTGTGAAACATATGAGGAGCATGAAACGGTCTGAAAAATAGGAAGAGCATGTAGTGGTGTTGAAAACCATGAAGAGCCTGAAAGGTGTGAAAAATATGAAGAACTTCAAAAGGTGTCAAAAATATAAGGAGCATGAAACGGTCAGAAAAATAGGAGGAGCATGAACTGGTGTTATAAAACATGAAGAGCCTGAAAAGGTGTGAAAAATATGAAGAACTTCAAAAGGTGTCAAATATATGAGGAGCATGAAACGGTCTGAAAAATAGGAGGATCATGAAACGGTGTTCATACACTTGAAGAGCCCGGAAAGGTGTGAAAAAAATGAAGAGCTTCATAAAGGTGTCAAAAATATGAGGAGGGTGAAAGGGTCTGAAAAACATGAGGAGCAAGAAACTGTTTTCAAAAACATGAAGAGCCTCAACAGTTGTGAAAAATATGAAGAGCTTCAAACTGTGTCAAATATATGAGAAACATGAAACGGTCTGAAAAATAGAAGGAGCTTGAAGTGGTGTTGAAAAACATGAAGAGCCTGAAAAGGTGTGAAAAATATGAAGAGCTTCAAAAAGGTGTCAAATATATAGAGGGTGAAACGGTCTGAAAAATATGAGGAGCAAGAAACTGTTTTCAAAAACATGAAGAGCCTCAAAAGGTGTGAAAATATGAAGAGCTTCAAAAAGGTGTCAAATATATAGAGGGTGAAACGGTCTGAAAAATATGAGGAGCAAGAAACTGTTTCCAAAAACATGAAGAGCCTCAAAAGGTGTGAACAATGTGAAGAGCTTCAAACTGTGTCAAAAATATGAGGAGCATGAAACGGTCTGAAACATAGGAGGAGCATGAAGTGATGTTGAAAAACATGAAGAGCCTGAAAAAGTGTGAAACATATGAGGAGCATGATACGGTCTGAAAAACAGGAGGAGCATGAAGCGGTGTTGAAAAATATGTAGAGCCTGAAAACGTATGAAAAATAGGAAGAGCTTCAAAAGGTGTCAAAAATATAAGGAGCATGAAACGGTCTGAAATATAGCAGGAGCATGAAAAGGTGTTAAAAAACATGAAGAGCCTGAAAAGGTGTGAAAAATATGAAGAGCTTCAAATGGTGTCAAAAATATGAGGAGAATGAAACGGTCTGAAAATTAGGAGGAGCATGAAGCGGTGTTGAAAACATGAAGAGCCTGAAAATGTGTGAAATATATGAAGAGCCTCAAAGGTGTCAAAAATATGAGGAGTAATAATCGGTCTGAAAAATAGGAGGAGCTTGAAGCGGTGTTGAAAAATATGAAGAGCCTGAAAAGGTGTGAAATATATGAAGAGCTTCAAAAGGTGTCAAAAATATAAGGAGCATGAAATGGTAGGAAATATAGGAGCAGCATGAAAAGGTGTTAAAAAACTTGAAGAGCTTCAAAAGGTGTGAAACATATGAGGAAGAGCATGTAGTGGTGTTGAAAACCATGAAGAGCCTGAAAGTTGTGAAAAATATGAAGAGCTTTAAAAGGTGTCAAAAATATGAGGAGCATGAAACGGTCTGAAAAATAGGAGGAGCATGAAGCTATGTAGAAAAACATGAAGAACCTGAAAAGGTGTGAAATATATGAAGAGCTTCAAAAGGTGTCAAAAATGAGATGAGCATGAAACGGTCTGAAAAATCGGAGGAGCATGAAGTGGGGTTGAAAATCATGAAGAGCCTGAAAAGGTGTGAAAAATATGAAGAGCTTCAAAGGTGTCAAAATTATGAGGAGCATGAAACGCTCTGAAAAAGAGGAGGAGCAGCAAGCGATGTTGAAAAACATGAAGAGCGTGAAAAGGTGTGAAAAATATGAAGAGCTTAAAAAGGTGTCAAAAATATGAGGAGCATGAAAGGGTCTGAAAAATAGGAGGAGCATGAAGCGGTGTTGAAAAACATGAAGAGCCTGAAAAGGTGTGAAAAATATGAAGAGCTTCAAAAAGTGTCAAAAATATGAGGAGCATGAAACGGTCTGAAAAATAGGAGGAGCATGAAGTGGTGCTGAAAAACATGAAGAGCCTGAAAAGGTGTGAAAAATAGGAGGAGCTTCAAAAGGCGTCAAAAATATGAGGAGCATGAAACGGTCTGAAAAATAGGAGGAGCATGCAGTGGTATTAAAAACATGAAGAGCCTGAAAACGTGTGAAAAATACGAAGAGCTTCAAAATGTGTCAAAATATGAGGAGCATGAAACGGCGTGAAAATAGGAGGAGCATGAAACGGTCTGAAAAATAGGAGGAGCATGAATCGGTGTTCAGAAACATGAAGAGCTTGAAAAGGTGTGAAATATATGAAGAGCTTCAAAGGTGTCAAAAATAGGAGGAGAATGAAATTGTCTGAAATAAAGGAGGAGCATGAAGCGGTGTTGAAAAACATGAAGAGCCTGAAAAGCTGTGAAAAATATGAAGAGCTTCAAAAGGTGTCAAAAATGAGATGAGCATGAAATGGGCTGAAAAACAGGAGGAGCATGAAATGGTGTTGAAAAAATGAAGAGCCTGAAAAGGTGTGAAATATATGAAGAGCTTTAAAATGTGTCAAATTTATGAGGAGAATGAAACGGTCTGAAAAATAGGAGGAGCTGAAGCGGTGTTGAAAAACATGAAGAGCCTGAAAAAGTGTGACAAATATGAAAAGTTTCTAAAGGTGTCAAAAATATGAGGAACATGAAACGGTCTGAAAAATAGGAGGAGTATGAAGTGGAGTTGAAAAACATGAAGAGCTTGAAAAAGTGTGAAAAATTTGAAGAGCTTCAAAAGGTGTCAAAATATGAGGAGCATGAAACCGTCTGAAAAATTGGAGGAGCATGAAACGGTGTTCAAAAACATGAAGACCCTGTAAAGGTGTGAAATATATGAAGAGCTTCAAAAGATGTCAAAAATAGGAGGAGCATGAATCGGTGTTCAGAAACATGAAGAGCTTGAAAAGGTGTGAAATATATGAAGAGCTTCAAAGGTGTCAAAAATAGGAGGAGAATGAAATTGTCTGAAATAAAGGAGGAGCATGAAGCGGTGTTGAAAAACATGAAGAGCCTGAAAAGCTGTGAAAAATATGAAGAGCTTCAAAAGGTGTCAAAAATGAGATGAGCATGAAATGGGCTGAAAAACAGGAGGAGCATGAAATGGTGTTGATAAACATGAAGAGCTTGAAAAGTTGTGAAATATATGAAGAGCTTCAAAAGGTGTCAAAAATATGAGGAGTATGAAACGGTCTGAAAAAGAAGAGGTGCATGAAGGGGAGTTCAAAAACATGAAGAGCATGAAAAGCTGTGAAAAATATGAAGAGCTTCAAAAGGTGTCAAAAATATGAGGAGCATGAAACGGTCTGAAAAATAGGAGGAGAATGAAGCACTGGTGAAAAACATGAAGAGTATGAAAAGGTGTGAAATATATGAAGAGCTTCAAAAGATGTCAAAAATATGAGGAGCATGAAACGGTGTGAAAAATAGGAGGAGCATGAATTGTTGTTGAAAAACATGAAGAGTCTGAAAAGGTTTGAAAAATATGAAGAGTTTCAAAAGGTGTCAAAATTATGAGGAGCATTAAACATTCTAAAAAATAGGAGAAGCATGAAGTGGTGTTGAAAAATATGAAGACCCAGAAAAGGTGTGAAAAATATGAAGAGCTGCAAAACGTGTGAAAAATATGAGGAGCATGGAACGTTCTGAAAAATAGGAGGAGCATGAAACGATGTTCAAAAACTTGAAGAGCCTGAAAAGCTGTGAAATATATGAAGAGCTTCAAAAGGTGTCAAAAATATCAGGAGCATGAAATGATCTGAAAAATAGCAGGAACATGAAACGGTCTGAAAAATAGGAGGAGCATGAAGAGGTGTTCAAAAATATGACGAGCCTTAAAAGGCGTGAAAAATATGAAGAGCTTCAAAAGGTGTCAAAATATGAGGAGCATGAAACTGCTTGAAAAATAGGAGGAGTATGAAAAGGTCTGAAAAATAGGAGGAGCATGAAGCGCTGTTCGAAAACATGAAGAGTCTGAAAAGTTGTTAAAAATATGAAGAGCTTCAAAAGGTGTCAAAAATATGAGGAGCATGAAATGGTGTTCAAAAACTTGAACAGCCTGAAAAAGTGTTAAAAATATGAAGAGCTTCAAAAGGTGTCAAAATATGAGGAGCATGAAACTGCCTGAAAAATAGGAGGAGTATGAAAAGGTCTGAAAAATAGGAGGAGCATGAAGCGCTATTCAAAAACATGAAGAGTCTGAAAAGGTGTTAAAAATATGAAGAGCTTCAAAAGGTGTGAAAAATATGAGGAGCATGAAACGGTCTGAAAAATAGGAGGAGCATGAAGTGGTGTTCAAAAACATGAAGAACCTTAAAATGTGTGAAAAATATTAAGAGCTTTAAAGGTGTAAAAATTATGAGGAGCATGAAACCGTCTGAAAAATAGGAGGAGCATGACATGGTGTTGAAAAACATGAAGAACCTTAAAATGTGTGAAAAATATGAAGAGCTTTAAAGGTGTGAAAAATAGGAGGAGCATGACACTGTGTTGAAAAACATGAAGAGCATGAAAATGTGTGAAAAATATGAAGAGATTCTAAAGCTGTCAAAAATATGAGGAGCCTGAAACGGTCTGAAAAATAGGAGGAGCATGAAGTGGTGTTGAAAAAGATGAAGAGCCTGAAAAGGTGTGAAAAATATGAAGAGCTTCAAAAGGAGTCAAAAATAAGAGGAGCATGAAAAGGTCTGAAAAATAGGAGGAGCATGAAGCGGTGTTGAAAAACATGAAGAGCCTAAAAAGGTGTGAAAAATATGAAGAGCTTCAAAAGGTGTCAAAAATATGAGGAGCATGAAACGGTCTGAAAAATACGAGGAGCATGAAGTGGTGTTGAAAACCATGAAGAGCCTGAAAAGGTGTGAAAAATATGAAGAGCTTCAAAAGGTGTCAAAAATATCAGGAGCATGAAAAGATCTGAAAAATAGCAGGAACATGAAACGGTCTGAAAAATAGGAGGAGCATGAAGAGGTGTTCAAAAATATGACGAGCCTTAAAAGGCGTGAAAAATATGAAGAGCTTCAAAAGGTGTCAAAATATGAGGAGCATGAAACTGCTTGAAAAATAGGAGGAGTATGAAAAGGTCTGAAAAATAGGAGGAGCATGAAGTGCTGTTCGAAAACATGAAGAGTCTGAAAAGTTGTTAAAAATATGAAGAGCTTCAAAAGGTGTCAAAAATATGAGGAGCATGAAATGGTGTTCAAAAACTTGAACAGCCTGAAAAAGTGTTAAAAATATGAAGAGCTTCAAAAGGTGTCAAAATATGAGGAGCATGAAACTGCCTGAAAAATAGGAGGAGTATGAAAAGGTCTGAAAAATAGGAGGAGCATGAAGCGCTGTTCAAAAACATGAAGAGTCTGAAAAGGTGTTAAAAATATGAAGAGCTTCAAAAGGTGTGAAAAATATGAGGAGCATGAAACGGTCTGAAAAATAGGAGGAGCATGAAGTGGTGTTCAAAAACATGAAGAACCTTAAAATGTGTGAAAAATATTAAGAGCTTTAAAGGTGTAAAAATTATGAGGAGCATGAAACCGTCTGAAAAATAGGAGGAGCATGACATGGTGTTGAAAAACATGAAGAACCTTAAAATGTGTGAAAAATATGAAGAGCTTTAAAGGTGTGAAAAATAGGAGGAGCATGACACGGTGTTGAAAAACATGAAGAGCATGAAAATGTGTGAAAAATATGAAGAGATTCTAAAGCTGTCAAAAATATGAGGAGCCTGAAACGGTCTGAAAAATAGGAGGAGCATGAAGTGGTGTTGAAAAAGATGAAGAGCGTGAAAAGGTGTGAAAAATATGAAGAGCTTCAAAAGGAGTCAAAAATAAGAGGAGCATGAAAAGGTCTGAAAAATAGGAGGAGCATGAAGCGGTGTTGAAAAACATGAAGAGCCTAAAAAGGTGTGAAAAATATGAAGAGCTTCAAAAGGTGTCAAAAATATCAGGAGCATGAAATGATCTGAAAAATAGCAGGAACATGAAACGGTCTGAAAAATAGGAGGAGCATGAAGTGGTGTTCAAAAATATGACGAGCCTTAAAAGGCGTGAAAAATATGAAGAGCTTTAAAGGTGTGAAAATTATGAAGAGCATGATACCGTCTGAAAAATAGGAGGAGCATGACACGGTGTTGAAAAACATGAAGAGCCTAAAATGTGAGGAAAATATGAAGAGTTTTAAAGGTGTGAAAAATATGAGGAGCATGACACGGTCTGATAAATAGGAGGAGCATGAAGCAGTGTTGAAAAACATGAAGAGCCTGAAAAGGTGTGAAAAATAACATGAGCATGAAATGATCTGAAAAAAAGGAGGAACAGGAAACATTCTTAAAAACAGGAGGAGCATGAAGCGGTGTTCAAAAACATGAAGAGTCTGAAAAGGTATGAAATATATGAAGAGCTTCAAAAGGTGTCAAAAATATGAGGAGCATGAAACGGTCTGAAACATAGGAGGAGCATGAAGCGGTGTTCAAAAACATGAAGAGCCTGAAAAGGTGTGAAAAATTTGAAGAGCTTCAAAAGGTGTGAAATACATGAGGAGCATGAAACGTTCTGAAACATGGGAGGACCATGAAGTGGTGTTGAAAATCATGAAGAGCCTGAAAAGGTGTGAAAAATATGCAGAGCTTCAAAAGGTGTCAAAAATATGAGGAGCATGAAACGGTCTGAAAAATACGAGGAGCATGAAGTGGTGTTGAAAACCATGAAGAGCCTGAAAAGGTGTGAAAAATATGAAGAGCTTCAAAAGGTGTCAAAAATATCAGGAGCATGAAAAGATCTGAAAAATAGCAGGAACATGAAACGGTCTGAAAAATAGGAGGAGCATGAAGAGGTGTTCAAAAATATGACGAGCCTTAAAAGGCGTGAAAAATATGAAGAGCTTTAAAGGTGTGAAAATTATGAAGAGCAAGATACCGTCTGAAAAATAGGAGGAGCATGACACGGTGTTGAAAAACATGAAGAGCCTTAAAATGTGAGGAAAATATGAAGAGCTTTAAAGGTGTGAAAAATATGAGGAGCATGACACGGTCTGTTAAATAGGAGGATCATGACACGGTGTTGAAAAATATGAAGAGCATGAAAATGTGTGAAAAATATGAAGAGCTTCACAAGGAGTCAAAAATATGAGGAGCATGAAAAGGTCTGAAAAATAGGAGGAGCATGAAGCGGTGTTGAAAAACATGAAGAGCCTGAAAAGGTGTGAAAAATATGAAGAGCTTCAAAAGGTTTCAAAAATATGAGGAGCATGAAATGATCTGAAAAAAAGGAGGAACAGGAAACATTCTGAAAAACAGGAGGAGCATGAAGCGGTGTTCAAAAACATGAAGAGTCTGAAAAGGTATGAAAGATATGAAGAGCTTCAAAACGTGTCAAAAATATGAGCAGCATGAAACGGTCTGAAAAATAGGAGGAGCATGAAGCGGTGTTCAAAAAGATGAAGAGCCTGAAAAGCTGTGAAAAATTTGAAGAGCTTCAAAAGGTGTGAAATACATGAGGAGCATGAAACGTTCTGAAACATGGGAGGACCATGAAGCGGTGTTGAAAATCATGAAGAGCCTCAAAAGGTGTGAAAAATATGCAGAGCTTCAAAATTTGTCAAAAATATGAGGAGCATGAAACGGTCTGAAAAGTACGAGGAACATGAAGTGGTGTTGAAAACCATGAAGAGCCTGAAAAGGTGTGAAAAATATGAAGAGCTTCAAAAGGTGTCAAAAATATGAGGTGCATGAATCGGTCCGAAAAATAGGAGGTTCATGAAGCGGTGTTGAAAAACATGAAGAGCCTGAAAAGGTGTGAAAAATATGAAGAGCTTCAAAAGGTGTCAAAAATATGAGGAGCATGAAACGGTCTGAAAAATAGGACGAGCATAAGCGATGTTGAAAAACATGCACAGCCTGAAAAGGTGTGAAAAATATGAAGAGCTTCAAAAGGTGTGAAAAATATGAAGAGCTTCCAAAGGTGTGAAAAATATGAAGAGATTCAAAAGGTGTGAAAAATATGAAGAGCTTCAAATGTGTCAAAAATGAGATGAGCATGAAACGGTCTGAAAAATAAGAGAAGAGCATGAAGTGGAGCAGAAAAAAAAGAAGAGCCTGAAAAGGTGTGAAATATATGAATAGCTTCAAAAGGTGTAACAAATATGAGGACCATGAAACGGTTTGAAAAATAGGAAGAGCATGAAACGGTGTTCAAAAACATGAAGAGCCTGAAAAGGTGTGAAAAATATGAAGAGCTTCAAAACGTGCCAAAAATATGAGGAACCTGAAACTGTCTCAAAAATAGGAGGAGCATGAAACGGTCTGAAAAATAGGAGGAGCATGAAGTGGTGTTCAAAAACATGAAGAGCCTGAAAAGTTGTGAAATATATGAAGAGGTTCAAAAGGTGTGAAAAATATGAGGAGCATGATACCGTCTGAAAAATAGGAGGATCATGAAACGGTGATCAAAAACATGAAGAGCCTGAAAAGGTGTGAAAAATATGAAGAGCTTCAAAAGGTGTGAAATACATGAGGAGCATGAAAGGGGATGAAAAATAGGAGAAGCATGAAGTGGAGTGGAAAAACATGAAGAGCCTGAAAAGGTGTGAAAAATTTGAAGAGCTTCAAAAGGTGTGAAATACATGAGGAGCATGAAACTCTCTGAAAAATAGGAGGAGCATGAAGCGGTTTTCAAAAACATGAAGAGCTGAAATGTTTTGAAAAATATGAAAAGCTTCAAAAGGTGTCAAAAATGAGATGAGCATGAAACGGTCTGAAAAATAGGAAGAGAATGAAGCGGTGTTGGAAAACATGAAAAGCCTGAAAAAGTGTGAAAAATATGAAGAGCTTCATAAGGTGTCAAAAATATTAGGAGCATGTAACGATCTGAAAAATAGGAGGAGGATGAAGCGGTGTTCAAAAACATGAGGAGCCTGAAAAGATGTGAAAAATATGAAGACCTTCAAAAGGTGTGATAAATATGAGGAGCATGAAGCGGTCTGAAAAATAGGAGGAGCATGAAGTGTAGTTTAAAAACATGAAGAGCCTGAAAAGGTGTGAAATATAAGAAGAGCTACAAAAGGTGTCAAATATATGAGGAGCATGAAACGGTCTGAAAAATAGGAGGAGCATGAAGTGGTGATGAAAACCATGAAGAGCCTGAAAAGGTGTGAAAAATATGAAGAGCTTCAAAAGGTATGAAATATAGGAGAAGCATGAAGCGGTGTTCAAAAACATAAAAAGCCTGTTAAGGTGTGAAAAATATGAAGAGCTTCAAAACGTGTCAAATATATGTGGAGCATGAAACGGTGTGAAAAATTGGAGGAGCATGAAGCGGTGTTGAAAAACATGAAGAACCTGAAAACTTGTGAAAAATATGAAGATCTTCAAAAGGTGTAAAAATATGAGGAGCATGAAACGATCTGAAACATAGGAGGAGCATGAAGTGGTGTTGAAAAACATGAAGTGCCTGAAAAGGTGTGAAATATATGAAGAGCTTCAAATGGTGTCAAAAATATGAGGAGCATGAAACGCTCTGAAATATAGGAGGAGCATGAAGTGGTGTTGAAAAACTTGAAGAGCTGAAAAGGTGGGAAAATATGAAGAGCTTCAACAGGTGTCAAAAATATGAGGAGCATGAAATGGACTGAAAAATAGGAGGAACATGAAGCGGTGTTGAAAAACATGAAGAGCCTGAAAAGTTGTGAAAAATGTGAAAAGCTTCAAAAGGTGTGAAATACATGAGGAGCATGAAACGGTCTGAAAAATAGGAGTAGCATGAGACGGTGTTGAAAAACATGAAGAGCCTGAAAAGTTGTGAAAAATATGAAGAGCTTCAAAAGGTGTCAAAATTATGAGGAGCATGAAACGGTCTAAAAAATAGGAGGAGCATGAAACGGTGTTCAAAACATGAATAGCCTGAAAAGGTGTGAAATATATGACGAGCTTCAAAAGATGTGAAATATAGGAGCAGCATGAAGCGGTGTTCAAAAACATAAAAAGCCTGAAAAAGTGTGAAAAATATGAAGGGCTTCAAAACGTGTCAAAAATATGTGGAGCATGAAATAGTCTGAAAAATAGGAGGAGCATGAAGCGGTGTTGAAAAACATGAAGAACCTGAAAACTTGTCAAAATTTGAAGAGCTTCAAAAGGTGTGAAATATATGAACAGTTTCAAAAGTGTGAAAAATGAGATGAGCATGAAGCGGTCTTAAAAATAGGAGGAGCAATGTTGAAAAACACGAAGAGTCTGAAAAGGTGTGAAAATATGAAGAGCTTCAAAAATATGAAAAATATGAAGAGCTTCAAAAGGTGTGAAAATCATGAAGAGCTTCAAAAGGTGTCAAAAATATGAGGTGCATGAAATGATCTGAAAAGTAGGAGGAGCATGAAGCGGTGTTGAAAAACATGAAGAGCCTGAAAACGTGTGAGAAATATGAAGAGCTTCAAAAGTTGTGAAAAATATGAAGAGCTTCAAAAGGTGTCAAAATCAGATGAGCATGAAATGGTGTGAAAAATAGGAGGAGCATGAAGCCGTGTTGAAACACATGAAGAGCCTGAAAACTTGTGAAAAATATGACGAGCTTCAAAAGATGTGAAATATAGGAGCAGCTTGAAGCGGTGTTCAAAAACATAAAAAGCCTGAAAAAGTGTGAAAAATATGAAGAGCTTCAAAAGGTGTCAAAAATATGTGGAGCATGAAATAGTCTGAAAAATAGGAGGAGCATGAAGCGGTGTTGAAAAACATGACGAACCTGAAAACTTGTCAAAATTTGAAGAGTTTCAAAAGGTGTGAAATATATGAACAGTTTCAAAAGTGTGAAAAATGAGATGAGCATGAAGCGGTCTTAAAAATAGGAGGAGCATGAAGTGTTGTTGAAAAACATAAAGATCCTGAAAATGTGTGAAATATATGAAGAGCTACAAAAGGTGTCAAAAACGTGAGGAGCATGAAACGGTCTGAAAAATAGGAAGAGCATGAAGCGGTGTTCAAAAACATGAGGAGCCTGAAAAGGTGTGAAAAATATGAAGAGCTTCAAAAGGTGTCAAATTATGAGGAGCGTGAAACGGTCTGAAAAATAGGAGGAGTATGAAGTGGTGTTGAAAAAAATGAAGAGCCTGAATATGTGTGCAAAATATAAAGAGCTTCAAAAGGTGTGAAATACATGTGGAGCACGAAACGGTCTGAAAAATAGGAGGATCATGAAGCCGTGTTCAAAAAAATTGCAGAGACTGAAAAGGTGTGAAAAATATGAAGAGCTTCAAAAGGTGTCAAATTATGAGGAGCATAAACGGTCTGCAAATAGGACCAGCATGAAGCGGTGTTCAAAAACATGAAGAGCCTGAAAAGGTTTGAAAAATATGAATAGCTTTAAAAGGTGTGAAAATTATGAGGAGCAGGAAACGTTCGAAAAATAGGAGGAGGATGAAGCAATGTTGAAAAACATGAAGAGTCTGAAAAGGTGTGAAAATATGAAGAGCTTCAAAAATATGAAAAATATGAAGAGCTTCAAAAGGTGTGAAAAACATGAAGAGCTTCAAAAGGTGTCAAAAATATGAGGTGCATGAAATGGTCTGAAAAGTAGGAGGAGCATGAAGCGGTGTTGAAAAACATGAAGAGCCTGAAAACGTGTGAAAAATATGAAGAGCTTCAAAAGGAGTCAAAAATATGAGGAGCATGAAACGGTCTGAATAATAGAAGGAGCATGAAACGGTCTTTAAACAAATGAAGAGCCTGAAAAGGTGTGAAAAATATGAAGAGCTTCAAAAGGTGTCAAAAATATGTGGAGCATGAAATAGTCTGAAAAATAGGAGGAGCATGAAGCGGTGTTGAAAAACATGAAGAACCTGAAAACTTGTCAAAATTTGAAGAGTTTCAAAAGGTGTGAAATATATGAACAGTTTCAAAAGTGTGAAAAATGAGATGAGCATGAAGCGGTCTTAAAAATAGGAGGAGCATGAAGTGTTGTTGAAAAACATAAAGATCCTGAAAATGTGTGAAATATATGAAGAGCTACAAAAGGTGTCAAAAACGTGAGGAGCATGAAACGGTCTGAAAAATAGGAAGAGCATGAAGCAGTGTTCAAAAACATGAGGAGCCTGAAAAGGTGTGAAAAATATGAAGAGCTTCAAAAGGTGTCAAATTATGAGGAGCGTGAAACGGTCTGAAAAATAGGAGGAGTATGAAGTGGTGTTGAAAAAAATGAAGAGCCTGAATATGTGTGCAAAATATAAAGAGCTTCAAAAGGTGTGAAATACATGTGGAGCACGAAACGGTCTGAAAAATAGGAGGATCATGAAGCCGTGTTCAAAAAAATTGCAGAGACTGAAAAGGTGTGAAAAATATGAAGAGCTTCAAAAGGTGTCAAATTATGAGGAGCATAAACGGTCTGCAAATAGGACCAGCATGAAGCGGTGTTCAAAAACATGAAGAGCCTGAAAAGGTTTGAAAAATATGAATAGCTTTAAAAGGTGTGAAAATTATGAGGAGCAGGAAACGTTTGAAAAATAGGAGGAGGATGAAGCAATGTTGAAAAACATGAAGAGTCTGAAAAGGTGTGAAAATATGAAGAGCTTCAAAAATATGAAAAATATGAAGAGCTTCAAAAGGTGTGAAAAACATGAAGAGCTTCAAAAGGTGTCAAAAATATGAGGTGCATGAAATGGTCTGAAAAGTAGGAGGAGCATGAAGCGGTGTTGAAAAACATGAAGAGCCTGAAAACGTGTGAAAAATATGAAGAGCTTCAAAAGGAGTCAAAAATATGAGGAGAATGAAACGGTCTTAAAAATAGGAGGAGCATGAAGCGGTGTTGAAAAACATGAAGAGCCTGAAAAGGTTTGAAAAATATGAAGAGCTTCAAAAGGTGTCAAAAATATGAGGAGCATGAAACGGTCCGAAAAATAGGAGGATCATGAAGCGGTGTTGAAAAACATGAAGAGCCTGAAAAGGTGTGAAAAATATGAAGAGCTTCAAAAGGTGTCAAAAATATGAGGAGCATGAAACGGTCTGAAAAATAGGAGGATCATGAAGCAGTGTTGAAAAACATGAAGAGCCTGAAAAGGTGTGAAATATATGAAGAGCTTCAAAAGGAGTCAAAAATATGAGGAGAATGAAACCGTCTGACAAATAGGAGGAGCATGAAGCATTGTTGAAAAACATGAAGAGCCTGAAAACGTGTGAAAAATATGAAGAGCTTCAAAAGGTGTCAAAAATATGAGGAGCATGAAACGGTCTGAATAATAGAAGGAGCATGAAACGGTCTTTAAACAAATGAAGAGCCTGAAAAGGTGTGAAAAATATGAAGAGCTTCAAAAGGTGTCAAAAATTAGATGAGCATGAAACGGTCTGAAAAATCGGAGGTGCATGAAGCGGTGTTGAAAATCTTGAAGAGCCTGAAAAGGTGTGAAAAACATGAAGAGGTTCAAAAATATGAAAAATTTGAAGAGCCTGAAAAGGTGTGAAAAATATGAAGAGCTTCATGAGGTGTCAAATATATGAGGATCATGAAACGGTCTGAATAATAGGAGGAGCAAGAAACGGTGTACAAAACATGAAGAACCTGAAAAGGTGTGAAAAATGTGAAGAGCTTAAAAGGTGTGAAAAATATGAAGAGCTTCAAAAGGTGTCAAAAAGTAGATGAGCATGAAACGGTCTGAAAAATAGGAGGAGCATGAAGTGGTGTTGAAAAAATGAAGAGCCTGAAAAGGTGTGAAATATATGAAGAGCTTTAAAATGTGTCAAATTTATGAGGAGAATGAAACGGTCTGAAAAATAGGAGGAGCTGAAGCGGTGTTGAAAAACATGAAGAGCCTGAAAAAGTGTGACAAATATGAAAAGTTTCTAAAGGTGTCAAAAATATGAGGAACATGAAACGGTCTGAAAAATAGGAGGAGTATGAAGTGGAGTTGAAAAACATGAAGAGCTTGAAAAAGTGTGAAAAATTTGAAGAGCTTCAAAAGGTGTCAAAATATGAGGAGCATGAAACCGTCTGAAAAATTGGAGGAGCATGAAACGGTGTTCAAAAACATGAAGAGCCTGAAAAGGTGTGAAAAATATGAAGAGCTTCAAAAGGTGTGAAATACATGAGGAGCATGAAACTCTCTGAAAAATAGAAGGAGCATGAAGTGGTGTTCAAAAACATGAAGAGTCTGAAAAGGTTTGAAAAATATGAAGAGCTTCAAAATGTGTGAAAAATATGAGGAGCATGATATGGTTTCAAAAATAGGATTACCATGAAGCGGTGTTCAAAACATGAAGAGCCTGAAAAGTTTTGAAAAATATGAAAAGCTTCAAAAGGTGTCAAAAATGAGATGAGCATGAAACGTTCTGAAAAATAGGAGGTGCATGAAGCGGTGTTGAAAAACATGAAGAGCCTGAAAAGGTGTGAAAAATATGAAGAGCTTCAAAAGGTGTCAAAAATATGAGGAGCATGAAACGGTCTGAAAAAGAGGAGGAGCATGAAACGGTGTTCAAAAACAGGAAGAGCCTAAAAAGGTGTGAAATATATGAAGAGCTTCAAAACATATCAAAAATATGTGGAGCATGAAACGGTCTGAAAAATAGGAGGAGCATGAAGTGCAGTTGAAAAACATGAAGAACCTGAAAACGTGTGAAAAATATGAACAGCTTCAAAAGGTGTGAAAAATGAGATGAGCATGAAACGTTCTGAAAAATAGGAGGTGCATGAAGCGGTGTTGAAAAACATGAAGAGCCTGAAAAGGTGTGAAAAATATGAAGAGCCTCAAAAGGTGTGAAATACATGTGGAGCACGAAACGGTCTGAAAAATAGGAGGATCATGAAGCCGTGTTCAAAAAAATTGCAGAGACTGAAAAGGTGTGAAAAATATGAAGAGCTTCAAAAGGTGTCAAATTATGAGGAGCATAAACGGTCTGCAAATAGGACCAGCATGAAGCGGTGTTCAAAAACATGAAGAGCCTGAAAAGGTTTGAAAAATATGAATAGCTTTAAAAGGTGTGAAAATTATGAGGAGCAGGAAACGTTCGAAAAATAGGAGGAGGATGAAGCAATGTTGAAAAACATGAAGAGTCTGAAAAGGTGTGAAAATATGAAGAGCTTCAAAAATATGAAAAATATGAAGAGCTTCAAAAGGTGTGAAAAACATGAAGAGCTTCAAAAGGTGTCAAAAATATGAGGTGCATGAAATGGTCTGAAAAGTAGGAGGAGCATGAAGCGGTGTTGAAAAACATGAAGAGCCTGAAAACGTGTGAAAAATATGAAGAGCTTCAAAAGGAGTCAAAAATATGAGGAGAAAGAAACGATGTTAAAAATAGGAGGAGCATGAAGCGGTGTTGAAAAACATGAAGAGCCTGAAAAGGTGTGAAAAATATGAAGAGCTTCAAAAGGTGTCAAAAATATGAGGAGCATGAAACGGTCCGAAAAATAGGAGGATCATGAAGCGGTGTTGAAAAACATGAAGAGCCTGAAAAGGTGTGAAAAATATGAAGAGCTTCAAAAGGTGTCAAAAATATGAGGAGCATGAAACGGTCTGAAAAATAGGAGGATCATGAAGCAGTGTTGAAAAACATGAAGAGCCTGAAAAGGTGTGAAATATATGAAGAGCTTCAAAAGGAGTCAAAAATATGAGGAGAATGAAACCGTCTGACAAATAGGAGGAGCATGAAGCATTGTTGAAAAACATGAAGAGCCTGAAAACGTGTGAAAAATATGAAGAGCTTCAAAAGGTGTCAAAAATATGAGGAGCATGAAACGGTCTGAATAATAGAAGGAGCATGAAACGGTCTTTAAACAAATGAAGAGCCTGAAAAGGTGTGAAAAATATGAAGAGCTTCAAAAGGTGTCAAAAATTAGATGAGCATGAAACGGTCTGAAAAATCGGAGGTGCATGAAGCGGTGTTGAAAATCTTGAAGAGCCTGAAAAGGTGTGAAAAACATGAAGAGGTTCAAAAATATGAAAAATTTGAAGAGCCTGAAAAGGTGTGAAAAATATGAAGAGCTTCATGAGGTGTCAAATATATGAGGATCATGAAACGGTCTGAATAATAGGAGGAGCAAGAAACGGTGTACAAAACATGAAGAACCTGAAAAGGTGTGAAAAATGTGAAGAGCTTAAAAGGTGTGAAAAATATGAAGAGCTTCAAAAGGTGTCAAAAAGTAGATGAGCATGAAACGGTCTGAAAAATAGGAGGAGCATGAAGTGGTGTTGAAAAAATGAAGAGCCTGAAAAGGTGTGAAATATATGAAGAGCTTTAAAATGTGTCAAATTTATGAGGAGAATGAAACGGTCTGAAAAATAGGAGGAGCTGAAGCGGTGTTGAAAAACATGAAGAGCCTGAAAAAGTGTGACAAATATGAAAAGTTTCTAAAGGTGTCAAAAATATGAGGAACATGAAACGGTCTGAAAAATAGGAGGAGTATGAAGTGGAGTTGAAAAACATGAAGAGCTTGAAAAAGTGTGAAAAATTTGAAGAGCTTCAAAAGGTGTCAAAATATGAGGAGCATGAAACCGTCTGAAAAATTGGAGGAGCATGAAACGGTGTTCAAAAACATGAAGAGCCTGAAAAGGTGTGAAAAATATGAAGAGCTTCAAAAGGTGTGAAATACATGAGGAGCATGAAACTCTCTGAAAAATAGAAGGAGCATGAAGTGGTGTTCAAAAACATGAAGAGTCTGAAAAGGTTTGAAAAATATGAAGAGCTTCAAAATGTGTGAAAAATATGAGGAGCATGATATGGTTTCAAAAATAGGATTACCATGAAGCGGTGTTCAAAACATGAAGAGCCTGAAAAGTTTTGAAAAATATGAAAAGCTTCAAAAGGTGTCAAAAATGAGATGAGCATGAAACGTTCTGAAAAATAGGAGGTGCATGAAGCGGTGTTGAAAAACATGAAGAGCCTGAAAAGGTGTGAAAAATATGAAGAGCTTCAAAAGGTGTCAAAAATATGAGGAGCATGAAACGGTCTGAAAAAGAGGAGGAGCATGAAACGGTGTTCAAAAACAGGAAGAGCCTAAAAAGGTGTGAAATATATGAAGAGCTTCAAAACATATCAAAAATATGTGGAGCATGAAACGGTCTGAAAAATAGGAGGAGCATGAAGCGCAGTTGAAAAACATGAAGAACCTGAAAACGTGTGAAAAATATGAACAGCTTCAAAAGGTGTGAAAAATGAGATGAGCATGAAACGTTCTGAAAAATAGGAGGTGCATGAAGCGGTGTTGAAAAACATGAAGAGCCTGAAAAGGTGTGAAAAATATGAAGAGCCTCAAAAGGTGTGAAATACATGTGGAGCACGAAACGGTCTGAAAAATAGGAGGATCATGAAGCCGTGTTCAAAAAAATTGCAGAGACTGAAAAGGTGTGAAAAATATGAAGAGCTTCAAAAGGTGTCAAATTATGAGGAGCATAAACGGTCTGCAAATAGGACCAGCATGAAGCGGTGTTCAAAAACATGAAGAGCCTGAAAAGGTTTGAAAAATATGAATAGCTTTAAAAGGTGTGAAAATTATGAGGAGCAGGAAACGTTCGAAAAATAGGAGGAGGATGAAGCAATGTTGAAAAACATGAAGAGTCTGAAAAGGTGTGAAAATATGAAGAGCTTCAAAAATATGAAAAATATGAAGAGCTTCAAAAGGTGTGAAAAACATGAAGAGCTTCAAAAGGTGTCAAAAATATGAGGTGCATGAAATGGTCTGAAAAGTAGGAGGAGCATGAAGCGGTGTTGAAAAACATGAAGAGCCTGAAAACGTGTGAAAAATATGAAGAGCTTCAAAAGGAGTCAAAAATATGAGGAGAAAGAAACGATGTTAAAAATAGGAGGAGCATGAAGCGGTGTTGAAAAACATGAAGAGCCTGAAAAGGTGTGAAAAATATGAAGAGCTTCAAAAGGTGTCAAAAATATGAGGAGCATGAAACGGTCCGAAAAATAGGAGGATCATGAAGCGGTGTTGAAAAACATGAAGAGCCTGAAAAGGTGTGAAAAATATGAAGAGCTTCAAAAGGTGTCAAAAATATGAGGAGCATGAAACGGTCTGAAAAATAGGAGGATCATGAAGCAGTGTTGAAAAACATGAAGAGCCTGAAAAGGTGTGAAATATATGAAGAGCTTCAAAAGGAGTCAAAAATATGAGGAGAATGAAACCGTCTGACAAATAGGAGGAGCATGAAGCATTGTTGAAAAACATGAAGAGCCTGAAAACGTGTGAAAAATATGAAGAGCTTCAAAAGGTGTCAAAAATATGAGGAGCATGAAACGGTCTGAATAATAGAAGGAGCATGAAACGGTCTTTAAACAAATGAAGAGCCTGAAAAGGTGTGAAAAATATGAAGAGCTTCAAAAGGTGTCAAAAATTAGATGAGCATGAAACGGTCTGAAAAATCGGAGGTGCATGAAGCGGTGTTGAAAATCTTGAAGAGCCTGAAAAGGTGTGAAAAACATGAAGAGGTTCAAAAATATGAAAAATTTGAAGAGCCTGAAAAGGTGTGAAAAATATGAAGAGCTTCATGAGGTGTCAAATATATGAGGATCATGAAACGGTCTGAATAATAGGAGGAGCAAGAAACGGTGTACAAAACATGAAGAACCTGAAAAGGTGTGAAAAATGTGAAGAGCTTAAAAGGTGTGAAAAATATGAAGAGCTTCAAAAGGTGTCAAAAAGTAGATGAGCATGAAACGGTCTGAAAAATAGGAGGAGCATGAAGTGGTGTTGAAAAAATGAAGAGCCTGAAAAGGTGTGAAATATATGAAGAGCTTTAAAATGTGTCAAATTTATGAGGAGAATGAAACGGTCTGAAAAATAGGAGGAGCTGAAGCGGTGTTGAAAAACATGAAGAGCCTGAAAAAGTGTGACAAATATGAAAAGTTTCTAAAGGTGTCAAAAATATGAGGAACATGAAACGGTCTGAAAAATAGGAGGAGTATGAAGTGGAGTTGAAAAACATGAAGAGCTTGAAAAAGTGTGAAAAATTTGAAGAGCTTCAAAAGGTGTCAAAATATGAGGAGCATGAAACCGTCTGAAAAATTGGAGGAGCATGAAACGGTGTTCAAAAACATGAAGAGCCTGAAAAGGTGTGAAAAATATGAAGAGCTTCAAAAGGTGTGAAATACATGAGGAGCATGAAACTCTCTGAAAAATAGAAGGAGCATGAAGTGGTGTTCAAAAACATGAAGAGTCTGAAAAGGTTTGAAAAATATGAAGAGCTTCAAAATGTGTGAAAAATATGAGGAGCATGATATGGTTTCAAAAATAGGATTACCATGAAGCGGTGTTCAAAACATGAAGAGCCTGAAAAGTTTTGAAAAATATGAAAAGCTTCAAAAGGTGTCAAAAATGAGATGAGCATGAAACGTTCTGAAAAATAGGAGGTGCATGAAGCGGTGTTGAAAAACATGAAGAGCCTGAAAAGGTGTGAAAAATATGAAGAGCTTCAAAAGGTGTCAAAAATATGAGGAGCATGAAACGGTCTGAAAAATAGGAGGAGCATGAAACGGTGTTCAAAAACAGGAAGAGCCTAAAAAGGTGTGAAATATATGAAGAGCTTCAAAACATGTCAAAAATATGTGGAGCATGAAACGGTCTGAAAAATAGGAGGAGCATGAAGCGCAGTTGAAAAACATGAAGAACCTGAAAACGTGTGAAAAATATGAACAGCTTCAAAAGGTGTGAAAAATGAGATGAGCATGAAACGTTCTGAAAAATAGGAGGTGCATGAAGCGGTGTTGAAAAACATGAAGAGCCTGAAAAGGTGTGAAAAATATGAAGAGCCTCAAAAGGTGTGAAATACATGTGGAGCACGAAACGGTCTGAAAAATAGGAGGATCATGAAGCCGTGTTCAAAAAAATTGCAGAGACTGAAAAGGTGTGAAAAATATGAAGAGCTTCAAAAGGTGTCAAATTATGAGGAGCATAAACGGTCTGCAAATAGGACCAGCATGAAGCGGTGTTCAAAAACATGAAGAGCCTGAAAAGGTTTGAAAAATATGAATAGCTTTAAAAGGTGTGAAAATTATGAGGAGCAGGAAACGTTCGAAAAATAGGAGGAGGATGAAGCAATGTTGAAAAACATGAAGAGTCTGAAAAGGTGTGAAAATATGAAGAGCTTCAAAAATATGAAAAATATGAAGAGCTTCAAAAGGTGTGAAAAACATGAAGAGCTTCAAAAGGTGTCAAAAATATGAGGTGCATGAAATGGTCTGAAAAGTAGGAGGAGCATGAAGCGGTGTTGAAAAACATGAAGAGCCTGAAAACGTGTGAAAAATATGAAGAGCTTCAAAAGGAGTCAAAAATATGAGGAGAAAGAAACGATCTTAAAAATAGGAGGAGCATGAAGCGGTGTTGAAAAACATGAAGAGCCTGAAAAGGTGTGAAAAATATGAAGAGCTTCAAAAGGTGTCAAAAATATGAGGAGCATGAAACGGTCCGAAAAATAGGAGGATCATGAAGCGGTGTTGAAAAACATGAAGAGCCTGAAAAGGTGTGAAAAATATGAAGAGCTTCAAAAGGTGTCAAAAATATGAGGAGCATGAAACGGTCTGAAAAATAGGAGGATCATGAAGCAGTGTTGAAAAACATGAAGAGCCTGAAAAGGTGTGAAATATATGAAGAGCTTCAAAAGGAGTCAAAAATATGAGAGAATGAAACCGTCTGACAAATAGGAGGAGCATGAAGCATTGTTGAAAAACATGAAGAGCCTGAAAACGTGTGAAAAATATGAAGAGCTTCAAAAGGTGTCAAAAATATGAGGAGCATGAAACGGTCTGAATAATAGAAGGAGCATGAAACGGTCTTTAAACAAATGAAGAGCCTGAAAAGGTGTGAAAAATATGAAGAGCTTCAAAAGGTGTCAAAAATTAGATGAGCATGAAACGGTCTGAAAAATCGGAGGTGCATGAAGCGGTGTTGAAAATCTTGAAGAGCCTGAAAAGGTGTGAAAAACATGAAGAGGTTCAAAAATATGAAAAATTTGAAGAGCCTGAAAAGGTGTGAAAAATATGAAGAGCTTCATGAGGTGTCAAATATATGAGGATCATGAAACGGTCTGAATAATAGGAGGAGCAAGAAACGGTGTACAAAACATGAAGAACCTGAAAAGGTGTGAAAAATGTGAAGAGCTTAAAAGGTGTGAAAAATATGAAGAGCTTCAAAAGGTGTCAAAAAGTAGATGAGCATGAAACGGTCTGAAAAATAGGAGGAGCATGAAGTGGTGTTGAAAAAATGAAGAGCCTGAAAAGGTGTGAAATATATGAAGAGCTTTAAAATGTGTCAAATTTATGAGGAGAATGAAACGGTCTGAAAAATAGGAGGAGCTGAAGCGGTGTTGAAAAACATGAAGAGCCTGAAAAAGTGTGACAAATATGAAAAGTTTCTAAAGGTGTCAAAAATATGAGGAATATGAAACGGTCTGAAAAATAGGAGGAGTATGAAGTGGAGTTGAAAAACATGAAGAGCTTGAAAAAGTGTGAAAAATTTGAAGAGCTTCAAAAGGTGTCAAAATATGAGGAGCATGAAACCGTCTGAAAAATTGGAGGAGCATGAAACGGTGTTCAAAAACATGAAGAGCCTGAAAAGGTGTGAAAAATATGAAGAGCTTCAAAAGTGTGAAATACATGAGGAGCATGAAACTCTCTGAAAAATAGAAGGAGCATGAAGTGGTGTTCAAAAACATGAAGAGTTTGAAAAGGTTTGAAAAATATGAAGAGCTTCAAAATGTGTGAAAAATATGAGGAGCATGATATGGTTTCAAAAATAGGATTACCATGAAGCGGTGTTCAAAACATGAAGAGCCTGAAAAGTTTTGAAAAATATGAAAAGCTTCAAAAGGTGTCAAAAATGAGATGAGCATGAAACGTTCTGAAAAATAGGAGGTGCATGAAGCGGTGTTGAAAAACATGAAGAGCCTGAAAAGGTGTGAAAAATATGAAGAGCTTCAAAAGGTGTCAAAAATATGAGGAGCATGAAACGGTCTGAAAAATAGGAGGAGCATGAAACGGTGTTCAAAAACAGGAAGAGCCTAAAAAGGTGTGAAATATATGAAGAGCTTCAAAACATGTCAAAAATATGTGGAGCATGAAACGGTCTGAAAAATAGGAGGAGCATGAAGCGCAGTTGAAAAACATGAAGAACCTGAAAACGTGTGAAAAATATGAACAGCTTCAAAAGGTGTGAAAAATGAGATGAGCATGAAACGTTCTGAAAAATAGGAGGTGCATGAAGCGGTGTTGAAAAACATGAAGAGCCTGAAAAGGTGTGAAAAATATGAAGAGCCTCAAAAGGTGTGAAATACATGTGGAGCACGAAACGGTCTGAAAAATAGGAGGATCATGAAGCCGTGTTCAAAAAAATTGCAGAGACTGAAAAGGTGTGAAAAATATGAAGAGCTTCAAAAGGTGTCAAATTATGAGGAGCATAAACGGTCTGCAAATAGGACCAGCATGAAGCGGTGTTCAAAAACATGAAGAGCCTGAAAAGGTTTGAAAAATATGAATAGCTTTAAAAGGTGTGAAAATTATGAGGAGCAGGAAACGTTCGAAAAATAGGAGGAGGATGAAGCAATGTTGAAAAACATGAAGAGTCTGAAAAGGTGTGAAAATATGAAGAGCTTCAAAAGGTGTGAAAAACATGAAGAGCTTCAAAAGGTGTCAAAAATATGAGGTGCATGAAATGGTCTGAAAAGTAGGAGGAGCATGAAGCGGTGTTGAAAAACATGAAGAGCCTGAAAACGTGTGAAAAATATGAAGAGCTTCAAAAGGAGTCAAAAATATGAGGAGAAAGAAACGATCTTAAAAATAGGAGGAGCATGAAGTGGTGTTGAAAAACATGAAGAGCCTGAAAAGGTGTGAAAAATATGAAGAGCTTCAAAAGGTGTCAAAAATATGAGGAGCATGAAACGGTCCGAAAAATAGGAGGATCATGAAGCGGTGTTGAAAAACATGAAGAGCCTGAAAAGGTGTGAAAAATATGAAGAGCTTCAAAAGGTGTCAAAAATATGAGGAGCATGAAACGGTCTGAAAAATAGGAGGATCATGAAGCAGTGTTGAAAAACATGAAGAGCCTGAAAAGGTGTGAAATATATGAAGAGCTTCAAAAGGAGTCAAAAATATGAGGAGAATGAAACCGTCTGACAAATAGGAGGAGCATGAAGCATTGTTGAAAAACATGAAGAGCCTGAAAACGTGTGAAAAATATGAAGAGCTTCAAAAGGTGTCAAAAATTAGATGAGCATGAAACGGTCTGAAAAATCGGAGGTTCATGAAGCGGTGTTGAAAATCTTGAAGAGCCTGAAAAGGTGTGAAAAACATGAAGAGGTTCAAAAATATGAAAAATTTGAAGAGCCTGAAAAGGTGTGAAAAATATGAAGAGCTTCATGAGGTGTCAAATATATGAGGATCATGAAACGGTCTGAATAATAGGAGGAGCAAGAAACGGTGTACAAAACATGAAGAGCCTGAAAAGGTGTGAAAAATGTGAAGAGCTTAAAAGGTGTGAAAAATATGAAGAGCTTCAAAAGGTGTCAAAAAGTAGATGAGCATGAAACGGTCTGAAAAATAGGAGGAGCATGAAGTGGTGTTGAAAAAATGAAGAGCCTGAAAAGGTGTGAAATATATGAAGAGCTTTAAAATGTGTCAAATTTATGAGGAGAATGAAACGGTCTGAAAAATAGGAGGAGCTGAAGCGGTGTTGAAAAACATGAAGAGCCTGAAAAAGTGTGACAAATATGAAAAGTTTCTAAAGGTGTCAAAAATATGAGGAACATGAAACGGTCTGAAAAATAGGAGGAGTATGAAGTGGAGTTGAAAAACATGAAGAGCTTGAAAAAGTGTGAAAAATTTGAAGAGCTTCAAAAGGTGTCAAAATATGAGGAGCATGAAACCGTCTGAAAAATTGGAGGAGCATGAAACGGTGTTCAAAAACATGAAGAGCCTGAAAAGGTGTGAAAAATATGAAGAGCTTCAAAAGGTGTGAAATACATGAGGAGCATGAAACTCTCTGAAAAATAGAAGGAGCATGAAGTGGTGTTCAAAAATATGAAGAGTCTGAAAAGGTTTGAAAAATATGAAGAGCTTCAAAATGTGTGAAAAATATGAGGAGCATGATATGGTTTCAAAAATAGGATTACCATGAAGCGGTGTTCAAAACATGAAGAGCCTGAAAAGTTTTGAAAAATATGAAAAGCTTCAAAAGGTGTCAAAAATGAGATGAGCATGAAACGTTCTGAAAAATAGGAGGTGCATGAAGCGGTGTTGAAAAACATGAAGAGCCTGAAAAGGTGTGAAAAATATGAAGAGCTTCAAAAGGTGTCAAAAATATGAGGAGCATGAAACGGTCTGAAAAATAGGAGGAGCATGAAACGGTGTTCAAAAACAGGAAGAGCCTAAAAAGGTGTGAAATATATGAAGAGCTTCAAAACATGTCAAAAATATGTGGAGCATGAAACGGTCTGAAAAATAGGAGGAGCATGAAGCGCAGTTGAAAAACATGAAGAACCTGAAAACGTGTGAAAAATATGAACAGCTTCAAAAGGTGTGAAAAATGAGATGAGCATGAAACGTTCTGAAAAATAGGAGGTGCATGAAGCGGTGTTGAAAAACATGAAGAGCCTGAAAAGGTGTGAAAAATAGGAAGAGCTTCAAAGGGCGTCAAAAATATGAGGAGCATGAAACGGTCTGAAAAATAGGAGAAGCATGAAACGGTCTGAAAATTAGGAGGAGCATGAAGCAGTGTTGAAAAACATGAAGAACCTGAAAACGTGTGAAAAATATGAACAGCTTCAAAAGGTGTGAAAAATGAGATGAGCTTGAAGCGGTCTGAAAAATAGGAGGAGCATGAAGTGTTGTTTAAAAGCATGAAGAGCCTGAAAAGGTGTGAAATATATGAAAAGCTTCAAAAGGTGTGAAAAAAAAGAAGAGTTTCAAAAGGTGTCAAAAATATGAGGAGCATGAAACGATCTGAAAAAGAGGAGGAGCATGAAACGGTGTTCAAATACATGAAGAGCCTAAAAAGGTGTGAAAAATATGAAGAGCTTCAAAAGGTGTGAAAATATGAAGACCTGCAAAAGGTGTAAGAATCGATGAGCATGAAATGATCTGAAAATTAGGAGCAGCACGAAGCGGTGTTGAAAACCATGAAGAGCCTGAAAACGTGTAAAATATATGAAGAGCTTCAAAAGAAATGAAAAATATGAACAGCTTCAAAATGTGTCAAAAATGAGATGAGAATGAAGCAGTCTGAAAAAAGGAGGAGCATGAAGTGGTGTTGAAAATCATGAAGAGCCTGAAAAGGTGTGAAATATATGAAGAGTTTCAAAAGATGTCAAAAATATGAGGAGCATGCAACGGTCTGAAAAATAGGAGGAGCATCAAACTGTGCTGAAAAAAATGAAGAGCCTGAAAAGGTGTGAAAAATATGATGAGCTTCAAAACATGTCAAAAATATGAGGAGCATGAAACGGTCTGAAAAATAGGAGGAGCATGAAGTGGTGTTGAAAAATATGAAGAGCCTGAAAAGGTGTGAAAAATATGAAGAGCTTCAAATTTGTCAAAATTATGAGGACCATGAAACGCTCTGAAAAATACGAGGAGCATGAAGCGGTGTTGAAAAACATGAAGAGCCTGAAAAGGTGTGAAAAATAGGAAGAGCTTCAAAGGGCGTCAAAAATATGAGGAGCATGAAACGGTCTGAAAAATAGGAGAAGCATGAAACGGTCTGAAAATTAGGAGGAGCATGAAGCAGTGTTGAAAAATATAAAGAGCCTGAAACAGTGTGAAATATATGTAGAGCCTCAAAGGTGTCAAAAATATGAGGAGCAAGAAACGGTCTGAAAAATAGAAGGAGCTTGAAGTGGTGTTGAAAAACATGAAGAGCCTGAAAAAGTGTGAAATATATGAAGAGCCTCAAAGGTGTCAAAAATATGAGGAGCAAGAAACGGTCTGAAAAATAGAAGGAGCTTGAAGTGGTGTTGAAAAACATGAAGAGCCTGAAAAGGTGTGAAAAATATGAAGAGCTTCAAAGGTGTCAAAATTAAGAGGAGCATGAAACGCTCTGAAAAAGAGGAGGAGCAGCAAGCGATGTTGAAAAACATGAAGAGCGTGAAAAAGTGTGAAAAATATGAAGAGCTTCAAAAGGTGTCAAGAATATGAGGAGCAAGAAACGGTCTGAAAAATAGGAGGAGCATGAAGTGGTGCTGAAAAACATGAATAGCCTGAAAAGGTGTGAAAAATATGAAGAGCTTCAAAAGGCGTCAAAAATATGAGGAGCATGAAACGGTCTGAAAAATAGGAGAAGCATGAAACGGTCTGAAAAATAGGAGGAGCATGAAGCGGTTTGAAAAACATGAAGAGCCTGAAAAAGTGTGAAAAATATGAAGAGCTTCAAAATGTGTCAAAAATATGAGGAGAATGAAACGGTCTGAAAATTAGGAGGAGCATGAAGCGGTGTTGAAAAACATAAAGAGCCTGAAACAGTGTGAAATATATGAAGAGCCTCAAAGGTGTCAAAAATATGAGGAGCAAGAAACGGTCTGAAAAATAGAAGGAGCTTGAAGTGGTGTTGAAAAACATGAAGAGCCTGAAAAGGTGTGAAAAATATGAAGAGCTTCAAAAAGGTGTCAAATATATAAAGGGTGAAACGGTCTGAAAAATATGAGGAGCAAGAAACTGTTTTCAAAAACATGAAGAGCCTCAAAAGGTGTGAAAAATATGAAGAGCTTCAAAAAGGTGTCAAATATATAGAGGGTGAAACGGTCTGAAAAATATGAGGAGCAAGAGACTGTTTTCAAAAACATGAAGAGCCTCAAAAGGTGTGAACAATGTGAAGAGCTTCAAACTGTGTCAAAAATATGAGGAGCATGATACGGTCTGAAACATAGGAGGAGCATGAAGTGTTGTTGAAAAACATGAAGAGCCGGAAAAAGGTGTGAAACATATGAGGAGCATGAAACGGTCTGAAAAATAGGAGGAGCATGAAGTGTTGTTGAAAAACATGAAGAGCCTGAAAAGGTGTCAAAAATATGAAGAGCTTCAAAAAGTGTCAAAAATATGAGGAGCATGAAACGGTCTGAAAAATAGGAGAAGCATGAAGTGGTGAAGAAAAATATGAGGAGCCTGAAAAGGTGTAAAAAATATGAAGAGCTTCAAAGGTGTCAAAACTAAGAGGAGCATGAAACGGTCTGAAAAAGATGAGGAGCAGCAAGCGATGTTGAAAAACATGAAGAGCCTGAAAAGGTGTGAAAAATATGAAGAGATTCAAAAGGTGTCAAAAATATGAGGAGCATGAAACGGTTTGAAAAATAGGAGGAGCATGAAGCGGTGTTGAAAAACATGAAGAGCCTGAAAAGGTGTGAAAAATATGAAGAGCTTCAAAATGTGTAAAAAATATGGGGAGCAAAAAAAGGTCTGAAAAATAGGAGGAGCATGAAGTGGTGCTGAAAAACATGAAGAGCCTGAAAAGGTGTGAAAAATATGAAGAGCTTCAAAAGGCGTCAAAAATACGAGGAGCATGAAACGGTCTGAAAAATAGGAGGAGCATGAAACGGTCTGAAAATAGGAGGAGCATGAAGCGGTTTGAAAAACATGAAGAGCCTGAAAAAGTGTGAAAAATATGAAGAGCTTCAAAAGGTGTCAAAAATATGAGGAGAATGAAACGGTCTGAAAATCAGGAGGAGCATGAAGCGGTGTTGAAAAACATAAAGAGCCTGAAAAAGTGTGAAATATATGAAGAGCCTCAAAGGTGTCAAAAATATGAGGAGCAAGAAACGGTCTGAAAAATAGAAGGAGCTTGAAGTGGTGTTGAAAAACATGAAGAGCCTGAAAAGGTGTGAAAAATATGAAGAGCTTCAAAAGGTGTCAAAAATATGAGGAGAATGAAACGGTCTGAAAATTAGGAGGAGCATGAAGCGGTGTTGAAAAACATAAAGAGACTGAAAAAGTGTGAAATATATGAAGAGCCTCAAAGGTGTCAAAAATATTAGGAGCAAGAAACGGTCTGAAAAATAGAAGGAGCTTGAAGTGGTGTTGAATAACATGAAGAGCCTGAAAAGGTGTGAAAAATATGAAGAGCTCCAGAAAGGTGTCAAATATATAGAGGGTGAAACGGTCTGAAAAATATGAGGAGCAAGAAACTGTTTTCAAAAACATGAAGAGCCTCAAAAGGTGTGAAAAATGTGAAGAGCTTCAAACTGTGTCAAAAATATGAGGAGCATGAAACGGTCTGAAACATAGGAGGAGCATGAAGTGATGTTGAAAAACATGAAGAGACTGAAAAAGTTGTGAAACATATGAGGAGCATGATATGGTCTGATAAATAGGAGGAGCATGAAGCGGTGTTGAAAAATATGAAGAGCATGAAAATGTGTGAAAAATATGAAGAGCTTCAAAAGGTGTCAAAAATATAAGGAGCATGAAACGGTCTAAAATATAGCAGGAGCATGAAAAGGTGTTAAAAAACATGAAGAGCCTGAAAAGGTGTGAAAAATATGAAAAGCTTCAAATGGTGTCAAAAATATGAGGAGAATGAAACGGTCTGATAATTAGGAGGAGCATGAAGTGGTGTTGAAAAACATGAAGAGCTTGAAAAAGGTGTGAAACATATGAGTAGAATAAAACGGTCTGAAAAATAGGAGGAGCATGAAGTGGTGTAGAAAAACATGAAGACCCTGAAAAGGTGTGAAAAATATGAAGAGCTACAAAAAGTGTCAAAAATATGAGGAGCTTGAAACGGTCTGAAATATAGGAGGAGCGTGAAAAGGTGTTAAAAAAATATGAAGAGCTTCAAAAGGTGTGAAAAGTATGAGGAGCATGAAACGGTCTGAGAAATAGGAGGAGCATGAAGCGTTGTTGAAAAACATGAAGAGCCTGAAAAGGTGTGAAAAATATGAAGTGCTTCAAAAAGTGTCAAAAACATGAGGAGCATGAAAATGTCTGAAAAATAGGAGGAGCTTGAAGCGGTGTTCAAAAAAATGAAGAGCCTGGAGAAGTGTGAAAAATATGAAGAGCTTCAAAAAGTGTCAAAAATATGAGGAGCATTAAACGGTCTGAAAAATAGGAGAAGCATGAAACGGTCTGAAAAATAGGAGAAGCATGAAACGGTCTGAAAAATAGGAGGAGCATGAAGCAGTGTTGAAAAACATAAAGAGCCTGAAACAGTGTGAAATATATGAAGAGCCTCAAAGGTGTCAAAAATATGAGGAGCAAGAAACGGTCTGAAAAATAGAAGGAGCTTGAAGTGGTGTTGAAAAACATGAAGAGCCTGAAAAAGTGTGAAATATATGAAGAGCCTCAAAGGTGTCAAAAATATGAGGAGCAAGAAACGGTCTGAAAAATAGAAGGAGCTTGAAGTGGTGTTGAAAAACATGAAGATCCTGAAAAGGTGTGAAAAATATGAAGAGCTTCAAAGGTGTCAAAATTATGAGGAGCATGAAACGCTCTGAAAAAGAGGAGGAGCAGCAAGCGATGTTGAAAAACATGAAGAGCGTGAAAAGGTGTGAAAAATATGAAGAGCTTCAAAAGGTGTCACAAATATGAGGAGCATGAAAGGGTCTGAAAAATAGGAGGAGCATGAAGCGGTGTTGAAAAACATGAAGAGCCTGAAAAGGTGTGAAAAATATGAAGAGCTTCAAAAGGTGTCAAAAATATAAGGAGCATGAAACGGCCTGAAATATAGGAGGAGCATGAAAAGGTGTTAAAAAACATGAAGAGCCTAAAAAGGTGTGAAAAATATGAAAAGCTTCAAATGTTGTCAAATATATGAGGAGAATTAAACGGTCTGATAATTAGGAGGAGCATGAAGTGGTGTTGAAAAACATGAAAAGCTTGAAAAAGGTGTGAAACATATGAGTAGAATAAAACAGTCTGAAAAATAGGAGGAGCATGAAGTGGTGTAGAAAAACATGAAGACCCTGAAAAGGTGTGAAAAATATGAAGAGCTAGAAAAAGTGTCAAAAATATGAGTAGCTTGAAACGGTCTGAAATATAGGAGGAGCGTGAAAAGTTGTTAAAAAAATACGAGGGGCTTCAAATTGTGTGAAACATATGAGGAGCATGAAACGGTCTGAAAAATAGGAGGAGCATGAAGCGTTGTTGAAAAACATGAAGAGCCTGAAAAGGTGTGAAAAACATGAAGTGCTTCAAAAGGTGTCAAAAACATGAGGAGCATGAAAAGGTCTGAAAAATAGGAGGAGCATGAAGCGGTGTTCAAAAAAATGAAGAGCCTGGAGAAGTGTGAAAAATATAAAGAGCTTCAAAAAGTGTCAAAAATATGAGGAGCATTAAACGGTCTGAAAAATAGGAGAACCATGAAGTGGGGTTGAAAAATATGAAGAGCCTGAAAAGGTGTGAAAAATACGAAGAGCTTCAAAGGTGTCAAAATTATGAGGAGCATGAAACGCTCTGAAAAAGAGGAGGAGCAGCAAGCGATGTTGAAAAACATGAAGAGCGTGAAAAGGTGTGAAAAATATGAAGAGCTTCAAAAGGTGTCAAATATATGAGGAGCATGATACGGTCTGAAAAATAGGAGGAGTATGAAGTGGTGCTGAAAAATATGAAGAGCCTGAAAAGGTGTGAAAAATAGGAAGAGCTTCAAAAGTTGTGAAAAATATGAGGAGCATGAAACGGTCTGAAAAATAAGAGGAGCATGAAGCCGTGTTGAAAAACATGTAGAGACTGAAAAGGTGTAAAAAATATGAAGAGCTTCAAAAGGTGTCAAAAATATGAGGAGCTGAAACGGTCTGAAAAATAGGAGGAGCATTGTAGCGTTGTTCAAAAACTTGAAGAGCCTGAAATGGTGTGAAAAATATGAAGAGCTTCAAAAGGTGTCAAAAATATGAGGAGCATGAAACGGTCTGAAAAATAAGAGGAGCATGAAATGGTGTTGAAAAACATGAAGAGCCTGAAAAGGTGTGAAAAATATGAAGAGCTTCAAAGGTGTCAAAATTATGAGGAGCATGAAACGCTCTGAAAAAGAGGAGGAGCAGCAAGCGATGTTGAAAAACATGAAGAGCGTGAAAAGGTGTGAAAAATATGAAGAGCTTCAAAAGGTGTCAAAAATATGAGGAGCATGAAAGGGTCTGAAAAATAGGAGGAGCATGAAGCGGTGTTGAAAAACATGAAGAGCCTGAAAAGGTGTGAAAAATATGAAGAGCTTCAAAAGGTGTCAAGAATATGAGGAGCATGAAACGGTCTGAAAAATAGGAGGAGCATGAAGTGGTGCTGAAAATCATGAATAGCCTGAAAAGGTGTGAAAAATATGAAGAGCTTCAAAAGGCGTCAAAAATATGAGGAGCATGAAACGGTCTGAAAAATAGGAGAAGCATGAAACGCTCTGAAAAATAGAAGGAGCATGAAGTGTTGTTGAAAAACATGAAGAGCCTGAAAAAGGTGTGAAACATATGAGGAGCATGATACGGTCTGAAAAATAGGAGGAGCATGAAGCGGTGTTGAAAAATATGAAGAGCCTGAAAAGGTGTGAAAAATATGAAGAGCTTCAAAAGGTGTCAAAAATATAAGGAGCATGAAACGGCCTGAAATATAGGAGGAGCATGAAAAGGTGTTAAAAAACATGAAGAGCCTAAAAAGGTGTGAAAAATATGAAAAGCTTCAAATGTTGTCAAATATATGAGGAGAATTAAACGGTCTGATAATTAGGAGGAGCATGAAGTGGTGTTGAAAAACATGAAAAGCTTGAAAAAGGTGTGAAACATATGAGTAGAATAAAACAGTCTGAAAAATAGGAGGAGCATGAAGTGGTGTAGAAAAACATGAAGACCCTGAAAAGGTGTGAAAAATATGAAGAGCTAGAAAAAGTGTCAAAAATATGAGTAGCTTGAAACGGTCTGAAATATAGGAGGAGCGTGAAAAGTTGTTAAAAAAATACGAAGAGCTTCAAAATGTGTGAAACATATGAGGAGCATGAAACGGTCTGAAAAATAGGAGGAGCATGAAGCGTTGTTGAAAAACATGAAGAGCCTGAAAAGGTGTGAAAAACATGAAGTGCTTCAAAAGGTGTCAAAAACATGAGGAGCATGAAAAGGTCTGAAAAATAGGAGGAGCATAAAGCGGTGTTCAAAAAAATGAAGAGCCTGGAGAAGTGTGAAAAATATGAAGAGCTTCAAAAAGTGTCAAAAATATGAGGAGCATTAAACGGTCTGAAAAATAGGAGAACCATGAAGTGGGGTTGAAAAATATGAAGAGCCTGAAAAGGTGTGAAAAATACGAAGAGCTTCAAAGGTGTCAAAATTATGAGGAGCATGAAACGCTCTGAAAAAGAGGAGGAGCAGCAAGCGATGTTGAAAAACATGAAGAGCCTGAAAAGGTGTGAAAAATAGGAAGAGCTTCAAAAGGCGTCAAAAATATGAGGAGCATGAAACGGTCTGAAAAATAGGAGAAGCATGAAATGGTCTGAAAAATAGGAGGAGCATGAAGCGGTTTGAAAAACATGAAGAGCCTGAAAAAGTGTGAAAAATATGAAGAGCTTCAAAAGGTGTCAAAAATATGAGGAGAATGAAACGGTCTGAAAATTAGGAGGAGCATGAAGCGGTGTTGAAAAACATAAAGAGCCTGAAACAGTGTGAAATATATGAAGAGCCTCAAAGGTGTCAAAAATAAGAGGAGCAAGAAAAGGTCTGAAAAATTGAAGGAGCTTGAAGTGGTGTTGAAAGACATGAAGAGCCTGAAAAAGTGTGAAATATATGAAGAGCCTCAAAGGTGTCAAAAATATGAGGAGCAAGAAACGGTCTGAAAAATAGAAGGAGCTTGAAGTGGTGTTGAAAAACATGAAGAGCCTGAAAAGGTGTGAAAAATATGAAGAGTTTCAAAAAGGTGTCAAATATATAGAGAGAGAAACGGTCTGAAAATTAAGAGGAGCAAGAAACTGTTTTCAAAAACATGAAGAGCCTCAAAAGGTGTGAAAAATATGAAGAGCTTCAAAAAGGTGTCAAATATATAGAGGGTGAAACGGTCTGAAAAATATGAGGAGCAAGAAACTGTTTTCAAAAACATGAAGAGCCTCAAAATGTGTGAACAATGTGAAGAGCTTCAAACTGTGTCAAAAATATGAGGAGCATGAAACGGTCTGAAACATAGGTGGAGCATGAAGTGTTGTTGAAAAACATGAAGAGCCTGAAAAAGGAGTGAAAAATATGAAGAGCTTCAAAAGGTGTCAAAAATATAAGGAGCATGAAACGGTCTGAAATATAGGAGGAGCATGAAAAGGTGTTAAAAAACATGAAGAGCCTGAAAAGGTGTGAAAAATATGAAAAGCTTCAAATGGTGTCAAAAATATGAGGAGAATGAAACGGTCTGATAATTAGGAGGAGCATGAAGTGGTGTAGAAAAATATGAAGACCCTGAAAAGGTGTGAAAAATATGAAGAGCTACAAAAAGTGTCAAAAATATGAGGAGCTTGAAACGGTCTGATATATAGGAGGAGCGTGAAAAAGTGTTAAAAAAAATATGAAGAGCTTCAAAAGGTGTCAAAAATATGAGGAGCATGAAACGGTCTGAAAAATAAGAGGAGCATGAAATGGTGTTGAAAAACATGAAGAGCCTGAAAAGGTGTGAAACATATGAAGAGCTTCAAAAGGTGTGAAATACATGAGGAGTATGAAACGGTCTGAAAAATAGGAGGATCATGAGCGGTATTGAAAAACATGAATAGACTGAAAAGGTGTGAAAAATATGAAGAGCTTCAAAAGGTGTCAAAAATATGAGGAGCATGAAACGGTCTGAAAAATATGACGAGCATGAAACGGTGTTTAAAAACATGAAGAGCCTGAAAAGGTGTGAAAAATATGAAGAGCTTCAAAAGAAGTGAAAAATATGAGGAGCATGAAACGGTCTGAAAAATACGAGGAGCATGAAGCGGTGTTGAAAAATATGAAGAGCCTGAAAAGGTGTGAAAAATAGGAAGAGCTTCAAAAGGCGTCAAAAATATGAGGAGCATGAAACGGTCTGAAAAATAGGAGAAGCATGAAATGGTCTGAAAAATAGGAGGAGCATGAAGCGGTTTGAAAAACATGAAGAGCCTGAAAAAGTGTGAAAAATATGAAGAGCTTCAAAAGGTGTCAAAATTATGAGGACCATGAAACGCTCTGAAAAATACGAGGAGCATGAAGCGGTGTTGAAAAACATGAAGAGCCTGAAAAGTTGTGAAAAATAGGAAGAGCTTCAAAAGGCGTCAAAAATATGAGGAGCATGAAACGGTCTGAAAAATAGGAGAAGCATGAAACGGTCTGAAAAATAGGAGGAGCATGAAGCGGTTTGAAAAACATGAAGAGCCTGAAAAAGTGTGAAAAATATGAAGAGCTTCAAAAGGTGTCAAAAATATGAGGAGAAAGAAACGGTCTGAAAATTAGGAGGAGCATGAAGCAGTGTTGAAAAACATAAAGAGCCTGAAACAGTGTGAAATATATGAAGAGCCTCAAAGGTGTCAAAAATATGAGGAGCAAGAAACGGTCTGAAAAATAGAAGGAGCTTGAAGTGGTGATGAAAAACATGAAGAGCCTGAAAAAATGTGAAATAAATGAAGAGCCTCAAAGGTGTCAAAAATATGAGGAGCAAGAAACGGTCTGAAAAATAGAAGGAGATTGAAGTGGTGTTGAAAAAATGAAGAGCCTGAAAAGGTGTGAAAAATATGAAGAGCTTCAAAAGGTGTCACAAATATGAGGAGCATGAAAGGGTCTGAAAAATAGGAGTAGCATGAAGCGGTGTTGAAAAACATGAAGAGCCTGAAAAGGTGTGAAAAATATGAAGAGCTTCAAAAGGTGTCAAAAATATGAGGAGAATGAAACGGTCTGAAAAATAGGAGGAGCATGAAGTCGTGCTGAAAAACATGAATAGCCTGAAAAGGTGTGAAAAATATGAAGAGCTTCAAAAGGCGTCAAAAATATGAGGAGCATGAAACGGTCAGAAAAATAGGAGAAGCATGAAACGGTCTGAAAAATGGGAGGAGCATGAAGCGGTTTGAAAAACATGAAGAGCCTGAAAAAGTGTGAAAAATATGAAGAGCTTCAAAAAGTGTCAAAAATATGAGGAGCATTAAACGGTCTGAAAAATAGGAGAAACATGAAGTGGTGTTGAAAAATATGAAGAGTCTGAAAAGGTGTGAAAAATATGAAGAGCTTCAAAGGTGTCAAAATTATGAGGAGCATGAATCGCTCTGAAAAAGAGGAGGAGCACCAAGCGATGTTGAAAAACATGAAGAGCGTGAAAAGGTGTGAAAAATATGAAGAGCTTCAAAAGGTGTCAAAAATATGAGGAGCATGAAAGGGTCTGAAAAATAGGAGGAGCATGAAGCGGTGTTGAAAAACATGAAGAGCCTGAAAAGGTGTGAAAAATATGAAGAGCTTCAAAAGGTGTCAAAAATATGAGGAGCATGAAACGGTCTGAAAAATGGGAGGAGCATGAAGCGGTTTGAAAAACATGAAGAGCCTAAAAAAGTGTGAAAAATATGAAGAGCTTCAAAAGGTGTCAAAAATATGAGGAGAATGAAACGGTCTGAAAATTAGGAGGAGCATAAAGCGGTGTTGAAAAACCTAAAGAGCCTGAAACAGTGTGAAATATATGAAGAGCCTCAAAGGTGTCAAAAATATGAGGAGCAAGAAACGGTCTGAAAAATTGAAGGAGCTTGAAGTGGTGTTGAAATACAAGAAGAGCCTGAAAAAGTGTGAAATATATGAAGAGCCTCAAAGGTGTCAAAAATATGAGGAGCAAGAAACGGTCTGAAAAATAGAAGGAGCTTGAAGTGGTGTTGAAAAACATGAAGAGCCTGAAAAGGTGTGACAAATATGAAGAGCTTCAAAAAGGTGTCAAATATATAGAGGGTGAAACAGTCTGAAAAATATGAGGAGCAAGAAACTGTTTTCAAAAACATGAAGAGCCTCAAAAGGTGTGAAAAATATGAAGAGCTTCAAAAAGGTGTCAAATATATAGAGGGTGAAACGGTCTGAAAAATATGAGGAACAAGAAACTGTTTTCAAAAACATGAAGAGCCTCAAAAGGTGTGAACAATGTGAACAGCTTCAAACTGTGTCAAAAATATGAGGAGCATGAAACGGTCTGAAACATAGGAGGAGCATGAAGTGTTGTTGAAAAACATGAAGAGCCTGAAAATGGTGTGAATCATATGAGGAGCATGATACGGTCTGAAAAATAGGAGGAGCATGAAGCGGTGTTGAAAAATATGAAGAGCCTGAAAACGTATGAAAAATATGAAGAGCTTCAAAAGGTGTCAAAAATATAAGGAGCATGAAACGGTCTGAAATATAGCAGGAGCATGAAAAGGTGTTAAAAAACATGAAGAGCCTGAAAAGGTGTGAAAAATATGAAGAGCTTCAAATGGTGTCAAAAATATGAGGAGAATGAAACGGTCTGATAATTAGGAGGAGCATGAAGTGGTGTTGAAAAACATGAAGAGCTTGAAAAAGGTGTGAAACATATCAGTAGAATAAAACGGTCTGAAAAATAGGAGGAGCATGAAGTGGTGTAGAAAAACATGAAGACCCTGAAAAGGTGTGAAAAATATGAAGAGCTACAAAAAGTGTCAAAAATATGAGGAGCTTGAAACGGTCTGAAATATAGGAGGAGCGTGAAAAGGTGTTAAAAAAATATGAAGAGCTTCAAAAGGTGTGAAACATATGAGGAGCATGAAACGGTCTGAAAAATAGGAGGAGCATGAAGCGTTGTTGAAAAACATGAAGAGCCTGAAATGGTGTGAAAAATATGAAGTGCTTCAAAAGGTGTCAAAAACTTGAGGAGCATGAAAAGGTCTGAAAAATAGGAGGAGCATGAAGCGGTGTTCAAAAAAATGAAGAGCCTGGAGAAGTGTGAAAAATATGAAGAGCTTCAAAAAGTGTCAAAAATATGAGGAGCATTAAACGGTCTGACAAATAGGAGAAACATGAAGTGGTGTTGAAAAATATAAAGAGCCTGAAAAGGTGTGAAAAATATGAAGAGCTTCAAAGGTGTCAAAATTATGAGGAGCATGAAACGCTCTGAAAAAGAGGAGGAGCAGCAAGCGATGTTGAAAAACATGAAGAGCGTGAAAAGGTGTGAAAAATATGAAGAGCTTCAAAAGGTGTCAAAAATATGAGGAGCATGAAAGGGTCTGAAAAATAGGAGGAGCATGAAGCGGTGTTGAAAAACATGAAGAGCCTGAAAAGGTGTGAAAAATATGAAGAGCTTCAAAAAGTGTCAAAAATATGAGGAGCATGAAACGGTCTGAAAAATAGGAGGAGCATGAAGTGGTGCTGAAAAACATGAAGAGCCTGAAAAGGTGTGAAAAATAGGAGGAGCTTCAAAAGGCGTCAAAAATATGAGGAGCATGAAACGGTCTGAAAAATAGGAGAAGCATGAAACGGTCTGAAAAATAGGAGGAGCATGAAGCGGTTTGAAAAACATGAAGAGCCTGAAAAAGTGTGAAAAATATGAAGAGCTTCAAAAGGTATCAAAAATATGAGGAGAATGAAACGGTCTGAAAATTAGGAGGAGCATGAAGCAGTGTTGAAAAACATAAAGAGCCTGAAACAGTGTGAAATATATGAAGAGCCTCAAAGGTGTCAAAAATATGAGGAGCAAGAAACGGTCTGAAAAATAGAAGGAGCTTGAAGTGGTGTTGAAAAACATGAAGAGCCTGAAAAAGTGTGAAAAATATGAAGAGCCTCAAAGGTGTCAAAAATATGAGGAGCAAGAAACGGTCTGAAAAATAGAAGGAGCCTGAAGTGGTGTTGAAAAACATGAAGAGCCTGAAAAGGTGTGAAAAATATGAAGAGCTTCAAAAAGGTGTCAAATATATAGAGGGTGAAACAGTCTGAAAAATATGAGGAGCAAGAAACTGTTTTCAAAAACATGAAGAGCCTCAAAAGGTGTGAAAAATATGAAGAGCTTCAAAAAGGTGTCAAATATATAGAGGGTGAAACGGTCTGAAAAATATGAGGAACAAGAAACTGTTTTCAAAAACATGAAGAGCCTCAAAAGGTGTGAACAATGTGAAGAGCTTCAAACTGTGTCAAAAATATGAGGAGCATGAAACGGTCTGAAACATAGGAGGAGCATGAAGTGTTGTTGAAAAACATGAAGAGCCTGAAAAAGGTGTGAAACATATGAGGAGCATGATACGGTCTGAAAAATAGGAGGAGCATGAAGCGGTGTTGAAAAATATGAAGAGCCTGAAAACGTATGAAAAATATGAAGAGCTTCAAAAGGTGTCAAAAATATAAGGAGCATGAAACGGTCTGAAATATAGCAGGAGCATGAAAAGGTGTTAAAAAACATGAAGAGCCTGAAAAGGTGTGAAAAATATGAAGAGCTTCAAATGGTGTCAAAAATATGAGGAGAATGAAACGGTCTGATAATTAGGAGGAGCATGAAGTGGTGTTGAAAAACATGAAGAGCTTGAAAAAGGTGTGAAACATATCAGTAGAATAAAACGGTCTGAAAAATAGGAGGAGCATGAAGTGGTGTAGAAAAACATGAAGACCCTGAAAAGGTGTGAAAAATATGAAGAGCTACAAAAAGTGTCAAAAATATGAGGAGCTTGAAACGGTCTGAAATATAGGAGGAGCGTGAAAAGGTGTTAAAAAAATATGAAGAGCTTCAAAAGGTGTGAAACATATGAGGAGCATGAAACGGTCTGAAAAATAGGAGGAGCATGAAGCGTTGTTGAAAAACATGAAGAGCCTGAAAAGGTGTGAAAAATATGAAGTGCTTCAAAAGGTGTCAAAAACTTGAGGAGCATGAAAAGGTCTGAAAAATAGGAGGAGCATGAAGCGGTGTTCAAAAAAATGAAGAGCCTGGAGAAGTGTGAAAAATATGAAGAGCTTCAAAAAGTGTCAAAAATATGAGGAGCATTAAACGGTCTGAAAAATAGGAGAAACATGAAGTGGTGTTGAAAAATATGAAGAGCCTGAAAAGGTGTGAAAAATATGAAGAGCTTCAAAGGTGTCAAAATTATGAGGAGCATGAAACGCTCTGAAAAAGAGGAGGAGCAGCAAGCGATGTTGAAAAACATGAAGAGCGTGAAAAGGTGTGAAAAATATGAAGAGCTTCAAAAGGTGTCAAAAATATGAGGAGCATGAAAGGGTCTGAAAAATAGGAGGAGCATGAAGCGGTGTTGAAAAACATGAAGAGCCTGAAAAGGTGTGAAAAATATGAAGAGCTTCAAAAAGTGTCAAAAATATGAGGAGCATGAAACGGTCTGAAAAATAGGAGGAGCATGAAGTGGTGCTGAAAAACATGAAGAGCCTGAAAAGGTGTGAAAAATAGGAGGAGCTTCAAAAGGCGTCAAAAATATGAGGAGCATGAAACGGTCTGAAAAATAGGAGAAGCATGAAACGGTCTGAAAAATAGGAGGAGCATGAAGCGGTTTGAAAAACATGAAGAGCCTGAAAAAGTGTGAAAAATATGAAGAGCTTCAAAAGGTATCAAAAATATGAGGAGAATGAAACGGTCTGAAAATTAGGAGGAGCATGAATCAGTGTTGAAAAACATAAAGAGCCTGAAACAGTGTGAAATATATGAAGAGCCTCAAAGGTGTCAAAAATATGAGGAGCAAGAAACGGTCTGAAAAATAGAAGGAGCTTGAAGTGGTGTTGAAAAACATGAAGAGCCTGAAAAAGTGTGAAAAATATGAAGAGCCTCAAAGGTGTCAAAAATATGAGGAGCAAGAAACGGTCTGAAAAATAGAAGGAGCCTGAAGTGGTGTTGAAAAACATGAAGAGCCTGAAAAGGTGTGAAAAATATGAAGAGCTTCAAAGGTGTCAAAATTATGAGGAGCATGAAACGCTCTGAAAAAGAGGAGGAGCAGCAAGCGATGTTGAAAAACATGAAGAACGTGAAAAGGTGTGAAAAATATGAAGAGCTTCAAAAAGGTGTCAAATATATAGAGGGTGAAACGGTCTGAAAAATATGAGGAGCAAGAAACTGTTTTCAAAAACATGAAGAGCCTCAAAAGGTGTGAACAATGTGAAGAGCTTCAAACTGTGTCAAAAATATGAGGAGCAGGAAACGGTCTGAAACATAGGAGGAGCATGAAGTGTTGTTGAAAAAATGAAGAGCCTGAAAAGGTGTGAAAAATACGAAGAGCTTCAAAAAGGTGTCAAATATATAGAGGGTGAAACGGTCTGAAAAATATGAGGAGCAAGAAACTGTTTTCAAAAACATGAAGAGCCTCAAAAGGTGTGAACAATGTGAAGAGCTTCAAACTGTGTCAAAAATATGAGGAGCATGAAACGGTCTGAAACATAGGAGGAGCATGAAGTGATGTTGAAAAACATGAAGAGCCTGAAAAAGGTGTAAAACATATGAGGAGCATGATACGGTCTGAAAAATAGGAGGAGCATGAAGCGGTGTTGAAAAATATGAAGAGCCTGAAAACGTATGAAAAATATGAAGAGCTTCAAAAGGTGTCAAAAATATAAGGAGCATGAAACGGTCTGAAATATAGCAGGAGCATGAAAAGGTGTTAAGAAACATGAAGAGCTTGAAAAGGTGTGAAAAATATGAAAAGATTCAAATGGTGTCAAAAATATGAGGAGATGAAACGGTCTGAAAATTAGGAGGAGCATGAAGCGGTGTTGAAAACATGAAGAGCCTGAAAATGTGTGAAATATATGAAGAGCCTCAAAGGTGTCAAATTATGAGGAGCAAGAAACGGTCTGAAAAATAGGAGGAGCTTGAAGCGGTGTTGAAAAACATGAAGAGCCTGAAAAGGTGTGAAAAATGTGAAGAGCTTCAAACTTTGTCAAAAATATGAGCAGCATGAAATGGTCTGAAACATAGGATTAGCATGAAGTATTGTTGATAAACATGAAGAGCCTGAAAAATGTGTGAAACATATGAGGAGCATGATACGATCTGAAAAATAGGAGGAGCATGAAGCGGGGTTGAAAAATATGAAGAGCCTGAAAAGGTGTGAAAAATATGAAAAGCTTCAAAAGGTGTCAAAAATATAAGGAGCATGAAACGGTCTGAAATATAGGAGGAGCATGAAAAGGTGTTAAAAAACATGAAGAGCCTGAAAAGGTGTGAAAAATATGAAAAGCTTCAAATGGTGTCAAAAGTATGAGGAGAATGAAACGGTCTGAAAATTAGGAGGAGCATGAAGCGGTGTTGAAAAACATGAAGAGCCTGAAAATGTGTGAAATATATGAAGAGCCTCAAACGTGTCAAAAATATGAGGAGCAAGAATCGGTCTGAAAAATAGGAGGAGCTTGAAGCGGTGTTGAAAAATATGAAGAGCCTGAAAAGATGTGAAATATATGAAGAGCTTCAAAAGGTGTCAAATATATAAGGAGCTTGAAATGGTATGAAATATAGGAGGAGCATGAAAAGGTGTTAAAAAACTTGAAGAGCTTCAAAAGGTGTGAAACATATGAGGAGCATGAAACGGTCTGAAAAATAGGAAGAGCATGTAGTGGTGTTGAAAACCATGAAGAGCCTGAAAGGTGTGAAAAATATGAAGAACTTCAAAAGGTGTCAAAAATATAAGGAGCATGAAACGGTCAGAAAAATAGGAGGAGCATGAACTGGTGTTGAAAAACATGAAGAGCCTGAAAAGGTGTGAAAAATATGAAGAACTTCAAAAGGTGTCAAATATATGAGGAGCATGAAACGGTCTGAAAAATAGGAGGATCATGAAACGGTGTTCATACACTTGAAGAGCCCGGAAAGGTGTGAAAAAAATGAAGAGCTTCATAAAGGTGTCAAAAATATGAGGAGGGTGAAAGGGTCTGAAAAACATGAGGAGCAAGAAACTGTTTTCAAAAACATGAAGAGCCTCAACAGTTGTGAAAAATATGAAGAGCTTCAAACTGTGTCAAATATATGAGAAACATGAAACGGTCTGAAAAATAGAAGGAGCTTGAAGTGGTGTTGAAAAACATGAAGAGCCTGAAAAGGTGTGAAAAATATGAAGAGCTTCAAAAAGGTGTCAAATATATAGAGGGTGAAACGGTCTGAAAAATATGAGGAGCAAGAAACTGTTTTCAAAAACATGAAGAGCCTCAAAAGGTGTGAAAATATGAAGAGCTTCAAAAAGGTGTCAAATATATAGAGGGTGAAACGGTCTGAAAAATATGAGGAGCAAGAAACTGTTTGCAAAAACATGAAGAGCCTCAAAAGGTGTGAACAATGTGAAGAGCTTCAAACTGTGTCAAAAATATGAGGAGCATGAAACGGTCTGAAACATAGGAGGAGCATGAAGTGATGTTGAAAAACATGAAGAGCCTGAAAAAGTGTGAAACATATGAGGAGCATGATACGGTCTGAAAAATAGGAGGAGCATGAAGCGGTGTTGAAAAATATGTAGAGCCTGAAAACGTATGAAAAATAGGAAGAGCTTCAAAAGGTGTCAAAAATATAAGGAGCATGAAACGGTCTGAAATATAGCAGGAGCATGAAAAGGTGTTAAAAAACATGAAGAGCCTGAAAAGGTGTGAAAAATATGAAGAGCTTCAAATGGTGTCAAAAATATGAGGAGAATGAAACGGTCTGAAAATTAGGAGGAGCATGAAGCGGTGTTGAAAACATGAAGAGCCTGAAAATGTGTGAAATATATGAAGAGCCTCAAAGGTGTCAAAAATATGAGGAGCAATAATCGGTCTGAAAAATAGGAGGAGCTTGAAGCGGTGTTGAAAAATATGAAGAGCCTGAAAAGGTGTGAAATATATGAAGAGCTTCAAAAGGTGTCAAAAATATAAGGAGCATGAAATGATAGGAAATATAGGAGCAGCATGAAAAGGTGTTAAAAAACTTGAAGAGCTTCAAAAGGTGTGAAACATATGAGGAAGAGCATGTAGTGGTGTTGAAAAACATGAAGAGCCTGAAAGTTGTGAAAAATATGAAGAGCTTTAAAAGGTGTCAAAAATATGAGGAGCATGAAACGGTCTGAAAAATAGGAGGAGCATGAAGCTATGTAGAAAAACATGAAGAACCTGAAAAGGTGTGAAATATATGAAGAGCTTCAAAATGTGTAAAATATGAGGAGTATGAAACGGTCTGAAAAATAGGAGTAACATGAAACACTGTTCAAAATCATGAAGAGCCTGAAAAGGTGTGAAAAACATGAAGAGCCTGAAAAGGTGTGAAAAATATGAAGAGCTTCAAAAGGTGTCAAAAATGAGATGAGCATGAAACGGTCTGAAAAATCGGAGGAGCATGAAGTGGGGTTGAAAATCATGAAGAGCCTGAAAAGGTGTGAAAAATATGAGGAGCTTCAAAAGGTGTGAAATTCATGAGGAGCATGAAATGGTCTGAAAAATAGGAGAAGAATGAAGTGGTGGGGAAAAATATGAAGAGCCTGAAAAGGTGTGAAGAATATGAAGAGCTTCAAAAGGTGTCAAAAATTAGATGAGTATGAAACGGTCTGAAAATTTGGAGGAGCAAGAAGTAGTGTTGAACAAAATGAAGAGCCTAAAAATGTGTGAAAAATATAAAGAGCTTCAAAATGTGTGAAATTCATGAGGATCATGAAACGGTCTGAAAAATAGGAGAAGCATGAAGTGGTGTGAAAAAACATGAAGTGCCTGAAAAGGTGTGAAATATATGAAGAGCTTCAAAAGGTGTCAAAAATATGAGGAGCATGAAACGGTGTGAAAATAGGAGGAGGATGAAACGGTCTGAAAAATAATAGGAGCATGAATCGATGTTGAAAACATGAAGAGCATGAAGAGGTGTGAAAAATATGAAGAGCTTCAAAAGGTGTCAAAAATATTAGGAGCAAGAAACGGTCTGAAAAATAGGAGGAGCATGAAGCGGTGTTGAAAAACATGAAGAGCCTGAAAATGTGTGAAAAATATGAAGAGCTCCAAAAGCTGTCAAAAATATGAGGCGCCTGTAACGGTCTGAAAAATAGGAGGAGCATGAAGCAGTGTTGAAAAACATGAAGAGCTTGAAATGGGGTGAAATATATTAAGAGCTTCAAAAGGTGTCAAAAATAGGAGGAGTATGAAACGGTCTGAAATCTCGGAGGAGCATGAAGTGTTATTGAAAAACATGAAGATCATGAAAAGGTGTGAAATATGAAGAGCTTCAAAACGTGTCAAAAATGTGAGGAGCATGAAACGGTCTGAAAAATAGGAGGAGCATGAAGCCATGTTCAAAAACATGAAGAGCCTGAAAAGGTGTGAAAAATATGAAGAGCTTCAAAAGGTGTCAAATTATGAGGATAATGAAACGGTGTGAAAAACAGGAGGAGCATGAAACGGACTGAAAAATAGGAGGGGCATGAATCGGTGTTGAAAACATGAAGAGCATGAAAAGGTGTGAAAAATATGAGGAGCTTCAAAAGTGTAAAAAATATGAGGAGCATGATACGGTTTGAAAAATAGGAGGAGCATGAAGCGGTGTTGAAAACATGAAGTGCCTGAAAAGGTGTGAAATATATGAAGAGCTTCAAAAGGTGTCAAAAATATGAGGAGCATGAAACGGTCTGAAAAATAGGAGGAGCATGAAGCCGTGTTCAAAAACATGAAGAGCCTGAAAAGGTGTGAAAAATATGAAGAGCTTCAAAAGGTGTCAAAAATATGAGGAGCATGAAACGGTGTGAAAATAGGACGAGGATGAAACGGTCTGAAAATAATAGGAGCATGAATCGATGTTGAAAACATGAAGAGCATGAAAAGGTGTGAAAAATATGAAGAGCTTCAAAAAGTGTCAAAAATATTAGGAGCAAGAAACGGTCTGAAAAATAGGAGGAGCATGAAGCGGTGTTGATAAACATGAAGAGCCTGAAAATGTGTGAAAAATATGAAGAGCTTCAAAAGGTGTCAAAAATATGAGGAGCATGAAACGTTCTGAAAATTAGGAGAAGCATGAAACGGTGTTGAAAAACATGAAGATCATGAAAAGGTGTGAAAAATATGAAGAGCTTCAAAAGGTGTCAAAAATATGAGAAGCATGAATCGGTCTGAAAATTGGAGGAGCATGAAGAGGTTTTGAAAAACATGAAGAGCCTGAAAGGTGTGAAATATATGAACAGCTTCAAAAGGTGTCAAAAATAGGAGGAGTATGAAACGGTATGAAAACTAGGAGGAGCATGAAGCGGTGTTGAAACACATGAAGAGCATGAAAAGGTGTGAAAAAATATGAAGAGCTTCAAAAGGTGTCAAAATATGAGGAGCATGAAACGGTCTGAAAAATACGAGGAGCATGAAACGGTCTGAAAAATAGTAGGAGCATGAAGCAGTGTAGAAACACATGAGGAGCCTGAAAAGGTGTGAAATATATGAAGAGCTTTAAAAGGTGTCAAAAATATGAGGAGCATGAAACGGTCTGAAAAATAGGAGGGGCATGAAGCAGTGTAGAAAAACATGAAGAGCCTGAAAAGGTGTGAAATATATGAAGAGCTTCAAAATGTGTCAAAATAAGAGGAGTATGAAAAGGTCTGAAAAATACGAGCAGCATGAAACGCTGTTCAAAATCATGAAGAGCCTGAAAAGGTGTGAAAAACATGAAGAGCCTGAAAAGGTGTGAAAAATATGAAGAGCTTCAAAAGGTGTCAAAAATGAGATGAGCATGAAACGGTCTGAAAAATCGGAGGAGCATGAGTTGGGTTGAAAATCATGAAGAGCCTGAAAAGGTGTGTAAAATATGAAGAGCTTCAAAAGGAGTGAAATACATGAGGAGCATGAAACCGTCTGAATTATAGGAGGCGCATGAAACGGTGTTCAAAAACATGAATAGCCTGAAAAGGTGGGAAAAATATGAAGTGCTTCAAAAGGTGTGAAAAATATGAAGAGCTTCAAAAGGTGTGAAAAATATGAAGAGCTTCAAAATGTGTGAAATACATGAGGAGCATGAAACGGTCAGAAAAATAGGAGGAGCATGAAGCGGTGTTGAAAACCATGAAGAACCTGAAAAGTAGTGAAAAATATGAAGAGCTTCAAAGGGTATGAAATACATGAGGAACATGAAACGGTGTGAAAAATAGGAGGAGCATGAAGCGGTGTTGAAAAACATGAAGAGACTTAAAACGTGTGAAATATATGAAGAGGCTGAAAAGGTGTGAAAAATATGAAGAGATTCAAAGGTGTCAAAAATATGAGGAGCAAGAAACGGTCTGAAAATAGGAGGAGCATGAAACGGTGTTCAAAAACATGAAGAGCCTGAAAAGGTGTGAAAAATATGAAGAGCTTCAAAAATGTGAAAAATATGAAGAGCTTCAAATGCTGTCAAAAATGAGATGAGCATGAAACGGTCTGAGAAATAGGAGAAGCATGAAGTGGTGTTGAAAAACATGAAGAGCCTGAAAAAGTGTGAAATATATGAAGAGCTTCAAAAGGCGTGAAAAATATGAAGAGCTTCAAAAGAGATCAAAAATATGAGGAGCATGAAACGGTCTGAAAAATAGGAGGAGAATTGTAGCATTGTTCAAAAACTTGAAGAGCCTGAAAAGGTGTGAAAAATATGAAGAGCTTCAAAAGGTGTCAAAAATATAAGGAGCATGAAACGGTCTGAAAAATAGGAGGAGCATTAAGCCGTGTTCAAAAACATGAAGAGCATGAAAAGGTGTGAAAAATATGAAGAGCTTCAAAAGGTGTCAAAAATATGAGGAGCATGAAACGGTGTGAAAATAGGACGAGGATGAAACGGTCTGAAAAATAATAGGAGCATGAATCGATGTTGAAAACATGAAGAGCATGAAAAGGTGTGAAAAATATGAAGAGCCTCAAAAAGTGTCAAAAATATTAGGAGCAAGAAACGGTCTGAAAAATAGGAGGAGCATGAAGCGGTGTTGATAAACATGAAGAGCCTGAAAATGTGTGAAAAATATGAAGAGCTTCAAAAGGTGTCAAAAATATGAGGCGCATGTAACGGTCTGAAAAATAGGAGGAGCATGAAGCGGTGTTGATAAACATGAAGAGCTTCAAAAGGTGTGAAAAATACGAAGAGCTTCAAAAGGTGTGAAATACATGAGGAGCATGAAACTGTCTGAAAAATAGGAGGAACATGAAGCGCTGTTCAAAAACATGAAGAGTTTGAAAAGGTGTAAAAAATATGAAGAGCTACAAAAGGTGTGAAATACATGAGGAGCATGAAACGGTGTATAAAATAGGAGGAGCATGAAGCGGTGTTCAGAAACATGAAGAGCCTGAAAAGGTGTGAAAAATATGAAGAGCTACAAACGGTGTTAAAAATATGAGGAGAATGAAACGGTCTGAAAAATGGAAGGAGCATGAAGCGGTGTTCAAAAATATGAAGAGCTTGAAAAGGTGTGAAAAATATGAAGAGCTTCAAAAGATGTGAAATACATGAGGAGCATGAAACTGTCTGAAAAATAGGAGGAGCATGAGACGGTGTTGAAAAACGTGAAGAGCCTGAAAAGGTGTGAAAAATATGAAGAGCTTCAAAAAGTGTGAAAAATATGAGGAGCATGAAACGGTCTGAAAAAGAGAAGGAGCATGAAGCATTGATGAAAAACATGAAGAGCCTGAAAACGTGTGAAAAATATGAACAGCTTCAAAAGGTGTGAAATACATGAGGAGCATGAAACGGTCTGAAAAATAGGAGGATCATGAAGCGGTGTTGATAAACATGAAGAGCCTGAAAAGGTGTGAAAAATTTGAAGAGCTTCAAAACCTTTCAAAAATATGAGGAGCATGAAACGGTCTGAAAAATAGGAGCAGCATGAAGCGGTGTTCAAAAATATGAAGAGCCTGAAAAGGTGTGAAAAATATGACGAGCTTCAACATTTGTGAAAAATAGGAGGAGCATGAAGCGGTGTTGAAAAACATGAAGAGCCTGAAAACGTGTGAAAAATATGATGAGTTTCAAAAGATGTGAAAAATAAGAAGAGCTTCCAAAGGTGTCAAAAATGAGATGAGCATGAAACGGTCTGAAAAATAGGAGGAGCATGAAACGGTTTTGAAAATCACGAAGAGCCTGAAAAGGTGTGAATAATATGAAGAGCTACAAAAGGTGTCAAAAATATGAGGAGCATGAAACGATCTGATAATTAGGAGGAGCATGAAGTGGTGTTTAAAAACATGAAGAGCCTGAAAAGGTGTGAAAAATATGAAGAGCTTCAAAAAGTGTGAAAAATATGAGGAGCATTATACGGTCTGAAAAGTAGGAGGAGCATGAAACAGTGTTCAAAAACATGAAGAGACTGAAAAGGTGTGAAAAATATGAAGCGCTTCAAAATCTGTCAAAAATGAGATGAGCATGAAACGGTCTGAAAAATAGGAGGAACATGAAGTGGTGTTGAAAAACATGAAGAGCCTGAAAAAGTGTGAAATATATGAAGAGCTTCAAAAGATGTGAAAAATATTAGGAGCTTCAAAAGAGGTCAAAAATATGAGGAGCATGAAACGGTCTGAAAAAGAAGAGGAGCATGAAGCGGTGCTCAAAAACATGAAGAGCCTGAAAAGGTGTGAAAAATACGAAGAGCTTCAAAAGGTGTGAAATACATGAGGATCATGAAACTGTCTGAAAAATAGGAGGAGCATGAAGCGCTGTTCAAAAACATGAAGAGCTTGAAAAGGTGTAAAAAATATGAAGAGCTACAAAAGGTGTGAAGTACAGGAGGAGCATTAAACGGTCTGAAAATAGGAGGAGAATGAAGCGGTGTTGAAAAACATGAAGAGCCTGAAAAGGTGTGAAAAATATGAAGAGCTTCAAAAGGTGTGAAGTACAGGAGGAGCATTAAACTGTCTGAAAAATAGGAGGAGCAGGAAGCGCTGTTGAAAAACATGAAGAGCCTGAAATGGTGTGAAAAATGTGAAGAGCTTCAAAAGGTGTGAAAAATAGGAGGAGCATGAAGAGGTGTTCCAAAACATGAAATGCCTGAAAAGTTGTAAAAAATATGAAGAGCTTCAAAAGGTGTCAAAAATATGAGGAGCGTGAAACGGTCTGAAAAACAGGAGGAGCATGAATCGGTCTTCAAAATCATGAAGAGCCTGAAAAGGTGTGAAAAATATGAAGAGCTTCAAAAGTTGTGAAATACTTGAGGAGCATGAAACGGTCTGAAAAATAGGAGGATCATGAAGCATTGTTGAAAAACATGAACAGCTTGAAAAGGTGTGAAAAATATGAAGACTTTCAAAAGGTTTAAAATATATGAGGAGCATGAAACGGTCTGAAAAATAGAAGCAGCAAAAAACGGTGTTCAAAAACATGAAGAGCCTGAAAAGGTGTGAAAAATACGAAGAGCTTCAAAAGGTGTGAAAAATATGAAGAGCTTCAAAAGGTGTCAAAAATATGAGGAGCATGAAAAGGTCTGAAAAATACGAGGAGCATGAAGTGGTGTTGAAAATCATGAAGAGCCTGAAAAGATGTGAAAAATATGAAGAGTTTCAAAAGGTGTCAAAAATATGAGGAGCATGAAACGGTCTGAAAAGCTGGAGATGAATGAAGCGGTGTTGAAATACATGAAGAGCCTGAAAAGTTATAAAAATATGAAGAGCTTCAAAAGGTGTAAAAAATACGAAGAGCTTCAAAAGGTGTCAAAAATGAGATGAGCATGAAACGGTCTCAAAAATAGGAGGAGCATGAAGCGGTGGTGAGTAAAATAAAGGGCCTGAAAATGTATGAAAAATATGAAGAGCTTCAAAAGGTGTGAAAAGTATGAGGAGCATGAAGCGGTGTTCAAAAACATGAAGAGCCTGAAAAGGTGTGAAAAATATGAGTAGCCTCAAAATGTGTCAAAAACATGAGGAGTGTGAAACGTTGTGAAAAATAGCAGGAACATGAAGCGGTGTTCAAAAACATGAAGAGCCTGAAAACGTGTGAAAAATTTGAATAGCTTCATAAATGTGAAAAATATGAAGAGCTTCAAAAGGTGTGAAATATATGAAGAGCTTCAAAAAGTGTCAAAAATTAGATGAGCATGAAACGGTCTGAAAAATAGGAGGAGCATGAAGTGGTGTTTTGAAAAACATGAACAGCCTGAAAAGGTGTGAAATATATGAAGAGCTTCAAAAGGTGTGAAAAACATGAAGAGCTTCAAAAGGTGTCAAAACAATGAAGAGCATGAAATGGCCTGAAAAATAGGAGGAGCATGAAGCGGTGTTCAAAAACATGAAGAGCCTGAAAAGGTGTGAAATATATGAAGAGCTTCAAAAGGTGTCAAAAATTAGATGAGCATGAAACGGTCTGAAAAATAGGAGGAGCATGAAGTCATGTTGAAAAACATGAAGAGCCTGAAAATGTGTGAAAAATACGAAGAGCTTCAAAAGGTGTCACAAATAAGAGGAGCATGAAACGGTCTGAAATATATGAGGAGCATGAAGCGGTGTTCAAAAACATGAAGAGCCTGAAAAGGTGTGAAAAATTTGAAGAGCTTCAACAGATGTGAAAAATAGGAGGAGCATGAAGCGGTGTTAAAAAACATGAAGAGCCTGAAAAAGTGTCAAAAATATGAAGAGCTTCAAAAGGTGTGAAAAATATGAAGAGCTTCAAAAATTGTCAAAAATGAGATGAGCATGAAGCGGTCTGAAAAATGGTGGAGCATGAAGTGTTGTTGAAAAACATGAAGAGCCTGAAAAGATGTGAAAAATATGAAGAGCTTCAAAAGTTGTGAAGTACAGGAGGAGCATTAAAAGTTCTGAAAATAGGAGGTGCATGAAGCGGTATTGAAAAACATGAAGAGCCTGAAAAGGTGTGAAAAATATGAAGAGCTTCAAAAGGTGTGAAGTACAGGAGGAGCATTAAACGGTCTGAAAAATAGGAGGAGCATGAAGCGGTGTTGAAAAACATGAAGAGCCTGAAATGGTGTGAAAAATGTGAAGAGCTTCAAAAGGTGTGAAAAATAGGAGGAGCATGAAGAGGTGTTCAAAAACATGAAATGCCTGAAAAGTTGTAAAAAATATGAAGAGCTTCAAAAGGTGTCAAAAATATGAGGAGCCTGAAACGGTCTGAAAAACAGGAGGAGCATGAATCGGTCTTCAAAAACATGAAGAGCCTGAAAAGGTGTGAAAAATATGAAGAGCTTCAAAAGTTTTAAAATATTTGAGGAGCCTGAAACGGTCTGAAAAACAGGAGGAGCATGAATCGGTCTTCAAAAACATGAAGAGCCTGAAAAGATGTGGAAAATATGAAGAGCTTCAAAAGGTGTTAAAATTAAGAGGAGCATGAAATGGTCTGAAAAACAGGAGAAGTATGAGCGGTGTTGAAAAAAATGAAGAGCCTGAAAAGGTGTGAAAAATATGAAGAGCTTTAAAAGGTGTGAAATACTTGAGGAGCATGAAACGGTCTGAAAAATAGGAGGATCAGGAAGCATTGTTGAAAAACATGAACAGCATGAAAAGGTGTGAAAAATATGAAAAGATTCAAAAGGTTTAAAATATATGAGGAGCATGAAAAGGTCTGAAAAATAGAAGCAGCATAAAACGGTGTTCAAAAATATGAAGAGCCTGAAAAGGTGTGAAAAATACGAAGAGCTTCAAAAGTTGTGAAAAATATGAAGAGCTTCAAAAGGTGTCAAAAATACGAGGAGCATGAAAAGGTCTGAAAAATACTAGGAGCATGAAGTGGTGTTGAAAATCATGAAGAGCCTGAAAAGATGTGAAAAGTATGAAGAGCTTCAAAAGGTGAGAAAAATATGAGAAGCATGAAACGGTCTGATAAACAGGAGAAGCATGAAGCGGTGTTGAAAAACATGAAGAGCCTGAAAAGGTATAAAAATATGAAGAGCTTCAAAAGGTGTAAAAAATACGAAGAGCTTCACAAGGTGTCAAAAATGAGATGAGCATGAAAAGTTCTGAAAAATAGGAGGAGCATGAAGCGGTGGTGAAAAACATAAAGAGCCTGAAAATGTGTGAAAAATATGAAGAGCTTCAAAATGTGTGAAAAATATGAGGAGCATGAAGCGGTGTTCAAAAACATGAAGAGCCTGAAAATGTGTGAAAAATATGAAGAGACTGAAAACGTGTCAAAAATATGAGGAGCATGAAACGGTCTGAAAAATAGAAGCAGAATTAAACGGTGTTGAAAAACATGAAGAGCCTGAAAACGTGTGAAAAATATGAAGAGCTTCAAAAGGTGTGAAAAATATGAGGAGCATGAAACGGTCTGAAAAATAGAAGCAGCATGAAACGGTGTTGAAAAACATGAAGAACCTGAAAACGTGTGAAATATATGAAGAGCTTCAAAAGGTGGGAAAAATATGAAGAACTTCAAAAGGTGTCAAAAATGAGATGAGCATGAAACGGTCTGAAAAATAGGAGGAGCATGAAGTGGTCTTGAAAAACATGAAGAGCCTGAAAAGGTGTGAAAAATATGAAGAGCTTCAAAAGTTATCAAAAATATGAAGAGTATGAAACCGTCTGAAAAATAGGAGGAGCATGAAGCGGTGTGGAAAACCATGAAGTGATTGAAAAGGTGTGAAAAATATGAAGAGTTTCTAAAGGTGTCAAAAATATGAGGAGCATTAAACGGTCAGAAAAATAGGAGGATCATGAAATGGTGTTCAAAAACATGAAGAGCCTGAAAAGGTGTGAAAAACATGAAGAGCCTGAAAACGTGTGAAAAATATGAAGAGCTTCAAAACGTGTCAAAAATATGAGGAGCATGAAACGGTCTGAAAAATAGGAGGAGCATGAAGCAGTGTTGAAAAACATGAAGAGCCTGAAAAGGTGTGGAAAATATGAAGCGCTTCAAAAGGTGAGAAAAATATGAGGTGCAAGAAACGGTCTGAAAAATAGGAGGAGCATGAAGCGGTGTTGAAAATCAAGAAGAGCCTGAAAACGTGTGAAAAATATGAAGAGCATCAAAAGGTGTGAAAAATATGAGGAGCAGGAAACGGTCTAAAAAATAGAAGCGGCATGAAATGGTGTTCAAAAACATGAAGAGACTGAAAAGATGTGAAAATTATGAAGAGCTTCAAAAGGTGTGAAATACATGAGGCGCATGAAACGGTCTGAAAAATAGGAGAAGCATGAAGCAGTGTTCAAAAACATGAAGAGCCTGAAAATGTGTGAAAAATATAAAGAGCTTCAAAATGTGTCAAATATATGAGGAGCATGAAACGGTCTGAAAAATAGGAGGAGCATGAAACGGTGATTAAAAACATGAAGAGCCTGAAAAGGTGTGAAAAATATGAAGAGCTTCAAAAGGTGTGAAATACATGAGGAGCATGAAACAGGCCGAAAAATACGAGAAGCATGAAGTGATGTGGAAAAACATGAAGAGCCTAAAAAGTTGTGAGAAATATGAAGAGCTTCAAAAGATGTGAAATACATGAGGAGCATGAAACTCTCTGAAAAATAGGAGGAGCATGAAGCGGTGTTCAAAAATATGAAAAGCCTAAAAAGTTGTGAGAAATATGAAGAGCTTCAAAAGGTGTCAAAAATGAGATGAGCATGAACCGGTCTGAAAAATATGTGGAGCATGAAGCCGTGTTGAGAAACATGAAGAGCCTAAAAAGTTGTGAAAAATCTGAAAAGCTTCAAAAGGGGTCAAAAATGAGATGAGCATGAAACAGTCTGAAAAATAGGAGGATCATGTAACGGTGTTGAAAAACATGAAGAGCCTGAAAAGGTGTGAAAAATATGAGGAGCTTCAAAAGGTGTGAAAAATATGAGGAGCATGAAACAGTCTGAAAAATAGGAGTAGCATGAAGCTGTGTTCAAAAACATGAAGAGCCTGAAAAGGTGTGAAAAATATGAGGAGCTTCAAAAGGTGTGAAAAATATGAGGAGCATGAAACGGTCTGAAAAAGAGAAGCAGCATGAAACGGTGTTGAAAAACATGAAGAGCCTGAAAAGGTGTGAAAAATATGAAGAGCATGAAACGGTCTTAAAAATAGGAGGATCTTGAAGCGGTGTTCAAAATCATGAAGAGACTGAAACTTGTGAAAAATATGAAGAGCTGCAAAAGGTGTCAAAAATATGAGGAGCATGAAACAGTCTGAAAAATAGGAGCATGAAACGGTGATAAAAAACATGAAGAGCCTGAAGAGGTGTGAAAAATATGAAGAGCTTCAAAAGGTGTGAAATTCATGAGGAGCATGAAATGGTCTGAAAAATAGGAGAAGAATGAAGTGGTGGGGAATAACATGAAGAGCCTGAAAAGGTGTGAAAAATATGAAGAGCTTCAAGAGGTGTCAAATATTTGAAGAGCATGAAACGGTCTGAAAAATAGCAGGAGCATGAAGCGGTGTTGAAAAACATGAAGAGTCTGAAAACGTGTGAAAATATGAAGAACTTCAAAAATATGAAAGATATGAAGAGCTTCAAAAGGTGTCAAAAATGAGATGTGCTTGAAACGGTCTGAAAAATAGGAGGAGCATGAAGTGGTGTTGAAAAACATGAAGAACCTGAAAAGGTGTGAGAAATATGAAGAGCTTCAATAGATGTCAAAAATATGAGGAGCATGAAACGGTCTGAAAAAGAGGAGGAGCACGAAGCGGTGTTGAAAAACATGAAGAGCCTGAAAAGGTGTGAAAAATATGAAGAGCTTCAAAATGTGTCAAAATTATGAGGAGCATGAAACGGTCAGAAAAATAGAAGGAGCATGAAGCGGTGTTGAAAAACATGAAGAGCCTGAAAAGGTGTGAAAAACATGAAGAGCTTCAAAAGGTGTGAAAAATATGAGGAGCTTCAAAAGGTGTCAAAAATGAGAAGAGCATAAAAGGGTCTGAAAAATAGGAGGAGCATGACGTTGTGTTGAAAAAAATGAAGAGCCTGAAAAGGTGTGAAATATATGAGAGCTTCAAAAGGTGTCAAAAATATGAGGAGAATGAAACGGTATGAAAAATAGGAGGAGCATGAAGCGGTGTGGAAAACCATGAAGTGCTTGAAAAGGTGTGAAAAATATGAAGAGTTTCTAAAGGTGTCAAAAATATGAGGAGCATTAAACAGTCTGAAAAATAGGAGAAGCATGAATTGGTGTTGAAAAACATGAAGAGCCTGAAAAGGTGTGAAAAATATGAAGAGCTTCAAAAGGTGTCAAAAATATGAGGAGCATGAAACGGTCTGAAAAATAGGAAGAGCATGAAGCAGTGTGCAAAAACATGAAGAGCTTGAAAAGGTGTGAAAAATATGAAGAGCTTCAAAAGGTGTCAAAAATATGAGGAGCATGAAACGGTCTGAAAAATAGGAGGAGGATGAAACGGTGTTCAAAAACATGAAGAGCCTGTAAAGGTGTGAAAAATATGAAGAGCTTTAAAAGGTGTGAAATACATGAGGAGCATGAAACTCTCTGAAAAATAAAAGGAGCAAGAAGGGGTGTTCAAAAACATGAAGAGGCTGAAAATGTGTGAAAAACATGAAGAGGCTGAAAAGGTGTGAAAAATATGAAGAGTCTAAAGGTGTCAAAAATATGAGGAGCATGAAACGGTCTGAAAAATAGAAGCAGAATTAAACGGTGTTGAAAAACATGAAGAGCCTGAAAACGTGTGAAAAATATGAAGAGCTTCAAAAGGTGTGAAAAATATGAGGAGCATGAAACGGTCTGAAAAATAGAAGCAGGATGAAACGGTGTTGAAAAACATGAAGAACCTGAAAACGTGTGAAATATATGAAGAGCTTCAAAAGGTGGGAAAAATATGAAGAACTTCAAAAGGTGTCAAAAATGAGATGAGCATGAAATGGTCTGAAAAATAGGAGGAGCATGAAGTGGTCTTGAAAAACATGAAGAGCCTGAAAAGGTGTGAAAAATATGAAGAGCTTCAAAAGTTATCAAAAATATGAAGAGTATGAAACCGTCTGAAAAATAGGAGGAGCATGAAGCGGTGTGGAAAACCATGAAGTGCTTGAAAAGGTGTGAAAAATATGAAGAGTTTCTAAAGGTGTCAAAAATATGAGGAGCATTAAACGGTCAGAAAAATAGGAGGATCATGAAATGGTGTTCAAAAACATGAAGAGCCTGAAAAGGTGTGAAAAACATGAAGAGCCTGAAAACGTGTGAAAAATATGAAGAGCTTCAAAACGTGTCAAAAATATGAGGAGCATGAAACGGTCTGAAAAATAGGAGGAGCATGAAGCGGTGTTGAAAAACATGAAGAGCCTGAAAAGGTGTGGAAAATATGAAGCGCTTCAAAAGGTGAGAAAAATATGAGGTGCAAGAAACGGTCTGAAAAATAGGAGGAGCATGAAGCGGTGTTGAAAAACAAGAAGAGCCTGAAAACGTGTGAAAAATATGAAGAGCATCAAAAGGTGTGAAAAATATGAGGAGCAGGAAACGGTCTAAAAAATAGAAGCGGCATGAAATGGTGTTCAAAAACATGAAGAGACTGAAAAGATGTGAAAATTATGAAGAGCTTCAAAAGGTGTGAAATACATGAGGCGCATGAAACGGTCTGAAAAATAGGAGAAGCATGAAGTGGTGTTGAAACACATGAAGAGCCTGAAAAGGTGTGAAAAATATGAAGAGCTTCAAAATGTGTCAAACATATGAAGAACATGAAAAGGTCTGAAAAATAGGAGGATCATGAAGCAGTGTTCAAAAACATGAAGAGCCTGAAAATGTGTGAAAAATATAAAGAGCTTCAAAATGTGTCAAATATATGAGGAGCATGAAACGGTCTGAAAAATAGGAGGAGCATGAAACGGTGATTAAAAACATGAAGAGCCTGAAAAGGTGTGAAAAATATGAAGAGCTTCAAAAGGTGTGAAATACATGAGGAGCATGAAACAGGCCGAAAAATACGAGAAGCATGAAGTGATTTGGAAAAACATGAAGAGCCTAAAAAGTTGTGAGAAATATGAAGAGCTTCAAAAGATGTGAAATACATGAGGAGCATGAAACTCTCTGAAAAATAGGAGGAGCATGAAGCGGTGTTCAAAAATATGAAAAGCCTAAAAAGTTGTGAGAAATATGAAGAGCTTCAAAAGGTGTCAAAAATGAGATGAGCATGAAACGGTCTGAAAAATATGTGGAGCATGAAGCCGTGTTGAGAAACATGAAGAGCCTAAAAAGTTGTGAAAAATCTGAAAAGCTTCAAAAGGGGTCAAAAATGAGATGAGCATGAAACAGTCTGAAAAATAGGAGGATCATGTAACGGTGTTGAAAAACATGAAGAGCCTGAAAAGGTGTGAAAAATATGAGGAGCTTCAAAAGGTGTGAAAAATATGAGGAGCATGAAACAGTCTGAAAAATAGGAGTAGCATGAAGCTGTGTTCAAAAACATGAAGAGCCTGAAAAGGTGTGAAAAATATGAGGAGCTTCAAAAGGTGTGAAAAATATGAGGAGCATGAAACGGTCTGAAAAAGAGAAGCAGCATGAAACGGTGTTGAAAAACATGAAGAGCCTGAAAAGGTGTGAAAAACATGAAGAGCTTCAAAAGGTGTGAAAAATATGAAGAGCTTCAAAAGGTGTCAAAAATGAGAAGAGCATAAAAGGGTCTGAAAAATAGGAGGAGCATGACGTTGTGTTGAAAAAAATGAAGAGCCTGAAAAGGTGTGAAATATATGAGAGCTTCAAAAGGTGTCAAAAATATGAGGAGAATGAAACGGTATGAAAAATAGGAGGAGCATGAAGCGGTGTGGAAAACCATGAAGTGCTTGAAAAGGTGTGAAAAATATGAAGAGTTTCTAAAGGTGTCAAAAATATGAGGAGCATTAAACAGTCTGAAAAATAGGAGAAGCATGAATTGGTGTTGAAAAACATGAAGAGCCTGAAAAGGTGTGAAAAATATGAAGAGCTTCAAAAGGTGTCAAAAATATGAGGAGCATGAAACGGTCTGAAAAATAGGAAGAGCATGAAGCAGTGTGCAAAAACATGAAGAGCTTGAAAAGGTGTGAAAAATATGAAGAGCTTCAAAAGGTGTCAAAAATATGAGGAGCATGAAACGGTCTGAAAAATAGGAGGAGGATGAAACGGTGTTCAAAAACATGAAGAGCCTGTAAAGGTGTGAAAAATATGAAGAGCTTTAAAAGGTGTGAAATACATGAGGAGCATGAAACTCTCTGAAAAATAAAAGGAGCAAGAAGGGGTGTTCAAAAACATGAAGAGGCTGAAAATGTGTGAAAAACATGAAGAGGCTGAAAAGGTGTGAAAAATATGAAGAGTCTAAAGGTGTCAAAAATATGAGGAGCATGAAACGGTCTGAAAAATAGAAGCAGAATTAAACGGTGTTGAAAAACATGAAGAGCCTGAAAACGTGTGAAAAATATGAAGAGCTTCAAAAGGTGTGAAAAATATGAGGAGCATGAAACGGTCTGAAAAATAGAAGCAGCATGAAACGGTGTTGAAAAACATGAAGAACCTGAAAACGTGTGTAATATATGAAGAGCTTCAAAAGGTGGGAAAAATATGAAGAACTTCAAAAGGTGTCAAAAATGAGATGAGCATGAAACGGTCTGAAAAATAGGAGGAGCATGAAGTGGTCTTGAAAAACATGAAGAGCCTGAAAAGGTGTGAAAAATATGAAGAGCTTCAAAAGTTATCAAAAATATGAAGAGCATGAAACCGTCTGAAAAATAGGAGGAGCATGAAGCGGTGTGGAAAACCATGAAGTGCTTGAAAAGGTGTGAAAAATATGAAGAGTTTCTAAAGGTGTCAAAAATATGAGGAGCATTAAACGGTCAGAAAAATAGGGGATCATGAAATGGTGTTCAAAAACATGAAGAGCCTGAAAAGGTGTGAAAAACATGAAGAGCCTGAAAACGTGTGAAAAATATGAAGAGCTTCAAAACGTGTCAAAAATATGAAGAGCATGAAACCGTCTGAAAAATAGGAGGAGCATGAAGCGGTGTGGAAAACCATGAAGTGCTTGAAAAGGTGTGAAAAATATGAAGAGTTTCTAAAGGTGTCAAAAATAAGAGGAGCATGAAACGGTCTGAAAAATAGGAGGAGCATGAAGCGGTGTTGAAAAACATGAAGAGCCTGAAAAGGTGTGGAAAATATGAAGCGCTTCAAAAGGTGAGAAAAATATGAGGTGCAAGAAACGGTCTGAAAAATAGGAGGAGCATGAAGCGGTGTTGAAAAACAAGAAGAGCCTGAAAACGTGTGAAAAATATGAAGAGCATCAAAAGGTGTGAAAAATATGAGGAGCAGGAAACGGTCTAAAAAATAGAAGCGGCATGAAATGGTGTTCAAAAACATGAAGAGACTGAAAAGATGTGAAAATTATGAAGAGCTTCAAAAGGTGTGAAATACATGAGGCGCATGAAACGGTCTGAAAAATAGGAGAAGCATGAAGTGGTGTTGAAACACATGAAGAGCCTGAAAATGTGTGAAAAATATAAAGAGCTTCAAAATGTGTCAAATATATGAGGAGCATGAAACGGTCTGAAAAATAGGAGGAGCATGAAACGGTGATTAAAAACATGAAGAGCCTGAAAAGGTGTGAAAAATATGAAGAGCTTCAAAAGGTGTGAAATACATGAGGAGCATGAAACAGGCCGAAAAATACGAGAAGCATGAAGTGATGTGGAAAAACATGAAGAGCCTAAAAAGTTGTGATAAATATGAAGAGCTTCAAAAGATGTGAAATACATGAGGAGCATGAAACTCTCTGAAAAATAGGAGGAGCATGAAGCGGTGTTCAAAAATATGAAAAGCCTAAAAAGTTGTGAGAAATATGAAGAGCTTCAAAAGGTGTCAAAAATGATATGAGCATGAAACGGTCTGAAAAATATGTGGAGCATGAAGCCGTGTTGAGAAACATGAAGAGCCTAAAAAGTTGAGAAAAATCTGAAAAGCTTCAAAAGGTGTCAAAAATGAGATGAGCATGAAACAGTTTGAAAAATAGGAGGATCATGTAATGGTGTTGAAAAACATGAAGAGCCTGAAAAGGTGTGAAAAATATGAGGAGCTTCAAAAGGTGTGAAAACTATGAGGAGCATGAAACAGTCTGAAAAATAGGAGTAGCATGAAGCTGTGTTCAAAAACATGAAGAGCCTGAAAAGGTGTGAAAAATATGAGGAGCTTCAAAAGGTGTGAAAAATATGAGGAGCATGAAACGGTCTGAAAAAGAGAAGCAGCATGAAACGGTGTTGAAAAACATGAAGAGCCTGAAAAGGTGTGAAAAATATGATGAGCTGCAAAAGGTGTCAAAAATATGAAGAGCATGAAACGGTCTTAAAAATAGGAGGATCTTGAAGCGGTGTTCAAAATCATGAAGAGACTGAAAACTTGTGAAAAATATGAAGAGCTGCAAAAGGTGTCAAAAATATGAGGAGCATGAAAAGGTCTGATAAATAGGAGCATGAAACGGTGATAAAAAACATGAAGAGCCTGAAAAGGTGTGAAAAATATGAAGAGCTTCAAAAGGTGTGAAATTCATGAGGAGCATGAAATGATCTGAAAAATAGGAGAAGAATGAAGTGGTGGGGAAAAACATGAAGAGCCTGAAAAGGTGTGAAAAATATGAAGAGCTTCAAGAGGTGTCAAATATATGAAGAGCATGAAACGGTCTCAAAAATAGCAGGAGCATGAAGCGGTGTTGAAAAACATGAAGAGTCTGAAAACCTGTGAAAATATGAAGAACTTCAAAAATATGAAAGATATGAAGAGCTTCAAATGGTGTCAAAAATGAGAAGAGCATAAAAGGGTCTGAAAAATAGGAGGATCATGAAGCAGTGTTCAAAAATATGAAGAGCCTGAAAAGGTGTGAAAAATATGAAGAGCTTCAAAAGGTGTCAAAAATATGAAGAGCATGAAACGGTCTGAAAAATAGGAGGATCATGAAGCAGTGTTCAAAAATATGAAGAGCCTGAAAAGGTGTGAAAAATATGAAGACCTGCAAAAGGTGTCAAAAATATGAGGAGCATGAAACGTTCTGGAAAATAGGAGGAGCATGAAGCGGTGTTCAAAAACATGAGGAGCCTGAAAAGTTGTGAAAAATATGAAGAGCTTCAAAAGGTGTGAAATACATGAGGAGCATGAAACGGTCTGAAATTGGAGGAGCATGAAGCGGTGTTCAAAAACATGAAGAGCCTGAAAACGTGTGAAAAATATGAAGAGCTTCAAAAGGTGTGAAATACATGAGGAGCATTAAACGGACTGAAAAATAGGAGGAGCATGAAACGGTGTTCAAAAACAGGAAGATACTGAAAAGTTGTGAAAAATATGAAGAGCTTCAAAAGGTGTCAAAAATATGAGGAGCATGAAACGGTCTGAAAAATAGGAGGAGCATGAAGCGGTGTTGAAAAACAAGAAGAGCCTGAAAACGTGTGAAAAATATGAAGAGCCTGAAAAGGTGGGAAAAATATGAAGAGCTTCAAAAGGTGTAAAAAATGAGATGAGCATGAAACCGTCTGAAAAATAGGAGGAGCATGAAGTGGTGTTGAAAAAAATGAAGAGCCTGAAAAGGTGTGAAAAATATGAAGAGCTTCGAAAGATGTGAAAAATATGAAGAGCTTTAAAAGGTGTCAAAATGAGAAGAGCATGAAACGATCTGAAAAATAGTAGGAGCATAAAGTGGTGTTGAAAAAAATGAAGAGCCTGAAAAGGTGTGAAATATATGAAGAACTTCAAAAGGTGTCAAAAATATGAGGAGAATGAAATGGTCTGAAAAATAGGCGGAGCATGAAGCGTTGTTGAAAAACATGAACAGCCTGAAAATTGTGAAAAATATGAAGAGCTACAAAAGGTGTCAAAAATATGAGGAGTATGAAACGGTCTGAAAATAGAAGGATCATGAAACGGTGTTGAAAAACATGAAGAGCCTGAAAATGTGTGAAATATATAAAGAGCTTCAAAAAGTGTCAAAAATATGAGGAGCATGTAACGGTCTGAAAAATAGGAGGAGCATGAAATGGTGTTGAAAAAAATGAAGAGCCTGAAAAGGTGTGAAATATCTGAAGAGCTTGAAAAGATGTCAAAAATATGAGGAGAATGAAATGGTCTGAAAAATAGGCGGAGCATGAAGCGTTGTTGAAAAACATGAAGAGCCTGAAAAGTGTGGAAAATATGAAGAGCTTCAAAAGGTGTGAAATACATGAGGAGCATGAAACGGGCTGAAAAATAGGAGGAGCAAAAAGGGGTGTTGCAAAATATGAAGAGCCTGAAAATGCGTGAAAAGTACGAAGAGCTTCAAAATATGTGGAAAAATATGAAGAGCTTCAAAAGGTCTCAAAAATTAGATGAGCATGATACGGTCTGAAAAATAGGAGGAGCATGAAGCGGTGTTGAAATACATGAAGAACCAGAAAAGTTGTGAGAAATATGAAGAGCTTCAAATGGTGTCAAAATTATGAGGAGCAAAAATTGTCTGAAAAAGAGGAGGAGCATGAAGCGGTGTTGAAATACATGAAGAGCCTGAAATGGTGCGAAAAATATGAAGAACTTCAAAAGGTTGGAAAAATATGAAGAGATTCAATAGGTGTCAAAAATGAGATTAGCATGAAACGGTCTGAAAAATAGGAGGAGCATGAATTGGTGTTGATAAACATGAAGAGCATGAAAAGGTGTGAAATATACGAAGAGCTTCAAAAGGTGTCAAAAATATGAGGAGCATGAAACGGTCTGAAAAATAGGAGGAGCATTAAGTGGTGTTGAAAAACATGAAGAGCCTGAAAATGTGTGAAAAATATGAAGAGCTTCAAAAGGTGTGAAAAATATGAGGAGCATGAAATGGTCTGAAAAATAGGAGGAGCATGAAGCGGTGTTCAAAAACATGAAAAAATATAACAAGATACAAAAAAAAATATAAAAAAAAAAACATGAAGAGCCTGAAAACGTGTGAAAAATATGAAGAGCTTCAAAAGGTGTCAAGAATGAGATGAGCATGAAATGGTTTTAAAGATATTAGGAGTATGAAGTGGTGTTCAACAACATGACGAGCCTGAAAAGGTGTGAAAAATATTAAGAGCTTCAAATGGTGTCAAAAATATGAGGAGCATGAAACGGTCTGAAAAATATAAGGAGCATGAAGTGGTGTTCAAAAAAAAGAAGAGCCTGAAAAGGAGTGAAAAATATGAAGTGCTTCTAAAGGTGTCAAAAATATGAGGAGCATGAAAAGGTCTGAAAAATACGAGGAGCATGAAACTGTGTTCAATAATATGAAGAGCTTGAAAAGGTGTGAAAAATATGAAGAGTTTCAAAAGGTGTCAAAAATATGAGGAGCATGAAACGGTCTGAAAAATAGGAGAAGCATGAAGTGGTTTTGAAAAACATGAAGAGCCTGAAAAGGTGTCCAAAATATGAAGAGCTTCAAATGGTGTCAAAAATATTAGGAGGCTGAAACGGTCTGAAAAATAGGAGGAGCATGAAGCGGTGTTCAAAAACATGAGACGCTGAAAAGGTGTGAAAAATATGAAGAGCTTCAAAAAGTGTGAAATACATGAGGAGCATGAAACGGTCTGAAAAATAGGAGGAGCATGAAGCGGTGTTCAAAAACATGAAGAGCCTGAAAAGGTGTCCAAAATATGAAGAGCTTCAAATGGTGTCAAAAATATTAGGAGGCTGAAACGGTCTGAAAAATAGGAGGAGCATGAAGCGGTGTTCAAAAACATGAAGAGCCTGAAAATGTGTCCAAAATATGAAGAGCTTCAAATGGTGTCAAAAATATTAGGAGGCTGAAACGGTCTGAAAAATAGGAGGAGCATGAAGCGGTGTTCAAAAACATGAAGAGCTTGAAAACTTGTGAAAAATATGAAGAGCTTCAAAAGGTGTGAAAAATATGAACAGCTTCAAAAGGTGTCAAAAATGAGATGAGCATGAAGCAATCTGAAAAATAGGAGGAGCATGAAGTGGTGTTGAAAAACATGAAGAGCCTGAAAAGGTGTGAAATATATGAAGAGCTTCAAAATGTGTCAAAAATATGAGGAGTATGAAACGGTCTGAAAAGTAGGAGCAGCATGAAACGGTGTTTAATAACATCAAGAGCCTGAAAATGTGTGAAAAATATGAAGAGCTTCAAAAGGTGTGAAATACATGAGGAGCTTGAAGTGGTCTGAAAATAGTAGGAGCATGAAGCAGTGTTCAAAATCATGAAGAGCCTGAAAAGGTGTGAAAAATATGAAGAGCTTCAAAAGGTGTCAAAAATATGAGGAGTATGAAACGATCTGAAAAATAGGAGGAGCGTGAAGTGGCATTGAAAAACATTAAGAGACTGAAAAAGTGTGAAAAATATGAAGTGCTTCAAAAGGTGTGAATAATGAGATGAGCATGAAAAGGAACGAAAAATAGGTGGAGCACGAAGTCGTGTTGAAAAACATGAAGAGCCTCAAAAGAAGTGAAATATATGAAGAGATTCAAAAGGTTTCAAAAATATGAGGAGCATGAAATGGTCTGGAAAATAGGACGAGCATGAAGTGGTTTGAAAAACATGAAGAGCCTGAAAAGGTGTGAAAAATATGAAGAGCTTCAAAAGTTGTCAAAAATGAGATGAGCATGAAACGGTCTGAAAAATAGGAGGAGCATGAAGCGGTGTTCAAAAACATGAAGAGCCTGAAAAGGTGTGAAATATATGAAGAGCTTCAAAAGGTGTGCAATAATGAGGAGCATGAAACAACCTTAAAAACAGGACGAGCATGAAGCTGTGTTCAAAAACATGAGATTTTGAAAAGGTGTGAAAAATATGAAGAGCTTCAAAAGGTGTCAAAAATAGGAGGAGCATGAAGCGGTGTTCAAAAACATGAAGAGCCTGAAAAGGTGTGAAAAATATGAAGAGCTTCAAAAGGTGTGCAATAATGAGGAGCATGAAACGGTCTGAAAAATAGGAGGAGCATGAAGTGGGGTTGAAAAAATTGAAGAGCCTGAAAAGGTGTGAAATATATGAAGAGCTTCAAAAGGTGTCAAAAATATGAGGAGCATGAAATGATCTGAAAAATAGGAGGAACATGAAACGGTATGAAAAATAGGAGGAGCATGAAACAGTGTTCAAAAACATGAAGAGCCTGAAAACGTGTCAAATCTATGAAGAGCTTCAAACGTGTTAAAAATATGAAGAGCTTCAAAAAGGTGTCAAAAATGAGATGAGCATGAAACGGTCTGAAAAATAGGAGGAGCATGAAACGGTGTTCAAAAACATGCAGAGCCTGAAAAGGTGTGAAGTATATGAAGAGCTTCAAAATGTGTGAAATACATGGAGAGCATGAAACGGTCTGAAAAATAGGAGAATTATGAGACGGTGTTGAAAAACATGAAGAGACTGAAAAGGTGTGAAAAATATGAACAGCTTCAAAAGGTGTGAAAAATATGAGGAGCATGAAACGATCTGCAAATTAGGAGGAGCATGAAGCGGTGTTGAAAAACATGAAGAGCCTGAAAAGGTGTGAAAAATATGAAGAGCTTCAAAAGATGTGAAATACATGAGGAGCATGAAACGGTCTGAAAAATAGCACGAGCATGAAGCGGTGTTGAAAAACATGAAGAATCTGAAAACGTGTGAAAAATTAAAAGAGCTTCAAAAGGTGTGAAAAATATGAACAGCATCAACAGGTGTCAAAATTAGGAGGAGCATGAAACGGTCTGAAAAATAGGAGGAGCATGAATGGTGTTGGAAAACATGAATAGCCTGAAAAGTTGTGAAAAATATGAAGAGCTTCAAAAGGTATCAAAAATATGAGGAGCATGAATCGGTCTGAAAAATAGGAGGAGCATGAAGTGGTGCTGGAAAACATGAATAGCCTGAAAAGGTGTGAAAAATATGAAGAGCTTCAAAAGGTGTCAAAAATATGAGGAGCATAAAACGGTCTGAAAAATAGGAGGAGCATGAAACGGTCTGAAAAATAGGAGGAGCATGAAGCGGTGTTGAGAAACATGAAGAGCCTGAAAAGGTGTGAAAAATATGAAGTGCTTCAAATGGTGTGAAATACATGAGGAGCATGAAACGGTCTGAAAAATGGGAGGAGCATGAAGGTGTGCTCCAAAACATGAAGAGCCTGAAAAGGTGTGAAAAATATGAAGAGCTTCAAAAGGTGTCAAAAATATCAAGAACTTCAAAAGGTGTCAAAAATGAGATGAGCATGAAACGGTCTGAATAATAGGAGGAACATGAAGTGGTGTTGAAAAACATGAAGAGACTGAAAAGGTGTGAAAAATATGAAGTGCTTCAAATGGTGTGAAATACATGAGGAGCATGAAACGGTCTGAAAAATGGGAGGAGCATGAAGGTGTGCTCCAAAACATGAAGAGCCTGAAAAGGTGTGAAAAATATGAAGAGCTTCAAAAGGTGTAAAATATATGACGAGCATGAAACAGTCTGAAAATTAGTAGGAGCATATAGTGGTGTTGAAAAACATGAAGAGCCTGAAAAGGTGTGAAAAATATGAAGAGCTTCCAAAATTGTCAAAATTATTAGGAGCATGAAACGGTCTGAAAAATAGGAGGAGCATGAAACGGTTGGAAAAATAGGAGGAGCATGAAACGGTGTTGAAAAACATGAAGAGCCTGAAAACGTGTGTAAAATAGGAGCAGCTTCAAAAGGTGTCAAAAATATGAGGTGCATGAAACGGTCAGAAAAATAGGAGGAGCATGAAGCGGTGTTCAAAACATGAAGAGCCTGAAAAGGTGTGAAAAATATGAAGAGCTTCAAAAGGTGTGAAAAATGAGAGGAGCATGAAACGGTCTGAAAAATAGGAGGAGCATGAAGCGGTCTGAAAATTAGGAGGAGCAAGAAGCGGTCTGAAAATTAGGAGGAGCAAGAAGCGGTGTTGAAAAACCTGAAGAGCCTGAAAATGTGTCAAAAATATGAAAAGCTTTAAAAGTTGTGAAAAATATGAAGAGCTTCAAAAGGTGTCAAAAATGAGCTGAGCATGAAACGGTCTGAAAAATAGGAGGAGCATGAAGTGGTGTTCAAAACATGAAGAGCCTGAAAATGTTTGAAATATTTGAAGAGCTTCAAAATTTGTCAGAAATATGAGGAGCATGAAATGGTCTGAAATATAGGAGGAGCATGAAACGGTGTTCAAAAACATGAAGAGCCTGAAATGTTGTGAAAAATATGAAGAGCTTCAAAAGGTGTGAAAAATATGAAGAGCTTCAAAATGTGTCAAAAATATGAGGAGCATGAAACGGTGTGAAATATAGGAGGAGCATGAAACGGTGTTCAAAAACATTAAGAGCCTGCAATGGTGTGAAAAATATGAAGAGCTTCAAAAGCTGTCAAAAATATGAGGAGCATGAAACGGTCTGAAAAATAGGAGGAGCATGAAGCTGTGCTCAAATACATGAAGAGCCTGGGAAGGTGGGAAAAATATGAAGAGTTTCTAAATGTGTGAAAAATATGAGGAGCATGAACCGGTCTCAAAAATAGGAGGAGCATGAAGTGGTGTTGAAAAACATGAAGAGCCTGAAAAGGTGTGAAAAATATGAAGAGCTTCAAAAGGTGTCAATAATAAGAGGTGCGTGAAACAGTTTGAAATATAGGAGGAGCAAGAAACGATCTGAAAAATAGGAGGAGCATGAAGCGGTGTTGAAAAACATGAAGAGCCTGAAAAGGTGTGACAAATATAAAGAGATTCAAAAGGTGTGAAAAATATGAGGAGCATTAAACGGTCTGAAAAATAGGAGAAGCATGAAACGGTGTTAGAAACATGAAGAGCATGAAAAGGTGTGAAAAAAAGGAAGAGTTTCAAAAGGTGTCAAAAATATGAGGAACATGAAACGTTTTGAAAAATAGAAGGAGCATGAATCGGTGTGGAAAAACATGATGAGCCTGAAAAGGTGTGAAAAATATGAAGAGCTTCAAAAGGTGTGAAATATATGAAGAGCATGAAACGGTCTGAAAAATAGGAGGAGCATAAAGCGGTGTTCAAAACCATGAAGAGCCTGAAAAGGAGTGAATAATATGAAGAGCTTCAAAATGTGTCATAAATATGAGGAGCATGAAACCGTCTCAAAATTAGGAGGAGCAAGAAGCAGTGTTCAAAAATATGGAGAGCCTGAAAAGGTATGAGAAATATGAAGAGCCTCAAAAGGTGTCTAAAATATGAAGAGCATGAAACGTTCTGAAAAATAGGAGGAGCATGAAACGGTGTTCAAAAACATGAAGTGCCTGAAAAGGAGTGAAAAATATGAACAGCTTCAAAAGATGTCAAAAATATGAGGAGCATGAAACGGTCTGAAAATAGGAGGAGCATGAAGCGGTGTTGAAAAACATGAAGAGCCTGAAAAGGTGTGAAAAATATGAAGAGCTTCAAAAGTTGTCAAAAATATGAGGAGCATGAAACGTTCTGAAAAAGGGAGGAGCATGAAGCGGTGTTGAAAAACATGAAGAGCCTGAAAAGGTGTTAAAAATATGAAGAGCTTCAAAAGATTTGAAAAATATGAGTAGCATGAACAGGTCTGAAAAATGGGAGGAGCATGAAGGTGTGCTCCAAAACATGAAGAGCCTGAAAAGGTGTGAAAAATATGAAGAGCTTCAAAAGGTGTGAAAAATATGAAGAGCTTCAAAAGGTGTGAAAAATGAGAGGAGCATGAAACGTTATGAAAAATAGAAGGAGCATGAAGCGGTGTTCTAAAACATCAAGAGGCTGAAAAGGTGTGGAAAATAGGAAGAGCTTCAAAAGGTGTCAAAAATATGAGGAGCATGAAACGGTCTGAAAAATAAGAGGAGCATGAAACGGTGTTGAAAAACATGAAGAGCCTGGAATGGTGCGAAAAATATGAAGAGCTTCAAAAGGTGTGAAAAATATGAAGAGCTTCAAAAGGTGTCAAAAATATGAGGAGCATGACACGGTCTGAAAAATAGGAGAAGCATGAAGCGCTGTTCAAAAACATGAAGAGCCTGGAATGGTGCGAAAAATATGAAGAGCTTCAAAAGGTGTGAAAAATATGAAGAGCTTCAAAAGATTTGAAAAATATGAGGAGCATGAAAAGTTCTGAAAAATAGGAGGAGCATGAAGGGGTGTTTAAAAACATGACGATCCTGAAAAGGTGTGAAAAATATGAAGAGATTCAAAAGGTGTGAAAAATATCAAGAGCTTCAAGAGGTGTCAAAAATGAGATGAGCATGAAACGGTCTGAAAAATAGGAGGAACATGAAGTGGTGTTGAAAAACATGAAGAGACTGAAAAGGTGTGAAAAATATGAAGTGCTTCAAATGGTGTGAAATACATGAGGAGCATGAAAAGTTCTGAAAAATGGGAGGAGCATGAAGCGGTGTTTAAAAACATGAAGATCCTGAAAAGGTGTGAAAAATATGAAGAGCTTCAAAAGGTTTGAAAAATACCAATAGCTTCAAAAGGTGTCAAAAATGAGATGAGCATGAAACGGTCTGAATAATAGGAGGAATATGAAGTGGTGTTGAAAAACATGAAGAGCCTGAAAAGGTGTGAAAAATATGAAGAGCTTCAAAAGGTGTGAAAAATATGAGGAACATGAAACAGTCTGAAATTTAGTAGGAGCATATAGCGGTGTTGAAAAATATAAAGAGCCTGAAAAGGTGTGAAAAATATGAAGAGCTTCCAAAATTGTCAAAAATATGAGGAGCATGAAACGGTCTGAAAAATAGGAGGAGCATGAAACGGTAGGAAAAATAGGAGGAACATGAAACGGTGTTGAAAAACATGAAGAGCCTGAAAACGTGTGGAAAATAGGAGGAGCTTCAAATTGTTTCAAAATATGAGGAGCATGAACGGTCTGAAAAATAGGAGGAGCATGAAGAGGTGTTGAAAAACATGAAGAGCTTCAAAAGGTGTGAAATATATGAAGAGCTTCAAAAGGTGTGAAAAATATGAAGAGCTTCAAAAGGTGTGAAATACCTGAGGAGAATGAAACGGTCTGAAAAATAGGAGGAGCATGAAGCAGTGTTAAAAACATGAAGAGCCTGTAAAAGTGTGAAAAATATGAAAAGCTTCAAAAGGTGTTAAAAATATGAGGATCATGAAACGGTCTGAGAAATAGGAGGAGCATGAAGCGGTGTTCAAAATATGCAGAGACAGAAAAGGTGTGAAAAATATGAAGAGATTCAAAAGTTGTCAAAAATATGAAGAGCATACAAAGGTCTGTAAAATAGGAGGAGCATGAAGAGGAGTTCAAAAACATGAAGAGCCTGAAAACGTCTGAAAAATATGAAGAGCTTCAAAAGGTGTCAAAAATATGAGGAACATGAAACGGTCTGAAAAATAGGAGGAGCATGAAGCGGTGTTCAAAAACATGAAGAGTCTGGAAAGGTGTGAATAATAGGAAGAGCTTCAAAAGGTGTCAAAAATATGAGGAGCATGAAACGGTCTGAAAAATAAGAGGAGCATGAAGTGGTGTTGAAAAACAAGAAGAGCCTGAAAAGGTGTGAAAAATATGAAAGGCTTCAAAAGGTGTCAAAAGTATTTGGAGCATAAAAAGGTCTGAAAAATAGTAGCAGCAAGAAACGGTGTTCAAAAACATGAAGAGCCTGAGAAGGTGTGAAAAATATGAAGAGCTTCAAAAGGTGACAAAAATATTAACAGCATGAAACGTTCTGAAAAAAGGAGGAGCATGAGGCGGTGTTGAAAAACATGAAGAGACTGAAAAGGTGTGAAGAATATGAAGAGCTTCACAAGGTGTCAAATATATGAGGAGCACGAAACGGTCTGAAAAATAGGAGGAGCATGAAAAGGTGTTGAAAAACATGAAAAGCGTGAAAAGGTGTGAAAAATAAGAAGACCTTCAAAAGATGTCAAATATATGAGGAGCACGAAACGGTCTGAAAAATATGAGGAGCATGAAACGGTGTTCAAAAACATGAAGAGCCTGAAAAGGTGTGAAATACATGAAGAGCTTTAAAAGGTGTCAAATATATGAGGAGCATGAAACGGTCTGAAAATAGGAGGAGCATGAAACGGTGTTGAAAAACTTGAAAAGCATGAAAAGGTGTGAAAAATAAGAAGAGCTTCAAAAGATGTCAAATATATGAGGAGCAGGAAACGGTCTGAAAAATAGGAGAAGCATGAAATGGTGTTGAAAAACATGAAAAGCATGAAAAGGTGTGAAAAATAAGAAGAGCTTTAAAAGGTGTCAAATATGTGAGGAGCATGAAACGGTCGGAAAATAGGAGGAGCATGAAACGGTGTTGAAAAACATGAAAAGCATGAAAAGGTGTGAAAAATAAGAAGAGCTTCAAAAGATGTCAAATATATGAGGAGCAGGAAACGGTCTGAAAAATAGGAGGAGCATGAAACGGTGTTCAAAAACCTGAAGAGCCTGAAAAGGTGTGAAAAATATGAAGAGCATGAAAATGTGTGAAAAATATGAGGAGCATAAACTGTGTTCAAAAACATGAAGATCTACAAAAGGTGTGAAAAATATGAAGAGCGTCAAAATGTCTCAAAGAAATGAGGAGCATGAAACGGTCTGAAAATAGAAGGAGCATGAAGAGGTGTTGAAAAACATGAAGAACCTGAAAAGGTGTGAAAAATATGAAAAGCTTCAAAATGTGTCAAAAATATGAGGAGCATGAAACGGTCTGAAAAATAGGAGGAGCATTAAGCGGTGTTGAAAAACATGAAGAACCTGAAAAGCTGTGAAAAATATGAAAAGCTTCAAAAGGTGTGAAAAATATGAGGAGCAGGAAACGATCTTAAAAATAGGAGGAGCATGAAATGGTGTTGAAAAACATGAAAAGCGTGAAAAGGTGTGAAAAATAAGAAGACCTTCAAAAGATGTCAAATATATGAGGAGCACGAAACGGTCTGAAAAATATGAGGAGCATGAAACGGTGTTCAAAAACTTGAAGAGCCTGAAAAGGTGTGAAATATATGAAGAGCTTTAAAAGGTGTCAAATATATGAGGAGCATGAAACGGTCTGAAAATAGGAGGAGCATGAAACGGTGTTGAAAAACATGAAAAGCATGAAAAAGTGTGAAAAATAAGAAGAGCTTCAAAAGATGTCAAATATATGAGGAGCAGGAAACGGTCTGAAAAATAGGAGGAGCATGAAACGGTGTTCAAAAACCTGAAGAGCCTGAAAAGGTGTGAAAAATATGAAGAGCATGAAAATGTGTGAAAAATATGAGGAGCATAAACTGTGTTCAAAAACATGAAGATCCACAAAAGGTGTGAAAAATATGAAGAGCTTCAAAATGTCTCAAAGAAATGAGGAGCATGAAACGGTTTGAAAATAGAAGGAGCATGAAGAGGTGTTCAAAAACATGAAGAGCCTGAAAAGGTGTGAAAAATATGAAGAGCTTCAAAATGTGTCAAAAATATGAGGAGCATGAAACGGTCTGAAAAATAGGAGGAGCATGAAGTGGTGTTGAAAAACATGAAGAGCCTGAAAAGGTGTGAAAAATATGAAGAGCTTCAAACGGTGTGAAAAATTATCAGGAGCATGAAACGGTCTGAGAAAGATGAGGAGCATGAAGTGGTCTTCAAAAACATGTACAGCCTGAAAAGGTGTGAAAAATATGAAGAGCTTCAATAGGTGTGAAAAACAGGAGGAACATGAACCGGCGTTCAAAAATATGAAGAGCCTGAAAAGGTGTGAAAAATATGAAGTGCTTCAAAAGGTGTCAACAATATGAGGAGCATGAAACGGTCTGAAAAATAGGAGGAGCAAGAAGCGGTGTTGAACAACAAGAAGAGACGGAAAAGGTGTGAAAAATATGAAGAGCTTCAAAAGGTTTCAAAAATATGAGGAGCTTGAAATGGTCTGAAAAATAGGACGAGCATGAAACGGTGTTCAAAAACATGAAGAGCATGAAAAGGTGTGAAAATTATGAAGAGCTTCAAAAGGTGTGAAAAACATGAGGAGAATGAAACGGTCTGAAAAATAGGAGGAGCATGAAGCAGTGTTCAAATCATGAAGAGCCTGAAAAAGTGTGAAAAATATGAAGATCTTCAAAAGTTTGAAAAATATGAAGACCCTGAAAAGGTGTCAAAAATGAGATGAGCATGAAACAGTCTGAAAAGTAGGAGGAGCATGAAGTGTTGTTCAAAAAGGTGAAGAGCCTGGAAAGGTGTGAAAAATATGAAGAGCTTCAAAAGGTGTGAAATACCTGAGGAGCATGAAACGGTCTGAAAAATAGGAGGAGCATGAAGTGGTGTTGAAAAACATGAAGAGCCTGAAAAGGTGTGAAAAATATGAAGAGCTTCAAACGGTGTGAAAAATTATCAGGAGCATGAAACGGTCTGAGAAAGATGAGGAGCATGAAGTGGTCTTCAAAAACATGTACAGCCTGAAAAGGTGTGAAAAATATGAAGAGCTTCAATAGGTGTGAAAAACAGGAGGAACATGAACCGGCGTTCAAAAATATGAAGAGCCTGAAAAGGTGTGAAAAATATGAAGTGCTTCAAAAGGTGTCAACAATATGAGGAGCATGAAACGGTCTGAAAAATAGGAGGAGCAAGAAGCGGTGTTGAACAACAAGAAGAGACGGAAAAGGTGTGAAAAATATGAAGAGCTTCAAAAGGTTTCAAAAATATGAGGAGCTTGAAATGGTCTGAAAAATAGGACGAGCATGAAACGGTGTTCAAAAACATGAAGAGCATGAAAAGGTGTGAAAATTATGAAGAGCTTCAAAAGGTGTGAAAAACATGAGGAGAATGAAACGGTCTGAAAAATAGGAGGAGCATGAAGCAGTGTTCAAATCATGAAGAGCCTGAAAAAGTGTGAAAAATATGAAGATCTTCAAAAGTTTGAAAAATATGAAGACCCTGAAAAGGTGTCAAAAATGAGATGAGCATGAAACAGTCTGAAAAGTAGGAGGAGCATGAAGTGTTGTTCAAAAAGGTGAAGAGCCTGGAAAGGTGTGAAAAATATGAAGAGCTTCAAAAGGTGTGAAATACCTGAGGAGCATGAAACGGTCTGAAAAATAGGAGGAGCATGAAGTGTTGTTCAAAACATGAAGAGCCTGAAAAAGTGTGAAAAATATGAAGAGCTTCAAAAAATGTCAAAAATATGAGGAGCATGAAATGGTCTCAAATATAGGAGAATCATGCAGCGGTGTTTAAAACTATAAACAGCCTGAAAAAGTGTGAAAAACATGAAGAGCTTCAAAAGGTTTGAAAAATAGGAGGAGCATGAAGCGGTGCTCAAAAACATGAAGAGCCTGAAAAAGTGTGAAAAATATGAAGAGCTTATAAAATTGTCAAAAATATGAGGAGCATGAAGAGATGTTCAAAAACATGAAGAGGCTGATAAGGTGTGAAAAACATGAAGAGCTTCAAAAGGTTTGAAAAATAGGAGGAGCATGAAGCGGTGCTCAAAAACATGAAGAGCCTGAAAAAGTGTGAAAAATATGAAGAGCTTATAAAATTGTCAAAAATATGAGGAGCATGAAGAGATGTTCAAAAACATGAAGAGGCTGATAAGGTGTGAAAAACATGAAGAGCTTCAAAAGGTTTGAAAAATAGGAGGAGCATGAAGCGGTGTTCAAAAACATGAAGGGCCTGAAAACGTGTGAAAAATATGAAGAGCTTCAAAAGGAGTCAAAAATATGCGGAGCCTGAAACGATCTGAAAAATAGGAGGAGCATGAAGCGGTGTTGAAAAACATGAAGAGCCGGAAAAGGTGTGAAAAATAAGAGGAGCATGAAACGCTCTGAAATATAGGTGGATCATGAAGCGGTGTTGAAAAACATGAAGAGCCTGAAAAGGAGTGATAAATGTGAAGAGCTTCAAAAGGTGTCAAAAATATGAGGAGCATGAAACGGTCTGAAAAATAGGAGGAGCATGAAACGGTGATCAAAATCATGAAGAATCTGAAAACGTGTGAAAAATATGAAGAGCTTCAAACGGTGTGAAAAATATCAGGAGCATGAAACGGTCTGAAAAAGATGAGGAGCATGAAGTGGTCTTCAAAAACATGTACAGCCTGAAAAGGTGTGAAAAATATGAAGAGCTTCAAAAGGTGTGAAAAACAGGAGGAACATGAAAAGGTCTGAAAAATAGGAGTAGCATGAAGAGGTGTTCAAAAACATGAAGAGGCTGATAAGGTGTGAAAAACATGAAGAGCTTCAAAAAGTTTGAAAAATAGGAGGAGCATGAAGCGGTGTTAAAAAACATGAAGAGCCTAAAAAAGTGTGAAAAATATGAAGAGCTTATAAAATTGTCAAAAATATGAGGAGCATGAAACGATCTGAAAAATAGCAGGAGCATGAAATGGTGATCAAAAACATGAAGAGCCTGAAAACGTGTGAAAAATATGAAGAGCTTATAAAATTGTCAAAAATATGAGGAGCATGAAGAGATGTTCAAAAACATGAAGAGGCTGATAAGGTGTGAAAAACATGAAGAGCTTCAAAAGGTTTGAAAAATAGGAGGAGCATGAAGCGGTGCTCAAAAACATGAAGAGCCTGAAAAAGTGTGAAAAATATGAAGAGCTTATAAAATTGTCAAAAATATGAGGAGCATGAAACGGTCTGAAAAATACGAGCAGCCTGAAACCGTCTGACAAATAGGAGGAGCATGAAGCGGTGTTCAAAAACATGAAGGGCCTGAAAACGTGTGAAAAATATGAAGAGCTTCAAAAGGAGTCAAAAATATGCGGAGCCTGAAATGATCTGAAAAATAGGAGGAGCATGAAGCGGAGTTGAAAAACATGAAGAGCCGGAAAAGGTGTGAAAAATGTGAAGAGTTTCAGAAGGTGTCAAAAATATGAGGAGCATGAAACGCTCTGAAATATAGGAGGATCATGAAGCGGTGTTGAAAAACATGAAGAGCCTGAAAAGGTGTGATAAATGTGAAGAGCTTCAAAAGGTGTCAAAAATATGAGGAGTATGAAACGGTCTGAAAAATAGGAGGAGCATGAAACGGTGATCAAAAACATGAAGAATCTGAAAACGTGTGAAAAATATGAAGAGCTTCAAACGGTGTGAAAATTATCAGGAGCATGAAACGGTCTGAGAAAGATGAGGAGCATGAAGTGGTCTTCAAAAACATGTACAGCCTGAAAAGGTGTGAAAAATATGAAGAGCTTCAATAGGTGTGAAAAACAGGAGGAACATGAACCGGCGTTCAAAAATATGAAGAGCCTGAAAAGGTGTGAAAAATATGAAGTGCTTCAAAAGGTGTCAACAATATGAGGAGCATGAAACGGTCTGAAAAATAGGAGGAGCAAGAAGCGGTGTTGAAAAACAAGAAGAGACGGAAAAGGTGTGAAAAATATGAAGAGCTTCAAAAGGTTTCCAAAATATGAGGAGCTTGAAATGGTCTGAAAAATAGGACGAGCATGAAACGGTGTTCAAAAACATGAAGAGCATGAAAAAGTGTGAAAATTATGAAGAGCTTCAAAAGGTGTGAAAAACATGAGGAGAATGAAACGGTCTGAAAAATAGGAGGAGCATGAAGCAGTGTTCAAAACATGAAGAGCCGGAAAAAGTGTGAAAAATATGAAGATCTTCAAAAGTTTGAAAAATATGAAGACCCTGAAAAGGTGTCAAAAATGAGATGAGCATGAAACAGTCTGAAAAGTAGGAGGAGCATGAAGTGTTGTTCAAAAAGGTGAAGAGCCTGAAAAGGTGTGAAAAATATGAAGAGCTTCAAAAGGTGTGAAATACCTGAGGAGCATGAAACGGTCTGAAAAATAGGAGGAGCATGAAGTGTTGTTCAAAACATGAAGAGCCTGAAAAAGTGTGAAAAATATGAAGAGCTTCAAAAAATGTCAAAAATATGAGGAGCATGAAATGGGCTCAAATATAGGAGAATCATGCAGCGGTGTTTAAAACTATAAACAGCATGAAAAAGTGTGAAAAACATGTAGAGCTTCAAAAGGTTTGAAAAATAGGAGGAGCATGAAGCGGTGCTCAAAAACATGAAGAGCCTGAAAAAGTGTGAAAAATATGAAGAGCTTATAAAATTGTCAAAAATATGAGGAGCATGAAGAGATGTTCAAAAACATGAAGAGGTTGATAAAGTGTGAAAAACATGAAGAGCTTCAAAAGGTTTGAAAAATAGGAGGAGCATGAAGCGGTGCTCAAAAACATGAAGAGCCTGAAAAAGTGTGAAAAATATGAAGAGCTTATAAAATTGTCAAAAATATGAGGAGCATGAAGAGATGTTCAAAAACATGAAGAGGCTGATAAGGTGTGAAAAACATGAAGAGCTTCAAAAGGTTTGAAAAATAGGAGGAGCATGAAGCGGTGCTCAAAAACATGAAGAGCCTGAAAAAGTGTGAAAAATATGAAGAGCTTATAAAATTGTCAAAAATATGAGGAGCATGAAGAGATGTTCAAAAACATGAAGAGGCTGATAAGGTGTGAAAAACATGAAGAGCTTCAAAAGGTTTGAAAAATAGGAGGAGCATGAAGCGGTGTTCAAAAACATGAAGGGCCTGAAAACGTGTGAAAAATATGAAGAGCTTCAAAAGGAGTCAAAAATATGCGGAGCCTGAAACGATCTGAAAAATAGGAGGAGCATGAAGCGGTGTTGAAAAACATGAAGAGCCTGAAAAGGTGTGATAAATGTGAAGAGCTTCAAAAGGTGTCAAAAATATGAGGAGCATGAAACGCTCTGAAATATAGGTGGATCATGAAGCGGTGTTGAAAAACATGAAGAGCCTGAAAAGGTGTGATAAATGTGAAGAGCTTCAAAAGGTGTCAAAAATATGAGGAGCATGAAACGGTCTGAAAAATAGGAGGAGCAAGAAGCAGTGTTGAAAAACAAGAAGAGACGGAAAAGGTGTGAAAAATATGAAGAGCTTCAAAAGGTTTCCAAAATATGAGGAGCTTGAAATGGTCTGAAAAATAGGACGAGCATGAAACGGTGTTCAAAAACATGAAGAGCATGAAAAGGTGTGAAAATTATGAAGAGCTTCAAAAGGTGTGAAAAACATGAGGAGAATGAAACGGTCTGAAAAATAGGAGGAGCATGAAGCAGTGTTCAAAACATGAAGAGCCGGAAAAAGTGTGAAAAATATGAAGATCTTCAAAAGTTTGAAAAATATGAAGACCCTGAAAAGGTGTCAAAAATGAGATGAGCATGAAACAGTCTGAAAAGTAGGAGGAGCATGAAGTGTTGTTCAAAAACGTGAAGAGCCTGAAAAGGTGTGAAAAATATGAAGAGCTTCAAAAGGTGTGAAATATCTGAGGAGCATGAAACGGTCTGAAAAATAGGAGGAGCATGAAGCGGTGTTCAAAACATGAAGAGCCTGAAAAAGTGTGAAAAATATGAAGAGCTTCAAAAGGTTTGAAAAATAGGAGGAGCATGAAGCGGTGTTCAAAAACATGAAGAGCCTGAAAAAGTGTGAAAAATATGAAGAGCTTATAAAATTGTCAAAAATATGAGGAGCATGAAGAGATGTTCAAAAACATGAAGAGGCTGATAAGGTGTGAAAAACATGAAGAGCTTCAAAAGGTTTGAAAAATAGGAGGAGCATGAAGCAGTGCTCAAAAACATGAAGAGCCTGTAAAAGTGTGAAAAATATGAAGAGTTTATAAAATTGTCAAAAATATGAGGAGCATGAAACGGTCTGAAAAATACGAGCAGCCTGAAACCGTCTGAAAAATAGGAGGAGCATAAAGCGGTGTTCAAAAACATGAAGGGCCTGAAAACGTGTGAAAAATATGAAGAGCTTCAAAAGGAGTCAAAAATATGCGGAGCCTGAAACGATCTGAAAAATAGGAGGAGCATGAAGCGGAGGTGAAAAACATGAAGAGCCGGAAAAGGTGTGAAAAATGTGAAGAGCTTCAAAAGGTGTCAAAAATATGAGGAGCATGAAACGCTCTGAAATATAGGAGGATCATGAAGCGGTGTTGAAAAACATGAAGAGCCTGAAAAGGTGTGATAAATGTGAAGAGCTTCAAAAGGTGTCAAAATTATGAGGAGCATGAAACGGTCTGAAAAATAGGAGGAGCATGAAACGGTGATCAAAATCATGAAGAATCTGAAAACGTGTGAAAAATATGAAGAGCTTCAAACGGTGTGAAAAATATCAGGAGCATGAAACGGTCTGAAAAAGATGAGGAGCATGAAGTGGTCTTCAAAAACATGTACAGCCTGAAAAGGTGTGAAAAATATGAAGAGCTTCAAAAGGTGTGAAAAACAGGAGGAACATGAAGCGGCGTTCAAAAATATGAAGAGCCTGAAAAGGTGTGAAAAATATGAAGTGCTTCAAAAGGTGTCAAAAATATGAGGAGCATGAAACGGTCTGAAAAATAGGAGGAGCAAGAAGCAGTGTTGAAAAACAAGAAGAGACGGAAAAGGTGTGAAAAATATGAAGAGCTTCAAAAGGTTTCCAAAATATGAGGAGCTTGAAATGGTCTGAAAAATAGGACGAGCATGAAACGGTGTTCAAAAACATGAAGAGCATGAAAAGGTGTGAAAATTATGAAGAGCTTCAAAAGGTGTGAAAAACATGAGGAGAATGAAACGGTCTGAAAAATAGGAGGAGCATGAATCATGTTCAAAACATGAAGAGCCGGAAAAAGTGTGAAAAATATGAAGATCTTCAAAAGTTTGAAAAATATGAAGACCCTGAAAAGGTGTCAAAAATGAGATGAGCATGAAACAGTCTGAAAAGTAGGAGGAGCATGAAGTGTTGTTCAAAAAAGTGAAGAGCCTGAAAAGGTGTGAAAAATATGAAGAGCTTCAAAAGGTGTGAAATATCTGAGGAGCATGAAACGGTCTGAAAAATAGGAGGAGCATGAAGCGGTGTTCAAAACATGAAGAGCCTGAAAAAGTGTGAAAAATATGAAGAGCTTCAAAAGGTTTGAAAAATAGGAGGAGCATGAAGCGGTGTTCAAAAACATGAAGAGCCTGAAAAATTGTGAAAAATATGAAGAGCTTATAAAATTGTCAAAAATATGAGGAGCATGAAGAGATGTTCAAAAACATGAAGAGGCTGATAAGGTGTGAAAAACATGAAGAGCTTCAAAAGGTTTGAAAAATAGGAGGAGCATGAAGCAGTGCTCAAAAACATGAAGAGCCTGTAAAAGTGTGAAAAATATGAAGAGTTTATAAAATTGTCAAAAATATGAGGAGCATGAAACGGTCTGAAAAATACGAGCAGCCTGAAACCGTCTGAAAAATAGGAGGAGTATGAAGCGGTGTTCAAAAACATGAAGGGCCTGAAAACGTGTGAAAAATATGAAGAGCTTCAAAAGGAGTCAAAAATATGCGGAGCCTGAAACGATCTGAAAAATAGGAGGAGCATGAAGCGGAGTTGAAAAACATGAAGAGCCGGAAAAGGTGTGAAAAATGTGAAGAGCTTCAAAAGGTGTCAAAAATATGAGGAGCATGAAACGCTCTGAAATATAGGAGGATCATGAAGCGGTGTTGAAAAACATGAAGAGCCTGAAAAGGTGTGATAAATGTGAAGAGCTTCAAAAGGTGTCAAAAATATGAGGAGTATGAAACGGTCTGAAAAATAGGAGGAGCATGAAACGGTGATCAAAAACATGAAGAATCTGAAAACGTGTGAAAAATATGAAGAGCTTCAAACGGTGTGAAAATTATCAGGAGCATGAAACGGTCTGAGAAAGATGAGGAGCATGAAGTGGTCTTCAAAAACATGTACAGCCTGAAAAGGTGTGAAAAATATGAAGAGCTTCAATAGGTGTGAAAAACAGGAGGAACATGAAGCGGCGTTCAAAAATATGAAGAGCCTGAAAAGGTGTGAAAAATATGAAGTGCTTCAAAAGGTGTCAACAATATGAGGAGCATGAAACGGTCTGAAAAATAGGAGGAGCAAGAAGCGGTGTTGAACAACAAGAAGAGACGGAAAAGGTGTGAAAAATATGAAGAGCTTCAAAAGGTTTCAAAAATATGAGGAGCTTGAAATGGTCTGAAAAATAGGACGAGCATGAAACGGTGTTCAAAAACATGAAGAGCATGAAAAGGTGTGAAAATTATGAAGAGCTTCAAAAGGTGTGAAAAACATGAGGAGAATGAAACGGTCTGAAAAATAGGAGGAGCATGAAGCAGTGTTCAAAACATGAAGAGCCTGAAAAAGTGTGAAAAATATGAAGATCTTCAAAAGTTTGAAAAATATGAAGACCCTGAAAAGGTGTCAAAAATGAGATGAGCATGAAACAGTCTGAAAAGTAGGAGGAGCATGAAGTGTTGTTCAAAAAGGTGAAGAGCCTGAAAAGGTGTGAAAAATATGAAGAGCTTCAAAAGGTGTGAAATACCTGAGGAGCATGAAACGGTCTGAAAAATAGGAGGAGCATGAAGTGTTGTTCAAAACATGAAGAGCCTGAAAAAGTGTGAAAAATATGAAGAGCTTCAAAAAATGTCAAAAATATGAGGAGCATGAAATGGTCTCAAATATAGGAGAATCATGCAGCGGTGTTTAAAACTATAAACAGCCTGAAAAAGTGTGAAAAACATGAAGAGCTTCAAAAGGTTTGAAAAATAGGAGGAGCATGAAGCGGTGCTCAAAAACATGAAGAGCCTGAAAAAGTGTGAAAAATATGAAGAGCTTATAAAATTGTCAAAAATATGAGGAGCATGAAGAGATGTTCAAAAACATGAAGAGGCTGATAAGGTGTGAAAAACATGAAGAGCTTCAAAAGGTTTGAAAAATAGGAGGAGCATGAAGCGGTGCTCAAAAACATGAAGAGCCTGAAAAAGTGTGAAAAATATGAAGAGCTTATAAAATTGTCAAAAATATGAGGAGCATGAAGAGATGTTCAAAAACATGAAGAGGCTGATAAGGTGTGAAAAACATGAAGAGCTTCAAAAGGTTTGAAAAATAGGAGGAGCATGAAGCGGTGTTCAAAAACATGAAGGGCCTGAAAACGTGTGAAAAATATGAAGAGCTTCAAAAGGAGTCAAAAATATGCGGAGCCTGAAACGATCTGAAAAATAGGAGGAGCATGAAGCGGTGTTGAAAAACATGAAGAGCCTGAAAAGGTGTGATAAATGTGAAGAGCTTCAAAAGGTGTCAAAAATATGAGGAGCATGAAACGCTCTGAAATATAGGTGGATCATGAAGCGGTGTTGAAAAACATGAAGAGCCTGAAAAGGTGTGATAAATGTGAAGAGCTTCAAAAGGTGTCAAAAATATGAGGAGCATGAAACGGTCTGAAAAATAGGAGGAGCATGAAACGGTGATCAAAATCATGAAGAATCTGAAAACGTGTGAAAAATATGAAGAGCTTCAAATGGTGTGAAAATTATCAGGAGCATGAAACGGTCTGAAAAAGATGAGGAGCATGAAGTGGTCTTCAAAAACATGTACAGCCTGAAAAGGTGTGAAAAATATGAAGAGCTTCAAAAGGTGTGAAAAACAGGAGGAACATGAAGCGGTGTTCAAAAATATGAAGAGCCTGAAAAGGTGTGAAAAATATGTAGTGCTTCAAAAGGTGTCAAAAATATGAGGAGCATGAAACGGTCTGAAAAATAGGAGGAGCAAGAAGCAGTGTTGAAAAACAAGAAGAGACGGAAAAGGTGTGAAAAATATGAAGAGCTTCAAAAGGTTTCCAAAATATGAGGAGCTTGAAATGGTCTGAAAAATAGGACGAGCATGAAACGGTGTTCAAAAACATGAAGAGCATGAAAAGGTGTGAAAATTATGAAGAGCTTCAAAAGGTGTGAAAAACATGAGGAGAATGAAACGGTCTGAAAAATAGGAGGAGCATGAAGCAGTGTTCAAAACATGAAGAGCCGGAAAAAGTGTGAAAAATATGAAGATCTTCAAAAGTTTGAAAAATATGAAGACCCTGAAAAGGTGTCAAAAATGAGATGAGCATGAAACAGTCTGAAAAGTAGGAGGAGCATGAAGTGTTGTTCAAAAACGTGAAGAGCCTGAAAAGGTGTGAAAAATATGAAGAGCTTCAAAAGGTGTGAAATATCTGAGGAGCATGAAACGGTCTGAAAAATAGGAGGAGCATGAAGCGGTGTTCAAAACATGAAGAGCCTGAAAAAGTGTGAAAAATATGAAGAGCTTCAAAAGGTTTGAAAAATAGGAGGAGCATGAAGCGGTGTTCAAAAACATGAAGAGCCTGAAAAAGTGTGAAAAATATGAAGAGCTTATAAAATTGTCAAAAATATGAGGAGCATGAAGAGATGTTCAAAAACATGAAGAGGCTGATAAGGTGTGAAAAACATGAAGAGCTTCAAAAGCTTTGAAAAATAGGAGGAGCATGAAGCAGTGCTCAAAAACATGAAGAGCCTGTAAAAGTGTGAAAAATATGAAGAGTTTATAAAATTGTCAAAAATATGAGGAGCATGAAACGGTCTGAAAAATACGAGCAGCCTGAAACCGTCTGAAAAATAGGAGGAGCATGAAGCGGTGTTCAAAAACATGAAGGGCCTGAAAACGTGTGAAAAATATGAAGAGCTTCAAAAGGAGTCAAAAATATGCGGAGCCTGAAACGATCTGAAAAATAGGAGGAGCATGAAGCGGAGGTGAAAAACATGAAGAGCCGGAAAAGGTGTGAAAAATGTGAAGAGCTTCAAAAGGTGTCAAAAATATGAGGAGCATGAAACGCTCTGAAATATAGGAGGATCATGAAGCGGTGTTGAAAAACATGAAGAGCCTGAAAAGGTGTGATAAATGTGAAGAGCTTCAAAAGGTGTCAAAATTATGAGGAGCATGAAACGGTCTGAAAAATAGGAGGAGCATGAAACGGTGATCAAAATCATGAAGAATCTGAAAACGTGTGAAAAATATGAAGAGCTTCAAACGGTGTGAAAAATATCAGGAGCATGAAACGGTCTGAAAAAGATGAGGAGCATGAAGTGGTCTTCAAAAACATGTACAGCCTGAAAAGGTGTGAAAAATATGAAGAGCTTCAAAAGGTGTGAAAAACAGGAGGAACATGAAGCGGTGTTCAAAAATATGAAGAGCCTGAAAAGGTGTGAAAAATATGAAGTGCTTCAAAAGGTGTCAAAAATATGAGGAGCATGAAACGGTCTGAAAAATAGGAGGAGCAAGAAGCAGTGTTGAAAAACAAGAAGAGACGGAAAAGGTGTGAAAAATATGAAGAGCTTCAAAAGGTTTCCAAAATATGAGGAGCTTGAAATGGTCTGAAAAATAGGACGAGCATGAAACGGTGTTCAAAAACATGAAGAGCATGAAAAGGTGTGAAAATTATGAAGAGCTTCAAAAGGTGTGAAAAACATGAGGAGAATGAAACGGTCTGAAAAATAGGAGGAGCATGAATCATGTTCAAAACATGAAGAGCCGGAAAAAGTGTGAAAAATATGAAGATCTTCAAAAGTTTGAAAAATATGAAGACCCTGAAAAGGTGTCAAAAATGAGATGAGCATGAAACAGTCTGAAAAGTAGGAGGAGCATGAAGTGTTGTTCAAAAAAGTGAAGAGCCTGAAAAGGTGTGAAAAATATGAAGAACTTCAAAAGGTGTGAAATATCTGAGGAGCATGAAACGGTCTGAAAAATAGGAGGAGCATGAAGCGGTGTTCAAAACATGAAGAGCCTGAAAAAGTGTGAAAAATATGAAGAGCTTCAAAAGGTTTGAAAAATAGGAGGAGCATGAAGCGGTGTTCAAAAACATGAAGAGCCTGAAAAATTGTGAAAAATATGAAGAGCTTATAAAATTGTCAAAAATATGAGGAGCATGAAGAGATGTTCAAAAACATGAAGAGGCTGATAAGGTGTGAAAAACATGAAGAGCTTCAAAAGGTTTGAAAAATAGGAGGAGCATGAAGCAGTGCTCAAAAACATGAAGAGCCTGTAAAAGTGTGAAAAATATGAAGAGTTTATAAAATTGTCAAAAATATGAGGAGCATGAAACGGTCTGAAAAATACGAGCAGCCTGAAACCGTCTGAAAAATAGGAGGAGCATGAAGCGGTGTTCAAAAACATGAAGGGCCTGAAAACGTGTGAAAAATATGAAGAGCTTCAAAAGGAGTCAAAAATATGCGGAGCCTGAAACGATCTGAAAAATAGGAGGAGCATGAAGCGGAGTTGAAAAACATGAAGAGCCGGAAAAGGTGTGAAAAATGTGAAGAGCTTCAAAAGGTGTCAAAAATATGAGGAGCATGAAACGCTCTGAAATATAGGAGGATCATGAAGCGGTGTTGAAAAACATGAAGAGCCTGAAAAGGTGTGATAAATGTGAAGAGCTTCAAAAGGTGTCAAAAATATGAGGAGTATGAAACGGTCTGAAAAATAGGAGGAGCATGAAACGGTGATCAAAAACATGAAGAATCTGAAAACGTGTGAAAAATATGAAGAGCTTCAAACGGTGTGAAAATTATCAGGAGCATGAAACGGTCTGAGAAAGATGAGGAGCATGAAGTGGTCTTCAAAAACATGTACAGCCTGAAAAGGTGTGAAAAATATGAAGAGCTTCAATAGGTGTGAAAAACAGGAGGAACATGAAGCGGCGTTCAAAAATATGAAGAGCCTGAAAAGGTGTGAAAAATATGAAGTGCTTCAAAAGGTGTCAACAATATGAGGAGCATGAAACGGTCTGAAAAATAGGAGGAGCAAGAAGCGGTGTTGAACAACAAGAAGAGACGGAAAAGGTGTGAAAAATATGAAGAGCTTCAAAAGGTTTCAAAAATATGAGGAGCTTGAAATGGTCTGAAAAATAGGACGAGCATGAAACGGTGTTCAAAAACATGAAGAGCATGAAAAGGTGTGAAAATTATGAAGAGCTTCAAAAGGTGTGAAAAACATGAGGAGAATGAAACGGTCTGAAAAATAGGAGGAGCATGAAGCAGTGTTCAAAACATGAAGAGCCTGAAAAAGTGTGAAAAATATGAAGATCTTCAAAAGTTTGAAAAATATGAAGACCCTGAAAAGGTGTCAAAAATGAGATGAGCATGAAACAGTCTGAAAAGTAGGAGGAGCATGAAGTGTTGTTCAAAAAGGTGAAGAGCCTGAAAAGGTGTGAAAAATATGAAGAGCTTCAAAAGGTGTGAAATACCTGAGGAGCATGAAACGGTCTGAAAAATAGGAGGAGCATGAAGTGTTGTTCAAAACATGAAGAGCCTGAAAAAGTGTGAAAAATATGAAGAGCTTCAAAAAATGTCAAAAATATGAGGAGCATGAAATGGTCTCAAATATAGGAGAATCATGCAGCGGTGTTTAAAACTATAAACAGCCTGAAAAAGTGTGAAAAACATGAAGAGCTTCAAAAGGTTTGAAAAATAGGAGGAGCATGAAGCGGTGCTCAAAAACATGAAGAGCCTGAAAAAGTGTGAAAAATATGAAGAGCTTATAAAATTGTCAAAAATATGAGGAGCATGAAGAGATGTTCAAAAACATGAAGAGGCTGATAAGGTGTAAAAAACATGAAGAGCTTCAAAAGGTTTGAAAAATAGGAGGAGCATGAAGCGGTGCTCAAAAACATGAAGAGCCTGAAAAAGTGTGAAAAATATGAAGAGCTTATAAAATTGTCAAAAATATGAGGAGCATGAAGAGATGTTCAAAAACATGAAGAGGCTGATAAGGTGTGAAAAACATGAAGAGCTTCAAAAGGTTTGAAAAATAGGAGGAGCATGAAGCGGTGTTCAAAAACATGAAGGGCCTGAAAACGTGTGAAAAATATGAAGAGCTTCAAAAGGAGTCAAAAATATGCGGAGCCTGAAACGATCTGAAAAATAGGAGGAGCATGAAGCGGTGTTGAAAAACATGAAGAGCCTGAAAAGGTGTGATAAATGTGAAGAGCTTCAAAAGGTGTCAAAAATAGGAGGAGCATGAAACGCTCTGAAATATAGGTGGATCATGAAGCGGTGTTGAAAAACATGAAGAGCCTGAAAAGGTGTGATAAATGTGAAGAGTTTCAAAAGGTGTCAAAAATATGAGGAGCATGAAACGGTCTGAAAAATAGGAGGAGCATGAAACAGTGATCAAAATCATGAAGAATCTGAAAACGTGTGAAAAATATGAACAGCTTCAAACGGTGTGAAAAATATCAGGAGCATGAAACGGTCTGAAAAAGATGAGGAGCATGAAGTGGTCTTCAAAAACATGTACAGCCTGAAAAGGTGTGAAAAATATGAAGAGCTTCAAAAGGTGTGAAAAAAAGGAGGAACATGAAGCGGTGTTCAAAAATATGAAGAGCCTGAAAAGGTGTGAAAAATATGAAGTGCTTCAAAAGGTGTCAACAATATGAGGAGCATGAAACGGTCTGAAAAATAGGAGGAGCATGAAACGGTGATCAAAAACATGAAGAATCTGAAAACGTGTGAAAAATATGAAGAGCTTCAAATGGTGTGAAAATTATCAGGAGCATGAAACGGTCTGAGAAAGATGAGGAGCATGAAGTGGTCTTCAAAAACATGTACAGCCTGAAAAGGTGTGAAAAATATGAAGAGCTTCAATAGGTGTGAAAAACAGGAGGAACATGAAGCGGCGTTCAAAAATATGAAGAGCCTGAAAAGGTGTGAAAAATATGAAGTGCTTCAAAAGGTGTCAACAATATGAGGAGCATGAAACGGTCTGAAAAATAGGAGGAGCAAGAAGCGGTGTTGAAAAACAAGAAGAGACGGAAAAGGTGTGAAAAATATGAAGAGCTTCAAAAGGTTTCCAAAATATGAGGAGCTTCAAATGGTCTGAAAAATAGGACGAGCATGAAACGGTGTTCAAAAACATGAAGAGCATGAAAAGGTGTGAAAATTATGAAGAGCTTCAAAAGGTGTGAAAAACATGAGGAGAATGAAACGGTCTGAAAAATAGGAGGAGCATGAAGCAGTGTTCAAAACATGAAGAGCCTGAAAAAGTGTGAAAAATATGAAGATCTTCAAAAGTTTGAAAAATATGAAGACCCTGAAAATGTGTCAAAAATGAGATGAGCATGAAACAGTCTGAAAAGTAGGAGGAGCATGAAGTGTTGTTCAAAAAGGTGAAGAGCCTGAAAAGGTGTGAAAAATATGAAGAGCTTCAAAAGGTGTGAAATACCTGAGGAGCATGAAACGGTCTGAAAAATAGGAGGAGCATGAAGTGTTGTTCAAAACATGAAGAGCTTGAAAAAGTGTGAAAAATATGAAGAGCTTCAAAAAATGTCAAAAATATGAGGAGCATGAAATGGTCTCAAATATAGGAGAATCATGCAGCGGTGTTTAAAACTATAAACAGCATGAAAAAGTGTGAAAAACATGTAGAGCTTCAAAAGGTTTGAAAAATAGGAGGAGCATGAAGCGGTGCTCAAAAACATGAAGAGCCTGAAAAAGTGTGAAAAATATGAAGAGCTTATAAAATTGTCAAAAATATGAGGAGCATGAAGAGATGTTCAAAAACATGAAGAGGTTGATAAAGTGTGAAAAACATGAAGAGCTTCAAAAGGTTTGAAAAATAGGAGGAGCATGAAGCGGTGCTCAAAAACATGAAGAGCCTGAAAAAGTGTGAAAAATATGAAGAGCTTATAAAATTGTCAAAAATATGAGGAGCATGAAGAGATGTTCAAAAACATGAAGAGGCTGATAAGGTGTGAAAAAAATGAAGAGCTTCAAAAGGTTTGAAAAATAGGAGGAGCATGAAGCGGTGTTCAAAAACATGAAGGGCCTGAAAACGTGTGAAAAATATGAAGAGCTTCAAAAGGAGTCAAAAATATGCGGAGCCTGAAACGATCTGAAAAATAGGAGGAGCATGAAGCGGTGTTGAAAAACATGAAGAGCCTGAAAAGGTGTGATAAATGTGAAGAGCTTCAAAAGGTGTCAAAAATAGGAGGAGCATGAAACGCTCTGAAATATAGGTGGATCATGAAGCGGTGTTGAAAAACATGAAGAGCCTGAAAAGGTGTGATAAATGTGAAGAGCTTCAAAAGGTGTCAAAAATATGAGGAGCATTAAACGGTCTGAAAAATAGGAGGAGCATGAAACGGTGATCAAAATCATGAAGAATCTGAAAACGTGTGAAAAATATGAACAGCTTCAAACGGTGTGAAAAATATCAGGAGCATGAAACGGTCTGAAAAAGATGAGGAGCATGAAGTGGTCTTCAAAAACATGTACAGCCTGAAAAGGTGTGAAAAATATGAAGAGCTTCAAAAGGTGTGAAAAAAAGGAGGAACATGAAGCGGTGTTCAAAAATATGAAGAGCCTGAAAAGGTGTGAAAAATATGAAGTGCTTCAAAAGGTGTCAACAATATGAGGAGCATGAAACGGTCTGAAAAATAGGAGGAGCATGAAACGGTGATCAAAAACATGAAGAATCTGAAAACGTGTGAAAAATATGAAGAGCTTCAAATGGTGTGAAAATTATCAGGAGCATGAAACGGTCTGAGAAAGATGAGGAGCATGAAGTGGTCTTCAAAAACATGTACAGCCTGAAAAGGTGTGAAAAATATGAAGAGCTTCAATAGGTGTGAAAAACAGGAGGAACATGAAGCGGCGTTCAAAAATATGAAGAGCCTGAAAAGGTGTGAAAAATATGAAGTGCTTCAAAAGGTGTCAACAATATGAGGAGCATGAAACGGTCTGAAAAATAGGAGGAGCAAGAAGCGGTGTTGAAAAACAAGAAGAGACGGAAAAGGTGTGAAAAATATGAAGAGCTTCAAAAGGTTTCCAAAATATGAGGAGCTTGAAATGGTCTGAAAAATAGGACGAGCATGAAACGGTGTTCAAAAACATGAAGAGCATGAAAAGGTGTGAAAATTATGAAGAGCTTCAAAAGGTGTGAAAAACATGAGGAGAATGAAACGGTCTGAAAAATAGGAGGAGCATGAAGCAGTGTTCAAAACATGAAGAGCCGGAAAAAGTGTGAAAAATATGAAGATCTTCAAAAGTTTGAAAAATATGAAGACCCTGAAAAGGTGTCAAAAATGAGATGAGCATGAAACAGTCTGAAAAGTAGGAGGAGCATGAAGTGTTGTTCAAAAAGGTGAAGAGCCTGAAAAGGTGTGAAAAATATGAAGAGCTTCAAAAGGTGTGAAATACCTGAGGAGCATGAAACGGTCTGAAAAATAGGAGGAGCATGAAGTGTTGTTCAAAACATGAAGAGCCTGAAAAAGTGTGAAAAATATGAAGAGCTTCAAAAAATGTCAAAAATATGAGGAGCATGAAATGGGCTCAAATATAGGAGAATCATGCAGCGGTGTTTAAAACTATAAACAGCATGAAAAAGTGTGAAAAACATGTAGAGCTTCAAAAGGTTTGAAAAATAGGAGGAGCATGAAGCGGTGCTCAAAAACATGAAGAGCCTGAAAAAGTGTGAAAAATATGAAGAGCTTATAAAATTGTCAAAAATATGAGGAGCATGAAGAGATGTTCAAAAACATGAAGAGGTTGATAAAGTGTGAAAAACATGAAGAGCTTCAAAAGGTTTGAAAAATAGGAGGAGCATGAAGCGGTGCTCAAAAACATGAAGAGCCTGAAAAAGTGTGAAAAATATGAAGAGCTTATAAAATTGTCAAAAATATGAGGAGCATGAAGAGATGTTCAAAAACATGAAGAGGCTGATAAGGTGTGAAAAACATGAAGAGCTTCAAAAGGTTTGAAAAATAGGAGGAGCATGAAGCGGTGTTCAAAAACATGAAGGGCCTGAAAACGTGTGAAAAATATGAAGAGCTTCAAAAGGAGTCAAAAATATGCGGAGCCTGAAACGATCTGAAAAATAGGAGGAGCATGAAGCGGTGTTGAAAAACATGAAGAGCCGGAAAAGGTGTGAAAAATAAGAGGAGCATGAAACGCTCTGAAATATAGGTGGATCATGAAGCGGTGTTGAAAAACATGAAGAGCCTGAAAAGGTCTGATAAATGTGAAGAGCTTCAAAAGGTGTCAAAAATATGAGGAGCATGAAACGGTCTGAAAAATAGGAGGAGCATGAAACGGTGATCAAAATCATGAAGAATCTGAAAACGTGTGAAAAATATGAAGAGCTTCAAACGGTGTGAAAAATATCAGGAGCATGAAACGGTCTGAAAAAGATGAGGAGCATGAAGTGGTCTTCAAAAACATGTACAGCCTGAAAAGGTGTGAAAAATATGAAGAGCTTCAAAAGGTGTGAAAAAAAGGAAAAACATGAAAAGGTCTGAAAAATAGGAGTAGCATGAAGAGGTGTTCAAAAACATGAAGAGGCTGATAATGTGTGAAAAACATGAAGAGCTTCAAAAAGTTTGAAAAATAGGAGGAGCATGAAGCGGTGTTAAAAAACATGAAGAGCCTAAAAAAGTGTGAAAAATATGAAGAGCTTATAAAATTGTCAAAAATATGAGGAGCATGAAACGGTCTGAAAAATAGGAGGAGCATGAAGTGGTGTTGAAAAACATGAAGAGCCTGAAAACGTGTGAAAAATATGAAGAGCTTCAAAAGGTTTGAAAAATATGAAGAGCTTCAAAAGGTGTCAAAAAGGAGATCTGCATGAAACGGTCTGAAAAATAGGAGGAGCATGAAGTGGTGTTGAAAAAAATAAATAGCCTGAAAAGGTGTGAAAAATATGAAGAGCTTCAAAAGGTGTCAAAAATATGAGGAGCATGAAACGGTTTGAAAAATAGGACGAGCATGAAGCGATGTTCAAAAACATGAAGAGCCTGAAAAGGTGTGAAAATTATGAAGAGCTTCAAAATATGTCAAAAATATGACGAGCATGAAACCCTGTTAAAAATAGGAGGAGGATGAAGCGGTGTTCAAAAACATGAAGAGCCTGAAAAGGTGTGCAAAATATGAAGAGCTTCAAAAGGTGTGAAATACATGAGGAGCATGAAACGGTGTTCAAAAACATGCAGAGACTGAAAAGGTGTGAAAAATATGAAGAGCTTCAAAATTGTCAGAAATTAGATTAGCATGAAAGGGTCTGAAAAATAGGAGGAGCCTGAAGTGGTGTTGAAAAACATGAAGAACCTGAAAATGTGTGAAAAATATGAAGAGCTTCAAAAATATGAAAATTATGAAGAGCTTCAAAAGGTGTAAAAATTATGAAGAGCTTCAAAAGATGTCAAAAATGAGATGAGCATGAAACGGTCTGAAAAAAAGAAGCATGAAATTGTGTTGAAAATCATGAAGAGCCTGAAAAGGTGTGAAAAATATGAAGAGCTTCAAAAGGTGTCAAAAATATGAGGAGCATGAAACGGTCTGAAAAATACGAGGAGCATGAAGTGGTGTTGAAAACCATGAAGTGCCTGAAAAGGTGTGAAAAATATGAAGAGCTTCAAAATGTGTCAAAAATATGAGGTGCATGAATCGGTCCGAAAAATAGGAGGTTCATGAAGCGGTGTTGAAAAACATGAAGAGCCTGAAAAGGTGTGAAAAATATGAAGAGCTTCAAAAGGTGTCAAAAATGAGATGAGCATGAAACGGTGTGAAAAATAGGAGGAGCATGAAGTGGTGTTGAAAAAAAAGAAGAGACTGAAAAGGTGTGAAAAATATGAAGAGCATCAAAAGGTGTCAAAAATATGAGGAGCATGAAACGGTCTCAAAAATAGGAGGAGCATGAAGCGGTTTTCAAAAACATGAAGAGCCTGAAAAGTTGTGAAAAATATGAAAAGCTTCAAAAGGTGTCAAAAATGAGATGAGCATGAAACGGTTTGAAAAATAGGAGGACCATGAAGTGGTGTTGAAAAAAAAGAAGAGACTGAAAAGATGTGAAAAATATGAGGATCATGAAAATGTGTCAAAAATATGAGGAGCATGAAAAGGTCTGCAAAAAGGAGGAGCATGAAGTGGTGTTGAAAAACTTGAAGAGCCTGAAAAGGTGTGAAAAATATGAAAAGCTTCAAAATCTGTCAAAAATATGAGGAGCATGAAACGGTCTGAAAAATAGGAGGCGCATGAAGCGGTGTTCAAAAACATGACGAGCCTGAATAGGTGTGAAAAATATGAATAGCTTCAAAAGGTGTCAAAAATATGAGGAGAATGAAACGTTCTGAAAAATAGGAGGAGCATGAAGCTGTGTTGAAAACATGAAGAGCCTGAAAACGTGTGAAAAATAAGAAGAGCTTCTAAAGGTGTCATAAATATGAGGAGCATGAAACGGTCTGAAAAATAGGAGCAGCATGAGGTGTTGTTGAAAAACATGAAGAGTCTGAAAAGTTGTGAAAAATATGAGGAGCTTTAAAAGGTGTCAAAAATATGAGGATCATGAAACGGTCTGAAAAATAGGAGAAGCATGAAATGGTGATCAAAAACATGAAGAGCCTGAAAAGGTGTGAAAAATATGAAGAGCTTCAAAAGGCGTGAAATACATGACGAGCATGTAACGGGCTGAAAAATAGGAGAACCATGAAGTGGTGTGCAAAAACATGAAGAGCCTGAAAAGGTGTGAAAAATATGAAGAGCTTCAAAAGGTGTCAAAAATATGAGGAGCATGAAACGGTCTGAAAATAGGACGAGCACAAGCGATGTTCAAAAACATGCACAGCATGAAAAGGTGTGAAAAATATGAAGAGCTTCAAAAGGTGTGAAAAATATGAAGAGCTTCAAAAGGTGTCAAAAATTAGATTAGCATGAGAGGGTCTGAAAAATAGGAGGAGCATGAAGTGGTGTTGAAAAACATGAAGAGCCTGAAAAGGTGTGAATTATATGAATAGCTTCAAAAGGTGTGAAAAGTATGAAGAGCTTCAAAATGTGTCAAAAATATGACGAGAATGAAACCCTCTTAAAAATAGGAGGAGGATGAAGCGGTGTTCAACAACATGAAGAGCCTGAAAAGGTGTGCAAAATATGAAGAGCTTCAAAAGGTGTGAAATACATGAGGAGCATGAAACGGTGTTCAAAAACATGCAGAGTCTGAAAAGGTGTGAAAAATATGAAGAGCCTCAAAACGTGTCAAAAATATGAGAAGTATGAAACGGTATGATAAATAGCAGGAGCATGAAGCGGTGTTGAAAAACAGGAAGAGTCTGAAATCGTGTGAAAAATATGAAGATCTTCAAATTATGAAAAGTATGAAGAGCTTCAAAAGGTGTGAAAACTATGAGGAACTTGATACGGTCTGAAAAATAGGAGGAGCATGAAGCGGAGTTGAAAAACATGAAGAGCCTGAGAAGGTGTGAAAAATATGAAGAGCTTCAAAACGTGTCAAAAATATGAGGAGCAAGAAACGGTCTGAAAAATAGGAGGATTATGAAACGGTGTTGAAAAACATGAAGAGCCTGAAAAGGTGTGATAAATGTGAAGAGCTTCAAAAGGTGTCAAAAATATGAGGAGCATGAAACGCTATGAAATATAGGTGGATCATGAAGCGGTGTTGAAAAACATGAAGAGCCTGAAAAGGTGTGATAAATGTGAAGAGCTTCAAAAGGTGTCAAAAATATGAGGAGCATGAAACGGTCTGAAAAATAGGAGGAGCATGAAACGGTGATCAAAATCATGAAGAATCTGAAAACGTGTGAAAAATATGAACAGCTTCAAACGGTCTGAAAAATAGGAGGAGCATGAAGTGGTGTTGAAAAACATGAAGAGCCTGAAAACGTGTGAAAAATATGAAGGGCTTCAAAAGGTTTGAAAAATATGAAGAGCTTCAAAAGGTGTCAAAAAGGAGATCTGCATGAAACGGTCTGAAAAATAGGAGGAGCATGAAGTGGTGTTGAAAAAAATAAATAGCCTGAAAAGGTGTGAAAAATATGAAGAGCTTCAAAAGGTGTCAAAAATATGAGGAGAATGAAACGGTTTGAAAAATAGGACGAGCATGAAGCGATGTTCAAAAACATGAAGAGCCTGAAAAGGTGTGAAAATTATGAAGAGCTTCAAAATATGTCAAAAATATGATGAGCATGAAACCCTGTTAAAAATAGGAGGAGGATGAAGCGGTGTTCAAAAACATGAAGAGCCTGAAATGGTGTGCAAAATATGAAGAGCTTCAAAAGGTGTGAAATACATGAGGAGCATGAAACGGTGTTCAAAAACATGCAGAGACTGAAAAGGTGTGAAAAATATGAAGAGCTTCAAAAAGTGTCAAAAATTAGATTAGCATGAAAGGGTCTGAAAAATAGGAGGAGCCTGAAGTGGTGTTGAAAAACATGAAGAACCTGAAAATGTGTGAAAAATATGAAGAGCTTCAAAAATATGAAAATTATGAAGAGCTTCAAAAGGTGTAAAAAATATGAAGAGCTTCAAAAGATGTCAAAAATGAGATGAGCATGAAATGGTCTGAAAAAAAGGAGCATGAAATGGTGTTGAAAATCATGAAGAGCCTGAAAAGGTGTGAAAAATATGCAGAGCTTCTAAGGGTGTCAAAAATATGTGGAGCATGAAACCGTCTGAAAAATAGGAGGAGCATGAGGTGGTGTTGAAAATCATGAAGAGCCTGAAAACGTGTGAAAAATATGAAGAGCTTCAAAATGTGTCAAAAATATGAGGAGCATGAAACGGTCTGAAAAATAGGAGGAGCATGAAGCAGTGTTGAAAAAACATGAAGAGCCTGCAAAGGTGTGAAAAATATGAAGAGTTTCAGAAATGTGAAAATTATGAAGAGCTTCAAAAGGTGTCAAAAATGAGAAGAGCTTGAAACGGTCTGAAAATTAGGAGGAGCATGAAGCGGTGTTGAAAAACATGAAGAGTCTTAAAAGGTGTGAAAAATATGAAGAGCTTCAAGAGGTGTGAAATACATGAGGAGCATGAAACTCTCTAAAAAATAGGAGGAGCATGAAGTGGTGTTCAAAAACATGAAGAGTCTTAAAAGGTGTGAAAAATATGAAGAGCTTCAATAGGTGTGAATAATATCAGGAGCAGGATACGGTCTGAAAAATAGGAGGAGCATGAAGCGGAGCTGAAAAACATGAAGAGCCTGAAAAGGTGTGAAAAATATGAAGAGCTTCAAAACGTGTCAAAAATATGAGCAGCATGAAACGGTCTGAAAAATAGGAGGATTATGAAACGGTGTTCAAAAACATGAAGAGCCTGAAAAGGTGTGAAAAATATGAAGAGCCTCAAAACGTGTCAAAAATATGAGAAGTATGAAACGGTATGATAAATAGCAGGAGCATGAAGCGGTGTTGAAAAACAGGAAGAGTCTGAAACCGTGTGAAAAATATGAAGAGCTACAAAAATGTGAAAAATATGAAGAGATTCAAAAGGTTTGAAAAATATGAAGAGCTACAAAATGTGTGAAAAATGAGAAGAGCTTGAAACGGTCTGAAAATTAGAAGGAGCATGAAGCAGTGTTGAAAAACATGAAGAGAATGAAAAGTGTGAAAAATATGAAGAGCTTCAAAGGGTGTCAAAAATATGAGGAGCATGACACGGTCTGAAAAATAGGAGGAGCATGAAGTGGTGTTGAAAAACATGAAGAGCCTGAAAGGTGTGAAAAACATGAAGAGCATCAAAAGGTGTCAAAAATATGAGGAGCATGAAACCTTCTGAAAAATAGGAGGATAATGAATTGGTGTTGAAAAACATGAAGAGCCTGAAAAGGTGTGAAAAATATGAAGAGCTTCAAAAAGTGTCAAATTATGAGGAGCATGAAACGGTCTGAAAAATGGGAGAAGCATGAAGTGGTGTGGAAAAACATGAAGAGCCTGAAAAGGTGTGAAAAATATGAAGAGCTTCAAAAGGTGTGAAATACATGAGGAGCATGAAACTCTCTGAAAATTAGGAGGAGCATGAAGTGGTGTTCAAAAACATGAAGAGTCTTAAAAGGTGTGCAAAATATGAAGAGCTTCAATAGGTGTGAATAATATGAGGAGCAGGATACGGTCTGAAAAATAGGAGGAGCATGAAGGGGTGTTCAAAAACATGAAGAGCCTGAAAAATTGTGAAAAATATGAAAAGCTTGAAAAGGTGTCAAAAATGAGATGAGCATGAAACGGTGTGAAAAATAGGAGGAGCATGAAGTGGTGTTGAAAAAAAAGAAGAGACTGAAAAGGTGTGAAAAATATGAAGAGCATCAAAAGGTGTCAAAAATATGAGGAGCATGAAACGGTCTCAAAAATAGGAGGAGCATGAAGCGGTTTTCAAAAACATGAAGAGCCTGAAAAGTTGTGAAAAATATGAAAAGCTTCAAAAGGTGTCAAAAATGAGATGAGCATGAAACGGTTTGAAAAATAGGAGGACCATGAAGTGGTGTTGAAAAAAAAGAAGAGACTGAAAAGGTGTGAAAAATATGAGGATCATGAAAATGTGTCAAAAATATGAGGAGCATGAAAAGGTCTGCAAAAAGGAGGAGCATGAAGTGGTGTTGAAAAACGTGAAGAGCCTGAAAAGGTGTGAAAAATATGAAAAGCTTCAAAATCTGTCAAAAATATGAGGAGCATGAAACGGTCTGAAAAATAGGAGGCGCATGAAGCGGTGTTCAAAAACATGACGAGCCTGAATAGGTGTGAAAAATATGAAGAGCTTCAAAAGGTGTCAAAAATATGAGGAAAATGAAACGTTCTGAAAAATAGGAGAAGCATGAAATGGTGATCAAAAACATGAAGAGCCTGAAAAGGTGTGAAAAATATGAACAGCTTCAAAAGGTGTGAAATATATGAAGAGCTTCAAAATGTGTCAAAAATATGAGGAGCATGAAACAGTCTGAAAATTAGGAGGAGCATGAAGCGGTGTTGAAAAACATGAAGAGCCTGAAAAGGTGTGAAAAATATGAAGAGCTTCAGAAATGTGAAAATTATGAAGAGCTTCAAAAGATGTGAAATATATGAAGAGCATGAAACGGTCTGAAAAATAGGAGGAGCATGAAACGTTGTTCAAATACATGAAGAGCCTGAAAATGTGTGAATAAAATGAAGAGCTTCAAAACGTGTCAAAAATATGAGGAGCAGGAAACGGTCTGAAAAATAGGAGGAGCATGAAGCGGTGTTCAAAAACATGAAGAGCCTGAAAAGTTGTGAAAAATATGAAAAGCTTCAAAAGGTGTCAAAATTGAAATGAGCATGAAACGGTCTGCAAAATAGAGGTGCATGAAGCGGTGTTGAAAAACATGAAGAGCCTGAAAAGGTGTGAAAAATATGAAGAGCTTCAAAATGTGTGAAATACATGAGGAGCATGAAACGGATGAAAAATAGGAGAAGCATGAAGTGGTGTGGAAAAACATGAAGAGACTGCAAAGGTGTGAAAAATATGAAGAGCTTCAAAAGGTGTGAAATACATGAGGAGCATGAAACTCTCTAAAAAATAGGAGGAGCATGAAGTGCTGTTCAAAAACATGAAGAGCCTGAAAAGGTGAGAAAAATATGAAGAGCTTCAAAAGGTGTGAAAAATATGAGGAGCATGATACGGTCGAAAAAACAGGAGGAGCATGAAGCGGAGTTCAAAAACATGAAGAGCCTGAAAAGGTGTGAAAAATATGAAGAGCCTCAAAACGTGTCAAATATGAGGAGTATGAAACGGTATGATAAATAGAAGGAGCATGAAGCGGTGTTGAAAAACATGAAGAGTCTGAAACTGTGTGAAAAATATGAAGAGCTTCAAAAATGTGAAAAATATGAAGAGCTTCAAAAGGTGTGAAATACATGAGGAGCATGAAATGGGCTGAAAAATAGGAGAAGCATGAAGTGGTGTTTAAAAATATGAAGAGCTTGAAAAGGTGTGAAAAATATGAAGACCTTCAAAAGGTGTTAAAAATGAGATGAGCATGAAACGGTCTGAAAAATAGGAGGGTCATGAAACGGTGTTGAAAAACATGAAGAGCCTGTAAAGATGTGAAAAATATGAAGAGCTTCAAAAGGTGTCAAAAATATGAGGAGCATGAAACGTTCTGAAATATAGGAGGAGCATCAACCTGTGTTCAAAAACATGAAGAGCCTGAAAAGGTGTGAAAAATATGAAAAGCTTCAAAAGGTGTCAAAAATGAGATGAGCATGAACCCGTCTGAAAAATAGGAGGAGCATGAAGCGGTGTTGAAAGACATGAAGAGCCTGAAAAGGTGTGAGAAATATGAAGAGCTTCAAAATGTTTCAAAAATATGAGGAGCATTAAACGGTCTGCAAAAATGTAGGAGCATGAAGTGATGTTGAAAAACTTGAGGAGCATGAAAAGGTGTGAAAAATATGAAGAGGTTCAAAGTTGTGAAATACATGAGGATCATGAAACGGTGTGAAAAATTGGAGGAGCATGAAGCAGAGTTCGAAAACATGAAGAGCCTGAAAAGGTTTGAAAAATATGAAGAGCTCAAACAGTGTCAAAAATATGAGGAGCATGAAACGATCTGAAAAATATGAGGAGCATGAAGCAGTGTTCAAAAACATGAAGAGCTTCAAAAGGTATGAAAAATATGAGAGCTTCAAAAGGTGTCAAAAATATGACGAGCATGACACGGTCTGAAAAATAGGAGGAACATGAAGCGGTGTTCAAACACATGAAGAGCCTGAAAATGTGTGAAAATTATGAAGACCTTCAAAAGGTGTCAAAATTATGAGGAACATGAAACGGTTTGAAAAATAGGAGGAGCATGAAACGTTGTTGAAAAACATGAAGAGCCTGAAAAGGTGTGAAAAATATGAAGAGCTTCAAAATCTTTGAAAAATATGAAGAGCTTTCAAAGGTGTGAAATACATGAGGAGCATGAAACTCTCTGAAAAATAGGAGGAGCCTGAAATGGTGTTCAAAAACATGAATAGACTGAAAACGTGTGAAAAATATGAAGAGCTTCAAAAGGTGTGAAAAATATGAGGAGCATGATACGGTCTGAAAAATAGGAGGAGCATGAAGCTGTGTTCAAAAACATGAAGAGCCTGAAAAGTTGTGAAAAATATGAAAAGCTTCAAAAGGTGTCAAAAATGAGATGAGCATGAAACGGTCCAAAAAATAGGAGGAGCATGAAGCGATGTTCAAAAACATGAAGAGCCTGGAAAGTTGTGAAAAATATGAAAGGCTTCAAAAGGTGTGAAAAATATGAGGAGCATGAAACGGTCTGAAAAATCGGAGGAGCATGAAGCGGTGTTGAAAAACATGAAGAGCCTGAAAATGTGTGAAAAATATGAAGAGCTTCAAAAGGTGTCAAAAATATGAGGAGCATGAAACCGTCTGAAAAATATGAGCAGCATGAAGCGGTGTTGAAAAACATGAAGAGCCTTAAAAGGTGTGAAAAAAATGAAGAGCTTCAAAAGGTGTCAAAAATATGAGGAGCATGAAACGGTCTGAAAAATATGAGCAGCATGAAGCGGTGTTGAAAAACATGAAGAGCCTGAAAAGGTGTGAAAAATATGAAGAGCTTCAAAAGGTGTCAAATACATGAGGAGCATAAAACTCTCTGAAAAAGAGAAGGAGCATGAAGTGGTGTTCAAAAACATGAAGAGCCTGAAAAGTTGTGAAATATATGAAGAGCTACAAAAGGTGTGAAAAATATGAGGAGCATGATATGTTTTGAAAAATAGGATTAGCATGAAGCGGTGTTCAAAAACATGAAGAGCCTGAAAAGTTGTGAAAAATATGAAAAACTTCAAAAGGTGTCAAAAATGAGATGAGCATGAAACGGTCTGAAAAATAGGACGTGAATGAAGCGGTGTTGAAAAACATGAAGAGCATGAAAAGTTGTGAAAAATATGAAGAGCTTCAAAAGGTGTCAAAAATATGAGGAGCATGAAACGGTCTGAAAAATAGGAGAAGCATGAAGCGGTGTTCAAAAACATGAAGAGCCTGAAAAGGTGTGAAAAATATGAAGAGCTTCAAAAGGTGTCAAAAATATGAGGAGCATGAAACGGTCTGAAAAATCGGAGGAGCATGAAGCGTTGTTGAAAAACATGAAGAGCCTGAAAAGGTGTGAGAAATATGAAGAGCTACAAAAGGTGTTAAAAATATGAGTAGCTTGAAACGGTCTGCAAAAATGGAGGAGCATGAAGTGGTGTTGAAAAAGATGAAGAGCCTGAAAAGCTGTTAAAAATATTAAAGCTTCAAAAGGTGTCAAAATTATGAGGAGCATGAAACGGTCTGAAAAATAGGAGGAGCATGAAGCGCTGTTGAAAATCATAAAGAGCCTGAAAAGCTGTGAAAAATATGAAGAGCTTCAAAAGATGTGAAAATCATGAAGAGCTTCAAAAGGTTTCAAAATGAGATGAGCATGAAACGGTCTGAAAAATAGGAGGAGCATGAAGTCGTGTTGAAAAAAAGGAAAAGTCTGAAAAAGTGTGAAATATATGAAGAGCTTCAAAAGGTGTCAAAAATATGAGGAGAATGAAACGGTCTGAAAAATAGGAGGAGCATGAAGCGATGTTGAAAAACATGAATTGTCTGAAAACGTGTGGAAAATATGAAGAGATTCATAAATGTGAAAATTATGAAGAGCTTCAAAAGGTGTGAAAAATATGAAGAGCTTCAAAAGGTGTCAAAAAAGAGATGAGCATGAAAAGGTCTGAAAAATAGGAGGAGCATGAAGCGGTGTTGAAAATCATGAAGAGCCTGAAAACGTATGAAAAATATGAAGACCTTCAAAATTTGTCAAAAATATGAAGAGCTTCAAAAGGTGTTAAAATGAGAAGAGCATGAAACGATCTGAAAAATAGGAGGAGCATGAAGTGGTGTTGAAAAAATGAAGAGCCTGGAAAGGTGTGAAATATCTGAAGAGCTTCAAAAGGTGTCAAAAATATGAGGAGCATGAAACGGTCTTAAAAATAGGCTGATTATGAAACTGTGTTCAAAAACATGAAGAGCCTGAAAAGCTGTGTAAAATATGAAGAGGTTCTAAAGGTGTCAAAAATATGAGGAGCATGAAACGGTCTTAAAAATAGGCTGATTATGAAACGGTGTTCAAAAACATGAAGAGCCTGAAAAGGTGTGAAAAATATGAAAAGCCTCAAACTCTGTCAAAAATATGAGGAGCATGAAACGGTCTGAAAAATAGGAGGAGCATGAAACGGTGATCAAAAACATGAAGAGCCTGAAAAGGTGTGAAAAATATGACGAGCTTCAAAATGTGTGAAATACATGAGGAGCATGAAACGGGCTGAAAAATAAGAGAAGCATGAAGTGCTGTGGAAAAACATGAAGAGCCTGAAAAGGTCTGAAAAATATGAAGAGCTTCAAAAGGTGTGAAATACATGAGGAGCATGAAATGGGCTGAAAAATAGGAGAAGCATGAAGTGGTGTTTAAAAATATGAAGAGCTTGAAAAGGTGTGAAAAATATGAAAAGCTGCAAAAGGTATCAAAAATGAGATGAGCATGAAACAGTCTGAAAAATAGGAGGAGCATCAACCTGTGTTCAAAAACATGAAGAGCCTGAATAGGTGTGAAAAATATGAAGAGCTTCAAAAGGTGTCAAAAATATGAGGAGCATGAAACGTTCTGAAAAATAGGAGGAGTATCAACCTGTGTTCAAAAACATGAAGAGCCTGAATAGGTGTGAAAAATATGAAGAGCTTCAAAAGGTGTCAAAAATAAGAGGAGCATGAAACGGTCTGCAAAAAAGTAGGAGCATGAAGTGATGTTGAAAAACTTGAAGAGCATGAAAAGGTGTGAAAAATATGAAGAGCTTCAAAAGGTGTCAAAAATATGAGGAGCATGAAACGGTCTGAAAAATAGGAGGAGCATGAAGCGGTGTTGAAAAACATGAAGAGCCTGAAAAGGTGTGAGAAATATGAAGGGCTTTAAAAGGTGTCAAAAATATGAGGAGCATGAAACGGTCTGAAAAATATGAGGAACATGAAGCGGTGTTCAAACACATGAAGAGCCTGAATAGGTGTGAAAAATATGAAGAGCTTGAAAAGCTTTGAAAAATATGAAGAGCTTCCAAAAGTGTCAAAAATGAGATGAGCATGAAATGGTCTGAAAAATAGGAGGAGCATGAAACGGAGTTGAAAAACTTGAAGATCCTAAAAAGCGGTGAAAAATATGAAGAGCTTCAAAAGGTGTGAAATATAAGAGGAGAATGAAACGGTCTGAAAAAAGGAGGAGCATGAAGCGGTGTTCAAAAACATGAAGAGCCTGAATAGGTGTGAAAAATATGAAGAGCTTCAAAAGGTGGGAAATACATGAGGAGCATGAAACTGTCTGAAAAATAGGAGGAGCATGAAGTGGTGTTCAAACATGAAGAACCTGAATAGGTGTGAAAAATATGAAGAGCTTCAAAAGGTGTCAAAAATATGAGGAGCATGAAACGGTCTGAAAAATAGGAGGAGCATGAGCCATGTTCAAAAACATGAAGAGCCTGAAAAGGTGTGAAAAATATGAAGAGCTTCAAAAGGTGTCAAAACTATGAGGAGCATGAAACGGTCTGAAAAATAGGAGGAGCATGAAATGCTGTTGAAAAACTTGAAGAGCCTGAAAAGGTCTGAAAAATAGGAAGAGCTTCAAAAGGTGTGAAATATATGAGGAGCATGAAACGGTCTGAAAAATAGGAGAAGCATGAAGCTGTGTTCAAAAACATGAGAACCAGAAAAGGTGTGAAAAATATGAAGAGCTTCAAATGGTGTGAAATATATGCGGAGCATGAAACAGTCTGAAAAATAGGAGGATCATGAAGCGGTGTTCAAAACATGAAGAGATTGAAAAGGTGTGAAAAATATGAAGAGCTTCAAAAGGTGTCAAAATTATGAGGAGCATTAAACGTTCTAAACATAGGAGGAGCATAAAGTGGTGTTGAAAAATATGAAGAGCCAGAAAAAGTGTGAAAAATATGAAGAGCTGCAAAAGGTGTCAAAATTATTAAGAGCATTAAACGTTCTAAACATAGGAGGAGCATTAAGTGGTGTTTAAAAATATGAAGAGCCAGAAAAGGTGTGAAAAATATGAAGAGATGCAAAAGGTGTGAAAAATATGAGGAGCATGGAACGTTCTGAAAAATAGGAGGAGCATGAAACGATGTTCAAAAACCTGAAGAGCCTGAAAATCTGTGAAATATATGAAGAGCTTCAAAAGGTGTCAAAATTATGAGGAGCATGAAACGGTCTGAAAAATAGGAGGAGCATGAAATGCTTTTGAAAAACTTGAAGAGCCTGAAAAGGTCTGAAAAATAGGAAGAGCTTCAAAAGGTGTGAAATATATGAGGACCATGAAACGGTCTGAAAAATAGGAGAAGCATGAAGCTGTGTTCAAAAACATGAGAACCAGAAAAGGTGTGAAAAATATGAAGAGCTTCAAATGGTGTGAAATATATGCGGAGCATGAAACACTCTGAAAAATAGGAGGATCATGAAGCGGTGTTCAAAACATGAAGAGACTGAAAAGGTGTGAAAAATATGAAGAGCTTCAAAAGGTGTCAAAATTATAAGGAGCATTAAACGTTCTAAACATAGGAGGAGCATTAAGTGGTGTTTAAAAATATGAAGAGCCAGAAAAGGTGTGAAAAATATGAAGAGATGCAAAAGGTGTGAAAAATATGAGGAGCATGGAACGTTCTGAAAAATAGGAGGAGCAAGAAACGATGTTCAAAAACCTGAAGAGCCTGAAAATCTGTGAAATATATGAAGAGCTTCAAAAGGTGTCAAAATATGAGGAGCATGAAACGGTCTGAAAAATATGAAGAGTTTCAATAGTTGTCAAAATATGAGGAGCATGAAATGGTGTTCAAAAACATGAAGAGCCTGAAAAGGTGTTAAAAATATGAAGAGCTTCAAAAGGTGTCAAAAATATGAGGAGCATGAAACGGTCAGAAAAATAGGAGGAGCATGTAGTGGTGTTCAAAAACATGAAGAGCCTTAAAAGGTGTGAAAAATATGAAGAGCTTTAAAGTTGTGAAAATTATGAGGAGCATGAAACCATCTGAAAATTAGCAGGAGCATGACACGGTGTTGAAAAATATGAAGAGCCTTAAAATGTGTGAAAAATATGAAGAGCTTTAAAGGTGTGAAAAATATGAAGAGATTCAAAAGGTGTGAAAAATATGAAGAGCTTCAAATAATGTGAAATACATGAGGAGCATGAAATGGTCTGAAAAATAGGAGGAGCATGAAACTGTGTTCAAAAACATGAAGAACCTGAAAAGGTGTGAAATATATGAAGAGCTTGAAAAGGTGTCAAATATATGAGGAGCATGAAACGGTCTGAAAATAGGAGAGGCTGAAACGTTGTGGAAATACATGAAGAGCCTAAAAATATGTGAAAAATATGAAGAGCTTCAAAAGGAGTGAAATACATGAGGAGCATGAAACGGTCTGAAAAATAGGAGGAGCATGAAGCGGTGTTGAAAAACATGAAGAGCCTGAAAAGGTGTGAAAAATATGAAGAGCATCAAAAGGTGTGAAAAATATGAGGAGCATGAAACGGTCTGAAAAATAGGAGGAGCATGAAGCGGTGTTGAAAAACATGAAGAGCCTGAAAAAGTGTGAAAAATATGAAGAGCATCAAAAGGTGTGAAAAATATGAGGAGCATGAAACGGTCTGAAAAATAAGAGGAGCATGAAGCCGTGTTGAAAAACATGTAGAGCCTGAAAAGGTGTAAAAAATATGAAGAGCTTCAAAAGGTGTCAAAAATAAGAGGAGCATGAAACGGTCTGAAAAAGAGGAGGAGCAAGAAGTGGTGCTGAAAAACATGAAGAGCCTAAAAGGTGTGAAAAATATGAAAAGCTTCAAAAGATGTCACAAATACGAGGAGCATGAAACGGTCTGAAAAATAGGAGGAGCATGAAACGGTGTTCAAAAACATGAAGAGCCTGAAAAGGTGTGAAAAATATGAAGAGCTTCAAAAGGTGTGAAATACATGAGGAGCATGAAACGGTCTGAAAAATAGGAGGAGCATGAAGCTGTGTTGAAAAACATTAAGAGCCTGAAAAGATGTGAAAATTATGAAGAGCTTCAAAAGGTGTCAAAAATATGAGGAGCATGAAACGGTCTGAAAAATAGGAGGAGCATGAAGTGGTGTTGAAAAATATGAAGAGCCTTAAAAGGTGTGAAATATATGAAGAGCTTCAAAATGTGACAAAATTATGAGGAGTATGAAACCGTCTGAAAAATAGGAGCAGCATGAAACGCTGTTCAAAAACATGAAGAGACTGAAAAGGTGTGAAAAATATGAAGAGCTTCAAATGGTGTGAAATACCTGAGGAGTTTGAAACGGTCTGAAAATTGTAGGAGCATGAAGCGTTGTTCAAAAACATGAAGAGCCTGAAAAGGTGTGAAAAATATGAAGAGCTTCAAAAGGTGTGAAAAATAGGAGGAGCATGAAGCGTTGTTGAAAAACATGAAGAGCCTGAAAATGTGTGAAATATATGAAGACCTTCAAAAGGTGTGAAAAATAGGAGGAGCATGAAACGGTGCTCAAAAACATGAAGAGCCTGAAAAGGTGTGAAAAATATGAAGAGCTTCAAAAGGTGTGAAATACATGAGGAGCATGAAACTGTCCGAAAAATAAGAGGAGCATGAAGCTGTGTTGAAAAACATGTAAAGACTGAAAAGGTGCAAAAAATATGAAGAGCTTCAAAAGGTGTCAAAAATATGAGGACCATGAAACTGTCTGAAAAATAGGAGGAGCATTGTAGCGTTGTTCAAAAACGTGAAGAGCCTGAAATGGTGTGAAAAATATGAAGAGCTTCAAAAGGTGTCAAAAATATGAGGAGCATGAAACGGTCTGAAAAATAGGAGGAACATGAAACGGTGTTCAAAAACATGAAGAGCCTGAAAAGGTGTGAAAAATATGAAGAGCTTCAAAAGGTGTGAAATACATGAGGAGTATGAAACGGTCTGAAAAATAGGAGGATCATGAGCTGTATTGAAAAACATAAATAGCCTGAAAAGGTGTGAAAAATATGAAGAGCTTCAAAGGTGTCAAAAATATGAGGAGCATGAAACGGTCTGAAAAATAGGAGGAGCATGAAACGGTGTTGACAAACATGAAGAGCCTGAAAAGGTGTGAAAAATATGAAGAGCTTCAAAAGGTGTGAAATACATGAGGAGTATGAAACGGTCTGAAAAATAGGAGGAGCATGAAGCCGTGTTCAAAATTATGAAGAGCCTGAATAGGTGTGTAAAATATGAAGAGCTTCAAAGGTGTGAAAAATATGAGGAGCACAAAACGGTCTGAAAAATAAGAGGAGCATGAAGCCTGTTGAAAAACATAAAGAGCCTGAAAAGGTGTAAAAAATATGAAGAGCTTCAAAAGTTGTGAAACATATGAGGAGCATGAAACGGTCTGAAAAATAGGAGGAGCAAGAAACTGTTTTCAAAAACATGAAGAGCCTCAAAAGGTGTGAAAAATGTGAAGAGCTTCAAACTGTGTCAAAAATATGAGGAGCATGAAACGGTCTGAAATATAGGAGGAGCGTGAAAAGGTGTTAAAAAAAATATGAAGAGCTTCAAAAGGTGTGAAACATATGAGGAGCATGAAACGGTCTGAAAAATCGGAGAAGCATGAAGTGGTGTTGAAAAATATGAACAGCCTGAAAAGGTGTGAAAAATATGAAGAGCTTCAAAGGTGTCAAAATTATGAGGAGCATGAAACGGTCTGAAATATAGGAGGAGCATGAAAAGTTGTTAAAAAATATGAAGAGCCTGAAAAGGTGTGAAAAATATGAAAAGCTTCAAATGGTGTCAAAAATATGAGGAGAATGAAACGGTCTGAAAATTAGAAGGAGCATGAAGCGGTGTTGAAAAACATGAAGAGCCTGAAAATGTGTGAAATATATGAAGAGCCTCAAAGGTGTCAAAAATATGAGGACCAAGAAACGGTCTGGAAAATAGGAGGAGCTTGAAGCGGTGTTGAAAAACATGAAGAGCCTGAAAAGGTGTGAAAAATATGAAGAGCTTCAAGAGGTATCAAAAATATGAGGAGCATGAAACGGTCGGAAATATAGGAGAAGTATGTAGCAGTGTTGAAAAATATGAAGAGCCTGAAAAGGTGAAAAATATGAAGAGCTTCAAAAGGTGTCAAAATATGAGGAGCATGAAACGGTCTGAAAAATAGGAGGAGCATGAAATGGTCTGAAAAATAGGAGGAGCATGAAGTGTTGTTGAAAATCATGAAGAGCCTGAAAAAGGAGTGAAACATATGAGGAGCATGAAACGGTCTGAAAAATAGGAGAAGCATGAAGTGGTGTTCAAAAACATGAAGAGCATGAAAAGGTGTGAAAAATATGAAGAGCTTCAAAACTTGTCAAAAATATGAGGAGCATGAAACAGTCTGAAAAATAGGAGGAGCATGAAGCGGAGTTGAAAAAAATGAAGAGTCTGAAAAGGTGTGAAAAAAAGGAAGAGATTCAAAAAGTGTCAAAAATATGAGGAGCATGAAACGGTCTGAAAAATAGGAGGAGTATGCAGCGGTTAAAAAACATGAAGAGCCTGAAAAAGTTTGAAAAATATGAAGAGCTCCAAAAGTTGTCAAAAATATGTGGAGCGTGAAACAGTCTCAAAAATAGGAGGAGCGTGAAGCGGTGATGAAAAACTTGAAGAGCCTGAAAACGTGTGATAAAATATGAAGAGCTTCAAAGCTGTCAAAAATATGAGGAGCATGAAACGGTCGCAAAAATAGGAGGAGCATGAAGCGGTGTTGAAAAACATGAAGAGCCTGAAAAGGTGTGAAAAATATGAGAGCTTCAAAAGGTGTCAATAATAAGAGTTGCATGAAACAGTCTGAAAAATAGGAGGAGCATGAAACGGTCTGAAAAATAGGAGAAGCATGAAGCGGTGTTGAAAAAGATGAACAGCATGAAAAGGTGTGAAAAAAAGGAAGAGCTTGAAAAAGTGTCAAAAATATGAGGAGCATGAAACGGTCTGAAAAATAGGAGGAGCTTGAAGCGGTGTTGAAAAATATGAAGAGCCTGAAAATGTGTGAAAAATATGAAGAGCTTCAAAAGGTGTCAAATATATGAGGAGCATGAAACGGTCTGAAAAATTGGAGAAGCATGAAGTTGTGTTGACAAATATGAAGAGCCTGAAAAAGTGTGAAAAATATGAAGAGTTTCAAAAGGTGTCAAAAATATAAGGAGCATGAAACGGTCTGAAATATAAGAGGAGTATGAAAAGGTGTTAAAAAACATGAAGAGCTTCAAAAGGTGTGAAATATATGAGGAGCATGAAACGGTCTGAAAAATAGGAAGAGCCTGAAGTGGTGTTCAAACATGAAGAACCTGAATAGGTGTGAAAAATATGAAGAGCTTCAAAAGGTGGGAAATACATGAGGAGCATGAAACTGTCTGAAAAATAGGAGGAGCATGAAGTGGTGTTCAAACATGAAGAACCTGAATAGGTGTGAAAAATATGAAGAGCTTCAAAAGGTGTCAAAAATATGAGGAGCATGAAACGGTCTGAAAAATAGGAGGAGCATGAGCCATGTTCAAAAACATGAAGAGCCTGAAAAGGTGTGAAAAATATGAAGAGCTTCAAAAGGTGTCAAAACTATGAGGAGCATGAAACGGTCTGAAAAATAGGAGGAGCATGAAATGCTGTTGAAAAACTTGAAGAGCCTGAAAAGGTCTGAAAAATAGGAAGAGCTTCAAAAGGTGTGAAATATATGAGGAGCATGAAACGGTCTGAAAAATAGGAGAAGCATGAAGCTGTGTTCAAAAACATGAGAACCAGAAAAGGTGTGAAAAATATGAAGAGCTTCAAATGGTGTGAAATATATGCGGAGCATGAAACAGTCTGAAAAATAGGAGGATCATGAAGCGGTGTTCAAAACATGAAGAGATTGAAAAGGTGTGAAAAATATGAAGAGCTTCAAAAGGTGTCAAAATTATGAGGAGCATTAAACGTTCTAAACATAGGAGGAGCATAAAGTGGTGTTGAAAAATATGAAGAGCCAGAAAAAGTGTGAAAAATATGAAGAGCTGCAAAAGGTGTCAAAATTATTAAGAGCATTAAACGTTCTAAACATAGGAGGAGCATTAAGTGGTGTTTAAAAATATGAAGAGCCAGAAAAGGTGTGAAAAATATGAAGAGATGCAAAAGGTGTGAAAAATATGAGGAGCATGGAACGTTCTGAAAAATAGGAGGAGCATGAAACGATGTTCAAAAACCTGAAGAGCCTGAAAATCTGTGAAATATATGAAGAGCTTCAAAAGGTGTCAAAATTATGAGGAGCATGAAACGGTCTGAAAAATAGGAGGAGCATGAAATGCTTTTGAAAAACTTGAAGAGCCTGAAAAGGTCTGAAAAATAGGAAGAGCTTCAAAAGGTGTGAAATATATGAGGACCATGAAACGGTCTGAAAAATAGGAGAAGCATGAAGCTGTGTTCAAAAACATGAGAACCAGAAAAGGTGTGAAAAATATGAAGAGCTTCAAATGGTGTGAAATATATGCGGAGCATGAAACAGTCTGAAAAATAGGAGGATCATGAAGCGGTATTCAAAACATGAAGAGACTGAAAAGGTGTGAAAAATATGAAGAGCTTCAAAAGGTGTCAAAATTATAAGGAGCATTAAACGTTCTAAACATAGGAGGAGCATTAAGTGGTGTTTAAAAATATGAAGAGCCAGAAAAGGTGTGAAAAATATGAAGAGATGCAAAAGGTGTGAAAAATATGAGGAGCATGGAACGTTCTGAAAAATAGGAGGAGCAAGAAACGATGTTCAAAAACCTGAAGAGCCTGAAAATCTGTGAAATATATGAAGAGCTTCAAAAGGTGTCAAAATATGAGGAGCATGAAACGGTCTGAAAAATATGAAGAGTTTCAATAGTTGTCAAAATATGAGGAGCATGAAATGGTGTTCAAAAACATGAAGAGCCTGAAAAGGTGTTAAAAATATGAAGAGCTTCAAAAGGTGTCAAAAATATGAGGAGCATGAAACGGTCAGAAAAATAGGAGGAGCATGTAGTGGTGTTCAAAAACATGAAGAGCCTTAAAAGGTGTGAAAAATATGAAGAGCTTTAAAGTTGTGAAAATTATGAGGAGCATGAAACCATCTGAAAATTAGCAGGAGCATGACACGGTGTTGAAAAATATGAAGAGCCTTAAAATGTGTGAAAAATATGAAGAGCTTTAAAGGTGTGAAAAATATGAAGAGATTCAAAAGGTGTGAAAAATATGAAGAGCTTCAAATAATGTGAAATACATGAGGAGCATGAAATGGTCTGAAAAATAGGAGGAGCATGAAACTGTGTTCAAAAACATGAAGAACCTGAAAAGGTGTGAAATATATGAAGAGCTTGAAAAGGTGTCAAATATATGAGGAGCATGAAACGGTCTGAAAATAGGAGAGGCTGAAACGTTGTGGAAATACATGAAGAGCCTAAAAATATGTGAAAAATATGAAGAGCTTCAAAAGGAGTGAAATACATGAGGAGCATGAAACGGTCTGAAAAATAGGAGGAGCATGAAGCGGTGTTGAAAAACATGAAGAGCCTGAAAAGGTGTGAAAAATATGAAGAGCATCAAAAGGTGTGAAAAATATGAGGAGCATGAAACGGTCTGAAAAATAGGAGGAGCATGAAGCGGTGTTGAAAAACATGAAGAGCCTGAAAAAGTGTGAAAAATATGAAGAGCATCAAAAGGTGTGAAAAATATGAGGAGCATGAAACGGTCTGAAAAATAAGAGGAGCATGAAGCCGTGTTGAAAAACATGTAGAGCCTGAAAAGGTGTAAAAAATATGAAGAGCTTCAAAAGGTGTCAAAAATAAGAGGAGCATGAAACGGTCTGAAAAAGAGGAGGAGCAAGAAGTGGTGCTGAAAAACATGAAGAGCCTAAAAGGTGTGAAAAATATGAAAAGCTTCAAAAGATGTCACAAATACGAGGAGCATGAAACGGTCTGAAAAATAGGAGGAGCATGAAACGGTGTTCAAAAACATGAAGAGCCTGAAAAGGTGTGAAAAATATGAAGAGCTTCAAAAGGTGTGAAATACATGAGGAGCATGAAACGGTCTGAAAAATAGGAGGAGCATGAAGCTGTGTTGAAAAACATTAAGAGCCTGAAAAGATGTGAAAATTATGAAGAGCTTCAAAAGGTGTCAAAAATATGAGGAGCATGAAACGGTCTGAAAAATAGGAGGAGCATGAAGTGGTGTTGAAAAATATGAAGAGCCTTAAAAGGTGTGAAATATATGAAGAGCTTCAAAATGTGACAAAATTATGAGGAGTATGAAACCGTCTGAAAAATAGGAGCAGCATGAAACGCTGTTCAAAAACATGAAGAGACTGAAAAGGTGTGAAAAATATGAAGAGCTTCAAATGGTGTGAAATACCTGAGGAGTTTGAAACGGTCTGAAAATTGTAGGAGCATGAAGCGTTGTTCAAAAACATGAAGAGCCTGAAAAGGTGTGAAAAATATGAAGAGCTTCAAAAGGTGTGAAAAATAGGAGGAGCATGAAGCGTTGTTGAAAAACATGAAGAGCCTGAAAATGTGTGAAATATATGAAGACCTTCAAAAGGTGTGAAAAATAGGAGGAGCATGAAACGGTGCTCAAAAACATGAAGAGCCTGAAAAGGTGTGAAAAATATGAAGAGCTTCAAAAGGTGTGAAATACATGAGGAGCATGAAACTGTCCGAAAAATAAGAGGAGCATGAAGCTGTGTTGAAAAACATGTAAAGACTGAAAAGGTGCAAAAAATATGAAGAGCTTCAAAAGGTGTCAAAAATATGAGGACCATGAAACTGTCTGAAAAATAGGAGGAGCATTGTAGCGTTGTTCAAAAACGTGAAGAGCCTGAAATGGTGTGAAAAATATGAAGAGCTTCAAAAGGTGTCAAAAATATGAGGAGCATGAAACGGTCTGAAAAATAGGAGGAACATGAAACGGTGTTCAAAAACATGAAGAGCCTGAAAAGGTGTGAAAAATATGAAGAGCTTCAAAAGGTGTGAAATACATGAGGAGTATGAAACGGTCTGAAAAATAGGAGGATCATGAGCTGTATTGAAAAACATAAATAGCCTGAAAAGGTGTGAAAAATATGAAGAGCTTCAAAGGTGTCAAAAATATGAGGAGCATGAAACGGTCTGAAAAATAGGAGGAGCATGAAACGGTGTTGACAAACATGAAGAGCCTGAAAAGGTGTGAAAAATATGAAGAGCTTCAAAAGGTGTGAAATACATGAGGAGTATGAAACGGTCTGAAAAATAGGAGGAGCATGAAGCCGTGTTCAAAATTATGAAGAGCCTGAATAGGTGTGTAAAATATGAAGAGCTTCAAAGGTGTGAAAAATATGAGGAGCACAAAACTGTCTGAAAAATAAGAGGAGCATGAAGCCTGTTGAAATACATAAAGAGCCTGAAAAGGTGTAAAAAATATGAAGAGCTTCAAAAGTTGTGAAACATATGAGGAGCATGAAACGGTCTGAAAAATAGGAGGAGCAAGAAACTGTTTTCAAAAACATGAAGAGCCTCAAAAGGTGTGAAAAATGTGAAGAGCTTCAAACTGTGTCAAAAATATGAGGAGCATGAAACGGTCTGAAATATAGGAGGAGCGTGAAAAGGTGTTAAAAAAAATATGAAGAGCTTCAAAAGGTGTGAAACATATGAGGAGCATGAAACGGTCTGAAAAATCGGAGAAGCATGAAGTGGTGTTGAAAAATATGAACAGCCTGAAAAGGTGTGAAAAATATGAAGAGCTTCAAAGGTGTCAAAATTATGAGGAGCATGAAACGGTCTGAAATATAGGAGGAGCATGAAAAGTTGTTAAAAAATATGAAGAGCCTGAAAAGGTGTGAAAAATATGAAAAGCTTCAAATGGTGTCAAAAATATGAGGAGAATGAAACGGCCTGAAAATTAGAAGGAGCATGAAGCGGTGTTGAAAAACATGAAGAGCCTGAAAATGTGTGAAATATATGAAGAGCCTCAAAGGTGTCAAAAATATGAGGACCAAGAAACGGTCTGGAAAATAGGAGGAGCTTGAAGCGGTGTTGAAAAACATGAAGAGCCTGAAAAGGTGTGAAAAATATGAAGAGCTTCAAGAGGTATCAAAAATATGAGGAGCATGAAACGGTCGGAAATATAGGAGAAGTATGTAGCAGTGTTGAAAAATATGAAGAGCCTGAAAAGGTGAAAAATATGAAGAGCTTCAAAAGGTGTCAAAATATGAGGAGCATGAAACATCTGAAAAATAGGAGGAGCATGAAATGGTCTGAAAAATAGGAGGAGCATGAAGTGTTGTTGAAAATCATGAAGAGCCTGAAAAAGGAGTGAAACATATGAGGAGCATGAAACGGTCTGAAAAATAGGAGAAGCATGAAGTGGTGTTCAAAAACATGAAGAGCATGAAAAGGTGTGAAAAATATGAAGAGCTTCAAAACTTGTCAAAAATATGAGGAGCATGAAACAGTCTGAAAAATAGGAGGAGCATGAAGCGGAGTTGAAAAAAATGAAGAGTCTGAAAAGGTGTGAAAAAAAGGAAGAGATTCAAAAAGTGTCAAAAATATGAGGAGCATGAAACGGTCTGAAAAATAGGAGGAGTATGCAGCGGTTAAAAAACATGAAGAGCCTGAAAAAGTTTGAAAAATATGAAGAGCTCCAAAAGTTGTCAAAAATATGTGGAGCGTGAAACAGTCTCAAAAATAGGAGGAGCGTGAAGCGGTGATGAAAAACTTGAAGAGCCTGAAAACGTGTGATAAAATATGAAGAGCTTCAAAGCTGTCAAAAATATGAGGAGCATGAAACGGTCGCAAAAATAGGAGGAGCATGAAGCGGTGTTGAAAAACATGAAGAGCCTGAAAAGGTGTGAAAAATATGAGAGCTTCAAAAGGTGTCAATAATAAGAGTTGCATGAAACAGTCTGAAAAATAGGAGGAGCATGAAACGGTCTGAAAAATAGGAGAAGCATGAAGCGGTGTTGAAAAAGATGAACAGCATGAAAAGGTGTGAAAAAAAGGAAGAGCTTGAAAAAGTGTCAAAAATATGAGGAGCATGAAACGGTCTGAAAAATAGGAGGAGCTTGAAGCGGTGTTGAAAAATATGAAGAGCCTGAAAATGTGTGAAAAATATGAAGAGCTTCAAAAGGTGTCAAATATAAGAGGAGCATGAAACGGTCTGAAAAATTGGAGAAGCATGAAGTTGTGTTGACAAATATGAAGAGCCTGAAAAAGTGTGAAAAATATGAAGAGTTTCAAAAGGTGTCAAAAATATAAGGAGCATGAAACGGTCTGAAATATAAGAGGAGTATGAAAAGGTGTTAAAAAACATGAAGAGCTTCAAAAGGTGTGAAATATATGAGGAGCATGAAACGGTCTGAAAAATAGGAAGAGCCTGAAGTGGTGTTGAAAACGATGAAGAGCCTGTAAAGTTTGAAAAATATGAAGAACTTCAAAAGGTGTCAAAAATATAAGGAGCATGAAACGGTCTGAAAAATAGGAGGAGTTTGAAGAAGTGCTGAAAAACATGAAGAGCGTGAAAAGGTGTGAAAAATATGAAGAACTTCAAAACGTGTCAAATATATGAGGAGCATGAAACGGTCTGAAAAATGGGAGGATCATGAAACGGTGTTCAAAAACTTGAAGAGCCTGGAAAGGTGTGAAAAATATGAAGAACTTCAAAATGTGTCAAAAATATAAGGAGCATGAAACGGTCTGAAAAATAGGAGGAGCATGAAGCTGTGCTCAAATACATGAAGAGCCTGAGAAGGTGTGAAAAATATGAAGAGCTTGAAAAGGTGTGAAAGATATGAAGAGTTTCTAAAGATGTCAAAAATATGAGGAGCATGAAACGGTCTGAAAAATAGGAGGAGCATGAAGTGGTGTTGAAAAACATGAAGAGCCTGAAAGGGTGTGACAATTATGAAGAGCTTCAAAAGGTGTCAAAAATATGAGGAGCATGAAACGGTCTGAAAAATAGGAGGAGCATGAAGTGGTGTTCAAAAACATGAGGAGACTGAAAAGGTGTGAAAAATATGAAGAGCTTCAAAAGGTGTCAAAAATATGAGGAGCATGAAACGGTCTGAAAAATAGGAGGAGCATGAAGTGGTGTTCAAAAACATGAAGAGACTGAAAAGGTGTGAAAAATATGAAGAGCTTCAAAAGGTGTCAAAAATATGAGGAGCATGAAACGGTCTGAAAAATAGGAGGAGCATGAAGTGGTGTTGAAAAACATGAAGAGCCTGAAAGTGTGTGACAATTATGAAGAGCTTCAAAAGGTGTCAAAATTATGAGGAGCATGAAACGGTCTGAAAAATAGGAGGAGCATGAAGTGGTGTTGAAAAACATGAAGAGCCTGAAAAGGTGTGAAAAATATGAAGAGCTTCAAAATGTGTCAAAAATATGAGGAGCATGAAACGGTCTGAAAAATAGGAGGAGCATGAAGTGGTGTTGAAAAACATGAAGAGCCTGAAAAGGTGTGAAAAATATGAAGAGCTTCAAAAGATGTCAATAATATGAGGATCATGAAACGGTCTGAAAAATAGGAGGAGCATGAAGTGGTGTTGAAAAACATAAATAGCCTGAAAGGGTGTGAAAATTATGAAGAGCTTCAAAAGGTGTCAAAAATATGAGGAGAATGAAACGGTCTAACAAATAGGAGGAGCATGAAGTGGTGTTAAAAAACATGAAGAGCCTGAAAAGGTGTGAAAAATATGAAGAGCTTCAAAAGGTGTCAAAAATATGAGGAGCATGAAACGGTCTGAAAAATAGGAGGAGAAAGAAATGGTTATCAAATACATGAAGAGCCTGAAAAGGTGTGAAAAATATGAAGAGCTTCAAAAGGTGTCAAAAATATGAGGAGCATGAAACGGTCTGAAAAATAGGAGGGGCATGAAGCGGTGTTCAAAACATGAAGAGCCTGAAAAGGTGTGAAAAATATGAGGAGCTTGAAAATGTGTGAAATATATGAAGAGCTTCAAAAGGTGTCAAAAATGAGATGAGCATGAAACGGTCTGAAAAATAAAGGAGCATGAAATGGTGATCAAAACGTGAAGAGCCTGAAAAGGTGTGAAATATTTGAAGAGCTTCAAAAGGTGTGAAATACATGAGGAGCATGAAACGGGCTGAAAAATAGGAGAAGCATGAAGTGGTGTGGAAAAACATGAAGAGCCTGAAAAGGTGTGAAAAATATGAAGAGCTTCAAAAGGTGAGAAATACATGAGGAGCATGAAACTCTCTGAAAAATAGAAGGAGCATGAAGCGGTGTTCAAAAACATGAAGAGCCTGAAAAGGTGTGAAAATATGAAGAGCTTGAAAAGGTGTGAAAAATATGAAGAGCTTCAAAAGGTGTGAAATATATGAGGAGCATGAAACGGTCTGAAAAATAGGAGGAGTATGCAGCGGTTAAAAAACATGAAGAGCCTGAAAAGGTGTGAAAAATACGAAGAGCTTCAAAAGGTGTCAAAATTACAAGGAGCATGAAACGGTCTGAAAAATAGGAGGAGCATGAAGCGGTGTTCAAAAATATGAAGAGCCTGAACAGGTGTGAAAATTATGAAGAGCTTCAAAAGGTGTCAAAAATATGAGGTGCATGAAATGGTCTGAAAAAGAGGAGGACCATGAAGCGGTGTTCAAAAACATGAAGAGCCTTTAAAGGTGTGAAAAATATGAAGAGCTTCAAAAGGTGTCAAAAATATGAGAAGCATGAAACGGTCTGAAAAATAGGAGGAGCATGAAGCGGTATTGAAAAACATGAGGAGGCTGAGAACTTGTGAAAAATATGAAGAGCTTCAAAAGGTGTCAAAAATATGAGGAGCATGAAAGGGTCTGAAAAATAGGAGGAGCAAGAAACTGTGATCAAAAAAATCGAGAGCCTAAAAAGGTGTGAAAAATATGACGAGCTTCAAAAGGTGTGAAAACTATGAGGAGCATGAAACGGTCTGAAAAATAGGAGGAGCAAGAAACGGTGATCAAAAACATGGAGAGCCTGAAAAGGTGTGAAAAATATGACGAGCTTCAAATGGTGTGAAAACATGATGAGCATGAAACGGGCTGAAAAATAGGAGAAGCATGAAGTGGTGTTGAAAAACATGAAGAGCCTGAAAAAGTGTGAAAAATATAAAGAGCTTCAGAAGGTGTGAAAAATATGAAGAGCTTCAACAGGTGTCAAAAATTAGATGAGCATGAAATGGTCTGAAAAAGTGGAGGAGCAAGAAGTAGTGTTGAAAAAAATGAAAAGCCTGAAAAGGTGTGAAAAATATGAAAAGCTTCAAAAGGTGTCAAAAATATGAGGAGCATGAAACGGTCTGAAAAATAGGTGGAGCAGGAAGCGGTGTTGAAAAATATGAAGAGCCTGGAAAGGTGTGCAAAATATGAAGAGCTTCAAAAGGTGTGAAATATATGAAGAGCTTGAAAAGGTGTCGACAATGACATGAGCATGAAACGGTCTGATAAATAGGAGGAGCATGAAACGGTGAACAAAAACATGAAGAGCCTGAAAAGGTGTGAAAAATATGAAGAGCTTCAGAAGGTGTCAAGAATATGAGGAGCACGAAACGGTCTGAAAAATATGAGGAGCATGAAGCGGTGTTCAAAAACATGAGGAGCCTGAAAACGTGTGGAAAATATGAAGAGCTTCAAAAGGTGTGAAAAATATGAAGAGCTTCAAAAGGTGTGAAAAATATGAGGAGCATGAAACGGTCTGACAAATAGGACGAGCATGAAATGGTGTTCGAAGACATGAAGAGCATGAAAATTTGTGAAAAATATGAAGACCTACAAAACGTGTCAAAAATGAGATGAGCATGAAACGGTCTGAAAAAAAGGAGGTGCATGAAGCGGTGTTGAAAAACATGAAGAGGCTGAGAACGTGTGAAAAATATGAAGAGCTTCTAAAGGTGTGAAAAATATGAAGAGCTTCAAAAGGTGTCAAAAATGAGATGAGCATGAAACGGCCTGAAAAATAGGAGGAGCATGAAGTGGTGTTGAAAAACATGATGAGCCTGAAAAAGTGGGAAATATATGAAGAGCTTCCAAAGGTGTCAAAAATATAAGGAGCATGAAACGGTCTGAAAAATAGGAGGAGCATGAAGCGATATTCAAAACCATGAAGAGCCTGAAAAGCTGTGCAATTATATCAAGCTTCAAAAGGTGTGAAAATTATGAGGAGCATGAAACTGTCTGAAAAATAGGAGGAGCATGAAGCGGTGTTAAAGAAAATGAAGAGCCTGAAAAGGTGTGAAATATATGAAGAGCTTCAAAAGGTGTCAAAAATATGAGGAGCAGGAAACGGTCTGAAAAATAGGAGGAGTATGAAACGGTGTTCAAAAATATGAAGAGCCTGGAATGGTGTGAAAAATATGAAGAGCCCAAAACGTGTCAAAAATATGAGGAGCATGAAACGGTGTGAAAAATAGGAGGAGCATGAAGCGGTTTTTAAAGACATGAAGAGCCTGAAAGATATGGAAAATATGAAGAGCTTCAAAAGGTGTGAAATACATGAGGAGCATGAAATGGTCTGAAAAATAGGAGGAGCATGAAGCGGTGTTGAAAAACATGAAGAGCCTGAAAAGGTGTGAAAAAAATGAAAAGCTTCAAAAGGTGTCAATAATAAGATGTGCATGAAACAGTCTGAAAAATAGGAGGAGCATGAAACGGTCTGAAATATAGGAGGAGCATGAAACGGTGTGAAAAACATGAAGAGCATGAAAAGGTGTGAAAAATATGAAGAGCTTCAAAAGGTGTCAAAAATATGAGGAGCATGAAACGGTCTCAAAAATAGGAGGAGCATGAAGCGGTGTTCAAAAACATGAAGAGCCTGAAAAGGTGTGAAAAAAATGAAGAGCTTCAAAAGGTGTCAAAAATATGAGGAGCATGAAACGGTCTGAAAAATAGGAGGAACATGAATCTGTGCTCAAATACATGAAGCGCCTGAGAAGGTGCGAAAAATATGAAGAGCTTCAAAAGGTGAGAAAAATATGAGGACCATGAAACGATCTCAAAAGTAGGAGGAGCATGAAGCGGTGTTAAAAAACATGAAGAGCCTGAAAAGGTGTGACAAATATAAAGAGCTTCAAGATGTGTGAAAAATATGAGGAGCATGAAACGGTCCGAAAAATAGGAAGAACATGAATCTGTGCTCAAATACATGAAGCGCCTGAGAAGGTGCGAAAAATATGCAGAGCTTCAAAAGGTGTGAAAAATATGAGGACCATGAAACGATCTCAAAAATAGGAGGAGCATGAAGCGGTGTTAAAAAACATGAAGAGCCTGAAAAGGTGTGACAAATATAAAGAGCTTCAAGATGTGTGAAAAATATGAGGAGCATGAAACGGTCAGAAAAATAGGAGGAACATGATCTGTGCTCAAATACATGAAGCGCCTGAGAAGGTGCGAAAAATATGAAGAGCTTCAAAACGTGTGAAAAATATGAGGACCATGAAACGATCTCAAAAATAGGAGGAGCATGAAGCGGTGTTAAAAAACATGAAGAGCCTGAAAAGGTGTGACAAATATAAAGAGCTTCAAGATGTGTGAAAAATAGGAGCAACATGAAACGGTCTGAAAAATAAGAGAAGCATGAAATGGTGTTGAAAAACAGGAAGAGCCTGAAAATGCGAGAAAAATATGAAGAGCTTCAAAAGGTTTCAAAAATATGAGGAGCATGAAACTTTCTGAAAAAGAGGAGGAGCATGAACCGGTGTTGAAAAACATGAAGAGCCTGAAAAGGTGTGAAAAATATGAAGAGGTTTAAAAGGTGTCAAAAATATGAGGAGCATGAAACATTCTGAAAAATAGGAGGATCATGAAACCGTGTTCAAAAACATGAAGAGCCTGAAAAGGTGTGAAAAATATGAAGAGCCTTAAAAAATGTCAAAAATATGAGGAGTATGAAACGGTCTGAAAAATAGCAGGAGCATGAAGCGGTGTTGAAAAACATGAAGAGCCTGAAAAGGTGTGAAAAATATGAAGAGCGTCAAAAGGTGTGAAAAATATGAAGAGCTTCAAAAGGTGTCAAAAATATGAGGAGAATGAAACGGTCTGAAAAATAGGCGGAGCATGAAACGGTGTTCAAAAACATGAAGAGCCTAAAAAGGTGTGAAAAATATGAAGAGCGTCAAAACGTGTCAAAATATGAGGAGAATGAAACGGTCTGAAAAATAGGAGGAGCAAGAAGCGGTGTTGAAAAACATGAAGAGCCTGAAAATGTGTGAAAAATATGAAGAGCCTGAAAAGGTGTGAAAAATATGAAGAGCTTCAAAAGGTGTCAAAATTATGAGGAGCATTAAACGGTCTGAAAAATAGGAAGAGCATGAAGCTGTGTTCAACAACATGAAGAGACTGAAAAGGTGCGAAAAATATGAAGAGGCTGAAAAGGTGTGAAAAATATGAAGAGCTTCAAAAGGTGTCAAAAATTAGATGAGCATGAAACGGTCTGAAAAATAGGAGGAGCATTAAACGGCGTGGAGAAACATGAAGAGCCAGAAAAGGTGTGGAAAAATAGGAGGAGCTTCAAAATGTGTCAAATATATGAGGAGAATGAAACGGTCGGAAAAATAGGAGGAGCATGAAACGGTCTGAAAAATAAGAAGAGCATGAAACGGTCTGAAAAATAGGAGGATCATGAAGCGGTGTTGAAAATCGTGAAGAGCCTGAAATAGTGTGAAAAATGTGAAGAGCTTCAACAGGTGTCAAAAACTTGAGGAGAATGAAACGGTCTGAAAAATAGGAGGAGCATGAAGCTGTGTTGAAAAACATGAAGAGCCTGAAAAGGTGCGTAAAATATGAAGAGCTGCAAAAGGTGTAAAAAATGAGATGAGCATGAAACGGTCTGAAAAATAGGAGGAGCATGAACTGGTGCTGAAAACATGAAGAGCCTGAAAAGGTGTGAAAAATATGAAGAGCTTTAAAAGGTGTCAAATATATGAGGAGAAAGAAACGGTCTGAAAAATAGGAGGAGCATGAAGTGATGTTCAAAAACTTGAAGAGCCTGAAAAGGTGTGAAAAATATGAAGAGCTTCAAAAAGTGTCAAATATATGAGGAGAAAGAAACGGTCTGAAAAATAGGAGGAGCATGAAGTGATGTTCAAAAACTTGAAGAGCCTGAAAAGGTGTGAAAAATGTGAAGAGCTTCAAAAGGTGTGAAAAATATGAAGAGCTTCAAAAGCTGTCAAAAATGAGATGAGCATGAAACGGTCTGAAAAAAATCAGGAGCATGAAGCGTTGTTGAAAATCTTGAAGAGCTTGAAAAGGTGTGAAAAATATGAAGAGCTTCAAAAGTTTTCAAAAATATGAGGATCATGAAACGGTCTGAAAAATAGGAGCAACATGAAATGGTCTTAAATATAGGGGGATTATGAAGCAGTGTTGAAAAACATGAAGAGCCTGAAAAGGTGTGAAAAATATGAAGAGCTTCAAAAGGTTGAAAAATATGAAGAGCTTCAAAAGGTGTCAAAAATATGAGGAGACTGAAACGGTCTGAAAAATAGGCGGAGCATGAAACGGTGTTCAAAAACATGAAGAGCCTAAAAAGGTGTGAAAAACATGAAGAGCTTCAAAACGTGTCAAAATATGAGGAACATGAAACGGTCTGAAAAATAGGAGGAGCAAGAAGCGGTGTTGAAAAACATGAAGAGCCTGAAAATGTGTGAATAATATGAAGAGCTTCAAAGATGTGAAAAATATGAAGAGCTTCAAAAGCTGTCAAATGAGATGAGCATGAAACGGTCTGAAAAATAGCAGGAGCATGAAGCGGTGTTCAAAAACATGAAGAGCCTGAAAAGGGGTGAAAAATATGAAGAGCTTCAAAAGGTGTCAATAATAAGACGTGCATGAAACAGTCTGAAAAATAGGAGGAGCATGAAACGGTCTGAAATATAGGAGGAGCATGAATCTGTGCTCAAATACATGAAGCGCCTGAGAAGGTGCGAAACATATGAAGAGCTTCAAAAGGTGTGAAAAATATGAGGAGCATGAAACGTTCTGAAAAATAGGAGGAGCATGAAACGGTGTTCAAAAATATGAAGAGCCTGAAAATGGTGTGAAAAATATGAGAGCCCCAAAACGTGTCAAAAATATGAGGAGCATGAAACGGTCTGAAACATACGAGGAGCATGAAGTGGCGTTCAAAAACATAAAGAGCCTGAAAAGGTGTGAAATATATGAAGAGCTTCAAAAGGTGTAAAAAATTTGAGCAGCATGAAACGGTCTGAAAAATAGGAGGAGCATGAAGTGGAGCTGAAAAACATGAAGTGCCTGAAAAGGTGTGCAAAATATGAAGAGCTTCAAAAGGTGTAAAAAACGAGATGAGCATGAAACGGTCTGAAAAATAGGAGGAGCATGAACTGGTGCTGAAAAACATGAAGAGCCTGAAAAGGTGTGAAAAATATGAAGAGCTTCAAAAGGGGTTAAAATATGAGGAGCATGAAACATTCTGAAAAATAGGAGGAGCATGAACTGGTGCTGAAAAACATGAAGAGCCTGAATAGGTGTGAAAAATATGAAGAGCTTCAAAAAGTGTCAAATATATGAGGAGAAAGAAAAGGTCTGAAAAAAAGGAGAAGCTTGAAGTGGTGTTCAAAAACATGAAGAGCCTGAAAAGGTGTGAAAAATATGAAGAGCTTCAAAAGCTGTCAAAAATGAGATGAGCATGAAACGTTCTGAAAAAAAGCAGGAGCATGAAGCGTTGTTGAAAATCTGGAAGACCTTGAAAAGTTATTAAAAATATGAAGAGCTTCAAAAGGTTTCAAAAATATGAGGATCATGAAACGGTCTGAAAAATAGGAGCAACATGAAATGGTCTTAAAAATAAGAGGAGCATGAAATGGTTTTGAAAAATATGAAGAGCCTGAAAAGGTGTGAAAAATATGAAGACGTTTAAAAGGTGTCAAAAATATGAGGAGCATGAAACTTTCTGAAAAATAGGAGGATCATGAAGCGGTGTTGAAAAACATGAAGAGCCTGAAAAGGTGTGAAAAATATGAAGAGCTTCAAAAGTTGTGAAATATATTAGGAGCATGAAACGATTTGAAAAAAAGGACGAGCATGAAACGGTGTTCAAAAACATGAAGAGCCTGAAAATGTGAGAAAAATATGAACAGCTTCAAAAGGTTTCAAAAATATGAGGAGCATGAAACATTCTGAAAAAGAGGAGGAGCATGAACCGGTGTTGAAAAACATGAAGAGCCTGAAAAGTTGTGAAAAATATGAAGAGGTTTAAAAGGTGTCAAAAATATGAGGAGCATGAAACTTTCTGAAAAATAGGAGGATCATGAAACCGTGTTCAAAAACATGAAGAGCCTGAAAAGGTGTGAAAAATATGAAGAGCCTTAAAAAATGTCAAAAATATGAGGAGTATGAAATGGTCTGTAAAATAGCAGGAGCATGAAGCGGTGTTGAAAAACATGAAGAGCCTGAAAAGGTGTGAAAAATATGAAGAGCTTCAAAAGGTGTGAAAAATATGAAGAGCTTCAAAAGTTGTCAAAAATATGAGGAGAATGAAACGGTCTGAAAAATAGGCGGAGCATGAAACGGTGTTCAAAAACATGAAGAGCCTGAAAAGGTGTGAAAAATATGAAGAGCTTCAAAACGTGTCAAATTATGAGGAGCATGAAACGGTCTGAAAAATAGGAGGATCAAGAAGCGGTGTTGAAAAACATGAAGAGCCTGAAAATGTGTGAACAATATGAAGAGCTTCAAAAGGTGTGAAAAATATGAAGAGCTTCAAAAGCTGTCAAATTAGATGAGCATGAAACGGTCTGAAAAATAGAAGGAGCATGAAGCGGTGTTCAAAAACATGAAGAGCCTGAAAAGGGGTGAAAAATGTGAAGAGCTTAAAAAGGTGTCAAAATTATGAGGAGCATTAAACGGTCTGAAAAATAGGAGCATGAAGCTGTGTTCAACAACATGAAGAGACTGAAAAGGTGCGAAAAATATGAAGAGCCTGAAAAGGTGTGAAAATTATGAAGAGCTTCAAAAGGTGTCAAAAATGAGATGAGCATGAAACGGTCTGAAAAATAGGAGGAGCATTAAGCGGTGTTGAAAATCATGAAGAGCCTGAAAAGGTGTGAAAAATATGAAGAGCTTAAAAATGTGAAAAATATGAAGAGCTTCAAAATGTGTCAAATATATGAGGAGAATGAAACGGTCTGAAAAATAGGAGGAGCATGAAACGGTCTGAAAAATAGGAAGAGCATGAAACGGTCTGAAAAATAGGAGGATCATGAAGCGGTGTTGAAAATCGTGAAGAGCCTGAAATGGTGTGAAAAATGTGAAGAGCTTCAACAGGTGTCAAAAACTTGAGGAGCATGAAACGGTCTGAAAAATAGGAGTAGCATGAAACGATCTGAAAAATAGGAGGAGCATGAAGCTGTGTTGAAAAACATGAAGAGCCTGAAAAGGTGTGAAAAATATGAAGAGCTTCAAAAGGTGTAAAAAATGAGAGCAGCATGAAACGGTCTGAAAAATAGGAGGAGCATGAAGTGGAGCTGAAAAACATGAAGTGCCTGAAAAGGTGTGCAAAATATGAAGAGCTTCAAAAGGTGTAAAAAATGAGATGAGCATGAAACGGTCTGAAAAATAGGAGGAGCATGAACTGGTGCTGAAAAACATGAAGAGCATGAAAAGGTGAGAAAAATATGAAGAGCTTTAAAAGGTGTGAAAAATATGACGAGCATGAAACGGTCTGAAAAATTGGAGGAGCATGAAGCTGTGTTCAAAAACATGAAGAGCCAGAAAAGGTGTGAAAAATATGAAGAGCTTCAAAAAGTGTCAAAAGTATGAGGAGCAAGAAACGGTCGGAAAATAGGAGGAGCATGAAACGATCTGAAAAATAGGAGGAGCATGAAGCTGTGTTCAAAAACATGAAGAGCCTGAAAAGGTGTGAAAAATATGAAGAGCTTGAAAAGGTGTAGAAAATTTGAGCAGCATGAAACGGTCTGAAATATAGGAGGAGCATGAAGTGGAGCTGAAAAACCTGAAGAGCCTGAAAAGGTGTGAAAAATATGAAGAGCTTCAAAAGGTGTGAAAAATATGAGGAGCATGAAACGGTCTGAAAAATAGGAGGAGCATGGATCGGTGTTGAAAAACATGAAGAGCCTGAAAAGGTGTGAAAAATATGAAGAGCTTCAAAAAGTGTCAAATATAAGAGGAGAAAGAAACGGTCTGAAAAAAAGGAGGAGCATGAAGCGGTGTTCAAAAACATGAAGAGCCTGAAAAGGTGTGAAAAATATGAAGAGCTTCAAAAGCTGTCAAAAATGAGATGAGCATGAAACGGTCTGAAAAAAAGGAGGAGCATGAAGCGATGTTGAAAATCTTGAAGAGCTTGAAAAGGTGTGAAAATATGAAGAGCTTCAAAAGGTTTCAAAAATATTAGGATCATGAAACGGTCTGAAAAATAGGAGCAACATGAAACGGTCTGAAAAATAAGAGGAGCATGAAATGGTGTTGAAAAACAGGAAGAGCCAGAAAATGTGAGAAAAATATGAACAGCGTCAAAAGGTTTCAAAAATATGAGGAGCATGAAACTTTCTGAAAAAGAGGAGGAGCATGAACCGGTGTTGAAAAACATGAAGAGCCTGAAAAGGTGTGAACAATATGAAGAGGTTTAAAAGGTGTCAAAAATATGAGGAGCATGAAACTTTCTGAAAAATAGGAGGATCATGAAACCGTGTTCAAAAACATGAAGAGCCTGAAAAGGTGTGAAAAATATGAAGAGCCTTAAAAAATGTCAAAAATATGAGGAGTATGAAATGGTCTGTAAAATAGCAGGAGCATGAAGCGGTGTTGAAAAACATGAAGAGCCTGAAAAGGTGTGAAAAATATGAAGAGCTTCAAAAGGTGTGAAAAATATGAAGAGCTTCAAAAGTTGTCAAAAATATGAGGAGAATGAAACGGTCTGAAAAATAGGCGGAGCATGAAACGGTGTTCAAAAACATGAAGAGCCTGAAAAGGTGTGAAAAATATGAAGAGCTTCAAAACGTGTCAAAATATGAGGAGCATGAAACGGTCTGAAAAATAGGAGGAGCAAGAAGCGGTGTTGAAAAACATGAAGAGTCTGAAAATGTGTGAAAAATATGAAGAGCTTCAAAAGATGTGAAAAATATGAAGAGCTTCAAAAGCTGTCAAATGAGATGAGCATGAAACGGTCTGAAAAATAGCAGGAGCATGAAGAGGTGTTCAAAAACATGAAGATCCTGAAAAGCGGTGAAAAATATGAAGAGCTTCAAAAGGTGTCAAAATTATGAGGAGCATTAAAAGGTCTGAAAAATGGGAGGAGCATGAAGCTGTGTTCAACAACATGAAGAGCCTGAAAAGGTGCGAAAAATATGAAGAGCCTGAAAAGGTATGAAAAATATGAAGAGCTTCAAAAGGTGTCAAAAATGAAATGAGCATGAAACGGTCTGAAAAATAGGAGGAGCATTAAGCGGTGTTGAAAATCATGAAGAGCCTGAAAAGTTGTGGAAAAATAGGAAGAGCTTTAAAATGTGTCAAATATATGAGGAGAATGAAACGGTCTGAAAAATAGGAGGAGCATTAAACGGTGTGGAAAAACATGAAGAGCCTGAAAAGGTGTGGAAAAATAGGAAGAGCTTCAAAATGTGTCAAATATATGAGGAGAATGAAACGGTCTGAAAAATAGGAGGAGCAAGAAATGGTCTGAAAAATAGGAAGAGCATGAAACGGTCTGAAAAATAGGAGGATCATGAAGCGGTGTTGAAAATCGTGAAGAGCCTGAAAAGGTGTGAAAAATGTGAAGAGCTTCAACAGGTGTCAAAAACTTGAGGAGAATGAAACGGTCTGAAAAATAGGAGGAGCATGAAGCTGTGTTGAAAAACATGAAGAGCCTGAAAAGGTGTGAAAAATATGAAGAGCTTCAAAAGCTGTCAAATATATGAGGAGCACGAAACGGTCTGAAAAAAAGGAGGAGCATGAAGCGTTGTTGAAAATCTTGAAGAGCTTGAAAAGGTGTGAAAAATATGAAGAGCTTCAAAAGGTTTCAAAAATATGAGGATCATGAAACGGTCTGAAAAATAGGAGCAGCATGAAACGGTCTGAAAAATAAGAGGAGCATGAAATGGTGTTGAAAAACAGGAAGAGCCTGAAAAGGTGTGAAAAATATGAAGAGTTTTAAAAGGTGTCAAAATTATGAGGAGCATGAAACTTTCTGAAAAATAGGAGGATCATGAAACCGTGTTCAAAAACATGAAGAGCCTGAAAAGGTGTGAAAAATATGAAGAGCCTTAAAAAATGTCAAAAATATGAGGAGTATGAAACGGTCTGAAAAATAGCAGGAGCATGAATCGGTGTTGAAAAACATGAACAGCCTGAAAAGGTGTGAACAATATGAAGAGCTTCAAAAGGTGTGAAAAATATGAAGAGCTTCAAAAGGTGTCAAAAATATGAGGAGAATGAAACGGTCTGAAAAATAGGCGGAGCATGAAATGGTGTTCAAAAACATGAAGAGCCTGAAAAGGTGTGAAAAATATGAAGAGCTTCAAAAGATGTGAAAAATATGAAGAGCTTCAAAAGGTGTGAAATACATGAGGAGCATGAAACGGTCTGAAAAATAGGAGGAGCATGAAACGGTCTGAAAAATAGGAGGAGCATGAAACAGTGTTGAAAAACATGAAGATCCTGAAAAGCTGTGAAAAATATGAAGAGCTTCAAAAGGTGTCAAATATATGAGGAGCTTGAAACGGTCTGAAAAATAAGAGTAACATGAAACGGTCTGATAAATAGGAGGAGCATGAAGCGGTGTTCAAAAACATGAAGAGCCTGAAAAGGTGTGAAAAATAAGAAGAGCTTCAAAAGGTATGAATAATGAGAGGAGCATGAAACGGTCTGTAAAATAGGAGGAGCATGAAGCGGTGTTGAAAAACATGAAGACCCTGAAAAGGTGTGAAAAATATGAAGAGCTTCAAAACCTGTCAAAAATAAGAGGAGCCTGAAACAGTCTCAAAAATAGGAAGAGCATGAAACGGTCTGAAAAATAGGAGGATCATGAAGCGGTGTTGAAAATCGTGAAGAGCCTGAAAAGGTGTGAAAAATGTGAAGAGCATCAACAGGTTTCAAAAACATGAGAAGAATGAAACGGTCTGAAAAATAGGAGGAGTATGAAGCTATGTTCAAAAACATGAAGAGCCAGAAAAGGTGTGAAAAATATGAAGAGCTTCAAAAAGTGTAAAAAATGAGATGAGCATGAAACGGTCTGAAAAATAGGAGGAGCATGAAGCGGTGCTGAAAAACATGAAGAGCCTGAAAAGGTTTGAAAAATATGAAGAGCTTCACACGGTGTGAAAAATATGAGGAGCATGAAACGGTCTGAAAAATAGGAGGAGCATGAAGTGGAGCTGAAAAACATGAAGAGCCTGGAAAGGTGTGCAAAATATGAAGAGCTTCAAAAGGTGTAAAAAATGAGATGAGCCTGAAACGGTCTGAAAAATAGGAGGAGCATGAAGCGGTGTTCAAAACATGAAGAGCCTGAAAAGGTGTGAAATATATGAAGAGCTTGAAAAGGTGTAAAAATATGAGGAGCATGAAACCGTCTGCAAAATAGGAGGAGCATGAAATGGTGTTCAAAAACATGAAGAGCATGAAAAGATGTGAAAATTATGAAGAGCTTCAAAAGGTGTGAAATACATGAGGAGGATTAAACGGTCTGAAAAATAGGAGGAGCATGAAGTTGTGTTCAAAAACATGAAGACCATGAAAAGGTGTGAAAAATATGAAGAGCCTCAAAATTGTGAAAAATATGATGAACATGATATGTTTTGAAAAATAGGATTAGCCTGAAGCGGTGTTCAAATACATGAAGAGCCTGAAAAGTTGTGAAAAATATGCAAAGCTTCAAAAGGTGTCAAAAAAGAGATGAGCATGAAACGGTCTGAAAAATAGGAGCAGCATGAATCGGTGCTGAAAAACATGAAGAGCCTGAAAAGGTGTGAGAAATATGAAGAGCTTCAAAAGGTGTCAAAAATATGAGGAGTATGAAACGATCTGCAAAAAATAAGGAGCAAGAAGTGGTGTTCAAAAACATGAAGAGCCTGAAAAGATGTCAAAAATATGAAGAGCTTCAAAAGGTGTCAAAAATATGAGGAGCATGAAACGGTTTGACAAATTGGAAGAGCATGAAGTGATGTTCAAAAACATGAAGAGACTGAAAAGTGGTGAAAAATATGAAGAGCTTCAAAACGTGTCAAATATATGAGGAGCATGAAACGGTCTGAAAAATAGGAGGAGCATGAAGCGGTGTTGAAAAACGTGAAGAGCCTGAAAACGTGTGAAAAATATTAAGAGCTTCAAAAGGTGTGAAAAATATGAAGACCTTCAAAGTGTCAAAAATCGATGAGCAGGAAATGGTCTAAAAAATAGGAGAGCATGAAATGGTGTTAAAAACATGAAGAGCCTGAAAAGGTGTGAAATATATGAAGAGCTTCAAAAGGTATCAAAAATATGAGGAGAATGAAACGGTCGGAAAAATAGGAGGGGCATGAAGCGGTGTTCAAAAACATGAAGATCCTGAAAAGGTGTGAAAAATACGAAGAGCTTCAAAAGGTGTGAAATACATGAGGAGCATGAAACGGTCTGAAAAATAGGAGAAGCATGAAGCGGTTTTGAAAAAAAAAAAAGCCTGAAAATGTGTGAAAAATATGAAGAATTTCAAAAGGTGTGAAAAATATGAGGACCATGAAACGGTATGAAAAATAGGAGGAGCATCAAGTGGTGTTGAAAACCATAAAGAGCTTGAAAACGTGGGAAAATATGAAGAGCTTCAAAATGTCTCAAAAATATGAGGAATATGAAACGGTCTGAAAAATAGGAGGATCATAAAGCGGTGTTGAAAAACATGAAGAGCCTGAAAATGGTGTGAAAAATATGAAGAGCTTCAAAAGGTGTCAAAAATGAGATGTGCATGAAACGGTCTGAAAAATAGGAGCAGCATGAAGTGGTTGTGAAAAACATGAAAAGCCTGAAAATGTGTGCAAAATATGAAGAGCTTCAAAAGGTTTGAAATACATGAGGAGCATGAAATGGTCTGAGAAATAGGAGGAGCATGAAGCGGTGTTCAAAAATATGAAGAGCCTGAAAAGGTGTGAAATAAATGAAGAGCTTCAAAAGGTGTGAAAAATATGAATAGCATGATACTGTCTAAAAAATAGGAGAAGCATGCAGTGGTGTTCAAAAACATGAAGAGCCTGAAAAGTTGTGAAAAATACGCATAGCTTCAAAAGGTGTCAAAAAATAGATGAGCATGAAACGGTCTGAAAAATTGGAGGAGCAAGAAGTAGTGTTGAAAAATATGAAGAGCCTGAAAAGGTGTGAAAAATATGAAGAGCTTCAAAAGGTGTGAAATACATGAGGAGCATGAAACTCTCTGAAAAATAGGAGGAGCATGAAGTGGTGTTGAAAAACATGAAGAGCCTGAAATGTTGTGAAATATATGAAGACCTTCATAACGTGTGAAAAATATGAGGAGCTTGAAAAAGTGTCAAAATTATGAGGACATGAAAAGGTCTGAAAAATAGGAGGAGCATGAAAATGTCTGAAAAATAGGAGGAGCATGAAGTGGTGTTGAAAAACATGAAGAGCCTGAAAAGTGTGAAAAATATGAAGAGCTTCATAAGGTGACAAAAATATGAGGAGCATGAAACGGTCTAAAAATAGGAGGAGCATGAAGCGGTGTTCAAAACATGAAGACCCTGAAAATGTGTGAAAAATATGAAGAGCTTCAAAAGGTGTCAAAAATATGAGGAGCATGAAACGGTCTGAAAAATAGAAGGAGCATGAAATGCTGATCAAGAACATGAAGAGCCTGAAAAGGTGTGAAAAATATGAAGAGCTTCAAAAGGTGTGAAATACATGAGGAGCATGAAACAGTCTGAAAAATAGGAGAAGCATGACGTGGTGTGGAAAAAGATGAAGAGCCTGAAAAAGTGTGAAAAATATGAAGAGCTTCAAAAGATGTGAAATACATGAGGAGCATGAAACGGTCTGAAAAATAGGAGGAGCATGAAGCGGTGTTCAAAAACATGAAGAGCCTGAAAAGTGTGAAAAATATGAAGAGCTTCAAAAGGTGTGAAAAATATGAAGAGCTTCAAAATGTGTCAAAAATCGATGAGCAGGAAATGGTCTGAAAAATAGGAGAGCATGAAGTGGTTTTAAAAACATGAAGAGCCTGAAAAGGTGTGAAATATATGAAGAGCTTCAAAAGGAATCAAAAATATGAGGAGAATGAAACGGTCTGAAAAATGGGAGGGGCATGAAGCGATGTTGAAAAACATGAAGAGCCTGAAAATGTGTGAAAAATATGAAGATCTTCTAAAGGTGTCAAATATATGAGGAAACGAAACGACGTGTAAAATTGGAAGAGCATGAAGTGGTGTTGAAAAACATGAAGAGCCTGAAAAGTGTGAAAAACATGAAGAGCTTCAAAAGGTGTGAAAAATATGAAGAGCTTCAAAATGTGTCAAAAATCGATGAGCAGGAAATGGTCTGAAAAATAGGAGAGCATGAAGTGGTTTTAAAAACATGAAGATCCTGAAATGGTGTGAAATATATGAAGAGCTTCAAAATGTGTGAAACATATGAGGAGCTTCAAAAAGTGTCAAAAATATGAGGAGCATGAAACGGTCTGAAAAATAGGAGGAGGATGAAGCGGTGTTCGGAAACATGAAGAGCCTGAAACGGTGTGAAAAATATGAAGAGCTTCAAAATGTGTCAAAAATATGAGGAGCATGAAACGGTCTGAAAAATAGGAGAAGCATGAAGTGGTGTTGAAAAACATGAAGAGCCTGAAAAGTGTGAAAAATATGAAGAGCTTCTAAAGGTATCAAAAATATGAGGAGCATGAAAAGGTCTGAAAAATAGGAGGAGCATGAAGTGGTGTTGAAAAACATGAAGAGCCTGAAAAGTGTGAAAAATATGAAGAGCTTCAAAAGGTGTCAAAAATATGAGGAGCATGAAACGGTCTGAAAAATAGGAGAAGCATGAAGTGGTGTGGGAAAAGATGAAGAGCCTGAAAAAGTGTGAAAAATATGAAGAGCTTCAAAAGGTGTGAAATACATTAGGAGCATGAAACTCTCTGAAAAATAGGAGGAGCATGAAGTGGTGTTCAAAAACATGAAGAGCCTGATAATTTGTGAAAAATATGAAGAGATTCAAAAGGTGTGAGAAATATGAGGAGGATGAAACGGTCTGAACAATAGGAGGAGTATGAAGCGGTGTTCCGAAACATGAAGGGCCTGAAAAGTTGTGAAAAATATGAAAAGCTTCAAAAGGTGTCAAAAATATGAGGAGCATGAAACGGTCTGAAAAATAGGAGGAGCATGAAATGGTGTTGAAAAACATGAAGAGCCTGAAAAGGTGTGAGAAATATGAAGAGTTTCAAAAGGTGTGAAAAATATGAAGATCTTCAAAAGGTGTCAAAAAGTAGATGAGCATGAAACGGTCTGAAAAATAGGAGGAGCATGAAGTGGTTTTGAAAAACATGAAGAGCCTGAAAAGGTGTGAAATATATGAAGAGCTTCAAAAGGTGTCAAAAATATGAGGAGCATGAAACGGTCTGAAAAATAGGAGGAGCATGAAGCAGTGTTGCAATACATGAAAGGCCTGAAAAGATGTGAAAAATATGAAGAGCTTCAAAAGGTGTCAAAAATATGAGGAGCATGAAACGGTCTGAAATATAAAGGAGCAAGAAACGCTGATCAAATACATGAAGAGTCTGAAAAGGTGTGAAAAATATAAAGAGCTTCAAAAGCTGTCAAGTGTATGAGTAGCATGAAACGGTCTGAAAAATAGGAGGAGTATGAAGCGGTGTTCAAAAACATGAAGAGCCTTAAAACGTGTGAAAAATATGAAGAATTTTAAAAGGTGTCAAATATATGAGGAGCATGAAACGTTCTGAAAAAGAGGAGGATCATGAAACGGTGTTCAAAAACATGAAGAGCATGAGAAGTTGTGAAAAATATGAAGAGCTTCAAAAGGTGTCAAAAATATGAAGAGCTTCAAAAGGTGTCAAAAATGAGATGAGCATGAAACGGTTTGAAAAATCGGAGGAGCATGAAGCGGTGTTGAAAATCATGAAGAGCCTGAAACGGTGTGAAAAATATGAAGAGCTTCAAAAGGTGTGAAAAATATGAAGAGCATCAAAAGGTGTCAAAAATATGATGAGGATGAAACGGTCTGAGAAATAGGAGGAGCAAGAAGCGGTGTTGAAAAACATGAAGAGCCTGAAAAGGTGTGAAAAACATGAAGACCTTCAAAAGGTGTCAAAAATATGAGGAGCATGAAACGGTCTGAAAAATACGAGGAGCATGAAACGGTGTTCAAAATATGAAGGGCCTGAAAAGGTGTGAATTATATGAAGAGCCTCAAAATGTGTCAAAAATATGAGGAGCATGAAACTGTCTGAAAAATAGGAGGAGCATGAAGCGGTGTTGAAAAATATGAAGAGACTGAAAACGTGTGAATAATATGAAGAGCTTCAAAAGGTTTGAAAAATATGAAGAGATTCAAAAGGTGTGAAAAATATGAAGAGCTTCAGAAGGTGTCAAAAATGAGATGAGCATGAAACGGTTTGAAAAATAGGAGGAGCATGAAACGATCTGAAAAATAGGAGGAGCATGAAACGGTGTTGAAAACATAAAGAGCATGAAAAGGTGTGAAATAAACGAAGAGCTTCAAAAGGTGTCAAAAATATGAGGCGCATGAGACGGTCTGAAAAAAAGGAGGAGCATGAAGTGGTGTTGAAAAACATGAAGATGCTGAAATGGTGTGAAATATATGAAGAGCTTCAAAATGTGTGAAACATATGAGGAGCTTCAAAAAGTGTCAAAAATATGAGTGGCATGAAATGGTCTGAAAAATGGGAGGAGCATGAAGCGGTGTTGAGAAACATAAAGAGCATGAAAACGTATGAAGAATATGAAGAGCTTCAAAAGGTGTGAAAAATATGAAGAGCTTCAAAAGGTGTCCAAAATGAGATGACCATGAAACGGTCTGAAAAATAGGAGGAGCAGGAAGTGGTGTTGAAAAACATGAAGAGCCTGAAAAGGTGTGAAATATATGAAGAGCTTCAAAAGATGTCAAAAATATGAGGAGCATGAAACGGTCTGAAAAATAGGAGGAGCATGAAGCAGTGTTGCAATACATGAAAAGCATGAAAAGATGTGAAAAATATGAAGAGCTTCAAAAGGTGTCAAAAATATGAGAAGCATGAAACGGTCTGAAAAAGAGGAGGAGCATAAAGTGGTGTTGAAAAACATGAAGAGCCTGAAAAGGTGTGAAGAATATGAAGAGCTTCAAAAGGTGCCAAAAATATGAGGAGCATGAAACGGTCTGAAAAATAGGAGGAGCATGAAACGGCGTTGAAAAACATGAAGAGCCTGAAAAGGTGTGAAAAATATGAAGAGCTTCAAAATGTGTCAAAAATATGAAGAGCATGAAACTGTCTGAAAAATAGGAGGAGCTTGAAGCGGTGTTCAAAAACCTGAAGAGCCTGAAAAGGTGTCAAAAATATAACGAGCATGAAACGGTCTGAAAAATAGGAAGAACATAAAGCGGTGTTCAAAAACATGAAGAGCCTGAAAAGGTGTGAAAAATATGAAGACCTTCAAAAGGTGTGAAAAATATGAGGAGCTTCAAAAGGTTTCAAAAATATGAGGAGCATGAAACGGTCTGAAAAATAGGAGGAGCATGAAGCGGTGTTGAAAAACATTTAGAGACTGAAAACGTGTGAAAAATAAGAAGAGTTTCAAAAGGTGTGAAAAATATGAAGAGATTCAAAGGTGTCAAAAATATGAGGAGCATGAAACGGTCTGAAAAATAGGAGGAGCATGAAACAGTGTTCAAAAACATGAAGAGCCTTAAAAGGTGTGAAAAATATGAAGAGCTTCAATAGGTGTGAAAAATATGAGGAGCATGAAACGGTCTGAAAAATAGGAGGAGCATGACGGGGTTCAAAAAGATGAAGAGCCTGAAAAGGTGTGAAAAATATGAGAGCTTGAAAAGGTGTGAAATACATGAGAAGCATGAAACGGTCTGAAAAATAGGAGGAACATAAAACGGTGTTCAAAAACATGAAGGGCCTGAAAAGGTGTGAAATATATGAAGATCCTCAAAACGTGTCAAAAATATGAGGAGCATGAAACGGTCTGAAAAATAGGAGGAGCAAGAAGCGGTGTTGAAAAACATTTAGAGACTGAAAACGTGTGAAAAATAAGAAGAGTTTCAAAAGGTGTGAAAAATATGTAGAGATTCAAAGGTGTCAAAAATATGAGGAGCATGAAACGGTCTGAAAAATAGGAGGAGCATGAAACGGTGTTCAAAAACATGAAGAGCCTTAAAAGGTGTGAAAAATATGAAGAGCTTCAATAGGTGTGAAAAATATGAGGAGCATGAAACGGTCTGAAAAATAGGAGGAGCATGAAGCCGTGTTCAAAAATATGAAGAGCCTGAAAAGAGGTAAAAATATGAAGAGCTTCCAAAGGTGTCAAATATATGAGGAGCATGAAACGGTCTGAAAAATAGGAAGAGCAAGAAGCGGTGCTGAAAAACATGAAGAGCATGAAAAGGTGTGAAAAATATGAAGAGCTACAAAGGTGTCAAATATATGAGGAGCATGAAACGGTCTGAAAATATGAGGAGCATGAAGCGGTGCTCTAAAACATGAGGAGCCTGAAAACATGTGAAATATATGAAGAGCTTCAAAATGTGTGGAGAATATGAGGAGAATTAAAAGGTCTGAAAAATAGGAGGAGCATGAAGAAGTGTTGAATAATATGAAGAGCATGAAAAGGTGTGAAAAATATGAAGAGTTTTAAAAGGTGTCAAAAATACGAGGAGCATGAAACGGTGTGAAAAATAGGAGGAGCATGAATCATTGTCGAAAAACATGAAATGCCTGAAAAGGTGTGAAAAACATGAAGAGACTGAAAAGGTGTGAAATATATGAAGAGCTTCAAAAAGTGTGAAAAATATGAGGAGCATGAAATGTTCTGAAAAATTGGAGGAGCATGAAGCGGTGTTGAAAAACATGAAGAGACAGAAATGATGTGAAAAATATGAAGAGCTTCAAAAGGTGTCAAAAATATGGGGACCATGAAAAGGTCTGAAAAATAGGAAGAGCATGAACTGGTGTTGAAAAACATGAAGAGCCTGAAAAAGTGTGAAAAATATGAAGAGCTTCAAAAGGTGTCAAAAATAAAAGGAGCATGAAATGGTCTGAAAAACAGGAGGAGCATGAAGCGGTGTTGAAAAACATGAAGAGCCTGAAAAGGTGTGAAAAATATAAAGAGCTTCAAAAGGTGTGAAATACATTAGGAGCATGAAACGGTCTGAAAAATAGGAGGAGCATGAAGCGGTGTTCAAAAACATGAAGAGCCTGAAAAGCTGTGAAAAATATGAAGAGCTTCAAAAGGTGTGAAAAATATGAAGAGCTTCAAAAGGTGTGAAAAATATGAAGAGCTTCAAAAGGTGTCAAAAATGAGATGAGCATCAAAAGGTCTGAAAAATAGGAAGAGCATGGAGTGGAGTTGAAAAACATGAAGCGCTTGAAAAAGTGTGAAATATAGGAAGAGTTTCAAAAGGTGTGAAAAATATGGGGAGCTTAAAACGTGTCAAAAATATGAGGAGCATGAAACGGTCTGAAAAATAGGAGGAGCATGAAACAGCATTCAAAACATGAAGAGCTTGAAAAGGTGTGAAAAATATGAGGAGCTTCAAAAGGTGTGAAATACATGAGGAACATGGAACGGTTTGAAAAATAGGAGGAGCTTGAAGCGGTGTTCAAAAACATGAAGAGCCTGAAAAGGTGTGAAAAACATGAAGACCTTCAAAATGTGTCAAATATATGAGGAGCATGAAACGGTCTGAAAAATAGGAGGAGTATGAAACGGTGTTCAAATACATGAAGAGCCTGAAAAGGTGTGAAAAATATGAAGAGCTTCAAAAGGTGTGAAAAATATGAGGAGCTTCAAAAGGTTTCAAAAATATGAGGAGCATGAAACGCTCAGAAAAGTAGGAGGTTCATGAAGCGATGTTGAAAAACATGAAAAGCCTGAAAAGGTGTGAAAAATATGAAGAGCTTCAAAAGGTGTCAAAAATATGAGGAGCATGAAACGGTCTGAAAAATAGGAGGAGTAAGAAATCGTGTTCAAAAACATGCGGAGCCTGAAAAGGTGTGAAAAATATGAAGAGCTTGAAAAGCTTTGAAAAATATGAAGAGCTTCCAAAAGTGTCAAAAATGAGATGAGCATGAAATGGTCTGAAAAATAGGAGGAGCATGAAATGGTGTTGAAAAACTTGAAGATCCTAAAAAGCTGTGAAAAATATGAAGAGCTTCAAAAGGTGTGAAATATAAGAGGAGAATGAAACGGTCTGAAAAAAGGAGGAGCATGAAGCGGTGTTCAAAAACATGAAGAGCCTGAATAGGTGTGAAAAATATGAAGAGCTTCAAAAGGTGGGAAATACATGAGGAGCATGAAACTGTCTGAAAAATAGGAGGAGCATGAAGTGGTGTTCAATAACATGAAGAACCTGAATAGGTGTGAAAAATATGAAGAGCTTCAAAAGGTGTCAAAAATATGAGGAGCATGAAACGGTCTGAAAAATAGGAGGAGCATGAGCCATGTTCAAAAACATGAAGAGCCTGAAAAGGTGTGAAAAATATGAAGAGCTTCAAAAGGTGTCAAAACTATGAGGAGCATGAAACGGTCTGAAAAATAGGAGGAGCATGAAATGCTGTTGAAAAACTTGAAGAGCCTGAAAAGGTCTGAAAAATAGGAAGAGCTTCAAAAGGTGTGAAATATATGAGGAGCATGAAACGGTCTGAAAAATAGGAGAAGCATGAAGCTGTGTTCAAAAACATGAGAACCAGAAAAGGTGTGAAAAATATGAAGAGCTTCAAATGGTGTGAAATATATGCGGAGCATGAAACAGTCTGAAAAATAGGAGGATCATGAAGCGGTGTTCAAAACATGAAGAGACTGAAAAGGTGTGAAAAATATGAAGAGCTTCAAAAGGTGTCAAAATTATGAGGAGCATTAAACGTTCTAAACATAGGAGGAGCATAAAGTGGTGTTGAAAAATATGAAGAGCCAGAAAAAGTGTGAAAAATATGAAGAGCTGCAAAAGGTGTCAAAATTATTAAGAGCATTAAACGTTCTAAACATAGGAGGAGCATTAAGTGGTGTTTAAAAATATGAAGAGCCAGAAAAGGTGTGAAAAATATGAAGAGATGCAAAAGGTGTGAAAAATATGAGGAGCATGGAACGTTCTGAAAAATAGGAGGAGCATGAAACGATGTTCAAAAACCTGAAGAGCCTGAAAATCTGTGAAATATATGAAGAGCTTCAAAAGGTGTCAAAATTATGAGGAGCATGAAACGGTCTGAAAAATAGGAGGAGCATGAAATGCTTTTGAAAAACTTGAAGAGCCTGAAAAGGTCTGAAAAATAGGAAGAGCTTCAAAAGGTGTGAAATATATGAGGACCATGAAACGGTCTGAAAAATAGGAGAAGCATGAAGCTGTGTTCAAAAACATGAGAACCAGAAAAGGTGTGAAAAATATGAAGAGCTTCAAATGGTGTGAAATATATGCGGAGCATGAAACAGTCTGAAAAATAGGAGGATCATGAAGCGGTATTCAAAACATGAAGAGACTGAAAAGGTGTGAAAAATATGAAGAGCTTCAAAAGGTGTCAAAATTATAAGGAGCATTAAACGTTCTAAACATAGGAGGAGCATTAAGTGGTGTTTAAAAATATGAAGAGCCAGAAAAGGTGTGAAAAATATGAAGAGATGCAAAAGGTGTGAAAAATATGAGGAGCATGGAACGTTCTGAAAAATAGGAGGAGCAAGAAACGATGTTCAAAAACCTGAAGAGCCTGAAAATCTGTGAAATATATGAAGAGCTTCAAAAGGTGTCAAAATATGAGGAGCATGAAACGGTCTGAAAAATATGAAGAGTTTCAATAGTTGTCAAAATATGAGGAGCATGAAATGGTGTTCAAAAACATGAAGAGCCTGAAAAGGTGTTAAAAATATGAAGAGCTTCAAAAGGTGTCAAAAATATGAGGAGCATGAAACGGTCAGAAAAATAGGAGGAGCATGTAGTGGTGTTCAAAAACATGAAGAGCCTTAAAAGGTGTGAAAAATATGAAGAGCTTTAAAGTTGTGAAAATTATGAGGAGCATGAAAACATCTGAAAATTAGCAGGAGCATGACACGGTGTTGAAAAATATGAAGAGCCTTAAAATGTGTGAAAAATATGAAGAGCTTTAAAGGTGTGAAAAATATGAGGAGCATGAAACCGTCTGAAAAATAGGACGAGCATGACACGGTGTTGAAAAACATGAAGATCACGAAAAGGTGTGAAAAATATGAAGAGATTCAAAAGCTGTCAAAAATATGAGGAGCCTGAAATGGTCTGAGAAATAGGAGGAGCATGAAGTTATGTCGAAAAAGATGAAGAGCCTGAAAAGGTGTGAAAAATATGAAGAGCTTCAAAGGGTGTGAAATATATGAGGAGCATGAAACGGTTTGAAAAATAGCAGAAGCATGAAGCTGTGTTCAAAAACATGAGAACCAGAAAAGGTGTGAAAAATATGAAGAGCTTCAAAAGGTGTGAAATATATGCAGAGCATGAAACGGTCTGAAAAATAGGAGGATCATGAAGCGGTGTTCAAAACATGAAGAGACTGAAAAGGTGTGAAAATTATGAAGAGCTTCAAAAGGTGTCAAAATTATGAGGAGCATTATACGTTCTAAACATAGGAGGAGCATGAAGTGGTGTTGAAGAACATGAAGAGCCTGCAAAGGTGTGAAAAATATGAAGAGCTTCAAAAGGTGTCAAAAATATGAGGAGCATGAAACAGTCTGAAATATAGAGGGGCATGAAGTGGTGTTGAAGAACATGAAGAGCCTGAAAAGGTGTGAAAAATATGAAGAGCTTCAAAAGGTGTGAAAAATATGAAGAGATTCAAAAGGTGTGAAAAATATGAAGAGCTTCAAATAATGTGAAATACATGAGGAGCATGAAATGGTCTGAAAAATAGGAGGAGCATGAAACTGTGTTCAAAAACATGAAGAACCTGAAAAGGTGTGAAATATATGAAGAGCTTGAAAAGGTGTCAAATATATGAGGAGCATGAAACGGTCTGAAAATAGGAGAGGCTGAAACGTTGTGGAAATACATGAAGAGCCTAAAAATATGTGAAAAATATGAAGAGCTTCAAAAGGAGTGAAATACATGAGGAGCATGAAACGGTCTGAAAAAAAGGAGGAGCATGAAGCGGTGTTGAAAAACATGAAGAGCCTGAAAAGGTGTGAAAAATATGAAGAGCATCAAAGGTGTGAAAAATATGAGGAGCATGAAACGGTCTGAAAAATAGGAGGAGCATGAAGCGGTGTTGAAAAACATGAAGAGCCTGAAAAAGTGTGAAAAATATGAAGAGCATCAAAAGGTGTGAAAAATATGAGGAGCATGAAACGGTCTGAAAAATAAGAGGAGCATGAAGCCGTGTTGAAAAACATGTAGAGCCTGAAAAGGTGTAAAAAATATGAAGAGCTTCAAAAGGTGTCAAAAATAAGAGGAGCATGAAACGGTCTGAAAAAGAGGAGGAGCAAGAAGTGGTGCTGAAAAACATGAAGAGCCTAAAAGGTGTGAAAAATATGAAAAGCTTCAAAAGATGTCACAAATACGAGGAGCATGAAACGGTCTGAAAAATAGGAGGAGCATGAAACGGTGTTCAAAAACATGAAGAGCCTGAAAAGGTGTGAAAAATATGAAGAGCTTCAAAAGGTGTGAAATACATGAGGAGCATGAAACGGTCTGAAAAATAGGAGGAGCATGAAGCTGTGTTGAAAAACATTAAGAGCCTGAAAAGATGTGAAAATTATGAAGAGCTTCAAAAGGTGTCAAAAATATGAGGAGCATGAAACGGTCTGAAAAATAGGAGGAGCATGAAGTGGTGTTGAAAAATATGAAGAGCCTTAAAAGGTGTGAAATATATGAAGAGCTTCAAAATGTGACAAAATTATGAGGAGTATGAAACCGTCTGAAAAATAGGAGCAGCATGAAACGCTGTTCAAAAACATGAAGAGACTGAAAAGGTGTGAAAAATATGAAGAGCTTCAAATGGTGTGAAATACCTGAGGAGTTTGAAACGGTCTGAAAATTGTAGGAGCATGAAGCGTTGTTCAAAAACATGAAGAGCCTGAAAAGGTGTGAAAAATATGAAGAGCTTCAAAAGGTGTGAAAAATAGGAGGAGCATGAAGCGTTGTTGAAAAACATGAAGAGCCTGAAAATGTGTGAAATATATGAAGACCTTCAAAAGGTGTGAAAAATAGGAGGAGCATGAAACGGTGCTCAAAAACATGAAGAGCCTGAAAAGGTGTGAAAAATATGAAGAGCTTCAAAAGGTGTCAAAAATATGAGGAGCATGAAACGGTCTGAAAAAAAGGAGGAACATGAAACGGTGTTCAAAAACATGAAGAGCCTGAAAAGGTGTGAAAAATATGAAGAGCTTCAAAAGGTGTGAAATACATGAGGAGTATGAAACGGTCTGAAAAATACGAGGATCATGAGCTGTATTGAAAAACATAAATAGCCTGAAAAGGTGTGAAAAATATGAAGAGCTTCAAAGGTGTCAAAAATATGAGGAGCATGAAACGGTCTGAAAAATAGGAGGAGCATGAAACGGTGTTGACAAACATGAAGAGCCTGAAAAGGTGTGAAAAATATGAAGAGCTTCAAAAGGTGTGAAATACATGAGGAGTATGAAACGGTCTGAAAAATAGGAGGAGCATGAAGCCGTGTTCAAAATTATGAAGAGCCTGAATAGGTGTGTAAAATATGAAGAGCTTCAAAGGTGTGAAAAATATGAGGAGCACAAAACGGTCTGAAAAATAAGAGGAGCATGAAGCCTGTTGAAAAACATAAAGAGCCTGAAAAGGTGTAAAAAATATGAAGAGCTTCAAAAGTTGTGAAACATATGAGGAGCATGAAACGGTCTGAAAAATAGGAGGAGCAAGAAACTGTTTTCAAAAACATGAAGAGCCTCAAAAGGTGTGAAAAATGTGAAGAGCTTCAAACTGTGTCAAAAATATGAGGAGCATGAAACGGTCTGAAATATAGGAGGAGCGTGAAAAGGTGTTAAAAAAAATATGAAGAGCTTCAAAAGGTGTGAAACATATGAGGAGCATGAAACGGTCTGAAAAATCGGAGAAGCATGAAGTGGTGTTGAAAAATATGAACAGCCTGAAAAGGTGTGAAAAATATGAAGAGCTTCAAAGGTGTCAAAATTATGAGGAGCATGAAACGGTCTGAAATATAGGAGGAGCATGAAAAGTTGTTAAAAAATATGAAGAGCCTGAAAAGGTGTGAAAAATATGAAAAGCTTCAAATGGTGTCAAAAATATGAGGAGAATGAAACGGTCTGAAAATTAGAAGGAGCATGAAGCGGTGTTGAAAAACATGAAGAGCCTGAAAATGTGTGAAATATATGAAGAGCCTCAAAGGTGTCAAAAATATGAGGACCAAGAAACGGTCTGGAAAATAGGAGGAGCTTGAAGCGGTGTTGAAAAACATGAAGAGCCTGAAAAGGTGAAAAATATGAAGAGCTTCAAAAGGTGTCAAAATATGAGGAGCATGAAACGGTCTGAAAAATAGGAGGAGCATGAAATGGTCTGAAAAATAGGAGGAGCATGAAGTGTTGTTGAAAATCATGAAGAGCCTGAAAAAGGAGTGAAACATATGAGGAGCATGAAACGGTCTGAAAAATAGGAGAAGCATGAAGTGGTGTTCAAAAACATGAAGAGCATGAAAAGGTGTGAAAAATATGAAGAGCTTCAAAACTTGTCAAAAATATGAGGAGCATGAAACAGTCTGAAAAATAGGAGGAGCATGAAGCGGAGTTGAAAAAAATGAAGAGTCTGAAAAGGTGTGAAAAAAAGGAAGAGATTCAAAAGTGTCAAAAATATGAGGAGCATGAAACGGTCTGAAAAATAGGAGGAGTATGCAGCGGTTAAAAAACATGAAGAGCCTGAAAAAGTTTGAAAAATATGAAGAGCTCCAAAAGTTGTCAAAAATATGTGGAGCGTGAAACAGTCTCAAAAATAGGAGGAGCGTGAAGCGCTGATGAAAAACTTGAAGAGCCTGAAAACGTGTGATAAAATATGAAGAGCTTCAAAGCTGTCAAAAATATGAGGAGCATGAAACGGTCGCAAAAATAGGAGGAGCATGAAGCGGTGTTGAAAAACATGAAGAGCCTGAAAAGGTGTGAAAAATATGAGAGCTTCAAAAGGTGTCAATAATAAGAGTTGCATGAAACAGTCTGAAAAATAGGAGGAGCATGAAACGGTCTGAAAAATAGGAGAAGCATGAAGCGGTGTTGAAAAAGATGAACAGCATGAAAAGGTGTGAAAAAAAGGAAGAGCTTGAAAAAGTGTCAAAAATATGAGGAGCATGAAACGGTCTGAAAAATAGGAGGAGCTTGAAGCGGTGTTGAAAAATATGAAGAGCCTGAAAATGTGTGAAAAATATGAAGAGCTTCAAAAGGTGTCAAATATATGAGGAGCATGAAACGGTCTGAAAAATTGGAGAAGCATGAAGTGGTGTTGACAAATATGAAGAGCCTGAAAAAGTGTGAAAAATATGAAGAGTTTCAAAAGGTGTCAAAAATATAAGGAGCATGAAACGGTCTGAAATATAAGAGGAGTATGAAAAGGTGTTAAAAAACATGAAGAGCTTCAAAAGGTGTGAAATATATGAGGAGCATGAAACGATCTGAAAAATAGGAAGAGCCTGAAGTGGTGTTGAAAACGATGAAGAGCCTGTAAAGTTTGAAAAATATGAAGAACTTCAAAAGGTGTCAAAAATATAAGGAGCATGAAACGGTCTGAAAAATAGGAGGAGTTTGAAGAAGTGCTGAAAAACATGAAGAGCGTGAAAAGGTGTGAAAAATATGAAGAACTTCAAAACGTGTCAAATATATGAGGAGCATGAAACGGTCTGAAAAATGGGAGGATCATGAAACGGTGTTCAAAAACTTGAAGAGCCTGGAAAGGTGTGAAAAATATGAAGAACTTCAAAATGTGTCAAAAATATAAGGAGCATGAAACGGTCTGAAAAATAGGAGGAGCATGAAGCTGTGCTCAAATACATGAAGAGCCTGAGAAGGTGTGAAAAATATGAAGAGCTTGAAAAGGTGTGAAAGATATGAAGAGTTTCTAAAGATGTCAAAAATATGAGGAGCATGAAACGGTCTGAAAAATAGGAGGAGCATGAAGTGGTGTTGAAAAACATGAAGAGCCTGAAAGGGTGTGACAATTATGAAGAGCTTCAAAAGGTGTCAAAAATATGAGGAGCATGAAACGGTCTGAAAAATAGGAGGAGCATGAAGTGGTGTTCAAAAACATGAAGAGACTGAAAAGGTGTGAAAAATATGAAGAGCTTCAAAAGGTGTCAAAAATATGAGGAGCATGAAACGGTCTGAAAAATAGGAGGAGCATGAAGTGGTGTTGAAAAACATGAAGAGCCTGAAAGTGTGTGACAATTATGAAGAGCTTCAAAAGGTGTCAAAATTATGAGGAGCATGAAACGGTCTGAAAAATAGGAGGAGCATGAAGTGGTGTTGAAAAACATGAAGAGCCTGAAAAGGTGTGAAAAATATGAAGAGCTTCAAAAGGTGTCAATAATATGAGGATCATGAAACGGTCTGAAAAATAGGAGGAGCATGAAGTGGTGTTGAAAAACATAAATAGCCTGAAAGGGTGTGAAAATTATGAAGAGCTTCAAAAGGTGTCAAAAATATGAGGAGAATGAAACGGTCTAACAAATAGGAGGAGCATGAAGTGGTGTTAAAAAACATGAAGAGCCTGAAAAGGTGTGAAAAATATGAAGAGCTTCAAAACGTGTCAAAAATATGAGGAGCATGAAACGGTCTGAAAAATAGGAGGAGAAAGAAATGGTTATCAAATACATGAAGAGCCTGAAAAGGTGTGAAAAATATGAAGAGCTTCAAAAGGTGTCAAAAATATGAGGAGCATGAAACGGTCTGAAAAATAGGAGGGGCATGAAGCGGTGTTCAAAACATGAAGAGCCTGAAAAGGTGTGAAAAATATGAGGAGCTTGAAAATGTGTGAAATATATGAAGAGCTTCAAAAGGTGTCAAAAATGAGATGAGCATGAAACGGTCTGAAAAATAAAGGAGCATGAAATGGTGATCAAAACGTGAAGAGCCTGAAAAGGTGTGAAATATTTGAAGAGCTTCAAAAGGTGTGAAATACATGAGGAGCATGAAACGGGCTGAAAAATAGGAGAAGCATGAAGTGGTGTGGAAAAACATGAAGAGCCTGAAAAGGTGTGAAAAATATGAAGAGCTTCAAAAGGTGAGAAATACATGAGGAGCATGAAACTCTCTGAAAAATAGAAGGAGCATGAAGCGGTGTTCAAAAACATGAAGAGCCTGAAAAGGTGTGAAAATATGAAGAGCTTGAAAAGGTGTGAAAAATATGAAGAGCTTCAAAAGGTGTGAAATATATGAGGAGCATGAAACGGTCTGAAAAATAGGAGGAGTATGCAGCGGTTAAAAAACATGAAGAGCCTGAAAAGGTGTGAAAAATACGAAGAGCTTCAAAAGGTGTCAAAATTACAAGGAGCATGAAACGGTCTGAAAAATAGGAGGAGCATGAAGCGGTGTTCAAAAATATGAAGAGCCTGAACAGGTGTGAAAATTATGAAGAGCTTCAAAAGGTGTCAAAAATATGAGGTGCATGAAATGGTCTGAAAAAGAGGAGGACCATGAAGCGGTGTTCAAAAACATGAAGAGCCTTTAAAGGTGTGAAAAATATGACGAGCTTCAAATGGTGTGAAAAACATGATGAGCATGAAACGGGCTGAAAAATAGGAGAAGCATGAAGTGGTGTTGAAAAACATGAAGAGCCTGAAAAAGTGTGAAAAATATAAAGAGCTTCAGAAGGTGTGAAAAATATGAAGAGCTTCAACAGGTGTCAAAAATTAGATGAGCATGAAATGGTCTGAAAAAGTGGAGGAGCAAGAAGTAGTGTTGAAAAAAATGAAGAGCATGAAAAGGTGTGAAAAATATGAAAAGCTTCAAAAGGTGTCAAAAATATGAGGAGCATGAAACGGTCTGAAAAATAGGTGGAGCAGGAAGCGGTGTTGAAAAATATGAAGAGCCTGGAAAGGTGTGCAAAATATGAAGAGCTTCAAAAGGTGTGAAATATATGAAGAGCTTGAAAAGGTGTCGACAAGGACATGAGCATGAAACGGTCTGATAAATAGGAGGAGCATGAAACGGTGATCAAAAACATGAAGAGCCTGAAAAGGTGTGAAAAATATGAAGAGCTTCAGAAGGTGTCAAGAATATGAGGAGCACGAAACGGTCTGAAAAATATGAGGAGCATGAAGCGGTGTTCAAAAACATGAGGAGCCTGAAAACGTGTGGAAAATATGAAGAGCTTCAAAAGGTGTGAAAAATATGAAGAGCTTCAAAAGGTGTGAAAAATATGAGGAGCATGAAACGGTCTGACAAATAGGACGAGCATGAAATGGTGTTCGAAGACATGAAGAGCATGAAAATTTGTGAAAAATATGAAGACCTACAAAACGTGTCAAAAATGAGATGAGCATGAAACGGTCTGAAAAAAAGGAGGTGCATGAAGCGGTGTTGAAAAACATGAAGAGGCTGAGAACGTGTGAAAAATATGAAGAGCTTCTAAAGGTGTGAAAAATATGAAGAGCTTCAAAAGGTGTCAAAAATGAGATGAGCATGAAACGGCCTGAAAAATAGGAGGAGCATGAAGTGGTGTTGAAAAACATGATGAGCCTGAAAAAGTGGGAAATATATGAAGAGCTTCCAAAGGTGTCAAAAATATAAGGAGCATGAAACGGTCTGAAAAATAGGAGGAGCATGAAGCGATATTCAAAACCATGAAGAGCCTGAAAAGCTGTGCAATTATATCAAGCTTCAAAAGGTGTGAAAATTATGAGGAGCATGAAACTGTCTGAAAAATAGGAGGAGCATGAAGCGGTGTTAAAGAAAATGAAGAGCCTGAAAAGGTGTGAAATATATGAAGAGCTTCAAAAGGTGTCAAAAATATGAGGAGCAGGAAACGGTCTGAAAAATAGGAGGAGTATGAAACGGTGTTCAAAAATATGAAGAGCCTGGAATGGTGTGAAAAATATGAAGAGCCCAAAACGTGTCAAAAATATGAGGAGCATGAAACGGTGTGAAAAATAGGAGGAGCATGAAGCGGTTTTTAAAGACATGAAGAGCCTGAAAGATATGGAAAATATGAAGAGCTTCAAAAGGTGTGAAATACATGAGGAGCATGAAATGGTCTGAAAAATAGGAGGAGCATGAAGCGGTGTTGAAAAACATGAAGAGCCTGAAAAGGTGTGAAAAAAATGAAAAGCTTCAAAAGGTGTCAATAATAAGATGTGCATGAAACAGTCTGAAAAATAGGAGGAGCATGAAACGGTCTGAAATATAGGAGGAGCATGAAACGGTGTGAAAAACATGAAGAGCATGAAAAGGTGTGAAAAATATGAAGAGCTTCAAAAGGTGTCAAAAATATGAGGAGCATGAAACGGTCTCAAAAATATGAGGAGCATGAAGCGGTGTTCAAAAACATGAAGAGCCTGAAAAGGTGTGAAAAAAATGAAGAGCTTCAAAACGTGTGAAAAATATGAGGAGCATGTAACGGTCTGAAAAATAGGAGGAGCATGAAACGGTGTGAAAAACATGAAGAGCATGAAAAGGTGTGAAAAATATGAAGAGCTTGAAAAGGTGTCAAAAATATGAGGAGCATGAAACGGTCTCAAAAATAGGAGGAGCATGAAGCGGTGTTCAAAAACATGAAGAGCCTGAAAAGGTGTGAAAAAAATGAAGAGCTTCAAAAGGTGTCAAAAATATGAGGAGCATGAAACGGTCTGAAAAATAGGAGGAACATGAATCTGTGCTCAAATACATGAAGCGCCTGAGAAGGTGCGAAAAATATGAAGAGCTTCAAAAGGTGAGAAAAATATGAGGACCATGAAACGATCTCAAAAGTAGGAGGAGCATGAAGCGGTGTTAAAAAACATGAAGAGCCTGAAAAGGTGTGACAAATATAAAGAGCTTCAAGATGTGTGAAAAATATGAGGAGCATGAAACGGTCCGAAAAATAGGAAGAACATGAATCTGTGCTCAAATACATGAAGCGCCTGAGAAGGTGCGAAAAATATGCAGAGCTTCAAAAGGTGTGAAAAATATGAGGACCATGAAACGATCTCAAAAATAGGAGGAGCATGAAGCGGTGTTAAAAAACATGAAGAGCCTGAAAAGGTGTGACAAATATAAAGAGCTTCAAGATGTGTGAAAAATATGAGGAGCATGAAACGGTCTGAAAAATAGGAGGAACATGATCTGTGCTCAAATACATGAAGCGCCTGAGAAGGTGCGAAAAATATGAAGAGCTTCAAAACGTGTGAAAAATATGAGGACCATGAAACGATCTCAAAATAGGAGGAGCATGAAGCGGTGTTAAAAAACATGAAGAGCCTGAAAAGGTGTGACAAATATAAAGAGCTTCAAGATGTGTGAAAAATAGGAGCAACATGAAACGGTCTGAAAAATAAGAGGAGCATGAAATGGTGTTGAAAAACAGGAAGAGCCTGAAAATGCGAGAAAAATATGAAGAGCTTCAAAAGGTTTCAAAAATATGAGGAGCATGAAACTTTCTGAAAAAGAGGAGGAGCATGAACCGGTGTTGAAAAACATGAAGAGCCTGAAAAGGTGTGAAAAATATGAAGAGGTTTAAAAGGTGTCAAAAATATGAGGAGCATGAAACATTCTGAAAAATAGGAGGATCATGAAACCGTGTTCAAAAACATGAAGAGCCTGAAAAGGTGTGAAAAATATGAAGAGCCTTAAAAAATGTCAAAAATATGAGGAGTATGAAACGGTCTGAAAAATAGCAGGAGCATGAAGCGGTGTTGAAAAACATGAAGAGCCTGAAAAGGTGTGAAAAATATGAAGAGCGTCAAAAGGTGTGAAAAATATGAAGAGCTTCAAAAGGTGTCAAAAATATGAGGAGAATGAAACGGTCTGAAAAATAGGCGGAGCATGAAACGGTGTTCAAAAACATGAAGAGCCTAAAAAGGTGTGAAAAATATGAAGAGCGTCAAAACGTGTCAAAATATGAGGAGCATGAAACGGTCTGAAAAATAGGAGGAGCAAGAAGCGGTGTTGAAAAACATGAAGAGCCTGAAAATGTGTGAAAAATATGAAGAGCCTGAAAAGGTGTGAAAAATATGAAGAGCTTCAAAAGGTGTCAAAATTATGAGGAGCATTAAACGGTCTGAAAAATAGGAAGAGCATGAAGCTGTGTTCAACAACATGAAGAGACTGAAAAGGTGCGAAAAATATGAAGAGGCTGAAAAGGTGTGAAAAATATGAAGAGCTTCAAAAGGTGTCAAAAATTAGATGAGCATGAAACGGTCTGAAAAATAGGAGGAGCATTAAACGGCGTGGAGAAACATGAAGAGCCAGAAAAGGTGTGGAAAAATAGGAGGAGCTTCAAAATGTGTCAAATATATGAGGAGAATGAAACGGTCGGAAAAATAGGAGGAGCATGAAACGGTCTGAAAAATAAGAAGAGCATGAAACGGTCTGAAAAATAGGAGGATCATGAAGCGGTGTTGAAAATCGTGAAGAGCCTGAAATGGTGTGAAAAATGTGAAGAGCTTCAACAGGTGTCAAAAACTTGAGGAGAATGAAACGGTCTGAAAAATAGGAGGAGCATGAAGCTGTGTTGAAAAACATGAAGAGCCTGAAAAGGTGCGTAAAATATGAAGAGCTGCAAAAGGTGTAAAAAATGAGATGAGCAGGAAACGGTCTGAAAAATAGGAGGAGCATGAACTGGTGCTGAAAACATGAAGAGCCTGAAAAGGTGTGAAAAATATGAAGAGCTTTAAAAGGTGTCAAATATATGAGGAGAAAGAAACGGTCTGAAAAATAGGAGGAGCATGAAGTGATGTTCAAAAAGTTGAAGAGCCTGAAAAGGTGTGAAAAATATGAAGAGCTTCAAAAAGTGTCAAATATATGAGGAGAAAGAAACGGTCTGAAAAATAGGAGGAGCATGAAGTGATGTTCAAAAACTTGAAGAGCCTGAAAAGGTGTGAAAAATGTGAAGAGCTTCAAAAGGTGTGAAAAATATGAAGAGCTTCAAAAGTTTTCAAAAATATGAGGATCATGAAACGGTCTGAAAAATAGGAGCAACATGAAACGGTCTTAAAAATAGGGGGATTATGAAGCAGTGTTGAAAAACATGAAGAGCCTGAAAAGGTGTGAAAAATATGAAGAGCTTCAAAAGGTTGAAAAATATGAAGAGCTTCAAAAGGTGTCAAAAATATGAGGAGACTGAAACGGTCTGAAAAATAGGCGGAGCATGAAACGGTGTTCAAAAACATGAAGAGCCTAAAAAGGTGTGAAAAACATGAAGAGCTTCAAAACGTGTCAAAATATGAGGAACATGAAACGGTCTGAAAAATAGGAGGAGCAAGAAGCGGTGTTGAAAAACATGAAGAGCCTGAAAATGTGTGAATAATATGAAGAGCTTCAAAGATGTGAAAAATATGAAGAGCTTCAAAAGCTGTCAAATGAGATGAGCATGAAACGGTCTGAAAAATAGCAGGAGCATGAAGCGGTGTTCAAAAACATGAAGAGCCTGAAAAGGGGTGAAAAATATGAAGAGCTTCAAAAGGTGTCAATAATAAGACGTGCATGAAACAGTCTGAAAAATAGGCGGAGCATGAAACGGTCTGAAATATAGGAGGAGCATGAATCTGTGCTCAAATACATGAAGCGCCTGAGAAGGTGCGAAACATATGAAGAGCTTCAAAAGGTGTGAAAAATATGAGGAGCATGAAACGTTCTGAAAAATAGGAGGAGCATGAAACGGTGTTCAAAAATATGAAGAGCCTGGAAATGGTGTGAAAAATATGAGAGCCCCAAAACGTGTCAAAAATATGAGGAGCATGAAACGGTCTGAAACATACGAGGAGCATGAAGTGGCGTTCAAAAACATAAAGAGCCTGAAAAGGTGTGCAAAATATGAAGAGCTTCAAAAGGTGTAAAAAACGAGATGAGCATGAAACGGTCTGAAAAATAGGAGGAGCATGAACTGGTGCTGAAAAACATGAAGAGCCTGAAAAGGTGTGAAAAATATGAAGAGCTTCAAAAGGGGTTAAAATATGAGGAGCATGAAACATTCTGAAAAATAGGAGGAGCATGAACTGTTGCTGAAAAACATGAAGAGCCTGAATAGGTGTGAAAAATATGAAGAGCTTCAAAAAGTGTCAAATATATGAGGAGAAAGAAAAGGTCTGAAAAAAAGGAGGAGCATGAAGTGGTGTTCAAAAACATGAAGAGCCTGAAAAGGTGTGAAAAATATGAAGAGCTTCAAAAGCTGTCAAAAATGAGATGAGCATGAAACGGTCTGAAAAAAAGCAGGAGCATGAAGCGTTGTTGAAAATCTGGAAGACCTTGAAAAGTTATTAAAAATATGAAGAGCTTCAAAAGGTTTCAAAAATATGAGGATCATGAAACGGTCTGAAAAATAGGAGCAACATGAAATGGGCTTAAAAATAAGAGGAGCATGAAATGGTTTTGAAAAACATGAAGAGCCTGAAAAGGTGTGAAAAATATGAAGACGTTTAAAAGGTGTCAAAAATATGAGGAGCATGAAACTTTCTGAAAAATAGGAGGATCATGAAGCGGTGTTGAAAAACATGAAGAGCCTGAAAAGGTGTGAAAAATATGAAGAGCTTCAAAAGTTGTTAAATATATTAGGAGCATGAAACGATTTGAAAAAAAGGACGAGCATGAAACGGTGTTCAAAAACATGAAGAGCCTGAAAATGTGAGAAAAATATGAACAGCTTCAAAAGGTTTCAAAAATATGAGGAGCATGAAACTTTCTGAAAAAGAGGAGGAGCATGAACCGGTGTTGAAAAACATGAAGAGCCTGAAAAGTTGTGAAAAATATGAAGAGGTTTAAAAGGTGTCAAAAATATGAGGAGCATGAAACTTTCTGAAAAATAGGAGGATCATGAAACCGTGTTCAAAAACATGAAGAGCCTGAAAAGGTGTGAAAAATATGAAGAGCCTTAAAAAATGTCAAAAGTATGAGGAGTATGAAATGGTCTGTAAAATAGCAGGAGCATGAAGCGGTGTTGAAAAACATGAAGAGCCTGAAAAGGTGTGAAAAATATGAAGAGCTTCAAAAGGTGTGAAAAATATGAAGAGCTTCAAAAGTTGTCAAAAATATGAGGAGAATGAAACGGTCTGAAAAATAGGCGGAGCATGAAACGGTGTTCAAAAACATGAAGAGCCTGAAAAGGTGTGAAAAATATGAAGAGCTTCAAAACGTGTCAAATTATGAGGAGCATGAAACGGTCTGAAAAATAGGAGGATCAAGAAGCGGTGTTGAAAAACATGAAGAGCCTGAAAATGTGTGAACAATATGAAGAGCTTCAAAAGGTGTGAAAAATATGAAGAGCTTCAAAAGCTGTCAAATTAGATGCGCATGAAACGGTCTGAAAAATAGAAGGAGCATGAAGCGGTGTTCAAAAACATGAAGAGCCTGAAAAGGGGTGAAAAATGTGAAGAGCTTAAAAAGGTGTCAAAATTATGAGGAGCATTAAACGGTCTGAAAAATAGGAGCATGAAGCTGTGTTCAACAACATGAAGAGACTGAAAAGGTGCGAAAAATATGAAGAGCCTGAAAAGGTGTGAAAATTATGAAGAGCTTCAAAAGGTGTCAAAAATGAGATGAGCATGAAACGGTCTGAAAAATAGGAGGAGCATTAAGCGGTGTTGAAAATCATGAAGAGCCTGAAAAGGTGTGAAAAAGATGAAGAGCTTCAAAAATGTGAAAAATATGAAGAGCTTCAAAATGTGTCAAATATATGAGGAGAATGAAACGGTCTGAAAAATAGGAGGAGCATGAAACGATCTGAAAAATAGGAAGAGCATGAAACGGTCTGAAAAATAGGAGGATCATGAAGCGGTGTTGAAAATCGTGAAGAGCCTGAAATGGTGTGAAAAATGTGAAGAGCTTCAACAGGTGTCAAAAACTTGAGGAGCATGAAACGGTCTGAAAAATAGGAGTAGCATGAAACGATCTGAAAAATAGGAGGAGCATGAAGCTGTGTTGAAAAACATGAAGAGCCTGAAAAGGTGTGAAAAATATGAAGAGCTTCAAAAGGTGTAAAAAATGAGAGCAGCATGAAACGGTCTGAAAAATAGGAGGAGCATGAAGTGGAGCTGAAAAACATGAAGTGCCTGAAAAGGTGTGCAAAATATGAAGAGCTTCAAAAGGTGTAAAAAATGAGATGAGCATGAAACGGTCTGAAAAATAGGAGGAGCATGAACTGGTGCTGAAAAACATGAAGAGCATGAAAAGGTGAGAAAAATATGAAGAGCTTTAAAAGGTGTGAAAAATATGACGAGCATGAAACGGTCTGAAAAATTGGAGGAGCATGAAGCTGTGTTCAAAAACATGAAGAGCCAGAAAAGGTGTGAAAAATATGAAGAGCTTCAAAAAGTGTCAAAAGTATGAGGAGCAAGAAACGGTCGGAAAATAGGAGGAGCATGAAACGATCTGAAAAATAGGAGGAGCATGAAGCTGTGTTCAAAAACATGAAGAGCCTGAAAAGGTGTGAAAAATATGAAGAGCTTGAAAAGGTGTAGAAAATTTGAGCAGCATGAAACGGTCTGAAATATAGGAGGAGCATGAAGTGGAGCTGAAAAACCTGAAGAGCCTGAAAAGGTGTGAAAAATATGAAGAGCTTCAAAAGGTGTGAAAAATATGAGGAGCATGAAACGGTCTGAAAAATAGGAGGAGCATGGATCGGTGTTGAAAAACATGAAGAGCCTGAAAAGGTGTGAAAAATATGAAGAGCTTCAAAAAGTGTCAAATATAAGAGGAGAAAGAAACGGTCTGAAAAAAAGGAGGAGCATGAAGCGGTGTTCAAAAACATGAAGAGCCTGAAAAGGTGTGAAAAATATGAAGAGCTTCAAAAGCTGTCAAAAATGAGATGAGCATGAAACGGTCTGAAAAAAAGGAGGAGCATGAAGCGATGTTGAAAATCTTGAAGAGCTTGAAAAGGTGTGAAAATATGAAGAGCTTCAAAAGGTTTCAAAAATATTAGGATCATGAAACGGTCTGAAAAATAGGAGCAACATGAAACGGTCTGAAAAATAAGAGGAGCATGAAATGGTGTTGAAAAACAGGAAGAGCCAGAAAATGTGAGAAAAATATGAACAGCGTCAAAAGGTTTCAAAAATATGAGGAGCATGAAACTTTCTGAAAAAGAGGAGGAGCATGAACCGGTGTTGAAAAACATGAAGAGCCTGAAAAGGTGTGAACAATATGAAGAGGTTTAAAAGGTGTCAAAAATATGAGGAGCATGAAACTTTCTGAAAAATAGGAGGATCATGAAACCGTGTTCAAAAACATGAAGAGCCTGAAAAGGTGTGAAAAATATGAAGAGCCTTAAAAAATGTCAAAAATATGAGGAGTATGAAATGGTCTGTAAAATAGCAGGAGCATGAAGCGGTGTTGAAAAACATGAAGAGCATGAAAAGGTGTGAAAAATATGAAGAGCTTCAAAAGGTGTGAAAAATATGAAGAGCTTCAAAAGTTGTCAAAAATATGAGGAGAATGAAACGGTCTGAAAAATAGGCGGAGCATGAAACGGTGTTCAAAAACATGAAGAGCCTGAAAAGGTGTGAAAAATATGAAGAGCTTCAAAACATGTCAAACTTTGAGGAGCATGAAACGGTCTGAAAAATAGGAGGAGCAAGAAGCGGTGTTGAAAAACATTAAGAGTCTGAAAATGTGTGAAAAATATGAAGAGCTTCAAAAGATGTGAAAAATATGAAGAGCTTCAAAAGCTGTCAAATGAGATGAGCATGAAACGGTCTGAAAAATAGCAGGAGCATGAAGAGGTGTTCAAAAACATGAAGATCCTGAATGGGGTGAAAAATATGAAGAGCTTCAAAAGGTGTCAAAATTATGAGGAGCATTAAAAGGTCTGAAAAATGGGAGGAGCATGAAGCTGTGTTCAACAACATGAAGAGCCTGAAAAGGTGCGAAAAATATGAAGAGCCTGAAAAGGTATGAAAAATATGAAGAGCTTCAAAAGGTGTCAAAAATGAAATGAGCATGAAACGGTCTGAAAAATAGGAGGAGCATTAAGCGGTGTTGAAAATCATGAAGAGCCTGAAAAGGTGTGAAAAATAAGAAGAGCTTCAAAAGGTATGAATAATGAGAGGAGCATGAAACGGTCTGTAAAATAGGAGGAGCATGAAGCGGTGTTGAAAAACATGAAGACCCTGAAAAGGTGTGAAAAATATGAAGAGCTTCAAAACCTGTCAAAAATATGAGGAGCCTGAAACAGTCTCAAAAATAGGAAGAGCATGAAACGGTCTGAAAAATAGGAGGATCATGAAGCGGTGTTGAAAATCGTGAAGAGCCTGAAAAGGTGTGAAAAATGTGAAGAGCTTCAACAGGTTTCAAAAACATGAGAAGAATGAAACGGTCTGAAAAATAGGAGGAGTATGAAGCTATTTTCAAAAACATGAAGAGCCAGAAAAGGTGTGAAAAATATGAAGAGCTTCAAAAAGTGTAAAAAATGAGATGAGCATGAAACGGTCTGAAAAATAGGAGGAGCATGAAGCGGTGCTGAAAAACATGAAGAGCCTGAAAAGGTTTGAAAAATATGAAGAGCTTCACACGGTGTGAAAAATATGAGGAGCATGAAACGGTCTGAAAAATAGGAGGAGCATGAAGTGGAGCTGAAAAACATGAAGAGCCTGGAAAGGTGTGCAAAATATGAAGAGCTTCAAAAGGTGTAAAAAATGAGATGAGCCTGAAACGGTCTGAAAAATAGGAGGAGCATGAAGCGGTGTTCAAAACATGAAGAGCCTGAAAAGGTGTGAAATATATGAAGAGCTTGAAAAGGTGTAAAAATATGAGGAGCATGAAACCGTCTGCAAAATAGGAGGAGCATGAAATGGTGTTCAAAAACATGAAGAGCATGAAAAGATGTGAAAATTATGAAGAGCTTCAAAAGGTGTGAAATACATGAGGAGGATTAAACGGTCTGAAAAATAGGAGGAGCATGAAGTGGTGTTCAAAAACATGAAGACCATGAAAAGGTGTGAAAAATATGAAGAGCCTCAAAAGTGTGAAAAATATGATGAACATGATATGTTTTGAAAAATAGGATTAGCCTGAAGCGGTGTTCAAATACATGAAGAGCCTGAAAAGTTGTGAAAAATATGCAAAGCTTCAAAAGGTGTCAAAAAAGAGATGAGCATGAAACGGTCTGAAAAATAGGAGCAGCATGAATCGGTGCTGAAAAACATGAAGAGCCTGAAAAGGTGTGAGAAATATGAAGAGCTTCAAAAGGTGTCAAAAATATGAGGAGTATGAAACGATCTGCAAAAAATAAGGAGCAAGAAGTGGTGTTCAAAAACATGAAGAGCTTGAAAAGATGTCAAAAATATGAAGAGCTTCAAAAGGTGTCAAAAATATGAGGAGCATGAAACGGTTTGACAAATTGGAAGAGCATGAAACGGTGTTCAGAAACATGAAGAGACTGAAAAGTGGTGAAAAATATGAAAAGCTTCAAAACGTGTCAAATATATGAGGAGCATGAAACGGTCTGAAAAATAGGAGGAGCATGAAGCGGTGTTGAAAAACGTGAAGAGCCTGAAAACGTGTGAAAAATATGAAGAGCTTCAAAAGGTGTAAAAAATGAGATGAGCCTGAAACGGTCTGAAAAATAGGAGGAGCATGAAGCGGTGTTCAAAAACATGAAGAGCCTGAAAAGGTGTGAAATATATGAAGAGCTTGAAAAGGTGTAAAAATATGAGGAGCATGAAACCGTCTGCAAAATAGAAGGAGCATGAAATGGTGTTCAAAAACATGAAGAGCATGAAAAGATGTGAAAATTATGAAGAGCTTCAAAAGGTGTGAAATACATGAGGAGGATTAAACGGTCTGAAAAATAGGAGGAGCATGAAGTGGTGTTCAAAAACATGAAGACCATGAAAAGGTGTGAAAAATATGAAGAGCCTCAAAAGTGTGAAAAATATGATGAACATGATATGTTTTGAAAAATAGGATTAGCCTGAAGCGGTGTTCAAATACATGAAGAGCCTGAAAAGTTGTGAAAAATATGCAAAGCTTCAAAAGGTGTCAAAAAAGAGATGAGCATGAAACGGTCTGAAAAATAGGAGCAGCATGAATCGGTGCTGAAAAACATGAAGAGCCTGAAAAGGTGTGAGAAATATGAAGAGCTTCAAAAGGTGTCAAAAATATGAGGAGTATGAAACGATCTGCAATAAATAAGGAGCAAGAAGTGGTGTTCAAAAACATGAAGAGCCTGAAAAGATGTCAAAAATATGAAGAGCTTCAAAAGGTGTCAAAAATATGAGGAGCATGAAACGGTTTGACAAATTGGAAGAGCATGAAACGGTGTTCAAAAACATGAAGAGACTGAAAAGTGGTGAAAAATATGAAGAGCTTCAAAACGTGTCAAATATATGAGGAGCATGAAACGGTCTGAAAAATAGGAGGAGCATGAAGCGGTGTTGAAAAACGTGAAGAGCCTGAAAACGTGTGAAAAATATTAAGAGCTTCAAAAGGTGTGAAAAATATGAAGACCTTCAAAGTGTCAAAAATCGATGAGCAGGAAATGGTCTAAAAAATAGGAGAGCATGAAATGGTGTTAAAAACATGAAGAGCCTGAAAAGGTGTGAAATATATGAAGAGCTTCAAAAGGTATCAAAAATATGAGGAGAATGAAACGGTCGGAAAAATAGGAGGGGCATGAAGCGGTGTTCAAAAACATGAAGATCCTGAAAAGGTGTGAAAAATACGAAGAGCTTCAAAAGGTGTGAAATACATGAGGAGCATGAAACGGTCTGAAAAATAGGAGAAGCATGAAGCGGTTTTGAAAAAAAAAAAGCCTGAAAATGTGTGAAAAATATGAAGAATTTCAAAAGGTGTGAAAAATATGAGGACCATGAAACGGTATGAAAAATAGGAGGAGCATCAAGTGGTGTTGAAAACCATAAAGAGCTTGAAACGTGGGAAAATATGAAGAGCTTCAAAATGTCTCAAAAATATGAGGAATATGAAACGGTCTGAAAAATAGGAGGATCATAAAGCGGTGTTGAAAAACATGAAGAGCCTGAAAATGGTGTGAAAAATATGAAGAGCTTCAAAAGGTGTCAAAAATGAGATGTGCATGAAACGGTCTGAAAAATAGGAACAGCATGAAGTGGTTGTGAAAAACATGAAAAGCCTCAAAATGTGTGCAAAATATGAAGAGCTTCAAAAGGTGTGAAATACATGAGGAGCATGAAATGGTCTGAGAAATAGGAGGAGCATGAAGCGGTGTTCAAAAACATGAAGAGCCTGAAAAGGTGGGAAAATGTGAATAGCTTCAAAAGGTGTCAAAAATATGAGGAGTTTGAAACGGTCTGAAAAATAGGAGGAGCATGAAGCGTTGTTCAAAACCAAGAAGAGCTTGAAAAGGTGTGAAAATTATGAAGAGCTTCAAAAGTTGTCAAAAATATGAGGAGCATGATACGGTCTGAAAAATAAGGGGGAGCATGAAGTGGTGTTCAAAAACAGGAAGAGCCTGAAAAGGGGTGAAAAATATGAAGAGCTACAAAATGTGTAAAAATTATAAGGAGCATGAAACGGTCTGAAAAATAGGAGAAGCATGAAGCGGTTTTGAAAAACATGAAAAGCCTGAAAATGTGTGAAAAATATGAAGAATTTCAAAAGGTGTGAAAAATATGAGGACCATGAAACGGTATGAAAAATAGGAGGAGCATCAAGTGGTGTTGAAAACCATAAAGAGCTTGAAAACGTGGGAAAATATGAAGAGCTTCAAAATGTCTCAAAAATATGAGGAATATGAAACGGTCTGAAAAATAGGAGGATCATAAAGCGGTGTTGAAAAACATGAAGAGCCTGAAAATGGTGTGAAAAATATGAAGAGCTTCAAAAGGTGTCAAAAATGAGATGTGCATGAAACGGTCTGAAAAATAGGAACAGCATGAAGTGGTTGTGAAAAACATGAAAAGCCTGAAAATGTGTGCAAAATATGAAGAGCTTCAAAAGGTGTGAAATACATGAGGAGCATGAAATGGTCTGAGAAATAGGAGGAGCATGAAGCGGTGTTCAAAAATATGAAGAGCCTGAAAAGGTGTGAAATAAATGAAGAGCTTCAAAAGGTGTGAAAAATATGAATAGCATGATACAGTCTGTAAAATAGGAGAAGCATGCAGTGGTGTTCAAAAACATGAAGAGCCTGAAAAGTTGTGAAAAATACGCATAGCTACAAAAGGTGTCAAAAATTAGATGAGCATGAAACGGTCTGAAAAATTGGAGGAGCAAGAAGTAGTGTTGAAAAATATGAAGAGCCTGAAAAGGTGTGAAAAATATGAAGAGCTTCAAAAGGTGTGAAATACATGAGGAGCATGAAACTCTCTGAAAAATAGGAGGAGCATGAAGTGGTGTTGAAAAACATGAAGAGCCTGAAATGTTGTGAAATATATGAAGACCTTCATAACGTGTGAAAAATATGAGGAGCTTGAAAAAGTGTCAAAATTATGAGGACATGAAACGGTCTGAAAAATAGGAGGAGCATGAAAATGTCTGAAAAATAGGAGGAGCATGAAGTGGTGTTGAAAAACATGAAGAGCCTGAAAAGTGTGAAAAATATGAAGAGCTTCATAAGGTGACAAAAATATGAGGAGCATGAAACGGTCTGAAAAATAGGAGGAGCATGAAGCGGTGTTCAAAACATGAAGACCCTGAAAATGTGTGAAAAATATGAAGAGCTTCAAAAGGTGTCAAAAATATGAGGAGCATGAAACGGTCTGAAAAATAGAAGGAGCATGAAATGCTGATCAAGAACATGAAGAGCCTGAAAAGGTGTGAAAAATATGAAGAGCTTCAAAAGGTGTGAAATACATGAGGAGCATGAAACAGTCTGAAAAATAGGAGAAGCATGACGTGGTGTGGAAAAAGATGAAGAGCCTGAAAAAGTGTGAAAAATATGAAGAGCGTCAAAAGATGTGAAATACATGAGGAGCATGAAACGGTCTGAAAAATAGGAGGAGCATGAAGCGGTGTTCAAAAACATGAAGAGCCTGAAAAGTGTGAAAAATATGAAGAGCTTCAAAAGGTGTGAAAAATATGAAGAGCTTCAAAATGTGTCAAAAATCGAAGAGCAGGAAATGGTCTGAAAAATAGGAGAGCATGAAGTGGTTTTAAAAACATGAAGAGCCTGAAAAGGTGTGAAATATATGAAGAGCTTCAAAGGAATCAAAAATATGAGGAGAATGAAATGGTCTGAAAAATGGGAGGGGCATGAAGCGATGTTGAAAAACATGAAGAGGCTGAAAATGTGTGAAAAATATGAAGATCTTCTAAAGGTGTCAAATATATGAGGAAACGAAACGACGTGTGAAATTGGAAGAGCATGAAGTGGTGTTGAAAAACATGAAGAGCCTGAAAAGTGTGAAAAACATGAAGAGCTTCAAAAGGTGTGAAAAAAATGAAGAGCTTCAAAATGTGTCAAAAATCGATGAGCAGGAAATGGTCTGAAAAATAGGAGAGCATGAAGTGGTTTTAAAAACATGAAGATCCTGAAATGGTGTGAAATATATGAAGAGCTTCAAAATGTGTGAAACATATGAGGAGCTTCAAAAAGTGTCAAAAATATGAGGAGCATGAAACGGTCTGAAAAATAGGAGGAGGATGAAGCGGTGTTCAGAAACATGAAGAGCCTGAAAAGGTGTGAAAAATATGAAGAGCTTCAAAATGTGTCAAAAATATGAGGAGCATGAAACGGTCTGAAAAATAGGAGAAGCATGAAGTGGTGTTGAAAAACATGAAGAGCCTGAAAAGTGTGAAAAATATGAAGAGCTTCTAAAGGTATCAAAAATATGAGGAGCATGAAAAGGTCTGAAAAATAGGAGGAGCATGAATTGGTGTTGAAAAACATGAAGAGCCTGAAAAGTGTGAAAAATATGAAGAGCTTCAAAAGGTGTCAAAAAGTAGATGAGCATGAAACGGTCTGAAAAATAGGAGGAGCATGAAGCGGTGTTCAAAAACATGAAGAGCCTTAAAAGGTGTGAAAAATATGAAGAATTTTAAAAGGTGTCAAATATATGAGGAGCATGAAACGTTCTGAAAAAGAGGAGGATCATGAAACGGTGTTCAAAAACATGAAGAGCATGAGAAGTTGTGAAAAATATGAAGAGCTTAAAAGGTGTCAAAAATGAGATGAGCATGAAACGGTTTGAAAAATCGGAGGAGCATGAAGCGGTGTTGAAAATCATGAAGAGCCTGAAACGGTGTGAAAAATATGAAGAGCTTCAAAAGGTGTGAAAAATATGAAGAGCATCAAAAGGTGTCAAAAATATGATGAGGTTGAAACGGTCTGAGAAATAGGAGGAGCAAGAAGCGGTGTTGAAAAACATGAAGAGACAGAAATGATGTGAAAAATATGAAGAGCCTCAAAAGGTGTCAAAAATATGGGGACCATGAAACGGTCTGAAAAATAGGAGGAGCATGAACTGGTGTTGAAAAACATGAAGAGCCTGAAAAGGTGTGAAAAATATGAAGACCTTCAAAAGGTGTCAAAAATATGAGGAGCATGAAACGGTCTGAAAAATACGAGGAGCATGAAACGGTGTTCAAAATATGAAGGGCCTGAAAAGGTGTGAATTATATGAAGAGCCTCAAAATGTGTCAAAAATATGAGGAGCATGAAACTGTCTGAAAAATAGGAGGAGCATGAAGCGGTGTTGAAAAATATGAAGAGACTGAAAACGTGTGAATAATATGAAGAGCTTCAAAAGGTTTGAAAAATATGAAGAGATTCAAAAGGTGTGAAAAATATGAAGAGCTTCAGAAGGTGTCAAAAATGAGATGAGCATGAAACGGTTTGAAAAATAGGAGGAGCATGAAACGATCTGAAAAATAGGAGGAGCATGAAACGGTGTTGAAAACATAAAGAGCATGAAAAGGTGTGAAATAAACGAAGAGCTTCAAAAGGTGTCAAAAATATGAGGCGCATGAAATGGTCTGAAAAATAGGAGGAGCAGGAAGCGGTGGTGAAAAACATGAAGAGCCTTAAAAGGTGTGAAAAATATGAAGAGCTTCAAAAGTGTGAAAAATATGAGGAGCATGAGACGGTCTGAAAAAAAGGAGGAGCATGAAGTGGTGTTGAAAAACATGAAGATGCTGAAATGGTGTGAAATATATGAAGAGCTTCAAAATGTGTGAAACATATGAGGAGCTTCAAAAAGTGTCAAAAATATGAGTGGCATGAAATGGTCTGAAAAATAGGAGGAGCATGAAGCGGTGTTGAAAAACATAAAGAGCATGAAAGCGTATGAAGAATATGAAGAGCTTCAAAAGGTGTGAAAAATATGAAGAGCTTCAAAAGGTGTCCAAAATGAGATGACCATGAAACGGTCTGAAAAATAGGAGGAGCAGGAAGTGGTGTTGAAAAACATGAAGAGCCTGAAAAGGTGTGAAATATATGAAGAGCTTCAAAAGATGTCAAAAATATGAGGAGCATGAAACGGTCTGAAAAATAGGAGGAGCATGAAGCAGTGTTGCAATACATGAAAAGCCTGAAAAGATGTGAAAAATATGAAGAGCTTCAAAAGGTGTCAAAAATATGAGAAGCATGAAACGGTCTGAAAAAGAGGAGGAGCATAAAGTGGTGTTGAAAAACATGAAGAGCCTGAAAAGGTGTGAAGAATATGAAGAGCTTCAAAAGGTGCCAAAAATATGAGGAGCATGAAACGGTCTGAAAAATAGGAGGAGCATGAAACGGTGTTGAAAAACATGAAGAGCCTGAAAAGGTGTGAAAAATATGAAGAGCTTCAAAATGTGTCAAAAATATTAAGAGCATGAAATGGTCTGAAAAATAGGAGGAGCTTGAAGCGGTGTTCAAAAACCTGAAGAGCCTGAAAAGGTGTCAAAAATATAACGAGCATGAAACGGTCTGAAAAATAGGAAGAACATAAAGCGGTGTTCAAAAACATGAAGAGCCTGAAAAGGTGTGAAAAATATGAAGACCTTCAAAAGGTGTCAAAATATGAGGAGCATGAAACGGTCTGAAAAATACGAGGAGCATGAAACGGTGTTCAAAATATGAAGGGCCTGAAAAGGTGTGAATTATATGAAGAGCCTCAAAATGTGTCAAAAATATGAGGAGCATGAAACTGTCTGAAAAATAGGAGGAGCATGAAGCGGTGTTGAAAAACATGAAGAGACTGAAAACGTGTGAATAATATGAAGAGCTTCAAAAGGTTTGAAAAATATGAAGAGATTCAAAAGGTGTGAAAAATATGAAGAGCTTCAGAAGGTGTCAAAAATGAGATGAGCATGAAACGGTTTGAAAAATAGGAGGAGCATGAAACGATCTCAAAAATAGGAGGAGCATGAAACGGTGTTGAAAACATAAAGAGCATGAAAAGGTGTGAAAAATACGAAGAGCTTCAAAAGGTGTCAAAAATATGAGGCGCATGAAACGGTCTGAAAAATAGGAGGAGCAGGAAGCGGTGGTGAAAAACATGAAGAGCCTGAAAAGGTGTGAAAAATATGAAGAGCTTCAAAAGGTGTAAAAAATGAGAGCAGCATGAAACGGTCTGAAAAATAGGAGGAGCATGAAGTGGAGCTGAAAAACATGAAGTGCCTGAAAAGGTGTGCAAAATATGAAGAGCTTCAAAAGGTGTAAAAAATGAGATGAGCATGAAACGGTCTGAAAAATAGGAGGAGCATGAACTGGTGCTGAAAAACATGAAGAGCATGAAAAGGTGAGAAAAATATGAAGAGCTTTAAAAGGTGTGAAAAATATGACGAGCATGAAACGGTCTGAAAAATTGGAGGAGCATGAAGCTGTGTTCAAAAACATGAAGAGGGGGGGAGGAGCCAAGATGGCGGAGGAGTAGGACGGGGAGACCACTTTCTCTCCTACAAATTCATCAAAAGAATAACTGAACGCTGAGCAAACTTCGCAAAACAACTTCTGATCGCTAGCTGAGGTCATCAGGCGCCCAGAAAAGCAGCCCATTGTCTTCGAAAGGAGGTAGGACAAAATATAAAAGATAAAAAGTGAGACAAAAGAGCTAAGGACGGAGTTCCGTCCCGGGAGCTCTTAGGCGGCATTGCTTGGGGTAGGGTCCGGGCCTGAGTGCCCTGAGGACAATCGGAGGGAGCTTCTGTGAGTTGCCAACGTGAACTGTGGGAGACCAAAGGAGAGAGAGTAAATTAGCCGGCCCGAACACACTGCCGGCCGTTCGCAGAACAAAGAGACCGAGAGGGCCCAGAGAGGAGCTCGCAGGCTGCGGACCGGCCCAGCTCCGCCGGAGGCAGGAGGCAGGGGGGAGGGGAAGGTCGCGGCGAGACACAGGGTGCAGGCACCCGACCGGCGCGGGCGGGGACTGGGGCTGGGGACGCGGAGGGCGGAAGGCGCGCGCACCCGACTGGCGCCAGCGGAAACTGAGACTGGGTCCGCGGAAGGGCGGGGGCGCGCCACACCTGGGGAGAGTGCGCCCACCGAGCCCCTGGCTGCCTGGACCGCTCTGACGGGGAAGGCACAGAGAGCAGGCGCAGCTTTTCCTTCCGCGCTTTTGTGGAACACCCGAGGGCTGGAACCTCGCGCAGCGCGGTGCGCGCTCCATATAGAACAGCCAGGAGCCTGAGCAGCGCAGAGGAGAGAGCAGCGTCAGCCCCTCCTGACAGCCCCAGCCCACCCCCGTGGCGCAAGCCCCGCGGCGCAAGCCCCTCCCCGCAGAGCGACGGAACTAGCTGCCTGAATAAGAGTCCACCTCCGCCCGCCTGTGTCAGGGCGGAAATGAGGCTCTGAGGAGACTGGCAAACAGAAGCCAAATAAACAAAGGGAACCGCTTCAGAAGGGACTGGTGCAACAGATTAAAATCCCTCTAGGAAACATTGTCTACACCAGAGGAGCCTGTAGATATCGAGGAGCGTAAGCCGGAACGAGGAGCTATATGAAACTGAGCCGAACCCACACTGACCGCAACAGCTCCAGAGAAACTCCTAGATATAATTTTACTTTTTTCTCTTTTTTTTTTTTTATTTTTTTTTATTTTTTTTTTCTTTTTTTCTTTTTTTCTTTTTTCTTTTTTCTCTTTTATTTTCCTTTAAAATCCCCTATTACTCCCCCATTACTCCTTAACTTTCATTTCCATAGATTTTTACGATTTTTTAATTAGGGGGAAAAAAAAAATTTTTTTTTTCCTTTTTTTTTTTTTTCTTTTTCTTTCTTTTTTTTTCTTTTTTTTTTCCTATTTCTCTTCTATTTTCTATTTTTCTTTTTCTCTTATTTCTTTTAAAGTCCTCTAGTACTCCTCTACTACTCCTTAATTTTCATTTTCAATACACTATAACCTTACAAAAAAAAAAAAAAAAAGAAGAGAAGCCCTATTTTTAAACCGAAGATTATTCTCTCCCAATCTTGACTCTCTGTTTTCTACCTCAGAACACCTCTATTTCCTCCTTTCCCCTTCTCTTCCCAATCCAATTCTGTGAATCTTTGTAGGTGACTGGGCTACGGAGAACACTCTGGGAACAGACAGCTGTGTAGATCTGTCTCTCTCCTCTTGAGTCCCCCTTTTTCTCCTCCTGTTCATCTCTATCTCCCTCCTCCCTCTCCTCTTCTTCATGTGACTCTGTGAACCTCTCTGGGTGTCCCTAACGGGGGAGAATCTTTTAGCCAATAACCTAGAAGTTTTCTTATCAGGGCTGCATAGTTGGAGAAGTCCTGAGACTACAGGAAGAATAAAACTGAAATCCAGAGGCAGGAGACTTCAGCCCATAACCTGAGAACACCAGAAAACTCCTGACTACAAGGAACTTTAAGTAATAAGTGACTGTCCAAAAGCCTCCATACCTACACTGAAACCAACCACCACACAAGAGCCAATAAGTTTTAGAGCAAGACATACCACGCAAATTCTCCAGCAACGCAGGAACATAGCCCTGAACATCAACATACAGGCTGCCCAAGGTCACACCTAACACATAGACCCATCTCAAAACTCATTACTGGGCACTCCATTGCTCTCCAAAGAGTAGAAATCAAGTTCCACGCACCAGAACACTGATGCAAGCTTCCCTAACCAGGAAACCTTGACAAGCCAATCGTCTAACCCCACCCACTGGGTTAATCCTCCACAACAAAAAGGAACCACAGACCTCCAGAATACAGAAAGCCCACTCCAGATACAACAATCTAAACAAGATGAAAAGGCAAAGAAATACCCAACAGGTAAAGGAACATGAAAAATGCCCACCAAGTCAAACAAAAGAGGAGGAGATAGGGAATCTACCTGAAAAAGAATTTAGAATAATGATAATAAAAATGATCCAAAATCTTGAAAACAAAATGGAATTACAGATAAATAGCCTGGAAACAAAGATTGAAAAGATTCAAGAACTGTTTAATAAAGACCTAGAAGAAATAAAAAAGAGTCAATTACAAATGAATAATGCAATGAATGAGATCAAAAACACTTTGGAGGGAACCAAGAGTAGAATAACGGAGGCAGAAGATAGGATAAGTGAGGTAGAAGATAAAATGGTGGAAATAAATGAAGCAGAGAGAAAACAAGAAAAAAGGATCAAAAGAAATGAGGACAACCTCAGGGACCTCTGGGACACTGTGAAACGCCCCAACATTCGAATCATAGGAGTTCCAGAAGAAGAAGACAAAAAGAAGGGCCATGAGAAAATACTCGAGGAGATAATAGCTGAAAACTTCCCTAAAATGGGGAAGGAAATAGCCACCCAAATCCAAGAAACCCAGAGAGTCCCAAACAGGATAAACCCAAGGCGAAACACCCCAAGACACATATTAATCAAATTAACAAAGATCAAACACAAAGAACAAATATTAAAAGCAGCAAGGGAAAAACAACAAATAACACACAAAGGGATCCCCATAAGGATAACAGCTGATCTATCAATAGAAACCCTCCAGGCCAGAAGGGAATGGCAGGACATACTGAAAGTAATGAAAGAGAATAACTTACAACCTAGATTACTGTATCCAGCAAGGATCTCATTCAGATATGAAGGAGAATTCAAAAGCTTTACAGATAAGCAAAAGCTGAGAGAATTCAGCACCACCAAACCAGCTCTTCAACAAATGCTAAAGGATCTTCTCTAGACAGGAAATGCAGAAAGGTTTTATAAATGTGAACCCAAAACAACAAAGTAAATGGCAACGGGACCACACCTATCAATAATTACCCTAAATGTAAATGGGTTGAATGCCCCAACCAAAAGACAAAGATTGGCTGAATGGATACAAAAACAAGACCCCTATATATGCTGTCTACAAGAGACCCACCTCAAAACAAGAGACACATACAGACTAAAAGTGAAGGGCTGGAAAAAAATATTTCATGCAAACGGAGACCAAAAGAAAGCAGGAGTCGCAATACTCATATCAGATAAAATAGACTTTCAAATAAAGGAAGTGAAAAGAGACAAAGAAGGACACTACATAATGATCAAAGGATCAATCAAAAAAGAAGATATAACAATTATAAATATATATGCACCCAACATAGGAGCACCACAATATGTACGGCAAACGCTAACAAGTATGAAAGAGGAAATTAATAGTAACACAATAATAGTGGGAGACTTTAATACCCCACTCACAACTATGGATAGATCAACTAAACAGAAAATTAACAAGGAAACACAAACCTTAAATGACACAATGGACCAGCTAGACCTAATTGATATCTATAGGACATTTCACCCCAAAACAATCAACTTCACCTTTTTCTCAAGTGCACACGGAACATTCTCCAGAATAGATCACATCCTGGGCCATAAATCTGGTCTTGGAAAATTCAAAAAAATTGAAATCATTCCAGTCATCTTTTCTGACCACAGTGCAGTAAGATTAGATCTCAATTACAGGGAAAAAATTGTTAAAACTTCAAACATATGGAGGCTAAATAACACGCTTCTGAATAACCAACAAATCATAGAAGAAATCAAAAAAGAAATCAAAATATGTATAGAAATGAATGAAAATGAAAACACAACAACCCAAAACCTATGGGACACTGTAAAAGCAGTGCTAAGGGGAAGGTTCATAGCATTACAGGCTTACATCAAGAAACAGGAAAAAAACCAATTAAATAACCTAACTCTACACCTAAAGCAATTAGAGAAGGAAGAAATGAAGAACCCCAGAGTTAGCAGAAGGAAAGAAATCTTAAAAATCAGGGCAGAAATAAATGCAAAAGAAACTAAAGAGACCATAGCAAAAATCAACAAAGCTAAAAGCTGGTTTTTTGAAAAAATAAACAAAATTGACAAACCATTAGCAAGACTCATTAAGAAACAAAGAGAGAAGAACCAAATTAACAAAATTAGAAATGAAAATGGAGAGATCACAACAGACAACACTGAAATACAAAGGATCATAAGAGACTACTACCAGCAGCTCTATGCCAATAAAATGGACAACTTGGATGAAATGGACAAATTCTTAGAAAAGTATAACTTTCCAAAACTGAACCAGGAAGAAATAGAAGATCTTAACAGACCCATCACAAGCAAGGAAATCGAAACTGTCATCAAAAATCTTCCAGCAAACAAAAGCCCAGGACCAGATGGCTTCACAGCCGAATTCTACCAAAAATTTAGAGAAGAGCTAACACCTATCTTACTCAAACTCTTCCAGAAAATTGCAGAAGAAGGTAAGCTTCCAAACTCATTCTATGAGGCCACCATCACCCTAATTCCAAAACCAGACAAAGATGCCACAAAAAAAGAAAACTACAGGCCAATATCACTGATGAACATAGATGCAAAAATCCTTAACAAAATTCTAGCAAACAGAATCCAACAACATATTAAAAAAATCATACACCATGACCAAGTGGGCTTTATCCCAGGAATGCAAGGATTCTTTAATATCCGCAAATCAATCAATGTAATACACCACATTAACAAATTGAAAGATAAAAACCATATGATTATCTCAATAGATGCAGAGAAAGCCTTTGACAAAATTCAACACTCATTTATGATTAAAACTCTCCAAAAAGCAGGAATAGAAGGAACATACCTCAACATAATAAAAGCTATATATGACAAACCCACAGCAAGCATCACCCTCAATGGTGAAAAATTGAAGGCATTTCCCCTGAAATCAGGAACAAGACAAGGGTGCCCACTCTCACCACTACTATTCAACATAGTGTTGGAAGTGCTGGCCACAGCAATCAGAGCAGAAAAAGAAGTAAAAGGAATCCAGATAGGAAAAGAAGAGGTAAAACTCTCACTGTTTGCAGATGACATGATCCTCTACATAGAAAACCCTAAAGATTCTACCAGAAAATTACTAGAGCTAATCAATGAATATAGTAAAGTTGCAGGATATAAAATTAACACACAGAAATCCCTTGCATTCCTATATACTAACAATGAAAAAACAGAAAGAGAAATTAAGGAAACAATACCATTCACCATTGCAACAAAAAGAATAAAATACTTAGGAGTATATCTACCTAAAGAAACAAAGGACCTATACATAGAAAACTATAAAACACTGATGAAAGAAATCAAAGAGGACACAAACAGATGGAGAAACATACCGTGTTCATGGATTGGAAGAATTAATATTGTCAAAATGGCTATTCTACCCAAAGCAGTCTATAGATTCAATGCAATCCCTATCAAGCTACCAACGGTATTTTTCACAGAACTAGACCAAAGAATTTCACAATTTGTATGGAAATACAAAAAACCTCGAATAGCCAAAGTAATCTTGAGAAAGAAGAATGGAACTGGAGGAATCAACCTGCCTGACTTCAGACTCTACTACAAAGCCACAGTCATCAAGACAGTATGGTACTGGCACAAAGACAGAAATATAGATCAATGGAACAGAATAGAAAGCCCAGAGATAAATCCACGAACCTATGGACACCTTATCTTTGACAAAGGAGGCAAGGATATACAATGGAAAAAAGACAACCTCTTTAACAAGTGGTGCTGGGAAAACTGGTCAACCACTTGTAAAAGAATGAAACTAGAACACTTTCTAACACCATACACAAAAATAAACTCAAAATGGATTAAAGATCTAAATGTAAGACCAGAAACTATAAAACTCCTAGAGGAGAACATAGGCAAAACACTCTCCGACATAAATCACAGCAAGATCCTCTATGACCCACCTCCCAGAATATTGGAAATAAAAGCAAAACTAAACAAATGGGACCTAATGAAACTTAAAAGCTTTTGCACTACAAAGGAAACTATAAGTAAGGTGAAAAGACAGCCCTCAGATTGGGAGAAAATAATAGCAAATGAAGAAACAGACAAAGGATTAATCTCAAAAATATACAAGCAACTCCTGCAGCTCAATTCCAGAAAAATAAATGACCCAATCAAAAAATGGGCCAAAGAACTAAACAGACATTTCTCCAAAGAAGACATACAGATGGCTAACAAACACATGAAAAGATGCTCAACATCACTCATTATTAGAGAAATGCAAATCAAAACCACAATGAGGTACCATTACACGCCAGTCAGGATGGCTGCTATCCAAAAGTCTACAAGCAATAAATGCTGGAGAGGGTGTGGAGAAAAGGGAACCCTCTTACACTGTTGGTGGGAATGCAAACTAGTACAGCCGCTATGGAAAACAGTGTGGAGATTTCTTAAAAAACTGGACATAGAACTGCCATATGACCCAGCAATCCCACTTCTGGGCATACACACTGAGGAAACCAGATCTGAAAGAGACACGTGCACCCCAATGTTCATCGCAGCACTGTTTATAATAGCCAGGACATGGAAGCAACCTAGATGCCCATCAGCAGATGAATGGATAAGGAAGCTGTGGTACATATACACCATGGAATATTACTCAGCCGTTAAAAAGAATTCATTTGAACCAGTCCTAATGAGATGGATGAAGCTGGAGCCCATTATACAGAGTGAAGTAAGCCAGAAAGATAAAGAACATTATAGCATACTGACACATGTATATGGAATTTAGAAAGGTGATAACGATAACCCTATATGCAGAACAGAAAAAGAGACACAGAAATACAGAACAGACTTTTGAACTCTCTGGGAGAATGTGAGGGTGGGATATTTCAAAAGAACAGCATGTATACTATCTATGGTGAAACAGATCACCAGCCCAGGTGGGATGCACGAGACAAGTGCTCCGGCCTGGTGCACTGGGAAGACCCAGAGGAATCGGGTGGAGAGGGAGGTGGGAGGGGGGATCGGGATTGGGAATACATGTAAATCCATGGCTGATTCATAGCAATGTATGACAAAACCCACTGGAAAAAAAAAATAATAATAAAAAAAAAAAAAAACATGAAGAGCCAGAAAAGGTGTGAAAAATATGAAGAGCTTCAAAAAGTATCAAAAGTATGAGGAGCAAGAAACGGTCGGAAAATAGGAGGAGCATGAAACGATCTGAAAAATAGGAGGAGCATGATGCTGTGTTCAAAAACATGAAGAGCCTGAAAAGGTGTGAAAAATATGAAGAGCTTGAAAAGGTGTAGAAAATTTGAGCAGCATGAAACGGTCTGAAATATAGGAGGAGCATGAAGTGGAGCTGAAAAACCTGAAGAGCCTGAAAAGGTGTGAAAAATATGAAGAGCTTCAAAAAGTGTCAAATATAAGAGGAGAAAGAAACGGTCTGAAAAAAAGGAGGAGCATGAAGCGGTGTTCAAAAACATGAAGAGCCTGAAAAGGTGTGAAAAATATGAAGAGCTTCAAAAGCTGTCAAAAATGAGATGAGCATGAAACGGTCTGAAAAAAAGGAGGAGCATGAAGCGATGTTGAAAATCTTGAAGAGCTTGAAAAGGTGTGAAAATATGAAGAGCTTCAAAAGGTTTCAAAAATATTAGGATCATGAAACGGTCTGAAAAATAGGAGCAACATGAAACGGTCTGAAAAATAAGAGGAGCATGAAATGGTGTTGAAAAACAGGAAGAGCCAGAAAATGTGAGAAAAATATGAACAGCGTCAAAAGGTTTCAAAAATATGAGGAGCATGAAACTTTCTGAAAAAGAGGAGGAGCATGAACCGGTGTTGAAAAACATGAAGAGCCTGAAAAGGTGTGAACAATATGAAGAGGTTTAAAAGGTGTCAAAAATATGAGGAGCATGAAACTTTCTGAAAAATAGGAGGATCATGAAACCGTGTTCAAAAACATGAAGAGCCTGAAAAGGTGTGAAAAATATGAAGAGCCTTAAAAAATGTCAAAAATATGAGGAGTATGAAATGGTCTGTAAAATAGCAGGAGCATGAAGCGGTGTTGAAAAACATGAAGAGCCTGAAAAGGTGTGAAAAATATGAAGAGCTTCAAAAGGTGTGAAAAATATGAAGAGCTTCAAAAGTTGTCAAAAATATGAGGAGAATGAAACGGTCTGAAAAATAGGCGGAGCATGAAACGGTGTTCAAAAACATGAAGAGCCTGAAAAGGTGTGAAAAATATGAAGAGCTTCAAAACGTGTCAAAATATGAGGAGCATGAAACGGTCTGAAAAATAGGAGGAGCAAGAAGCGGTGTTGAAAAACATGAAGAGTCTGAAAATGTGTGAAAAATATGAAGAGCTTCAAAAGATGTGAAAAATATGAAGAGCTTCAAAAGCTGTCAAATGAGATGAGCATGAAACGGTCTGAAAAATAGCAGGAGCATGAAGAGGTGTTCAAAAACATGAAGATCCTGAAAAGCGGTGAAAAATATGAAGAGCTTCAAAAGGTGTCAAAATTATGAGGAGCATTAAAAGGTCTGAAAAATGGGAGGAGCATGAAGCTGTGTTCAACAACATGAAGAGCCTGAAAAGGTGCGAAAAATATGAAGAGCCTGAAAAGGTATGAAAAATATGAAGAGCTTCAAAAGGTGTCAAAAATGAAATGAGCATGAAACGGTCTGAAAAATAGGAGGAGCATTAAGCGGTGTTGAAAATCATGAAGAGCCTGAAAAGTTGTGGAAAAATAGGAAGAGCTTTAAAATGTGTCAAATATATGAGGAGAATGAAACGGTCTGAAAAATAGGAGGAGCATTAAACGGTATGGAAAAACATGAAGAGCCTGAAAAGGTGTGGAAAAATAGGAAGAGCTTCAAAATGTGTCAAATATATGAGGAGAATGAAACGGTCTGAAAAATAGGAGGAGCAAGAAATGGTCTGAAAAATAGGAAGAGCATGAAACGGTCTGAAAAATAGGAGGATCATGAAGCGGTGTTGAAAATCGTGAAGAGCCTGAAAAGGTGTGAAAAATGTGAAGAGCTTCAACAGGTGTCAAAAACTTGAGGAGAATGAAACGGTCTGAAAAATAGGAGGAGGATGAAGCTGTGTTGAAAAACATGAAGAGCCTGAAAAGGTGTGAAAAATATGAAGAGCTTCAAAAGCTGTCAAATATATGAGGAGCACGAAACGGTCTGAAAAAAAGGAGGAGCATGAAGCGTTGTTGAAAATCTTGAAGAGCTTGAAAAGGTGTGAAAAATATGAAGAGCTTCAAAAGGTTTCAAAAATATGAGGATCATGAAACGGTCTGAAAAATAGGAGCAGCATGAAACGGTCTGAAAAATAAGAGGAGCATGAAATGGTGTTGAAAAACAGGAAGAGCCTGAAAAGGTGTGAAAAATATGAAGAGTTTTAAAAGGTGTCAAAATTATGAGGAGCATGAAACTTTCTGAAAAATAGGAGGATCATGAAACCGTGTTCAAAAACATGAAGAGCCTGAAAAGGTGTGAAAAATATGAAGAGCCTTAAAAAATGTCAAAAATATGAGGAGTATGAAACGGTCTGAAAAATAGCAGGAGCATGAAGCGGTGTTGAAAAACATGAACAGCCTGAAAAGGTGTGAACAATATGAAGAGCTTCAAAAGGTGTGAAAAATATGAAGAGCTTCAAAAGGTGTCAAAAATATGAGGAGAATGAAACGGTCTGAAAAATAGGCGGAGCATGAAATGGTGTTCAAAAACATGAAGAGCCTGAAAAGGTGTGAAAAATATGAAGAGCTTCAAAAGATGTGAAAAATATGAAGAGCTTCAAAAGGTGTGAAATACATGAGGAGCATGAAACGGTCTGAAAAATAGGAGGAGCATGAAACGGTCTGAAAAATAGGAGGAGCATGAAACAGTGTTGAAAAACATGAAGATCCTGAAAAGCTGTGAAAAATATGAAGAGCTTCAAAAGGTGTCAAATATATGAGGAGCTTGAAACGGTCTGAAAAATAAGAGTAACATGAAACGGTCTGATAAATAGGAGGAGCATGAAGCGGTGTTCAAAAACATGAAGAGCCTGAAAAGGTGTGAAAAATAAGAAGAGCTTCAAAAGGTATGAATAATGAGAGGAGCATGAAACGGTCTGTAAAATAGGAGGAGCATGAAGCGGTGTTGAAAAACATGAAGACCCTGAAAAGGTGTGAAAAATATGAAGAGCTTCAAAACCTGTCAAAAATAAGAGGAGCCTGAAACAGTCTCAAAAATAGGAAGAGCATGAAACGGTCTGAAAAATAGGAGGATCATGAAGCGGTGTTGAAAATCGTGAAGAGCCTGAAAAGGTGTGAAAAATGTGAAGAGCATCAACAGGTTTCAAAAACATGAGAAGAATGAAACGGTCTGAAAAATAGGAGGAGTATGAAGCTATGTTCAAAAACATGAAGAGCCAGAAAAGGTGTGAAAAATATGAAGAGCTTCAAAAAGTGTAAAAAATGAGATGAGCATGAAACGGTCTGAAAAATAGGAGGAGCATGAAGCGGTGCTGAAAAACATGAAGAGCCTGAAAAGGTTTGAAAAATATGAAGAGCTTCACACGGTGTGAAAAATATGAGGAGCATGAAACGGTCTGAAAAATAGGAGGAGCATGAAGTGGAGCTGAAAAACATGAAGAGCCTGGAAAGGTGTGCAAAATATGAAGAGCTTCAAAAGGTGTAAAAAATGAGATGAGCCTGAAACGGTCTGAAAAATAGGAGGAGCATGAAGCGGTGTTCAAAACATGAAGAGCCTGAAAAGGTGTGAAATATATGAAGAGCTTGAAAAGGTGTAAAAATATGAGGAGCATGAAACCGTCTGCAAAATAGGAGGAGCATGAAATGGTGTTCAAAAACATGAAGAGCATGAAAAGATGTGAAAATTATAAAGAGCTTCAAAAGGTGTGAAATACATGAGGAGGATTAAACGGTCTGAAAAATAGGAGGAGCATGAAGTGGTGTTCAAAAACATGAAGACCATGAAAAGGTGTGAAAAATATGAAGAGCCTCAAAAGTGTGAAAAATATGATGAACATGATATGTTTTGAAAAATAGGATTAGCCTGAAGCGGTGTTCAAATACATGAAGAGCCTGAAAAGTTGTGAAAAATATGCAAAGCTTCAAAAGGTGTCAAAAAAGAGATGAGCATGAAACGGTCTGAAAAATAGGAGCAGCATGAATCGGTGCTGAAAAACATGAAGAGCCTGAAAAGGTGTGAGAAATATGAAGAGCTTCAAAAGGTGTCAAAAATATGAGGAGTATGAAACGATCTGCAAAAAATAAGGAGCAAGAAGTGGTGTTCAAAAACATGAAGAGCCTGAAAAGATGTCAAAAATATGAAGAGCTTCAAAAGGTGTCAAAAATATGAGGAGCATGAAACGGTTTGACAAATTGGAAGAGCATGAAACGGTGTTCAAAAACATGAAGAGACTGAAAAGTGGTGAAAAATATGAAGAGCTTCAAAACGTGTCAAATATATGAGGAGCATGAAACGGTCTGAAAAATAGGAGGAGCATGAAGCGGTGTTGAAAAACGTGAAGAGCCTGAAAACGTGTGAAAAATATTAAGAGCTTCAAAAGGTGTGAAAAATATGAAGACCTTCAAAGTGTCAAAAATCGATGAGCAGGAAATGGTCTAAAAAATAGGAGAGCATGAAATGGTGTTAAAAACATGAAGAGCCTGAAAAGGTGTGAAATATATGAAGAGCTTCAAAAGGTATCAAAAATATGAGGAGAATGAAACGGTCGGAAAAATAGGAGGGGCATGAAGCGGTGTTCAAAAACATGAAGATCCTGAAAAGGTGTGAAAAATACGAAGAGCTTCAAAAGGTGTGAAATACATGAGGAGCATGAAACGGTCTGAAAAATAGGAGAAGCATGAAGCGGTTTTGAAAAAAAAAAAAGCCTGAAAATGTGTGAAAAATATGAAGAATTTCAAAAGGTGTGAAAAATATGAGGACCATGAAACGGTATGAAAAATAGGAGGAGCATCAAGTGGTGTTGAAAACCATAAAGAGCTTGAAAACGTGGGAAAATATGAAGAGCTTCAAAATGTCTCAAAAATATGAGGAATATGAAACGGTCTGAAAAATAGGAGGATCATAAAGCGGTGTTGAAAAACATGAAGAGCCTGAAAATGGTGTGAAAAATATGAAGAGCTTCAAAAGGTGTCAAAAATGAGATGTGCATGAAACGGTCTGAAAAATAGGAGCAGCATGAAGTGGTTGTGAAAAACATGAAAAGCCTGAAAATGTGTGCAAAATATGAAGAGCTTCAAAAGGTGTGAAATACATGAGGAGCATGAAATGGTCTGAGAAATAGGAGGAGCATGAAGCGGTGTTCAAAAATATGAAGAGCCTGAAAAGGTGTGAAATAAATGAAGAGCTTCAAAAGGTGTGAAAAATATGAATAGCATGATACTGTCTAAAAAATAGGAGAAGCATGCAGTGGTGTTCAAAAACATGAAGAGCCTGAAAAGTTGTGAAAAATACGCATAGCTTCAAAAGGTGTCAAAAAATAGATGAGCATGAAACGGTCTGAAAAATTGGAGGAACAAGAAGTAGTGTTGAAAAATATGAAGAGCCTGAAAAGGTGTGAAAAATATGAAGAGCTTCAAAAGGTGTGAAATACATGAGGAGCATGAAACTCTCTGAAAATAGGAGGAGCATGAAGTGGTGTTGAAAAACATGAAGAGCCTGAAATGTTGTGAAATATATGAAGACCTTCATAACGTGTGAAAAATATGAGGAGCTTGAAAAAGTGTCAAAATTATGAGGACATGAAAAGGTCTGAAAAATAGGAGGAGCATGAAAATGTCTGAAAAATAGGAGGAGCATGAAGTGGTGTTGAAAAACATGAAGAGCCTGAAAAGTGTGAAAAATATGAAGAGCTTCATAAGGTGACAAAAATATGAGGAGCATGAAACGGTCTGAAAAATAGGAGGAGCATGAAGCGGTGTTCAAAACATGAAGACCCTGAAAATGTGTGAAAAATATGAAGAGCTTCAAAAGGTGTCAAAAATATGAGGAGCATGAAACGGTCTGAAAAATAGAAGGAGCATGAAATGCTGATCAAGAACATGAAGAGCCTGAAAAGGTGTGAAAAATATGAAGAGCTTGAAAAGGTGTGAAATACATGAGGAGCATGAAACAGTCTGAAAAATAGGAGAAGCATGACGTGGTGTGGAAAAAGATGAAGAGCCTGAAAAAGTGTGAAAAATATGAAGAGCTTCAAAAGATGTGAAATACATGAGGAGCATGAAACGGTCTGAAAAATAGGAGGAGCATGAAGCGGTGTTCAAAAACATGAAGAGCCTGAAAAGTGTGAAAAATATGAAGAGCTTCAAAAGGTGTGAAAAATATGAAGAGCTTCAAAATGTGTCAAAAATCGATGAGCAGGAAATGGTCTGAAAAATAGGAGAGCATGAAGTGGTTTTAAAAACATGAAGAGCCTGAAAAGGTGTGAAATATATGAAGAGCTTCAAAAGGAATCAAAAATATGAGGAGAATGAAACGGTCTGAAAAATGGGAGGGGCATGAAGCGATGTTGAAAAACATGAAGAGCCTGAAAATGTGTGAAAAATATGAAGATCTTCTAAAGGTGTCAAATATATGAGGAAACGAAACGACGTGTAAAATTGGAAGAGCATGAAGTGGTGTTGAAAAACATGAAGAGCCTGAAAAGTGTGAAAAACATGAAGAGCTTCAAAAGGTGTGAAAAATATGAAGAGCTTCAAAATGTGTCAAAAATCGATGAGCAGGAAATGGTCTGAAAAATAGGAGAGCATGAAGTGGTTTTAAAAACATGAAGATCCTGAAATGGTGTGAAATATATGAAGAGCTTCAAAATGTGTGAAACATATGAGGAGCTTCAAAAAGTGTCAAAAATATGAGGAGCATGAAACGGTCTGAAAAATAGGAGGAGGATGAAGCGGTGTTCAGAAACATGAAGAGCCTGAAACGGTGTGAAAAATATGAAGAGCTTCAAAATGTGTCAAAAATATGAGGAGCATGAAACGGTCTGAAAAATAGGAGGAGCATGAAGCGGTGTTGAAAAATATGAAGAGACTAAAAACGTGTGAATAATATGAAGAGCTTCAAAAGGTTTGAAAAATATGAAGAGATTCAAAAGGTGTGAAAAATATGAAGAGCTTCAGAAGGTGTCAAAAATGAGATGAGCATGAAACGGTTTGAAAAATAGGAGGAGCATGAAACGATCTGAAAAATAGGAGGAGCATGAAACGGTGTTGAAAACATAAAGAGCATGAAAAGGTGTGAAATAAACGAAGAGCTTCAAAAGGTGTCAAAAATATGAGGCGCATGAAACGGTCTGAAAAATAGGAGGAGCAGGAAGCGGTGGTGAAAAACATGAAGAGCCTTAAAAGGTGTGAAAAATATGAAGAGCTTCAAAAGTGTGAAAAATATGAGGAGCATGAGACGGTCTGAAAAAAAGGAGGAGCATGAAGTGGTGTTGAAAAACATGAAGATGCTGAAATGGTGTGAAATATATGAAGAGCTTCAAAATGTGTGAAACATATGAGGAGCTTCAAAAAGTGTCAAAAATATGAGTGGCATGAAATGGTCTGAAAAATGGGAGGAGCATGAAGCGGTGTTGAGAAACATAAAGAGCATGAAAACGTATGAAGAATATGAAAAGCTTCAAAAGGTGTGAAAAATATGAAGAGCTTCAAAAGGTGTCCAAAATGAGATGACCATGAAACGGTCTGAAAAATAGGAGGAGCAGGAAGTGGTGTTGAAAAACATGAAGAGCCTGAAAAGGTGTGAAATATATGAAGAGCTTCAAAAGATGTCAAAAATATGAGGAGCATGAAACGGTCTGAAAAATAGGAGGAGCATGAAGCAGTGTTGCAATACATGAAAAGCATGAAAAGATGTGAAAAATATGAAGAGCTTCAAAAGGTGTCAAAAATATGAGAAGCATGAAACGGTCTGAAAAAGAGGAGGAGCATAAAGTGGTGTTGAAAAACATGAAGAGCCTGAAAAGGTGTGAAGAATATGAAGAGCTTCAAAAGGTGCCAAAAATATGAGGAGCATGAAACGGTCTGAAAAATAGGAGGAGCATGAAACGGTGTTGAAAAACATGAAGAGCCTGAAAAGGTGTGAAAAATATGAAGAGCTTCAAAATGTGTCAAAAACATGAAGAGCATGAAACTGTCTGAAAAATAGGAGGAGCTTGAAGTGGTGTTCAAAAACCTGAAGAGCCTGAAAAGGTGTCAAAAATATAACGAGCATGAAACGGTCTGAAAAATAGGAAGAACATAAAGCGGTGTTCAAAAACATGAAGAGCCTGAAAAGGTGTGAAAAATATGAAGACCTTCAAAAGGTGTGAAAAATATGAGGAGCTTCAAAAGGTTTCAAAAATATGAGGAGCATGAAACGGTCTGAAAAATAGGAGGAGCATGAAGCGGTGTTGAAAAACATTTAGAGACTGAAAACGTGTGAAAAATAAGAAGAGTTTCAAAAGGTGTGAAAAATATGAAGAGATTCAAAGGTGTCAAAAATATGAGGAGCATGAAACCGTCTGAAAAATAGGAGGAGCATGAAACAGTGTTCAAAAACATGAAGAGCCTTAAAAGGTGTGAAAAATATGAAGAGCTTCAATAGGTGTGAAAAATATGAGGAGCATGAAACGGTCTGAAAAATAGGAGGAGCATGACGGGGTTCAAAAAGATGAAGAGCCTGAAAAGGTGTGAAAAATATGAGAGCTTGAAAAGGTGTGAAATACATGAGAAGCATGAAACGGTCTGAAAAATAGGAGGAACATAAAACGGTGTTCAAAAACATGAAGGGCCTGAAAAGGTGTGAAATATATGAAGATCCTCAAAACGTGTCAAAAATATGAGGAGCATGAAACGGTCTGAAAAATAGGAGGAGCAAGAAGCGGTGTTGAAAAACATTTAGAGACTGAAAACGTGTGAAAAATAAGAAGAGATTCAAAAGGTGTGAAAAATATGAAGAGATTCAAAGGTGTCAAAAATATGAGGAGCATGAAACGGTCTGAAAAATAGGAGGAGCATGAAACGGTGTTCAAAAACATGAAGAGCCTTAAAAGGTGTGAAAAATATGAAGAGCTTCAATAGGTGTGAAAAATATGAGGAGCATGAAACGGTCTGAAAAATAGGAGGAGCATGAAGCCGTGTTCAAAAATATGAAGAGCCTGAAAAGAGGTAAAAATATGAAGAGCTTCCAAAGGTGTCAAATATATGAGGAGCATGAAACGGTCTGAAAAATAGGAAGAGCAAGAAGCGGTGCTGAAAAACATGAAGAGCATGAAAAGGTGTGAAAAATATGAAGAGCTACAAAGGTGTCAAATATATGAGGAGCATGAAACGGTCTGAAAATATGAGGAGCATGAAGCGGTGCTCTAAAACATGAGGAGCCTGAAAACATGTGAAATATATGAAGAGCTTCAAAATGTGTGGAGAATATGAGGAGAATTAAAAGGTCTGAAAAATAGGAGGAGCATGAAGAAGTGTTGAATAATATGAAGAGCATGAAAAGGTGTGAAAAATATGAAGAGTTTTAAAAGGTGTCAAAAATACGAGGAGCATGAAACGGTGTGAAAAATAGGAGGAGCATGAATCATTGTCGAAAAACATGAAATGCCTGAAAAGGTGTGAAAAACATGAAGAGACTGAAAAGGTGTGAAATATATGAAGAGCTTCAAAAAGTGTGAAAAATATGAGGAGCATGAAATGTTCTGAAAAATTGGAGGAGCATGAAGCGGTGTTGAAAAACATGAAGAGACAGAAATGATGTGAAAAATATGAAGAGCTTCAAAAGGTGTCAAAAATATGGGGACCATGAAAAGGTCTGAAAAATAGGAAGAGCATGAACTGGTGTTGAAAAACATGAAGAGCCTGAAAAAGTGTGAAAAATATGAAGAGCTTCAAAAGGTGTCAAAAATAAAAGGAGCATGAAATGGTCTGAAAAACAGGAGGAGCATGAAGCGGTGTTGAAAAACATGAAGAGCCTGAAAAGGTGTGAAAAATATAAAGAGCTTCAAAAGGTGTGAAATACATTAGGAGCATGAAACGGTCTGAAAAATAGGAGGAGCATGAAGCGGTGTTCAAAAACATGAAGAGCCTGAAAAGCTGTGAAAAATATGAAGAGCTTCAAAAGGTGTGAAAAATATGAAGAGCTTCAAAAGGTGTGAAAAATATGAAGAGCTTCAAAAGGTGTCAAAAATGAGATGAGCATCAAAAGGTCTGAAAAATAGGAAGAGCATGGAGTGGAGTTGAAAAACATGAAGCGCTTGAAAAAGTGTGAAATATAGGAAGAGTTTCAAAAGGTGTGAAAAATATGGGGAGCTTAAAACGTGTCAAAAATATGAGGAGCATGAAACGGTCTGAAAAATAGGAGGAGCATGAAACAGCATTCAAAACATGAAGAGCTTGAAAAGGTGTGAAAAATATGAGGAGCTTCAAAAGGTGTGAAATACATGAGGAACATGGAACGGTTTGAAAAATAGGAGGAGCTTGAAGCGGTGTTCAAAAACATGAAGAGCCTGAAAAGGTGTGAAAAACATGAAGACCTTCAAAATGTGTCAAATATATGAGGAGCATGAAACGGTCTGAAAAATAGGAGGAGTATGAAATGGTGTTCAAATACATGAAGAGCCTGAAAAGGTGTGAAAAATATGAAGAGCTTCAAAAGGTGTGAAAAATATGAGGAGCTTCAAAAGGTTTCAAAAATATGAGGAGCATGAAACGCTCAGAAAAGTAGGAGGATCATGAAGCGATGTTGAAAAACATGAAAAGCCTGAAAAGGTGTGAAAAATATGAAGAGCTTCAAAAGGTGTCAAAAATATGAGGAGCATGAAACGGTCTGAAAAATAGGAGGAGTAAGAAATCGTGTTCAAAAACATGCGGAGCCTGAAAACGTGTGAAAAATATAAAGAGCTTCAAAATGTGTGAAATACATGAGGAGCATGAAACGGTCTGAAAAATAGGAGGAGCATGAAGCGGTGTTGAAAAACATGAAGAGCCTGAAAAGGTGTGAAAAATGTGAAGAGCTTCAAAAGTTGTGAAATACAAGAGGAGCATGAAACGGTCTGAAAAAAAGGAGGAGCATAAAGCGGTGTTGAAAAACATGAAGAACCTGAAAAGTTGTGAAAAATATGAAGAACTTCAAAAGGTGCCAAAAATATGAGGAGCATGAAACGGCTGAAATAAAGGAGGAGCATGAAACGGTCTGAAAAATAGGAGGAGCATGAAACGTTGTTCAAAAACATGAAGAGCCTGAAAAGCTGTGAAATATATGAAGAGTTTCAAAAGGTGTGAAATATATGAAGAGCTTCAAAAGGTGTGAAATACATGAGGAGCAGGAAACAGTCTGAAAAATAGGAGGAGCATGAAGTGGTGTTCAAAAACATGAAGAGCCTGAAAAGGTGTGAAATATATGAAGAGCTTCAAAAGGTGTCAAAAACATGAGGAGCATGAGACGGTCTGAAAAATAGGAGGAGCATGACAGGGTTCAAAAACATGAAGAGCCTGAAAAGGTGTGAAAAATATGAGAGCTTCAAAAGGTGTGAAATACATGAGAAGCATGAAACGGTCTGAAAAATAGGAGGAACATAAAACGGTGTTCAAAAACATGAAGGGCCTGAAAAGGTGTGAAATATATGAAGAACCTCAAAACGTGTCAAAAATATGAGGAGCATGAAACGGTCTGAAAAATAGGAGGAGCATGAAGCGGTGTTGAAAAACATGAAGAGCATGAAAAGGTGTGAAAAATATGAAGAGCTACAAAGGTGTCAAATGTATGAGGAGCATGAAACGGTCTGAAAATATGAGGAGCATGAAGCGGTGCTCTAAAACATGAGGAGCCTGAAAAGATGTGAAATATATGAAGAGCTTCAAAATGTGTGAAGAATATGAGGAGAATTAAAAGGTCTGAAAAATAGGAGGAGCATGAAGAGGTGTTGAATAATATGAAGAGCCTGAAAAGGTGTGAAAAATATGAAGAGTTTCAAAAGGTGTCAAAAATATGAGGAGCATGAAACGGTGTGAAAAATAGGAGGAGCATGAATCATTGTTGAAAAACATGAAATGCCTGAAAATTTGTGAAAAACATGAAGAGACTGAAAAGGTGTGAAATATATGAAGAACTTCAAAAAGTGTGAAAAATATGAGGAGCATGAAACGTTCTGAAATATTGGAGGAGCATGAAGCGGTGTTGAAAAACATGAAGAGACAGAAATGATGTGAAAAATATGAAGAGCTTCAAAAGGTGTCAAAAATATGGGGACCATGAAACGGTCCGAAAAATAGGAGGAGCATGAACTGGTGTTGAAAAACATGAAGAGCCTGAAAAAGTGTGAAATATATGAAGAGCTTCAAAATGTGTGAAACACATGAGGAGCATTAAACGGTCTGAAAAATAGGAGGAGCATGATGCGGTGTTCTAAAACATGAAGAGCCTGAAAAGGTGTCAAAAATATGAAGAGATTCAAAAGGTGTGAAAAATATGAAGAGCTTCAAAATGTTTCAAAAATGAGATGAGCATGAAACGGTCTGAAAAAGATGAGGAGCATGAAGTGGTGTTGAAACACATGAAGAGCCTGAAAAGGTGTGAAAAAAATGAAGACGTTCAAAGGTGTCAAATACATGAGGATCATGAAATGGTTTGACAAATAGGAGGAGCATGAAACGGTGTTCAAAAACATGAAGGGCCTGAAAAGGTTTGAAAAATATTAAGAGCTTCAAAAGGTGTCAAAAATATGAGGAGCATGAAACGGTCTAAAAAATAGGAGGAGCATGAAGTGTTGTTGCAAATCATGAAGAGCCTGAAAAAGTATGAAATATATGAAGAGCTTCAAAAGGTGTAAAAAATATGAGGAGCTTCAAAAGGTGTCAAAAATATGAGGAGCATGAAACGGTCTGAAAAAAGGAGGAGCATGAAGCGGTGTTGAAAAACATGAAGAGCCTGAAAATGTGTGAGAAATATGAAGAGTTTCAAAAGGTGTCAAAAATATGAAGAGCATCAAAAGGTGTCAAAAATGAGAGGAGCATGAAGGGGTCTGAAAAATAGGAGGAGGAGGAAGTGCTGTTGAAAAACATGAAGAGCCTGAAAAGTTGTGAAATATATGAAGAGCTTCAAAAGGTGTCAAAAATACGAGGAGCATGAAACGGTCTGAAAATTAGGAACAGTTTGAAACTGTGTTCAAAAACATGAAGAGCCTGAAAAGGTGTGAACAATGTGAAGGACTTCAAAAGGTGTGAAATACATAAGGAGCATGAAACGGTCTGAAAATAGGAGGAGCATGATGCGGTTTTCAAAACATGAGGAGTCTGAAATCGTGTGAAAAATATGAAGAGCTTCAAAAGGTGTCAAAAATATGAGGAGCATGAAACCATCTCAAAAATAGGAGGATCATGAAGCGGTGTTCAAAAACATGAAGAGTATGAAAAGGTGTGAAAAATATGAAGAGCTTCAAAAGGTGTCAAAAATATGAGGAGCATGAAACGGTCTGAAAAATAGGAGGAGCATGAAACCGTGTTATAAAACCTGAAGAGTCTGAAAAGTTGTGAAAAATATGAAGGGCTTCAAAATGTGTGAAATACATGAGGAGCATGAAACGGTCTGTAAATTAGGAGGAGCAAGAAGCTGTGTTCAAAAACATGAGAGCCTGAGAAGTTGAGAAAAATATGAAGAGCTTCAAAAGGTGTGAAATACATGAGGAGCATGAAACGGTCTGAAAAATAGGAGGAGCATGAAGCGGTGTTCAAAAACATGAAGAGCCTGAAAAGGTGTGAAAAATATAAAGAGCTTCAAAAGGTGTGAAAAATATGAAGAGCTTCAAAACGTATCAAAAATATCAGGAGCATGAAACGGTCTGGAAAATAGGATGAGCATGAAGCGGTGGTTAAAAACATGAAGAGCATGAAAGGTGTGAAAAATATGAAGAGCTTCAAAAGGTGTGAAAAAAATGAGGAGCATGAAACGGTCTGGAAAATAGGAGGAGCATGAAGCGGTGTTGAAAAACATGAAGAGCCTGAAAAGGTGTGAAAAATATGAAGAGCTTCAAAAGATGTGAAAAATAGGAGGAGCATGAAGCGGTGTAATAAACATGAAGAGCCTGAAAAGGTGTGAAAAATATGAAGAGCTTCAAAAGGTGTGAAAAAAATGAAGAGCTTCAAAACGTGTCAAAAATATGAGGAGCATGAAACGGTCTGATAAATAGGAGGAGCCAGAAGCGGTGTTGAAAAACACTAAGAGCCTGAAAACGTTTGAAAAATATGAAGAGCTTCAAAAGGTGTGGAAAATATGAAGAGCTTCAAAATGTGTCAAAAGCGAGATGAGTATGAAACGGTCTGAAAAATAGGAGGAGCATGAAATGGTGTTGAAAAACATGAAGAGCCTGAAAATGTGTGAAATATATGAAGAGCTTCAAAAGGTGTCAAAAATATGAGGAGCATGGAACGGTCTGAAAAATTGGGGGAGCATGAAACGGTGTTGAAAAATATGAAGAGCCTGAAAAGGTGTGAACATTATGAAGAGCTTCCAAAGGTGTTATATACATGAGGAGCATGAAACGGTCTGAAAAATAGGAGGAGCTTGAAGCGGTGTTCAAAAACCTGAAGAGCCTGAAAAGGTGTCAAAAATATAACGAGCATGAAACGGTCTGAAAAATAGGAAGAACATAAAGCGGTGTTCAAAAACATGAAGAGCCTGAAAAGGTGTGAAAAATATGAAGACCTTCAAAAGGTGTGAAAAATATGAGGAGCTTCAAAAGGTTTCAAAAATATGAGGAGCATGAAACGGTCTGAAAAATAGGAGGAGCATGAAGCGGTGTTGAAAAACATTTAGAGACTGAAAACGTGTGAAAAATAAGAAGAGTTTCAAAAGGTGTGAAAAATATGAAGAGATTCAAAGGTGTCAAAAATATGAGGAGCATGAAACGGTCTGAAAAATAGGAGGAGCATGAAACAGTGTTCAAAAACATGAAGAGCCTTAAAAGGTGTGAAAAATATGAAGAGCTTCAATAGGTGTGAAAAATATGAGGAGCATGAAACGGTCTGAAAAATAGGAGGAGCATGACGGGGTTCAAAAAGATGAAGAGCCTGAAAAGGTGTGAAAAATATGAGAGCTTGAAAAGGTGTGAAATACATGAGAAGCATGAAACGGTCTGAAAAATAGGAGGAACATAAAACGGTGTTCAAAAACATGAAGGGCCTGAAAAGGTGTGAAATATATGAAGATCCTCAAAACGTGTCAAAAATATGAGGAGCATGAAACGGTCTGAAAAATAGGAGGAGCAAGAAGCGGTGTTGAAAAACATTTAGAGACTGAAAACGTGTGAAAAATAAGAAGAGTTTCAAAAGGTGTGAAAAATATGAAGAGATTCAAAGGTGTCAAAAATATGAGGAGCATGAAACGGTCTGAAAAATAGGAGGAGCATGAAACGGTGTTCAAAAACATGAAGAGCCTTAAAAGGTGTGAAAAATATGAAGAGCTTCAATAGGTGTGAAAAATATGAGGAGCATGAAACGGTCTGAAAAATAGGAGGAGCATGAAGCCGTGTTCAAAAATATGAAGAGCCTGAAAAGAGGTAAAAATATGAAGAGCTTCCAAAGGTGTCAAATATATGAGGAGCATGAAACGGTCTGAAAAATAGGAAGAGCAAGAAGCGGTGCTGAAAAACATGAAGAGCATGAAAAGGTGTGAAAAATATGAAGAGCTACAAAGGTGTCAAATATATGAGGAGCATGAAACGGTCTGAAAATATGAGGAGCATGAAGCGGTGCTCTAAAACATGAGGAGCCTGAAAACATGTGAAATATATGAAGAGCTTCAAAATGTGTGGAGAATATGAGGAGAATTAAAAGGTCTGAAAAATAGGAGGAGCATGAAGAAGTGTTGAATAATATGAAGAGCATGAAAAGGTGTGAAAAATATGAAGAGTTTTAAAAGGTGTCAAAAATACGAGGAGCATGAAACGGTGTGAAAAATAGGAGGAGCATGAATCATTGTCGAAAAACATGAAATGCCTGAAAAGGTGTGAAAAACATGAAGAGACTGAAAAGGTGTGAAATATATGAAGAGCTTCAAAAAGTGTGAAAAATATGAGGAGCATGAAATGTTCTGAAAAATTGGAGGAGCATGAAGCGGTGTTGAAAAACATGAAGAGACAGAAATGATGTGAAAAATATGAAGAGCTTCAAAAGGTGTCAAAAATATGGGGACCATGAAAAGGTCTGAAAAATAGGAAGAGCATGAACTGGTGTTGAAAAACATGAAGAGCCTGAAAAAGTGTGAAAAATATGAAGAGCTTCAAAAGGTGTCAAAAATAAAAGGAGCATGAAATGGTCTGAAAAACAGGAGGAGCATGAAGCGGTGTTGAAAAACATGAAGAGCCTGAAAAGGTGTGAAAAATATAAAGAGCTTCAAAAGGTGTGAAATACATTAGGAGCATGAAACGGTCTGAAAAATAGGAGGAGCATGAAGCGGTGTTCAAAAACATGAAGAGCCTGAAAAGCTGTGAAAAATATGAAGAGCTTCAAAAGGTGTGAAAAATATGAAGAGCTTCAAAAGGTGTGAAAAATATGAAGAGCTTCAAAAGGTGTCAAAAATGAGATGAGCATCAAAAGGTCTGAAAAATAGGAAGAGCATGGAGTGGAGTTGAAAAACATGAAGCGCTTGAAAAAGTGTGAAATATAGGAAGAGTTTCAAAAGGTGTGAAAAATATGGGGAGCTTAAAACGTGTCAAAAATATGAGGAGCATGAAACGGTCTGAAAAATAGGAGGAGCATGAAACAGCATTCAAAACATGAAGAGCTTGAAAAGGTGTGAAAAATATGAGGAGCTTCAAAAGGTGTGAAATACATGAGGAACATGGAACGGTTTGAAAAATAGGAGGAGCTTGAAGCGGTGTTCAAAAACATGAAGAGCCTGAAAAGGTGTGAAAAACATGAAGACCTTCAAAATGTGTCAAATATATGAGGAGCAGGAAACGGTCTGAAAAATAGGAGGAGCATGAAGCGGTGTTGAAAAACATGAAGAGCCTCAAATGGTGTGTAAAATATGAAGAGCTTCCAATGTGTCAAAACTATGAGGAGCAGGAAACGGTCTGAAAAATAGGAGGAGCATGAAGTGGTGTTGAAAAACATGAAGAGCCTGAAAAGCTGTGAAAAATATGAAGAGCATCAAAACCTGTCAAATTATGAGGAGCATAAAACGGTGGTCAAAAACATGAAACGCCTGAAAAGGTGTGCAATATATGAACAGCTTCAAAAGGTGTCAAAAATAGGAGGAGCATGAAGCGGTGTAGAAAAACATGAAGACCCTGAAAAGGTGTGAAAAATATGAAGACCTTCAAATCGTGTCAAAAATATGAGGAGCATGAAACGGTCTGAAAATTGGAGGAGCATGAAGCAGTGTTGAAAAATATGAAGACCCTGAAAAGGTGTGAAAAATATGAAGAGCTTCAAATCGTGTCAAAAATATGAGGAGCATGAAACGGTCTGAAAATTGGAGGAGCATGAAGCGGTGTTGAAAAACATGAAGAGCCTGAAAAGGTGTGAAAAATATGCAGAGCTTCAAAAGGTGTCAAAAATATGAGGAGCATGAAACGGTCTGAAAAATAGAAGGAGAATGAAACGGTGTTCAAAAACATGAAGAGCCTGAAAAGGTGTGAAAAATATGAAGAGCTTTAAAAGGTGTCAAAAATATGAGGAGCATGAAACGGTCTGAAAAATAGGAGGAAAATGAAAAGGTGTTCAAAAACATGAAGAGCCTGAAAACATGTGAAAGATATGAAGACCTTCAAAAGGTGTCAAAAATATGAGGAGCATGAAACAGTCTGAAAAATAGGAGCAGCATGATGCGGTGTAATAAACATGAAGAGCCTGAAAAGGTGTGAAAAATATGAAGAGCTTCAAAAGGTGTGAAAAAAATGAAGAGCTTCAAAACGTGTCAAAAATATGAGGAGCATGAAACGGTCTGATAAATAGGAGGAGCCAGAAGCGGTGTTGAAAAACATTAAGAGCCTGAAAACGATTGAAAAATATGAAGAGCTTCAAAAGGTGTGGAAAATATGAAGAGCTTCAAAATGTGTCAAAAGCGAGATGAGTATGAAACGGTCTGAAAAATAGGAGGAGCATGAAATGGTGTTGAAAAACATGAAGAGCCTGAAAATGTGTGAAATATATGAAGAGCTTCAAAAGGTGTCAAAAATATGAGGAGCATGAAACAGGCCGAAAAATACGAGAAGCATGAAGTGATGTGGAAAAACATGAAGAGCCTAAAAAGTTGTGAGAAATATGAAGAGCTTCAAAAGATGTGAAATACATGAGGAGCATGAAACTCTCTGAAAAATAGGAGGAGCATGAAGCGGTGTTCAAAAATATGAAAAGCCTAAAAAGTTGTGAGAAATATGAAGAGCTTCAAAAGGTGTCAAAAATGAGATGAGCATGAAACGGTCTGAAAAATATGTGGAGCATGAAGCCGTGTTGAGAAACATGAAGAGCCTAAAAAGTTGAGAAAAATCTGAAAAGCTTCAAAAGGTGTCAAAAATGAGATGAGCATGAAACAGTCTGAAAAATAGGAGGATCATGTAACGGTGTTGAAAAACATGAAGAGCCTGAAAAGGTGTGAAAAATATGAGGAGCTTCAAAAGGTGTGAAAAATATGAGGAGCATGAAACAGTCTGAAAAATAGGAGTAGCATGAAGCTGTGTTCAAAAACATGAAGAGCCTGAAAAGGTGTGAAAAATATGAGGAGCTTCAAAAGGTGTGAAAAATATGAGGAGCATGAAACGGTCTGAAAAAGAGAAGCAGCATGAAACGGTGTTGAAAAACATGAAGAGCCTGAAAAGGTGTGAAAAATATGAAGAGCTGCAAAAGGTGTCAAAAATATGAAGAGCATGAAACGGTCTTAAAAATAGGAGGATCTTGAAGCGGTGTTCAAAATCATGAAGAGACTGAAAACTTGTGAAAAATATGAAGAGCTGCAAAAGGTGTCAAAAATATGAGGAGCATGAAACGGTCTGATAAATAGGAGCATGAAACGGTGATAAAAAACATGAAGAGCCTGAAAAGGTGTGAAAAATATGAAGAGCTTCAAAAGGTGTGAAATTCATGAGGAGCATGAAATGATCTGAAAAATAGGAGAAGAATGAAGTGGTGGGGAAAAACATGAACAGCCTGAAAAGGTGTGAAAAATATGAAGAGCTTCAAGAGGTGTCAAATATATGAAGAGCATGAAACGGTCTCAAAAATAGCAGGAGCATGAAGCGGTGTTGAAAAACATGAAGAGTCTGAAAACCTGTGAAAATATGAAGTACTTCAAAAATATGAAAGATATGAAGAGCTTCAAAAGGTGTCAAAAATGAGATGTGCATGAAACGGTCTGAAAAATAGGAGGAGCATGAAGTGGTGTTGAAAAACGTGAAGAACCTGAAAAGGTGTGAGAAATATGAAGAGCTTCAATAGATGTCAAAAATATGAGGAGCATGAAACGGTCAGAAAAATAGAAGGAGCATGAAGCGGTGTTGAAAAACATGAAGAGCCTGAAAAGGTGTGAAAACCATGAAGAGCTTCAAAAGGTGTCAAAAATATGAGGAGCATGAAACGGTCTGAAAAATAGGAAGAGCATGAAGCAGTGTGCAAAAACATGAAGAGCTTGAAAAGGTGTGAAAAATATGAAGAGCTTCAAAAGGTGTCAAAAATATGAGGAGCATGAAACGGTCTGAAAAATAGGAGGAGGATGAAACGGTGTTCAAAAACATGAAGAGCCTGTAAAGGTGTGAAAAATATGAAGAGCTTTAAAAGGTGTGAAATACATGAGGAGCATGAAACTCTCTGAAAAATAAAAGGAGCAAGAAGGGGTGTTCAAAAACATGAAGAGGCTGAAAATGTGTGAAAAACATGAAGAGGCTGAAAAGGTGTGAAAAATATGAAGAGTCTAAAGGTGTCAAAAATATGAGGAGCATGAAACGGTCTGAAAAATAGAAGCAGAATTAAACGGTGTTGAAAAACATGAAGAGCCTGAAAACGTGTGAAAAATATGAAGAGCTTCAAAAGGTGTGAAAAATATGAGGAGCATGAAACGGTCTGAAAAATAGAAGCAGCATGAAACGGTGTTGAAAAATATGAAGAACCTGAAAACGTGTGAAATATATGAAGAGCTTCAAAAGGTGGGAAAAATATGAAGAACTTCAAAAGGTGTCAAAAATGAGATGAGCATGAAACGGTCTGAAAAATAGGAGGAGCATGAAGTGGTCTTGAAAAACATGAAGAGCCTGAAAAGGTGTGAAAAATATGAAGAGCTTCAAAAGTTATCAAAAATATGAATAGCATGAAACCGTCTGAAAAATAGGAGGAGCATGAAGAGGTGTGGAAAACCATGAAGTGCTTGAAAAGGTGTGAAAAATATGAAGAGTTTCTAAAGGTGTCAAAAATATGAGGAGCATTAAACGGTCAGAAAAATAGGAGGATCATGAAATGGTGTTCAAAAACATGAAGAGCCTGAAAAGGTGTGAAAAATATGAAGAGCCTGAAAACGTGTGAAAAATATGAAGAGCTTCAAAACGTGTCAAAAATATGAGGAGCATGAAACGGTCTGAAAAATAGGAGGAAGATGAAGCGGTGTTGAAAAACATGAAGAGCCTGAAAAGGTGTGGAAAATATGAAGCGCTTCAAAAGGTGAGAAAAATATGAGGTGCAAGAAACGGTCTGAAAAATAGGAGGAGCATGAAGCGGTGTTGAAAAACAAGAAGAGCCTGAAAACGTGTGAAAAATATGAAGAGCATCAAAAGGAGTGAAAAATATGAGGAGCAGGAAACGGTCTAAAAAATAGAAGCGGCATGAAATGGTGTTCAAAAACATGAAGAGACTGAAAAGATGTGAAAATTATGAAGAGCTTCAAAAGGTGTGAAAAATATGAGGAGCATGAAACGGTCTGAAAAATAGGAGAAGCATGAAACGGTGATAAAAAACATGAAGAGCCTGAAAAGGTGTGAAAAATATGAAGAGCTTCAAAAGGTGTGAAATTCATGAGGAGCATGAAATGGTCTGAAAAATAGGAGAAGAATGAAGTGGTGGGGAAAAACATGAAGAGCCTGAAAAGGTGTGAAAAATATGAAGAGCTTCAAGAGGTGTCAAATATATGATGAGCATGAAACGGTCTGAAAAATAGGAGGATCATGAAGCGGTGATCAAAAACATGAAGAGCCTAAAAATGTGTGAAAAATATAAAGAGCTTCAAAATGTGTGAAATTCATGAGGATCATGAAACGGTCTGAAAAATAGGAGAAGCATGAAGTGGTGTGGAAAAACATGAAGAGCCTGAAAAGGTGTGAAAAATATGAAGAGCTTCAAAAGGTGTCAAAAATATGAAGAGCATGAAACGGTCTGAAAAATAGGAGGATCATGAAGCAGTGTTCAAAAATATGAAGAGCCTGAAAAGGTGTGAAAAATATGAAGACCTGCAAAAGGTGTCAAAAATATGAGGAGCATGAAACGGTCTGGAAAATAGGAGGAGCATGAAGCGGTGTTCAAAAACATGAGGAGCCTGAAAAGTTGTGAAAAATATGAAGAGCTTCAAAAGGTGTGAAATACATGAGGAGCATGAAACGGTCTGAAATTGGAGGAGCATGAAGCGGTGTTCAAAAACATGAAGAGCCTGAAAAGGTGTGAAAAATATGAGGAGCTTCAAAAGGTGTGAAAAATATGAGGAGCATGAAACGGTCTGAAAAAGAGAAGCAGCATGAAGCGGTGTTGAAAAACATGAAGAGCCTGAAAAGGTGTGAAAAATATGAAGAGCTGCAAAAGGTGTCAAAAATATGAAGAGCATGAAACGGTCTTAAAAATAGGAGGATCATGAAGCGGTGTTCAAAATCATGAAGAGACTGAAAACTTGTGAAAAATATGAAGAGCTGCAAAAGGTGTCAAAAATATGAGGAGCATGAAACGGTCTGAAAAATAGGAGCATGAAACGGTGATAAAAAACATGAAGAGCCTGAAAAGGTGTGAAAAATATGAAGAGCTTCAAAAGGTGTGAAATTCATGAGGAGCATGAAATGGTCTGAAAAATAGGAGAAGAATGAAGTGGTGGGGAAAAACATGAAGAGCCTGAAAAGGTGTGAAAAATATGAAGAGCTTCAAGAGGTGTCAAATATATGAAGAGCATGAAACGGTCTGAAAAATAGGAGGATCATGAAGCGGTGATCAAAAACATGAAGAGCCTGAAAATATGTGAAAAATATAAAGACCTTCAAAATGTGTGAAATTCATGAGGATCATGAAACGGTCTGAAAAACAGGAGAAGCATGAAGTGGTGTGGAAAAACATGAAGAGCCTGAAAAGATGTGAAAAATATGAAGAGCTTCAAAATGTGTCAAAACTATGAGGAGTATGAAACGGTCTGAAAAATAGGAGCAGCATGAAACGGTGTTCAAAAACATGAAGAGCCTGAAAAGGTGTGAAAAATATGAAGAGCTTCAAAAGGTGTGAAATACATGAGGAGGATGAAACCGTCTGAAAAATAGGAGGAGCATGAAGCGTTGTTCAAATATATGAAGAGCCTGAAAAGGTGTGAAATATATGAAGAGATTCAAAACGTGTCAAAAATATGAGGAGCATGAAACGGTCTGAAAAAAAGGAGGAGCAGGAAACCGTGTTCAAAAACATGAAGAGCCTGAAAAGGTGTGAAAAATATGAAGAGCTTCAAAAGGTGTTAAAAATAGGAGGAGCATGAAGCGGTGTTGAAAAACATGAAGAGGCTGAAAATGTGTGTAAAATATGAAGAGCTTCAAAACGTGACAAAAATATTAGGAGCATGAAACAGTCTGAAATATAGGTGGATCAAGAAGCGGTGTTGAAAACATGAAGAGCGTGAAAACATGTGAAAAATATGAAGAGCTTCAAAAGTTGTGAAAAATATGAAGAGCTTCAAAAGGTGTGAAAAATATGAGGAGCTTCAAAAGGTTTCAAAAATATGAGGAGCATGAAACGCTCAGAAAAGTAGGAGGATCATGAAGCGATGTTGAAAAACATGAAAAGCCTGAAAAGGTGTGAAAAATATGAAGAGCTTCAAAAGGTGTCAAAAATATGAGGAGCATGAAACGGTCTGAAAAATAGGAGGAGTAAGAAATCGTGTTCAAAAACATGCGGAGCCTGAAAACGTGTGAAAAATATAAAGAGCTTCAAAATGTGTGAAATACATGAGGAGCATGAAACGGTCTGAAAAATAGGAGGAGCATGAAGCGGTGTTGAAAAACATGAAGAGCCTGAAAAGGTGTGAAAAATGTGAAGAGCTTCAAAAGTTGTGAAATACAAGAGGAGCATGAAACGGTCTGAAAAAAAGGAGGAGCATAAAGCGGTGTTGAAAAACATGAAGAACCTGAAAAGTTGTGAAAAATATGAAGAACTTCAAAAGGTGCCAAAAATATGAGGAGCATGAAACGGCTGAAATAAAGGAGGAGCATGAAACGGTCTGAAAAATAGGAGGAGCATGAAACGTTGTTCAAAAACATGAAGAGCCTGAAAAGCTGTGAAATATATGAAGAGTTTCAAAAGGTGTGAAATATATGAAGAGCTTCAAAAGGTGTGAAATACATGAGGAGCAGGAAACAGTCTGAAAAATAGGAGGAGCATGAAGTGGTGTTCAAAAACATGAAGAGCCTGAAAAGGTGTGAAATATATGAAGAGCTTCAAAAGGTGTCAAAAACATGAGGAGCATGAGACGGTCTGAAAAATAGGAGGAGCATGACAGGGTTCAAAAACATGAAGAGCCTGAAAAGGTGTGAAAAATATGAGAGCTTCAAAAGGTGTGAAATACATGAGAAGCATGAAACGGTCTGAAAAATAGGAGGAACATAAAACGGTGTTCAAAAACATGAAGGGCCTGAAAAGGTGTGAAATATATGAAGAACCTCAAAACGTGTCAAAAATATGAGGAGCATGAAACGGTCTGAAAAATAGGAGGAGCATGAAGCGGTGTTGAAAAACATGAAGAGCATGAAAAGGTGTGAAAAATATGAAGAGCTACAAAGGTGTCAAATGTATGAGGAGCATGAAACGGTCTGAAAATATGAGGAGCATGAAGCGGTGCTCTAAAACATGAGGAGCCTGAAAAGATGTGAAATATATGAAGAGCTTCAAAATGTGTGAAGAATATGAGGAGAATTAAAAGGTCTGAAAAATAGGAGGAGCATGAAGAGGTGTTGAATAATATGAAGAGCCTGAAAAGGTGTGAAAAATATGAAGAGTTTCAAAAGGTGTCAAAAATATGAGGAGCATGAAACGGTGTGAAAAATAGGAGGAGCATGAATCATTGTTGAAAAACATGAAATGCCTGAAAATTTGTGAAAAACATGAAGAGACTGAAAAGGTGTGAAATATATGAAGAACTTCAAAAAGTGTGAAAAATATGAGGAGCATGAAACGTTCTGAAATATTGGAGGAGCATGAAGCGGTGTTGAAAAACATGAAGAGACAGAAATGATGTGAAAAATATGAAGAGCTTCAAAAGGTGTCAAAAATATGGGGACCATGAAACGGTCCGAAAAATAGGAGGAGCATGAACTGGTGTTGAAAAACATGAAGAGCCTGAAAAAGTGTGAAATATATGAAGAGCTTCAAAATGTGTGAAACACATGAGGAGCATTAAACGGTCTGAAAAATAGGAGGAGCATGATGCGGTGTTCTAAAACATGAAGAGCCTGAAAAGGTGTCAAAAATATGAAGAGATTCAAAAGGTGTGAAAAATATGAAGAGCTTCAAAATGTTTCAAAAATGAGATGAGCATGAAACGGTCTGAAAAAGATGAGGAGCATGAAGTGGTGTTGAAACACATGAAGAGCCTGAAAAGGTGTGAAAAAAATGAAGACGTTCAAAGGTGTCAAATACATGAGGATCATGAAATGGTTTGACAAATAGGAGGAGCATGAAACGGTGTTCAAAAACATGAAGGGCCTGAAAAGGTTTGAAAAATATTAAGAGCTTCAAAAGGTGTCAAAAATATGAGGAGCATGAAACGGTCTAAAAAATAGGAGGAGCATGAAGTGTTGTTGCAAATCATGAAGAGCCTGAAAAAGTATGAAATATATGAAGAGCTTCAAAAGGTGTAAAAAATATGAGGAGCTTCAAAAGGTGTCAAAAATATGAGGAGCATGAAACGGTCTGAAAAAAGGAGGAGCATGAAGCGGTGTTGAAAAACATGAAGAGCCTGAAAATGTGTGAGAAATATGAAGAGTTTCAAAAGGTGTCAAAAATATGAAGAGCATCAAAAGGTGTCAAAAATGAGAGGAGCATGAAGGGGTCTGAAAAATAGGAGGAGGAGGAAGTGCTGTTGAAAAACATGAAGAGCCTGAAAAGTTGTGAAATATATGAAGAGCTTCAAAAGGTGTCAAAAATACGAGGAGCATGAAACGGTCTGAAAATTAGGAACAGTTTGAAACTGTGTTCAAAAACATGAAGAGCCTGAAAAGGTGTGAACAATGTGAAGGACTTCAAAAGGTGTGAAATACATAAGGAGCATGAAACGGTCTGAAAATAGGAGGAGCATGATGCGGTTTTCAAAACATGAGGAGTCTGAAATCGTGTGAAAAATATGAAGAGCTTCAAAAGGTGTCAAAAATATGAGGAGCATGAAACCATCTCAAAAATAGGAGGATCATGAAGCGGTGTTCAAAAACATGAAGAGTATGAAAAGGTGTGAAAAATATGAAGAGCTTCAAAAGGTGTCAAAAATATGAGGAGCATGAAACGGTCTGAAAAATAGGAGGAGCATGAAACCGTGTTATAAAACCTGAAGAGTCTGAAAAGTTGTGAAAAATATGAAGGGCTTCAAAATGTGTGAAATACATGAGGAGCATGAAACGGTCTGTAAATTAGGAGGAGCAAGAAGCTGTGTTCAAAAACATGAGAGCCTGAGAAGTTGAGAAAAATATGAAGAGCTTCAAAAGGTGTGAAATACATGAGGAGCATGAAACGGTCTGAAAAATAGGAGGAGCATGAAGCGGTGTTCAAAAACATGAAGAGCCTGAAAAGGTGTGAAAAATATAAAGAGCTTCAAAAGGTGTGAAAAATATGAAGAGCTTCAAAACGTATCAAAAATATCAGGAGCATGAAACGGTCTGGAAAATAGGATGAGCATGAAGCGGTGGTTAAAAACATGAAGAGCATGAAAGGTGTGAAAAATATGAAGAGCTTCAAAAGGTGTGAAAAAAATGAGGAGCATGAAACGGTCTGGAAAATAGGAGGAGCATGAAGCGGTGTTGAAAAACATGAAGAGCCTGAAAAGGTGTGAAAAATATGAAGAGCTTCAAAAGATGTGAAAAATAGGAGGAGCATGAAGCGGTGTAATAAACATGAAGAGCCTGAAAAGGTGTGAAAAATATGAAGAGCTTCAAAAGGTGTGAAAAAAATGAAGAGCTTCAAAACGTGTCAAAAATATGAGGAGCATGAAACGGTCTGATAAATAGGAGGAGCCAGAAGCGGTGTTGAAAAACACTAAGAGCCTGAAAACGTTTGAAAAATATGAAGAGCTTCAAAAGGTGTGGAAAATATGAAGAGCTTCAAAATGTGTCAAAAGCGAGATGAGTATGAAACGGTCTGAAAAATAGGAGGAGCATGAAATGGTGTTGAAAAACATGAAGAGCCTGAAAATGTGTGAAATATATGAAGAGCTTCAAAAGGTGTCAAAAATATGAGGAGCATGGAACGGTCTGAAAAATTGGGGGAGCATGAAACGGTGTTGAAAAATATGAAGAGCCTGAAAAGGTGTGAACATTATGAAGAGCTTCCAAAGGTGTTATATACATGAGGAGCATGAAACGGTCTGAAAAATAGGAGGAGCTTGAAGCGGTGTTCAAAAACCTGAAGAGCCTGAAAAGGTGTCAAAAATATAACGAGCATGAAACGGTCTGAAAAATAGGAAGAACATAAAGCGGTGTTCAAAAACATGAAGAGCCTGAAAAGGTGTGAAAAATATGAAGACCTTCAAAAGGTGTGAAAAATATGAGGAGCTTCAAAAGGTTTCAAAAATATGAGGAGCATGAAACGGTCTGAAAAATAGGAGGAGCATGAAGCGGTGTTGAAAAACATTTAGAGACTGAAAACGTGTGAAAAATAAGAAGAGTTTCAAAAGGTGTGAAAAATATGAAGAGATTCAAAGGTGTCAAAAATATGAGGAGCATGAAACGGTCTGAAAAATAGGAGGAGCATGAAACAGTGTTCAAAAACATGAAGAGCCTTAAAAGGTGTGAAAAATATGAAGAGCTTCAATAGGTGTGAAAAATATGAGGAGCATGAAACGGTCTGAAAAATAGGAGGAGCATGACGGGGTTCAAAAAGATGAAGAGCCTGAAAAGGTGTGAAAAATATGAGAGCTTGAAAAGGTGTGAAATACATGAGAAGCATGAAACGGTCTGAAAAATAGGAGGAACATAAAACGGTGTTCAAAAACATGAAGGGCCTGAAAAGGTGTGAAATATATGAAGATCCTCAAAACGTGTCAAAAATATGAGGAGCATGAAACGGTCTGAAAAATAGGAGGAGCAAGAAGCGGTGTTGAAAAACATTTAGAGACTGAAAACGTGTGAAAAATAAGAAGAGTTTCAAAAGGTGTGAAAAATATGAAGAGATTCAAAGGTGTCAAAAATATGAGGAGCATGAAACGGTCTGAAAAATAGGAGGAGCATGAAACGGTGTTCAAAAACATGAAGAGCCTTAAAAGGTGTGAAAAATATGAAGAGCTTCAATAGGTGTGAAAAATATGAGGAGCATGAAACGGTCTGAAAAATAGGAGGAGCATGAAGCCGTGTTCAAAAATATGAAGAGCCTGAAAAGAGGTAAAAATATGAAGAGCTTCCAAAGGTGTCAAATATATGAGGAGCATGAAACGGTCTGAAAAATAGGAAGAGCAAGAAGCGGTGCTGAAAAACATGAAGAGCATGAAAAGGTGTGAAAAATATGAAGAGCTACAAAGGTGTCAAATATATGAGGAGCATGAAACGGTCTGAAAATATGAGGAGCATGAAGCGGTGCTCTAAAACATGAGGAGCCTGAAAACATGTGAAATATATGAAGAGCTTCAAAATGTGTGGAGAATATGAGGAGAATTAAAAGGTCTGAAAAATAGGAGGAGCATGAAGAAGTGTTGAATAATATGAAGAGCATGAAAAGGTGTGAAAAATATGAAGAGTTTTAAAAGGTGTCAAAAATACGAGGAGCATGAAACGGTGTGAAAAATAGGAGGAGCATGAATCATTGTCGAAAAACATGAAATGCCTGAAAAGGTGTGAAAAACATGAAGAGACTGAAAAGGTGTGAAATATATGAAGAGCTTCAAAAAGTGTGAAAAATATGAGGAGCATGAAATGTTCTGAAAAATTGGAGGAGCATGAAGCGGTGTTGAAAAACATGAAGAGACAGAAATGATGTGAAAAATATGAAGAGCTTCAAAAGGTGTCAAAAATATGGGGACCATGAAAAGGTCTGAAAAATAGGAAGAGCATGAACTGGTGTTGAAAAACATGAAGAGCCTGAAAAAGTGTGAAAAATATGAAGAGCTTCAAAAGGTGTCAAAAATAAAAGGAGCATGAAATGGTCTGAAAAACAGGAGGAGCATGAAGCGGTGTTGAAAAACATGAAGAGCCTGAAAAGGTGTGAAAAATATAAAGAGCTTCAAAAGGTGTGAAATACATTAGGAGCATGAAACGGTCTGAAAAATAGGAGGAGCATGAAGCGGTGTTCAAAAACATGAAGAGCCTGAAAAGCTGTGAAAAATATGAAGAGCTTCAAAAGGTGTAAAAAATATGAAGAGCTTCAAAAGGTGTGAAAAATATGAAGAGCTTCAAAAGGTGTCAAAAATGAGATGAGCATCAAAAGGTCTGAAAAATAGGAAGAGCATGGAGTGGAGTTGAAAAACATGAAGCGCTTGAAAAAGTGTGAAATATAGGAAGAGTTTCAAAAGGTGTGAAAAATATGGGGAGCTTAAAACGTGTCAAAAATATGAGGAGCATGAAACGGTCTGAAAAATAGGAGGAGCATGAAACAGCATTCAAAACATGAAGAGCTTGAAAAGGTGTGAAAAATATGAGGAGCTTCAAAAGGTGTGAAATACATGAGGAACATGGAACGGTTTGAAAAATAGGAGGAGCTTGAAGCGGTGTTCAAAAACATGAAGAGCCTGAAAAGGTGTGAAAAACATGAAGACCTTCAAAATGTGTCAAATATATGAGGAGCAGGAAACGGTCTGAAAAATAGGAGGAGCATGAAGCGGTGTTGAAAAACATGAAGAGCCTCAAATGGTGTGTAAAATATGAAGAGCTTCCAATGTGTCAAAACTATGAGGAGCAGGAAACGGTCTGAAAAATAGGAGGAGCATGAAGTGGTGTTGAAAAACATGAAGAGCCTGAAAAGCTGTGAAAAATATGAAGAGCATCAAAACCTGTCAAATTATGAGGAGCATAAAACGGTGGTCAAAAACATGAAACGCCTGAAAAGGTGTGCAATATATGAACAGCTTCAAAAGGTGTCAAAAATAGGAGGAGCATGAAGCGGTGTAGAAAAACATGAAGACCCTGAAAAGGTGTGAAAAATATGAAGACCTTCAAATCGTGTCAAAAATATGAGGAGCATGAAACGGTCTGAAAATTGGAGGAGCATGAAGCAGTGTTGAAAAATATGAAGACCCTGAAAAGGTGTGAAAAATATGAAGAGCTTCAAATCGTGTCAAAAATATGAGGAGCATGAAACGGTCTGAAAATTGGAGGAGCATGAAGCGGTGTTGAAAAACATGAAGAGCCTGAAAAGGTGTGAAAAATATGCAGAGCTTCAAAAGGTGTCAAAAATATGAGGAGCATGAAACGGTCTGAAAAATAGAAGGAGAATGAAACGGTGTTCAAAAACATGAAGAGCCTGAAAAGGTGTGAAAAATATGAAGAGCTTTAAAAGGTGTCAAAAATATGAGGAGCATGAAACGGTCTGAAAAATAGGAGGAAAATGAAAAGGTGTTCAAAAACATGAAGAGCCTGAAAACATGTGAAAGATATGAAGACCTTCAAAAGGTGTCAAAAATATGAGGAGCATGAAACAGTCTGAAAAATAGGAGCAGCATGATGCGGTGTAATAAACATGAAGAGCCTGAAAAGGTGTGAAAAATATGAAGAGCTTCAAAAGGTGTGAAAAAAATGAAGAGCTTCAAAACGTGTCAAAAATATGAGGAGCATGAAACGGTCTGATAAATAGGAGGAGCCAGAAGCGGTGTTGAAAAACATTAAGAGCCTGAAAACGATTGAAAAATATGAAGAGCTTCAAAAGGTGTGGAAAATATGAAGAGCTTCAAAATGTGTCAAAAGCGAGATGAGTATGAAACGGTCTGAAAAATAGGAGGAGCATGAAATGGTGTTGAAAAACATGAAGAGCCTGAAAATGTGTGAAATATATGAAGAGCTTCAAAAGGTGTCAAAAATATGAGGAGCATGAAACAGGCCGAAAAATACGAGAAGCATGAAGTGATGTGGAAAAACATGAAGAGCCTAAAAAGTTGTGAGAAATATGAAGAGCTTCAAAAGATGTGAAATACATGAGGAGCATGAAACTCTCTGAAAAATAGGAGGAGCATGAAGCGGTGTTCAAAAATATGAAAAGCCTAAAAAGTTGTGAGAAATATGAAGAGCTTCAAAAGGTGTCAAAAATGAGATGAGCATGAAACGGTCTGAAAAATATGTGGAGCATGAAGCCGTGTTGAGAAACATGAAGAGCCTAAAAAGTTGAGAAAAATCTGAAAAGCTTCAAAAGGTGTCAAAAATGAGATGAGCATGAAACAGTCTGAAAAATAGGAGGATCATGTAACGGTGTTGAAAAACATGAAGAGCCTGAAAAGGTGTGAAAAATATGAGGAGCTTCAAAAGGTGTGAAAAATATGAGGAGCATGAAACAGTCTGAAAAATAGGAGTAGCATGAAGCTGTGTTCAAAAACATGAAGAGCCTGAAAAGGTGTGAAAAATATGAGGAGCTTCAAAAGGTGTGAAAAATATGAGGAGCATGAAACGGTCTGAAAAAGAGAAGCAGCATGAAACGGTGTTGAAAAACATGAAGAGCCTGAAAAGGTGTGAAAAATATGAAGAGCTGCAAAAGGTGTCAAAAATATGAAGAGCATGAAACGGTCTTAAAAATAGGAGGATCTTGAAGCGGTGTTCAAAATCATGAAGAGACTGAAAACTTGTGAAAAATATGAAGAGCTGCAAAAGGTGTCAAAAATATGAGGAGCATGAAACGGTCTGATAAATAGGAGCATGAAACGGTGATAAAAAACATGAAGAGCCTGAAAAGGTGTGAAAAATATGAAGAGCTTCAAAAGGTGTGAAATTCATGAGGAGCATGAAATGATCTGAAAAATAGGAGAAGAATGAAGTGGTGGGGAAAAACATGAACAGCCTGAAAAGGTGTGAAAAATATGAAGAGCTTCAAGAGGTGTCAAATATATGAAGAGCATGAAACGGTCTCAAAAATAGCAGGAGCATGAAGCGGTGTTGAAAAACATGAAGAGTCTGAAAACCTGTGAAAATATGAAGAACTTCAAAAATATGAAAGATATGAAGAGCTTCAAAAGGTGTCAAAAATGAGATGTGCATGAAACGGTCTGAAAAATAGGAGGAGCATGAAGTGGTGTTGAAAAACGTGAAGAACCTGAAAAGGTGTGAGAAATATGAAGAGCTTCAATAGATGTCAAAAATATGAGGAGCATGAAACGGTCAGAAAAATAGAAGGAGCATGAAGCGGTGTTGAAAAACATGAAGAGCCTGAAAAGGTGTGAAAACCATGAAGAGCTTCAAAAGGTGTCAAAAATATGAGGAGCATGAAACGGTCTGAAAAATAGGAAGAGCATGAAGCAGTGTGCAAAAACATGAAGAGCTTGAAAAGGTGTGAAAAATATGAAGAGCTTCAAAAGGTGTCAAAAATATGAGGAGCATGAAACGGTCTGAAAAATAGGAGGAGGATGAAACGGTGTTCAAAAACATGAAGAGCCTGTAAAGGTGTGAAAAATATGAAGAGCTTTAAAAGGTGTGAAATACATGAGGAGCATGAAACTCTCTGAAAAATAAAAGGAGCAAGAAGGGGTGTTCAAAAACATGAAGAGGCTGAAAATGTGTGAAAAACATGAAGAGGCTGAAAAGGTGTGAAAAATATGAAGAGTCTAAAGGTGTCAAAAATATGAGGAGCATGAAACGGTCTGAAAAATAGAAGCAGAATTAAACGGTGTTGAAAAACATGAAGAGCCTGAAAACGTGTGAAAAATATGAAGAGCTTCAAAAGGTGTGAAAAATATGAGGAGCATGAAACGGTCTGAAAAATAGAAGCAGCATGAAACGGTGTTGAAAAATATGAAGAACCTGAAAACGTGTGAAATATATGAAGAGCTTCAAAAGGTGGGAAAAATATGAAGAACTTCAAAAGGTGTCAAAAATGAGATGAGCATGAAACGGTCTGAAAAATAGGAGGAGCATGAAGTGGTCTTGAAAAACATGAAGAGCCTGAAAAGGTGTGAAAAATATGAAGAGCTTCAAAAGTTATCAAAAATATGAATAGCATGAAACCGTCTGAAAAATAGGAGGAGCATGAAGAGGTGTGGAAAACCATGAAGTGCTTGAAAAGGTGTGAAAAATATGAAGAGTTTCTAAAGGTGTCAAAAATATGAGGAGCATTAAACGGTCAGAAAAATAGGAGGATCATGAAATGGTGTTCAAAAACATGAAGAGCCTGAAAAGGTGTGAAAAATATGAAGAGCCTGAAAACGTGTGAAAAATATGAAGAGCTTCAAAACGTGTCAAAAATATGAGGAGCATGAAACGGTCTGAAAAATAGGAGGAAGATGAAGCGGTGTTGAAAAACATGAAGAGCCTGAAAAGGTGTGGAAAATATGAAGCGCTTCAAAAGGTGAGAAAAATATGAGGTGCAAGAAACGGTCTGAAAAATAGGAGGAGCATGAAGCGGTGTTGAAAAACAAGAAGAGCCTGAAAACGTGTGAAAAATATGAAGAGCATCAAAAGGAGTGAAAAATATGAGGAGCAGGAAACGGTCTAAAAAATAGAAGCGGCATGAAATGGTGTTCAAAAACATGAAGAGACTGAAAAGATGTGAAAATTATGAAGAGCTTCAAAAGGTGTGAAAAATATGAGGAGCATGAAACGGTCTGAAAAATAGGAGAAGCATGAAACGGTGATAAAAAACATGAAGAGCCTGAAAAGGTGTGAAAAATATGAAGAGCTTCAAAAGGTGTGAAATTCATGAGGAGCATGAAATGGTCTGAAAAATAGGAGAAGAATGAAGTGGTGGGGAAAAACATGAAGAGCCTGAAAAGGTGTGAAAAATATGAAGAGCTTCAAGAGGTGTCAAATATATGATGAGCATGAAACGGTCTGAAAAATAGGAGGATCATGAAGCGGTGATCAAAAACATGAAGAGCCTAAAAATGTGTGAAAAATATAAAGAGCTTCAAAATGTGTGAAATTCATGAGGATCATGAAACGGTCTGAAAAATAGGAGAAGCATGAAGTGGTGTGGAAAAACATGAAGAGCCTGAAAAGGTGTGAAAAATATGAAGAGCTTCAAAAGGTGTCAAAAATATGAAGAGCATGAAACGGTCTGAAAAATAGGAGGATCATGAAGCAGTGTTCAAAAATATGAAGAGCCTGAAAAGGTGTGAAAAATATGAAGACCTGCAAAAGGTGTCAAAAATATGAGGAGCATGAAACGGTCTGGAAAATAGGAGGAGCATGAAGCGGTGTTCAAAAACATGAGGAGCCTGAAAAGTTGTGAAAAATATGAAGAGCTTCAAAAGGTGTGAAATACATGAGGAGCATGAAACGGTCTGAAATTGGAGGAGCATGAAGCGGTGTTCAAAAACATGAAGAGCCTGAAAAGGTGTGAAAAATATGAGGAGCTTCAAAAGGTGTGAAAAACATGAGGAGCATGAAACGGTCTGAAAAAGAGAAGCAGCATGAAGCGGTGTTGAAAAACATGAAGAGCCTGAAAAGGTGTGAAAAATATGAAGAGCTGCAAAAGGTGTCAAAAATATGAAGAGCATGAAACGGTCTTAAAAATAGGAGGATCATGAAGCGGTGTTCAAAATCATGAAGAGACTGAAAACTTGTGAAAAATATGAAGAGCTGCAAAAGGTGTCAAAAATATGAGGAGCATGAAACGGTCTGAAAAATAGGAGCATGAAACGGTGATAAAAAACATGAAGAGCCTGAAAAGGTGTGAAAAATATGAAGAGCTTCAAAAGGTGTGAAATTCATGAGGAGCATGAAATGGTCTGAAAAATAGGAGAAGAATGAAGTGGTGGGGAAAAACATGAAGAGCCTGAAAAGGTGTGAAAAATATGAAGAGCTTCAAGAGGTGTCAAATATATGAAGAGCATGAAACGGTCTGAAAAATAGGAGGATCATGAAGCGGTGATCAAAAACATGAAGAGCCTGAAAATATGTGAAAAATATAAAGACCTTCAAAATGTGTGAAATTCATGAGGATCATGAAACGGTCTGAAAAACAGGAGAAGCATGAAGTGGTGTGGAAAAACATGAAGAGCCTGAAAAGATGTGAAAAATATGAAGAGCTTCAAAATGTGTCAAAACTATGAGGAGTATGAAACGGTCTGAAAAATAGGAGCAGCATGAAACGGTGTTCAAAAACATGAAGAGCCTGAAAAGGTGTGAAAAATATGAAGAGCTTCAAAAGGTGTGAAATACATGAGGAGGATGAAACCGTCTGAAAAATAGGAGGAGCATGAAGCGTTGTTCAAATATATGAAGAGCCTGAAAAGGTGTGAAATATATGAAGAGATTCAAAACGTGTCAAAAATATGAGGAGCATGAAACGGTCTGAAAAAAAGGAGGAGCAGGAAACCGTGTTCAAAAACATGAAGAGCCTGAAAAGGTGTGAAAAATATGAAGAGCTTCAAAAGGTGTTAAAAATAGGAGGAGCATGAAGCGGTGTTGAAAAACATGAAGAGGCTGAAAATGTGTGTAAAATATGAAGAGCTTCAAAACGTGACAAAAATATTAGGAGCATGAAACAGTCTGAAATAAAAGTGGATCAAGAAGCGGTGTTGAAAACATGAAGAGCGTGAAAACATGTGAAAAATATGAAGAGCTTCAAAAGTTGTGAAAAATATGAAGAGCTTCAAAAGTTGTGAAAAATATGAAGAGCTACAAAAGACGTGAAAAACATGAGGAGCATGAAACGGTCTGAAAATTGGAGGAGCATGAAGCGGTGTTGAAAAACATGAAGAGCCTGAAAATGTGTGAAAAATATGAAGGGCTTCAAAAGGTGTCAAAAATATGAGGAGCATGAAACGGTCTGAAAAATAGAAGGAGAATGAAACGGTGTTCAAAAACATGAAGAGCCTGAAAAGGTGTGAAAAATATGAAGAGCTTTAAAAGGTGTCAAAAATATGAGGAGCATGAAACGGTCTGAAAAATAGGAGGAAAATGAAAAGGTGTTCAAAAACATGAAGAGCCTGAGAACATGTGAAAGATATGAAGACCTTCAAAAGGTGTCAAAAATATGAGGAGCATGAAACAGTCTGAAAAATAGGAGCAGCATGATGCGGTGTAATAAACATGAAGAGCCTGAAAAGGTGTGAAAAATATGAAGAGCTTCAAAAGGTGTGAAAAAAATGAAGAGCTTCAAAACGTGTCAAAAATATGAGGAGCATGAAACGGTCTGATAAATAGGAGGAGCCAGAAGCGGTGTTGAAAAACATTAAGAGCCTGAAAACGATTGAAAAATATGAAGAGCTTCAAAAGGTGTGGAAAATATGAAGAGCTTCAAAATGTGTCAAAAGCGAGATGAGTATGAAACGGTCTGAAAAATAGGAGGAGCATGAAATGGTGTTGAAAAACATGAAGAGCCTGAAAATGTGTGAAATATATGAAGAGCTTCAAAAGGTGTCAAAAATATGAGGAGCATGAAACAGGCCGAAAAATACGAGAAGCATGAAGTGATGTGGAAAAACATGAAGAGCCTAAAATTTGTGAGAAATATGAAGAGCTTCAAAAGATGTGAAATACATGAGGAGCATGAAACTCTCTGAAAAATAGGAGGAGCATGAAGCGGTGTTCAAAAATATGAAAAGCCTAAAAAGTTGTGAGAAATATGAAGAGCTTCAAAAGGTGTCAAAAATGAGATGAGCATGAAACGGTCTGAAAAATATGTGGAGCATGAAGCCGTGTTGAGAAACATGAAGAGCCTAAAAAGTTGAGAAAAATCTGAAAAGCTTCAAAAGGTGTCAAAAATGAGATGAGCATGAAACAGTCTGAAAAATAGGAGGATCATGTAACGGTGTTGAAAAACATGAAGAGCCTGAAAAGGTGTGAAAAATATGAGGAGCTTCAAAAGGTGTGAAAAATATGAGGAGCATGAAACAGTCTGAAAAATAGGAGTAGCATGAAGCTGTGTTCAAAAACATGAAGAGCCTGAAAAGGTGTGAAAAATATGAGGAGCTTCAAAAGGTGTGAAAAATATGAGGAGCATGAAACGGTCTGAAAAAGAGAAGCAGCATGAAACGGTGTTGAAAAACATGAAGAGCCTGAAAAGGTGTGAAAAATATGAAGAGCTGCAAAAGGTGTCAAAAATATGAAGAGCATGAAACGGTCTTAAAAATAGGAGGATCTTGAAGCGGTGTTCAAAATCATGAAGAGACTGAAAACTTGTGAAAAATATGAAGAGCTGCAAAAGGTGTCAAAAATATGAGGAGCATGAAACGGTCTGATAAATAGGAGCATGAAACGGTGATAAAAAACATGAAGAGCCTGAAAAGGTGTGAAAAATATGAAGAGCTTCAAAAGGTGTGAAATTCATGAGGAGCATGAAATGATCTGAAAAATAGGAGAAGAATGAAGTGGTGGGGAAAAACATGAACAGCCTGAAAAGGTGTGAAAAATATGAAGAGCTTCAAGAGGTGTCAAATATATGAAGAGCATGAAACGGTCTCAAAAATAGCAGGAGCATGAAGCGGTGTTGAAAAACATGAAGAGTCTGAAAACCTGTGAAAATATGAAGAACTTCAAAAATATGAAAGATATGAAGAGCTTCAAAAGGTGTCAAAAATGAGATGTGCATGAAACGGTCTGAAAAATAGGAGGAGCATGAAGTGGTGTTGAAAAACGTGAAGAACCTGAAAAGGTGTGAGAAATATGAAGAGCTTCAATAGATGTCAAAAATATGAGGAGCATGAAACGGTCTGAAAAAGAGGAGGAGCACGAAGCGGTGTTGAAAAACATGAAGAGCCTGAAAAGGTGTGAAAAATATGAAGAGCTTCAAAATGTGTCAAAATTATGAGGAGCATGAAACGGTCAGAAAAATAGAAGGAGCATGAAGCGGTGTTGAAAAACATGAAGAGCCTGAAAAGGTGTGAAAACCATGAAGAGCTTCAAAAGGTGTGAAAAATATGAAAAGCTTCAAATGGTGTCAAAAATGAGAAGAGCATAAAAGGGTCTGAAAAATAGGAGGAGCATGACGTGGTGTTGAAAAAAATGAAGAGCCTGAAAAGGTGTGAAATATATGAGAGCTTCAAAAGATGTCAAAAATATGAGGAGAATGAAACGGTATGAAAAATAGGAGGAGCATGAAGCGGTGTGGAAAACCATGAAGTGCTTGAAAAGGTGTGAAAAATATGAAGAGTTTCTAAAGGTGTCAAAAATATGAGGAGCATTAAACAGTCTGAAAAATAGGAGAAGCATGAATTGGTGTTGAAAAACATGAAGAGCCTGAAAAGGTGTGAAAAATATGAAGAGCTTCAAAAGGTGTCAAAAATATGAGGAGCATGAAACGGTCTGAAAAATAGGAAGAGCATGAAGCAGTGTGCAAAAACATGAAGAGCTTGAAAAGGTGTGAAAAATATGAAGAGCTTCAAAAGGTGTCAAAAATATGAGGAGCATGAAACGGTCTGAAAAATAGGAGGAGGATGAAACGGTGTTCAAAAACATGAAGAGCCTGTAAAGGTGTGAAAAATATGAAGAGCTTTAAAAGGTGTGAAATACATGAGGAGCATGAAACTCTCTGAAAAATAAAAGGAGCAAGAAGGGGTGTTCAAAAACATGAAGAGGCTGAAAATGTGTGAAAAACATGAAGAGGCTGAAAAGGTGTGAAAAATATGAAGAGTCTAAAGGTGTCAAAAATATGAGGAGCATGAAACGGTCTGAAAAATAGAAGCAGAATTAAACGGTGTTGAAAAACATGAAGAGCCTGAAAACGTGTGAAAAATATGAAGAGCTTCAAAAGGTGTGAAAAATATGAGGAGCATGAAACGGTCTGAAAAATAGAAGCAGCATGAAACGGTGTTGAAAAATATGAAGAACCTGAAAACGTGTGAAATATATGAAGAGCTTCAAAAGGTGGGAAAAATATGAAGAACTTCAAAAGGTGTCAAAAATGAGATGAGCATGAAACGGTCTGAAAAATAGGAGGAGCATGAAGTGGTCTTGAAAAACATGAAGAGCCTGAAAAGGTGTGAAAAATATGAAGAGCTTCAAAAGTTATCAAAAATATGAATAGCATGAAACCGTCTGAAAAATAGGAGGAGCATGAAGAGGTGTGGAAAACCATGAAGTGCTTGAAAAGGTGTGAAAAATATGAAGAGTTTCTAAAGGTGTCAAAAATATGAGGAGCATTAAACGGTCAGAAAAATAGGAGGATCATGAAATGGTGTTCAAAAACATGAAGAGCCTGAAAAGGTGTGAAAAATATGAAGAGCCTGAAAACGTGTGAAAAATATGAAGAGCTTCAAAACGTGTCAAAAATATGAGGAGCATGAAACGGTCTGAAAAATAGGAGGAAGATGAAGCGGTGTTGAAAAACATGAAGAGCCTGAAAAGGTGTGGAAAATATGAAGCGCTTCAAAAGGTGAGAAAAATATGAGGTGCAAGAAACGGTCTGAAAAATAGGAGGAGCATGAAGCGGTGTTGAAAAACAAGAAGAGCCTGAAAACGTGTGAAAAATATGAAGAGCATCAAAAGGAGTGAAAAATATGAGGAGCAGGAAACGGTCTAAAAAATAGAAGCGGCATGAAATGGTGTTCAAAAACATGAAGAGACTGAAAAGATGTGAAAATTATGAAGAGCTTCAAAAGGTGTGAAAAATATGAGGAGCATGAAACGGTCTGAAAAATAGGAGAAGCATGAAACGGTGATAAAAAACATGAAGAGCCTGAAAAGGTGTGAAAAATATGAAGAGCTTCAAAAGGTGTGAAATTCATGAGGAGCATGAAATGGTCTGAAAAATAGGAGAAGAATGAAGTGGTGGGGAAAAACATGAAGAGCCTGAAAAGGTGTGAAAAATATGAAGAGCTTCAAGAGGTGTCAAATATATGATGAGCATGAAACGGTCTGAAAAATAGGAGGATCATGAAGCGGTGATCAAAAACATGAAGAGCCTAAAAATGTGTGAAAAATATAAAGAGCTTCAAAATGTGTGAAATTCATGAGGATCATGAAACGGTCTGAAAAATAGGAGAAGCATGAAGTGGTGTGGAAAAACATGAAGAGCCTGAAAAGGTGTGAAAAATATGAAGAGCTTCAAAAGGTGTCAAAAATATGAAGAGCATGAAACGGTCTGAAAAATAGGAGGATCATGAAGCAGTGTTCAAAAATATGAAGAGCCTGAAAATGTGTGAAAAATATGAAGACCTGCAAAAGGTGTCAAAAATATGAGGAGCATGAAACGGTCTGGAAAATAGGAGGAGCATGAAGCGGTGTTCAAAAACATGAGGAGCCTGAAAAGTTGTGAAAAATATGAAGAGCTTCAAAAGGTGTGAAATACATGAGGAGCATGAAACGGTCTGAAATTGGAGGAGCATGAAGCGGTGTTCAAAAACATGAAGAGCCTGAAAAGGTGTGAAAAATATGAGGAGCTTCAAAAGGTGTGAAAAATATGAGGAGCATGAAACGGTCTGAAAAAGAGAAGCAGCATGAAGCGGTGTTGAAAAACATGAAGAGCCTGAAAAGGTGTGAAAAATATGAAGAGCTGCAAAAGGTGTCAAAAATATGAAGAGCATGAAACGGTCTTAAAAATAGGAGGATCATGAAGCGGTGTTCAAAATCATGAAGAGACTGAAAACTTGTGAAAAATATGAAGAGCTGCAAAAGGTGTCAAAAATATGAGGAGCATGAAACGGTCTGAAAAATAGGAGCATGAAACGGTGATAAAAAACATGAAGAGCCTGAAAAGGTGTGAAAAATATGAAGAGCTTCAAAAGGTGTGAAATTCATGAGGAGCATGAAATGGTCTGAAAAATAGGAGAAGAATGAAGTGGTGGGGAAAAACATGAAGAGCCTGAAAAGGTGTGAAAAATATGAAGAGCTTCAAGAGGTGTCAAATATATGAAGAGCATGAAACGGTCTGAAAAATAGGAGGATCATGAAGCGGTGATCAAAAACATGAAGAGCCTGAAAATATGTGAAAAATATAAAGACCTTCAAAATGTGTGAAATTCATGAGGATCATGAAACGGTCTGAAAAACAGGAGAAGCATGAAGTGGTGTGGAAAAACATGAAGAGCCTGAAAAGATGTGAAAAATATGAAGAGCTTCAAAATGTGTCAAAACTATGAGGAGTATGAAACGGTCTGAAAAATAGGAGCAGCATGAAACGGTGTTCAAAAACATGAAGAGCCTGAAAAGGTGTGAAAAATATGAAGAGCTTCAAAAGGTGTGAAATACATGAGGAGGATGAAACCGTCTGAAAAATAGGAGGAGCATGAAGCGTTGTTCAAATATATGAAGAGCCTGAAAAGGTGTGAAATATATGAAGAGATTCAAAACGTGTCAAAAATATGAGGAGCATGAAACGGTCTGAAAAAAAGGAGGAGCAGGAAACCGTGTTCAAAAACATGAAGAGCCTGAAAAGGTGTGAAAAATATGAAGAGCTTCAAAAGGTGTTAAAAATAGGAGGAGCATGAAGCGGTGTTGAAAAACATGAAGAGGCTGAAAATGTGTGTAAAATATGAAGAGCTTCAAAACGTGACAAAAATATTAGGAGCATGAAACAGTCTGAAATATAGGTGGATCAAGAAGCGGTGTTGAAAACATGAAGAGCGTGAAAACATGTGAAAAATATGAAGAGCTTCAAAAGTTGTGAAAAATATGAAGAGCTTCAAAAGTTGTGAAAAATATGAAGAGCTACAAAAGACGTGAAAAACATGAGGAGCATGAAACGGTCTGAAAAATAGGAGGAGCATGAAGCAGTGTTGAAAAACATGAAAACCTGAAAATGTGTGAAAAATATGAAGGGCTTCAAAAGGTGTCAAATATATGAGGAGCATGAAACGGTCTGAAAAATAGGAGGAGCATGAAGCGGTGTTCAAAAAAATGAAGAGCCTGAAAAGGTGTGAAAAATACGAAGTGCTTCAAAAGGTGTCAAAAATATGAGGAGCATGAAACGGTCTGAAAAATAGGAGGAGCATGAAGCGGTGTTCAAAAACATGAAGAGCCTGTAAAGGTGTGAAAAATATGAAGAGCTTTAAAAGGTGTGAAATACATGAGGAGCATGAAACTCTCTGAAAAATAAAAGGAGCAAGAAGGGGTGTTCAAAAACATGAAGAGGCTGAAAATGTGTGAAAAACATGAAGAGGCTGAAAAGGTGTGAAAAATATGAAGAGTCTAAAGGTGTCAAAAATATGAGGAGCATGAAACGGTCTGAAAAATAGAAGCAGAATTAAACGGTGTTGAAAAACATGAAGAGCCTGAAAACGTGTGAAAAATATGAAGAGCTTCAAAAGGTGTGAAAAATATGAGGAGCATGAAACGGTCTGAAAAATAGAAGCAGCATGAAACGGTGTTGAAAAATATGAAGAACCTGAAAACGTGTGAAATATATGAAGAGCTTCAAAAGGTGGGAAAAATATGAAGAACTTCAAAAGGTGTCAAAAATGAGATGAGCATGAAACGGTCTGAAAAATAGGAGGAGCATGAAGTGGTCTTGAAAAACATGAAGAGCCTGAAAAGGTGTGAAAAATATGAAGAGCTTCAAAAGTTATCAAAAATATGAATAGCATGAAACCGTCTGAAAAATAGGAGGAGCATGAAGAGGTGTGGAAAACCATGAAGTGCTTGAAAAGGTGTGAAAAATATGAAGAGTTTCTAAAGGTGTCAAAAATATGAGGAGCATTAAACGGTCAGAAAAATAGGAGGATCATGAAATGGTGTTCAAAAACATGAAGAGCCTGAAAAGGTGTGAAAAATATGAAGAGCCTGAAAACGTGTGAAAAATATGAAGAGCTTCAAAACGTGTCAAAAATATGAGGAGCATGAAACGGTCTGAAAAATAGGAGGAAGATGAAGCGGTGTTGAAAAACATGAAGAGCCTGAAAAGGTGTGGAAAATATGAAGCGCTTCAAAAGGTGAGAAAAATATGAGGTGCAAGAAACGGTCTGAAAAATAGGAGGAGCATGAAGCGGTGTTGAAAAACAAGAAGAGCCTGAAAACGTGTGAAAAATATGAAGAGCATCAAAAGGAGTGAAAAATATGAGGAGCAGGAAACGGTCTAAAAAATAGAAGCGGCATGAAATGGTGTTCAAAAACATGAAGAGACTGAAAAGATGTGAAAATTATGAAGAGCTTCAAAAGGTGTGAAAAATATGAGGAGCATGAAACGGTCTGAAAAATAGGAGAAGCATGAAACGGTGATAAAAAACATGAAGAGCCTGAAAAGGTGTGAAAAATATGAAGAGCTTCAAAAGGTGTGAAATTCATGAGGAGCATGAAATGGTCTGAAAAATAGGAGAAGAATGAAGTGGTGGGGAAAAACATGAAGAGCCTGAAAAGGTGTGAAAAATATGAAGAGCTTCAAGAGGTGTCAAATATATGATGAGCATGAAACGGTCTGAAAAATAGGAGGATCATGAAGCGGTGATCAAAAACATGAAGAGCCTAAAAATGTGTGAAAAATATAAAGAGCTTCAAAATGTGTGAAATTCATGAGGATCATGAAACGGTCTGAAAAATAGGAGAAGCATGAAGTGGTGTGGAAAAACATGAAGAGCCTGAAAAGGTGTGAAAAATATGAAGAGCTTCAAAAGGTGTCAAAAATATGAAGAGCATGAAACGGTCTGAAAAATAGGAGGATCATGAAGCAGTGTTCAAAAATATGAAGAGCCTGAAAAGGTGTGAAAAATATGAGGAGCTTCAAAAGGTGTGAAAAATATGAGGAGCATGAAACGGTCTGAAAAAGAGAAGCAGCATGAAGCGGTGTTGAAAAACATGAAGAGCCTGAAAAGGTGTGAAAAATATGAAGAGCTGCAAATGGTGTCAAAAATATGAAGAGCATGAAACGGTCTTAAAAATAGGAGGATCATGAAGCGGTGTTCAAAATCATGAAGAGACTGAAAACTTGTGAAAAATATGAAGAGCTGCAAAAGGTGTCAAAAATATGAGGAGCATGAAACGGTCTGAAAAATAGGAGCATGAAACGGTGATAAAAAACATGAAGAGCCTGAAAAGGTGTGAAAAATATGAAGAGCTTCAAAAGGTGTGAAATTCATGAGGAGCATGAAATGGTCTGAAAAATAGGAGAAGAATGAAGTGGTGGGGAAAAACATGAAGAGCCTGAAAAGGTGTGAAAAATATGAAGAGCTTCAAGAGGTGTCAAATATATGAAGAGCATGAAACGGTCTGAAAAATAGGAGGATCATGAAGCGGTGATCAAAAACATGAAGAGCCTGAAAATATGTGAAAAATATAAAGACCTTCAAAATGTGTGAAATTCATGAGGATCATGAAACGGTCTGAAAAACAGGAGAAGCATGAAGTGGTGTGGAAAAACATGAAGAGCCTGAAAAGATGTGAAAAATATGAAGAGCTTCAAAATGTGTCAAAACTATGAGGAGTATGAAACGGTCTGAAAAATAGGAGCAGCATGAAACGGTGTTCAAAAACATGAAGAGCCTGAAAAGGTGTGAAAAATATGAAGAGCTTCAAAAGGTGTGAAATACATGAGGAGGATGAAACCGTCTGAAAAATAGGAGGAGCATGAAGCGTTGTTCAAATATATGAAGAGCCTGAAAAGGTGTGAAATATATGAAGAGATTCAAAACGTGTCAAAAATATGAGGAGCATGAAACGGTCTGAAAAAAAGGAGGAGCAGGAAACCGTGTTCAAAAACATGAAGAGCCTGAAAAGGTGTGAAAAATATGAAGAGCTTCAAAAGGTGTTAAAAATAGGAGGAGCATGAAGCGGTGTTGAAAAACATGAAGAGGCTGAAAATGTGTGTAAAATATGAAGAGCTTCAAAACGTGACAAAAATATTAGGAGCATGAAACAGTCTGAAATATAGGTGGATCAAGAAGCGGTGTTGAAAACATGAAGAGCGTGAAAACATGTGAAAAATATGAAGAGCTTCAAAAGTTGTGAAAAATATGAAGAGCTTCAAAAGTTGTGAAAAATATGAAGAGCTACAAAAGACGTGAAAAACATGAGGAGCATGAAACGGTCTGAAAAATAGGAGGAGCATGAAGCAGTGTTGAAAAACATGAAAACCTGAAAATGTGTGAAAAATATGAAGGGCTTCAAAAGGTGTCAAATATATGAGGAGCATGAAACGGTCTGAAAAATAGGAGGAGCATGAAGCGGTGTTCAAAAAAATGAAGAGCCTGAAAAGGTGTGAAAAATACGAAGTGCTTCAAAAGGTGTCAAAAATATGAGGAGCATGAAACGGTCTGAAAAATAGGAGGAGCATGAAGCGGTGTTCAAAAAAATGAAGAGCCTGAAAAGGTGTGAAAAATATGAAGTGCTTCAAAAGGTGTCAAAAATATGAGGAGCTTGAATCGGTCTGAAAAATAGGAGGAGCATGAAGCGGTGTTGAAAAAAATGAAGAGCCTGAAAAGGTGTGAAATATATGAAGAGCCTCAAAACGTGTCAAATATAAGAGGAGCATGAAACGGTCTGAACAATAGGAGGAGCATGAAGCGGTGTTGAAAAACATGAAGAGCCTGAAAATATGTGAAAAATATTAAGAGCTTCAAAAGGTGTGAAAAATATGAGGAGCATGAAACGGTCTGAAAAATAGGAGGAGCATGAAGCCGTGTTGAAAAACATGAAGAGCCTGAAAGGGTGTAACAAATATGAAGAGTTTCAGAAGGTGTCAAAAATGAGAAGAGCATGAAACGGTCTGAAAAATAGGAGGAGCATGAAGTGGTGTTGAAAAACATGAAGAGCCTGAAAAAGTGTGAAATATATGAAGAGCTTCAAAAGGTGTGAAGTACATGAGGAGAATGAAACCATCCGAAAAATAGGAGGAGCATGAAGCGGTGTTCCAATACATGAAGAGCCTGAAAAGGTGTGAAATATATGAAGAGATTCAAAAGCTGTCAAAAATATGAGGAGCATGAAACGGTCTGAAAAATAGGAGCATGAAACGGTGATAAAAAACATGAAGAGCCTGAAAAGGTGTGAAAAATATGAAGAGCTTCAAAAGGTGTGAAATTCATGAGGAGCATGAAATGGTCTGAAAAATAGGAGAAGAATGAAGTGGTGGGGAAAAACATGAAGAGCCTGAAAAGGTGTGAAAAATATGAAGAGCTTCAAGAGGTGTCAAATATATGAAGAGCATGAAACGGTCTGAAAAATAGGAGGATCATGAAGCGGTGATCAAAAACATGAAGAGCCTGAAAATATGTGAAAAATATAAAGACCTTCAAAATGTGTGAAATTCATGAGGATCATGAAACGGTCTGAAAAACAGGAGAAGCATGAAGTGGTGTGGAAAAACATGAAGAGCCTGAAAAGATGTGAAAAATATGAAGAGCTTCAAAATGTGTCAAAACTATGAGGAGTATGAAACGGTCTGAAAAATAGGAGCAGCATGAAACGGTGTTCAAAAACATGAAGAGCCTGAAAAGGTGTGAAAAATATGAAGAGCTTCAAAAGGTGTGAAATACATGAGGAGGATGAAACCGTCTGAAAAATAGGAGGAGCATGTAGCGTTGTTCAAATATATGAAGAGCCTGAAAAGGTGTGAAATATATGAAGAGATTCAAAACGTGTCAAAAATATGAGGAGCATGAAACGGTCTGAAAAAAAGGAGGAGCAGGAAACCGTGTTCAAAAACATGAAGAGCCTGAAAAGGTGTGAAAAATATGAAGAGCTTCAAAAGGTGTTAAAAATAGGAGGAGCATGAAGCGGTGTTGAAAAACATGAAGAGGCTGAAAATGTGTGTAAAATATGAAGAGCTTCAAAACGTGACAAAAATATTAGGAGCATGAAACAGTCTGAAATATAGGTGGATCAAGAAGCGGTGTTGAAAACATGAAGAGCGTGAAAACATGTGAAAAATATGAAGAGCTTCAAAAGTTGTGAAAAATATGAAGAGCTTCAAAAGTTGTGAAAAATATGAAGAGCTACAAAAGACGTGAAAAACATGAGGAGCATGAAACGGTCTGAAAAATAGGAGGAGCATGAAGCAGTGTTGAAAAACATGAAAACCTGAAAATGTGTGAAAAATATGAAGGGCTTCAAAAGGTGTCAAATATATGAGGAGCATGAAACGGTCTGAAAAATAGGAGGAGCATGAAGCGGTGTTCAAAAAAATGAAGAGCCTGAAAAGGTGTGAAAAATACGAAGTGCTTCAAAAGGTGTCAAAAATATGAGGAGCATGAAACGGTCTGAAAAATAGGAGGAGCATGAAGCGGTGTTCAAAAAAATGAAGAGCCTGAAAAGGTGTGAAAAATATGAAGTGCTTCAAAAGGTGTCAAAAATATGAGGAGCTTGAATCGGTCTGAAAAATAGGAGGAGCATGAAGCGGTGTTGAAAAAAATGAAGAGCCTGAAAAGGTGTGAAATATATGAAGAGCCTCAAAACGTGTCAAATATAAGAGGAGCATGAAACGGTCTGAACAATAGGAGGAGCATGAAGCGGTGTTGAAAAACATGAAGAGCCTGAAAATATGTGAAAAATATTAAGAGCTTCAAAAGGTGTGAAAAATATGAGGAGCATGAAACGGTCTGAAAAATAGGAGGAGCATGAAGCCGTGTTGAAAAACATGAAGAGCCTGAAAGGGTGTAACAAATATGAAGAGTTTCAGAAGGTGTCAAAAATGAGAAGAGCATGAAACGGTCTGAAAAATAGGAGGAGCATGAAGTGGTGTTGAAAAACATGAAGAGCCTGAAAAAGTGTGAAATATATGAAGAGCTTCAAAAGGTGTGAAGTACATGAGGAGAATGAAACCGTCCGAAAAATAGGAGGAGCATGAAGCGGTGTTCCAAAACATGAAGAGCCTGAAAAGGTGTGAAATATATGAAGAGATTCAAAAGCTGTCAAAAATATGAGGAGCATGAAACGGTCTGAAAAAAAGGAGGAGCAGGAAACCGTGTTCAAGAACATGAAGAGCCTGAAAAGGTGTGAAAAATTTGAGGTGCTTCAAAAGGTGTGAAAATTCGGAGGAGCATGTAGCGATGTTCAAATACATGAAGAGCCTGAAAATGTGTGTAAAATATGAAGAGCTTCAAAACGTGACAAAAATATGAGGAGCATGAAACGATCTGAAAAATAGGAGGATCAAGAAGCGGTGTTGAAAAACATGAAGATCTGAAAACTTGTGAAATACATGAAGAGCTTCAAAAGGTGTGAAAAATATGAAGAGCTTCAAAAGGTGTCAAAAATATGAGGAGCATGAAACGGTCTGAAATATAGGAGGAGCATGAAGCGGTGTTGAAAAACCTGAAGAGACTGAAAACGTGTGAAATACATGAAGAGCTTCAAAAGGTGTGAAAAATATGAAGAGCTTCAAAAGGTGTCAAAAATATGAGGAGCATGAAACGGTCTGAAAAATAGGAGGAGCATGAAACGGTGTTCAAAAACATGAAGCGGCTGAAAAGGTGTGAAAGATATGAAGAGCCTCAAAATGTGTGAAATACATGAGGACCATGAAACGGTCTGAAAAAAAGGAGGAGCATGAAGCGGTGTTGAAAAACATGAAGAGCCTGAAAATGTGTGAAATATATGAAGAGCTTCAAAAAGTGTGAAAAATATGAAGAGCTTCAAAAGGTGTGAAATACATGAGGAGCATGAAACGGTCTGAAAAATAGGAGGAGCATGAAGTGGTGTTGAAAAACATGAAGAGCCTGAAAATGTGTGAAAAATATGAAGAGCTTCAAAAGGTGTGAAAAATATGAGGAGCATGAAACGGTCTGAAAAATAGGAGTAGCATGAAGCCGTGTTGAAAAACATGAAGAGCCTGAAAGGGTGTAACAAATATGAAGAGCTTCAGAAGGTGTCAAAAATGAGATGAGCATGAAATGGTTTGAAAAATAGGAGGAGCATGAAGTGGTGTTGAAAAACATGAAGAGCCTGAAAAAGTGTGAAATATATGAAGAGCTTCAAAAGGTGTGAAGTACATGAGGAGAATGAAACCGTCCGAAAAATAGGAGGAGCATGAAGTGGTGTTCCAATATATGAAGAGCCTGAAAAGGTGTGAAATATATGAAGAGATTCAAAAGGTGTCAAAAATATGAGGAGCATGAAACGGTCTGAAAAAAAGGAGGAGCAGGAAACCGTGTTCAAGAACAAGAAGAGCCTGAAAAGGTGTGAAAAATTTGAGGTGCTTCAAAAGGTGTGAAAATTAGGAGGAGCATGAAACGGTCTGAAAAATAGGAGGATCAAGAAGCGGTGTTGAAAAACATGAAGATCTGAAAACTTGTGAAAAATATAAAGAGCTTCAAAAGGTGTGAAAAATATGAAGAGCTTCAAAAGGTGTCAAAAATGAGATGAGCATGAAACGGTCTGAAAAATATGTGGAGCATAAAGTGGTGTTGAAAAACATGAAGCCTCAAAAGGTGTGAAATACTTGAGGAGCATGAATCGGTCTGAAAAATTGGAGGAGCATGAAGCGGTGTTGAAAAACATGAAGAGCCTGAAAATGTGAGAAAAATATGAAGAGCTACAAAAGGTGTGAAGTACAGGAGGAGCATTAATCGGTCTGAAAAATAGGAGTAGCATGAAGCGGTGTTGAAAAACATGAAGAGCCTGAAAAGGTGTGAAAAATATGAAGAGCTTCAAATGGTGTGAAAAATACGAGGAGCATGAAGAGGGGTTCAAAAACATGAAAAGCCTGAAATGTTGTAAAAAATATGAAAAGCTTCAAAAGGTGTCAAAAATATGAGGAGCATGAAACGGTCTGAAAAACCGGAGGATCATGAAGCGGTGTTCAAAAACATGAAGAGCCTGAAAAGGTGTGAAAAATTTGAAGAGCTTCAAAAATGTGAAATATATGAAGAGCTTCAAAAGGTGTGAAATATATGAAGAGCTTCAAAAGGTGTCAAAAATTAGATGAGCAAGAAACGGTCTGAAAAATAGGAGGAGCATGAAGTGGTGTTGAAAAACATGAAGAGCCTGAAAATGTGTGAAATATATGAAGAGCTTCAAAAGGTGTGAAAAATATGAAGAGCTTCAAAAGGTGTCAAAAATATGAAGAGCATTAAACGGTCGCAAAAATAGGAGGAGCATGAAGTCATGATGAAAAACATGAAGAGCGTGAAAATGTGTGAAAAATACGAAGAGCTTCAAAAGGTGTCACAAATATGAGGAGCATGAAACGGTCTGAAATATATGAGGAGCATGAAGCGGTGTTCAAAAACATGAAGAGCCTGAAAACGTGTGAAAAATCTGAAGAGCTTCAAAAATGTGAAAAATATGAAGAGCTTCAAAAGGTGTGAAATATATGAAGAGCTTCAAAAGGTGTCAAAAATTAGATGAGCATGAAACTGTCTGAAAAATAGGAGGAGCATGAAGTGTTATTGAAAATCATGACGAGCCTGAAAAGGTGTGTAAAATATGAAGAGCTTCAAAAGGTGTCAAAAATATGAGGAGCATGAAATGGTCTGAAAAATACTAGGAGCATGAAACGGTGTTCAAAAACAGGAGGAGCCTGAAAAGGTGTGTAAAATATGAAGAGCTTCAAAAGGTGTCAAAAAAAAGAGGAGCATGAAACGGTCTGAAAAATAGGAGGAGCATGAAGCGGTGTTCAAAAATATGAAGAGCCTGAAAATTTGTGAAAACTATGAAGAACTTCAGAAGGTGTCATAAATTAGATGAGCATGAAACGGTCTGAAAAATAGGAGGAGCATGAAGCCGTGTTGAAAAACATTAACAGCCTGAAAATGTGTGAAATATATGAAGAGCTTCAAAAGATTTCAGAAATGAGAGGAGCATGAAACGGTCTGAAAATAGGAGGAGCATGAAGCGGTGTTGAAAAACATGAGGAGCCTGAAAAGGTGTGAAAAATATGAAGAGCTTCAAAAGTTGTGAAAAATATGAAGAGCTTCAAATGGTGTCAAAAATGAGAAGAGCATAAAAGGGTCTGAAAAATAGGAGAAGCATGAAGTGGTGTTGAAAAATATGAAGAGCCTGAAAAAGTGTGAAATATATGAGGAGCTTCAAAAGGCGTGAAAAATATGAAGAGCTTTAAAAGAGGTCAAAAATATGAGGAGCATGAAACGGTCTGAAAAATAGGAGGAGCATTGTAGCATTGTTCAAAAACTTGAAGAGCCTGAAAAGGTGTGAAAAATATGAAGAGCTTCAAAAGGTGTCAAAAATATGAGGAGCATGAAATGGTCTGAAAAATACTAGGAGCATGAAACGGTGTTCAAAAACAGGAGGAGCCTGAAAAGGTGTGAAAAATATGAAGAGCTTCAAAAGGTGTCAAAAATAAGAGGAGCATGAAACGGTCTGAAAAATAGGAGGAGCATGAAGTGGTGTTGAAAAACATGAAGAGCCTGAAAAGGTGTGAAAAATATGAAGAGCTTCAAAAGGAGTGAAATACATGAGGAGCATGAAACCGTCGCAAAAATAGGAGGAACTTGAAGTGGTGTTCGAAAACATGAAGAGTCTGAAAAGGTGTGAAATATAAGAAGAGCTTCAAAGGGTGTCAAAATTATGAGGAGCATGAAACGGTCTGAAAAATAGGAGGATCATGAAGCGTTGTTGAAAAACATGAACAGCCTGAAAAGGTGTGAATAATATGAAGAGATTCAAAGGTTTAAAATATATGAGGAGCATGAAACGGTCTGAAAAATAGAAGCAGCATAAAACGGTGTTCAAAGACATGAAGAGCCTGAAAAGGTGTGAAAAATACGAAGAGCTTCAAAAGGTGTGAAATACATGAGGAGGAAGAAACGGTCAGAAAAATAGGAGGAGCATGAAGCGGTATTCTAAACATGAAAAGCCTGAAAAAGTGTGAAAAATATGAAGAGCTTCACTTGTTTGAAAAATAAGAAGAGCCTGAAAAGGTGTGAAAAATATGAAGAGCAACAAAAGGTGTCAAAAATATGAGGAGCATGAAATGGTCTGCAAAAAAGGAAAAGCATGAAGTGGTGTTGAAAAACTTGAAGAGCCTGAAAAGGTGTGAAAAATATGAAAAGCTTCAAAAGGTGTCAAAATATGAGGAGCATGAAACGGTCTGAAAAATAGGAGGAGCATGAAGCAGTGTTCAAAAACATGAAGAGCCTGAAAAGGTGTGAAAAATATGAAGAGCTTCTAAAGGTGTCAGAAATATGAGGAGCATGAAACAGTCTGAAAAATAGCAGGAGCATGAAGCGGTGTTGAAAAACATGAAAAGTCTGAAAAGGTGTGAAAAATATGAAGAGCTTCAAAAGATGTGAAAAATATGAGGAGCATGAAACTGTCTGAAAAATAGAAACAGCAGGAAACGGTGTTGAAAAACATGAAGAGCCTGAAAATGTGTGAAAAACATGAAGAGCCTGAAAAGGTGTGAAAAATATGAAGAGTTTCAAAAGGTGTGAAAAATATGAAGAGCTTCAAAAGGTGTCAAAAATGAGATCAACAAGAAACCGTCTGAAAAATAGGAGGAGCATGAAGCGGTGTTGAAAAATATGAAGAGCCTGAAAAGGTGTGAAAAATATGAAGAGTTTCAAAAGGTGTGAAAAATATGAAGAGCTTCAAAAGGTGTCAAAAATGAGATCAACAAGAAACCGTCTGAAAAATAGGAGGAGCATGAAGCGGTGTTGAAAAATATGAAGAGCCTGAAAAGGTGTGAAAAATATGAAGAGCTTATAAATGTGTCAAATATATGAGGAGCATGAATCGGTCTGAAAAATAGGAGGAGCATGAAGTGGTGTTGAAAAACATTAAGAGCCTGAAAAGGTGTGTAAAATATGAAGAGCTTCAAAAAGTGTCAAAAATATGAGGAGCATGAAACTGTCTGAAAAATAGGAGGAGCATGAAACGGTGATCAAAAACATGAAGAGCCTGAAAAGGTTTGAAAAATATGAAGAGCTTCAAAAGATGTGAAATACATGAGGAGCATGAAACGGGCTGAAAAATAGGAGAAGCATGAAGTGGTGTGGAAAAACATGAACAGCCTGAAAAGGTGTGAAAAATATGAAGAGCTTCAAAAGGTGTGAAATACATGAGGAGCATGAAACTCTTTGAAAAATAGGAGGAGCATGAAGCTGTTTTCAAAATCATGAGGAGCCTGAAAAGTTGTCAAAAATATGAAAAGCTTCAAAAGGTGTCAAATATGAGATGAGCATGAAACGGTCTGAAAAATAGGAAGATCATGAAAAGGTGTTGAAAAATATGAAGTCACTAAAAGTTGTGAAAAATAGAAAGAGCTTCAAAAGGTGTCAAAAATATGAGGAGCATCAAACGGTCTGAAAAATAAGAGGAGCATTAAGCGGTCGTCAAAAACATGAAGAGCCTGAAAAGGTGTGAAAAATAGGAAGAGCTTCAAAACGTGTGAAATATATGAGGAGCATGAAACGGTCTGAAAATTAGGAGAAGCATGAAGTGGTGTGGAAAAACATGAAGAGCCTGAAAAGGTGTGAAAAATATGAAGAGCTTCAAAATGGGTCAAAAATATGAAGAGCATGAAACGGTCTGAAAAATAGGAGAACCATGAAGCGGTGTTCAAAAACATGAACAGCCTGAAAAGGTGTGAAAAATATGAAGAGCTTCAAAAGTTGTGAAATACATGAGGAGCATGAAACTCTCTGAAAAATAGGAGGAGCATGAAGCGGTGATCAAAAACATGAAGAGCCTAAAAAGTAGTGAAAATTATGAAAAGCTTCAAAAGGTGTCAAAAATGAGATGAGCATGAAACGGTCTGAAAAATAGGAGTATCATGAAACGGTCTGAAAAATAGAAGCAGCATGAAACTGTGTTGAAAAACATGAAGAGCATGAAAATGTGTGAAAAATATGAAGAGCTTCAAAAGGTGTGAAATACATGAGGAGCATGAAACGTCTGAAAATTAAGTGAAGCATGAGGTGGTGTGGAAAAACATGAAGAGCCTGAACAGGTGTGAAAAATATGAAGAGTTTCAAAAGGTGTAAAAAATATGAAGAGCATGAAATGATCTGAAAAATAAGAGGATCATGAAGCGTTGTTCAAAAACATGAAGCGCCTGAAAAGGTGTAAAAAATATGACGAGCTTCAAAATGTGTGAAATACATGAGGAGCATTAAACGGCCTGAAATATAGGAGGAACATGAACCGGTGTTCAAATACAAGAAGAGCCTGAAAAGTTGTGAAAAATATGAAGAGCTCCAAAAGGTGTGAAAATATGAAGAGCTTCAAAACGTTTCAAAACTGAGATGAGCATGAAACGGTCTGAAAAATAGGAGGAGCATGAAGTGGTGTTGAAAAATGAAGAGCCTGAAAAGGTGTGAAAAATATGAATACCTTCTAAATGTGTCAAAAATATGAGGAGCATGAAACGGTCTGAGAAATTGGAGGAGCATGAAATGATGTTGAAAAACTAGAAGAGCATGAAAAGGTGTGAAAAATATGAAGAGCTTCTAAAAGTATCAAAAATATGAGGTGCATGAAACAGTCTGAAAAATAGGAGGAGCATTATGTTGTGTTGAAAAACATTAAGAGCCTGAAAAGTGTGAAAAATATGAAGAGCTTCAAAAGGTGTCAAAAATATAGGGGCATGAAACGGTCTGAAAAATACGAGGAGCATGAAGTGGTGTTAAAAACATGAAGAGCCTTAAAAGGTGTGATAAATATGAAGAGCTTCAAAAGGTGTGAAAAATATGAGGAGCATGAAACGGTCTGAAAAACAGAAGCAGCATGAAACGGTGATGAAAAATATGAGAGCCTGAAAAGGTGTGAAAAATATGGAGAGCTTCAAAAGGTGTGAAAAACATGAAGAGCTTCAAAAGGTGTGAAAAACATGAGGAGCATGAAACGGTCTTAAAAACAGAAGCAGCATGAAGCAGTGTTGAAAAACATGAAGAGCCTGAAAACGTGTGAAAAATATGAAGAGCTTCAAAAGGTGTGAAAAATATGAAGAGCTTCAAAAGATGTGAAAACATATGAGGAGCATGAAACGGTCTGAAAAATAGAAGCAGCATGAAGCGGTGTTGAAAAACATGAAGAACCTGAAAAGGTGTGAGAAATATGAAGAGCTTCAATAGGTGTCAAAAATATGAGGAGCATGAAACGGTCTTAAAAATACTAGGAGAATGAAGTTGTCTTGCAAAACATGAAGAGCCTGAAAAGGTGTGAAAAACATGAAGAGCCTGAAAAGGTGTGAAAAATATGAAGAGCTTAATAAGGTGTGAAATACATGAGGAGCATGAAACTCTCTGAAAAATAGGAGGAGCATGAAGTGGTGTTGTAAAACCTGAAGAGCCTGAAAAGGTGTGAAAAATATGAAGAGCTTCAAAAGGTGTCAAAAATATGAGGAGCATGAAACGGTCTGAAAAATAGGTGGAGCATGAAGCGGTGTTCAAAAACATGAAGAGCCTGAAAACGTGTGAAAAATATGAAGAGCTTCAAAAGGTGTCAAATACATGAGGATCTTAAACGGTCTGAAAAAAGGGGGAGCATGAAGCGGTGTTCAAAATAGGAAGAGCCTGAAAAGTTGTGAAAAATATGAAGAGCTTCAAAAGGTGTGAAAATTATGAGGAGCATGAAACGGTCTGAAAAATAGGAGGAGCATGAAGCTGTGTTCAAAATCACGAAGAGCCTGAAAAGGTGTGAAAAATATGAAGAGCTTTAAAAGGTGTCAATTTTATGAGGAGCATGAAACGGTCTGAAAAATAGGAGGAGAATGAATCGGTGTTGAAAAACATAAGGAGCATGAAAAGGTGTGAAAAATATGAAGAGCTTTAAAAGGTGTGAAAAATATGAGGTGCATGAAACGGTCTGAAAAATAGGAGGAGCATGATGCGGTGTCGAAAAATATGAAGAGCCTGAAAAGGTGTGAAAAATATGAAGAGCTTCAAAAGGTGTCAAAAATATGAGGAGCATGAAACGGTCTGAAAATTAGGAGGAGCATGAAGCGTTGTTGAAAAACATGAAGAGCATGAAAAGGTGTGAAAATATGAAGATCTTCTAAAGGTGTCAAAAATATGAGGAGCATGAAACGGTCTTAAAAATTGGAGGAGCATGAAGCGGTGTTGAAAATCATGAAGGGCCTGAAAAGGTGTGAAAAATATGAAGAGTTTCAAAAGGTGTGAAAATATGAAGAGCTTCAAAAGGTGTCAAAAATGAGATCAACATGAAACCGTCTGAATAATAGGAGGAGCATGCAGCGGTGTTGAAAAATATGAAGATCCTGAAAAGGTGTGAAAATATGAAGAGCTTCTAAATGTGTCAAATATATGAGGAGCATGAAACGGTCTGAAAAATAGGAGGATCATGAAACGGTGATGAAAAATATGAGAGCCTGAAAAGGTTTGAAAAATATGAAGAGCTTCAAAAGGTGTGAAAAACATGAAGAGCTTCAAAAGGTGTGAAAAACATGAGGAGCATGAAACGGTCTTAAAAACAGAAGCAGCATGAAGCAGTGTTGAAAAACATGAAGAGCCTGAAAACGTGTGAAAAATATGAAGAGCTTCAAAAGGTGTGAAAAATATGAAGAGCTTCAAAAGATATGAAAAATATGAGGAGCATGAAACGGTCTGAAAAATAGAAGCAGCATGAAGCGGTGTTGAAAAACATGAAGATCCTGAAAAGGTGTGAGAAATATGAAGAGCTTCAATAGGTGTCAAAAATATGAGGAGCATGAAACGGTCTTAAAAATACTAGGAGAATGAAGATGTGTTGCAAAACATGAAGAGCCTGAAAAGGTGTGAAAAACATGAAGAGCCTGAAAAGGTGTGAGAAATATGAAGAGCTTCAATAGGTGTCAAAAATATGAGGAGCATGAAACGGTCTTAAAAATACTAGGAGAATGAAGATGTGTTGCAAAACATGAAGAGCCTGAAAAGGTGTGAAAAACATGAAGAGCCTGAAAAGGTGTGAAAAATATGAAGAGCTTCATAAGGTGTGAAATACATGAGGAGCATGAAACTCTCTGAAAAATAGGAGGAGCATGAAGTGGTGTTGTAAAACTTGAAGAGCCTGAAAAGGTGTGAAAAATATGAAGAGCTTCAAAAGGTGTCAAAAATATGAGGAGGATGAAACGGTCTGAAAAATAGGTGGAGCATGAAGCCGTGTTGAAAAACCTGAAGAGCCTGAAAAGGTGTGAAAAATATGAAGAGCTTCAAAAGGTGTCAAAAATATGAGGAGCATGAAACGGTCTGAAAAATAGGTGGAGCATGAAGCGGTGTTCAAAAACATGAAGAGCCTGAAAACGTGTGAAAAATATGAAGAGCTTCAAAAGGTGTCAAATACATGAGGATCTTAAACGCTCTGAAAAAAGGGGGAGCATGAAGCGGTGTTCAAAATAGGAAGAGCCTGAAAAGTTGTGAAAAATATGAAGAGCTTCAAAAGGTGTGAAAATTATGAGGAGCATGAAACGGTCTGAAAAATAGGAGGAGCATGAAGCTGTGTTCAAAATCACGAAGAGCCTGAAAAGGTGTGAAAAATATGAAGAGCTTTAAAAGGTGTCAATTTTATGAGGAGCATGAAACGGTCTGAAAAATAGGAGGAGAATGAATCGGTGTTGAAAAACATAAGGAGCATGAAAAGGTGTGAAAAATATGAAGAGCTTTAAAAGGTGTGAAAAATATGAGGTGCATGAAACGGTCTGAAAAATAGGAGGAGCATGATGCGGTGTTGAAAAATATGAAGAGCCTGAAAAGGTGTGAAAAATATGAAGAGCTTCAAAAGGTGTCAAAAATATGAGGAGCATGAAACGGTCTGAAAATTAGGAGGAGCATGAAGCGTTGTTGAAAAACATGAAGAGCATGAAAAGGTGTGAAAATATGAAGATCTTCTAAAGGTGTCAAAAATATGAGGAGCATGAAACGGTCTTAAAAATTGGAGGAGCATGAAGCGGTGTTGAAAATCATGAAGGGCCTGAAAAGGTGTGAAAAATATGAAGAGTTTCAAAAGGTGTGAAAATATGAAGAGCTTCAAAAGGTGTCAAAAATGAGATCAACATGAAACCGTCTGAATAATAGGAGGAGCATGCAGCGGTGTTGAAAAATATGAAGATCCTGAAAAGGTGTGAAAATATGAAGAGCTTCTAAATGTGTCAAATATATGAGGAGCATGAAACGGTCTGAAAAATAGGAGGATCATGAAACGGTGATGAAAAATATGAGAGCCTGAAAAGGTTTGAAAAATATGAAGAGCTTCAAAAGGTGTGAAAAACATGAAGAGCTTCATAAGGTGTGAAAAACATGAGGAGCATGAAACGGTCTTAAAAACAGAAGCAGCATGAAGCAGTGTTGAAAAACATGAAGAGCCTGAAAACGTGTGAAAAATATGAAGAGCTTCAAAAGGTGTGAAAAATATGAAGAGCTTCAAAAGATATGAAAAATATGAGGAGCATGAAACGGTCTGAAAAATAGAAGCAGCATGAAGCGGTGTTGAAAAACATGAAGATCCTGAAAGGGTGTGAGAAATATGAAGAGCTTCAATAGGTGTCAAAAATATGAGGAGCATGAAACGGTCTTAAAAATACTAGGAGAATGAAGATGTGTTGCAAAACATGAAGAGCCTGAAAAGGTGTGAAAAACATGAAGAGCCTGAAAAGGTGTGAAAAATATGAAGAGCTTCATAAGGTGTGAAATACATGAGGAGCATGAAACTCTCTGAAAAATAGGAGGAGCATGAAGTGGTGTTGTAAAACTTGAAGAGCCTGAAAAGGTGTGAAAAATATGAAGAGCTTCAAAAGGTGTCAAAAATATGAGGAGGATGAAACGGTCTGAAAAATAGGTGGAGCATGAAGCCGTGTTGAAAAACCTGAAGAGCCTGAAAAGGTGTGAAAAATATGAAGAGCTTCAAAAGGTGTCAAAAATATGAGGAGCATGAAACGGTCTGAAAAATAGGTGGAGCATGAAGCGGTGTTCAAAAACATGAAGAGCCTGAAAACGTGTGAAAAATATGAAGAGCTTCAAAAGGTGTCAAATACATGAGGATCTTAAACGGTCTGAAAAAAGGGGGAGCATGAAGCGGTGTTCAAAATAGGAAGAGCCTGAAAAGTTGTGAAAAATATGAAGAGCTTCAAAAGGTGTGAAAATTATGAGAAGCATGAAACGGTCTGAAAAATAGGAGGAGCATGAAGCTGTGTTCAAAATCACGAAGAGCCTGAAAAGGTGTGAAAAATATGAAGAGCTTTAAAAGGTGTCAAGAATATGAGGAGCATGAAACGGTCTGAAAAATAGGAGGAGAATGAATCGGTGTTGAAAAACATAAGGAGCATGAAAAGGTGTGAAAAATATGAAGAGCTTTAAAAGGTGTGAAAAATATGAGGTGCATGAAACGGTCTGAAAAATAGGAGGAGCATGATGCGGTGTTGAAAAATATGAAGAGCCTGAAAAGGTGTGAAAAATATGAAGAGCTTCAAAAGGTGTCAAAAATATGAGGAGCATGAAACGGTCTGAAAATTAGGAGGAGCATGAAGCGTTGTTGAAAAACATGAAGAGCATGAAAAGGTGTGAAAATATGAAGATCTTCTAAAGGTGTCAAAAATATGAGGAGCATGAAACGGTCTTAAAAATTGGAGGAGCATGAAGCGGTGTTGAAAATCATGAAGGGCCTGAAAAGGTGTGAAAAATATGAAGAGTTTCAAAAGGTGTGAAAATATGAAGAGCTTCAAAAGGTGTCAAAAATGAGATCAACATGAAACCGTCTGAATAATAGGAGGAGCATGCAGCGGTGTTGAAAAATATGAAGATCCTGAAAAGGTGTGAAAATATGAAGAGCTTCTAAATGTGTCAAATATATGAGGAGCATGAAACGGTCTGAAAAATAGGAGGATCATGAAACGGTGATGAAAAATATGAGAGCCTGAAAAGGTTTGAAAAATATGAAGAGCTTCAAAAGGTGTGAAAAACATGAAGAGCTTCAAAAGGTGTGAAAAACATGAGGAGCATGAAACGGTCTTAAAAACAGAAGCAGCATGAAGCAGTGTTGAAAAACATGAAGAGCCTGAAAACGTGTGAAAAATATGAAGAGCTTCAAAAGGTGTGAAAAATATGAAGAGCTTCAAAAGATATGAAAAATATGAGGAGCATGAAACGGTCTGAAAAATAGAAGCAGCATGAAGCGGTGTTGAAAAACATGAAGATCCTGAAAAGGTGTGAGAAATATGAAGAGCTTCAATAGGTGTCAAAAATATGAGGAGCATGAAACGGTCTTAAAAATACTAGGAGAATGAAGATGTGTTGCAAAACATGAAGAGCCTGAAAAGGTGTGAAAAACATGAAGAGCCTGAAAAGGTGTGAAAAATATGAAGAGCTTCATAAGGTGTGAAATACATGAGGAGCATGAAACTCTCTGAAAAATAGGAGGAGCATGAAGTGGTGTTGTAAAACTTGAAGAGCCTGAAAAGGTGTGAAAAATATGAAGAGCTTCAAAAGGTGTCAAAAATATGAGGAGGATGAAACGGTCTGAAAAATAGGTGGAGCATGAAGCCGTGTTGAAAAACCTGAAGAGCCTGAAAAGGTGTGAAAAATATGAAGAGCTTCAAAAGGTGTCAAAAATATGAGGAGCATGAAACGGTCTGAAAAATAGGTGGAGCATGAAGCGGTGTTCAAAAACATGAAGAGCCTGAAAACGTGTGAAAAATATGAAGAGCTTCAAAAGGTGTCAAATACATGAGGATCTTAAACGCTCTGAAAAAAGGGGGAGCATGAAGCGGTGTTCAAAATAGGAAGAGCCTGAAAAGTTGTGAAAAATATGAAGAGCTTCAAAAGGTGTGAAAATTATGAGGAGCATGAAACGGTCTGAAAAATAGGAGGAGCATGAAGCTGTGTTCAAAATCACGAAGAGCCTGAAAAGGTGTGAAAAATATGAAGAGCTTTAAAAGGTGTCAATTTTATGAGGAGCATGAAACGGTCTGAAAAATAGGAGGAGAATGAATCGGTGTTGAAAAACATAAGGAGCATGAAAAGGTGTGAAAAATATGAAGAGCTTTAAAAGGTGTGAAAAATATGAGGTGCATGAAACGGTCTGAAAAATAGGAGGAGCATGATGCGGTGTTGAAAAATATGAAGAGCCTGAAAAGGTGTGAAAAATATGAAGAGCTTCAAAAGGTGTCAAAAATATGAGGAGCATGAAACGGTCTGAAAATTAGGAGGAGCATGAAGCGTTGTTGAAAAACATGAAGAGCATGAAAAGGTGTGAAAATATGAAGATCTTCTAAAGGTGTCAAAAATATGAGGAGCATGAAACGGTCTTAAAAATTGGAGGAGCATGAAGCGGTGTTGAAAATCATGAAGGGCCTGAAAAGGTGTGAAAAATATGAAGAGTTTCAAAAGGTGTGAAAATATGAAGAGCTTCAAAAGGTGTCAAAAATGAGATCAACATGAAACCGTCTGAATAATAGGAGGAGCATGCAGCGGTGTTGAAAAATATGAAGATCCTGAAAAGGTGTGAAAATATGAAGAGCTTCTAAATGTGTCAAATATATGAGGAGCATGAAACGGTCTGAAAAATAGGAGGATCATGAAACGGTGATGAAAAATATGAGAGCCTGAAAAGGTTTGAAAAATATGAAGAGCTTCAAAAGGTGTGAAAAACATGAAGAGCTTCAAAAGGTGTGAAAAACATGAGGAGCATGAAACGGTCTTAAAAACAGAAGCAGCATGAAGCAGTGTTGAAAAACATGAAGAGCCTGAAAACGTGTGAAAAATATGAAGAGCTTCAAAAGGTGTGAAAAATATGAAGAGCTTCAAAAGATATGAAAAATATGAGGAGCATGAAACGGTCTGAAAAATAGAAGCAGCATGAAGCGGTGTTGAAAAACATGAAGATCCTGAAAAGGTGTGAGAAATATGAAGAGCTTCAATAGGTGTCAAAATATGAGGAGCATGAAACGGTCTTAAAAATACTAGGAGAATGAAGATGTGTTGCAAAACATGAAGAGCCTGAAAAGGTGTGAAAAACATGAAGAGCCTGAAAAGGTGTGAAAAATATGAAGAGCTTCATAAGGTGTGAAATACATGAGGAGCATGAAACTCTCTGAAAAATAGGAGGAGCATGAAGTGGTGTTGTAAAACTTGAAGAGCCTGAAAAGGTGTGAAAAATATGAAGAGCTTCAAAAGGTGTCAAAAATATGAGGAGGATGAAACGGTCTGAAAAATAGGTGGAGCATGAAGCCGTGTTGAAAAACCTGAAGAGCCTGAAAAGGTGTGAAAAATATGAAGAGCTTCAAAAGGTGTCAAAAATATGAGGAGCATGAAACGGTCTGAAAAATAGGTGGAGCATGAAGCGGTGTTCAAAAACATGAAGAGCCTGAAAACGTGTGAAAAATATGAAGAGCTTCAAAAGGTGTCAAATACATGAGGATCTTAAACGGTCTGAAAAAAGGGGGAGCATGAAGCGGTGTTCAAAATAGGAAGAGCCTGAAAAGTTGTGAAAAATATGAAGAGCTTCAAAAGGTGTGAAAATTATGAGGAGCATGAAACGGTCTGAAAAATAGGAGGAGCATGAAGCTGTGTTCAAAATCACGAAGAGCCTGAAAAGGTGTGAAAAATATGAAGAGCTTTAAAAGGTGTCAAGAATATGAGGAGCATGAAACGGTCTGAAAAATAGGAGGAGAATGAATCGGTGTTGAAAAACATAAGGAGCATGAAAAGGTGTGAAAAATATGAAGAGCTTTAAAAGGTGTGAAAAATACGAGGTGCATGAAACGGTCTGAAAAATAGGAGGAGCATGATGCGGTGTTGAAAAATATGAAGAGCCTGAAAAGGTGTGAAAAATATGAAGAGCTTCAAAAGGTGTCAAAAATATGAGGAGCATGAAACGGTCTGAAAATTAGGAGGAGCATGAAGCGTTGTTGAAAAACATGAAGAGCATGAAAAGGTGTGAAAATATGAAGATCTTCTAAAGGTGTCAAAAATATGAGGAGCATGAAACGGTCTTAAAAATTGGAGGAGCATGAAGCGGTGTTGAAAATCATGAAGGGCCTGAAAAGGTGTGAAAAATATGAAGAGTTTCAAAAGGTGTGAAAATATGAAGAGCTTCAAAAGGTGTCAAAAATGAGATCAACATGAAACCGTCTGAATAATAGGAGGAGCATGCAGCGGTGTTGAAAAATATGAAGATCCTGAAAAGGTGTGAAAATATGAAGAGCTTCTAAATGTGTCAAATATATGAGGAGCATGAAACGGTCTGAAAAATAGGAGGATCATGAAACGGTGTTCTAAAACATGAAGAGCCTGAATAGGTGTGAAAAATATGAAGAGCTTCAAAAGGTGTCAAAAATATGACGAGCATGAAACGGTCTGAAAAATAGGAGGAGCATGAAGCTGTGTTCAAAAACATGAAGAGCCTGAAAAGGTGTGAAAAATATGAAGAGCTTTAAAGGTGTCAATTTTATGAGGAGCATGAAACGGTCTGAAAAATAGGAGGAGCATGAAGCTGTGTTCAAAATCACGAAGAGCCTGAAAAGGTGTGAAAAATATGAAGAGCTTTAAAAGGTGTCAATTTTATGAGGAGCATGAAACGGTCTGAAAAATAGGAGGAGAATGAATCGGTGTTGAAAAACATAAGGAGCATGAAAAGGTGTGAAAAATATGAAGAGCTTTAAAAGGTGTGAAAAATATGAGGTGCATGAAACGGTCTGAAAAATAGGAGGAGCATGATGCGGTGTTGAAAAATATGAAGAGCCTGAAAAGGTGTGAAAAATATGAAGAGCTTCAAAAGGTGTCAAAAATATGAGGAGCATGAAACGGTCTGAAAATTAGGAGGAGCATGAAGCGTTGTTGAAAAACATGAAGAGCATGAAAAGGTGTGAAAATATGAAGATCTTCTAAAGGTGTCAAAAATATGAGGAGCATGAAACGGTCTTAAAAATTGGAGGAGCATGAAGCGGTGTTGAAAATCATGAAGGGCCTGAAAAGGTGTGAAAAATATGAAGAGTTTCAAAAGGTGTGAAAATATGAAGAGCTTCAAAAGGTGTCAAAAATGAGATCAACATGAAACCGTCTGAATAATAGGAGGAGCATGCAGCGGTGTTGAAAAATATGAAGATCCTGAAAAGGTGTGAAAATATGAAGAGCTTCTAAATGTGTCAAATATATGAGGAGCATGAAACGGTCTGAAAAATAGGAGGATCATGAAACGGTGATGAAAAATATGAGAGCCTGAAAAGGTTTGAAAAATATGAAGAGCTTCAAAAGGTGTGAAAAACATGAAGAGCTTCAAAAGGTGTGAAAAACATGAGGAGCATGAAACGGTCTTAAAAACAGAAGCAGCATGAAGCAGTGTTGAAAAACATGAAGAGCCTGAAAACGTGTGAAAAATATGAAGAGCTTCAAAAGGTGTGAAAAATATGAAGAGCTTCAAAAGATATGAAAAATATGAGGAGCATGAAACGGTCTGAAAAATAGAAGCAGCATGAAGCGGTGTTGAAAAACATGAAGATCCTGAAAAGGTGTGAGAAATATGAAGAGCTTCAATAGGTGTCAAAATATGAGGAGCATGAAACGGTCTTAAAAATACTAGGAGAATGAAGATGTGTTGCAAAACATGAAGAGCCTGAAAAGGTGTGAAAAACATGAAGAGCCTGAAAAGGTGTGAAAAATATGAAGAGCTTCATAAGGTGTGAAATACATGAGGAGCATGAAACTCTCTGAAAAATAGGAGGAGCATGAAGTGGTGTTGTAAAACTTGAAGAGCCTGAAAAGGTGTGAAAAATATGAAGAGCTTCAAAAGGTGTCAAAAATATGAGGAGGATGAAACGGTCTGAAAAATAGGTGGAGCATGAAGCCGTGTTGAAAAACCTGAAGAGCCTGAAAAGGTGTGAAAAATATGAAGAGCTTCAAAAGGTGTCAAAAATATGAGGAGCATGAAACGGTCTGAAAAATAGGTGGAGCATGAAGCGGTGTTCAAAAACATGAAGAGCCTGAAAACGTGTGAAAAATATGAAGAGCTTCAAAAGGTGTCAAATACATGAGGATCTTAAACGGTCTGAAAAAAGGGGGAGCATGAAGCGGTGTTCAAAATAGGAAGAGCCTGAAAAGTTGTGAAAAATATGAAGAGCTTCAAAAGGTGTGAAAATTATGAGGAGCATGAAACGGTCTGAAAAATAGGAGGAGCATGAAGCTGTGTTCAAAATCACGAAGAGCCTGAAAAGGTGTGAAAAATATGAAGAGCTTTAAAAGGTGTCAAGAATATGAGGAGCATGAAACGGTCTGAAAAATAGGAGGAGAATGAATCGGTGTTGAAAAACATAAGGAGCATGAAAAGGTGTGAAAAATATGAAGAGCTTTAAAAGGTGTGAAAAATATGAGGTGCATGAAACGGTCTGAAAAATAGGAGGAGCATGATGCGGTGTTGAAAAATATGAAGAGCCTGAAAAGGTGTGAAAAATATGAAGAGCTTCAAAAGGTGTCAAAAATATGAGGAGCATGAAACGGTCTGAAAATTAGGAGGAGCATGAAGCGTTGTTGAAAAACATGAAGAGCATGAAAAGGTGTGAAAATATGAAGATCTTCTAAAGGTGTCAAAAATATGAGGAGCATGAAACGGTCTTAAAAATTGGAGGAGCATGAAGCGGTGTTGAAAATCATGAAGGGCCTGAAAAGGTGTGAAAAATATGAAGAGTTTCAAAAGGTGTGAAAATATGAAGAGCTTCAAAAGGTGTCAAAAATGAGATCAACATGAAACCGTCTGAATAATAGGAGGAGCATGCAGCGGTGTTGAAAAATATGAAGATCCTGAAAAGGTGTGAAAATATGAAGAGCTTCTAAATGTGTCAAATATATGAGGAGCATGAAACGGTCTGAAAAATAGGAGGATCATGAAACGGTGTTCTAAAACATGAAGAGCCTGAATAGGTGTGAAAAATATGAAGAGCTTCAAAAGGTGTCAAAAATATGACGGGCATGAAACGGTCTGAAAAATAGGAGGAGCATGAAGCTGTGTTCAAAAACATGAAGAGCCTGAAAAGGTGTGAAAAATATGAAGAGCTTTAAAGGTGTCAATTTTATGAGGAGCATGAAACGGTCTGAAAAATAGGAGGAGAATGAATCGGTGTTGAAAAACATAAGGAGCATGAAAAGGTGTGAAAAATATGAAGAGCTTTAAAAGGTGTGAAAAATATGAGGTGCATGAAACGGTCTGAAAAATAGGAGGAGCATGATGCGGTGTTGAAAAATATGAAGAGCCTGAAAAGGTGTGAAAAATATGAAGAGCTTCAAAAGGTGTCAAAAATATGAGGAGCATGAAACGGTCTGAAAATTAGGAGGAGCATGAAGCGTTGTTGAAAAACATGAAGAGCATGAAAAGGTGTGAAAATATGAAGATCTTCTAAAGGTGTCAAAAATATGAGGAGCATGAAACGGTCTTAAAAATTGGAGGAGCATGAAGCGGTGTTGAAAATCATGAAGGGCCTGAAAAGGTGTGAAAAATATGAAGAGTTTCAAAAGGTGTGAAAATATGAAGAGCTTCAAAAGGTGTCAAAAATGAGATCAACATGAAACCGTCTGAATAATAGGAGGAGCATGCAGCGGTATTGAAAAATATGAAGATCCTGAAAAGGTGTGAAAATATGAAGAGCTTCTAAATGTGTCAAATATATGAGGAGCATGAAACGGTCTGAAAAATAGGAGGATCATGAAACGGTGTTCTAAAACATGAAGAGCCTGAATAGGTGTGAAAAATATGAAGAGCTTCAAAAGGTGTCAAAAATATGACGAGCATGAAACGGTCTGAAAAATAGGAGGAGCATGAAGCTGTGTTCAAAAACATGAAGAGCCTGAAAAGGTGTGAAAAATATGAAGAGCTTCAAAATGTATCATAAATGAGAAGAACATGAAACGGTCTGAAAATTAGGAGGAGCATGAAGTGGTTTTGAAAAACATGAAGAGCCTGAAAAGGTGTGAAATATATGAAGAGCTTCAAAATGGGTCAAAATTATGAAGAGCATGAAATGGTCTGAAAAATAGGAGGATCATGAAGTGGTGTTCAAAAACATGAAGACCCTGAAAAGTTGTGAAAGATATGAAGAGCTTCAAAAGGTGTGAAAAATATGAGGAGCATGAAACGGTCTGAAAAATAGGAGGAGCATGAAACGGTGATCAAAAACATGAAGAGCCTGAAAAGGTGTGAAAAATATGAAGAGCTTCAACGGTGTGAAATACATGAGGAGCATGAAACGGTCTGAAAAATAGGAGAAGCATGAAGTTGTCTGGAAAAACATGAACATCCTGAAAAGGTGTGAAAAATATGAAGAGCTTCAAAAGGTGTCAAAAATGAGATGAGAATGTAACTGTCTGAAAAATAGGAAGATCATGAAACGGTGTTGAAAAACATGAAGAGCCTAAAAGGTGTGAAAAATATGAAGAGCTTCAAAAGGTGTCAAAAAATATGAGGAGCATCAAATGGTCTGAAAAATAGGAGGAGCATGAAGCGGTCGTCAAAAACATGAAGAGCCTAAAAAGGTGTGAAAAATATGAAGAGCTTCAAAATGTGTGAAATACAAGAGGAGCATGAAACGGTCTGAAAATTAGGCGAAGCATGAAGTGGTGTGGAAAAACATGAAGAGCCTGAAAAGGTGTGAAAAATATGAAGAGCTTCAAAATGTGTCAAAAATATGAAGAGAATGAAAGGGTCTGAAAAATAGGAGAATCATGAAGCGGTGTTCAAAAACATGAAGAGCCTGAAAAGGTGTGAAAAATATGAAGAGCTTAATAAGGTGTGAAATACATGTGGAGCATGAAACTCTCTGAAAAATACGAGGAGCATGAAGTGGTGTTCAAAAACATTAAGAGCCTGAAAAGGTGTGAAAAATATGAAGAAATTCAAAAGGTGTCAAAAATATGTGGAGCATGAAACGGTCTGCAAAAAAGGAGGAGCATGAAGCGGTGTTGAAAAACCTGAAGAGCCTGAAAAGGTGTGAAAAATATGAAGAGCTTCAAAAGGTGTCAAAAATATGAGGAGGATGAAACGGTCTGAAAAATAGGTGGAGCATGAAGCAGTGTTGAAAAACCTGAAGAGCCTGAAAAGGTGTGAAAAATATGAAGAGCTTCAAAAGGTGTCAAAAATATGACGAGCATGAAACGGTCTGAAAAATAGGAGGAGCATGAAGCGGTGTTCAAAAACATGCACAGCCTGAAAACGTGTGAAAAATATGAGGAGCTTCAAAAGGTGTCAAATACATGAGGAGCATTTAACGGTCTGAAAAATAGGAGGAGCATGAAGCTGTGTTCAAAAACATGAAGAGCCTGAAAAGGTGTGAAAAATATGAAGAGCTTCAAAATGTATCATAAATGAGAAGAACATGAAACGGTCTGAAAATTAGGAGGAGCATGAAGTGGTTTTGAAAAACATGAAGAGCCTGAAAAGGTGTGAAATATATGAAGAGCTTCAAAATGGGTCAAAATTATGAAGAGCATGAAATGGTCTGAAAAATAGGAGGATCATGAAGTGGTGTTCAAAAACATGAAGACCCTGAAAAGTTGTGAAAGATATGAAGAGCTTCAAAAGGTGTGAAAAATATGAGGAGCATGAAACGGTCTGAAAAATAGGAGGAGCATGAAACGGTGATCAAAAACATGAAGAGCCTGAAAAGGTGTGAAAAATATGAAGAGCTTCAACGGTGTGAAATACATGAGGAGCATGAAACGGTCTGAAAAATAGGAGAAGCATGAAGTTGTCTGGAAAAACATGAACATCCTGAAAAGGTGTGAAAAATATGAAGAGCTTCAAAAGGTGTCAAAAATGAGATGAGAATGTAACTGTCTGAAAAATAGGAAGATCATGAAACGGTGTTGAAAAACATGAAGAGCCTAAAAGGTGTGAAAAATATGAAGAGCTTCAAAAGGTGTCAAAAAATATGAGGAGCATCAAATGGTCTGAAAAATAGGAGGAGCATGAAGCGGTCGTCAAAAACATGAAGAGCCTAAAAAGGTGTGAAAAATATGAAGAGCTTCAAAATGTGTGAAATACAAGAGGAGCATGAAACGGTCTGAAAATTAGGCGAAGCATGAAGTGGTGTGGAAAAACATGAAGAGCCTGAAAAGGTGTGAAAAATATGAAGAGCTTCAAAATGTGTCAAAAATATGAAGAGAATGAAAGGGTCTGAAAAATAGGAGAATCATGAAGCGGTGTTCAAAAACATGAAGAGCCTGAAAAGGTGTGAAAAATATGAAGAGCTTAATAAGGTGTGAAATACATGTGGAGCATGAAACTCTCTGAAAAATACGAGGAGCATGAAGTGGTGTTCAAAAACATTAAGAGCCTGAAAAGGTGTGAAAAATATGAAGAAATTCAAAAGGTGTCAAAAATATGTGGAGCATGAAACGGTCTGCAAAAAAGGAGGAGCATGAAGCGGTGTTGAAAAACCTGAAGAGCCTGAAAAGGTGTGAAAAATATGAAGAGCTTCAAAAGGTGTCAAAAATATGAGGAGGATGAAACGGTCTGAAAAATAGGTGGAGCATGAAGCAGTGTTGAAAAACCTGAAGAGCCTGAAAAGGTGTGAAAAATATGAAGAGCTTCAAAAGGTGTCAAAAATATGACGAGCATGAAACGGTCTGAAAAATAGGAGGAGCATGAAGCGGTGTTCAAAAACATGCACAGCCTGAAAACGTGTGAAAAATATGAGGAGCTTCAAAAGGTGTCAAATACATGAGGAGCATTTAACGGTCTGAAAAATAGGAGGAGCATGAAGCGGTGTTCAAAATATGAAGAGCCTGAATAGGTGTGAAAAATATGAAGAGCTTCAAAAGGTGTGAAAAATATGAGGAGCATGAAACGGTCTGAAAAATAGGAGGAGCATGAAGCGGTGTTCAAAATCATGAAGAGCCTGAAAAGGTGTGAAAAATATGAAGAGCTTTAAAACTTGTCAAGAATATGAGGAGCATGAAACGGTCTGAAAAATAGGAGGAGAATGAATCGGTGTTGAAAAACATAAGGAGCCTGAAAAGGTGTGAAAAATATGAAGAGCTTTAAAAGGTGTGAAAAATATGAGGTGCATGAAACGGTCTGAAAAATAGGAAGAGCATGATGCGGTGTTGAAAAATATGAAGAGCATGAAAAGGTGTGAAAAATATGAAGAGCTTCAAAAGGTGTCAAAAATATGAGGAGCATGAAACGGTCTGAAAAATAGGAGGAGCATGAAGCGTTGTTGAAAAACATGAAGAGCCTGATAAGGTGTGAAAAATATGAAGATCTTCTAAAGGTGTCAAAAATATGAGGAGTATGAAACGGTCTTAAAAATAGGAGGAGCATGAAGTGGTGATGAAAATCATGAAGGGCCTGAAAAGCTGTGAAAAATATGAAGAGTTTCAAAAGGTGTGAAAAATATGAAGAGCTTCAAAAGGTGTCAAAAATGAGATCAACATGAAACCGTCTGAAAAATAGGAGGAGCATGAAGCGGTGATGAAAAATATGAAGAGCCTGAAAAGGTGTGCAAATATGAAGAGCTTCTAAATGTGTCAAATATATGAGGAGCATGAAACGGTCTGAAAAATAGGAGGAGCATGAAGTGGTGTTGAAAAAAATGAAGAGCCTGAAAAGGTGTGAAAAATATGAAGATCTTCAAAGAGTGTCAAAAATATGAGGAGCATGAAACCGTCTGAAAAATAGGAGGAGCATGAAACGGTGATCAAAAACATGAAGAGCCTGAAAAGGTTTGAAAAATATGAAGAGCTTCAAAAGGTGTGAAATATATGAGGAGCATGAAACGGGCTGAAAAATAAGAGAAGCATGAAGTGGTGTGGAAAACATGAAGAGCCTGAAAAGGTGTGAAAAATACGAAGAGCTTCAAAAGGTGTGAAATACATGAGGAGCATGAAACGGTCTGAAAATTAGGAGAAGCATGAAGTGGTGTGGAAAAACATGAAGAGCCTGAAAAGCTGTGAAAAATATGAAGAGCTTCAAAATGTGTCAAAAATATGAAGAGCATGAAACGGTCTGAAAAATAGGAGAATCATGAAGCGCTGTTAAAAAACATGAACAGCCTGAAAAGGTGTGAAAAACATGAAGAGCTTCAAAAGTTGTGAAATACATGAGGAGCATGAAACTCTCTGAAAAATAGGAGGAGCATGAAGCAGTGTTCAAATATATGAAGAGCCTGAAAAGGTGTGAAAAATATAAAGAGCTTCAAAATGTGTGAAATACATGAGGACCATGAAACAGTCTGAAAAATATGAGAAGCATGAAGTGGTGTTCAAAAACATGAAGAGCCTGAAAAGGTGTGAAATATATGAAGAGCTTCAAAATGTTTCAAAAATATGAGGAGCATGATACGGTCTGAAAAATAGGAGGAGCATGAAGCACTGTTCAGAAACATGAAGAGCCTGACAAGGTGTGAAAAATATAAAGAGCTTCAAAAGGTGTGAAATACATTACGACCATGAAACAGTCTGAAAAATAGGAGGAGCATGAAATGTTGTTGAAAAACTTGAAGAGCCTGAAAACGTGTGAAAAAATATGAAGAGTTTCCAAAGGTGTCAAAAATGAGATGAGCATGAAACAGTCTGAAAAATAGGATGAGCATGAAGCGGTGTTGAAAATCATGAAGAGCCTGAAAAGATGTGAATAATATGTAGAGCTTCAAAAGGTGTGAAAATATGAAGAGCTTCAAAAGCTGTCAAAATAAGATGATCATGAAACGGTCTGAAAATTAGGAGGAGCATGAAGTGGTGTTGAAAAAAAAGAAGAGCCTGAAAAGGTGTGAAATATATGAAGAGCTTCAAAAGGCGTGAAAATATGAAGAGCTTCAAAAGCTGTCAAAATGAGATGAGAATGAAACGGTCTGAAAATTAGGAGCAGCATGAAACGGTGTTCAAACAAATGAAGAGCCTCAAAATGTGTGAAAAATAAGAAGAGCTTCAAAAGGTGTGAAATACATTTGGAGCATGAAACTGTGTGTAAAATAGGAGGAGCATGAAGTGGTGTTCAAAAACATGAAGAGCCTGAAAAGGTGTGAAAAATATGAAGAGCTTCAAAAGGTGTGAAATACATGAGAGGAATGAAACTGTCTGAAAAATAGGAGGAGCATGAAGCGGTTGTGAAAAACATGAAGAGCCTGAAAAGTTGTGAAAAATATAAAGAGCTTCTAAAGGTGTCAAAAATATGAGGACAATGAAACGCTCTGGAAAAGAGGAGGAGCATGAAGTGGTGTTGAAAAAGATGAAGAGCCTGAAAAGGTGTGAAAAATTTGAAGAGCTTCAAAACGTGTCAAAATTATGAGGAGCATGAAACGGTCTGAAAAATAGGAGGAGCATGAAGTGGTGTTGAAAAACATGAAGAGCCTGAAATGATGTGAAATATATGAAGAGTTTCAAAAGGTGCGAAAAATATGAGGAGGTTCAAAAAGGGTCAAAAATATGAGGAGCAGGAAACGGTCAGAAAAATACGAGGAGCATGAAAAGGTGTTCAAAAACATGAAGAGCCTGAAAAGGTGTGAAAAATATGAAGAGCTTCAAAAGGTATTAAATACATGAATAGCATGAAACGGTCTGAAAAATAGGAGAAGCATGAAGCGGTGTTCAAAAACATGAAGAGCCTGAAAAGGTGTGAAAAATATGAAGAGATTCAAAATGTGTCAAAAATATGAGGAGCATGAAATGGTCTGAAAAATAGGAGGAGCATGAAACGGTGTTCAAAAACATGAAGAACCTGAAAAGGTGTGAAAAATATGAAGAGTTTCTAAAGGTGTCACAAATATGAGGAGCATGAAACGGTCTGAAAAATAGGAAGACCATGAAACGGTGTTCAAAAGCATGAAGAGCCTGAAAGGTGGGAAAATTCTGAAGAGATTCAAAAGCTGTGAAATACATGTGGAGCATAAAACGGTCTCAAAAATAGGAGGAGCATGAAGCGGTGTTCGAAAACATGAAGAGCCTGAAAAGGTGAGAAAAATATGAAGAGCCTCAAAACGTGTCAAAAATAGGAAGAGCATTAAACGGTCTGAAAAAATAGGAGGAGCATGAAGCGGTGTTGAAAAACATGAAGAGCCTGAAAAGGTGTGAAAAATATGAAGAGCTTCAACAGGTGTGTAAAAGATGAGGAGCATGAAACGGTCGGAAAAATAGGAGGAGCATGAAATGGTGTTCAAAATATGAAGAGCCTGAAAAGGTGTGAAAAATATGAAGAGCTTCAAAGGTATCAAAAATATGAGGAGCATGAAACGGTCTGAAAAATAGGAAGAGCATGAAGTGGTTGTGAAAAACATGAAGAGCCTGAAAAGGTGTGCGAAATACGAAGAGGTTCAAAAGGTGTGAAATACATGAGGAGCATGAAACGGTCTGAAAAATAGGAGGAGCATGAAGCGGTGTTCAAAAACATGAAGAGCCTGAAAAAGTGTGAAAAATATGAAGAGCTTCAAAAAGTGTGAAAAATATGAGGAGCATAAGCGATCTGAAAAATAGGTGGAGCAGGAAGCGGTGTTCAAAAACATGAAGAGCCTGACAGGTGTGAAAAGTATGAAGAGCTTCAAAAAGTGTGAAAAATATGAAGAGCTTCAAAAAGTGTGAAAAATATGAGGAGCATGAAATGGTCTGAAAAACAGGAGAAGAATGAAGAGGTGTTTAAAAACATGAAGAGCCTGAAAAGGTGTGAAATATATGACGAACTTCAAAAGGTTTCAAAAATATGAGGAGCATGAAACGGTCTGAAACATAGGAGGAGCATGAAGCAGTGTTCAAAAACATGAAGAGCATGAAAAGGTGTGAAGAAAATGAAGAGTTTCAAAAGTTGACATAAATATGAGGAGAATGAAACAGTCTGAAAAATATGAGGAGCATGAAACGGTGTTGAAAAAGATGAAGAGCCTGAAAAGGTGTGAAAAATATGAAGAGCTTCAAAAAGTGTCAAAAATATGAAGAGAATGAAATAGTCCGAAAAATAGGAGGAGCATGAAAAGGTGTTGAAAAACATGAAGAGGGTGAAAATATGTGTAAAATATGAAGAGCTTCAAAAGGTGTGAAAAATATGAAGAGCTTCAAAAGGTGTGAAAAATATGAAGAGCTTCAAAAAGTGTCAAATATATGAGGAGCATGAAACGGTCAAAAAAATAGGAGGAGTATGAAGTGATGTTGAAAAACATGAAGAGTCTGAAAAGGTGTGAAATATATGAAGAGCTTCAAAAGGTGTGAAATATAGGAGGAGCATGAAGCGGTGTTCAGAAACATGAAGAGCCTTAAAAGGTGTGAAATATATGAAGAGCTTCAAAAGGTGTCAAAAATAAGAGGAGCATGAAGCGGTGTTCAGAAACATGAAGAGCTTGAAAAGGTGTGAAATATATGAAGAGCTTCAAAAAGTGTGAAATATAGGAGGAGCATGAAGCGGTGTTCAGAAACATGAAGAGCCTTAAAAGGTGTGAAATATATGAAGAGCTTCAAAAGTTGTCAAATATGAGTAGCATAAAACGGTCTCAAAATATGACGAGCATGAAGCGGTGTTGAAAAACATGTAGAGCCTGAAAAGGTGTGAAATACATGAAGAGCTTCAAAAGGTGTCAAAATATGAGTAGCATAAAACGGTCTCAAAAATATGGGGAGCATGAAGCGGTGTTGAAAATCATGAAGAGCGTGAAAAAGTGTGAATAATATGAAGAGATTCAAAAGGTGTCAAACATATGAGGAGCATGAAAGTGTGTTGAAAAACATGAAGAGCCTGAAAAGGTGTGAAAAATATGAGGAGCTTCAAAAGTTGTCAAAAATATGAGGAGCATGAAACGGTCTGAAAAATAGGAGGAGCATGAAATGGTGTTCAAAACATGAAGAGCTTGAAAAGGTGTGAAAAATATTAAGAGCTTCAAAAGTATCAAAAATATGAGGAGCATGAAACGGCCTGAAAAATAGGAAGAGCATGAAGCGGTGTTGAATAACATGAAGATCTTGAAAAGGTGTGAACAATATTAGGAGCATGAAACGGTCTCAAAAATATGAGGAGCATGAAGCAGTGTTGAAAATCATGAAGAGCCTGAAAAGGTGTGAAAAATATGAAGAGATTCAAAAGGTGTCAAACATATGAGGACCATGAAACTGTGTTGAAAAACAAGAAGAGCATGAAAAGGTGTGAAAAATATGAGGAGCATGAAAAGGTCTGAAAAATAGGAGGAGCATGAAATGTTGTTGAAAAACATGAAGAGCAAGAAAAGGTGTGAAAAATATGAAGAGTTTCAAAGGTTTGAAATACATGAGGATCATGAAAAGGTTTGAAAAATAGGAGGAGCATGAAGCGGTGTTCAAAAACATGAAGAGCCTGAAAAGGCTTGAAAAATATGAAGAGCTTCAAAAGGTGTGAAATAAATGAGGAGCATGAAACGGTCTGAAAAATAGGAGGAGCATGAAGCGGTGTTCAAAAACATGAAGAGCCTGAAAAGGCTTGAAAAATATGAAGAGCTTCAAAAGGTGTGAAATAAATGAGGAGCATGAAACGGTCTCCAAAATAGTAGGAGCATGAAGCGGTGTTCAAAAACATGGAGAGCCTGAAAAGTTTTGAAAAATATGAAGAACTTCAAAAGGTGTCAAAAATATGAGGAGCATGAAACGGTCTGAAAAATAGGAGCAGCATGAAATGGTGTTGAAAAACATGAAGATCCTGAAAAGCTGTGAAAAATATGAAGAGCTTCAAAAGGTGTGAAATATATGAGGAGCATGAAACGGTCTGAAAAATCGGAGGAGCATGAAGCTGTGCTCAAAAACATGAAGATCCAGAAAAGGTGTGAAAAATATGAAGAGCTTCGAAAGGTGTGACAAATATGAGGAGCATGAAACGGTCTGAAAATTTGGAGGAGTATGAAACGTGCTGAAAAATAGGAGGAGCATGAAACTGTCAGAAAAATAGGAGGATCATGAAGCCGTGTTGAAAAACATGAAGAGCGTGAAAGGTTGTGAAAAATAGGAGGAGCTTCAAAATATGTGAAAAATATGAGGAGCATGAAACGGTCTGAAAATAGGAGGAGCATGAAGCGGTGATCAAAAACATGAAGAGCATGAAAAGGTGTGAAAAATATGAAGAGCTTCAAAAGGTGTGAAAAAAATTAAGAGCTTCAAAAGGTGTCAAAAATGAGAAGAGCATAAAGGGGTCTGAAAAATAGGAGGAGCATGACGTGGTGTTGAAAAAAATGAAGAGCCTGAAAAGGTGTGAAATATATGAGGGCTTCAAAAGGTCTCAAAAATATGGGGAGCATGAAACGGTCTGAAAAATAGGAGGAGCATGAAACGGTGTTCAAAAACATGAAGAGCCTGTAAAGGTGTGAAAAATATGAAGAGCTTCAAAAGGTGTGAAATACATGAGAAGCATGAAACTCTCTGAAAAATAAAAGGAGCAAGAAGGGGTGTTCAAAAACATGAAGAGGCTGAAAAGGTGTGAAAAACATGAAGAGCTTAAAAAGGTGTGAAAAATATGAGGAGCATGAAACGGTCTGAAAAAAAAAGAGGAGCATGAAACGGTGATCAAAAACATGAAGAGCATGAAAAGGTGTGAAAAATATGAAGAGCTTCAAAAGGTGTGCAATACATGAGGAACATGAAACGGTCTGAAATTTAGGAGAAGCATTAAGTGGTGTGGAAAAACATGAAGAGCCTGAAAAGGTGTGAAAAATATGAAGAGCTTCAAAAGTTGTGAAAAATATGAGGAGCATGAAACGGTCTGAAAAATAGAAGCGGCATGAAATGGTGTTGAAAAATATGAAGAGCCTAAAAAGGTGTGAAAAATATGAAGAGCTTCAAAAGATGTGAAAAATATGAGGAGCATGATACTGCCTGAAAAATATGAGGAGCATGAAGTGGTGTGGAAGAAATGAAGAGCCTGAAAAGGTGTGAAATATATTAAGAGCATCAATAGGTGTCAAAAATATGAGGAGCATGAAACGGTCTGCAAAAAGGAGGAGCATGAAGTGGTGTTGATAAACGTGAAGAGCCTGAAAAGGTGTTAAAAATATGAAAAGCTACAAAAGGTGGGAAAAATATGAGGAGCATGAAACGGTTTGAAAAATAGGAGGAGCATGAAGCGGTGTTCAAAAACATGAAGAGCCTGAAAAGGTGTGAGAAATAAGAAGAGCTTCAAAAGGTGTCAAAAATATGAGGAGCATGAAACGATCTGAAAAATAGAAGGAGCATAAAGCGGTGTTGAAAAACATGAAGAGCCTGAAAAGGTGTGAGAAATGTGAAAAGCTTCAAAAGGTGTGAAATACATGAGGAGCATGAAAGAGCTGAAAATTAGGAGAAGCATGAAGTGGTGTGGAAAAACATGAAGAGCCTGAAAAGGTGTGAAAAATATGAAGAGCTTCAAAAGGTGTGAAATACATGAGGAGCATGAAACTCTCTGAAAAATATAAGGAGCATGAAGTGGTGTTCAAAAACATGAAGAGCCTGAAAAGGTGTAAAAAATATGAAGAGCTTCAAAAGGTGTGAAAAATATGAGGAGCATGTTATGGTTTGAAAAATAGGATTAGCATGAAGAGGTGTTCAAAAACATGAAGAGCCGGAAAAGTTGTGAAAACTATGAAAAGCTTCAAAAGGTGTCAAAAATGAGATGAGCATGAAACTGTCTGAAATATAGGAGGAGTATGAAGCGGTGTTCAAAACATGAAGAGCCCGAAAAGGTGTGAAAAATATGAAGAGCTTCAAAAGGTGTCAAATATATGAGGAGCATGAAACGGTCTGAAAAAGAGGAGGAGCATGAAGCGGTGTTGAAAAACATGAAGAGCCTGAAAAGGTGTGAAAAATATGAAAAGATTCAAAAGGTGTGAAATACATGAGGAGCATGAAAGAGCTGAAAATTAGGAGAAGCATGAAGTGGTGTGGAAAAACATGAAGAGCCTGAAAAGGTGTGAAAAATATGAAGAGCTTCAAAAGGTGTGAAATACATGAGGAGCATGAAACTCTCTGAAAAATAGGAGGAACATGAAGCGGTGTTCAAAAATATGAAGAGCCTGAAAAGGTGTGAACAATATGAAGAGCTTCAAAAATATGAAAAATATGAAGAGCTTCAAAAGGTGTGAAAAATATGAAGAGCTTCAAAAGGTGTGAAATTTATGAGGAGCATGAAACGGTCTGAAAAATAGCTGGATCATGTAGCGGTGTTGAAAAACATGAAGAGTCTGAAAAGGTGTGAAAATATGAAGAGCTTCAAAAATATGAAAAATATGAAGAGCTTCAAAAGGTGTGAAATATATGAAGAGCTTCAGAAGGTGTCAAAAATATGAGGAGCAAGAAACGGTCTGCAAAATAGGAGGAGCATGAAATGGTGTTCAAAAACATGAAGAGCCTGAAATCGTGTGAAAAATATGAAGAGCTTCAAAAGGTGTGAAAAATATGAGAAGCATGAAACGGTCTAAAAAAAAGGAGGAGCATGAAGCGGTGTTCAAAAATATGAAGAGCCTGAAAAGGTGTGAAAAATATGAAGAGCTTCAAAAGGTGTGAAAAATATGAGGAGCATGTTATGGCTAGAAAAATAGGATTAGCATGAAGAGGTGTTCAAAAACATGAAGAGCCTGAAAAGTTGTGAAAAATATGAAAAGCTTCAAAAGGTGTCAAAAATGAGATGAGCATGAAACTGTCTGAAATATAGGAGGAGTATGAAGTGGTGTTCAAAACATGAAGAGCCCGAAAAGGTGTGAAAAATATGAAGAGCTTCAAAAGGTGTCAAATATATGAGGAGCATGAAACGGTCTGAAAAAGAGGAGGAGCATGAAGCGGTGTTGAAAAACATGAAGAGCCTGAAAAGGTGTGAAAAATATGAAAAGATTCAAAAGGTGTGAAATACATGAGGAGCATGAAAGAGCTGAAAATTAGGAGAAGCATGAAGTGGTGTGGAAAAACATGAAGAGCCTGAAAAGGTGTGAAAAATATGAAGAGCTTCAGAAGGTGTGAAATAAATGAGGAGCATGAAACACTCTGAAAAATAGGAGGAGCATGAAGCGGTGTTCAAAAATATGAAGAGCCTGAAAAGGTGTGAAAAATATGAAGAGCTTCAAAAATATGAAAAATATGAAGAGCCTCAAAAGGTGTGAAAAATATGAAGAGCTTCAAAAGGTGTGAAATATATGAGGAGCATGAAACGGTCTGAAAATAGCAGGATCATGAAGCGGTGTTGAAAAACATGAAGAGTCTGAAAACGTGTGAAAATATGAAGAGCTTCAAAAGGTGTGAAAAATATGAGGAGCATGAAACGGTCTAAAAAATAGGAGGAGCATGAAGCGGTGTTCAAAAATATGAAGAGCCTGAAAAGGTGTGAAAAATATGAAGAGCTTCAAAAGGTGTCAAAAATATGAGGAGCATGAAACGGTCTGAAAAATAGGAGGAGCATGAAGCGGTGTTGAAAAACATGAAGAGCCTGAAAAGGTGTGAGAAATATGAAGAGCTTCAAAAGGTGTCAAAAATATGAGGAGCATGAAACGGTCTGAAAAAGAGGAGGAGCATGAAACGGTGTTGAAAAACATGAAGAGCCTGAAAAGGTGTGAAAAATATGAAAAGCTTCAAAAGGTGTGAAATACATGAGGAGCATGAAAGAGCTGAAAATTAGGAGAAGAATGAAGTGGTGTGGAAAAACATGAAGAGCCTGAAAAGGTGTGAAAAATATGAAGAGCTTCAGAAGGTGTGAAATACATGAGGAGCATGAAACGGACTGAAAAATCGGAGGAGCATGAAGCGGTGTTGAAAAACATGAAGAGCCTGAAAAGGTGTGAAAAATATGAAGAGTTTCAAAAGGTGTCAAAAATATGAATAGCATGAAAAGGTCTGCAAAAAAGGAGCATGAAGTGGTGTTGAAAAACATGAAGAGCCTGAAAAGGTGTGAAAAGTATGAACAGTTTCAAAAGGTGTCAAAAATATGAGGAGCATGAAACGGTCTGAAAAATAGGAGGAACATGAAGAAGTGTTCAAAAACATGAAGAGCCTGAAAAGGTGTGAAAAATATGAAGAGCTTCAAAAGGTGTGAAATATATGAGGAGCATGAAACTCTCTGAAAAATAGAAGGAGCATGATGTGGTGTTCAAAAACATGAAGAGCCTGAAAACGTGTGAAAAATACGAAGAGCTTCAAAAGGTGTGAAAAATATGAGGAGAATGATACGGTTTGAAAAATAGGAGGAGCATGAAGCGGTGTTGAAAAACATGAAGAGTCTGAAATCGTGTGAAATTATGAAGAACTTCAAAAATATGAAAAATATGAAGAGCTTCAAAAGGTGTGAACAATATGAAGAGCTTCAAAAGGTGTCAAAATGAGATGAACATGAAACGGTCTGATACATAGGAGGAGCATGAAGCGGTGTTGAAAATCATAAAGAGCCTGAAAATTTGTGAAAAATATGAAGAGCTTCAGAATATGTGAAAAACATGAAGAGCTTCAAAAAGTGTCAAAATGAGATGAGCATGAAACGGTCTGAAAAATAAGAGGAGCATGAAGTGGTGTTGAAAATAATGAAAAGCCTGAAAAGGTGTGAAATATATGAAGAGCTTCAAAAGATGTCAAAAATATGAGGAGAAAGAAACGGACTGTAAAATAGGAGGAGCATGAAATGGTGTTCAAAAACATGAAGAGCCTGAAAAGGTGTGAAAAATAAGAAGAGCTTCAAAAGGTGTCAAAAATATGAGGAGCATGAAAAGTTCTGAAAAATAGGAGGAGCATGAAGCGGTGTTCAAAAACAGGAAGACCCTGAAAAGTAGTGAAAAATATGAAGAGCTTCAAAAGGTGTCAAAAATATGAGGAGCATGAAACGGTCTGAAAAATAGGAGGACTATGAAACGGTGTTCAAAACATGAAGAGCCTGAAAAGGTGTGAAAAATATGAAGAGCTTCAAAACGTGTCAAAAATATGAGGAGCATGAAACGGTCTGAAAAATAGGAGGAGCAAGAAAGGGTGTTGAACAACATGAAGAGCCTGAAAACGTGTGAAAAATATGAAGAGCTTCAAAAGATGTGAAAAATATGAAGAGCTTCAAAAGGTGTCAAAAATGAGATGAGCATGAAACCGTCTGAAAAATAGGAGGAGCATGAAGTAGTGTTGAAAAACATGAAGAACCTGAAAAGCTGTGAGAAACATGAAGAGCTTCAAAATGTGTCAAATATATGAGGAGCATGAAACGGTCTGAAAAAGAGGAGGAGCAGGAAGCGGTGTTGAGAAACATGAAGAGCCTGAAAATGTGTGAAAAATATGAAGAGCTTCTAAAGGTGTCAAAAATATGAGGAGCATGAAACGGTCTTAAAAATACGAGGAGCATGAAGTGGTGTTGAAAAACACGAACAGCCTGAAAAGGTGTGAAATATATGAAGAGCTTCTAAAGGTGTCAAAAATATGAGGAGCATGAATCGGTCTAAAAAATAGGAGGATCATGAAAAGTTGTTGAAAAACATGAAGATCCTGAAAAGATGTGAAAATTATGAAGAGCTTCAAAAGGTGTGAAATATATGAAGAGCTTCAAAAGGTGTCAAAAATGAGATGAGCATGAAATGGTCTGAAAAATAGGAGGAGCATGAAGCGGTGTTGCAAAACATGAGGAGCCTGAAAAGGTGTGAAAAATATGAAGAGCTTCAAAAGGTGAGAAAAATAGGAGGTGCATGAAACGGTCTGAAAAAGAGGAGGAGCATGAAGCGGCGTTGAAAAACATGAAGAGCCTGAAAAGGTGTGAAAAATATGAAGAGCTTCATAAGGTGTGAAATACATGAGGAGCATGAAACTCTCTGAAAAATAGGAGGAGCATGAAGCGGTGTTCAAAAATATGAAGAGCCTGAAAAGGTGTGAAAAATATGAAGAGCTTCAAAAATATGAAAAATATGAAGAGCCTCAAAAGGTGTGAAAAATATGAAGAGCCTCAAAAGGTGTGAAAAATATGAAGAGCTTTAAAAGGTGTCAAAAATGAGATGAGCATGAAACGGTCTGAAAAATAGGAGGAGCAAGAAGCGGTGTTGAAAAACATAAAGAGCATGAAAACGTATGAAGAATATGAAGAGCTTCAAAAGGTGTGAAAAATATGAAGAGCTTTAAAAGGTGTCAAAAATGAGATGAGCATGAAACGGTCTGAAAAATAGGTGGAGCATGAAGTGGTATTGAAAAACATGAAGAGCCTGAAAAGGTGTGAATGATATGAAGAGCTTCAAAAGGTCTCAAAAATATGAGGAGCATGAAACGGTCTGAAAAATAGGAACAGCATGAAGCGGTGTTGCAAAACATGAAGAGCCTGAAAGGGTGTCAAAAATATGAAGAGCTTCAAAAGGTGTGAAATACATGAGGAGCATTAAACGCCCTGAAAAATAGGAGGAGCATGCAGAGGTGTTCAAAAACATGAAGAGCCTGAAAAGGTGTCAAAAATATGAAGAGATTCAAAAGGTGTGAAAAATATGAAGAGCTTCAAAATGTTTCAAAAATGAAATGAGCATGAAACGGTCTGAAAAAGCTGAGGAGCATGAAGTGGTGTTGAAACACATGAAGAGCCTGAAAAGGTGTGAAAAATATGAAGAGGTTCAAAGGTGTGAAATACATGAGGATCATGAAATGGTTTGAAAAATACGAGGAGCATGAAGCAGTGTTCAAAAACATGAAGAGCCTGAAAAGGTTTGAAAAATATGAAGAGCTTCAAAAGGTGTCAAAAATATGAGGAGCATGAAACCGTCTGAAAAATAGGAGGAGCATGAAGCGGTGTTGAAAAACATGAAGAGCGTGAAAACGAGTGAAAAATATGAGGAGCTTCAAAAGGTATGAAAAATATGAAGAGCTTCAAAAGTTGTCAAAAAAGAGATGAGCATGAAACCGTCTGAAAAATAGGTGGAGCATGAAGCGGTGTTGAAAAACATGAAGAGCCTGAAAAGATGTGAAAAATATGAAGAGCTTCAAAAGGTGTCAAAAATATGAGGAGCATGAAACGGTCTGAAAAATAGGAGGAGCATGAAACCGTGTTCAAAAACATGAAGAGACTGAAAAGAGTGAAAAATATGAAGAGCTTCAAAAGGTGTGAAAAATAGGAGGAGCCTGAAGCGGTGTGCAAAAACATGAAAAGCCTGAAAAGGTGTGAAAAATATGAAGAGCATCAAAAGGTGTCAAAAATATGAGGAGCATGAAACGGTCTGAAAAATAGGAGGAGCATGAAGCGGTGTTGAAAAACATGAAGATCCTGAAAAGGTGTTAAAAATATGAAGAGTTTCAAAAGGTGTCAAATATATGAGCAGCAAGAATCGGTCTGAAATATAGGAGTAGCATGAAACGGTGTTCAAATACATGCAGAGCCTGAAAAGTTGTGAAAAATATGAAGAGCTTCAAATGGTGTCAAATATATGAAGAGCTTCAAAAGGTGTCAAAAATGAGATGAGCATGAAACGGTCTGAAAAATAGGAGGAGCAAGAAGTCGTGTTCCAAAAAATGAAGAGCCTGAGAAGGTGTGAAATATATCAAGAACTTCAAAATGTGTCAAAAATATGAGGAGCATGAAACGGTCTGAAAAATAGGAGGAGCATGAAACGGTGTTGAAAAACATGCAGAGCCTGAAAAGGTGTGAAAAATATGAAGAGCTTCAAAAGATGTGAAAAATATGAAGAGCTTCAAAAGGTGTCAAAAATGAGATGAGCATGAAACCGTCTGAAAAATAGGAGGAGCATGAAGTAGTGTTGAAAAACATGAAGAACCTGAAAAGCTGTGAGAAACATGAAGAGCTTCAAAATGTGTCAAAAATATGAGGAGCATGAAACGGTCTGAAAAAGAGGAGGAGCAGGAAGCGGTGTTGAGAAACATGAAGAGCCTGAAAATGTGTGAAAAATATGAAGAGCTTCTAAAGGTGTGAAAAATATGAGGAGCTTCAAAAGGTATGAAATACATGAGGAGTATGAAACTGTCTTGAAAATAGGAGGAGCATGAAGCGGTGCTAAAAAACATGAAGAGGCTTAAAAGGTGTGAAAAATATGAAGAGCTTCAAAAGGTGTGAAAAATATGAGGAGCATGAAACGGTCTGAAAAATAGGAGGAGCATGAAGCGGTGTTCAAAAACATGAAGAGCCTGAAAAGGTGAGAAAAATATGAAGAGCTTCAAAAGGTGTGAAATACATGAGGAGCATTAAACGCCCTGAAAAATAGGAGGAGCATGCAGAGGTGTTCAAAAACATGAAGAGCCTGAAAAGGTGTCAAAAATATGAAGAGATTCAAAAGGTGTGAAAAATATGAAGAGCTTCAAAATGTTTCAAAAATGAAATGAGCATGAAACGGTCTGAAAAAGCTGAGGAGCATGAAGTGGTGTTGAAACACATGAAGAGCCTGAAAAGGTGTGAAAAATATGAAGAGGTTCAAAGGTGTGAAATACATGAGGATCATGAAATGGTTTGAAAAATACGAGGAGCATGAAGCAGTGTTCAAAAACATGAAGAGCCTGAAAAGGTTTGAAAAATATGAAGAGCTTCAAAAGGTGTCAAAAATATGAGGAGCATGAAACCGTCTGAAAAATAGGAGGAGCATGAAGCGGTGTTGAAAAACATGAAGAGCGTGAAAACGAGTGAAAAATATGAGGAGCTTCAAAAGGTATGAAAAATATGAAGAGCTTCAAAAGTTGTCAAAAAAGAGATGAGCATGAAACCGTCTGAAAAATAGGTGGAGCATGAAGCGGTGTTGAAAAACATGAAGAGCCTGAAAAGATGTGAAAAATATGAAGAGCTTCAAAAGGTGTCAAAAATATGAGGAGCATGAAACGGTCTGAAAAATAGGAGGAGCATGAAACCGTGTTCAAAAACATGAAGAGACTGAAAAGAGTGAAAAATATGAAGAGCTTCAAAAGGTGTGAAAAATAGGAGGAGCCTGAAGCGGTGTGCAAAAACATGAAAAGCCTGAAAAGGTGTGAAAAATATGAAGAGCATCAAAAGGTGTCAAAAATATGAGGAGCATGAAACGGTCTGAAAAATAGGAGGAGCATGAAGCGGTGTTGAAAAACATGAAGATCCTGAAAAGGTGTTAAAAATATGAAGAGTTTCAAAAGGTGTCAAATATATGAGCAGCAAGAATCGGTCTGAAATATAGGAGTAGCATGAAACGGTGTTCAAATACATGCAGAGCCTGAAAAGTTGTGAAAAATATGAAGAGCTTCAAATGGTGTCAAATATATGAAGAGCTTCAAAAGGTGTCAAAAATGAGATGAGCATGAAACGGTCTGAAAAATAGGAGGAGCAAGAAGTCGTGTTCCAAAAAATGAAGAGCCTGAGAAGGTGTGAAATATATCAAGAACTTCAAAATGTGTCAAAAATATGAGGAGCATGAAACGGTCTGAAAAATAGGAGGAGCATGAAACGGTGTTGAAAAACATGCAGAGCCTGAAAAGGTGTGAAAAATATGAAGAGCTTCAAAAGATGTGAAAAATATGAAGAGCTTCAAAAGGTGTCAAAAATGAGATGAGCATGAAACCGTCTGAAAAATAGGAGGAGCATGAAGTAGTGTTGAAAAACATGAAGAACCTGAAAAGCTGTGAGAAACATGAAGAGCTTCAAAATGTGTCAAAAATATGAGGAGCATGAAACGGTCTGAAAAAGAGGAGGAGCAGGAAGCGGTGTTGAGAAACATGAAGAGCCTGAAAATGTGTGAAAAATATGAAGAGCTTCTAAAGGTGTGAAAAATATGAGGAGCTTCAAAAGGTATGAAATACATGAGGAGTATGAAACTGTCTTGAAAATAGGAGGAGCATGAAGCGGTGCTAAAAAACATGAAGAGGCTTAAAAGGTGTGAAAAATATGAAGAGCTTCAAAAGGTGTGAAAAATATGAGGAGCATGAAACGGTCTGAAAAATAGGAGGAGCATGAAGCGGTGTTCAAAAACATGAAGAGCCTGAAAAGGTGAGAAAAATATGAAGAGCTTCAAAAGGTGTGAAATACATGAGGAGCATTAAACGCCCTGAAAAATAGGAGGAGCATTCAGAGGTGTTCAAAAACATGAAGAGCCTGAAAAGGTGTCAAAAATATGAAGAGATTCAAAAGGTGTGAAAAATATGAAGAGCTTCAAAATGTTTCAAAAATGAAATGAGCATGAAACGGTCTGAAAAAGCTGAGCAGCATGAAGTGGTGTTCAAAAACATGAAGAGCCTGAAAAGGTGTGAAAAATATGAGGAGCTTCAAAAGGTATGAAATACATGAGGAGTATGAAACTTTCTTGAAAATAGGTGGAGCATGAAGCGGTGTTAAAAAACATGAAGAGGCTTAAAAGGTGTGAAAAATATGAAGAGCTTCAAAAGGTGTGAAAAATATGAGGAGCATGAAACGGTCTGAAAAATAGGAGGAGCATGAAGCCGTGTTGAAAAACATGAAGAGCCTGAAAAAGTGTGAAATATATGAAGAGGTTCAAAAGGTGTAAAAATATGAGGAGATTCAAAAGGTATCAAAAATATGAGGAGCATGAAACGGTCTGAAAAAGAGGAGGAGCATGAATCGGTGTTGAAAATCATGAAGAGCCTGAAAACGTGTGAGAAATATGAAGAGCTTCAAAAGGTGTCAAAAATATGAAGAGCTTCAAAAGGTGTCAAAAATGAGAGGAGTATGAAGCAGTCTGAAAAATAGGAGGAGCATGAAGCGGTGTTCAAAAACATGAAGAGCTTGAAAAGGTGTGAAAAATATGAAGAGCTTCAAAAGGTGTCAAAAATGAGATGAGCATGAAACGGTCTGAAAAATAGGAGGAGCATGAAGTGGTGTTGAAAAAAAAGAAGAGACGGAAAAGGTGTGAAATATATGAAGGGCTTCAAAAGGTGTCAAAAATATGAGAAGAATGAAACGGTCTGAAAATAGGAGGAGCATGAAGCGGTGTTCAAAAACATGAAGAGCCTGAAAAGGTGTGAAAAATATGAAGAGCTTCAAAAGGTGTCAAAAATATGAGGAGCATGAAACGGTTTGAAAAATAGGAGGAGCATGAAGCGGTGTTCAAAAACAGGAAAAGCCTGAAAAGTTGTGAAAAATATGAAGAGCTTCAAAAGTTGTCAAAAATATGAGGAGCATGAAAAGGTCAGAAAAATAGGAGGATCATGAAGCGGTGTTCAAAAACATGAAGAGCCTGAAAAGGTGTGCAAAATATGAAGAGCTTCAAAAGGTGTCAAAAATATGAGGAGCATGAAACGGTCTGCAAAAAAGGAGGAGCATGAAGTGGTGTTGAAAAAATTCAAGAGCCTGACAAGGTGTGAAAAATATGAAAAGCTTCAAAAGTTGTCAAAAATATGAGGAGCATGAAACGGTCTGAAAAATAGGAGGAGCATGAAGCGGTGTTCAAAAACATGAAGAGCCTGAAAAGGTGTGAAAAATATGAAGAGCTTCAAAAGGTGTCAAAAATATGAGGAGCATGAAACGGTCTGAAAAATAGGAGGAGCATGAAGTGGTGTTGAAAAACATGAAGAGTCTGAAAACGTGTGAAATTATGAAGAACTTCAAAAATATGCAAAATATGAAGAGCTTCAAAAGGTGTGAAAAATATGAAGAGCTTCAAAAGGTGTCAAAATGAGATGAACATGAAACGGTCTGAAAAATAGGAGGAGCATGAAGCGGTGTTGAAAATCATAAAGAGCCTGAAAATTTGTGAAAAATATGAAGAGCTTCAGAAGATGTGAAAAACATGAAGAGCTTCAAAAGGTGTCAAAATGAGATGAGCATGAAACGGTCTGAAAAATAAGAGGAGCATGAAGTGGTGTTGAAAATAATGAAAAGCCTGAAAAGGTGTGAAATATATGAAGAGCTTCAAAAGGTGTCAAAAATATGAGGAGAATGAAACGGTCTGTAAAATAGGAGGAGCATGAAATGGTGTTCAAAAACATGAAGAGCCTGAAAAGGTGTGAAAAATATGAAGAGCTTCAAAAGGTGTCAAAAATATGAGGAGCATGAAAAGTTCTGAAAAATAGGAGGAGCATGAAGCGGTGTTCAAAACAGGAAGACCCTGAAAAGTAGTGAAAAATATGAAGAGCTTCAAAAGGTGTCAAAAATATGAGGAGCATGAAACGGTCTGAAAAATAGGAGGACTATGAAACGGTGTTCAAAAACATGAAGAGCCTGAAAAGGTGTGAAAAATATGAAGAGCTTCAAAACGTGTCAAAAATATGAGGAGCATGAAATGGTCTGAAAAATAGGAGGAGCAAGAAAGGGTGTTGAACAACATGAAGAGCCTGAAAACGTGTGAAAAATATGAAGAGCTTCAAAAGATGTGAAAAATATGAAGAGCTTCAAAAGGTGTCAAAAATGAGATGAGCATGAAACCGTCTGAAAAATAGGAGGAGCATGAAGTAGTGTTGAAAAACATGAAGAACCTGAAAAGCTGTGAGAAACATGAAGAGCTTCAAAATGTGTCAAAAATATGAGGAGCATGAAACGGTCTGAAAAAGAGGAGGAGCAGGAAGCGGTGTTGAGAAACATGAAGAGCCTGAAAATGTGTGAAAAATATGAAGAGCTTCTAAAGGTGTGAAATATATGAGGTGAAAGAAACGGTCTGAAAAATAGGAGGAGCATGAAGCAGTGTTGAAAAACATGAAGAGCCTGAAAAGGTGTGAAAAATATGAAGAGCTTCAAAAGGTGTCAAAATTATAAGGAGCATGAAACGTTCTGAAAAATAGGAGGAGCATGAAGCAGTGTTGAAAAAAATGAAGAACCTGAAAAGGTGTGAAAAATATGAACAGCTTCAAAAGTTGCCAAAAATATGAGGAGCATGAAACGGTCTAAAAAATAGGAGTACCATGAACCGGTGTTGAAAAACATGAAGAGCCAGAAAAGGTGTGAAAAATATTAAGAGCTTCAAAATGTGTGAAAAATATGAAGAGCTACAAAAGGTGTCAAAAAAGAGATGAGCATGAAACGGTCTGAAAAATAGGAGGAGAATGAAGTGGTGTTGAAAAAAATGAGGAGCCTGAAAAGGTGTGAAAAATATGAAGAGCTTCAAAAGGTGTCAAAAATGAGATGATCATGAAACGGTCTGAAAAATAGGAGGTGCATGAGGTGGTGTTGAAGAAAAAGAAGAGACTGAAAAGGTGTGAAATATATGAAGAGCTTCAAAAGGTGTCAAAATATGAGGAGCATGATACGGTCTGAAAAATAGGAGGAGCATGAAGCGGTGTTCAAAACATGAAGAGCCTGAAAAATTGTGAAAAATATGAAAAGCTTCCAAAGGTGTTAAAAATGAGATGAGCATGAAACGGTCTGAAAAATAGGAGGAGCATGAAGCGGTGTTGAAAAAATGAAGAGCCTGAAAAGGTGTGAAAAATATGAAGAGCATCAAAAGTTGTCAAAAATATGAGGAGTATGAAACGGTATGAAAAATAGGAGGACAATGAAGCGGTGTTGCAAAACATGAGGAGCCTGAAAAGGTGTGAAAAATATGAAGAGCTTCAAAAGGGGAGAAAAATATGAGGTGCATGAAACGGTCTGAAAAATAGGAGGAGCATGAAGCGGTGTTGAAAAACATGAAGAGCCTGAAAAGGTGTGAAAAATATGAAGAGCTTCAAAAGGTGTGAAATACATGAGGAGCATGAAACGTGTTGAAAAATAGGAGAAGCATGAAGTGGTGTGGAAAAACATCAAGAGCCTGAAAAGGTGTGAAAAATATGAAGGGCTTCCAAAGGTGTGAAATACATGAGGAGCAAGAAACGGTCTGAAAAATAGGAGGAAGAGGAAGAGGTGTTCAAAAATATGAAGAGCCTGAAAAGGTGTGAAAAATATGAAGAGCTTCAAAAGGTGTCAAAAATATGAGGAGCATGAAACGTTGTGAAAAATAGGAGCAGCATGAAACGGTGTTCAAAAACATGAAGACATTGAAAAGGTGTGAAAAATATGAAGAGGTGCAAAAGGTTTGAAATATATGAGGAGCATGAAACGGTCTGAAAAATATGAGGAGCATGAAGCGGTGTTCAAAAACATGAAGAGCCTGAAAAGGTGAGAAAAATATGAAGAGCTTCAAAAGGTGTGAAATACATGAGGAGCATTAAACGCCCTGAAAAATAGGAGGAGCATGCAGAGGTGTTCAAAAACATGAAGAGCCTGAAAAGGTGTCAAAAATATGAAGAGATTCAAAAGGTGTGAAAAATATGAAGAGCTTCAAAATGTTTCAAAAATGAAATGAGCATGAAACGGTCTGAAAAAGCTGAGGAGCATGAAGTGGTGTTGAAACACATGAAGAGCCTGAAAAGGTGTGAAAAATATGAAGAGGTTCAAAGGTGTGAAATACATGAGGATCATGAAATGGTTTGAAAAATACGAGGAGCATGAAGCAGTGTTCAAAAACATGAAGAGCCTGAAAAGGTTTGAAAAATATGAAGAGCTTCAAAAGGTGTCAAAAATATGAGGAGCATGAAACCGTCTGAAAAAGAGGAGGAGCATGAAGCGGTGTTGAAAAACATGAAGAGCGTGAAAACGAGTGAAAAATATGAAGAGCTTCAAAAGGTATGAAAAATATGAAGAGCTTCAAAAGGTGTCAAAAAAGAGATGAGCATGAAACGGTCTGAAAAATAGGAGGAGAATGAAGTGGTGTTGAAAAAAATGAGGAGCCTGAAAAGGTGTGAAAAATATGAAGAGCTTCAAAAGGTGTCAAAAATGAGATGATCATGAAACGGTCTGAAAAATAGGAGGTGCATGAGGTGGTGTTGAAGAAAAAGAAGAGACTGAAAAGGTGTGAAATATATGAAGAGCTTCAAAAGGTGTCAAAATATGAGGAGCATGATACGGTCTGAAAAATAGGAGGAGCATGAAGCGGTGTTCAAAACATGAAGAGCCTGAAAAATTGTGAAAAATATGAAAAGCTTCCAAAGGTGTTAAAAATGAGATGAGCATGAAACGCTCTGAAAAATAGGAGGAGCATGAAGCGGTGTTGAAAAAATGAAGAGCCTGAAAAGGTGTGAAAAATATGAAGAGCATCAAAAGTTGTCAAAAATATGAGGAGTATGAAACGGTCTGAAAAATAGGAGGACCATGAAGCGGTGTTGCAAAACATGAGGAGCCTGAAAAGGTGTGAAAAATATGAAGAGCTTCAAAAGGTGAGAAAAATATGAGGTGCATGAAACGGTCTGAAAAATAGGAGGAGCATGAAGCGGTGTTGAAAAACATGAAGAGCCTGAAAAGGTGTGAAAAATATGAAGAGCTTCAAAAGGTGTGAAATACATGAGGAGCATGAAACGTGTTGAAAAATAGGAGAAGCATGAAGTGGTGTGGAAAAACATCAAGAGCCTGAAAAGGTGTGAAAAATATGAAGGGCTTCCAAAGGTGTGAAATACATGAGGAGCAAGAAACGGTCTGAAAAATAGGAGGAAGAGGAAGAGGTGTTCAAAAATATGAAGAGCCTGAAAAGGTGTGAAAAATATGAAGAGCTTCAAAAGGTGTCAAAAATATGAGGAGCATGAAACGTTGTGAAAAATAGGAGCAGCATGAAACGGTGTTCAAAAACATGAAGACATTGAAAAGGTGTGAAAAATATGAAGAGGTGCAAAAGGTTTGAAATATATGAGGAGCATGAAACGGTCTGAAAAATATGAGGAGCATGAAGCGGTGTTCAAAAACATGAAGAGCCTGAAAAGGTGAGAAAAATATGAAGAGCTTCAAAAGGTGTGAAATACATGAGGAGCATTAAACGCCCTGAAAAATAGGAGGAGCATGCAGAGGTGTTCAAAAACATGAAGAGCCTGAAAAGGTGTCAAAAATATGAAGAGATTCAAAAGGTGTGAAAAATATGAAGAGCTTCAAAATGTTTCAAAAATGAAATGAGCATGAAACGGTCTGAAAAAGCTGAGGAGCATGAAGTGGTGTTGAAACACATGAAGAGCCTGAAAAGGTGTGAAAAATATGAAGAGGTTCAAAGGTGTGAAATACATGAGGATCATGAAATGGTTTGAAAAATACGAGGAGCATGAAGCAGTGTTCAAAAACATGAAGAGCCTGAAAAGGTTTGAAAAATATGAAGAGCTTCAAAAGGTGTCAAAAATATGAGGAGCATGAAACCGTCTGAAAAATAGGAGGAGCATGAAGCGGTGTTGAAAAACATGAAGAGCGTGAAAACGAGTGAAAAATATGAAGAGCTTCAAAAGGTATGAAAAATATGAAGAGCTTCAAAAGGTGTCAAAAATATGAGGAGCATGAAACGGTCTGAAAAATAGGAGGACTATGAAACGGTGTTCAAAAACATGAAGAGCCTGAAAAGGTGTGAAAAATATGAAGAGCTTCAAAACGTGTCAAAAATATGAGGAGCATGAAATGGTCTGAAAAATAGGAGGAGCAAGAAAGGGTGTTGAACAACATGAAGAGCCTGAAAACGTGTGAAAAATATGAAGAGCTTCAAAAGATGTGAAAAATATGAAGAGCTTCAAAAGGTGTCAAAAATGAGATGAGCATGAAACCGTCTGAAAAATAGGAGGAGCATGAAGTAGTGTTGAAAAACATGAAGAACCTGAAAAGCTGTGAGAAACATGAAGAGCTTCAAAAGGTGTCAAAAATATGAGGAGCATGAAACGTTCTGAAAAAGAGGAGGAGCAGGAAGCGGTGTTGAGAAACATGAAGAGCCTGAAAATGTGTGAAAAATATGAAGAGCTTCTAAAGGTGTGAAATATATGAGGTGCAAGAAACGGTCTGAAAAATAGGAGTACCATGAACCGGTGTTGAAAAACATGAAGAGCCAGAAAAGGTGTGAAAAATATTAAGAGCTTCAAAATGTGTGAAAAATATGAAGAGCTTCAAAAGGTGTCAAAAAAGAGATGAGCATGAAACGGTCTGAAAAATAGGAGGAGAATGAAGTGGTGTTGAAAAAAATGAGGAGCCTGAAAAGGTGTGAAAAATATGAAGAGCTTCAAAAGGTGTCAAAAATGAGATGATCATGAAACGGTCTGAAAAATAGGAGGTGCATGAGGTGGTGTTGAAGAAAAAGAAGAGACTGAAAAGGTGTGAAATATATGAAGAGCTTCAAAAGGTGTCAAAATATGAGGAGCATGATACGGTCTGAAAAATAGGAGGAGCATGAAGCGGTGTTCAAAACATGAAGAGCCTGAAAAATTGTGAAAAATATGAAAAGCTTCCAAAGGTGTCAAAAATGAGATGAGCATGAAACGGTCTGAAAAATAGGAGGAGCATGAAGCGGTGTTGAAAAAATGAAGAGCCTGAAAAGGTGTGAAAAATATGAAGAGCATCAAAAGTTGTCAAAAATATGAGGAGTATGAAACGGTCTGAAAAATAGGAGGACCATGAAGCGGTGTTGCAAAACATGAGGAGCCTGAAAAGGTGTGAAAAATATGAAGAGCTTCAAAAGGTGAGAAAAATATGAGGTGCATGAAACGGTCTGAAAAATAGGAGGAGCATGAAGCGGTGTTGAAAAACATGAAGAGCCTGAAAAGGTGTGAAAAATATGAAGAGCTTCAAAAGGTGTGAAATACATGAGGAGCATGAAACGTGTTGAAAAATAGGAGAAGCATGAAGTGGTGTGGAAAAACATCAAGAGCCTGAAAAGGTGTGAAAAATATGAAGGGCTTCAAAAGGTGTGAAATACATGAGGAGCAAGAAACGGTCTGAAAAATAGGAGGAAGAGGAAGAGGTGTTCAAAAATATGAAGAGCCTGAAAAGGTGTGAAAAATATGAAGAGGTGCAAAAGGTTTGAAATATATGAGGAGCATGAAACGGTCTGAAAAATATGAGGAGCATGAAGCGGTGTTCAAAAACATGAAGAGCCTGAAAAGGTGAGAAAAATATGAAGAGCTTCAAAAGGTGTGAAATACATGAGGAGCATTAAACGCCCTGAAAAATAGGAGGAGCATGCAGAGGTGTTCAAAAACATGAAGAGCCTGAAAAGGTGTCAAAAATATGAAGAGATTCAAAAGGTGTGAAAAATATGAAGAGCTTCAAAATGTTTCAAAAATGAAATGAGCATGAAACGGTCTGAAAAAGCTGAGCAGCATGAAGTGGTGTTCAAAAACATGAAGAGCCTGAAAAGGTGTGAAAAATATGAGGAGCTTCAAAAGGTATGAAATACATGAGGAGTATGAAACTTTCTTGAAAATAGGTGGAGCATGAAGCGGTGTTAAAAAACATGAAGAGGCTTAAAAGGTGTGAAAAATATGAAGAGCTTCAAAAGGTGTGAAAAATATGAGGAGCATGAAACGGTCTGAAAAATAGGAGGAGCATGAAGCCGTGTTGAAAAACATGAAGAGCCTGAAAAAGTGTGAAATATATGAAGAGGTTCAAAAGGTGTAAAAATATGAGGAGATTCAAAAGGTATCAAAAATATGAGGAGCATGAAACGGTCTGAAAAAGAGGAGGAGCATGAATCGGTGTTGAAAATCATGAAGAGCCTGAAAACGTGTGAGAAATATGAAGAGCTTCAAAAGGTGTCAAAAATATGAAGAGCTTCAAAAGGTGTCAAAAATGAGAGGAGTATGAAGCAGTCTGAAAAATAGGAGGAGCATGAAGCGGTGTTCAAAAACATGAAGAGCTTGAAAAGGTGTGAAAAATATGAAGAGCTTCAAAAGGTGTCAAAAATGAGATGAGCATGAAACGGTCTGAAAAATAGGAGGAGCATGAAGTGGTGTTGAAAAAAAAGAAGAGACGGAAAAGGTGTGAAATATATGAAGGGCTTCAAAAGGTGTCAAAAATATGAGGAGAATGAAACGGTCTGAAAATAGGAGGAGCATGAAGCGGTGTTCAAAAACATGAAGAGCCTGAAAAGGTGTCAAAAATATGAAGAGCTTCAAAAGGTGTCAAAAATATGAGGAGCATGAAACGGTTTGAAAAATAGGAGGAGCATGAAGCGGTGTTCAAAAACAGGAAAAGCCTGAAAAGTTGTGAAAAATATGAAGAGCTTCAAAAGTTGTCAAAAATATGAGGAGCATGAAAAGGTCAGAAAAATAGGAGGATCATGAAGCGGTGTTCAAAAACATGAAGAGCCTGAAAAGGTGTGCAAAATATGAAGAGCTTCAAAAGGTGTCAAAAATATGAGGAGCATGAAACGGTCTGCAAAAAAGGAGGAGCATGAAGTGGTGTTGAAAAAATTCAAGAGCCTGACAAGGTGTGAAAAATATGAAAAGCTTCAAAAGTTGTCAAAAATATGAGGAGCATGAAACGGTCTGAAAAATAGGAGGAGCATGAAGCGGTGTTCAAAAACATGAAGAGCCTGAAAAGGTGTGAAAAATATGAAGAGCTTCAAAAGGTGTCAAAAATATGAGGAGCATGAAACGGTCTGAAAAATAGGAGGAGCATGAAGTGGTGTTGAAAAACATGAAGAGTCTGAAAACGTGTGAAATTATGAAGAACTTCAAAAATATGCAAAATATGAAGAGCTTCAAAAGGTGTGAAAAATATGAAGAGCTTCAAAAGGTGTCAAAATGAGATGAACATGAAACGGTCTGAAAAATAGGAGGAGCATGAAGCGGTGTTGAAAATCATAAAGAGCCTGAAAATTTGTGAAAAATATGAAGAGCTTCAGAAGATGTGAAAAACATGAAGAGCTTCAAAAGGTGTCAAAATGAGATGAGCATGAAACGGTCTGAAAAATAAGAGGAGCATGAAGTGGTGTTGAAAATAATGAAAAGCCTGAAAAGGTGTGAAATATATGAAGAGCTTCAAAAGGTGTCAAAAATATGAGGAGAATGAAACGGTCTGTAAAATAGGAGGAGCATGAAATGGTGTTCAAAAACATGAAGAGCCTGAAAAGGTGTGAAAAATATGAAGAGCTTCAAAAGGTGTCAAAAATATGAGGAGCATGAAAAGTTCTGAAAAATAGGAGGAGCATGAAGCGGTGTTCAAAACAGGAAGACCCTGAAAAGTAGTGAAAAATATGAAGAGCTTCAAAAGGTGTCAAAAATATGAGGAGCATGAAACGGTCTGAAAAATAGGAGGACTATGAAACGGTGTTCAAAAACATGAAGAGCCTGAAAAGGTGTGAAAAATATGAAGAGCTTCAAAACGTGTCAAAAATATGAGGAGCATGAAATGGTCTGAAAAATAGGAGGAGCAAGAAAGGGTGTTGAACAACATGAAGAGCCTGAAAACGTGTGAAAAATATGAAGAGCTTCAAAAGATGTGAAAAATATGAAGAGCTTCAAAAGGTGTCAAAAATGAGATGAGCATGAAACCGTCTGAAAAATAGGAGGAGCATGAAGTAGTGTTGAAAAACATGAAGAACCTGAAAAGCTGTGAGAAACATGAAGAGCTTCAAAATGTGTCAAAAATATGAGGAGCATGAAACGGTCTGAAAAAGAGGAGGAGCAGGAAGCCGTGTTGAGAAACATGAAGAGCCTGAAAATGTGTGAAAAATATGAAGAGCTTCTAAAGGTGTGAAATATATGAGGTGAAAGAAACGGTCTGAAAAATAGGAGGAGCATGAAGCAGTGTTGAAAAACATGAAGAGCCTGAAAAGGTGTGAAAAATATGAAGAGCTTCAAAAGGTGTCAAAATTATAAGGAGCATGAAACGTTCTGAAAAATAGGAGGAGCATGAAGCAGTGTTGAAAAAAATGAAGAACCTGAAAAGGTGTGAAAAATATGAACAGCTTCAAAAGTTGCCAAAAATATGAGGAGCATGAAACGGTCTAAAAAATAGGAGTACCATGAACCGGTGTTGAAAAACATGAAGAGCCAGAAAAGGTGTGAAAAATATTAAGAGCTTCAAAATGTGTGAAAAATATGAAGAGCTACAAAAGGTGTCAAAAAAGAGATGAGCATGAAACGGTCTGAAAAATAGGAGGAGAATGAAGTGGTGTTGAAAAAAATGAGGAGCCTGAAAAGGTGTGAAAAATATGAAGAGCTTCAAAAGGTGTCAAAAATGAGATGATCATGAAACGGTCTGAAAAATAGGAGGTGCATGAGGTGGTGTTGAAGAAAAAGAAGAGACTGAAAAGGTGTGAAATATATGAAGAGCTTCAAAAGGTGTCAAAATATGAGGAGCATGATACGGTCTGAAAAATAGGAGGAGCATGAAGCGGTGTTCAAAACATGAAGAGCCTGAAAAATTGTGAAAAATATGAAAAGCTTCCAAAGGTGTTAAAAATGAGATGAGCATGAAACGGTCTGAAAAATAGGAGGAGCATGAAGCGGTGTTGAAAAAATGAAGAGCCTGAAAAGGTGTGAAAAATATGAAGAGCATCAAAAGTTGTCAAAAATATGAGGAGTATGAAACGGTCTGAAAAATAGGAGGACCATGAAGCGGTGTTGCAAAACATGAGGAGCCTGAAAAGGTGTGAAAAATATGAAGAGCTTCAAAAGGTGAGAAAAATATGAGGTGCATGAAACGGTCTGAAAAATAGGAGGAGCATGAAGCGGTGTTGAAAAACATGAAGAGCCTGAAAAGGTGTGAAAAATATGAAGAGCTTCAAAAGGTGTGAAATACATGAGGAGCATGAAACGTGTTGAAAAATAGGAGAAGCATGAAGTGGTGTGGAAAAACATCAAGAGCCTGAAAAGGTGTGAAAAATATGAAGGGCTTCCAAAGGTGTGAAATACATGAGGAGCAAGAAACGGTCTGAAAAATAGGAGGAAGAGGAAGAGGTGTTCAAAAATATGAAGAGCCTGAAAAGGTGTGAAAAATATGAAGAGCTTCAAAAGGTGTCAAAAATATGAGGAGCATGAAACGTTGTGAAAAATAGGAGCAGCATGAAACGGTGTTCAAAAACATGAAGACATTGAAAAGGTGTGAAAAATATGAAGAGGTGCAAAAGGTTTGAAATATATGAGGAGCATGAAACGGTCTGAAAAATATGAGGAGCATGAAGCGGTGTTCAAAAACATGAAGAGCCTGAAAAGGTGAGAAAAATATGAAGAGCTTCAAAAGGTGTGAAATACATGAGGAGCATTAAACGCCCTGAAAAATAGGAGGAGCATGCAGAGGTGTTCAAAAACATGAAGAGCCTGAAAAGGTGTCAAAAATATGAAGAGATTCAAAAGGTGTGAAAAATATGAAGAGCTTCAAAATGTTTCAAAAATGAAATGAGCATGAAACGGTCTGAAAAAGCTGAGGAGCATGAAGTGGTGTTGAAACACATGAAGAGCCTGAAAAGGTGTGAAAAATATGAAGAGGTTCAAAGGTGTGAAATACATGAGGATCATGAAATGGTTTGAAAAATACGAGGAGCATGAAGCAGTGTTCAAAAACATGAAGAGCCTGAAAAGGTTTGAAATATATGAAGAGCTTCAAAAGGTGTCAAAAATATGAGGAGCATGAAACCGTCTGAAAAATAGGAGGAGCATGAAGCGGTGTTGAAAAACATGAAGAGCGTGAAAACGAGTGAAAAATATGAAGAGCTTCAAAAGGTATGAAAAATATGAAGAGCTTCAAAAGGTGTCAAAAAAGAGATGAGCATGAAACCGTCTGAAAAATAGGTGGAGCATGAAGCGGTGTTGAAAAACATGAAGAGCCTGAAAAGATGTGAAAAATATGAAGAGCTTCAAAAGGTGTCAAAAATATGAGGAGCATGAAACGGTCTGAAAAATAGGAGGAGCATGAAACCGTGTTAAAAACATGAAGAGACTGAAAAGGGTGAAAAATATGAAGAGCTTCAAAAGGTGTGAAAAATAGGAGGAGCATGAAGCGGTGTGCAAAAACATGAAAAGCCTGAAAAGGTGTGAAAAATATGAAGAGCATCAAAAGGTGTCAAAAATATGAGGAGCATGAAACGGTCTGAAAAATAGGAGGAGCATGAAGCGGTGTTGAAAAACATGAAGAGCCTGAAAGGGTGTTAAAAATATGAAGAGTTTCAAAAGGTGTCAAATATATGAGCAGCAAGAATCGGTCTGAAATATAGGAGTAGCATGAAACGGTGTTCAAATATATGCAGAGCCTGAAAAGTTGTGAAAAATATGAAGAGCTTCAAATGGTGTCAAATATATGAAGAGCTTCAAAAGGTGTCAAAAATGAGATGAGCATGAAACGGTCTGAAAAATAGGAGGAGCAAGAAGTCGTGTTCCAAAAAGTGAAGAGCCTGAGAAGGTGTGAAATATATCAAGAACTTCAAAATGTGTCAAAAATATGAGGAGCATGAAACGGTCTGAAAAATAGGAGGAGCATGAAACGGTGTTGAAAAACATGCAGAGCCTGAAAAGGTGTGAAAAATATGAAGAACTTCAAAAGGTGTGAAATATATGAGGAGCATGAAATGGTCTTAAAAATAGGAGGAGCATGAAGCGGTTTTCAAAAATATGAAGAGCCTGAAAAGGTGTGAAAAATATGAGGAGCTTCAAAAGGTGTAAAAAATATGAGGAGATTCAAAAGGTATCAAAAATATGAGGAGCATGAAACGGTCTGAAAAAGAGAAGGAGCATGAATCGGTGTTGAAAATCATGAAGAGCCTGAAAACGTGTGAGAAATATGAAGAGCTTCAAAAGGTGTCAAAAATATGAAGAGCTTCAAAAGGTGTCAAAAATGAGAGGAGTATGAAGCAGTCTGAAAAATAGGAGGAGCATGAAGCGGTGTTCAAAAACATGAAGAGCTTGAAAAGGTGTGAAAAATATGAAGAGCTTCAAAAGGTGTCAAAAATGAGATGAGCATGAAACGGTCTGAAAAATAGGAGGAGCATGAAGTGGTGTTGAAAAAAAAGAAGAGACGGAAAACGTGTGAAATATATGAAGGGCTTCAAAAGGTGTCAAAAATATGAGGAGAATGAAACGGTCTGAAAATAGGAGGAGCATGAAGCGGTGTTCAAAAACATGAAGAGCCTGAAAAGGTGTGAAAAATATGAAGAGCTTCAAAAGGTGTCAAAAATATGAGGAGCATGAAACGGTTTGAAAAATAGGAGGAGCATGAAGCGGTGTTCAAAAACAGGAAAAGCCTGAAAAGTTGTGAAAAATATGAAGAGCTTCAAAAGTTGTCAAAAATATGAGGAGCATGAAAAGGTCAGAAAAATAGGAGGATCATGAAGCGGTGTTCAAAAACATGAAGAGCCTGAAAAGGTGTGCAAAATATGAAGAGCTTCAAAAGGTGTCAAAAATATGAGGAGCATGAAACGGTCTGCAAAAAAGGAGGAGCATGAAGTGGTGTTGAAAAAATTCAAGAGCCTGACAAGGTGTGAAAAATATGAAAAGCTTCAAAAGTTGTCAAAAATATGAGGAGCATGAAACGGTCTGAAAAATAGGAGGAGCATGAAGCGGTGTTCAAAAACATGAAGAGCCTGAAAAGGTGTGAAAAATATGAAGAGCTTCAAAAGGTGTCAAAAATATGAGGAGCATGAAACGGTCTGAAAAATAGGAGGAGCATGAAGTGGTGTTGAAAAACATGAAGAGTCTGAAAACGTGTGAAATTATGAAGAACTTCAAAAATATGCAAAATATGAAGAGCTTCAAAAGGTGTGAAAAATATGAAGAGCTTCAAAAGGTGTCAAAATGAGATGAACATGAAACGGTCTGAAAAATAGGAGGAGCATGAAGCGGTGTTGAAAATCATAAAGAGCCTGAAAATTTGTGAAAAATATGAAGAGCTTCAGAAGATGTGAAAAACATGAAGAGCTTCAAAAGGTGTCAAAATGAGATGAGCATGAAACGGTCTGAAAAATAAGAGGAGCATGAAGTGGTGTTGAAAATAATGAAAAGCCTGAAAAGGTGTGAAATATATGAAGAGCTTCAAAAGGTGTCAAAAATATGAGGAGAATGAAACGGTCTGTAAAATAGGAGGAGCATGAAATGGTGTTCAAAAACATGAAGAGCCTGAAAAGGTGTGAAAAATATGAAGAGCTTCAAAAGGTGTCAAAAATATGAGGAGCATGAAACGGTCTGAAAAATAGGAGGACTATGAAACGGTGTTCAAAAACATGAAGAGCCTGAAAAGGTGTGAAAAATATGAAGAGCTTCAAAACGTGTCAAAAATATGAGGAGCATGAAATGGTCTGAAAAATAGGAGGAGCAAGAAAGGGTGTTGAACAAAATGAAGAGCCTGAAAACGTGTGAAAAATATGAAGAGCTTCAAAAGATGTGAAAAATATGAAGAGCTTCAAAAGGTGTCAAAAATGAGATGAGCATGAAACCGTCTGAAAAATAGGAGGAGCATGAAGTAGTGTTGAAAAACATGAAGAACCTGAAAAGCTGTGAGAAACATGAAGAGCTTCAAAATGTGTCAAAAATATGAGGAGCATGAAACGGTCTGAAAAAGAGGAGGAGCAGGAAGCGGTGTTGAGAAACATGAAGAGCCTGAAAATGTGTGAAAAATATGAAGAGCTTCTAAAGGTGTGAAATATATGAGGTGCAAGAAACGGTCTGAAAAATAGGAGGAGCATGAAGCAGTGTTGAAAAACATGAAGAGCCTGAAAAGGTGTGAAAAATATGAAGAGCTTCAAAAGGTGTCAAAATTATAAGGAGCATGAAACGTTCTGAAAAATAGGAGGAGCATGAAGCAGTGTTGAAAAAAATGAAGAGCCTGAAAAGGTGTGAAAAATATGAACAGCTTCAAAAGTTGTCAAAAATATGAGGAGCATGAAACGGTCTAAAAAATAGGAGTACCATGAACCGGTGTTGAAAAACATGAAGAGCCAGAAAAGGTGTGAAAAATATTAAGAGCTTCAAAATGTGTGAAAAATATGAAGAGCTTCAAAAGGTGTCAAAAAAGAGATGAGCATGAAACGGTCTGAAAAATAGGAGGAGAATGAAGTGGTGTTGAAAAAAATGAGGAGCCTGAAAAGGTGTGAAAAATATGAAGAGCTTCAAAAGGTGTCAAAAAAGAGATGAGCATGAAACGGTCTGAAAAATAGGAGGAGAATGAAGTGGTGTTGAAAAAAATGAGGAGCCTGAAAAGGTGTGAAAAATATGAAGAGCTTCAAAAGGTGTCAAAAATGAGATGAGCATGAAACGGTCTGAAAAATAGGAGGAGCATGAAGTGGTGTTGAAAAAATGAAGAGCCTGAAAAGGTGTGAAATATATGAAGAGCATCAAAAGTTGTCAAAAATATGAGGAGTATGAAACGGTCTGAAAAATAGGAGGACCATGAAGCGGTGTTGCAAAACATGAGGAGCCTGAAAAGGTGTGAAAAATATGAAGAGCTTCAAAAGGTGAGAAAAATATGAGGTGCATGAAACGGTCTGAAAAATAGGAGGAGCATGAAGCGGTGTTGAAAAACATGAAGAGCCTGAAAAGGTGTGAAAAATATGAAGAGCTTCAAAGGTTGTGAAATACATGAGGAGCATGAAACGTGTTGAAAAATAGGAGAAGCATGAAGTGGTGTGGAAAAACATCAAGAGCCTGAAAAGGTGTGAAAAATATGAAGGGCTTCCAAAGGTGTGAAATACATGAGGAGCAAGAAACGGTCTGAAAAATAGGAGGAAGATGAAGAGGTGTTCAAAAATATGAAGAGCCTCAAAAGGTGTGAAAAATATGAAGAGATTCAAAAGGTGTCAAAAATATGAGGAGCATGAAACGGTCTGAAAAATAGGAGGAGCAAGAAGCGGTGTTGAAAAACATGAAGAGCTTGAAAAGGTTTGAAAAATATGAAGAGCTTCAAAAGGTGTCAAAATTTTGAAGAGCTTCAAAGGTGTCAAAAATATGAGGAGCATGGAACGGTGTTCAAAAACATGGAAAGCAAGAAAAGGTTGAAAAATATGAAGAGCTTCAAAAGGTGTCAAAAATATGTGGAGCATGAAACGGTCTGAAAAATAGGAGGAAAATGAAGCTCTGTTTAAAAACATGAAGAGCTTGAAAAGGTTTGAAAAATATGGAGAGCTTCAAAAGGTGTCAAAAATATGAGGAGCATGAAACGGTATGAAAAATAGGAGGAGCATGAACCGGTGTTGAAAAACAAGAAGAGCCTGAAAAGGTGTGAAAAATATGAAGAGTTTGAAAATGTGTCAAAAATATGAGGAGCAGGAAACGGTCTAAAAAATAGGAGCATGAAGTGGTGTTGAAAAACATGAAGAGCCTGAAAAGCTGTGAAAAATATGAAGAGCATCAAAAACTGCCAAAATATGAGGAGCATGAAACGGTGTTCAAGACATGAAACGCCTGAAAAGGTGTGAAATATATGAACAGCTTCAAAAGGTATCAAAAATAGGAGGAGCATGAAACGGTCTGAAAAATTGGAGGAGCAAGAAGCAGTGTTGAAAACCATGAAGGGGTAGAAAAGGTGTGAAATATATGAAGAGCTTCAAAAGGTGTCAAAAATATGAGGAGCATGAAACGGTTTGAAAAATAGGAGGAGCATGAAGCGGTGTTGAGAAACATGAAGAGCCTGAAAAGGCTTGAAAAATATGAAGAGCTTCAAAATGTGTCAAAAATAGAGGGGGCATGAAACTATCTGAAAAATAGGAGGAGCATGAAGCGGTGTTGAAAAATATGAAGAACCTGAAGAGGTTTGAAAAATATGAAGAGCTTCAAAAGGTGTCAAAAATAAGAGGAGCATTAAACGGTCTGAAAATAGGACGAGCATGAAGTGGTGTTGAAAAACATAAAGAGCCTCAAAAGGTGTGCAAAATATGAAGAGCTTCAAAAGGTGTCAAAAATATGAGGAGCATGGAACGGTCTGAAAAAAAGGAAGAGCAGGAAGCGGTGCGGAAAAACATGAAGAGCCTGAAAAGGTGTGAAAAATATGAAGACCTTCAAAAGATGTTAAAAAGAGGAGGCACATGAAACTGTCTGAAAAATACGAGGAGCATGAAGCGGTGTTGAAAAACAAGAAGAGCCTGAAAAGGTGTGAAAAATATGAAGAGTTTGAAAATGTGTCAAAAATATGAGGAGCAGGAAACGGTCTGAAAAATAGGAGCATGAAGTGGTGTTGAAAAACATGAAGAGCCTGAAAAGCTGTGAAAAATATGAAGAGCATCAAAAACTGTCAAAATATGACGAGCATGAAACGGTTTTCAAAGACATGAAACGCCTGAAAAGGTGTGAAATATATGAACAGCTTCAAAAGGTATCAAAAATAGGAGGAGCATGAAACGGTCTGAAAAATTGGAGGAGCAAGAAGCAGTGTTGAAAAACATGAAGAGGTGGAAAAGGTGTGAAATATATGAATAGCTTCAAAAGGTGTCAAAAATATGAGGAGCATGAAACGGTTTGAAAAATAGGAGGAGCATGAAGCGGTGTTGAAAAACATGAAGAGCCTGAAACGGTTTGAAAAATATGAAGAGCTTCAAAAGGTGTCAAAAATAAAGGGGGCATGAAACTATCTGAAAAAAAGGAGGAGCATGAAGCGGTGTGGAAAAACATGAAGAGCCTGAAAACGTTTGAAAAATATGAAGAGCTTCAAAAGGTGTGGAAAATATGAAGAGCTTCAAAATGTGTCAAAAGTGAGATGAGCATGAAACGGTCTGAAAAATAGGAGGAGCATGAAGTGGTGTTGAAAAACATGAAGAGCCTGAAAATGTGTGAAATATATGAAGAGCTTCAAAAGATGTCAGAAATGAGAGAAGCATGAAACGGTCTGAAAAATAGATGAGCAAGAAGGGGTGTTGAAAAACATGAAGAGCCTGAAAACGTTTGAGAAATATGAAGAGCTTCAAAAGGTGTGGAAAATATGAAGAGCTTCAAAAGGTATGAAATATAGGAGCAGCATGAAGTGGTGTTAAAAACATAAAAAGCCTGTAAAGGTGTGAAAAATATGAAGAGCTTCAAAACGTGTCAAATATATGTGGAGCATGAAACGGTGTGAAAAATAGGAGGAGCATGAAGCGGTGTTGAAAAACATGAAGAACCTGAAAACTTGTGAAAAATATGAAGAGCTTCAAAAGGTGTCAAAATATGAGGAGCATGAAACGATCTGAAAAATAGGAGGAGCATGAAGCGGTGTTGAAAAATATGAAGTGCCTGAAAAGGTGTGAAAAATATGAAGAGCTTCAACAGGTGTCAAAAATATGAGGAGCATGAAACGCTCTGAAATATAGGAGGAGCATGAAGTGGTGTTGAAAAACTTGAAGAGCTGAAAAGGTGGAAAAATATGAAGAACTTCAACAGGTGTCAAAAATATGAGGAGCATGAAATGGACTGAAAAATAGGAAGATCATGAAGCGGTGTTGAATAACATGAAGAGCCTGAAAAGGTGTGAAAAATGTGAAAAGCTTCAAAAGGTGTGAAATACATGAGGAGCATGAAACGGTCTGAAAAATAGGAGTAGAATGAGACGGTGTTGAAAAACATGAAGAGCCTGAAAAGTTGTGAAAAATATGAAGAGCTTCAAAAGGTGTCAAAATTATGAGGAGTATAAAACGGTCTAAAAAATAGGAGGAGCATGAAACGGTGTTCAAAACATGAAGAGCCTGAGAAGATGTGAAATATATGACGAGCTTCAAAAGGTTTGAAATACATGAGGAGCATTAAACTGTCTGAAAAATAGGAGGAGCATGAAGCTGTGTTCAAAAACATGAAGAGCCTGACAAGGTGTGAAAATAATGAAGAGCTTCAAAAGATGTGAAATATAGGAGCAGCTTGAAGCGGTGTTCAGAAACATAAAAAGCCTGAAAAGGTGTGAAAAATATGAAGAGCTTCAAAACGTGTCAAAAATATGTGGAGCATGAAATAGTCTGAAAAATAGGAGGAGCATGAAGCGGTGTTGAAAAACATGAAGAACCTGAAAACTTGTAAAAATATGAAGATCTTCAAAAGGTGTGAAAAATATGAACCGTTTCAAAAGTGTGAAAAATGAGATGAGCATGAAGCGGTCTTAAAAATAGGAGGAGCATGAAGTGTTGTTGAAAAACATAAAGATCCTGAAAATGTATGAAATATATGAAGAACTACAAAAGGTGTCAAAAATGTGAGGAGCATTAAAAGTTCTGAAAAATAGGAGGAGCATGAAACGGTGTTGAAAGACATGAAGAGCCTGAAAAGGTGTGAAAAACATGAAGAGCTTCAAAACGTGTCAAAAATATGTGGAGCATGAAAGGGTCTGAAAATTAGCAGGAGCATGAAGCGGTGTTGAAAAACATGAAGAACCTGAAAACGTGTGAAAAATATGAAAAGCTTCAAATGGTGTGAAAAATATGAACAGCTTCAAAAGGTGTGAAAAATATGAAGAGCTTCAAAAGGTGTCATAAATATGAGGAGCAAGAAATGGTCTGAAAAATAAGAGAAGCATGATATGGTGTTCAAAATATGAAGAGCCTGAAAAGGTGTGAAAAATATGAAGAGCTTCAAAAGGTGTGAAATACATGAGGAGCATGAAACTCTCTAAAAAATAAGAGGAGCATGAAGCGGTGTTCAAAAACATGAAGAGCCTGAAAAGTTGTGAAAAATATGAAGAGCTTCAAAATGTGTGAAAAAAAAAGAAGAGCTTCAAAAGGTGTCAAAAATATGAGGAGCATGAATCGGTCTGAAAAATAGGAGGAGCATGAAACGGTGTTGAAAACATGAAGAGATGAAAAGGTGTGAAAAATATGAAGAGGTTCTAAAGGTGTCAAAAATATGAGGAGCATGAAACAGTCTTTAAAATAGGATGAGAATGAGACGGTTTTGAAAAAGATGAAGAGCATGAAAAGGTGTGAAAAACATGAAGAGCTTCAAAAGGTGTAAAAAATATGAGAGGCATGAAACGACTGAAAAATAGGAGGAGCATGATGCGGTGGTCAAAAACATGAAGAGCCTGAAAAGGTGTGAAAAATATAAAGAGCTTCAAAAGGTGTCAAAAATATTAGGAGCGTGAAACAGTATGAAACATAGGATGAGCATGAAACTTTTTTGAAAAAGATGAAGAGCATGAAAAGGTGTGAAAAAAATGAAGAGCTTCAAAAGATGTTAAAAATATGAGGAGCATGAAACTTTCTGAAAAATTGGAGGAGCATGAAGCGGTGTTGAAAAACATGAAAAGCCTGAAAAGGTGGAAAAATATGAAGAGCTTCAAAAGGTGTCAACAATATGAGGAGCATGAAACGGTCTGAAATTTAGGAAGAGCATGAAACTGTGTTGATAAACATGAAGAGCCTGAAAAGGTGTGAAAAATATGAAGAGCTTCAAAAGGTGTCAAATATATGAGGAGCATGAAACAGTGTGAAAAATAGGATGAGCATGAAACGGTTTTAAAAAGACGAAGAGCCTAAAAGGTGTGACATATATGAAGAGCTTCAAAAGGTGTGAAATACATGAGGAGGTGGAAACGGTCTGAAAATAGTAGGAGCATGAAGCGGCGTTGAAAAATATGAATAGCCTGAAAACGTGTGAAAAATATGAAGAGCTTCAAAAGGTGTGAAATATATGAAGAGCTACAAAAGGTGTCAAAAATATGAGGAGCATGAACCGGTCTGAAATATAGGAGGAGCATGAAGTGATGTTGAAAAACATGAAGTGCCTGAAAAGTTGTGAAATATATGAAGAGCTTCAAAAGGTGTGAAAAATATGAGGAGCTTCAAAAGGTGTCAAAAATATGAGGAGCCTGAAACGGTCTGAAAAATAGGAGGAGCATGATACGGTGTTCAAAAATATGAAGAGCCTGAAAAGGTGTGAAAAACATGAAGATCTTCAAAAAGGGTCAAAAATATGAGGAGCATGAAACGATCTTAAAAATAGGAGGAGCATGAAGTGGTGTTCAAAAACATGAAGAGCTTGAAAAGGTGTGAAAAACATGAAGAGCCTCAAAACGTGTCAAAAATATGAGGAGCATGAAACGGTCTGAAAAATAGGAGGAGCATGAAGCGGTGTTGAAAAACATGAAGAGCCTGAAAACGTGTGAAAAATATGAAGAGCTTCAAAAGGTGTGAAATATATGAAGAGCTTCCAAAGGTGTCAAAAATGAGATGAGCATGAAACGGTCTGAAAAATAGGAGGAGCATGAAGTGGTCGTGGAAATCATGAAGTGCCTGAAAAGGTGTGAAATATATGAAGAGTTTCCAAAGTTGTGAAAAAATGAGGAGGTTCAAAAGGTGTCAAAAATATGAGGAGCATGAAACGGTCTGAAAAATAGGAGGAGCATGAAACGGTGTTCAAAAACATGAAGAGCCTGAAAAGGTGTGAAAAATATGAAGAGCTTGAAAAGGTGTGAAATACATGAGGAGACTGAAGCGGTCTGAAAAATAGGAGGAGCATGAAAAGGTGTTGAAATACATGAAGAGCCTGAAAAGGTGTGAAAAATAGGAGGAGCTTCACAAGGTGTCAAATATATAAGGAGCATGAAACGGTCTGAAAAATAGGAGGAGCATGAAGCAGTCGTCAAAAACATGAAGAACCTGAAAAGTTTTGTAAAATATGAAGAGCTTCAAAAGGTGTGAAAAATATGAGGAACATGAAACGGTCTGAAAAATAGGAGCAGCATGAAACAGTGTTGAAAAACATGAAGAGCCTGAAAAGGTGTGAAAAACATGAAGAGCCTCAAAACGTGTCAAAAATATGAGGAGCATGAAACGGTCTGAAAAATAGGATGAGCATGAAGCGGTGTTGAAAACTTTAAGAGCCTGAAAAGGTGGGAAATATATGAAGAGTTTCCAAAGTTGTGAAAAAATGAGGAGGTTCAAAAGGTGTCAAAAATATGAGGAGCATGAAACGGTGTGAAAAATAGGAGAAGCATGAAGTGATGTTGAGAAACCTGAAGAGACTGAAAAGGTGTGAAAAATATGAAGAGCTACAAAAGATGTGAAATATATGAGGAGCATGAAATGATCTGAAAAATAGGAGGAGCATGAAACAGTGTTGTAAAACATGAAGAGCCTGAAAGGTGTGAAAATTATGAAGACGTTCAAAATGTGTCAAAAAAAAGGAGGAGGATGAAATGGTGTTCAAAAACATGAAGAGCCTGAAAAGGTGTGAAAAATATTAAGATCTTCAAAAGGTGTCAAAAATATGAGGAGCATGAAACGGTGTGAAAAATAGGAGGAACATGAAGCACGGTTGAAAAACATGAAGAGCCTGAAAAGGTGTGAAAAATATGAACAGCTTCAAAAGCTGTCAAAAATATGAGGAGCATGAAACAGTCTGAAAAATAGGAGGAGCATGAAGCGGTGTTGAAAAACATGAAAAGCCTGAAAAGGTGTGAAAAATATGAAGAGCATTAAAAGGTGTGAAAAATATGAGGAACATGAAACGGACTGAAAAAAAGGAGGAGTATGAAGAGGTGTTGAAAACATGAAAAGCCTGAAAATGTGTGAAAAATATGAAGAGCTTCCAAAGGTGTGAAAAATATGAATAGCTTCGAAATGTGTCAATAATGAGAGCAGCATGAAACGGTGTGAAAAATAGGAGGAGCATGAAGCGGTGTGCAAAAAGATGAAGAGCCTGAAAATCTGTGAAATATATGAAGAGCTTCAAAAGGTGTCAAAAATATGAGGAGAAAGAAACGGTCTGAAAAATAGGAGGAGCATGAAGTGGTGTTGACAAACATGAAGAGCTGAAAAGCTGTGAAAAATATGAAGAGCGTTAAAAGGTCTCAAATATATGAGGATCATGAAATTTTCTGAAAAATAGGAGGAGCATGAAACGTTGTTCAAAACATGAAGAGCCTGAAATGGTGTGAAAAATATAAAGAGATTCAAAACATGTCAAACATTGAGGAGCATGAAACGATCTGAAAAATAGGAAGAGCATGATGCAGTGTTGAAAAACATGAAGAGGCTGAAAACGTGTGAAAAATATGAAGTGCTCCAAAGATGTCAAAAATCTGAGGAGCATGAAGCGGTCCGAAACATAGGATGAGCATGAAGCGGTGTTGACAACATTCAGAGCCTGAAAAGGTGTGAAATATATGAAGAGCTTGAAACGGTGTCAAAAATATGAGGAGCATGAAACGTTCTGAAAAATAGGAGGACCATGAAGCGGTGTTGAAAAACATGAAGAGCCTTAAAAGTTGTGAAAAATATGAAGAGCTTCAAAAGGTGTGAAAAATATGAAGAGCTTCAAAAGGTGTCAAAAATGAGAGGAGCATGAAACGGTCTGAAAAAACGGAGGAGCATGAAGCGGTGTTGAAAAACATGAAGAGTCTTAAAAGATGTGAAAAATATGAAGAGCTTCAAAATGTGTCAAAAATAGGAGGAGGATGAAACGTTGTTAAATAAACATGAAGAGCCTGAAAAGATGTGAAATATATGAAGAGCTTCAAAAGGTGTGAAAAATATGAAGAGCTTCAAAAGGTGTGAAATACATGAGGAGCATGAAACTCTCTGAATAATAGGAGGAGCATGAAGTGGTGTTCAAAACATGAAGAGCCTGAAAAGGTGTGAAAAATATGAAGAGTTTCAAAAGGTTTGAAAAATATGAGGAGCATGAAATGGTCCGAAAAATAGGAGATGCATGAAGTTGTGTTGAAAAATATGAAGAGCCTGAAAAGGTGTGAAAAATATGAAGAGCTTCAAAAGGTGTCAAAAATTAGATGAGCATGAAACGGTCTGAAAAATCGGAGGAGCATGAAGCGGTGTTGAAAATCTTGAAGATCCTGAAAAGGTGTGAAAAACATGAAGTGGTTCAAAAATATGAAAAATAGGAAGAGCTTCAAAAGGTGTGAAAAATACGAAGTGCTTCAAAAGATGTCAAAAATGAGATGAGCATGAAACGGTCTGAAAAATCGGAGGAGCATGAAGCGGTGTTGAAAATCTTGAAGAGCCTGAAAAGGTGTGAAAAATATGAAGAGCTTCAAGAGGTGTCAAATATATCAGGATCATGAAACGGTCTGAATAATAAGAGGAGCAAGAAACGGTGTTCAAAACATGAAGAGCCTGAAAAGGTGTGAAAAATGTGAAGAGCTTAAAAGGTGTAAAAATATGAAGAGCTTCAAAAGGTGTCAAAATAGATGAGCATGAAACGGTCTGAAAAATAGGAGGAGCATGAAGTGGTGTTGAAAAAATGAAGAGCCTGAAAAGGTGTGAAATATATGAAGAGCTTTAAAATGTGTCAAATTTATGAGGAGAATGAAACGGTCTGAAAAATAGGAGGAGCTGAAGCGGTGTGGAAAAACATGAAGAGCCTGAAAAAGTGTGAAAAATATGAAAAGCTTCAAAAGGTGTCAAAAATGAGATGAGCATGAAACGTTCTGAAAAATATGAGGTGCATGAAGCGGTGTTGAAAAACATGAAGAGCCTGAAAAGGTGTGAAAAATATGAAGAGCTTCAAAAGGTGTCAAAAATATGAGGAGCATGAAACCGTCTGAAAAATTGGCGGAGCATGAAGCGTTGTTGAAAAACATGAAGAGCCTGAAAAGGTGTGAGAAATATGAAGAGCTTCAAAAGGTGTCAAAAATATGAGGAGCATGAAACGGTCTGAAAAATAGGAGGAGCATGAAACGGTATTCAAAAACATGACGAGCCTGAAAAGGTGTGAAAAATATGAAGAGCCTCAAAGAATGTCAAATATATGAGGAGCATGAAACGGTCTGAAAAATAGGAAGATCATGAAGTGGTGTTCAAAAACATGAAGAGCCTGAAAAGGTGTGAAAAATATGAAGAGCCTCAAAAGGGGTAAAAAATGAGATGTGCATGAAACAATCTGAAAAATAGGAGGAGGATGAAGCGGTGTTCAAAAACATGAAGAGCCTGAAAATGTGTGCAAAATATGAAGAGCTTCAAAAGGAGTGAAATACATGAGGAGCATGAAAAGGTGTTCAAAAACATGCAGAGACTTAAAAGGTGCAAAAAGTATGAAGAGCTTCAAAAAGTGTCAAAAATTAGATTAGCATAAAAGGGTCTGAAAAATAGGCAGAGCCTGAAGAGGTGTTGAAAAACATGAAGAGGCTGAAAAAGTGTGAAAAATATGAAGAGCTTCAAAAATATGAAAATTATGAAGAGCTTCAAAAAGTGTGAATAATATGAAGAGCTTCAAAAGATGTCAAAAATGAGATGAGCATGAAACGGTCTGAAAAATGGAGGAGCATGAAGTGGTGTTGAAAATCATGAAGAGCCTGAAAGGTGTGAAATATATGCAGAGCTTCAAAAGGTGTCAAAAATATGAGGAGAATGAAACCGTCTGAAAAATACGAGGAGCATGAAGTGTTGTTGAGAAACATGAAGAGCCTGAAAAGGTGTGAAAAATATGAACAGTTTCAAAAGGTGTGAAAATGATGAAGAGCTTCAAAAGGTGTCAAAATTATGAGGAGCATGAAACGGTCTGAAAAATAGGAGGAGCATGAAACGATGTTGAAAAACATGAAGAGCCTGAAAAGGTGTGAAAAATATGAAGAGCTTCAAAAGGTGTGAAAAATATGAAGAGCCTCAAAGAATGTAAAATATATGAGGAGCATGAAACGGTCTGAAAAATAGGAAGATCATGAAGTGGTGTTCAAAAACATGAAGAGCTGAAAAGGTGTGAAAAATATGAAGAGCTTCAAAAGGTGTCAAAACTATGAGGAGCATGAAACCGGCTGAAAAATAGGAGGAGCATGAAGCGGTGTTGAAAAGAATGAAGAGCTTGAAAAGGTGAGAAAAATATGAAGACCTTCAAAAGCTGTCAAAAATATAGGAGAATGAAACGGTCTGAAAAATAGGAGGAGCATGAAACAGTGTTCAAAACATGAAGAGCTGAAAAGGTGTGAAAAATATGAAGAGCTTCAAAAGGTGTCAAAAATATGAGGAGCATGAAACTCTCTGAAAAATAGGAGGAGCATGAAGCGGTGTTGAAAAACATGAGAGCCTGAAAAGATGTGAAAAATATGAAGAGCTTCAAAAGTTGTCAAATATATGAGGAGCATGAAACGGTCTGCAAAATAGGAGGAGCATGAAGCTGTGTTCAAAAAAATGAAGAGCCTGAAAAGGTGTGAAATATATGAAGAGATTCAAAAGGTGTGAAAAATATGAAGAGCTTCAAAAGGTGTCAAAAATATGAGGAGAATGAAAGTCTATGAAAAATAGGAGGAGCATGAAGTGGTGTTCAAAACATGAAGAGCCTGAAAAGGTGTGAAAAATATGAAAGCTGAAAAAGGTGTCAAAAATATGAGGAGCATGAAACGATCTGAAAAATATGAGGAGCATGAAGGGCTGTTGAAAATCATAAAGAGCCTGAAAAGTTGTGAAAAATATGAAGAGCTTCAAAAGATGTGAAAAACATGAAGCGCTTCAAAAGGTGTCAAAATGAGATGAGCATGAAACGGTCTGAAAAACAGGAGGAGCATGAAGTCGTGTTGAAAAAAATGAAAAATCTGAAAAGGTGTGAAATATATTAAGAGCTTCAAAAGGTGTCAAAAATATGAGGAGAATGAAACGGTCTGCAAAATAGGAGGAGCATGAAATGCTGTTCAAAAACATGAAGAGCCTGAAAAGTTGTGAAAAATATGAAGAGCTTCAAAAGGTGTCGAAAATATGAGGAGAATGAAACGGTCTGAAAAATCGGAGGTGCATGAAGCGGTGTTGTAAAACATGAAGAGCCTGAAAAGGTGTGAGAAATATGAAGAGCTTCAAAAGGTGTCAAATATATGAGTAGCATGAAACGGTCTGCAAAAAAGGAGGAGCATGAAGTGGTGTTGAAAAACATGAAGCTTGAAAAGGTGTGAAAAATATGAAAGCTTCAAAAGGTGACAAAAATATGAGGAGCATGAAACGGTCTGAAAAATAGGAGGAACATAAAGTGGTGTTCAAAAACATGAAGAGCCTGAAAAGGTGTGAAAAATATGAAGAGCTTCAAAATGTGTCAAAAATATGACGAGCATGAAACCCTCTTAAAAATAGCAGGAGGATGAAGCGGTGTTCAAAAACATGAAGAGCCTGAAAAGGTGTGAAAAATATGAAGAGCTTCAAAATGTCCAAAATATGACGAGCATGAAACCCTCTAAAAAATAGGAGGAGGATGAAGCGGTGTTCAAAAACATGAAGAGCCTGAAAATGTCTGCAAAATATGAAGAGCTTCAAAAGGAGTGAAATACATGAGGAGCATGAAAAGGTGTTCAAAAACATACAGAGACTTAAAAGGTGCGAAAAGTATGAAGAGCTTCAAAAAGTGTCAAAAATTAGATTAGCATGAAAGGGTCTGAAAAATAGGAGGAGCCTGAACAGGTGTTGAAAAACATGAAGAGGCTGAAAAAGTGTGAAAAATATGAAGAGCTTCAAAAATATGAAAATTATGAAGAGCTTCAAAAGGTGTGAAAAATATGAAGAGCTTCAAAAGATGTCAAAAATGAGATGAGCATGAAACGGTCTGAAAAATGGAGGAGCATGAAGTGGTGTTGAAAATCATGAAGAGCCTGAAAAGGTGTGAAATATATGCAGAGCTTCAAAAGGTGTCAAAAATATGAGGAGAATGAAACCGTCTGAAAAATACGAGGAGCATGAAGTGTTGTTGAAAAACATGAAGAGCCTGAAAAGGTGTGAAAAATATGAGGAGCTTCAAAAGGTGTCAAAAATATGAGGAGCATGAAACGGTCCGAAAAATAGGAGGATCATGAAGCGGTGTTGAAAAACATGAAGAGCCTTAAAAGGTGTGAAAAATATGAAGAGCTTCAAAAGATGTCAAAAATAGGAGGAGCATGAAACTGTCTGAAAAATAGGACGAGCATAAGCGGTGTTCAAAAACATGAACAGCCTGAAAAGGTGTGAAAAATATGAAGACCTTCAAAAGGTGTGAAAAATATGAAGAGCTTCAAAAGGTGTCAAAAATTAGATTAGCATGAAAGGGTGTGAAAATTAGGAGGAGCATGAAGTGGTGTTGAAAATCATCAAGAGCCTGAAAAGTTGTGAAATATATGAACAGCTTCAAAAGGTGTGAAAATTATGAAGAGCTTCAAAAGGTGTCAAAATTATGAGGAGCATGAAACGGTCTGAAAAATAGGAGGAGCATGAAACGGTGTTGAAAAACATGAAGAGCCTGAAAAGGTGTGAAAAATATGAAGAGCTTCAAAAGGTGTGAATTATATCAGGAGCATGAAAAGTTCTGAAAATTATGAGGACCATGAAGCGGTGTTCAAAAACATAAAGAGCCTGAAAATGTGTGAAAAATATGAAGAGCTTCAAAAGATGTCAAAAATATGAGGAGCATGAAACTGTCTGAAAAATAGGAGGAGCATGAAGCAGTGTTCAAAAACATGAAGAGCCTGAAAACGTGTGAAAAATATGAAGAGCTTCAAAAGTTTTGAAAAATAAGAAGAGCTTCAAAAGGTGTCAAAAATGAGATCTGCATGAAATGGTCTGAAAAATAGGAGGAGCATGAACTGGTGCTGAAAAACATGAAGAGCCTGAAAAGGTGTGAAAAATATGAAGAGCTTCAAAAGGTGTCAAAAATATGACGAGCATGAAACCCTCTTAAAAATAGGAGGAGGATGAAGCAGTGTTCAGAAACATGAAGAGCCTGAAAAGGTGTGAAAAATATGAAGAGCTTCAAAATGTGTCCAAAATATGACGAGCATGAAACCCTCTAAAAAATAGGAGGAGGATGAAGCGGTGTTCAAAAACATGAAGAGCCTGAAAATGTCTGCAAAATATGAAGAGCTTCAAAAGGAGTGAAATACATGAGGAGCATGAAAAGGTGTTCAAAAACATACAGAGACTTAAAAGGTGCGAAAAGTATGAAGAGCTTCAAAAAGTGTCAAAAATTAGATTAGCATGAAAGGGTCTGAAAAATAGGAGGAGCCTGAACAGGTGTTGAAAAACATGAAGAGGTTGAAAAAGTGTGAAAAATATGAAGAGCTTCAAAAATATGAAAATTATGAAGAGCTTCAAAAGGTGTGAAAAATATGAAGAGCTTCAAAAGATGTCAAAAATGAGATGAGCATGAAACGGTCTGAAAAATGGAGGAGCATGAAGTGGTGTTGAAAATCATGAAGAGCCTGAAAAGGTGTGAAATATATGCAGAGCTTCAAAAGGTGTCAAAAATATGAGGAGAATGAAACCGTCTGAAAAATACGAGGAGCATGAAGTGTTGTTGAAAAACATGAAGAGCCTGAAAAGGTGTGAAAAATATGAAGAGCTTCAAAAGGTGTCAAAAATATGAGGAGCATGAAACGGTCTGAAAAATAGGACGAGCATAAGCGGTGTTCAAAAACATGAACAGCCTGAAAAGGTGTGAAAAATATGAAGACCTTCAAAATGTGTGAAAAATATGAAGAGCTTCAAAAGGTGTCAAAAATTAGATTAGCATGAAAGGGTGTGAAAATTAGGAGGAGCATGAAGTGGTGTTGAAAATCATCAAGAGCCTGAAAAGGTGTGAAATATATGAACAGCTTCAAAAGGTGTGAAAATTATGAAGAGCTTCAAAAGGTGTCAAAATTATGAGGAGCATGAAACGGTCTGAAAAATAGGAGGAGCATGAAACGGTGTTGAAAAACATGAAGAGCCTGAAAAGGTGTGAAAAATATGAAGAGCTTCAAAAGGTGTGAATTATATTAGGAGCATGAAAAGTTCTGAAAATTATGAGGACCATGAAGCGGTGTTCAAAAACATAAAGAGCCTGAAAATGTGTGAAAAATATGAAGAGCTTCAAAAGATGTCAAAAATATGACGAGCATGAAACATTCTGAAAAATAGGAGGAGCATGAAGCGATGTTGAAACACATGAAGAGCCTGAAAAGGTGTGAAAAATATATAGAGCTTCAAAAGATGTCAAAAATATCAGGAGCATGAAACTGTCTGAAAAATAGGAGGAGCATGAAGCAGTGTTCAAAAACATGAAGAGCCTGAAAACGTGTGAAAAATATGAAGAGCTTCAAAAGTTTTGAAAAATAAGAAGAGCTTCAAAAGGTGTCAAAAATGAGATCTGCATGAAATGGTCTGAAAAATAGGAGGAGCATGAAGCGGTGTTCAAAAACATGAAGAGCCTGAAAAGGTGTGAAAAATATGAAGAGCTTCAAAAGGTGTCAAAAATATGACGAGCATGAAACCCTCTTAAAAATAGGAGGAGGATGAAGCGGTGTTGAAAACCCGGAAGAGCCTGAAAAGGTGTGAAATATATGAAGAGCTTCAAAAGGTGTAAAAATATGAGGAGCATGAAACGGTCTGAAAAATAGGAGGATCATGAAGCGGTGTTGAAAACCCGGAAGAGCCTGAAAAGGTGTGAAAAATATGAATAGTTTCAAAAGGTGTCAAAAATGAGATGTGCATGAAACGGACTGAAAAATTGGAGGAGCATGAAGTGGTGTTGAAAAATATTAAGAGAATGAAAGGTGTGCAAAATATGAAGAGCTTCAAAATTTGTCAAAAATATGAGGAGCATGAAAAGGTCTGAAAAATAGGAGGAGCATGAAACGGTGTTCAAAAACATGAAGAGCTTGAAAAGGTGTAAAAAATATGAAGAGTTTCAAAAGGTGTGAAATACATGAGGAGCATGAAACGTTCTGAAACATAGGAGGACCATGAAGCGGTGTTGAAAAACATGAAGAGCCTGAAAAGGTGTGAAAAAAATGAAGAGCTTCAAAATGTGTCAAAAATATGAGGAGCATGAAACAGTCTGAAAAATAGGAGGAGCATGAAGTGGTGTTCAAAATCATGAAGAGTCTGAAAAGGTGTGAAATATATGAAGAGCTTCAAAAGGTGTGAAAAATATGAGGAGCATGAAACGTTCTGAAAAATAGGAGGAGCCTGAACCGGGGTTCAAAAACATGAAGAGCCTGAAAAGGTGTGAAAAATATGAAGAGCTTCAAAAGGTGTGAAATACATGAGGAGCATGAAACGGTCTGAAAAATAGGAGGAGCATGAAGTGATGTTCAAAAACATGAAGAGCCTGAAAATGAGTGAGAAATATGAAAAGCTTCAAAAGGTGTCAAAAATATGAGGAGCATGAAACGGTCTGAAAAATAGGAGGAGCATGAAGCGGTGTTGAAAAACATGAAGAGCCTGAAAACGTGTGAAAAATATGAAGAGCTTCAAAAGGTGTGAAAAATATGAGGAGCATGAAACGGTCTGAAAAATAGGAGGAGCCTGAACCGGGGTTCAAAAACATGAAGAGCCTGAAAAGGTGTGAAAATTAAGAAGAGCTTCAAAATATGTCAAAAATATGACGAGCATGAAACCCTCTTACAAATAGGAGGAGGATGAAGCGGTGTTCAAAAACATGAAGAGCCTGAAAAGGTGAGCAAAATATGAAGAGCTTCAAAGGGTGTGAAATATATGAGGAGCATGAAACGGTGTTCAAAAACATGCAGAGACTGAAAAGGTGTGAAAAATATGAAGAGCTTCAAAAAGTGTCAAAAATTAGATTAGCATGAAAGTTTCTGAAAAATAGGAGGAGCCTGAAGTGGTGTTGAAAAACATGAAGAGCCTGAAAAGGTGTGAAAAATATGCAGAGCTTCAAAAAGTGTCAAAAATATGAGGAGCATGTAACGGTCTGAAAAATACGAGAAGCATGAAGTTGTGTTGAAAACCATGAAGAGCCTGAAAAGGTGTGAAAAATATGAAGAGCTTCAAAATGTGTCAAAAATATGAGGTGCATGATATGGTTTGAAAAATAGGATTAGCATGAAGCGGTGTTCAAAACCATGAAGAGCCTGAAAATATGTGAAAAATATGAAAAGCTTCAAAAGGTGTCAAAAATGAGATGAGCCTGAAACGGTCTGAAAAATAGGAGGTGCATTAAGCGGTGTTGAAAAACATGAAGAGCCTGAAAAGGTTTGAGAAATATGAAGAGCTTCAAAAGGTGTCAAAAATATGAGGAGCATGAAACGGTCTGAAAAATCGGAGGTGCATGAAGCGGTGTTGAAAAACATGAAGAGCCTGAAAAGGTGTGAGAAATATGAAGAGCTTCAAAAGGTGTCAAATATATGAGTAGCATGAAACTGTCTGCAAAAAAGGAGGAGCATGAAGTGGTGTTGAAAAACATGAAGAGCCTGAAAAGGTGTGAAAAATATGAAAGCTTCAAAAGGTGACAAAAATATGAGGAGCATGAAACGGTCTGAAAAATAGGAGGAGCATGAAGTGGTGTTCAAAAACATGAAGAGCCTGAAAAGGTGTGAAATATATGAAGAGCTTCAAAATGTGTCAAAAATATGACGAGCATGAAACCCTCTAAAAAATAGGAGGAGGATGAAGCGGTGTTCAAAAACATGAAGAGCCTGAAAATGTGTGCAAAATATGAAGAGCTTCAAAAGGAGTGAAATACATGAGGAGCATGAAAAGGTGTTCAAAAACATGCAGAGACTTAAAATGTGCGAAAAGTATGAAGAGCTTCAAAAAGTGTCAAAAATTAGATTAGCATGAAAGGGTCTGAAAAATAGGAGGAGCCTGAAGAGGTGTAGAAAAACATGAAGAGGCTGAAAAAGTGTGAAAAATATGAAGAGCTTCAAAAGATGTCAAAAATGAGATGAGCATGAAACGGTCTGAAAAATAGGAGGAGCATGAAGTGGTGTTGAAAATCATGAAGAGCCTGAAAAGGTGTGAAATATATGCAGAGCTTCAAAAGGTGTCAAAAATATGAGGAGAATGAAACCGTCTGAAATATACGAGGAGCATGAAGTGTTGTTGAAAAACATGAAGAGCCTGAAAAGGTGTGAAAAATATGAAGAGCTTCAAAAGGTGTCAAAAATATGAGGAGCATGAAACGGTCCGAAAAATAGGAGGATCATGAAGCGGTGTTGAAAAACATGAAGAGCCTGAAAAGGTGTGAAAAATATGAAGAGCTTCAAAAGGTGTGAATTATATCAGGAGCATGAAAAGTTCTGAAAATTAGGAGGACCATGAAGCGGTGTTCAAAAACATAAAGAGCCTGAAAATGTGTGAAAAATATGAAGAGCTTCAAAATTTTGAAAAATAAGAAGAGCTTCAAAAGGTGTCAAAAATGAGATCTGCATGAAACGGTCCGAAAAATATGAGGATCATGAAGCGGTGTTGAAAAACATGAAGAGCCTGAAAATGTGTGAAAAATATGAAGAGCTTCAAAAGGTGTCAAAAATATGACGAGCATGAAACCCTCTTAAAAATAGGAGGAGGATGAAGCGGTGTTGAAAACCCGGAAGAGCCTGAAAAGGTGTGAAATATATGAAGAGCTTCAAAAGGTGTAAAAATATGAGGAGCATGAAACGGTCTGAAAAATAGGAGGATCATGAAGCGGTGTTGAAAACCCGGAAGAGCCTGAAAAGGTGTGAAAAATATGAATAGTTTCAAAAGGTGTCAAAAATGAGATGTGCATGAAACGGACTGAAAAATTGGAGGAGCATGAAGTGGTGTTGAAAAATATTAAGAGAATGAAAGGTGTGCAAAATATGAAGAGCTTCAAAATTTGTCAAAAATATGAGGAGCATGAAAAGGTCTGAAAAATAGGAGGAGCATGAAACGGTGTTCAAAAACATGAAGAGCTTGAAAAGGTGTAAAAAATATGAAGAGTTTCAAAAGGTGTGAAATACATGAGGAGCATGAAACGTTCTGAAACATAGGAGGACCATGAAGCGGTGTTGAAAAACATGAAGAGCCTGAAAAGGTGTGAAAAAAATGAAGAGCTTCAAAATGTGTCAAAAATATGAGGAGCATGAAACAGTCTGAAAAATAGGAGGAGCATGAAGTGGTGTTCAAAATCATGAAGAGTCTGAAAAGGTGTGAAATATATGAAGAGCTTCAAAAGGTGTGAAAAATATGAGGAGCATGAAACGTTCTGAAAAATAGGAGGAGCCTGAACCGGGGTTCAAAAACATGAAGAGCCTGAAAAGGTGTGAAAAATATGAAGAGCTTCAAAAGGTGTGAAATACATGAGGAGCATGAAACGGTCTGAAAAATAGGAGGAGCATGAAGTGATGTTCAAAAACATGAAGAGCCTGAAAATGAGTGAGAAATATGAAAAGCTTCAAAAGGTGTCAAAAATATGAGGAGCATGAAACGGTCTGAAAAATAGGAGGAGCATGAAGCGGTGTTGAAAAACATGAAGAGCCTGAAAACGTGTGAAAAATATGAAGAGCTTCAAAAGGTGTGAAAAATATGAGGAGCATGAAACGGTCTGAAAAATAGGAGGAGCCTGAACCGGGGTTCAAAAACATGAAGAGCCTGAAAAGGTGTGAAAATTAAGAAGAGCTTCAAAATATGTCAAAAATATGACGAGCATGAAACCCTCTTACAAATAGGAGGAGGATGAAGCGGTGTTCAAAAACATGAAGAGCCTGAAAAGGTGAGCAAAATATGAAGAGCTTCAAAGGGTGTGAAATATATGAGGAGCATGAAACGGTGTTCAAAAACATGCAGAGACTGAAAAGGTGTGAAAAATATGAAGAGCTTCAAAAAGTGTCAAAAATTAGATTAGCATGAAAGTTTCTGAAAAATAGGAGGAGCCTGAAGTGGTGTTGAAAAACATGAAGAGCCTGAAAAGGTGTGAAAAATATGCAGAGCTTCAAAAAGTGTCAAAAATATGAGGAGCATGTAACGGTCTGAAAAATACGAGAAGCATGAAGTTGTGTTGAAAACCATGAAGAGCCTGAAAAGGTGTGAAAAATATGAAGAGCTTCAAAATGTGTCAAAAATATGAGGTGCATGATATGGTTTGAAAAATAGGATTAGCATGAAGCGGTGTTCAAAACCATGAAGAGCCTGAAAATATGTGAAAAATATGAAAAGCTTCAAAAGGTGTCAAAAATGAGATGAGCCTGAAACGGTCTGAAAAATAGGAGGTGCATTAAGCGGTGTTGAAAAACATGAAGAGCCTGAAAAGGTTTGAGAAATATGAAGAGCTTCAAAAGGTGTCAAAAATATGAGGAGCATGAAACGGTCTGAAAAATCGGAGGTGCATGAAGCGGTGTTGAAAAACATGAAGAGCCTGAAAAGGTGTGAGAAATATGAAGAGCTTCAAAAGGTGTCAAATATATGAGTAGCATGAAACTGTCTGCAAAAAAGGAGGAGCATGAAGTGGTGTTGAAAAACATGAAGAGCCTGAAAAGGTGTGAAAAATATGAAAGCTTCAAAAGGTGACAAAAATATGAGGAGCATGAAACGGTCTGAAAAATAGGAGGAGCATGAAGTGGTGTTCAAAAACATGAAGAGCCTGAAAAGGTGTGAAATATATGAAGAGCTTCAAAATGTGTCAAAAATATGACGAGCATGAAACCCTCTAAAAAATAGGAGGAGGATGAAGCGGTGTTCAAAAACATGAAGAGCCTGAAAATGTGTGCAAAATATGAAGAGCTTCAAAAGGAGTGAAATACATGAGGAGCATGAAAAGGTGTTCAAAAACATGCAGAGACTTAAAATGTGCGAAAAGTATGAAGAGCTTCAAAAAGTGTCAAAAATTAGATTAGCATGAAAGGGTCTGAAAAATAGGAGGAGCCTGAAGAGGTGTAGAAAAACATGAAGAGGCTGAAAAAGTGTGAAAAATATGAAGAGCTTCAAAAGATGTCAAAAATGAGATGAGCATGAAACGGTCTGAAAAATAGGAGGAGCATGAAGTGGTGTTGAAAATCATGAAGAGCCTGAAAAGGTGTGAAATATATGCAGAGCTTCAAAAGGTGTCAAAAATATGAGGAGAATGAAACCGTCTGAAATATACGAGGAGCATGAAGTGTTGTTGAAAAACATGAAGAGCCTGAAAAGGTGTGAAAAATATGAAGAGCTTCAAAAGGTGTCAAAAATATGAGGAGCATGAAACGGTCCGAAAAATAGGAGGATCATGAAGCGGTGTTGAAAAACATGAAGAGCCTGAAAAGGTGTGAAAAATATGAAGAGCTTCAAAAGGTGTGAATTATATCAGGAGCATGAAAAGTTCTGAAAATTAGGAGGACCATGAAGCGGTGTTCAAAAACATAAAGAGCCTGAAAATGTGTGAAAAATATGAAGAGCTTCAAAATTTTGAAAAATAAGAAGAGCTTCAAAAGGTGTCAAAAATGAGATCTGCATGAAACGGTCCGAAAAATATGAGGATCATGAAGCGGTGTTGAAAAACATGAAGAGCCTGAAAATGTGTGAAAAATATGAAGAGCTTCAAAAGGTGTCAAAAATATGAGGAGCATGAAACGGCCTGAAAAATAGGAGGATCGTGAAACGGTGATCAAAAACATGAAGAGCCTCAAAAGGTGTGAAAAATATGAGGAGCATGAAACGGTCTGAAAAAGATGAGGAACATGAAGCGGTGTTGAAAAACATGAAGAACCTGAAAAGCTGTTAAAAATATGAAGAGCTTCAAAATGTGTCAAAAATATGAGGAACACGATACGGTCTGAAAAATAGGAGGAGCATGAAGTGGTGTGGAAAAGCATGAAGGGCCTGAAAAGGTGTGAAAAATATGAAGAGCTTCAAAATGTGTGAAATACATAAGGAGCATGAAACTCTCTGAAAAATAGGAGGAGCCTGAAATGGTGTTCAAAAACATGAATAGACTGAAAACGTCTGAAAAATATGAAGAGCTTCAAAAGGTTTGAAAAATATGAGGAGCATGATACGGTCTGAAAAATAGGAGGAGCATGAAGCTGTGTTGAAAACATAAAGAGCCTGAAACAGTGTGAAATATATGAAGAGCCTCAAAGGTGTCAAAAATATGAGGAGCAAGAAACGGTCTGAAAAATAGAAGGAGCTTGAAGTGGTGTTGAAAAACATGAAGAGACTGAAAAGGTGTGAAAAATATGCAGAGCTTCAAAAAGGTGTCAAATATATAGAGGGTGAAACGGTCTGAAAAATATGAGGAGCAAGAAACTGTTTTCAAAAACATGAAGAGCCTGAAAATTTGTGAAAAATGTGAAGAGCTTCAAACTGTGTCAAAAATATGAGGAGCATGAAACGGTCTGAAACATAGGATGAGCATGAAGTATTGTTGAAAAAGATGAAGAGCCTGAAAAATGTGTGAAACATATGAGGAGCATGATACGGTCTGAAAAATAGGAGCATGAAGTGGTGTTGAAAAATATGAAGAGCCTGAAAAGGTGTGAAAAATATGAAGAGCTTCAAAAGGTGTCAAAAATATAAGGAGCATGAAACGGTCTGAAATATAGCAGGAGCATGAAAAGGTGTTGAAAAACATGAAGAGCCTGAAAAGGTGTGAAAAAGATGAACAGCTTCAAATGGTGTCAAAAATATGAGGAGAATGAAACGGTCTGAAAATTAGGAGGAGCATGAAGCGGTGTTGAAAAACATGAAGAGCCTGAAAATGTGTGAAATATATGAAGAGCCTCAAAGGTGTCAAAAATATGAGGAGCAAGAAACGGTCTGAAAAATAGGAGGAGCTTGAAGCGGTGTTGAAAAATATGAAGAGCCTGAAAAGGTGTGAAATATATGCAGAGCTTCAAAAGGTGTCAAAAATATAAGGAGCATGAAATGGTATGAAATATAGGAGGAGCATGAAACGGTGTTCATACACTTGAAGAGCCTGGAAAGGTGTGAAAAAAATGAAGAGCTTCAAAAAGGTATCAAAAATATGAGGAGGGAGAAAGGGTCTGAAAAACAAGAGGAGCAAGAAACTGTTTTCAAAAACATGAAGAGCCTCAACAGTTGTGAAAAATATGAAGAGCTTCAAACTGTGTCAAATATATGAGAAACATGAAACGGTCTGAAAAATAGAAGGAGCTTGAAGTGGTGTTGAAAAAGATGAAGAGCATGAAATAGTGTGAAATATAGGAAGAGCCTCAAAGGTGTCAAAAATATGAGGAGCAAGAAACGGTCTGAAAAATAGAAGGAGCTTGAAGTGGTGTTGAAAAACAAGAAGAGCCTGAAAAGGTGTGAAAAATATTAAGAGCTTCAAAGAGGGGTCAAATATATAGAGGGTGAAACGGTCTGAAAAATATGAGGAGCAAGAAACTGTTTTGAAAAACATGAAGAGCCTCAAAAGGTGTGAAAAATATGAAGAGCTTCAAAAAGGTGTCAAATATATAGAGGGTGAAACGGTCTGAAAAAAATGAGGAGCAAGAAACTGTTTTCAAAAACATGAAGAGCCTCAAAAGATGTGAAAAATGTGAAGAGCTTCAAACTGTGTCAAAAATATGAGGAGCATGAAACGGTCTGAAACATAGGAGGAGCATGAAGTGTTGTTGAAAAACATGAAGAGCCTGAAAAAGGTGTGAAACATATGAGGAGCATGATACGGTCTGAAAAATAGGAGGAGCATGAAGCGGTGTTGAAAAATATGAAGAGCCTGAAAACGTGTGAAAAATATGAAGAGCTTCAAAAGGTGTCAAAAACATAAGGAGCATGAAACGGTCTGAAATACAGGAGGAGCATGAAAAGGTGTTAAAAAACATGAAGAGCCTGAAAAGGTGTGAAAAATATGAAGAGCTTCAAATGGTGTCAAAAATATGAGGAGCATGAAACGGTCTGATAATTAGGAGGAGCATGAAGTGGTGTTGAAAAACATGAAGAGCTTGAAAAAGGTGTGAAACATATGAGTAGAATAAAACGGTCCGAAAAATAGGAGGAGCATGAAGTGGTGTAGAAAAACATGAAGACCCTGAAAAGGTGTGAAAAATATGAAGAGCTACAAAAAGTGTCAAAAATATGAGGAGCTTGAAACGGTCTGAAATATAGGAGGAGCGTGAAAAGGTGTTAAAAAAATATGAAGAGCTTCAAAAGGTGTGAAACATATGAGGAGCATGAAACGGGCTGAAAAATAGGAGAAGCATGAAGGGGTGTGGAAAAACATGAAGAGCCTGAAAAGGGTTGAAAAATATGAAGAGCTTCAAAAGGTGTGAAATACATGAGGAGCATGAAACTCTCTGAAAAATAGAAATAGCATGAAGCGTTGTTGAAAAACATGAAGAGCCTGAAAACGTGTGAAAATATGAAGAGCTTCAAAAATATGGAAAATATGAAGAGCTTCCAAAGGTGTGAAAAATTTGAAGAGCTTCAAAAGGTGTCAAAATGAGATGAGCATGAAACGGTCTGAAAAATAGGAGGAGCATGAAGCGGTGTTGAAAATCATAAAGAGCCTGAAAAGTTGTGAAAAATATGAAGAGCTTCAAAAGACGTGAAAAATTTGAAGAGCTTCAAAAGGTGTCAAAATGAGATGAGCATGAAACGGTCTGAAAAATAGGAGGAGCATGAAGTGGTGTTGAAAAAAATGAAGAGCCTGAAAAGGTGTGAAAAACATGAGGAGCCTGAAAAGGTGTGAAAAATATGAAGAGCTTCAAAAGGTGTGAAATACATGAGGAGCATGAAACGGGCTGAAAAATAGGAGAAGCATGAAGGGGTGTGGAAAAACATGAAGAGCCTGAAAAGGTTTGAAAAATATGAAGAGCTTCTAAAGGTGTGAAATACATGAGGAGCATGAAACTCTCTGAAAAATAGAAATAGCATGAAGCGGTGTTGAAAAACATGAAGAGCCTGAAAACGTGTGAAAAATATGAAGAGCATCAAAAGGTGTGAAAAATATGAAGAGCTTCAAAAGGTGTAAAAAATGAGATGAGCATGAAACCGTCTGAAAAATAGGAGGAGCATGGAGTGGTGTTGAAAAAAATGAAGAGCCTGAAAAGTTGTGAAACATATGAAGAGCTTCAAAAGGTGTCAAAATTATGAGGAGCATGAAAGGGTCGGGAAAAATAGGAGGAGCATGAAGCGGTGTTCAAAAACATGAAGAGCGTGAAAAGGTGTGAAAAAAAGGAAGAGCTTCAAAAGGTGTGAAAAATATGAGGAGCATGAAACGGTCTGAAAAATAGGAGGAGCATGAAGCGGTGTTTAAAAACATGAGGAGGCTGAGAACTTGTGAAAAATATGAAGAGCATCAAAAGGTGTGAAAAATATGAAGAGCTTCAAAAGGTGTCAAAAATGAGATGAGCAAGAAACGGTTTGAAAAATAGGAGGAGCATGGAGTGGTGTGAAAAAAATGAAGAGCCTGAAAAGGTGTGAAAAATATGAAGAGCTTCAAAAGGTGTGAAATATATGAGGAGCATGAAACGGTCTGAAAAATAGGAGGAGTATGCAGCGGTTAAAAAACATGAAGAGGCTGATAAGGTGTGAAAAATATGAAGAGTCCCAAAAGTTGTCAAAAATATGTGGAGCTTGAAACGGTCTCAAAAATAGGAGGAGCGTGAAGCGGTGATGAAAAACATGAAAAGCCTGAAAACGTGTGATAAAATATGAAGAGCTTCAAAGGTGTCAAATATATGAGGAGCATGAAACGGTCGCAAAAATAGGAGGAGCATGAAGCGGTGTTGAGAAACATGAAGAGCCTGAAAAGGTGTGAAAAGTATGAGAGCTTCAAAAGGTGTCAATAATGAGAGGTGCATGAAACAGTCTGAAAAATAGGAGGAGCATGAAACTGTCTGAAAAATAGGAGAAGCATGAAGCGGTGTTGAAAAACATGAAGAGCATGAAAAGGTGTGAAAAATATGAAGAGGTTGAAAATGTGTGAAATATATGAAGAGCTTCAAAAGGTGTCAAAAATGAGATGAGCATGAAACGGTCTGAAAAATAAGAGGAGCATGAAATGGTGATCAAAACGTGAAGAGCCTGAAAAGGTGTGAAAAATATGAAGAGCTTCAAAAGGTGTGAAATACATGAGGAGCATGAAACGGGCTGAAAAATAGGAGAAGCATGAAGTGGTGTGGAAAAACATGAAGAGCCTGAAAAGGTGTGAAAAATATGAAGAGCTTCAAAAGGTGTGAAATACATGAGGAGCATGAAACTCTCTGAAAAATAGAAGGAGCATGAAGCGGTGTTCAAACATGAAGAGCCTGAAAAGGTGAGAAAAATATGAAGAGCTTCAGAAGGTGTCAAAAATTTGAGGAGCATGAAAAGTTCTGAAGAATAGGAAGAGCATGATGCAGTGTTGAAACACATGAAGAGCCTGAAAAGGTGTGAAAAATATGAAGCACTTCAAAAGATGTCAAAATTATGAGGAGCATGAAACAGTTGAAAAATAGGAGGAGCATGAAGCTGTGTTCAAAAACATGAAGAACCGGAAAAGGTGTGAAAAATATGAAGAGCTTCAAAAGGTGTGAAAATTATGAGGAGCATGAAACGGTCTGAAAAATAGGAGGAGCATGAAGCGGTGTTCAAAAACATGAAGAGCCTGAAAAGGTGTGAAAAATATGAAGAGCTTCAAAAGGTTGGAAATACATGAGGAGCATGAAACGGTCTGAAAAATAGGAGGAGCATGAATCGGTCTGAAAAATGGGAGGAGCATGAAGCGGTGTTGAAAAACATGAAGTTCCTGAAAAGCTGTGAAAATAAGACAAGCTTCAAAAGGTGTCAAAAATATGAGGAGCATGAAACGGTCTGAAAAATAGGAGGAGCATGAAACGGTCTGAAAAATGGGAGGAGCATGAAGCAGTGTTGAAAAACATGAAGTTCCTGAAAAGCTGTGAAAATAAGACAAGCTTCAAAAGGTGTCAAAAATATGAGGAGCATGAAACGGTATGAAAAATACGAGGAGCATGAAGCGGTGTTGAAAGACATGAAGACCCTGAAAAGGTGTGAAAAATATGAAGAGCTTCTAAATGTGTCAAAATATGAGGAGCATGAAACTGTCTGAAATATATCAGGAGCATGAAAAGGTGTTGAAAAACATGAAGAGCATCAAAAGCTGTGAAGAATATGAAGAGCTTCAAAACGTGTCAAAAATATGAGGAGCATGAATCGGTCTGAAAAATAGAAGGAGCATGAGGTGGTGTTGAAAAACATGAAGATCTGAAAAGGAGTGAAAAATATGAAGAGCTTCATAAGGTGTCAAAAATATGAGGAGCATGAAACGGTCTGAAAAATAGGAGGAGCAAGAAACGGGTTTAACAAACATGAAGAGCGGGAAAAGGTGTGAAAAATATGAAGAGCTTCAAAAGGTTTCAAAAATATGAGGAGCATGAAACAGGCTGTAAAATAGGAGGAGCATGAAGCGGTGTCGAAAAACATGAAGAGCATGAAGAGTTGTGAAAAATAGGAAGAACTTCAAAAGGTGTCAAAAATATGAGGAGCATGAACGGTATGAAAAATAGGAGGATCATGAAGCCGTGTTGAAAAACATGAAGAGCCTGAAAACGTGTGAAAATTATGAAGAGCTTCAAAAGGTGTGAAATATATGAAGAGCTTCAAAAGGTGTCAAAAATGAGATGAGCATGAAATGGTCTGAAAGATAGGAGGAGCATGAAGCGGTGTTGAAAAACATGAAGAGCCTGAAAAGGTGTGAAAAATATGAAGAGCTTCAAATGGTGTGAAATACATGAGGAGCTTGAAACGGTCTGAAAAACAGGAGGAGCATGAAATCTTGTTGAAAAACATGAAGAGCCTGAAAACGTGTGAAAATTATGAAGAGCTTCAAAAGGTGTGAAATATATGAAGAGCTTCAAAAGGTGTCAAAAATGAGATGAGCATGAAATGGTCTGAAAGATAGGAGGAGCATGAAGTGGTGTTGAAAAACATGAAGAGCCTGAAAAGGTGTGAAAAATATGAAGAGCTTTAAAAGGTGTGAAAAATATGACGAGCATGAAACGGTCTGAAAAATAGGAGGAGCATGAAGCGGTGTTCAAAAACATGAAGAGCCTGACAAGTTGTGAAAAGTATGAACAGCTTCAAAATGTGTCAAATATATGAGGGGAAAGAAATGGTCTGAAAAAAAGGAAGAGCATGAAGTGATGTTCAAAAACATGAAGAGCCTGAAAAGGTGTGAAAAATATGAAGAGCTTCAAAAGCTGTCAAATATATGAGGAGCACGAAACGGTCTGAAAAAAAGCAGGAGCATGAAGCGTTGTTGAAAATCTTGAAGAGCTTGAAAAGGTGTGAAAAATATGAAGAGCTTCAAAAGGTTTCAAATATATGAGGATCATGAAACGGTCTGAAAAATAGGAGGAGCATGAAACGGTCTGAAAAATAAGAGGAGCATGAAATGGTGTTGAAAAACAGTAGGAACCTGAAAATGTGAGAAAAATATGAAGAGCTTCAAAAGGTTTCAAAAATATGAGGAGCAAGAAACTTTCTGAAAAATAGAAGGAGCATGAACCGGTGTTGAAAAACATGAAGAGCCTGAAAAGGTGTGAAAAATATGAAGAGCTTCAAAACGTGTCAAAAATATGAGGAGCATGAAACGGTCGGAAAAATAGGAGGAGCAAGAAGCGGTGTTGAAAAACATGAAGAGCCTGAAAATGTGTGAAAAATATGAAGAGCTTCAAAAGGTGTGAAAAATATGAAGAGCTTCAAAAGGTGTCAAATTGAGATGAGCATGAAACGGTCTGAAAAATAGGAGGAGCATTAAGCTGTGTTGAAAATCATAACGAGCCTGAAAAGGTGTGAAAAATATGAAGAGCTTCAAAAATGTGAAAAATATGAAGAGCTTCAAAAGGTGTCAAAAATGAGATGAGCATGAAACGGTCTGAAAAATAGGAGGAGCATTAAGCTGTGTTGAAAATCATAATGAGCCTGAAAAGGTGTGAAAAATATGAAGAGCTTCAAAAGGTGTGCAAAATATGAAGAGATTCAAAACCTGTCAAAAATATGAGGAGCCTGAAACAGTCTCAAAAATAGGAAGAGTATGAAACGGTCTGAAAAATAGGAGGATCATGAAGCGATGTTGAAAATCGTGAAGAGCCTGAAAAGGTGTGAAAAATGTGAAGAGCTTCAACAGGTGTCAAAAACATGAGGAGAATGAAACGGTCTGAAAAATAGGAGGAGCATGAAGCTGTGTTCAAAAACATGAAGAGCCAGAAAAGGTGTGAAAAATAAGAAGAGCTTCAAAAAGTGTCAAAAATATGAGGAGCAAGAAACGGTCTGAAACATAGGAGGAACATGAAGTGGAGCTGAAAAACATGAAGAGCCTGAAAAGGTGTGCAAAATATGAAGAGCTTCAAAAGGTGTAAAAAATGAGATGAGCATGAAACGGTCTGAAAAATAGGAGGAGCATGAACTGGTGCTGAAAAACATGAAGAGCCTGAAAAGGTGTGAAATATATGAAGAGCTTCAAAAGGTGTCAAAAATATGAGGAGCATGAAACGGTCTGAAAAATAGGAGGAGCATGAAGCGGTGTTGAAAAACATGAAGAGCATGAAAAGCTGTGAAGAATATGAAGAGCTTCAAAACCTGTCAAAAATATGAGGAGCATGAATCGGTCTGAAAAATAGGAGGAGCAAGAAACGGTTTTAACAAACATGAAGAGCGGGAAAAGGTGTGAAAAATATGAAGAGCTTCAAAAGGTTTGAAAAATATGAAGAACATGGAACGGTCTGAAAAATAGGAGGAGGATAAAGCGGTGTTCAAAAACATGAAGAGCCTGAAAAGGTGTGACAAATATGAAGAGCTTCAAAAGGTGTCAAAAATATGAGGAGCATGAAACAGTCTCAAAAATAGGAGGAGCATGAAGCGGTGTTCAAAAACATGAAGAGCCTGAAAAGGTGTGACAAATATGAAGAGCTTCAAAAGGTGTCAAAAATATGAGGAGCATGAAACGGTCTCAAAAATAGGAGGAGCATGAAGCGGTGTTCAAAAATATGGAGAGCCTGAAAAGGTATGAAAAATATGAAGAGCTTCAAAAGGTGTGAAATATATGAAGAGCTTCAAAAGGTGTCAAAAATATGAGGAGCCTGAAACAGGCTGTAAAATAGGAGGAGCATGAAGCGGTGTCGAAAAACATGGAGAGCATGAAGAGTTGTGAAAAATAGGAAGAACTTCAAAAGGTGTCAAAAATATGAGGAGCATGAACGGTATGAAAAATAGGAGGATCATGAAGCCGTGTTGAAAAACATGAAGAGCCTGAAAACGTGTGAAAATTATGAAGAGCTTCTAAATGTGTCAAAATATGAGGAGCATGAAACTGTCTGAAATATATCAGGAGCATGAAAAGGTGTTGAAAAACATGAAGAGCATCAAAAGCTGTGAAGAATATGAAGAGCTTCAAAACGTGTCAAAAATATGAGGAGCATGAATCGGTCTGAAAAATAGAAGGAGCATGAGGTGGTGTTGAAAAACATGAAGATCTGAAAAGGAGTGAAAAATATGAAGAGCTTCATAAGGTGTCAAAAATATGAGGAGCATGAAACGGTCTGAAAAATAGGAGGAGCAAGAAACGGGTTTAACAAACATGAAGAGCGGGAAAAGGTGTGAAAAATATGAAGAGCTTCAAAAGGTTTCAAAAATATGAGGAGCATGAAACAGGCTGTAAAATAGGAGGAGCATGAAGCGGTGTCGAAAAACATGAAGAGCATGAAGAGTTGTGAAAAATAGGAAGAACTTCAAAAGGTGTCAAAAATATGAGGAGCATGAACGGTATGAAAAATAGGAGGATCATGAAGCCGTGTTGAAAAACATGAAGAGCCTGAAAACGTGTGAAAATTATGAAGAGCTTCAAAAGGTGTGAAATATATGAAGAGCTTCAAAAAGTGTCAAAAATGAGATAAGCATGAAATGGTCTGAAAGATAGGAGGAGCATGAAGCGGTGTTGAAATACATGGGGAGCCTGAAAACGTGTGAAAAATATGAAGAGCTTCAAAAGTTGTGAAAAATATGAAGAGCTTCAAAAGGTGTGAAATACATGAGGAGCATGAAACGGGTTGAAAAATAGGAGAAGCATGAAGTGGTGTGGAAAAATATGAAGAGCGTGAAAAGGTGTGAAAAATATGAAGAGCTTCAAAAGGTGTGAAATACATGAGGAGCATGAAACGGGCTGAAAAATAGGAGAAGCATGAAGTGGTGTGGAAATATATGAAGAGCGTGAAAAGGTGTAAAAAATATGAAGAGCCTCAAAAGGTGTGAAAAATATGAGAAACATGACATGATCTGAAATATTGGAGGAGCATGAAGCGGTGTTGAAGAACATGAAGAGCCTGAAAAGGTGTGAAAAATATGAAGAGCTTCAAAATTTGTCAAAAATATGAGGAGCAAGAAACGGTCTGAAAAATAGGAGGAGCATGAAGTGGTGTTGAAAAATATGAAGAGCCTGAAAAGGTGTGAAATATATGAAGACCTTCAAAAGTTGTCAAAAATATGAGGAGCAGGAAACGGTCTGAAAAATAGAAGGAGCATGAAGTGGTGTTTAATAACATGAAGAGCCTGAAAAGGTGTGAAAAATATGAAGAGCTTCAAAAGGTGTGAAAAATATTAAGAGCATGAAACGATCTGAAAAATAGGAAGAGCATAAAGCGGTGTTCAAAAACATGAAGAGCCTGAAAAGGTGTGAAAAATATGAAGAGCTTCAAAAGGTGTCAAAAATATGAGCAGCATGAAACGGTCTCAAAAACAGGAGGAGCATGAAGAGGTGTTCAAAAATATGGAGAGCCTGAAAAGGTATGAAAAATATGAAGAGCTTCAAAAGATGTCAAAAATATGAGGAGCATGAAACGGTCTGAAAAATAGGAGGAGCATGAAGCGGTGTTCAAAAACATGAAGAGCCTGAAAAGGTGTGACAAATATGAAGAGCTTCAAAAGGTGTCAAAAATATGAGGAGCATGAAACGGTCTCAAAAATAGGAGGAGCATGAAGCGGTGTTCAAAAATATGGAGAGCCTGAAAAGGTATGAAAAATATGAAGAGCTTCAAAAGGTGTGAAATATATGAAGAGCTTCAAAAGGTGTCAAAAATATGAGGAGCCTGAAACAGGCTGTAAAATAGGAGGAGCATGAAGCGGTGTCGAAAAACATGAAGAGCATGAAGAGTTGTGAAAAATAGGAAGAACTTCAAAAGGTGTCAAAAATATGAGGAGCATGAACGGTATGAAAAATAGGAGGATCATGAAGCCGTGTTGAAAAACATGAAGAGCCTGAAAACGTGTGAAAATTATGAAGAGCTTCAAAAGCTGTGAAATATATGAAGAGCTTCAAAAGGTGTCAAAAATGAGATGAGCATGAAATGGTCTGAAAGATAGGAGGGGCATGAAGCGGTGTTGAAAAACATGAAGAGTCTGAAAAGGTGTGAAAAATATGAAGAGCTTCAAATGGTGTGAAATACATGAGGACCTTGAAATGGTCTGAGAAACCGGAGGAGCATGAAATCTTGTTGAAAAACATGAAGAGCCTGAAAACGTGTGAAAATTATGAAGAGCTTCAAAAGGTGTGAAATATATGAAGAGCTTCAAAAGGTGTCAAAAATGAGATGAGCATGAAATGGTCTGAAAGATAGGAGGGGCATGAAGCGGTGTTCAAAAATATGAAGAGCCTGGAATGGTGTGAAAAATATGAGAGCCCCAAAACGTGTCAAAAGTATGAGGAGCATGAAACGGTGTGAAAAACATGAAGAGCCTGAAAAGGTGTGAGAAATAGAACGGCTTCAAAAGGTGTGAAAAATATGAGGAGCCTGAAACGGTCTGAAAAATAGGAGGAGCATGAAGTGGTGTTGAAAAACATGAAGAGCCTGAAAAGGTGTAAGAAATAGAACGGCTTCAAAAGGTGTGAAAAATATGAGGAGCATGAAACGGTCTGAAAAATAGGAAGAGCATGAAGCGGTGTTTAAAAACATGAAGAGCCTGAAAAGGTGTGAAAAATATGAAGAGCTTCAAAAGGTTTGAAAAATATGAAGAGCATGGAACGGTCTGAAAAATAGGAGGAGGATAAAGAGGTGTTCAAAAAAATGAAGAGCCTGAAAAGGGGTGACAAATATGAAGAGCTTCAAAAGGTGTCAAAAATATGAGGAGCATGAAACGGTATGAAAAATAGGAGGATCATGAAACGGTGTGAAAAACATGAAGAGCCTGAAAAGGTGTGAGAAATAGAACGGCTTCAAAAGGTGTGAAAAATATGAGGAGCCTGAAACGGTCTGAAAAATACGAGGAGCATGAAGTGGTGTTGAAAAACATGAAGAGCCTGAAAAGGTGTGAAAAATATGAAGAGCTTCAAAAGGTGTGAAAAGTATGAGGAGCATGAAGTGGTGTTCAAAAACATGAAGAGCCTGAAAATGTGTGAAAAATATGAAGAGACTGAAAACGTGTCAAAAATATGAGGAGCATGAAACGTTCTGAAAAATACGATGAGCCTGATAAGGTGTTGAAAAACATGAAGAGCCTGAAAAAGTGTGAAAATATGAAGAGCTTCAAAAGGTGTCAAAAAAGAGATGAGCATGAAATGGTCTGAAAAATAGGAGAAGCATGAAGCGGTGTTGAAAAACATGAAGAGCCTGAAAAGGTGTGAAATATATGAATAGCTTCAAATCGTATGAAATATATGAGGAGCATTATACGGTCTGAAAAGTAGGAGGAGCATGAAACGGTCTGAAAAATAGGAGGAGCATGAAACGGTCTGAAAAATAGGAGGAGCATGAAGCGGTGTTGAAAAACATGAAGAGTCTGAAAAGGTGTGAAAAATATGAAGAGCTTCAGAAGGTGTCAAAAATTTGAGGAGCATGAAAAGTTCTGAAGAATAGGAAGAGCATGATGCAGTGTTGAAAAACATGAAGAGCCTGAAAAGGTGTGAAAAATATGAAGCACTTCAAAAGATGTCAAAATTATGAGGAGCATGAAACAGTTGAAAAATAGGAGGAGCATGAAGCTGTGTTCAAAAACATGAAGAACCGGAAAAGGTGTGAAAAATATGAAGAGCTTCAAAAGGTGTGAAAATTATGAGGAGCATGAAACGGTCTGAAAAATAGGAGGAGCATGAAGCGGTGTTCAAAAACATGAAGAGCCTGAAAAGGTGTGAAAAATATGAAGAGCTTCAAAAGGTTGGAAATACATGAGGAGCATGAAACGGTCTGAAAAATAGGAGGAGCATGAATCGGTCTGAAAAATGGGAGGAGCATGAAGCGGTGTTGAAAAACATGAAGTTCCTGAAAAGCTGTGAAAATAAGACAAGCTTCAAAAGGTGTCAAAAATATGAGGAGCATGAAACGGTCTGAAAAATAGGAGGAGCATGAAACGGTCTGAAAAATGGGAGGAGCATGAAGCAGTGTTGAAAAACATGAAGTTCCTGAAAAGCTGTGAAAATAAGACAAGCTTCAAAAGGTGTCAAAAATATGAGGAGCATGAAACGGTATGAAAAATACGAGGAGCATGAAGCGGTGTTGAAAGACATGAAGACCCTGAAAAGGTGTGAAAAATATGAAGAGCTTCTAAATGTGTCAAAATATGAGGAGCATGAAACTGTCTGAAATATATCAGGAGCATGAAAAGGTGTTGAAAAACATGAAGAGCATCAAAAGCTGTGAAGAATATGAAGAGCTTCAAAACGTGTCAAAAATATGAGGAGCATGAATCGGTCTGAAAAATAGAAGGAGCATGAGGTGGTGTTGAAAAACATGAAGATCTGAAAAGGAGTGAAAAATATGAAGAGCTTCATAAGGTGTCAAAAATATGAGGAGCATGAAACGGTCTGAAAAATAGGAGGAGCAAGAAACGGGTTTAACAAACATGAAGAGCGGGAAAAGGTGTGAAAAATATGAAGAGCTTCAAAAGGTTTCAAAAATATGAGGAGCATGAAACAGGCTGTAAACTAGGAGGAGCATGAAGCGGTGTCGAAAAACATGAAGAGCATGAAGAGTTGTGAAAAATAGGAAGAACTTCAAAAGGTGTCAAAAATATGAGGAGCATGAACGGTATGAAAAATAGGAGGATCATGAAGCCGTGTTGAAAAACATGAAGAGCCTGAAAACGTGTGAAAATTATGAAGAGCTTCAAAAGGTGTGAAATATATGAAGAGCTTCAAAAGGTGTCAAAAATGAGATAAGCATGAAATGGTCTGAAAGATAGGAGGAGCATGAAGCGGTGTTGAAATACATGGAGAGCCTGAAAACGTGTGAAAAATATGAAGAGCTTCAAAAGTTGTGAAAAATATGAAGAGCTTCAAAAGGTGTGAAATACATGAGGAGCATGAAACGGGTTGAAAAATAGGAGAAGCATGAAGTGGTGTGGAAAAATATGAAGAGCGTGAAAAGGTGTGAAAAATATGAAGAGCTTCAAAAGGTGTGAAATACATGAGAGGCATGAAACGGGCTGAAAAATAGGAGAAGCATGAAGTGGTGTGGAAATATATGAAGAGCGTGAAAAGGTGTAAAAAATATGAAGAGCCTCAAAAGGTGTGAAAAATATGAGAAACATGACATGATCTGAAATATTGGAGGAGCATGAAGCGGTGTTGAAGAACATGAAGAGCCTGAAAAGGTGTGAAAAATATGAAGAGCTTCAAAATTTGTCAAAAATATGAGGAGCAAGAAACGGTCTGAAAAATAGGAGGAGCATGAAGTGGTGTTGAAAAATATGAAGAGCCTGAAAAGGTGTGAAATATATGAAGACCTTCAAAAGTTGTCAAAAATATGAGGAGCAGGAAACGGTCTGAAAAATAGGAGGAGCATGAAGTGGTGTTGAAAAGCATGAAGAGCCTGAAAAGGTGTGAAAAATATGAAGAGCTTCAAAATGTGTCAAAAATATGAGGAGCATGAAACGGTCTGCAAAATAGGAGGAGCATGAAGCGGTGTTCAAAAACATGAAGAGCCTGAAAATGTGTGAAAAATATTAGGGGCATGAAACGGTCTGAAAAATATGAGGAGCCTGAAAAGGTGTGAAATATGTAAAGAGCTTCAAAAGGTGTCAAAAATATGAGGAGCATGAAACGGTCTGAAAAATAGGAGGAGCATGAAGCTGTGTTGAAAAACATGAAGAGCCTGAAAAGGTGTGAACAATATTAAGAGCTTCAAAAGGTGTCAAAAATATGTGGAGCAAGTAACGGTTTGAAAAATAGGAGGAGCATGAAGCGGTGTTCAAAACATGAAGATCCTGAAAAAGTGTGAAAAATACGAAGAGCTTCAAAAGGTGTGAAATACATGAGGAGCTAGAAACCGTCTGAAAAATAGGAGGAGCATGAAGCGGTGTTCAAAACATGAAGATCCTGAAAAGGTGTGAAAAATAGGAAGAGCTTCAAAAGGTGAGAAGTATATGAGGAGCATGAAACGGTCTGAAAAATAGGAGGAGCATGAAGCGGTGTTGAAAAATATGAAGAGCCTGAAAAGTTGTGAAATATGTAAAGAGCTTCAAAAGGTGTCAAAAATATGAGGAGCATGAAACGGTCTGAAAAATTGGAGGAGCATGAAGCGGTGTAGAAAAACATGAAAGCCTGAAAAGGTGTGACAAATATAAAGAGCTTCAAAAGGTGTGAAAAATATGAGGAGCATGAACGGTCTTAAAAATAGGGGAGCATGAAACGGTGTGAAAAACACGAAGAGCATGAAAAGGTGTGAAAAAAAGGAAGAGCTTCAAAAGGTGTCAAAAATATGAGGAACAAGAAACGGTCTGAAAAATAGAAGGAGCATGAAGTGGTGTTTAATAACATGAAGAGCCTGAAAAGGTGTGAAAAATATGAAGAGCTTCAAAAGGTGTGAAAAATATTAAGAGCATGAAACGATCTGAAAAATAGGAAGAGCATAAAGCGGTGTTCAAAAACATGAAGAGCCTGAAAAGGTGTGAAAAATATGAAGAGCTTCAAAAGGTGTCAAAAATATGAGCAGCATGAAACGGTCTCAAAAACAGGAGGAGCATGAAGAGGTGTTCAAAAATATGGAGAGCCTGAAAAGGTATGAAAAATATGAAGAGCTTCAAAAGATGTCAAAAATATGAGGAGCATGAAACGGTCTGAAAAATAGGAGGAGCATGAAGCGGTGTTCAAAAACATGAAGAGCCTGAAAAGGTGTGACAAATATGAAGAGCTTCAAAAGGTGTCAAAAATATGAGGAGCATGAAACGGTCTCAAAAATAGGAGGAGCATGAAGCGGTGTTCAAAAATATGGAGAGCCTGAAAAGGTATGAAAAATATGAAGAGCTTCAAAAGGTGTGAAATATATGAAGAGCTTCAAAAGGTGTCAAAAATATGAGGAGCCTGAAACAGGCTGTAAAATAGGAGGAGCATGAAGCGGTGTCGAAAAACATGAAGAGCATGAAGAGTTGTGAAAAATAGGAAGAACTTCAAAAGGTGTCAAAAATATGAGGAGCATGAACGGTATGAAAAATAGGAGGATCATGAAGCCGTGTTGAAAAACATGAAGAGCCTGAAAACGTGTGAAAATTATGAAGAGCTTCAAAAGCTGTGAAATATATGAAGAGCTTCAAAAGGTGTCAAAAATGAGATGAGCATGAAATGGTCTGAAAGATAGGAGGGGCATGAAGCGGTGTTGAAAAACATGAAGAGTCTGAAAAGGTGTGAAAAATATGAAGAGCTTCAAATGGTGTGAAATACATGAGGACCTTGAAATGGTCTGAGAAACCGGAGGAGCATGAAATCTTGTTGAAAAACATGAAGAGCCTGAAAACGTGTGAAAATTATGAAGAGCTTCAAAAGGTGTGAAATATATGAAGAGCTTCAAAAGGTGTCAAAAATGAGATGAGCATGAAATGGTCTGAAAGATAGGAGGGGCATGAAGCGGTGTTCAAAAATATGAAGAGCCTGGAATGGTGTGAAAAATATGAGAGCCCCAAAACGTGTCAAAAGTATGAGGAGCATGAAACGGTGTGAAAAACATGAAGAGCCTGAAAAGGTGTGAGAAATAGAACGGCTTCAAAAGGTGTGAAAAATATGAGGAGCCTGAAACGGTCTGAAAAATAGGAGGAGCATGAAGTGGTGTTGAAAAACATGAAGAGCCTGAAAAGGTGTAAGAAATAGAACGGCTTCAAAAGGTGTGAAAAATATGAGGAGCATGAAACGGTCTGAAAAATAGGAAGAGCATGAAGCGGTGTTTAAAAACATGAAGAGCCTGAAAAGGTGTGAAAAATATGAAGAGCTTCAAAAGGTTTGAAAAATATGAAGAGCATGGAACGGTCTGAAAAATAGGAGGAGGATAAAGAGGTGTTCAAAAAAATGGAGAGCCTGAAAAGGGGTGACAAATATGAAGAGCTTCAAAAGGTGTCAAAAATATGAGGAGCATGAAACGGTATGAAAAATAGGAGGATCATGAAACGGTGTGAAAAACATGAAGAGCCTGAAAAGGTGTGAGAAATAGAACGGCTTCAAAAGGTGTGAAAAATATGACGAGACTGAAACGGTCTGAAAAATACGAGGAGCATGAAGTGGTGTTGAAAAACATGAAGAGCCTGAAAAGGTGTGAAAAATATGAAGAGCTTCAAAAGGTGTGAAAAGTATGAGGAGCATGAAGTGGTGTTCAAAAACATGAAGAGCCTGAAAATGTGTGAAAAATATGAAGAGACTGAAAACGTGTCAAAAATATGAGGAGCATGAAACGTTCTGAAAAATACGATGAGCCTGATAAGGTGTTGAAAAACATGAAGAGCCTGAAAAAGTGTGAAAATATGAAGAGCTTCAAAAGGTGTCAAAAAAGAGATGAGCATGAAATGGTCTGAAAAATAGGAGAAGCATGAAGCGGTGTTGAAAAACATGAAGAGCCTGAAAAGGTGTGAAATATATGAATAGCTTCAAATCGTATGAAATATATGAGGAGCATTATACGGTCTGAAAAGTAGGAGGAGCATGAAACGGTCTGAAAAATAGGAGGAGCATGAAACGGTCTGAAAAATAGGAGGAGCATGAAGCGGTGTTGAAAAACATGAAGAGTCTGAAAAGGTGTGAAAAATATGAAGAGCTTCAGAAGGTGTCAAAAATTTGAGGAGCATGAAAAGTTCTGAAGAATAGGAAGAGCATGATGCAGTGTTGAAAAACATGAAGAGCCTGAAAAGGTGTGAAAAATATGAAGCACTTCAAAAGATGTCAAAATTATGAGGAGCATGAAACAGTTGAAAAATAGGAGGAGCATGAAGCTGTGTTCAAAAACATGAAGAACCGGAAAAGGTGTGAAAAATATGAAGAGCTTCAAAAGGTGTGAAAATTATGAGGAGCATGAAACGGTCTGAAAAATAGGAGGAGCATGAAGCGGTGTTCAAAAACATGAAGAGCCTGAAAAGGTGTGAAAAATATGAAGAGCTTCAAAAGGTTGGAAATACATGAGGAGCATGAAACGGTCTGAAAAATAGGAGGAGCATGAATCGGTCTGAAAAATGGGAGGAGCATGAAGCGGTGTTGAAAAACATGAAGTTCCTGAAAAGCTGTGAAAATAAGACAAGCTTCAAAAGGTGTCAAAAATATGAGGAGCATGAAACGGTCTGAAAAATAGGAGGAGCATGAAACGGTCTGAAAAATGGGAGGAGCATGAAGCAGTGTTGAAAAACATGAAGTTCCTGAAAAGCTGTGAAAATAAGACAAGCTTCAAAAGGTGTCAAAAATATGAGGAGCATGAAACGGTATGAAAAATACGAGGAGCATGAAGCGGTGTTGAAAGACATGAAGACCCTGAAAAGGTGTGAAAAATATGAAGAGCTTCTAAATGTGTCAAAATATGAGGAGCATGAAACTGTCTGAAATATATCAGGAGCATGAAAAGGTGTTGAAAAACATGAAGAGCATCAAAAGCTGTGAAGAATATGAAGAGCTTCAAAACGTGTCAAAAATATGAGGAGCATGAATCGGTCTGAAAAATAGAAGGAGCATGAGGTGGTGTTGAAAAACATGAAGATCTGAAAAGGAGTGAAAAATATGAAGAGCTTCATAAGGTGTCAAAAATATGAGGAGCATGAAACGGTCTGAAAAATAGGAGGAGCAAGAAACGGGTTTAACAAACATGAAGAGCGGGAAAAGGTGTGAAAAATATGAAGAGCTTCAAAAGGTTTCAAAAATATGAGGAGCATGAAACAGGCTGTAAAATAGGAGGAGCATGAAGCGGTGTCGAAAAACATGAAGAGCATGAAGAGTTGTGAAAAATAGGAAGAACTTCAAAAGGTGTCAAAAATATGAGGAGCATGAACGGTATGAAAAATAGGAGGATCATGAAGCCGTGTTGAAAAACATGAAGAGCCTGAAAACGTGTGAAAATTATGAAGAGCTTCAAAAGGTGTGAAATATATGAAGAGCTTCAAAAAGTGTCAAAAATGAGATAAGCATGAAATGGTCTGAAAGATAGGAGGAGCATGAAGCGGTGTTGAAATACATGGGGAGCCTGAAAACGTGTGAAAAATATGAAGAGCTTCAAAAGTTGTGAAAAATATGAAGAGCTTCAAAAGGTGTGAAATACATGAGGAGCATGAAACGGGTTGAAAAATAGGAGAAGCATGAAGTGGTGTGGAAAAATATGAAGAGCGTGAAAAGGTGTGAAAAATATGAAGAGCTTCAAAAGGTGTGAAATACATGAGGAGCATGAAACGGGCTGAAAAATAGGAGAAGCATGAAGTGGTGTGGAAATATATGAAGAGCGTGAAAAGGTGTAAAAAATATGAAGAGCCTCAAAAGGTGTGAAAAATATGAGAAACATGACATGATCTGAAATATTGGAGGAGCATGAAGCGGTGTTGAAGAACATGAAGAGCCTGAAAAGGTGTGAAAAATATGAAGAGCTTCAAAATTTGTCAAAAATATGAGGAGCAAGAAACGGTCTGAAAAATAGGAGGAGCATGAAGTGGTGTTGAAAAATATGAAGAGCCTGAAAAGGTGTGAAATATATGAAGACCTTCAAAAGTTGTCAAAAATATGAGGAGCAGGAAACGGTCTGAAAAATAGAAGGAGCATGAAGTGGTGTTTAATAACATGAAGAGCCTGAAAAGGTGTGAAAAATATGAAGAGCTTCAAAAGGTGTGAAAAATATTAAGAGCATGAAACGATCTGAAAAATAGGAAGAGCATAAAGCGGTGTTCAAAAACATGAAGAGCCTGAAAAGGTGTGAAAAATATGAAGAGCTTCAAAAGGTGTCAAAAATATGAGCAGCATGAAACGGTCTCAAAAACAGGAGGAGCATGAAGAGGTGTTCAAAAATATGGAGAGCCTGAAAAGGTATGAAAAATATGAAGAGCTTCAAAAGATGTCAAAAATATGAGGAGCATGAAACGGTCTGAAAAATAGGAGGAGCATGAAGCGGTGTTCAAAAACATGAAGAGCCTGAAAAGGTGTGACAAATATGAAGAGCTTCAAAAGGTGTCAAAAATATGAGGAGCATGAAACGGTCTCAAAAATAGGAGGAGCATGAAGCGGTGTTCAAAAATATGGAGAGCCTGAAAAGGTATGAAAAATATGAAGAGCTTCAAAAGGTGTGAAATATATGAAGAGCTTCAAAAGGTGTCAAAAATATGAGGAGCCTGAAACAGGCTGTAAAATAGGAGGAGCATGAAGCGGTGTCGAAAAACATGAAGAGCATGAAGAGTTGTGAAAAATAGGAAGAACTTCAAAAGGTGTCAAAAATATGAGGAGCATGAACGGTATGAAAAACAGGAGGATCATGAAGCCGTGTTGAAAAACATGAAGAGCCTGAAAACGTGTGAAAATTATGAAGAGCTTCAAAAGCTGTGAAATATATGAAGAGCTTCAAAAGGTGTCAAAAATGAGATGAGCATGAAATGGTCTGAAAGATAGGAGGGGCATGAAGCGGTGTTGAAAAACATGAAGAGTCTGAAAAGGTGTGAAAAATATGAAGAGCTTCAAATGGTGTGAAATACATGAGGACCTTGAAATGGTCTGAGAAACCGGAGGAGCATGAAATCTTGTTGAAAAACATGAAGAGCCTGAAAACGTGTGAAAATTATGAAGAGCTTCAAAAGGTGTGAAATATATGAAGAGCTTCAAAAGGTGTCAAAAATGAGATGAGCATGAAATGGTCTGAAAGATAGGAGGGGCATGAAGCGGTGTTCAAAAATATGAAGAGCCTGGAATGGTGTGAAAAATATGAGAGCCCCAAAACGTGTCAAAAGTATGAGGAGCATGAAACGGTGTGAAAAACATGAAGAGCCTGAAAAGGTGTGAGAAATAGAACGGCTTCAAAAGGTGTGAAAAATATGAGGAGCCTGAAACGGTCTGAAAAATAGGAGGAGCATGAAGTGGTGTTGAAAAACATGAAGAGCCTGAAAAGGTGTAAGAAATAGAACGGCTTCAAAAGGTGTGAAAAATATGAGGAGCATGAAACGGTCTGAAAAATAGGAAGAGCATGAAGCGGTGTTTAAAAACATGAAGAGCCTGAAAAGGTGTGAAAAATATGAAGAGCTTCAAAAGGTTTGAAAAATATGAAGAGCATGGAACGGTCTGAAAAATAGGAGGAGGATAAAGAGGTGTTCAAAAAAATGAAGAGCCTGAAAAGGGGTGACAAATATGAAGAGCTTCAAAAGGTGTCAAAAATATGAGGAGCATGAAACGGTATGAAAAATAGGAGGATCATGAAACGGTGTGAAAAACATGAAGAGCCTGAAAAGGTGTGAGAAATAGAACGGCTTCAAAAGGTGTGAAAAATATGAGGAGCCTGAAACGGTCTGAAAAATACGAGGAGCATGAAGTGGTGTTGAAAAACATGAAGAGCCTGAAAAGGTGTGAAAAATATGAAGAGCTTCAAAAGGTGTGAAAAGTATGAGGAGCATGAAGTGGTGTTCAAAAACATGAAGAGCCTGAAAATGTGTGAAAAATATGAAGAGACTGAAAACGTGTCAAAAATATGAGGAGCATGAAACGTTCTGAAAAATACGATGAGCCTGATAAGGTGTTGAAAAACATGAAGAGCCTGAAAAAGTGTGAAAATATGAAGAGCTTCAAAAGGTGTCAAAAAAGAGATGAGCATGAAATGGTCTGAAAAATAGGAGAAGCATGAAGCGGTGTTGAAAAACATGAAGAGCCTGAAAAGGTGTGAAATATATGAATAGCTTCAAATCGTATGAAATATATGAGGAGCATTATACGGTCTGAAAAGTAGGAGGAGCATGAAACGGTCTGAAAAATAGGAGGAGCATGAAACGGTCTGAAAAATAGGAGGAGCATGAAGCGGTGTTGAAAAACATGAAGAGTCTGAAAAGGTGTGAAAAATATGAAGAGCTTCAGAAGGTGTCAAAAATTTGAGGAGCATGAAAAGTTCTGAAGAATAGGAAGAGCATGATGCAGTGTTGAAAAACATGAAGAGCCTGAAAAGGTGTGAAAAATATGAAGCACTTCAAAAGATGTCAAAATTATGAGGAGCATGAAACAGTTGAAAAATAGGAGGAGCATGAAGCTGTGTTCAAAAACATGAAGAACCGGAAAAGGTGTGAAAAATATGAAGAGCTTCAAAAGGTGTGAAAATTATGAGGAGCATGAAACGGTCTGAAAAATAGGAGGAGCATGAAGCGGTGTTCAAAAACATGAAGAGCCTGAAAAGGTGTGAAAAATATGAAGAGCTTCAAAAGGTTGGAAATACATGAGGAGCATGAAACGGTCTGAAAAATAGGAGGAGCATGAATCGGTCTGAAAAATGGGAGGAGCATGAAGCGGTGTTGAAAAACATGAAGTTCCTGAAAAGCTGTGAAAATAAGACAAGCTTCAAAAGGTGTCAAAAATATGAGGAGCATGAAACGGTCTGAAAAATAGGAGGAGCATGAAACGGTCTGAAAAATGGGAGGAGCATGAAGCAGTGTTGAAAAACATGAAGTTCCTGAAAAGCTGTGAAAATAAGACAAGCTTCAAAAGGTGTCAAAAATATGAGGAGCATGAAACGGTATGAAAAATACGAGGAGCATGAAGCGGTGTTGAAAGACATGAAGACCCTGAAAAGGTGTGAAAAATATGAAGAGCTTCTAAATGTGTCAAAATATGAGGAGCATGAAACTGTCTGAAATATATCAGGAGCATGAAAAGGTGTTGAAAAACATGAAGAGCATCAAAAGCTGTGAAGAATATGAAGAGCTTCAAAACGTGTCAAAAATATGAGGAGCATGAATCGGTCTGAAAAATAGAAGGAGCATGAGGTGGTGTTGAAAAACATGAAGATCTGAAAAGGAGTGAAAAATATGAAGAGCTTCATAAGGTGTCAAAAATATGAGGAGCATGAAACGGTCTGAAAAATAGGAGGAGCAAGAAACGGGTTTAACAAACATGAAGAGCGGGAAAAGGTGTGAAAAATATGAAGAGCTTCAAAAGGTTTCAAAAATATGAGGAGCATGAAACAGGCTGTAAACTAGGAGGAGCATGAAGCGGTGTCGAAAAACATGAAGAGCATGAAGAGTTGTGAAAAATAGGAAGAACTTCAAAAGGTGTCAAAAATATGAGGAGCATGAACGGTATGAAAAATAGGAGGATCATGAAGCCGTGTTGAAAAACATGAAGAGCCTGAAAACGTGTGAAAATTATGAAGAGCTTCAAAAGGTGTGAAATATATGAAGAGCTTCAAAAGGTGTCAAAAATGAGATAAGCATGAAATGGTCTGAAAGATAGGAGGAGCATGAAGCGGTGTTGAAATACATGGAGAGCCTGAAAACGTGTGAAAAATATGAAGAGCTTCAAAAGTTGTGAAAAATATGAAGAGCTTCAAAAGGTGTGAAATACATGAGGAGCATGAAACGGGTTGAAAAATAGGAGAAGCATGAAGTGGTGTGGAAAAATATGAAGAGCGTGAAAAGGTGTGAAAAATATGAAGAGCTTCAAAAGGTGTGAAATACATGAGGAGCATGAAACGGGCTGAAAAATAGGAGAAGCATGAAGTGGTGTGGAAATATATGAAGAGCGTGAAAAGGTGTAAAAAATATGAAGAGCCTCAAAAGGTGTGAAAAATATGAGAAACATGACATGATCTGAAATATTGGAGGAGCATGAAGCGGTGTTGAAGAACATGAAGAGCCTGAAAAGGTGTGAAAAATATGAAGAGCTTCAAAATTTGTCAAAAATATGAGGAGCAAGAAACGGTCTGAAAAATAGGAGGAGCATGAAGTGGTGTTGAAAAATATGAAGAGCCTGAAAAGGTGTGAAATATATGAAGACCTTCAAAAGTTGTCAAAAATATGAGGAGCAGGAAACGGTCTGAAAAATAGGAGGAGCATGAAGTGGTGTTGAAAAGCATGAAGAGCCTGAAAAGGTGTGAAAAATATGAAGAGCTTCAAAATGTGTCAAAAATATGAGGAGCATGAAACGGTCTGCAAAATAGGAGGAGCATGAAGCGGTGTTCAAAAACATGAAGAGCCTGAAAATGTGTGAAAAATATTAGGGGCATGAAACGGTCTGAAAAATATGAGGAGCCTGAAAAGGTGTGAAATATGTAAAGAGCTTCAAAAGGTGTCAAAAATATGAGGAGCATGAAACGGTCTGAAAAATAGGAGGAGCATGAAGCTGTGTTGAAAAACATGAAGAGCCTGAAAAGGTGTGAACAATATTAAGAGCTTCAAAAGGTGTCAAAAATATGTGGAGCAAGTAACGGTTTGAAAAATAGGAGGAGCATGAAGCGGTGTTCAAAACATGAAGATCCTGAAAAAGTGTGAAAAATACGAAGAGCTTCAAAAGGTGTGAAATACATGAGGAGCTAGAAACCGTCTGAAAAATAGGAGGAGCATGAAGCGATGTTCAAAAACATGAAGAGCCTGAAAACGTGTGAAAAATATGAAGAGCTTAAAAAATTGTGAAAATATGAAGAGCTTCAAAACGAGTCAAAAATATGAGGAGCATGAAACGGTCTGAAAAATAGGAGGAGCATGAAGTGGTGTTGAAAAACATGAACAGTATGAAAAGGTGTGAAATATATGAAGAGCTTCAAAAGATGTCAAAAAAAGAAGAGCCTGAAACGGTATGTAAAATATGAGGAGCATAAAACGGTGTTCAAAAACAAGAAGAGCCTGAAAAGGTGTGAAAAATAGGAAGAGCTTCAAAAGGTGAGAAGTATATGAGGAGCATGAAACGGTCTGAAAAATAGGAGGAGCATGAAGCGGTGTTGAAAAATATGAAGAGCCTGAAAAGTTGTGAAATATGTAAAGAGCTTCAAAAGGTGTCAAAAATATGAGGAGCATGAAACGGTCTGAAAAATTGGAGGAGCATGAAGCGGTGTAGAAAAACATGAAAGCCTGAAAAGGTGTGACAAATATAAAGAGCTTCAAAAGGTGTGAAAAATATGAGGAGCATGAACGGTCTTAAAAATAGGGGAGCATGAAACGGTGTGAAAAACACGAAGAGCATGAAAAGGTGTGAAAAAAAGGAAGAGCTTCAAAAGGTGTCAAAAATATGAGGAACAAGAAACGGTCTGAAAAATAGAAGGAGCATGAAGTGGTGTTTAATAACATGAAGAGCCTGAAAAGGTGTGAAAAATATGAAGAGCTTCAAAAGGTGTGAAAAATATTAAGAGCATGAAACGATCTGAAAAATAGGAAGAGCATAAAGCGGTGTTCAAAAACATGAAGAGCCTGAAAAGGTGTGAAAAATATGAAGAGCTTCAAAAGGTGTCAAAAATATGAGCAGCATGAAACGGTCTCAAAAACAGGAGAAGCATGAAGAGGTGTTCAAAAATATGGAGAGCCTGAAAAGGTATGAAAAATATGAAGAGCTTCAAAAGATGTCAAAAATATGAGGAGCATGAAACGGTCTGAAAAATAGGAGGAGCATGAAACGGAGTTCAAAAACATGAAGAGCCTGAGAAGGTGTGAAAAATATGAAGAGTTTCAAAAGGTGTCAAAAATAGGAGGAGCATGAAACAGTCTGAAACATAGTAGGAGCATGAAGCGGTGGTGAAAAACATGAAGAGCCAGAAAAGGTGTGAAAAATATGAAGAGCCTGAAAAGGTGTGAAAAATATGTAGAGCTTTAAAAGGTGTCAAAAATATGAGGAGCATGAAACAGTTTGAAAAATAGTAGGAGCATGAAGCGGTGATGAAAACATGAAGAGCCGGAAAAGGTCTGAAAAATATGAAGAGCTTCAAAAGGTGTCAAAAATATGAGGAGCATGTAACGGTCTGAATAATAGGAGGAGCATGAAGCGGTGTTCATTAACATGGAGACCCTGAAAAGGTGTGAAAAATATGAAGAACTTCAAAAGGTGTGAAAAATATGAAGAGCTTCAAAATGTGTCAAAAAGAGATGAGCATGAAACGGTCTGAAAATTAGGAGGATCATAAAGCGGTGTTGAAAAACATGAAGAGCCTGAAAATGGTGTGAAAAATATCAAGAGCTTCAAAAGATGTCAAAAATGAGATGTGCATGAAACGGTCTGAAAAATAGGAGGAGCATGAAACGGTGTTCAAAAACATGAAGAGCCTGAAAAGGTGTGAAAAATATGAAGAGCCTCAAAAAATGTCAAAAATATGAGGAATATGAAACGGTCTGAAAAATAGGAGGATCATAAAGTGGTGTTGAAAAACATGAAGAGCCTGAAAATGGTGTGAAAAATATGAAGAGCTTCAAAAGGAGTAAAAAATGAAATGTGCATGAAACTGTCTGAAAAATATGAGGAGCATGAAGTGGTTGTGAAAAACATGAAAAGCCTGAAAATGTGTGCAAAATATGAAGAGCTTCAAAAGGTGTGAAATACATGAGGAGCATGAAATGATCTGAGAAATAGGAGGAGCATGAAGCGGTGTTCAAAAACATGTAGAGACTGAAAAGGTGTGAAAATTATGAAGAGCTTCAAAAGGAGTGAAAAATAGGAGGAGCATGAAACGGTCTGAAAAATAGGAGGAGAATGAACCGGTGTTCAAATACATGAAAAGCCTGAAAAGGTGTGAAAAATATGAAGAGCTTCAAAAATATGAAAAATATGAAGAGCTTCAAAAGGTGTGAAAAATATGAAGAGCTTCGAAAGGCGTCAAAAATATGAGAAACATGAAACGGTCTGAAAAATAGGAGGAGCATGAAGCGGTGTTGAAAAAAATGAAGAGCCTTAAAATGTGTGAAATATATGAAGAGCTTCAAAAGGTGTGAAATACATGAGGAGCATGAAACGGGCTGAAAAATAGGAGGAGCATGAAGCGGTGTGGCAAAACATGAAGAGCCTGAAAAGGTGTGAAAGAAATGAAGAATTTCTAAAGGTGTCAAAAATATGAGGAGCATGAAAACGTCTGAAAAATAGGAGGAGCATGAAGTTGTGTTGAAAAACATTAAGAGCCTGAAAGGGTGTGAAAAATATGAAGAGCTTCAAAAGGAGTAAAAAATGAAATGTGCATGAAACTGTCTGAAAAATATGAGGAGCATGAAGTGGTTGTGAAAAACATGAAAAGCCTGAAAATGTGTGCAAAATATGAAGAGCTTCAAAAGGTGTGAAATACATGAGGAGCATGAAATGATCTGAGAAATAGGAGGAGCATGAAGCGGTGTTCAAAAACATGTAGAGACTGAAAAGGTGTGAAAATTATGAAGAGCTTCAAAAGGAGTGAAAAATAGGAGGAGCATGAAACGGTCTGAAAAATAGGAGGAGCATGAACCGGTGTTCAAATACATGAAAAGTCTGAAAAGGTGTGAAAAATATGAAGAGCTTCAAAAATATGAAAAATATGAAGAGCTTCAAAAGGTGTGAAAAATATGAAGAGCTTCAAAAGGCGTCAAAAATATGAGAAACATGAAACGGTCTGAAAAATAGGAGGAGCATGAAGCGGTGTTGAAAAAAATGAAGAGCCTTAAAATGTGTGAAATATATGAAGAGCTTCAAAAGGTGTGAAATACATGAGGAGCATGAAACGGGCTGAAAAATAGGAGGAGCATGAAGCGGTGTGGCAAAACATGAAGAGCCTGAAAAGGTGTGAAAGAAATGAAGAATTTCTAAAGGTGTCAAAAATATGAGGAGCATGAAAACGTCTGAAAAATAGGAGGAGCATGAAGTTGTGTTGAAAAACATTAAGAGCCTGAAAGGGTGTGAAAAATATGAAGAGCTTCAAAAGGTGTCAAAAATATGAGGAGCATGAAACGGTCTGAAAAATAGGCGGAGCATGAAGCGGTGTTCAAAAACATGAAGAGCCTGAAAATGGTGTAAAAAATATGAAGAACTTCAAAAGGTGTGAAAAATATGAAGAGCTTCAAAAGGTGTCAAAAATATGAGGAACATGAAACGGTCTGAAAAATTGGAGGAGCATGAAGCCGTGTTCAAAAACATGAACAGCCTGAAAATGTGTGAAAAATATGAAGAGCCTGAAAAGGTGTGAAAAATATGAAGTACTTCAAAAGGTGTCAAATATATGAGGAGCATGAAACGGTCTGAAAAATAGAGGGTCATAAAGCGGTGTTGAAAAATATGAAGAGCCTGAAAATGGTGTGAAAAATATCAAAGGCTTCAAAAAGTGTCAAAAATGAGATGTGCATGAAACGGTCAGAAAAATAGGAGGAGCATGAAACGGTGTTCAAAAACATGAAGAGCCTGAAAAGGTGTGAAAAATATGAAGAGCCTCAAAAAATGTCAAAAATATGAGGAATATGAAACGGTCTGAAAAATAGGAGGATCATAAAGCGGTGTTGAAAAACATGAAGAGCCTAAAAATGGTGTGAAAAATATGAAGAGCTTCAAAAGGAGTCAAAAATGAAATGTGCATGAAACGGTCTGAAAAATATGAGGAGCATGAAGTGGTTGTGAAAAACATGAAAAGCCTGAAAATGTGTGCAAATTACTAAGAGCTTCAAAAGGTGTGAAATACATGAGGAGCATGAAATGGTCTGAGAAATAGGAGGAGCATGAAGCGGTGTTCAAAAACATGTAGAGACTGAAAAGGTGTGAAAAATGTGAAGAGCTTCAAAAGGAGTCAAAAATGAAATGTGCATGAAACGGTCTGAAAAATATGAGGAGCATGAAGTGGTTGTGAAAAACATGAAATGCCTGAAAATGTGTGCAAAATACTAAGAGCTTCAAAAGGTGTGAAATACATGAGGAGCACGAAACGGTCTGAAAAATAGGAGGAGCATGAACCGGTGTTCAAATACATGAAAAGCCTGAAATGGTGTGAAAAATATGAAGAGCTTCAAAAATATGAAAAATATGAAGAGCTTCAAAAGGTGTGAAAAATATGAAGAGCTTCAAAAGGTGTCAAAAATATGAGAAACATGAAACGGTCTGAAAAATTGGAGGAGCATGAAGCGGTGTTCAAAAACATGAAGAGCCTGAAAAGGTGTGAAAAATATGAAGAGCTTCAAAAGGTGTCAAAAATATGAGGAGCATGAAATGGTCTAAAAAATCGGAGGAGCATGAAATGGTGTTCAAATACATGAAGAGACTGAAAAGGTGTGAAAAACATGAAGAGCTTCAAATGGTGTGAAAAATATGAGGAGCATGAAACGGTCTGAAAAATAGGAGGAGCAAGAAGGTGTGCTCAAAAACATGAAGAGCCTGAAAAAGTGTGAAAAATATGAAGAGCTTCAAAAATATGAAAAATATGAAGAGCTTCAAAAGGTGTGAAAAATATGAGGAGCATGAAACGGTCTGAAAAATATGAGGAGCATGAAGCGCTGTTCAAAAACATGAAGAGCCTAAAAGGTGTGAAAAATATGAAGAGATTCAAAAGGTTTCAAAAATATGAGGAGCATGAAACGGCTGCAAAAATAGGAGGAGCATGAATCGGTGATGAAAAACATGGAGAGCCTGAAAAGGTGTGAAAAATATGAAGAGCTTCAAAAGGTTTCAAAATGTGTGGAGCATGAAACGGTCTGAAAAATAGGAGGAGCATGAAGCGGTGTTGAAAAACATGAAGAGCCTGAAAAGGTGTGAAAAATATGAAGAGCTTGAAAAGGTGTGAAAAATATGAAGAAATTCAAAAGGTGTGAAACATATGAAGAGCTTCAAAACGTGTGAAATACATGAGGAGCATGAAACTCTCTGAAAAATAGAAGGAGCATGAAGTGGTGTTCAAAAACATGAAGAGCCTGAAAAGGTGTGAAAAATATGAAAAGCTTCAAAAGGTGTCAAAAATATGAGGAGCATGAAACGGGCTGAAAAATAGGAGAAGCATGAAGTGGTGTTGAAAAACATGAAGATCCTGAAAAGGTGTGAAAAATATGAAGAGCTTCAAAAGTGTGAAATACATGACGAGCATGAAATGGCCTGAAAAATACGAGGAACATGAAACGGTGTTCAAAAACATGAAGAGCCTGAACAGGTGTGAACAATATGAAGAGCTTCAAAAGGTGTCAAAAATATGAGAAGCATGAAACTGTCTGAATAATAGGAGGAGCATGAAGCGGTGTTCAAAAACATGAAGAGTCTGAAAAGTTGTGAAAATATGAAGAGCTTCAAAAGGTATGAAAATATGAGGAGCAGGATACAGTTTTAAAAATAGGAGGAGCATGAAGCGGTGTTGAAAAACATGAAGAGCCTGAAAACGTGTGAAAATATGAAGAGCTTCAAAAATATGAAAAATATGAAGAGCTTCAAAGGGTGAGAAAAATATGAAGAGCTTCAAAAGGTGTCAAAAATATGAGGAGCATGAAACGGTCTGAAAAAAAGGCGGAGCATGAAGCGATGTTGAAAAACATGAAGAGCCTGAAAAGGTGTGAAAAATATGAAGAGCTTCAAAAGGTATGAAAAATATGAGGAGCATGATACAGTTTTAAAAATAGGAGGAGCATGAAGCGGTGTTGAAAAACATGAAGAGCCTGAAAACGTGTGAAAATATGAAGAGCTTCAAAAATATGAAAAATATGAAGAGCTTCAAAGGGTGAGAAAAATATGAAGAGCTTCAAAAGGTGTCAAAAATATGAGGAGCATGAAACGTTCTGAAAAATAGGAGGAGCATGAAACGGTGTTGAAATACATGAAGAGCCTGAAAATGTGTGAAAAACATGAAGAGCTTAAAAAGGTGTCAAAAATATGACTAGCATGAAACGGTCTGAAAAAGAAGAGGAGCATGAAGCGGTGTTGAAAAACATGAAGAGCCTGAAAAGGTGTGAAAAATATGAAGAGCTTCTAAAGGTGTCAAAAATATGAGGAGCATGAAACGGTCTTAAAAATACGAGGAGCATGCAGTGGTGTTGAAAAACATGAAGAGCCTGAAAAGTTGTGAAAAATATGCATAGCTTCAAAAGGTGTCAAAAATTAGATGAGCATGAAACGGTCTGAAAAATTGGAGGAGCAAGAAGTACTGTTTAAAAAAATGAAGAGCCTGAAAGGGTGTGAAAAATATGAAAAGCTTCAAAAGGTGTCAAAAATATGAGGACCTTGAAACGGTCTGAAAAATAGGAGGAGCATGAAGCGGTGTTGAAAAATATGAAGAGCCTGAAAAGGTGTGAAAAATATGAAGAACTTCTAAAGGTGTCAAAAATATGAGGAGCAAGTAACGGTCTGAAAAATAGGAGAAGCATGAAGCGGTGTTGAAAAACATGAAGAGCCTGAAAAGGTGTGAAAAATATGAAGAGCTTGAAAAGGTGTGAAATATATGAAGAGCTTCAAAAGGTGTCAAAATTGAGATGAGCATGAAACTGTCTGAAAAATAGGAGGAGCATGAAACGGTGATCAAAAACATGAAGAGCCTGAAAAGGTGTGAAAAATATGAAGAGCTTCAAAACGTGTGAAATACATGAGGAGTTTGAAACGGGCTGTAATATAGGAGAAGCATGAAGTGGTGTGGAAAAATTTGAAGAGCCTGAAAAGGTGTGAAAAATTTGAAGAGCCTGAAAAGGTGTGAAAAATATGAAGAGCCTGAAAAGGTGTGAAAATTTTGAAGAGCCTGAAAAGGTGTGAAAAATTTGAAGAGCCTGAAAAGGTGTGAAAAATTTGAAGAGCCTGAAATTGTGTGAAAAATTTGAAGAGCCTGAAAAGGTGTGAAAAACATGAAGAGCTTCAAATGGTGTGAAATACATGAGGAGCATGAAACGGTCTGAAAAATAGGAGGAGCAAGAAGGTGTGCTCAAAAACATGCAGAGCCTGAAAAAGTGTGAAAAATATGAAGAGCTTCAAAAATATGAAAAATATGAAGAGCTTCAAAAGGTGTGAAAAATATGAGGAGCATGAAACGGTCTGAAAAATATGAGGAGCATGAAGCGCTGTTCAAAAACTTGAAGAGCCTAAAAGGTGTGAAAAATATGAAGAGATTCAAAAGGTGTCAAAAATATGAGGAGCATGAAACGGCCTCAAAAATAGGAGGAGCATGAATCGGTGTTGAAAAACATGAAGAGCCTGAAAACGTGTGAAAATATGAAGAGCTTCAAAAATATGAAAAATATGAAGAGCTTCAAAGGGTGAGAAAAATATGAAGAGCTTCAAAAGGTGTCAAAAATATGAGGAGCATGAAACGTTCTGAAAAATAGGAGGAGCATGAAACGGTGTTGAAATACATGAAGAGCCTGAAAATGTGTGAAAAACATGAAGAGCTTAAAAAGGTGTCAAAAATATGACTAGCATGAAACGGTCTGAAAGAGAAGAGGAGCATGAAGCGGTGTTGAAAAACATGAAGAGCCTGAAAAGGTGTGAAAAATATGAAGAGCTTCTAAAGGTGTCAAAAATATGAGGAGCATGAAACGGTCTTAAAAATACGAGGAGCATGCAGTGGTGTTGAAAAACATGAAGAGCCTGAAAAGTTGTGAAAAATATGCATAGCTTCAAAAGGTGTCAAAAATTAGATGAGCATGAAACGGTCTGAAAAATTGGAGGAGCAAGAAGTACTGTTTAAAAAAATGAAGAGCCTGAAAGGGTGTGAAAAATATGAAAAGCTTCAAAAGGTGTCAAAAATATGAGGACCTTGAAACGGTCTGAAAAATAGGAGGAGCATGAAGCGGTGTTGAAAAATATGAAGAGCCTGAAAAGGTGTGAAAAATATGAAGAACTTCTAAAGGTGTCAAAAATATGAGGAGCAAGTAACGGTCTGAAAAATAGGAGAAGCATGAAGCGGTGTTGAAAAACATGAAGAGCCTGAAAAGGTGTGAAAAATATGAAGAGCTTGAAAAGGTGTGAAATATATGAAGAGCTTCAAAAGGTGTCAAAATTGAGATGAGCATGAAACTGTCTGAAAAATAGGAGGACATGAAACGGTGATCAAAAACATGAAGAGCCTGAAAAGGTGTGAAAAATATGAAGAGCTTCAAAACGTGTGAAATACATGAGGAGTTTGAAACGGGCTGTAATATAGGAGAAGCATGAAGTGGTGTGGAAAAATTTGAAGAGCCTGAAAAGGTGTGAAAAATTTGAAGAGCCTGAAAAGGTGTGAAAAATATGAAGAGCCTGAAAAGGTGTGAAAATTTTGAAGAGCCTGAAAAGGTGTGAAAAATTTGAAGAGCCTGAAAAGGTGTGAAAAATTTGAAGAGCCTGAAATTGTGTGAAAAATTTGAAGAGCCTGAAAAGGTGTGAAAAACATGAAGAGCTTCAAATGGTGTGAAATACATGAGGAGCATGAAACGGTCTGAAAAATAGGAGGAGCAAGAAGGTGTGCTCAAAAACATGCAGAGCCTGAAAAAGTGTGAAAAATATGAAGAGCTTCAAAAATATGAAAAATATGAAGAGCTTCAAAATGTGTGAAAAATATGAGGAGCATGAAACTGTCTGAAAAATATGAGGAGCATGAAGCGCTGTTCAAAAACTTGAAGAGCCTAAAAGGTGTGAAAAATATGAAGAGATTCAAAAGGTGTCAAAAATATGAGGAGCATGAAACGGCCTCAAAAATAGGAGGAGCATGAATCGGTGATGAAAAACATGGAGAGCCTGAAAAGGTGTGAAAAATATGAAGAGCTTCAAAAGGTTTCAAAATGTGTGGAGCATGAAACGGTCTGAAAAATAGGAGGAGCATGAAGCGGTGTTGAAAAACATGAAGAGCCTGAAAAGGTGTGAAAAATATGAAGAGCTTGAAAAGGTGTGAAAAATATGAAGAATTCAAAAGGAGTGAAACATATGAAGAGCTTCAAAACGTGTGAAATACATGAGGAGCATGAAACTCTCTGAAAAATAGAAGGAGCATGAAGTGGTGTTCAAAAACATGAAGAGCCTGAAAAGGTGTGAAAAATATGAAAAGCTTCAAAAGGTGTCAAAAATATGAGGAGCATGAAACGGGCTGAAAAATAGGAGAAGCATGAAGTGGTGTTGAAAAACATGAAGATCCTGAAAAGGTGTGAAAAATATGAAGAGCTTCAAAAGTGTGAAATACATGACGAGCATGAAATGGCCTGAAAAATACGAGGAACATGAAACGGTGTTCAAAAACATGAAGAGCCTGAAAAGGTGTGAACAATATGAAGAGCTTCAAAAGGTGTCAATAATATGAGGAGCATGAAAACGTATGAAAAATTGGAGGAGCATGAAGTGGTGTTGAAAAACATTAAGAGCCTGAAAGGGTGTGAAAAATATGAAGAGCTTCAAAAGGTGTCAAAAATGTGAGAAGCATGAAACTGTCTGAATAATAGGAGGAGCATGAAGCGGTGTTCAAAAACATGAAGAGTCTGAAAAGGTGTGAAAAATATGAACAGCTTCAAAAGGTGTCAAAAATATGAGGAGCATGAAACGGTCTGAAAAATGGGAGGAGTATGAAATGGTGATCAAAAACATGAAGAGCCTGAAAAGGTGTGAAAAATGTGAAGAGCTTAAAAAGGTGTGAAAGACATGAGGAGCATGAAACGGGCTGAAAAATAGGAGAAGAATGAAGTGGTGTTAAAAAACATGAAGAGCCTGAAAAAGTGTGAAAAATATGAAAAGCTTCAAAAGGTGTGAAATACATGAGGAGCATGAAACTCTCTGAAAAATAGAAGGAGCATGAAGTGGTGTTCAAAAACATGAAGAGCCTGAAAAGTTGTGAAAATATGAAGAGCTTCAAAAATATGAAAAATATGAAGAGCTTCAAAGGGTGAGAAAAATATGAAGAGCTTCAAAAGGTGTCAAAAATATGAGGAGCATGAAACGGTCTGAAAAATAGGCGAAGCATGAAGCGATGTTGAAAAACATGAAGAGCCTGAAAAGGTGTGAAAAATAAGAAGAGCTTCAAAAGGTATGAAAAATATGAGGAGCATGATACAGTTTTAAAAATAGGAGGAGCATGAAGCGGTTTTGAAAAACATGAAGAGCCTGAAAACGTGTGAAAATATGAAGAGCTTCAAAAATATGAAAAATATGAAGAGCTTCAAAGGGTGAGAAAAATATGAAGAGCTTCAAAATGTGTCAAAAATATGAGGAGCATGAAACGTTCTGAAAAATAGGAGGAGCATGAAGCGGTGTTGAAATACATGAAGAGCCTGAAAATGTGTGAAAAACATGAAGAGCTTAAAAAGGTGTCAAAAATATGAGGAGCATGAAACGGTCTGAAAAAGAAGAGGAGCATGAAGCGGTGTTGAAAAACATGAAGAGCCTGAAAAGGTGTGAAAAATATGAAGAGCTTCTAAAGGTGTCAAAAATATGAGGAGCATGAAAAGGTCTTAAAAATACGAGGAGCATGCAGTGGTGTTGAAAAACATGAAGAGCCTGAAAAGTTGTGAAAAATATGCATAGCTTCAAAAGGTGTCAAAAATTAGATGAGCATGAAACGGTCTGAAAAATTGGAGGAGCAAGAAGTACTGTTTAAAAAAATGAAGAGCCTGAAAGTGTGTGAAAAATATGACAAGCTTCAAAAGGTGTCAAAAATATGAGGACCTTGAAACGGTCTGAAAAATAGGAGGAGCATGAAGCGGTGCTGAAAAATATGAAGAGCCTGAAAAGGTGTGAAAAATATGAAGAACTTCTAAAGGTGTCAAAAATATGAGGAGCAAGTAACGGTCTGAAAAATAGGAGAAGCATGAAGCGGTGTTGAAAAACATGAAGAGCCTGAAAAGGTGTGAAAAATATGAAGAGCTTGAAAAGGTGTGAAATATATGAAGAGCTTCAAAAGGTGTCAAAATTGAGATGAGCATGAAACTGTCTGAAAAATAGGAGGAGCATGAAACGGTGATCAAAAACATGAAGAGCCTGAAAAGGTGTGAAAAATATGAAGAGCTTCAAAAGGTGTGAAATACATGAGGAGTTTGAAACGGGCTGAAATATAGGAGAAGCATGAAGTGGTGTGGAAAAATTTGAAGAGCCTGAAAAGGTGTGAAAAATTTGAAGAGCCTGAAAAGGTGTGAAAAATATGAAGAGCCTGAAAAGGTGTGAAAAATTTGAAGAGCCTGAAAAGGTGTGAAACATTTGAAGAGCCTGAAAAGGTGTGAAAAATTTGAAGAGCCTGAAAAGGTGTGAAAAATTTGAAGAGCCTGAAAAGGTGTGAAAAATATGAAGAGCTTCAAATCGTGTGAAATACAAGAGGAGCATGAAACTCTCTGAAAAATAGGAGGGGCATGAAGCGGTTTTCAAAAACATGAAGAGCTTAAAAAGTTGTGAAAAATATGAAAAGCTTCAAGAGGTGTCAAAAATGAGATGAGCATGAAACGGTCTGAACAATAGGAGGATCATGAAACGGTGTTGAAAAACATGAAGAGGCTGAAAAGTTGAGAAAAATATAAAGAGCTTCAAAATGTGTCAAAATATGAGGAGCATGAAACGGTGTGAAAAATAGGAGGAGCATGAAGATGTGTTCAAAAACATGAAGAGCCTGAAAAGGTGTGAAAAATATGAAGAGCTTCAAAAGGTGTGAAAAATATGAGGACCATGAAACGGTCTGAAAAATAGAAGCAGCATGAAACGGTGTTGAAAAACATGAAGAGCCTGAAAGGTGTGAAAAATATGAAGAGCTTCAAAACGTGTGAAATACATGAGGAGCATGAAACGGTCTGAAAATTAGGGGAAGCATGAAGTGGTGTGGAAAAACATGAAGAGCCTGAAAAGTTGTGAAAAAAATGAAGAGCTTCAAAAGTTGTCAAAAATATGAAGAGCATGAAATGGTTTGAAAAATAGGAGGATCATGAAGCGGTGATCAAAAACATGAAGATCCTGAAAAGTTGTGAAAAGTATGAACAGCTTCAAAAGGTGTCAAAAAAGAGATGAGCATGAAACGGTCTGAAAAATAGGAGGAGCATGAATCAGTGTTGAAAAACATGAAGAGCCTGAAAAGGTGTGAGAAATATGAAGAGCTTCAAAAATGTGAAAAATATGAAGAGCTTCAAAAGTTGTCAAAAATTAGATGAGCATGAAACGGTCTGAAAAATAGGAGGTGCATGAAGTGGTGTTCAAAAACATGAAGAGCCTGAAATGGTGTGAAATATATGAACACCTTCAAAACGTGTGAAAAATATGAGGAGCTTCAAAAAGTGTCAAAATTATGAGGAGCATGAAACGGTCTGAAAAATAGGAGGAGCATGAAGCGGTGTTGAAAAGTACGAGGAGCATGAAGAGGTGTTGAAAAAAATGAAGAGCCTGAAAAGGTGTGAAAAATATGAAGAGCTTCAAAAGTTGTCAAAAATTAGATGAGCATGAAACGGTCTGAAAAATAGGAGGAGCATGAAGTGGTGTTGAAAAACATGAAGAGCCTGAAATGGTGTGAAATATATGAACACCTTCAAAACGTGTGAAAAATATGAGGAGCTTCAAAAAGTGTCAAAATTATGAGGAGCATGAAACGGTCTGAAAAATAGGAGGAGCATGAAGCGGTGTTGAAAAATACGAGGAGCATGAAGAGGTGTTGAAAAAAATGAAGAGCCTGAAAAGGTGTGAAAAATATGAAGAGCTTCTAAAGGTGTCAAAAATATGAGGAGCCTGAAACGGTCTAAAAAATAGGAGGGGCATGAAGCGATGTTGAAAAACATGCAGAGCCTGAAAATGTGTGAAAAATATGAAGATCTTCTAAAGGTGTCAAATATATGAGGACAATGAAACGGCCTGAAAAATTGGAGGAGCATGAAGTGGTGTTGAAAAACATGAAGAGCTTGAAAAGGTGTGAAAAATATAAAGAGCTTCAAAAGGTGTCAAAATTATGAGGAGCATGAAACGGTCTGAAAAATAGGAGGAGCATGAAGTGGTGTTGAAACACATGAAGATCCTGAAATGGTGTGAAATATATGAAGACCTTCAAAATGTGTGAAACTTATGAGGAGCTTCAAAACGTGTCAAAAATATGAGGAGCATGTAATGGTCTGAAAAATCGGAGGAGCATGAAGTGGTGTTCAAAAACATGAAGAGCCTGAAAAGGTGAGAAAAATACGAAGAGCTTCTAAAGGTGTGAAAAATATGAAGAGCTTCAAAAAGGATGAAAAATATGAGGAGCATGAAACTGTCAGAAAAATAGGAGGATCATGAAGCGGTGTTGAAAAACATGAAGAGCCTGAAAAGGTGAGAAAAATAAGAAGAGCTTCTAAAAGTGTGAAAAATATGAGGAGCATGAAACGGTCTCAAAATAGGAGGAGCATGAAACGGTCTGAAAAATAGGAGGAGCATGAAGCGGTGATGAAAAACATGAAGAGCCTGAAAAGGTGAGAAAAATAAGAAGAGCTTCTAAAGGTGTGAAAAATATGAGGAGCATGAAACGGTCTCAAAATAGGAGGAGCATGAAACGGTCTGAAAAATAGGAGGAGCATGAAGCGGTGATGAAAAAAAAGAAGAGCATGAAATGGTTTGAAGAATATGAGGAGCTTCAAAAGGTATCAAAAATAGGAGTAGCATGAAGCCGTGTTGAAAAACATGAAGAGCCTGAAAAGGTGTGAAAAATATGAAGAGCATGAAACGGTCTGAAAAATAGGTGGAGCATGAAGCGGTGTTCAGAAGCATGAAGAGCCTGAAAACTGTGAAAAATATGAAGAGCTTCAAAAAGTGTGAAAAATATGAAGAGTTTCAAAAGGTGTGAAAAATATGAGGAGCATGAAATTGTCTGAAAAATAGGAGGAGCATGAAGCGGTGTTGAAATACATGAAGAGCCTGTAAAGGTTTGAAAAATATGAAGAGCTTCAAAAGGTGTGAAAAATATGAAGAGCTTCAAAATTTGTCAAAAATAAGAGGAGAAAGACTCGGTCTGAAAAATAGGAGGAGCATGAAGCGGTGTTGAAATACATGAAGAGCCTGTAAAGGTTTGAAAAATATGAAGAGCTTCAAAAGGTGTGAAAAATATGAAGAGCTTCAAAATGTGTCAAAAATAGGAGGAGCATGACACGGTCTGAAAAATAGGAGGAGCATGAAGCGGTGTTGAAAAACATGAAGAGCCTGAAAAGGTGTAAAAAACATGAAGAGCCTAAAAAGGTGTCAAAAATATGAGGAATATGAAACGGTCTTAAAAATAGGAGGATCATGAAGAGGTGTTGAAAAACATGAAGTTCCTGAAAAGGTGTGAAATATATGAAGAGCTTCAAAAGTTGTGAAATATATAAGGAGCATGAAACGGTCTGAAAAATAGGAGGAGCATGAAACGGTGTTCAAAAACATGAGGAGCTTCAAAAGGTGTGAAAAATATGAACAGCTTCAAAAGGTGTCAAAAATGAGATGAGTAAAAAACGGTCTGAAAAATGGGAGGAGCATGAAGTTGTGTTGAAAATAATGAAGAGCCTGAAAAGGTGTGAAAAATATAAGGAGCATGATACGGTCTGAAAAATAGGAGGAGCATGAAGTGGTTGTGAAAAAACATGAAGAGCCGGAAAACGTGTGCAAAATATGACGAGCTTCAAAGGTGTGAAATACATGAGAAGCTTGAAACGGTCTGAAAAATAGGAGGAGCATGAAGCGATGTTGAAAAACATGAAGAGCCTTAAAATGTGTGAAAAATATGAAGAGCTTCAAAAAGTGTGAAAAATATGAGGATCATGAAACGGTCTGAAAAATAGGAGGAGCATGAAGCGGGGTTGAAAAACATGAAGAGCCTGAAAAGGTGTGACAAATATGAAGAGCTTCAAAAGGTGTGAAATACATGAGGAGCATGAAACGATCTGAAAAATAGGAGGAGCATGAAGCGGTGTTCAAAAACATGCAGAGTCTGAAAAGGTGTGAAAATTATGAAGAGCTTCAAAAGGTTTGAAAAATATGAAGAGCTTCAAAAGGTGTGAAAAATGAGATGAGCATGAAACGGTCTGAAAAATAGGAGGAGCATGAAGCGGTGTTCAAAAACATGAAGAGCCTGAAAAGATGTGAGAAATATGAAGAGCTTCAAAAGATGTCAAAAATATGAGGAGCATGAAACAGTCTGAAAAATAGGAGGAGCATGAAATGGTGTTCAAACACATGAAGAGCCTGAAAAGGTGTGAAAAATATGAAGAGCTTCAAAAGGTGTGAAATACATGAGGAGCATTAAACGGTTTAAAAATTAGGAGGAGCATGAAGCGGTGTTCAAAAACATGAAGAGCCTGAAAAGGTGTTAAAAATATGAATAGCTTCAAAAGGTGTGAAAAATATGAGGAGCATGAAACGGTCTGAATAATAGGAGGAGCATGAAGCGGTGTTGAAAAACATGAGGAGCCTGAAAAGGTGTGACAAATATGAAGAGTTCCAAAAGGTGTGAAAAATATGAGGAGCATGATACGGTCTGAAAAATAGGAGGAGCATGAACCAGTGTTCAAAAACATGAAGAGCCTGAAAAGGTGTGAAAAATATGAACAGCTTCAAAAGGTGTGAAAAATATGAGGAGCATGAAACGGTCTGAAAAATAGGAGGAGCATGAAGCGGTGTTGAAAAACATGAGGAGCCTGAAAAGGTGTGACAAATATGAAGAGCTTCAAAAGGTGTGAAATACATGAGGAGCATGAAACGGTCTCAAAAATAGGAGGAGCATGAAGCGGTGTTCAAAAACATGCAGAGTCTGAAAAGGGGTGAAAAATATGAAGAGCTTCAAAAGGTTTGATAAATATGAAGAGCTTCAAAAGGTGTGAAAAATATGAAAAGCTTCAAAAGGTGTCAGAAATATGAGGAGCATGAAACGGTCTGAAAAATAGGAGGAGCATGAAGCGGAGTTCAAAAACATGAAGAGCCTGAAAAGGTGGGAAAAATATGAAGAGCTTCAAAAGGTGTCAAAAATATGAGGAGCATGAAACGGTCTGCAAAATAGGAGGAGCATGAAGTGGTGTTGAAAAACATGAAGAGCCTGAAAACGTGTGAAAAAAATGAAGAGCTTCAAAAGGTGTGAAAAATATGAAGAGCTTCAAAAGGTGTCAAAAATGAGATGAGTGTAAAACGGTCTGAAATGTGGGAGGAGCATGAAGTGGTGTTGAAAATAATGAAGAGCCTGAAAAGGTGTGAAATATATGAAGAGCTTCAAAAGGTGTGAAAATAAAGAGGAGCATGATACGGTCTGAAAAATAGGAGGAGCATGATTTGGTTGTGAAAAAACATGAAGAGCCTGAGAACGCGTGCAAAATATGAAGAGGTTCAAAAGGTGTGAAATACATGAGGAGCATGAAACGGTCTGAAAAATAGGAGGAGCAAGAAACGGTGTTGAAAAACATGAAGAGACTGACGAGGTGTCAGAAATATGAAGAACTTCAAAAGGTGTCAAAGATATGAGGAGCATGAAACGGTCTGAAAAATCGGAGGAGCAACAAGGGGTGTTGAAATACATGAAGAGCCTGAAAATGTGTGAAAAATATAAAGAGCTTCAAAAGATGTGAAAAATATGAAGAGCTTCAAAAGGTGTCAAAAATATGAGGAGCATGAAACTGTCTGAAAAATAGGAGGAGCATGAAGCGGTGTTGAAAAACATGAATAGCCTGAAAATGTGTGAGAAATATGAAGAGCTTCAACAGGTGTCAAAAATATGATTAGCATGAAACGGTCTGAAAAATAGGAGGAGCATGAAGCGGTGTTGAAAAACATGAATAGCCTTAAAATGTGTGAAATATATGAAGAGCTTAAAAATGTGTCAAATATATGAGGAGCATGAAACGGTCTGAAAAATAGGAGGATGATGAAACGTTGTTGAAAAACAATAAGAGCCTGAAAAGGTGTGAAAAATATGAAGAGCTTCAAAAGGTGTCAAAATTTGAGGAGCATGAAAAGGTCTGAAAAATAGGAGGAGAATGAAGCTGTTTTCAAAATCATGAAGAGCCTATAAATGTGTGAAAAATATGAAGAGCTTCAAAAGGTGTTAAAATTTGAAGAGCAGGAAACGGTCTGAAAAACAGGAGGAGAATGAAGTGGTGTCCAAAAACATGAAGAGCCTGAAAAGGTGTGAAAAATATGAAGAGCTTCAAAATGTGTCAAAAATATGAGGAGCATGAAATGGTCTGAAAAATAGGAGGAGCATGAGGCGGTGGTCAAAAACATGAAGAGCCTGAAAAGGTGTGAAAAATATGAAGAGCTTCAAAAGGTGTCAAAAATATGAGGAGCATGAAACGGTCTGAAAAATAGGAGGAGCATGAAACGGTGATCAAATACATGAAGAGCCTGAAAAAGTGTGAAAAATATGAAGAGCTTCAAAAGGTGTGAAATTCATGAGGAGCATGAAATGAGCTGAAAAATAGGAGAAGCATGAAGTGGTGTGGAAAAACATGAAGAGCCTGTAAAGGTGTGAAAAATATGAAGAGCTTCAAAAGGTGTGTAATACATGAGGAGCATGAAACTCTCTGAAAAATAGAAGGAGCATGAAGTAGTGTTCAAAAACATGAAGAGCCTGAAAAGGTGTGAAAAATATGAAGAGCTTAAAAAGGTGTGAAAAATATGAGGAACATGATATGGTTTGAAAAATAGGATTAGCATGAAGCGGTGTTCAAAAACATGAAGAGCCTGAAAAGGTGTGAAAAATATGAAAAGCTTCAAAAGGTGTCAAAAATGAGATGAGCATGAAACGTTCTGAAAAATAGGAGGTGCATGAAGCGTTGTTGAAAACCATGAAGAGCCTGAAAAGGTGTGAGAAATATGAAGAGCTTCAAAATGTGTCAAAAATATGAGGAGCATGAAACGGTCTTAAAAATAGGAGGAGCATGAAGCGGTGTTCAAAAACATGAAGAGCCTGAAAAGGTGTGAAAAATATGAAGAGCTTCAAAAAGTGTCAAAAATGAGATGAGCATGAAACGGTCTGAAAAATTGGAGGTGCATGAAGAGTTGTTGAAAAACATGAAGAGCCAGAAAATGTGTGAAAAATATGAAGAGCTTCAAAAGGTGTCAAAAATATGAGGAGCATGAAACGGTCTTAAAAATACAAGGAGCATGAAGCGGTGTTGAAAAACATGAATAGCCTGAAAATGTGTGAAATATATGAAGAGCTTAAAAATGTGTCAAGTATATGAGGAGCATGAAACGGTCTGAAAAATAGGAGGATCATGCAACGGTGTTGAAAAACATGAAGAGTCTGAAAAGGTGTGAAAAATATGAAGAGCTTCCAAAGCTGTCAAAAATATGAGGAGCATGAAACGGTCTGAAAAATAGGAGGAGCATGAAGCTGTGTTCAAAAACCTGAAGAGCCTGCAAATGTGTGAAAAATATGAAGAGCTTCAAAAGGTGTGAAAAATATGAGGAGTATGAAACGGGCTGAAAAATAGGAGGAGAATGAAGTAGTGTTCAAAAACATGAAGAGCCTGAAAAGGTGTGAAAAAAATGAAGAAATTCAAAAGGTGTAAAAATATGAGGAGCATGAAACGGTCTGAAAAATAGGAGGAGCATGAAGTGGTGTTGAAAAACATGAAGAGCCTGAAAAGGTATGAAAAATATGAAGAGCTTCAAAATGTGTCAAAAATATGAGGAGCATGAAACGGTCTGAAAAATAGGCAGAGCATGAGGCGGTGTTCAAAAACATGAAGAGCCTGAAGAGGTGTGAAAAATATGAAGAGCTTCAAAAGGTGTCAAAAATATGAGGAGCATGAAACGAGCTGAAAAATAGGAGGAGCATGAAGCGGTGTTCAAAAACATGCTGAGACTGAAATCTTGTGAAAAATATGAAGAGCTTCAAAAGGTGTGAAAAATATGAAGAGCTTCAGAAGGTGTCAAAAATGAGATGAACATGAAACGGTCTGAAAAATAGGAGGAGCATGATGTAGTGTTAAAAAAAATGAAGAGCCTGAACAGGTGTGAAATATATGAAGAGCTTCAAAAGGTGTGAAAAATATGAGAAGCATGAAACGGTCTGAAAAATATGAGGAGCATGAACTGGTGTCGAAAAACATGAAGAGCCTGAAAAGGTGTGAAAAATATGAAGAGCTCCAAAAGGTGTGAAAAATATGAGGAGCATGATACGGTCTGAAAAATAGGAGGAGCATGAACCAGTGTTCAAAAACATGAAGAGCCTGAAAAGGTGTGAAATATATGAACAGCTTCAAAAGGTGTGAAAAATATGAGGAGCATGAAACGGTCTGAAAAATAGGAGGAGCATGAAGCGGTGTTGAAAAACATGAGGAGCCTGAAAAGGTGTGACAAATATGAAGAGCTTCAAAAGGTGTGAAATACATGAGGAGCATGAAACGGTCTCAAAAATAGGAGGAGCATGAAGCAGTGTTCAAAAACATGCAGAGTCTGAAAAGGGGTGAAAAATATGAAGAGCTTCAAAAGGTTTGATAAATATGAAGAGCTTCAAAAGGTGTGAAAAATATGAAAAGCTTCAAAAGGTGTCAGAAATATGAGGAGCATGAAACGGTCTGAAAAATAGGAGGAGCATGAAGCGGTGTTCAAAAACATGAAGAGCCTGAAAAGGTGGGAAAAATATGAAGAGCTTCAAAAGGTGTCAAAAATATGAGGAGCATGAAACGGTCTGCAAAATAGGAGGAGCATGAAGTGGTGTTGAAAAACATGAAGAGCCTGAAAACGTGTGAAAAAAATGAAGAGCTTCAAAAGGTGTGAAAAATATGAAGAGCTTCAAAAGGTGTCAAAAATGAGATGAGTGTAAAACGGTCTGAAATGTGGGAGGAGCATGAAGTGGTGTTGAAAATAATGAAGAGCCTGAAAAGGTGTGAAAAATATGAAGAGCTTCAAAAGGTGTGTAATACATGAGGAGCATGAAACTCTCTGAAAAATAGAAGGAGCATGAAGTAGTGTTCAAAAACATGAAGAGCCTGAAAAGGTGTGAAAAATATGAAGAGCTTAAAAAGGTGTGAAAAATATGAGGAGCATGAATGGTTTGAAAAATAGGATTAGCATGAAGCGGTGTTCAAAAACATGAAGAGCCTGAAAAGGTGTGAAAAATATGAAAAGCTTCAAAAGGTGTCAAAAATGAGATGAGCATGAAACGTTCTGAAAAATAGGAGGTGCATGAAGCGTTGTTGAAAACCATGAAGAGCCTGAAAATGTGTGAGAAATATGAAGAGCTTCAAAATGTGTCAAAAATATGAGGAGCATGAAACGGTCTTAAAAATAGGAGGAGCATGAAGCGGTGTTCAAAAACATGAAGAGCCTGAAAAGGTGTGAAAAATATGAAGAGCTTCAAAAAGTGTCAAAAATGAGATGAGCATGAAACGGTCTGAAAAATTGGAGGTGCATGAAGAGTTGTTGAAAAACATGAAGAGCCAGAAAATGTGTGAAAAATATGAAGAGCTTCAAAAGGTGTCAAAAATATGAGGAGCATGAAACGGTCTTAAAAATACAAGGAGCATGAAGCGGTGTTGAAAAACATGAATAGCCTGAAAATGTGTGAAATATATGAAGAGCTTAAAAATGTGTCAAGTATATGAGGAGCATGAAACGGTCTGAAAAATAGGAGGATCATGCAACGGTGTTGAAAAACATGAAGAGTCTGAAATGGTGTGAAAAATATGAAGAGCTTCCAAAGCTGTCAAAAATATGAGGAGCATGAAACGGTCTGAAAAATAGGAGGAGCATGAAGCTGTGTTCAAAAACATGAAGAGCCTGAAAATGTGTGAAAAATATGAAGAGCTTCAAAAGGTGTGAAAAATATGAGGAGCATGAAACGGTCTGAAAAATAGGAGGAGCATGCAGCGGTTAAAAAACATGAAGAGCCTGAAAAGGTGTGAAAAATATGAAGAGCTGCAAAAGTTGTCAAAAATATGTGGAGCGTGAGACGGTCTCAAAAACAGGAGGAGCGGGAAGCGGTGAAGAAAAACATGAAGAGCCTGAAAACGTGTGATAAAACATGAAGAGCTTCAAAGGTGTCAGAAATATGAGGAGCATGAAACGCTCGCAAAAATAGGAGGAGCATGAAGCGGTGTTGAAAAACATGAAGAGCCTGAAATGGTGTGAAAAATATGAGAGCTTCAAAAGGTGTCAATAATAAGAGGTGCATGAAACAGTCTGAAAAATTGGAGGAGCATTAAACTGTCTGAAAAATAGGAGAAGCATGAAGCGGTGTTGAAAAACATGAAGAGCCTGAAAGGGTGTGAAAAATATGAGAGCTTCAAAAGGTATCAATAATAAGAGGTGCATGAAACAGTCTGAAAATTAGGAGGAGCATGAAACTGTATGAAAAATAGGAGAAGCATGAAGCGGTGTTGAAAAACATGAAGAGCATGAAAAGGTGTGAAAAATATGAAGAGGTTGAAAATGTGTGAAATATATGAAGAGCTTCAAAAGGTGTCAAAAATGAGATGAGCATGAAACGGTCTGAAAAATAAGAGGAGCATGAAATGGTGATCAAAACGTGAAGAGCCTGAAAAGGTGTGAAAAATATGAGGAGCTTCAAAAGGTGTGAAATACATGAGGAGCATGAAACGGGCTGAAAAATAGGAGAAGCATGAAGTGGTGTGGAAAAACATGAAGAGCCTGAAAAGGTGTGAAAAATATGAAGAGCTTCAAAAGGTGTGAAATACATGAGGAGCATGAAACTCTCTGAAAAATAGAAGGAGCATGAAGCGGTGTTCAAACATGAAGAGCCTGAAAAGGTGTGAAAAATATGAAGAGCTTCAAAAGGTGTCAAAAATATTAGGAGCATGAAACGGTCTGAAAAATAGGAGGAGCACGAAGCGGTGTTCAAAAACATGAAGAGCCTGAAAAGGTGTGAAAAAAAGGAAGAGCTTCAAAAGGTGTCAAAAATATGAGAAGCATGAAACGGTCTGAAAAATAGGAGGAGCATGAAGCGGTGTTGAAAAACATGCAGAGCCTGAGAACTTGTGAAAAATGTGAAGAGCTTCAAAAGGTGTCAAAAATATGAGGAGAATGAAACGGTCTGAAAAATAGCAGGAACATGAAGCGGTGTTGAAAAACATGAAGAGTTTGAAAAGGTGTGAAAGATATGTAGAGTTTCTAAAGATGTCAAAAATATGAGGAACATGAAACGGTCTGAAAAATAGGAGGAGCATGAAGTGGTGTTGAAAAACATGAAGAGCCTGAAAAGGTGTGAAAAATTTGAAGAGCTTCAAAAGGTGAGAAATACATGAGGAGCATGAAACTCTCTGAAAAATAGGAAAGCATGAACCGGTGTTGAAAAACATGAAGAGCCTGAAAAGGTGTGAAAAATATGAGAGCTTCAAAAGGTGTCGATAATAAGAGGTGCATGAAACAGTCTGAAAAATAGGAGGAGCATGAATCTGTCTGAAAAATAGGAGAAGCATGAAGCGGTGTTGAAAAAAATGAAGAGCCTGAAAAGGTGTGAAAAATATGAAAAGCTTCAAAAGGTGTCAAAAATATGAGGAGCATGAAACGGTCTGAAAAATGGGTGGAGCATGAAGCGGTGTTGAATAATATGAAGAGCCTGGAATGGTGTGCAAAATATGAAGAGCTTCAAAAGGTGTGAAATATATGAAGAGCTTCAAAAGGTGTCAAAAATGAGATGAGCAAGAAACGGTCTGAAAAATAGGAGGAGCATGAAACGATGATCAAAAACATGAAGAGCCTGAAAAGGTGTGAAAAATATGAAGAGCTTCAAAAGGTGTGAAATACATGAGGAGCATGAAACGGGCTGAAAAAAAGGAGAAGCATGAAGGGGTGTGGCAAAACATGAAGAGCCTGAAAAGGTTTGAAAAATATGAAGAGCTTCAAAAGGTGTGAAATACATGAGGAGCATGAAACTCTCTGAAAAATAGAAATAGCATGAAGCGGTGTTGAAAAACATGAAGAGCCTGAAAACGTGTGAAAATATGAAGAGCTTCAAAAATATGAAAAATATGAAGAGTTTCAAAAGGTGTGAAAAATTTGAAGAGCTTCAAAAGGTGTCAAAAGGAGATGAGCATGAAACGGTCTGAAAAATAGGAGGAGCATGAAGCGGTGTTGAAAATCATAAAGAGCCTGAAAAGTTGTGAAAAATATGAAGAGCTTCAAAAGACGTGAAAAATTTGAAGAGCTTCAAAAGGTGTCAAAATGAGATGAGCATGAAACGGTCTGAAAAATAGGAGGAGCATGAAGTGGTGTTGAAAAAAATGAAGAGCCTGAAAAGGTGTGAAATATATAAAGAGCTTCAAAAGGTGTCAAATATATGAGGAGAATGAAACGGTCTGCAAATTAGGAGAAGCCTGAAATGGTGTTCAAAAACATGAAGAGACTGAAAAGGTGTGAAAAACATGAAGAGCCTGAAAAGGTGTGAAAAATATGAAGAGCTTCAAAAGGTGTAAAAAATGAGATGAGCATGAAATCGTCTGAAAAATAGGAGGAGCATGAAGTGGTGTTGAAAAAAATGAAGAGCCTGAAAAGGTGTGAAACATATGAAGAGCTTCAAAAGGTGTCAAAATTATGAGGAACATGAAACGGCCTGAAAAATTGGAGGAGCATGAAGCGGTGTTCAAAAATATGAAGAGCCTGAAAAGGTGTGAAAAATATGAAGAGCTTCAAAAGGTGTGAAATACATGAGTAGTTTGAAACGGGCTGAAAAATAGGAGAAGTATGAAGTGGTGTGGAAAAATATGAAGAGCGTGAAAAGGTGTGGAAAATATGAAGAGCTTCAAATGGTGTGAAATACATGAGGAGCATGAAACTCTCTGAAAAATAGAAGGAGCATGAAGCGGTGTTCAAACATGAAGAGCCTGAAAAGGTGTGAAAAATATGAAGAGCTTCAAACGGTGTCAAAAATATGAGGAGCATGAAACGGTCTGAAAAATAGGAGGAGCAAGAAGCCGTGTTCAAAAACATGAAGAGCCTGAAAAGGTCTGAAAAATATGAAGAGCTTGAAAAGGTGTGAAATATATGAAGAGCTTCAAAAGGTGTCAAAAATGAGATGAGCATGAAACGGTGTGAAAAATAGGAGGAGCATGAAGCGGTTTTGAAAAAAATGAAGAGGCTGAAAAGGTGTGAAATATATGAAGAGCTTCAAGAGGTGTCAAAAATATGAAGAGCAGGAAATGGTCTGAAAAATAGGAGGAGCATGAAGCGGTGTTGAAAAACATGAAGAGTCTGAAAAGGTGTGAAAGATATGAAGTGTTTCTAAAGATGTCAAAAATATGAGGAGTATGAAACGGTCTGAAAAATAGGAGGAGCAAGCAACGGTGATCAAAAACATGGAGAGCCTTAAAAGGTGTGAAAAATATGACGAGCTTCAAAAGGTGTGAAAAACATGAGGAGCATGAAACGGGCTGAAAAATAGGAGAAGCATGAAGTGGTGTTGAAAAACATGAAGAGCCTGAAAAGGAGTGAAAAATATGAAGAGCTTCAAAAGGTGTCAAACATATGAAGAGCAGGAAATGGTCTGAAAAATAGGAGGAGCATGAAGCGGTGTTGAAAAACATGAAGAGTCTGAAAAGGTGTGAAAGATATGAAGTGTTTCTAAAGATGTCAAAAATATGAGGAGCATGAAACGGTCTGAAAAATAGGAGGAGCAAGCAACGATGATCAAAAACATGGAGAGCCTTAAAAGGTGTGAGAAATATGACGAGCTTCAAAAGGTGTGAAAAACATGAGGAGCATGAAACGGGCTGAAAAATAGGAGAAGCATGAAGTGGTGTTGAAAAACATGAAGAGCCTGAAAAAGTGTGAAAAATATAAAGAGCTTCAGAAGGTGTGAAAAATATTAAGAGCTTCAACAGGTGTCAAAAATTAGATGAGCATGAAACGGTCTGAAAAATTGGAGGAGCAAAAAGTAGTGTTGAAAAAAATGAAGAGCCTGAAAAGGTGTGAAAAATATGAAAAGCTTCAAAAGGTGTCAAAAATATGAGGAGCATGAAACGGTCTGAAAAGTAGGTGGAGCATGAAGCGGTGTTGAAAAATATGAAGAGCCTGGAAAGGTGTGCAAAATATGAAGAGCTTCAAAAGGTGTGAAATATATGAAGAGCTTCAAAAGGTGTCGAAAATGACATGAGCATGAAACGGTCTGAAAAATAGGAGGAGCATGAAACGGTGATCAAAAACATGAAGAGCCTGAAAAGGTGTGAAAAATATGAAGAGCTTCAAAAAGTGTGAAATACATGAGGAGCATGAAACGGGCTGTAAAATAGGAGAAGCATGAAGGGGTGTGGAAAAACATGAAGAGCCTGAAAAGTTGTGAAACATATGAAGAGCTTCAAAAGGTGTCAAAATTATGAGGAGCATGAAACGGCCTGAAAAATTGGAGGAGCATGAAGCGGTGTTCAAAAATATGAAGAGCCTGAAAAGGTGTGAAAAATATGAAGAGCTTCAAAAGGTGTCACAATTATGAGGAGCATGAAACGGCCTGAAAAATTGGAGGAGCATGAAGCGGTGTTCAAAAATATGAAGAGCCTGAAAAGTTGTGAAACGTATGAAGAGCTTCAAAAGGTGTCAAAATTATGAGGAGCATGAAACGGCCTGAAAAATTGGAGGAGCATGAAGCGGTGTTCAAAAATATGAAGAGCCTGAAAAGGTGTGAAAAATATTCAGAGCTTCAAAATATGTCAAATATATGAGGAGCATGAAACGGCCTGAAAAATAGGAGGAGCATGAAACGGTGATTAAAAACATGAAGAGCCTGAAAAGGTCTGAAAAATATGAAGAGCTTCAAAAGGTGTGAAATACATGAGGAGCATGAAACAGGCCGAAAAATAGGTGAAGCATGAAGTGGTGTGGAAAAACATGAAGAGCCTAAAATGTTGTGAGAAATATGAAGAGCTTCAAAAGATGTGAAATACATGAGGAGCAAGAAACTCTCTGAAAAATAGGAGGAGCATGAAGCGATGTCAAACCATGAAGAGCCTAAAAAGTTGTGAGAAATATGAAGAGCTTCAAAAGGTGTCAAAAATGAGATGAGCATGAAACGGTCTGAAAAATAGGAGGAGCAAGAAGCGGTGTTGAAAAACATGAAGAGCCTAAAAAGTTGTGAAAAATATGAAAAGCTTCAAAAGGGGTCAAAAATGAGATGAGCATGAAACGGTCCGAAAAATAGGATGATCATGTAACGGTGTTGAAAAACATGAAGAGCCAGAAAAGGTTGAAAAATATGAAAAGCTTCAAAAGGGGTCAAAAATGAGATGAGCATGAAACGGACTGAAAAATAGGAGGATCATGAAACGATATTGAAAAACATGAAGAGCCTGAAAAGGTCTGAAAAATAATAGGAGCTTCAAAAGGTGTGAAAAATATGAGGAGCATGAATCGGTCTGAAAAATAGGAGTAGCATGTAGGTGTGTTCAAAAACATGAAGAGCCTGAAAACGTGTGAAAAATATTAAGAGCTTCAAAAGGTGTCAAAAATATGAGGAGCATGAAACGGTCTGAAAAATAGGAGGAGCATGAAGCGTCGTTGAAAAACGTGAAGAGCCTGAAAACGTGTGAAAAATATTAAGAGCTTCAAAAGGTGTGAAAAATATTAGGAGCATGAATCGGTCTGAAAAATAGGAGGAGCATGAAGCGTTGTTGAAAAAAGTGAAGAGCCTGAAAATGTGTGAAAAATATTAAGAGCTTCAAAAGGTGTGAAAAATATGAAGAACTTCAAAAGGTATCAAAAATCGAAGAGCAGGAAATGGTCTGAAAAATAGGAGGAGCATGAAGTGGTGTTAAAAACATGAAGAGCCTGAAAAGGTGTGAAATATAGGAAGAGCTTCAAAAGGTGTCAAAAGTATGAGGAGAATGAAACGGTCTAAAAATAGGAGGAGAATGAAGTGGTGTTGAAAAACATGAAGAGCTTGAAAAGTGTGAAAAATATGAAGAGCTTCTAAAGGTGTCAAAAATATGAGGAGCATGAAAAGGTCTGACAAATAGGAGAAGCATGAAGTGGTGTTGAAAAAAAAAGAGCTTGAAAAGTGTGAAAAATATGAAGAGCATCAAAAGGTGTCAAAAATATGAGGAGCATGAAACGGTCTGAAAAATAGGAGGTTCATGAAGCGGTGTTGAAAAACATGAAGAGCCTGAAAACGTGTGAAAAAATATGAAGAGCTTCAAAAGGTGTGAAAAATATGAAGAGCTTCAAAAGGTGTCAAAAATTTGAGGAGCAAGAGACCGTCTGAAAAACAGGAGGAGCATGAAGCGGTGTTGAAAAACATGAAGAGCATGAAAAGATGCCCAAAACATGAAGAGCTTCAAATGGTGTTAAAAATATGAGGAGCATAAAACGTTCTGAAGTATAGGAGGAGCATGAAGCGGTGTTGAAAAACATGAAGAGCATGAAAAGGTGCCGAAAATATGAAGAGCTTCAAAAGGTATCAAAAATGGGAGCAGCATGAAACGGTCGGAAAAATAGGAGCATGAAGCGATGTTGAAAAACATGAAGAGCCTGAAAAGGTGTGAAATACTTGAAGAGCTTCAAAAGGTGTCAAAAATAGGAGGAGTCTGAAACGGTCTGAAATCTAGGAGGAGCATGAAGTGGTACTGAAAAACATGAAAAACCTGTAAAGATGTGAAAAATATGAAGAGCTTCAAAAGGTGTCAAAAATGTGAGGAGCATGAAACGGTCAGAAAAATAGGAGGAGCATGAAGCGGTGTCAAAAATATGAAGAGCCTCAAAAGTTGTGAAAAATATGAAGAGCTTCAAAAAGTGTCAAAAATACGAGGATCATGAAACGGTCTGAAAAATAGGAGAAGCATGAAGTGTTGTTGAAAAACATGAAGAGCCTGAAAAGGTGTGAAATATATGAAGAGCTTCAAAAGGTGTCAAAAATATGAGGAGCATGAAACGGTGTGAAAATAGGAGGAGGATGAACCGGTCTGAAAAATAATAGGAGCATGAATCGATGTTGAAAACATGAAGAGCATGAAGAGGTGTGAAAAATATGAAGAGCTTCAAAAGGTGTCAAAAATATTAGGAGCAAGAAACGGTCTGAAAAATAGGAGGAACATGAAGCGGTGTTGAAAAACATGAAGAGCCTGAAAATGTGTGAAAAATATGAAGGGCTTTAAAAGGTGTCAAAAATATGAGGCGCCTGTAACGGTCTGAAAAATAGGAGGAGCATGAAGCAGTGTTGAAAAACATGAAGAGCTTGAAATGGGGTGAAATATATGAAGAGCTTCAAAAGGTGTCAAAAATAGGAGGAGTATGAAACGGTCTGAAATCTAGGAGGAGCATGAAGTGTTATTGAAAAACATGAAGATCATGAAAAGGTGTGAAATATGAAGAGCTTCAAAAGGTGTCAAAAATGTGAGGAGCATGAAACGGTCTGAAAAATAGGAGGAGCATGAAGCCATGTTCAAAAACATGAAGAGCCTGAAAAGGTGTGAAAAATATGAAGAGCTTCAAAAGGTGTCAAATTATGAGGAGAATGAAACGGTGTGAAAAATAGGAGGAGCATGAAACGGGTTGAAAAATAGGAGGAGCATGAAGCGGAGTCCACAAAAATGAAGAGCCTGAAAAGGTGGAAAGTATATGAAGAGCTTCAAAAGCTGTCAAAAATTTGAGGAGCATGAAACGGTATGAAAAATAGGAGGAGTGTGAAGCGGTGTTCAAAAACATGAAGAGTTTAAAAGGTGTGAAAAATATGAAGAGCTTCAAAAGTTGTGAAAAATATGAAAAGCATAAAACGGTCTGAAAAATAGGAGGAGCATGAAACGGTCTGAAAAATAGGAGGAGCATGAAGCGGTGTTGAAAAACATGAAGAGTCTGAAAAGTTGTGAAAAATATGAAGAGCTTCAAAAGGTGTCAAAAATTTGAGGAGCATGAAAAGTTCTGAAGAATAGGAAGAGCATGATGCAGTGTTGAAAAACATGAAGAGCCTGAAAAGGTGTGAAAAATATGAAGCACTTCAAAAGATGTCAAAATTATGAGGAGCATGAAACAGTTGAAAAATAGGAGGAGCATGAAGCAGTGTTCAAAAACATGAAGAACCGGAAAAGGTGTGAAAAATATGAAGAGCTTCAAAAGGTGTGAAAATTATGAGGAGCATGAAACGGTCTGAAAAATAGGAGGAGCATGAAGGGGTGTTCAAAAACATGAAGAGCCTGAAAAGGTGTGAAAAATATGAAGAGCTTCAAAAGGTTGGAAATACATGAGGAGCATGAAACGGTCTGAAAAATAGGAGGAGCATGAATCCGTCTGAAAAATGGGAGGAGCATGAAGCGGTGTTGAAAAACATGAAGTTCCTGAAAAGCTGCGAAAATAAGACAAGCTTCAAAAGGTGTCAAAAATATGAGGAGCGTGAAACGGTCTGAAAAATAGGAGGAGCATGAAACGGTCTGAAAAATGGGAGGAGCATGAAGCGGTGTTGAAAAACATGAAGTTCCTGAAAAGCTGTGAAAATAAGACAAGCTTCAAAAGGTGTGAAAAATATGAGGAGCATGAAACGGTCTGAAAAATAGGAGGTGCATGAAGCGGTGTCGAAAAACATGAAGAGCCTGAGAACGTGTGAAAAATATGAAGAGCTTCTAAAGGTGTGAAAAATATGAAGAGCTTCAAAAGGTGTCAAAAATGAGATGAGCATGAAACGGCCTGAAAAATAGGAGGAGCATGAAGTGGTGTTGAAAAACATGATGAGCCTGAAAAAGTGTGAAATATATGAAGAGCTTCAAAAGGTGTCAAAAATATGAGGAGCATGAAACGGTCTGAAAAATAGGAGGAGCATGAAGCGGTGTTGAAAAACATGAAGAGCCTGAAAAGGTGTGAAAAATATGAAGAGCTTCAAAAGTTGTCAAAAATATGATGAGCATGAACGGTCCGGAAAATAGCAGGAGCATGAAGCGGTCTTGAAAATCATGAAGAGCGTGAAAAGGTGTGAAAAATAAGAAGAGCTTCAAAATGTTTCAAAATTATGAGGAGAATGAACGGTCTGAAAAATCGGAGGAGCATGAAGCGGTGTTGAAAAACATGAAGAGCCTGAAAAGGTGTGAAATATATGAAGAGCTTCAAAAGGTGTCAAAAATTTGAGGAGCATGAAACGGTCTGAAAAATAGGAGAAGTATGAAGTGGTGTTGAAAAACATGAAGAGCCTGAAAAGGAGTGAAAAATATGAAGAGCTTCAAAAGGTGTCAAACATATGAAGAACATGAAACGGTCTGAAAAATAGGAGGATCATGAAGCAGTGTTCAAAAACATGAAGAGCCTGAAAATGTGTGAAAAATATTCAGAGCTTCAAAATGTGTAAAATATATGATGAGCATGAAACGGCCTGAAAAATAGGAGGAGCATGAAACGGTGATTAAAAACATGAAGAGCCTGAAAAGGTCTGAAAAATATGAAGAGCTTCAAAAGGTGTGAAATACATGAGGAGCATGAAACAGGCCGAAAGATAGGTGAAGCATGAAGTGGTGTGGAAAAACATGAAGAGCCTAAAATGTTGTGAGAAATATGAAGAGCTTCAAAAGATGTGAAATACATGAGGAGCAAGAAAGTCTCTGAAAAATAGGAGGAGCATGAAGCGATGTCAAAAACATGAAGAGCCTAAAAAGTTGTGAGAAATATGAAGAGCTTCAAAAGGTGTCAAAAATGAGATGAGCATGAAACGCTCTGAAAAATAGGAGGAGCAAGAAGCGGTGTTGAAAAACATGAAGAGCCTAAAAAGTTGTGAAAAATATGAAAAGCTTCAAAAGGGGTCAAAAATGAGATGAGCATGAAACGGTCCGAAAAATAGGATGATCATGTAACGGTGTTGAAAAACATGAAGAGCCAGAAAAGGTTGAAAAATATGAAAAGCTTCAAAAGGGGTCAAAAATGAGATGAGCATGAAACGGACTGAAAAATAGGAGGATCATGAAACGATATTGAAAAACATGAAGAGCCTGAAAAGGTCTGAAAAATAATAGGAGCTTCAAAAGGTGTGAAAAATATGAGGAGCATGAATCGGTCTGAAAAATAGGAGTAGCATGTAGGTGTGTTCAAAAACATGAAGAGCCTGAAAACGTGTGAAAAATATTAAGAGCTTCAAAAGGTGTCAAAAATATGAGGAGCATGAAACGGTCTGAAAAATAGGAGGAGCATGAAGCGTCGTTGAAAAACGTGAAGAGCCTGAAAACGTGTGAAAAATATTAAGAGCTTCAAAAGGTGTGAAAAATATTAGGAGCATGAATCGGTCTGAAAAATAGGAGGAGCATGAAGCGTTGTTGAAAAAAGTGAAGAGCCTGAAAATGTGTGAAAAATATTAAGAGCTTCAAAAGGTGTGAAAAATATGAAGAACTTCAAAAGGTATCAAAAATCGAAGAGCAGGAAATGGTCTGAAAAATAGGAGGAGCATGAAGTGGTGTTAAAAACATGAAGAGCCTGAAAAGGTGTGAAATATAGGAAGAGCTTCAAAAGGTGTCAAATGTATGAGGAGAATGAAACGGTCTAAAAATAGGAGGAGAATGAAGTGGTGTTGAAAAACATGAAGAGCTTGAAAAGTGTGAAAAATATGAAGAGCTTCTAAAGGTGTCAAAAATATGAGGAGCATGAAAAGGTCTGAAAAATAGGAGAAGCATGAAGTGGTGTTGAAAAAAAAAAGAGCTTGAAAAGTGTGAAAAATATGAAGAGCATCAAAAGGTGTCAAAAATATGAGGAGCATGAAACGGTCTGAAAAATAGGAGGAGCATGAAGCGGTGTTGAAAAACATGAAGAGCCTGAAAACGTGTGAAAAAATATGAAGAGCTTCAAAAGGTGTGAAAAATATGAAGAGCTTCAAAAGGTGTCAAAAATTTGAGGAGCAAGAGACCGTCTGAAAAACAGGAGGAGCATGAAGCGGTGTTGAAAAACATGAAGAGCATGAAAAGATGCCCAAAACATGAAGAGCTTCAAATGGTGTTAAAAATATGAGGAGCATAAAACGTTCTGAAGTATAGGAGGAGCATGAAGCGGTGTTGAAAAACATGAAGAGCATGAAAAGGTGCCAAAAATATGAAGAGCTTCAAAAGGTATCAAAAATGGGAGCAGCATGAAACGGTCGGAAAAATAGGAGGAGCATGAAGCGATGTTGAAAAACATGAAGAGCCTGAAAAGGTGTGAAATACTTGAAGAGCTTCAAAAGGTGTCAAAAATAGGAGGAGTCTGAAACGGTCTGAAATCTAGGAGGAGCATGAAGTGGTACTGAAAAACATGAAGAACCTGTAAAGATGTGAAAAATATGAAGAGCTTCAAAAGGTGTCAAAAATGTGAGGAGCATGAAACGGTCAGAAAAATAGGAGGAGCATGAAGCGGTGTCAAAAATATGAAGAGCCTCAAAAGTTGTGAAAAATATGAAGAGCTTCAAAAGGTGTGAAAAATATGAGGAGCATGAAACGGTCTGAAAAATAGGAGGAGCCTGAAGCGGTGTTGAAAAACATGAAGAGCTTGAAATGGGGTGAAATATATGAAGAGCTTCAAAAGGTGTCAAAAATAGGAGGAGTATGAAACGGTCTGAAATCTAGGAGGAGCATGAAGTGTTATTGAAAAACATGAAGATCATGAAAAGGTGTGAAATATGAAGAGCTTCAAAAGGTGTCAAAAATGTGAGGAGCATGAAACGGTCTGAAAAATAGGAGGAGCATGAAGCCATGTTCAAAAACATGAAGAGCCTGAAAAGGTGTGAAAAATATGAAGAGCTTCAAAAGGTGTGAAAAATATGAGGAGCATGAAACGGTCTGAAAAATAGGAGGAGCATGAAGCCGTGTTGAAAAACATGAAGAGCCTGAAAAAGTGTGAAATATATGAAGAGGTTCAAAAGGTGTAAAAAATATGAGGAGATTCAAAAGGTATCAAAAATATGAGGAGCATGAAACGGTCTGAAAAATAATAGGAGCATGAATCGATGTTGAAAACATGAAGAGCATGAAGAGGTGTGAAAAATATGAAGAGCTTCAAAAGGTGTCAAAAATATTAGGAGCAAGAAACGGTCTGAAAAATAGGAGGAGCATGAAGCGGTGTTGAAAAACATGAAGAGCCTGAAAATGTGTGAAAAATATGAAGGGCTTTAAAAGGTGTCAAAAATATGAGGGGCCTGTAACGGTCTGAAAAATAGGAGGAGCATGAAGCGGTGTTGAAAAACATGAAGAGCTTGAAATGGGGTGAAATATATGAAGAGCTTCAAAAGGTGTCAAAAATAGGAGGAGTATGAAACGGTCTGAAATCTAGGAGGAGCATGAAGTGTTATTGAAAGACATGAAGATCATGAAAAGGTGTGAAATATGAAGAGCTTCAAAAGGTGTCAAAAATGTGAGGAGCATGAAACGGTCTGAAAAATAGGAGGAGCATGAAGCCATGTTCAAAAACATGAAGAGCCTGAAAAGGTGTGAAAAATATGAAGAGCTTCAAAAGGTGTCAAATTATGAGGAGAATGAAACGGTGTGAAAAATAGGAGGAGCATAAAACGGGTTGAAAAATAGGAGGAGCATGAAGCGGAGTCCACAAAAATGAAGAGCCTGAAAAGGTGGAAAGTATATGAAGAGCTTCAAAAGCTGTCAAAAATTTGAGGAGCATGAAACGGTCTGAAAAATAGGAGGAGCATGAAGCCATGTTCAAAAACATGAAGAGCCTGAAAAGGTGTGAAAAATATGAAGAGCTTCAAAAGGTGTCAAATTATGAGGAGAATGAAACGGAGTGAAAAATATGAAAAGCATAAAACGGTCTGAAAAATAGGAGGAGCATGAAACGGTCTGAAAAATAGGAGGAGCATGAAGCGGTGTTGAAAAACATGAAGAGTCTGAAAAGTTGTGAAAAATATGAAGAGCTTCAAAAGGTGTCAAAAATTTGAGGAGCATGAAAAGTTCTGAAGAATAGGAAGAGCATGATGCAGTGTTGAAAAACATGAAGAGCATGAAAAGGTGTGAAAAATATGAAGCACTTCAAAAGATGTCAAAATTATGAGGAGCATGAAACAGTTGAAAAATAGGAGGAGCATGAAGCAGTGTTCAAAAACATGAATAACCGGAAAAGGTGTGAAGAATATGAAGAGCTTCAAAAGGTGTGAAAATTATGAGGAGCATGAAACGGTCTGAAAAATAGGAGGAGCATGAAGGGGTGTTCAAAAACATGAAGAGCCTGAAAAGGTGTGAAAAATATGAAGAGCTTCAAAAGGTTGGAAATACATGAGGAGCATGAAACGGTCTGAAAAATAGGAGGAGCATGAATCCGTCTGAAAAATGGGAGGAGCATGAAGCGGTGTTGAAAAACATGAAGTTCCTGAAAAGCTGCGAAAATAAGACAAGCTTCAAAAGGTGTGAAAAATATGAGGAGCATGAAACGGTCTGAAAAATAGGAGGTGCATGAAGCGGTGTCGAAAAACATGAAGAGCCTGAGAACGTGTGAAAAATATGAAGAGCTTCTAAAGGTGTGAAAAATATGAAGAGCTTCAAAAGGTGTCAAAAATGAGATGAGCATGAAACGGCCTGAAAAATAGGAGGAGCATGAAGCGGTGTTCAAAAACATGAAGAGCCTGAAAAGGTGTGAAAAATATGAAGAGCTTCAAAAGGTGTCAAAAATATGAGGAGCATGAAACGGTCTGAAAAATAGGAGGAGCATGAAGCGGTGTTGAAAAAAATGAAGAGCCTGAAAATGTGTGAAATATATGAAGAGCTTCAAAAGGTGTGAAATACATGAGGAGCATGAAACGGACTGAAAAATAGGAGGAGCATGAAGCGGTGTGGAAAAACATGAAGAGCCTGAAAAGGTGTGAAAGATATGAAGAGTTTCTAAAGGTGTCAAAAATATGAGGAGCATGAAAACGTCTGAAATATAGGAGGAGCATGAAGGTGTGCTGAAAAACATTAAGAGCCTGAAAGGGTGTGAAAAATATGAAGAGCTTCAAAAGGTGTCAAAAATATGAGGAGCATGAAACGGTCTGAAAAATAGGCGGAGCATGAAGCGGTGTTCAAAAACATGAAGAGCGTGAAAAGGTGTGAAAAATATGAAAAGCTTCAAAAGGTGTCAAACATAAGAGGAGCATGAAACGGTCTGAAAAATAGGAGGAGCATGAAACGGTGTTCAAAAACATGAAGAGCCTGAAAATGGTGTGAAAAATATCAAAGGCTTCAAAAAGTGTCAAAAATGAGATGTGCATGATACGGTCAGAAAAATAGGAGGAGCATGAAACGGTGTTCAAAAACATGAAGAGCCTGAAAAGGTGTGAAAAATATGAAGTACTTCAAAAGGTGTCAAATATATGAGGAGCATGAAACGGTCTGAAAAATAGGAGGATCATAAAGCGGTGTTGAAAAACATGAAGAGCCTGAAAATGGTGTGGAAAATATCAAAGGCTTCAAAAAGTGTCAAAATTGAGATGTGCATGAAACGGTCAGAAAAATAGGAGGAGCATGAAACGGTGTTCAAAACATGAAGAGCCTGAAAAGGTGTGAAAAATATGAAGAGCCTCAAAAAATGTCAAAAATATGAGGAATATGAAACGGTCTGAAAAATAGGAGGATCATAAAGCGGTGTTGAAAAACATGAAGAGCCTGAAAATGGTGTGAAAAATATGAAGAGCTTCAAAAGGAGTCAAAAATGAAATGTGCATGAAACGGTCTGAAAAATATGAGGAGCATGAAGTGGTTGTGAAAAACATGAAAAGCCTGAAAATGTGTGCAAAATACGAAGAGCTTCAAAAGGTGTGAAATACATGAGGAGCATGAAATGGTCTGAGAAATAGGAGGAGCATGAAGCGGTGTTCAAAAACATGTAGAGACTGAAAAGGTGAGAAAAATACGAAGAGCTTCTAAAGGTGTGAAAAATATGAGGAGCATGAAACGGTCTCAAAATAGGAAGAGCATGAAACGGTCTGAAAAATAGGAGGAGCATGAAGTGGTGATGAAAAAATAGAAGAGCATGAAATGGTTTGAAGAATATAAGGAGCATCAAAAGGTATCAAAAATAGTAGTAGCATGAAACGGTGTTGAAAAATTGAAGAGCCTGAAAATGTGTAAAATATGAACAGGTTAAAAGGTGTCAAAATATGAGGAGCATGAAACGGTCTGAAAAATAAGAGGAGCATGAAGCGGTGATGAAAAAAAAGAAGAGCATGAAATGGTTTGAAGAATATGAGGAGCTTCAAAAGGTATGAAAAATAGGAGTAGCATGAAGCCGTGTTGAAAAACATGAAGAGCCTGAAAAGGTGTGAAAAATATGAAGAGCTTCAAAAGGTATCAAAAATAGGAGTAGCATGAAGAGGTGTTCAAAAATATGAAGAGCCTGAAAAGGTGTGAAAAATATGAAGAGCATGAAACGGTCTGAAAAATAGGTGGAGCATGAAGCGGTGTTCAGAAGCATGAAGAGCCTGAAAACTGTGAAAAATATGAAGAGCTTCAAAAAGTGTGAAAAATATGAAGAGTTTCAAAAGGTGTGAAAAATATGAGGAGCATGAAACGGTCTGAAAAATAGGAGGAGCATGAAACAGTGTGTAAAAAATGAAGAGCATGAATAGGTGTGAAAATTATGAAGAGCTTTAAAAGGTTTGAAAAATATGACGAGCATGAAATTGTCTGAAAAATTGGAGGAGCATGAAGCGGTGTTGAAATACATGAAGAGCCTGTAAAGGTTTGAAAAATATGAAGAGCTTCAAAAGGTGTGAAAAATATGAAGAGCTTCAAAATTTGTCAAAAATAAGAGGAGAAAGACACGGTCTGAATAATAGGAGGAGCATGAAGCGGTGTTGAAATACATGAAGAGCCTGTAAAGGTTTGAAAAATATGAAGAGCTTCAAAAGGTGTGAAAAATATGAAGAGCTTCAAAATGTGTCAAAAATAGGAGGAGCATGACACGGTCTGAAAAATAGGAGGAGCATGAAGCGGTGTTGAAAAACATGAAGAGCCTGAAAAGGTGTAAAAAACATGAAGAGCCTAAAAAGGTGTCAAAAATATGAGGAATATGAAACGGTCTTAAAAATAGGAGGATCATGAAGAGGTGTTGAAAAACATGAAGTTCCTGAAAAGGTGTGAAATATATGAAGAGCTTCAAAAGTTGTGAAATATATGAGGAGCATGAAACGGTCTGAAAAATAGGAGGAGCATGAAACGGTATTCAAAAACATGAAGAGCTTCAAAAGGTGTGAAAAATATGAACAGCTTCAAAAGGTGTCAAAAATGAGATGAGTAAAAAACGGTCTGAAAAATGGGAGGAGCATGAAGTTGTGTTGAAAATAATGAAGAGCCTGAAAAGGTGTGAAAAATATGAGGAGCATGATACGGTCTGAAAAATAGGAGGAGCATGAAGTGGTTGTGAAAAAACATGAAGAGCCTGAAAACGTGTGCAAAATATGACGAGCTTCAAAAGGTGTGAAATACATGAGAAGCTTGAAACGGTCTGAAAAATAGGAGGAGCATGAAGCGATGTTGAAAAACATGAAGAGCCTTAAAATGTGTGAAAAATATGAAGAGCTTCAAAAAGTGTGAAAAATATGAGGATCATGAAACGGTCTGAAAAATAGGAGGAGCATGAAGCGGTGTTGAAAAACATGAAGAGCCTGAAAAGGTGTGACAAATATGAAGAGCTTCAAAAGGTGTGAAATACATGAGGAGCATGAAACGATCTGAAAAACAGGAGGAGCATGAAGCGGTGTTCAAAAACATGCAGAGTCTGAAAAGGTGTGAAAAATATGAAGAGCTTCAAAAGGTTTGAAAAATATGAAGAGCTTCAAAAGGTGTCAAAAATGAGATGAGCATGAAACGGTCTGAAAAATAGGAGGAGCATGAAACGGTGTTCAAAAACATGAAGAGCCTGAAAAGGTGTGAAAAATATGAAGAGCCTCAAAAAATGTCAAAAATATGAGGAATATAAAACGGTCTGAAAAATAGGAGGATCATAAAGCCGTGTTGAAAAACATGAAGAGCCTGAAAATGGTGTGAAAAATATGAAGAGCTTCCAAAGGAGTCAAAAATGAAATGTGAATGAAAAGGTCTGAAAAATATGAGGAGCATGAAGTGGTTGTGAAAAACATGAAAAGCCTGAAAATGTGTGCAAAATACGAAGAGCTTCAAAAGGTGTGAAATACATGAGGAGCATGAAACGGTCTGAAAAATAGGAGGAGCATGAAAAGATGTTGAAAAACATGAAGAGCCTGAAAACGTGTGAAAATATGAAGATCTTCAAAAGGTGTGAAAAATATGAAGAGCTTCAAAAGGTGTCAAAAATGAGATGAGCATGAAACTGTCTGAAAAATGGGAGGAGCATGAAGTGGTGTTCAAAAAAATGAAGAGACTAAAAAGGTGTGAAAAATATGCAGACTTTCAAAAGAAATCAAAAATATGAAGAGCATTAAACGGTCTGAAAAGTAGGAGGAGCATGAAGCGGTATTCAAAAACATGAAGAGCCTGAAAAGGTGTGAAAAAAGTGAAGAGCTTCAAAAGGTCTCAAAAAAATGAGTAGCATGAAACGGTCTGAAAAATCGGAGGAGCATGAAACGGTGTTCAAAAACCTGAAGAGCCTGAAAAGGTGTGAAAAATATGACGAGCTTCAAAACGTGTCAAAAATATGAGGAGCATGATACGGTCTGAAAAATTGGAGGAGCAAGAAGCGGTGTTGAAAAACATGAAGAACCTGAAAAGGTGTGAAAAATATGAAGAACTTCAAAAGGTGTGAAAAATATGAGGAGCATGAAGTGGTTGTGAAAAACATGAAAAGCCTGAAAATGTGTACAAAATACTAAGAGCTTCAAAAGGTGTGAAATACATGAGGAGCATGAAATGGTCTGAGAAATAGGAGGAGCATGAAGCGGTGTTCAAAAACATGTAGAGACTGAAAAGGTGTGAAAAATGTGAAGAGCTTCAAAAGGAGTGAAAAATAGGAGGAGCACGAAACGGTCTGAAAAATAGGAGGAGCATGAACCGGTGTTCAAATACATGAAAAGCCTGAAATGGTGTGAAAAATATGAAGAGCATCAAATATATGAAAAATATGAAGAGCTTCAAAAGGTGTGAAAAATATGAAGAGCTTCAAAAGGTGTCAAAAATATGAGAAACATGAAACGGTCTGAAAAACTGGAGGAGCATGAAGCGGTGTTCAAAAACATGAAGAACCTGAAAAGGTGTGAAAAATATGAAGAGCTTCAAAAGGTGTCAAAAATATGAGGAGCATGAAATGGTCTAAAAAATCGGAGGAGCATGAAATGGTGTTCAAATACATGAAGAGACTGAAAAGGTGTGAAAAACATGAAGAGCTTCAAATGGTGTGAAATACATGAGGAGCATGAAACGGTCTGAAAAATAGGAGGAGCAAGAAGGTGTGCTCAAAAACATGAAGAGCCCGAAAAAGTGTGAAAAATATGAAGAGCTTCAAAAATATGAAAAATATGAAGAGCTTCAAAAGGTGTGAAAAATATGAGGAGCATGAAACGGTCTGAAAAATATGAGGAGCATGAAGCGCTGTTCAAAAACATGAAGAGCCTAAAAGGTGTGAAAAATATGAAGAGCTTCAAAAGGTGTCAAAAATATGAGGAGCATGAAACGGCCTCAAAAATAGGAGGAGCATGAATCGGTGATGAAAAACATGGAGAGCCTGAAAAGGTGTGAAAAATATGAAGAGCTTCAAAAGGTTTCAAAATGTGTGGAGCATGAAACGGTCTGAAAAATAGGAGGAGCATGAAGCGGTGTTGAAAAACATGAAGAGCCTGAAAAGGTGAGAAAAATATGAAGAGCTTGAAAAGGTGTGAAAAATATGAAGAACTTCAAAAGGTGTGAAACATATGAAGAGCTTCAAAACGTGTGAAATACATGAGGAGCATGAAACTCTCTGAAAAATAAAAGGAGCATGAAGTGGTGTTCAAAAACATGAAGAGCCTGAAAAGGTGTGAAAAATATGAAAAGCTTCAAAAGGTGTCAAAAATATGAGGAGCATGAAACGGGCTGAAAAATAGGGGAAGCATGAAGTGGTGTTGGAAAACATGAATATCCTGAAAAGGTGTGAAAAATATGAAGAGCTTCAAAAGTGTGAAAAACATGACGAGCATGAAATGGCCTGAAAAATACGAGGAACATGAAACGGTGTTCAAAAACATGAAGAGCCTGAAAAGGTGTGAACAATATGAAGAGCTTCAAAAGGTGTCAAAAATATGAGGAGCATGAAAACGTATGAAAAATAGGAGGAGCATGAAGTGGTGTTGAAAAACATTAAGAGCCTGAAAGGGTGTGAAAAATATGAAGAGCTTCAAAAGGTGTCAAAAATATGAGAAGCAGGAAACTGTCTGAATAATAGGAGGAGCATGAAGCGGTGTTCAAAAACATGAAGAGTCTGAAAAGGTGTGAAAAATATGAACAGCTTCAAAAGGTGTCAAAAATATGAGGAGCATGAAACGGTCTGAAAAATGGGAGGAGCATGAAATGGTGATCAAAAACATGAAGAGCCTGAAAAGGTGTGAAAAATGTGAAGAGCTTCAAAAGGTGTGAAAGACATGAGGAGCATGAAACGGGCTGAAAAATAGGAGAAGAATGAAGTGGTGTTGAAAAACATGAAGAGCCTGAAAAAGAGTGAAAAATATGAAAAGCTTCAAAAGGTGTGAAATACATGAGGAGCATGAAACTCTCTGAAAAATAGAAGGAGCATGAAGTGGTGTTCAAAAACATGAAGAGCCTGAAAAGGTGTGAAAATATGAAGAGCTTCAAAAATATGAAAAATATGAAGAGCTTCAAAGGGTGAGAAAAATATGAAGAGCTTCAAAGGGTGAGAAAAATATGAAGAGCTTCAAAAGGTGTCAAAAATATGAGGAGCATGAAACGTTCTGAAAAATAGGAGGAGCATGAAGCGGTGTTGAAATACATGAAGAGCCTGAAAATGTGTGAAAAACATGAAGAGCTTAAAAAGGTGTCAAAAATATGAGGAGCCTGAAACGGTCTGAAAAAGAAGAGGAGCATGAAGCGGTGTTGAAAAACATGAAGAGCCTGAAAAGGTGTGAAAAATATGAAGAGCTTCTAAAGGTGTCAAAAGTATGAGGAGCATGAAACGGTCTTAAAAATACGAGAAGCATGCAGTGGTGTTGAAAAACATGAAGAGCCTGAAAAGTTGTGAAAAATATGCATAGCTTCAAAAGGTGTCAAAAATTAGATGAGCATGAAACGGTCTGAAAAATTGGAGGAGCAAGAAGTACTGTTGAAAAAAATGAAGAGCCTGAAAAGGTGTGAAAAATATGAAAAGCTTCAAAAGGTGTCAAAAATATGAGGACCTTGAAACGGTCTGAAAAATAGGAGGAGCATGAAGCGGTGTTGAAAAATATGAAGAGCCTGAAAAGGTGTGAAAAATATGAAGAACTTCTAAAGGTGTCAAAAATATGAGGAGCAAGTAACGGTCTGAAAAATAGGAGAAGCATAAAGCGGTGTTGAAAAACATGAAGAGCCTGAAAAGGTGTGAAAAATATGAAGAGCTTGAAAAGGTGTGAAAAATATGAAAAACTTCAAAAGGTGTGAAACATATGAAGAGCTTCAAAACGTGTGAAATACATGAGGAGCATGAAACTCTCTGAAAAATAGAAGGAGCATGAAGTGGTGTTCAAAAACATGAAGAGCCTGAAAAGGTGTGAAAAATATGAAAAGCTTCAAAAGGTGTCAAAAATATGAGGAGCATGAAACGGGCTGAAAAATAGGAGAAGCATGAAGTGGTGTTGAAAAACATGAAGATCCTGAAAAGGTGTGAAAAATATGAAGAGCTTCAAAAGTGTGAAATACATGACGAGCATGAAATGGCCTGAAAAATACGAGGAACATGAAACGGTGTTTAAAAACATGAAGAGCCTGAAAAGGTGTGAACAATATGAAGAGCTTCAAAAGGTGTCAAAAATATGAGGAGCATGAAAACGTATGAAAAATAGGAGGAGCATGAAGTGGTGTTGAAAAACATTAAGAGCCTGAAAGGGTGTGAAAAATATGAAGAGCTTCAAAAGGTGTCAAAAATATGAGAAGCATGAAACTGTCTGAATAATAGGAGGAGCATGAAGCGGTGTTCAAAAACATGAAGAGTCTGAAAAGGTGTGAAAAATATGAAGAGCTTCAAAATGTGTCAAAAATATGAGGAGCATGAAACGGTCTGAAAAATGGGAGGAGCATGAAATGGTGATCAAAAACATGAAGAGCCTGGAAAGGTGTGAAAAATGTGAAGAGCTTCAAAAGGTGTGAAAGACATGAGGAGCATGAAACGGGCTGAAAAATAGGAGAAGAATGAAGTGGTGTTGAAAAACATGAAGAGCCTGAAAAAGTGTGAAAAATATGAAAAGCTTCAAAAGGTGTGAAATACATGAGGAGCATGAAACTCTCTGAAAAATAAAAGGAGCATGAAGTGGTGTTCAAAAACATGAAGAGCCTGAAAAGTTGTGAAAATATGAAGAGCTTCAAATATGAAAAATATGAAGAGCTTCAAAGGGTGAGAAAAATATGAAGAGCTTCAAAAGGTGTCAAAAATATGAGGAGCATGAAACGTTCTGAAAAATAGGAGGAGCATGAAGCGGTGTTGAAATACATGAAGAGCCTGAAAATGTGTGAAAAACATGAAGAGCTTAAAAAGGTGTCAAAAATATGAGGAGCCTGAAACGGTCTGAAAAAGAAGAGGAGCATGAAGCGGTGTTGAAAAACATGAAGAGCCTGAAAAGGTGTGAAAAATATGAAGAGCTTCTAAAGGTGTCAAAAGTATGAGGAGCATGAAACAGTCTGAAAATCGGAGGAGCATGAAGTGGTGTTCAAAAATATGAAGAGCCTGAAAAGGTGAGAAAAATACGAAGAGCTTCTAAAGGTGTGAAAAATATGAAGAGCTTCAAAAAGGATGAAAAATATGAGGAGCATGAAACTGTCAGAAAAATAGGAGGATCATGAAGCGGTGTTGAAAAACATGAAGAGCCTGAAAAGGTGAGAAAAATACGAAGAGCTTCTAAAGGTGTGAAAAATATGAGGAGCATGAAACGGTCTCAAAATAGGAGGAGCATGAAACGGTCTGAAAAATAGGAGGAGCATGAAGCGGTGATGAAAAAATAGAAGAGCATGAAATGGTTTGAAGAATATAAGGAGCTTCAAAAGGTATCAAAAATAGTAGTAGCATGAAACGGTGTTGAAAAACTTGAAGAGCCTGAAAATGTGTAAAATATGAACAGGTTAAAAGGTGTCAAAATATGAGGAGCATGAAACGGTCTGAAAAATAAGAGGAGCATAAAGCGGTGATGAAAAAAAAGAAGAGCATGAAATGGTTTGAAGAATATGAGGAGCTTCAAAAGGTATCAAAAATAGGAGTAGCATGAAGCCGTGTTGAAAAACATGAAGAGCCTGAAAAGGTGTGAAAAATATGAAGAGCTTCAAAGGGTATCAAAAATAGGAGTAGCATGAAGAGGTGTTCAAAAATATGAAGAGCCTGAAAAGGTGTGAAAAATATGAAGAGCATGAAACGGTCTGAAAAATAGGTGGAGCATGAAGCGGTGTTCAGAAGCATGAAGAGCCTGAAAACTGTGAAAAATATGAAGAGCTTCAAAAAGTGTGAAAAATATGAAGAGTTTCAAAAGGTGTGAAAAATATGAGGAGCATGAAACGGTCTGAAAAATAGGAGGAGCATGAAACAGTGTGTAAAAAATGAAGAGCATGAATAGGTGTGAAAATTATGAAGAGCTTTAAAAGGTTTGAAAAATATGACGAGCATGAAATTGTCTGAAAAATTGGAGGAGCATGAAGCGGTGTTGAAATACATGAAGAGCCTGTAAAGGTTTGAAAAATATGAAGAGCTTCAAAAGGTGTGAAAAATATGAAGAGCTTCAAAAGGTGTGAAAAATATGAAGAGCTTCAAAATGTGTCAAAAATAGGAGGAGCATGACACGGTCTGAAAAATAGGAGGAGCATGAAGCGGTGTTGAAAAACATGAAGAGCCTGAAAAGGTGTAAAAAACATGAAGAGCCTAAAAAGGTGTCAAAAATATGAGGAATATGAAACGGTCTGAAAAATAGGAGGATCATGAAGAGGTGTTGAAAAACATGAAGTTCCTGAAAAGGTGTGAAATATATGAAGAGCTTCAAAAGTTGTGAAATATATGAGGAGCATGAAACGGTCTGAAAAATAGGAGGAGCATGAAACGGTGTTCAAAAACATGAAGAGCTTCAAAAGGTGTGAAAAATATGAACAGCTTCAAAAGGTGTCAAAAATGAGATGAGTAAAAAACGGTCTGAAAAATGGGAGGAGCATGAAGTTGTGTTGAAAATAATGAAGAGCCTGAAAAGGTGTGAAAAATATGAGGAGCATGATACGGTCTGAAAAATAGGAGGAGCATGAAGTGGTTGTGAAAAAACATGAAGAGCCTGAAAACGTGTGCAAAATATGACGAGCTTCAAAAGGTGGGAAATACATGAGAAGCTTGAAACGGTCTGAAAAATAGGAGGAGCATGAAGCGATGTTGAAAAACATGAAGAGCCTTAAAATGTGTGAAAAATATGAAGAGCTTCAAAAAGTGTGAAAAATATGAGGATCATGAAACGGTCTGAAAAATAGGAGGAGCATGAAGCGGTGTTGAAAAACATGAAGAGCCTGAAAAGGTGTGACAAATATGAAGAGCTTCAAAAGGTGTGAAATACATGAGGAGCATGAAACGATCTGAAAAACAGGAGGAGCATGAAGTGGTGTTCAAAAACATGCAGAGTCTGAAAAGGTGTGAAAAATATGAAGAGCTTCAAAAGGTTTGAAAAATATGAAGAGCTTCAAAAGGTGTCAAAAATGAGATGAGCATGAAACGGTCTGAAAAATAGGAGGAGCATGAAGCGGTGTTCAAAAACATGAAGAGCCTGAAAAGGTGTGAGAAATATGAAGAGCTTCAAAAGATGTCAAAAATATGAGGAGCATGAAACGGTCTGAAAAATAGGAGGAGCATGAAATCGTGTTCAAACACATGAAGAGCCTGAAAAGGTGTGAAAAATATGAAGAGCTTCAAATGGTGTGAAATACATGAGGAGCATTAAACGGTTTAAAAATTAGGAGGAGCATGAAGCGGTGTTCAAAAACATGAAGAGCCTGAAAAGGTGTTAAAAATATGAAGAGCTTCAAAAGGTGTGAAAAATATGAGGAACATGAAACGGTCTGAAAAATAGGAGGAGCATGAAGCGGTGTTGAAAAACATGAGGAGCCTGAAAAGTTGTGACAAATATGAAGAGCTTCAAAAGGTTTGAAATACATGAGGAGCATGAAACGGTCTGAAAATAGGAGGAGCATGAAGCGGTGTTCAAAAACATGCTGAGACTGAATTCTTGTGAAAAATATGAAGAGCTTCAAAAGGTGTGAAAAATATGAAGAGCTTCAGAAGATGTCAAAAATGAGATGAGCATGAAACGGTCTGAAAAATAGGAGGAGCATGATGTAGTGTTGAAAAAAATGAAGAGCCTGAACAGGTGTGAAATATATGAAGAGCTTCAAAAGGTGTGAAAAAAATGAGAAGCATGAAACGGTCTGAAAAATATGAGGAGCATGAACCGGTGTCGAAAAACCTGAAGAGCCTGAAAAGGTGTGAAAAATATGAAGAGCTCCAAAAGGTGTGAAAAATATGAGGAGCATGATACGGTCTGAAAAATAGGAGGAGCATGCACCGGTGCTCAAAAACATGAAGAGCCTGAAAAGGTGTGAAAAATATGAACAGCTTCAAAAGGTGTGAAAAATATGAGGAGCATGAAACGGTCTGAAAAATAGGAGGAGCATGAAGCGGTGTTGAAAAACATGAGGAGCCTGAAAAGGTGTGACAAATATGAAGAGCTTCAAAAGGTGGGAAATACATGAGGAGCATGAAACGGTCTCAAAAATAGGAGGAGCATGAAGCGGTGTTCAAAAACATGCAGAGTCTGAAAAGGGGTGAAAAATATGAAGAGCTTCAAAAGGTTTGATAAATATGAAGAGCTTCAAAAGGTGTGAAAAATATGAAAAGCTTCAAAAGGTGTCAAAAATATGAGGACCATGAAACGGTCTGAAAAATAGGAGGAGCATGAAGCGGTGTTCAAAAACATGAAGAGCCTGAAAAGGTGGGAAAAATATGAAGAGCTTCAAAAGGTGTCAAAAATATGAGGAGCATGAAACGGTCTGCAAAATAGGAGGAGCATGAAGTGGTGTTGAAAAACATGAAGAGCCTGAAAACGTGTGAAAAAAATGAAGAGCTTCAAAAGGTGTGAAAAATATGAAGAGCTTCAAAAGGTGTCAAAAATGAGATGAGTGTAAAACGGTCTGAAAAATAGGAGGAGCATGAATTGGTTGTGAAAAAACATGAAGAGCCTGAAAACGTGTGCAAAATATGAAGAGCTTCAAAAGGTGTGAAATACATGAGGCCATGAAACGGTCTGAAAAATAGGAGGAGCAAGAAACGGTGTTGAAAAACATGAAGAGACTGACGAGGTGTCAGAAATATGAAGAGCTTCAAAAGGTGTCAAAAATATGAGGAGCATGAAACGGTCTGAAAAATAGGAGGAGCAACAAGGGGTGTTGAAATACATGAAGAGCCTGAAAATGTGTAAAAAATATAAAGAGCTTCAAAAGATGTGAAAAATATGAAGAGCTTCAAAAGGTGTCAAAAATATGAGGAGCATGAAACTGTCTGAAAAATAGGAGGAGCATGAAGCTGTGTTCAAAAACATGAAGAGCCTGAAAAGGTGTGAAATATATAAAGAGCTTCAAAAAGTGTCAAAATATGAGGAGCATGAAACGGTCTGAATAATAGGAGGAGAATGTAACGGTGATCAAAAACATGAAGAGCCTGAAAAGGTGTGAAAAATATGAAGAGCTTCAAAAGGTGTAAAATATGAGGAGCATGAAACGGTCTGAAAAATAGGAGGAGCATGAAGCGGTGTTCAAAAACATGAAGAGCCTGAAAAGTTGTGAAAAATATGAAAAGCTTCAAAAGGTGTCAAAAATGAGATGAGCATGAAACGGTCTGAAAAATACGAGGAGCATGAAGCGGTGTTCAAAAACTTGAAGAGCCTGAAACGTTGTGAAAAATATGAAAAGCTTGAAAAGGTTTCAAAAAAGAGATGAGCATGAAACGGTCTGAAAAATAGGAAGAGCATGAAGTGGTGTTGAAAAAATGAAGAGCCTGAAAAGGTGTGAAAAATATGAAGATCATCAAAATGTATCAAAAATATGAGGAGCATGAAACGGTCTGCAAAAAAGGAGGAGCATGAAGTGGTGTTGAAAAACTTGAAGAGCCTGAAAAAGTGTGAAAAATATGAAAAGCTTCAAAAGATGTCAAAAATATGAGGAGCATGAAACGGTCTGAAAAATAGGAGGAGCATGAAGTGGTGTTCAAAAACATGAAGAGCCTGAAAAGGTGTGAAAAATATGAAGAGCTTCAAAAGGTGTGAAATACATGAGGAGCATGAAACGGGCTGAAAAATAGGAGAAGCATGAAGTGGTGTAGAAAAACATGAAGAGCCTGAAAAGGTGTGAAAAATATGAAGAGCTTCAAAAGGTGTGAAAAATATGAGGAGCATGAAACGGTCTGAAAAATAGAAGCAGCATGAAACGGTGTTGAAAAACATGAAGAGCCTGAAAAGGTGTGAAAAATATGAAGAGCTTCAAAAGGTGTGAAATAAATGAGGAGCATGAAACGGGCTGAAAAATAGGAGAAGCATGAAGTGGTGTAGAAAAACATGAAGAGCCTGAAAAGGTGTGAAAAATATGAAGAGCTTCAAAAGGTGTGAAAAATATGAGGAGCATGAAATGGTCTGAAAAATAGAAGCAGCATGAAACGGTGTTGAAAATCATGAAGAGCCTGAAATGGTGTGAAAAATATGAAGAGCTTCAAAAGGTGTGAAAAATATGAAGAGCTTCAAAAGGTGTCAAAATTATGAGGAGCATGAAACGATCTGAAAAATAGGAGGAGCGTGAAGTGGCATTGAAAAACATTAAGAGACTGAAAAAGTGTGAAAAATATGAAGAGCTTCAAAAGGTGTCAAAAATATGAGGAGCATGAAACGGTCTGAAATATAGGAGTAGCATGAATTGGTGTTCAAAAACATGAAGAGCCTGTTAAGCTGTGAAAAATATGAAGAGCTTCAAAAGGTGTCAAAAATATGAGGAGCATGAAACGGTGTTCAAAAACATGAAAAGCATGAAGAGGTGTGAAAAAAATGATTAGCTTCAAAAGGTGTGAAAAATATGTGGAGCATGAAACGATCTGAAAATTAGGAGGAGAATGAATTGGTGTTGAAAAACATGAAGAGCCTGAAAAGGTGTGAAAAATATGAAGAGCTTCAAAAGGTGTCAAAGATATGAGGATCATGAACCGGTCTGAAAATTAGGAGGAGCATGAAGCGTTGTTTAAAAACGTGAAGAGCCTGAAAAAGTGTGAAAAATATGAAGAGCTTCAAAAGGTGTCAAAAATATGAGGAGCATGAAACGGTGTTCAAAAACATGAAGAGCCTGAAAAGGTGTGAAAAATATGAAGAGCTTCAAAAGGTGTCAAAAATATGAGGACCATGAAACGGTCTGAAAAATAGGAGGAGCATGAAGCGGTGTTGAAAAACATGAAGAGTCTGAAAAGGTGTGAAATATATGAAGAGCTTCAAAAGGTGTAAAAAATATGAGGAGTTTGAAACGGTCTGAAAAATATGAGGATCTGGTTTCCTCATTGTGTATGCCCAGAAGTGGAATTGCTGGGTCATATGGCAGTTCTATTTCCAGTTTTTTAAGAAATCTCTTCACCGTTTTCCATAGCGGCTGTACTAGTGTGCATTCCCACCAACAGTATAAGAGGGTTCCCTTTTCTCCACTCCCTCTCCAGCATTTATTGCTTGTAGACTTTTGGATAGCAGCCATCCTGACTGGCATGTAATGGTACCTCATTGTGGTTTTGATTTGCATTTCTCTAATAATGAGTGATGTTGAGCATCTTTTCATGTGTTTGTTATCCATCTGTATGTCTTCTTTGGAGAAATGTCTGTTTAGTTCTTTGGCTCATTTTGTATTGGGTCATTTATTTTTCTGGAATTGAGCTGCAGGATTTGCTTGTATATTTTTGAGATTAATCCTTTGTCTGTTTCTTCATTTGCTATTATTTTCTCCCAATCTGAGGGCTGTCTTTTCACCTTACTTATAGTTTCCTTTGTAGTGCAAAAGCTTTTAAGTTTCATTAGGTCCCATTTGTTTAGTTTTGCTTTTATTTCCAATATTCTGGGAGGTGGGTCATAGAGGATCTTGCTTTGATTTATGTCGGAGAGTGTTTTGCCTATCTTCTCCTCTAGGAGTTTTATAGTTTCTGGTCTTACATTTAGATCTTTAATCCATTTTGAGTTTATTTTTGTGTATGGTGTTAGAAAGTGTTCTATTTTCATTCTTTTACAAGTGGTTGACCAGTTTTCCCAGCACCACTTGTTAAAGAGGTTGTCTTTTTTCCATTGCATATCCTTGCCTCCTTTGTCAAAGATAAGGTGTCCATAGGTTCGTCTGAAAGAGACACGTGCACCCCAATGTTCATCGCAGCACTGTTTATAATAGCCAGGACATGGAAGCAACCTAGATGCCCGTCAGCAGATGAATGGATAAGAAAGCTGTGGTACATATACACCATGGAATATTACTCAGCCATTAAAAAGAATTCATTTGAATCAGTCCTAATGAGATGGATGAAGCTGGAGCCCATTATACAGAGTGAAGTAAGCCAGAAAGATAAAGAACATTACAGCATACTGACACATGTATATGGAATTTAGAAAGGTGACAACGATAACCCTATATGCAGAACAGAAAAAGAGACACAGAAATACAGAACAGACTTTTAAACTTTGTGGGAGAATGTGAGGGTGGGATATTTCAAAAGAACAGCATGTATGCTATCTATGGTGAAACAAATCACCAACCCAGGTAGGAGGCACGAGACAAGTGCTCCGGCTTGGTGCACTGGGAAGACCCAGAGGAATCGGGTGGAGAGGGAGGTGGGAGGGGGAATCGGGACTGGGAATACATGTAAATCCATGGCTGATTCATATCAAAGTATGACAAAACCCACTGGAAAAAAAAATAAAAATAATAAAAAAGAAATAAAAAAAATAACAATAAAAAAAAAATAAGAGGAGCATGAAACGGTGTTCAAAAACATGAAGAGCCTGAAAAGGTGTGAAAAATATGAAGAGCTTCAAAACGTGTCAAAAATATGAGGAGCATGAAACAATCTGAAAAATAGGAGGAGCATTAAGCAGTGTTCAAAAACATGAAGAGCCTGAAAAGGTGTGAAAAATATGAAGAGCTTCAAAACGTGTCAAAAATATGAGGAGCATGAATCGCTCTGAAAAATAGGAGGAGCATGAAGCAGTATTCAAAAACATGAAGAGACTGAAATGTGCGAAAAATATGAAGAGCTTCAAAACGTGACAAAATATGAGGAGCATGAAACGGTCTGAAATATAGGAGGTGCATGAAGTGGTGTTGAAAAACATGAAGAGCCTGAAAAGGTTTGAAAAATATGAAGAGCTTCAAAGGTGTCAAAATTATGAGCAGCATGAAACGGTCTGAAATATAGGAGGTGCATGAAGAGGTGTTGAAAAACATGAAGAGCCTGAAAAGATGTGAAATATATGAAGAGCTTCAGAAGCTGTCAAAAATATGAGGAGCATGAAACGGTCTGAAAAATAGGAGGAATATGAAACGGTGTTGAAAAATATGAAGAGCTTGAAAAGGTGTGAAAAAAATGAAGAGCTTCAAAAGGTGTGAAAAATATGAGTAGCATGAAACGGTCTGAAAAGTAGAAGGAGCATGAAAAGGTGTTCAAAAACATGAAGAGCCTGAAAAGGTGTGAAATATAGGAAGAGCTTCAAAAGGTGTCAAAAATATGAGGAGCATGAAACGGTCTGAAAAATAGGAGGAGCATGAAGCGGTGTTGATAAAAGTGAAGAGCCTGAAAAGGTGTGAAAAAATATGAAGTGCTTCCAAATGTGTGAAAAATATGAGGAGCATTAATTGGGCTGAAAAATAGGAGGAGTATGAAACTGTGTTCAAAAACATGAAGAGCCTGAAAAGGTGTGAAAAATATGAAAAGCTTCAAAAGGGATCAAAATTATGAGGGGCATGAAACGGTGTGAAAAAGAGGAGGAGCTTGAAACAGTGTTCAAAAACATGAAGAGCCTGAAAAGGTGTGAAAAATATGAAGAGCCTCAAAAGGTGTCAAAAATATGAGCATCAAGAAACGGTCTGAAAAATAGGAGGAGCATGAAGCGGTGTTGAAAAACATGAAGAGCCTGAAACGGTGTGAAATATATGAAGAGCTTCAAAAGGTGTCAAAAATATGAGGAGCAGGAAACGGTATGAAAAATAGGAGGATCATGTAGCGGTGTTGAAAAACATGAAAAGCCTGAAAAGGTGTGAAAAATATGAAGAGCTTCAAAAGGTGTCAAAAATATGAGGAGCATGAAACGGTCTTAAAAATAGGAGAAAGATGAAGCGGTGTTCAAAAACATGAAGAACATGAAAAGGTGTGAAAAATAAGAAGAGCTTTAAAAGGTGTGAAAATTATGAGGAGCTTGAAACGGTCTGAAAAATAGGAGGAGCATGAACTGGTGTTGAAAAACATGAAGAGCCTCAAAATGTGGGAAAAATATGAAGAGCTTCAAAAGGTGTGAAAAATATGAGGAGCATGAAACGATCTGAAAAATAGGAGGAGGATGAAACGGTAATCAAAAACATGAAGAGCCTGAAAAGGTGTGAAAAATTTGAAGAGCTTCAAAAGGTGTGAAATACATGAGGAGCATGAAACGGTCTGAAAAATAGGAGGAGCATGAAGCGGTGTTCAAAAAAATGCAGAGACTGAAAAGTTGTGAAAAATATGAAGAGCTTTAAAGGTGTGAAAAATATGAAGAAGTTCAAAATGTGTCAAAAATGAGATGAGCATGAAACGGTCTGAAAAATAGGAGGAGCATGAAGCGGTGTTCAAAAACATGAAGAGCCTGAAAAGTTGTGAAAAATATGAAGAGCTTCAAAAGGTGTCAAATATATGAGGAGCATGAAACGGTCTGAAATATAGGAGGAGCATGAAGCGGTGTTCAAAAACATGAAGTGCCTGAAAAGGTGTGAAAAATCTGAAGAGCTTCAAAAGGTTTTAAAAATATGAGGAGCAAGAAATTGTCTGAAAAATAAAGGAGCATGAAGCGATGTTCAAAAACATGAAGAGCCTGAAAAGGTGTGAAAAATATGACGAGCTTCAAAAGTTGTCTAAAATATGAAGACCATGAAACCGTGTGAAAAAGAGGAGGAGCATGAAGCGGTGTTCAAAAACATGAAGAGCCTGAAAAGGTGTGAAAAATATGAAGAGTTTCAAAAGGTTTGAACTACATGAGGAGCATTAAACGGTCTGAAAAATAGCAGGAGCATTAAGTGGTGTTGAAAAACCTGAAGAGCCTGAAAAGATGTGAAAAATATGAAGAGCGTCAAAAGGTGTAAAAAAAATATGAAGAGCCTGAAACGGTCTGAAAAATAGGAGGAGCATGAAGCGGTGTTGAAAAACATGAAGAGCCTGAAAAGGTGTGAAATATATGAAGAGCTTCAAAAGGTGTGAAAAATATGGAGAGCTTCAAAAGGTGTCAAAAATATGAAGAGCATGAAACGGTCTGAAAAATAGGGGGAGCATGAAATGGTGTTCAAAACATGAAGAGCCTGAAAAGGTGTGAAATATATGAAGAGCCTGAAAAGGTGTGAAAAATATGAAGAGCTTCAAAAGGTGTCAAAAATATGAAGAGCATGAAACTGTCTGAAAAATAGGAGGAGCATTAAATGGTGTTCAAAAACATGAAGAGCCTGAAAAGGTGTGAAAAATATGAAAAGCTTCAAAGGTGTGATATACATGAGGAGCATGAAACGGTCTGAAAAATAGGAGGAGCATGAAGTGGTGTTGAAAAACATGAACAGCCTGAAAAGGTGTGAAAAATATGAAGAGCTTCAAAAGGTGTGAAATACATGAGGAGCATGAAACGGTCTGAAAAATAGGAGGAGCATGAAGCGGTGTTCAAAAAAAGGCAGAGACTGAAAAGTTGTGAAAAATATGAAGAGCTTTAAAGGTGTGAAAAATATGAAGAAGTTCAAAATGTGTCAAAAATGAGATGAGCATGAAACGGTCTGAAAAATAGGAGGAGCATGAAGCGGTGTTCAAAAACATGAAGAGCCTGAAAAGTTGTTAAAAATATGAAGAGCTTCAAAAGGTGTCAAATATATGAGGAGCATGAAACGGTCTGAAATATAGGAGGAGCATGAAGCGGTGTTCAAAAACATGAAGTGCCTGAAAAGGTGTGAAAAATCTGAAGAGCTTCAAAAGGTTTTAAAAATATGAGGAGCAAGAAATTGTCTGAAAAATAAAGGAGCATGAAGCGATGTTCAAAAACATGAAGAGCCTGAAAAGGTGTGAAAAATATGACGAGCTTCAAAAGTTGTCTAAAATATGAAGAGCATGAAACCGTGTGAAAAATAGGAGGAGCATGAAGCGGTGTTCAAAAACATGAAGAGCCTGAAAAGGTGTGAAAAATATGAAGAGCTTCAAAAGGTTTGAACTACATGAGGAGCATTAAACGGTCTGAAAAATAGCAGGAGCATTAAGTGGTGTTGAAAAACCTGAAGAGCCTGAAAAGATGTGAAAAATATGAAGAGCGACAAAAGGTGTAAAAAAAATATGAAGAGCCTGAAACGGTCTGAAAAATAGGAGGAGCATGAAGCGGTGTTTAAAAACATGAAGAGCCTGAAAAGGTGTGAAATATATGAAGAGCTTCAAAAGGTGTGAAAAATATGGAGAGCTTCAAAAGGTGTCAAAAATATGAAGAGCATGAAACGGTCTGAAAAATAGGGGGAGCATGAAATGGTGTTCAAAAACATGAAGAGCCTGAAAAGGTGTGAAATATATGAAGAGCCTGAAAAGGTGTGAAAAATATGAAGAGCTTCAAAAGGTGTCAAAAATATGAAGAGCATGAAACTGTCTGAAAAATAGGAGGAGCATTAAATGGTGTTCAAAAACATGAAGAGCCTGAAAAGGTGTGAAAAATATGAAAAGCTTCAAAGGTGTGATATACATGAGGAGCATGAAACGGTCTGAAAAATAGGAGAAGCATGAAGTGATGTGGAAAAACATGAACAGCCTGAAAAGGTGTGAAAAATATGAAGAGCTTCAAAAGGTGTGAAATACATGAGGAGCATGAAACTCTCTGAAAAATAGGAGGAGCATGAAGGGGTGTTCAAAAACATGAAGAGCCTGAAAATGTGTGAAAAATATGAAGAGCTTCAAAAGGTGTGAAATATATGAGGAGCTTCAAAAGGTGTGAAAAATATGAAGAGCTTCAAAAGATGTCAAAAATATGAAAAGCATGAAACCGTCTGAAAAATAGGAGGAGCATGAAATGGTGTTCAAAAACATGAAGAGCCTGAAAATGTGTGAAAAATTTGAAAAGCTTCAAAGGTTTGAAATACATGAGGAGCATGAAACGGTCTGAAAAATAGGAGAAGCATGAAGTGGTGTGGAAAAAAATGAAGAGCCTGAAAAAGTGTGAAAAATATGAAGAGCTTCAAAAGGTGTGAAATATATGTGGAGCATGTATCTCTCTGAAAAATAGGAGGAGCATGAAGTGGTGTTGAAAAACATGAAGAGCCTGAAAAGATGTGAAAAATATGAAGAGCTCCAAAAGGGGTGAAAAATATGAGAAGCATGATACGGTCTGAAAAATAGGAGGAGCATGAAGTGGTGTTCAGAAACATGGAGAGCCTAAAAAGGTGTGAAAAATATGAAGAGCTTCAAAAAGTGTCAAAAATATGAGGAGCTTGAAACGGTCTGAAAAATAGGAGGAGCATGAGCAGTGTTCACAAACATGAAGAGCCTGAAAAGGTGTGAAAAATATGAAGAGCTTCAAAACGTGTGAAATACATGAGGAGCATGAAAAGGTCTGAAAAATAGGAGGAGCATGAAATGGTGTTCAAAAACATGAAGAGCATGAAAAGGTGTGAAAATTATGAAGAGCTTCAAAAGGTGTCAAAAACATGAGGAGAATGAAACGGTCTGAAAAATAGGAGGAGCATGAAGCAGTGTTCAAAACATGAAGAGCCTGAAAAAGTGTGAAAAATATGAAGATCTTCAAAAGTTTGAAAAATATGAAGACCCTGAAAAGGTGTCAAAAATGAGATGAGCATGAAACAGTCTGAAAAGTAGGAGGAGCATGAAGTGTTGTTCAAAAACGTGAAGAGCCTGAAAAGTTGTGAAAAATATGAAGAGCTTGAAAAGGTGTGAAATACCTGAGGAGCATGAAACGGTCTGAAAAATAGGAGGAGCATGAAGCGGTGTTCAAAACATGAAGAGCCTGAAAAAGTGTGAAAAATATGAAGAGCTTCAAAAGGTTTAAAAAATAGGAGGAGGATGAAGCGGTGTTCAAAAACATGAAGAGCCTGAAAAAGTGTGATAAATATGAAGAGCTTATAAAATTGTCAAAAATATGAGGAGCATGGAGAGATGTTCAAAATCATGAAGAGGCTGATAAGGTGTGAAAAACATTAAGAGCTTCAAAAGGTTTGAAAAATAGGAGGAGCATGAAGCAGTGTTCAAAAACATGAAGAGCCTGAAAATGTGTGAAAAATATGAAGAGCTTATAAAATTGTCAAAAATATGAGGAGCATGAAACGGTCTGAAAAATACGAGCAGCCTGAAAACGTCTGAAAAATAGGAGGAGCATGAAGCGGTGTTCAAAAACATGAAGGGCCTGAAAACGTGTGAAAAATATGAAGAGCTTCAAAAGGAGTCAAAAATATGCGGAGCCTGAAACGATCTGAAAAATAGGAGGAGCATGAAGCGGTGTTGAAAAACATGAAGAGCCGAAAAGGTGTGAAAAATGTGAAGAGCTTCAAAAGGTGTCAAAAATATGAGGAGCATGAAACGGTCTGAAATATAAGAGGATCATGAAGCGGTGTTGAAAAACATGAAGAGCCTGAAAAGGTGTGATAAATGTGAAGAGCTTCAAAAGGTGTCAAAAATATGAGGAGCATGAAACGGTCTGAAAAATAGGAGGAGTAAGAAGCGTTATTGAAATACATGAAGAGCCTGAAAACGTGTGAAGAATATGAAGAGCTCAAAAGGTGTGAAAAAAATGAAGAGCTTCAGAAGGTGTCAAAAATGAGATGAGCATGAAACGGCCTCAAAAATAGGAGGAGCAGGAAGTGGTGTTCAGAAACATGGAGAGCCTGAAAAGGTGTGAAAAATATGAAGAGCTTCAAAAGGTGTGAAAAACAGGAAGAACATGAAACGGTGTTCAAAAATATGAAGAGCCTGAAAAGGTGTGAAAAATATGAAGTGCTTCAAAAGGTGTCAACAATATGAGGAGCATGAAACGGTCTGAAAAATAGGAGGAGCAAGAAGCGGTGTTGAAAAACAAGAAGAGACGGAAAAGGTGTGAAAAATATGAAGAGCTTCAAAACGTGTCAAAAATATGAGGAGCACGAAACGGTCTGAAAAATAGGAGGAGCATGAAGCGGTGTTGAAAAACATGAAGAGCCTGAAAACGTGTGAAAAATATGAAGAGCTTCAAAAGGTATGAAAATATGAAGAGCTTCAAAAGTTGTCAAAAAAGAGATGAGCATGAAACGGTCTGAAAAATAGGAGCAGCATGAAGCGGTGTTGAAAAACATGAAGAGCCTGAAAAGGTGTGAAAAATAAGAAGAGCTTTAAAAGGTGTGAAAATTATGAGGAGCTTGAAACGGTCTGAAAAATAGGAGGAGCATGAACTCGTGTTGAAAAACATGAAGAGCCTGAAAAGGTTGGAAAAATATGAAGAGCTTCAAAAGGTGTGAAAAATATGAGGAGCATGAAACGGTCTGAAAAATAGGAGGAGGATGAAACGGTAATCAAAAACATGAAGAGCCTGAAAAGATGTGAAAAATTTGAAGAGCTTCAAAAGGTGTGAAATACATGAGGAGCATGAAACGTTCTGAAAAATAGGAGGAGCATGAAGCGGTGTTCAAAAAAATGCAGAAACTGAAAAGTTGTGAAAAATATGAAGAGCTTTAAAGGTGTGAAAAATATGAAGAAGTTCAAAATGTGTCAAAAATGAGATGAGCATGAAACGGTCTGAAAAATAGGAGGAGCATGAAGCGGTGTTCAAAAACATGAAGAGCCTGAAAAGTTGTGAAAAATATGAAGAGCTTGAAAAGGTGTCAAATATATGAGGAGCATGAAACGGTCTGAAATATAGGAGGAGCATGAAGCGGTGTTCAAAAACATGAAGTGCCTGAAAAGGTGTGAAAAATCTGAAGAGCTTCAAAAGGTTTTAAAAATATGAGGAGCAAGAAATTGTCTGAAAAATAAAGGAGCATGAAGCGATGTTCAAAAACATGAAGAGCCTGAAAAGGTGTGAAAAATATGACGAGCTTCAAAAGTTGTCTAAAATATGAAGAGCATGAAACCGTGTGAAAAAGAGGAGGAGCATGAAGCGGTGTTCAAAAACATGAAGAGCCTGAAAAGGTGTGAAAAATATGAAGAGCTTCAAAAGGTTTGAACTACATGAGGAGCATTAAACGGTCTGAAAAATAGCAGGAGCATTAAGTGGTGTTGAAAAACCTGAAGAGCCTGAAAAGATGTGAAAAATATGAAGAGCGTCAAAAGGTGTAAAAAAAATATGAAGAGCCTGAAACGGTCTGAAAAATAGGAGGAGCATGAAGCGGTGTTTAAAAACATGAAGAGCCTGAAAAGGTGTGAAATATATGAAGAGCTTCAAAAGGTGTGAAAAATATGGAGAGCTTCAAAAGGTGTCAAAAATATGAAGAGCATGAAACGGTCTGAAAAATAGGGGGAGCATGAAATGGTGTTCAAAAACATGAAGAGCCTGAAAAGGTGTGAAATATATGAAGAGCCTGAAAAGGTGTGAAAAATATGAAGAGCTTCAAAAGGTGTCAAAAATATGAAGAGCATGAAACTGTCTGAAAAATAGGAGGAGCATTAAATGGTGTTCAAAAACATGAAGAGCCTGAAAAGGTGTGAAAAATATGAAAAGCTTCAAAGGTGTGATATACATGAGGAGCATGAAACGGTCTGAAAAATAGGAGAAGCATGAAGTGATGTGGAAAAACATGAACAGCCTGAAAAGGTGTGAAAAATATGAAGAGCTTCAAAAGGTGTGAAATACATGAGGAGCATGAAACTCTCTGAAAAATAGGAGGAGCATGAAGTGGTGTTCAAAAACATGAAGAGCCTGAAAATGTGTGAAAAATATGAAGAGCTTCAAAAGGTGTGAAATATATGAGGAGCTTCAAAAGGTGTGAAAAATATGAAGAGCTTCAAAAGATGTCAAAAATATGAAAAGCATGAAACGGTCTGCAAAATAGGAGGAGCATGAAATGGTGTTCAAAAACATGAAGAGCCTGAAAATGTGTGAAAAATTTGAAAAGCTTCAAAGGTTTGAAATACATGAGGAGCATGAAACGTTCTGAAAAATAGGAGAAGCATGAAGTGGTGTGGAAAAAAATGAAGAGCCTGAAAAAGTGTGAAAAATATTAAGAGCTTCAAAAGGTGTGAAATATATGTGGAGCATGTATCTCTCTGAAAAATAGGAGGAGCGTGAAGTGGTGTTGAAAAACATGAAGAGCCTGAAAAGATGTGAAAAATATGAAGAGCTCCAAAAGGTGTGAAAAATATGAGAAGCATGATACGGTCTGAAAAATAGGAGGAGCATGAAGTGGTGTTCAGAAACATGGAGAGCCTAAAAAGGTGTGAAAAATATGAAGAGCTTCAAAAAGTGTCAAAAATATGAGGAGCTTGAAACGGTCTGAAAAATAGGAGGAGCATGAAGCAGTGTTCACAAACATGAAGAGCCTGAAAAGGTGTGAAAAATATGAAGAGCTTCAAAACGTGTGAAATACATGAGGAGCATGAAAAGGTCTGAAAAATAGGAGGAGCATGAAATGGTGTTCAAAAACATGAAGAGCATGAAAAGGTGTGAAAAATATGACGAGCTTCAAAAGTTGTCTAAAATATGAAGAGCATGAAACCGTCTGAAAAATAGGAGGAGCATGAAGCGGTGTTCAAAAACATGAAGAGCCTGAAAAGGTGTGAAAAATATGAAGAGCTTCAAGAGGTTTGAACTACATGAGGAGCATTAAACGGTCTGAAAAATAGCAGGAGCATTAAGTGGTGTTGAAAAACCTGAAGAGCCTGAAAAGATGTGAAAAATATGAAGAGCGTCAAAAGGTGTAAAAAAAATATGAAGAGCCTGAAACGGTCTGAAAAATAGGAGGAGCATGAAGCGGTGTTGAAAAACATGAAGAGCCTGAAAAGGTGTGAAATATATGAAGAGCTTCAAAAGGTGTGAAAAATATGGAGAGCTTCAAAAGGTGTCAAAAATATGAAGAGCATGAAACGGTCTGAAAAATAGGGGGAGCATGAAATGGTGTTCAAAACATGAAGAGCCTGAAAAGGTGTGAAATATATGAAGAGCCTGAAAAGGTGTGAAAAATATGAAGAGCTTCAAAAGGTGTCAAAAATATGAAGAGCATGAAACTGTCTGAAAAATAGGAGGAGCATTAAATGGTGTTCAAAAACATGAAGAGCCTGAAAAGGTGTGAAAAATATGAAAAGCTTCAAAGGTGTGATATACATGAGGAGCATGAAACGGTCTGAAAAATAGGAGAAGCATGAAGTGATGTGGAAAAACATGAACAGCCTGAAAAGGTGTGAAAAATATGAAGAGCTTCAAAAGGTCTGAAATACATGAGGAGCATGAAACGGTCTGAAAAATAGGAGGAGCATGAAGCGGTGTTCAAAAAAAGGCAGAGACTGAAAAGTTGTGAAAAATATGAAGAGCTTTAAAGGTGTGAAAAATATGAAGAAGTTCAAAATGTGTCAAAAATGAGATGAGCATGAAACGGTCTGAAAAATAGGAGGAGCATGAAGCGGTGTTCAAAAACATGAAGAGCCTGAAAAGTTGTTAAAAATATGAAGAGCTTCAAAAGGTGTCAAATATATGAGGAGCATGAAACGGTCTGAAATATAGGAGGAGCATGAAGCGGTGTTCAAAAACATGAAGTGCCTGAAAAGGTGTGAAAAATCTGAAGAGCTTCAAAAGGTTTTAAAAATATGAGGAGCAAGAAATTGTCTGAAAAATAAAGGAGCATGAAGCGATGTTCAAAAACATGAAGAGCCTGAAAAGGTGTGAAAAATATGACGAGCTTCAAAAGTTGTCTAAAATATGAAGAGCATGAAACCGTGTGAAAAATAGGAGGAGCATGAAGCGGTGTTCAAAAACATGAAGAGCCTGAAAAGGTGTGAAAAATATGAAGAGCTTCAAAAGGTTTGAACTACATGAGGAGCATTAAACGGTCTGAAAAATAGCAGGAGCATTAAGTGGTGTTGAAAAACCTGAAGAGCCTGAAAAGATGTGAAAAATATGAAGAGCGACAAAAGGTGTAAAAAAAATATGAAGAGCCTGAAACGGTCTGAAAAATAGGAGGAGCATGAAGCGGTGTTTAAAAACATGAAGAGCCTGAAAAGGTGTGAAATATATGAAGAGCTTCAAAAGGTGTGAAAAATATGGAGAGCTTCAAAAGGTGTCAAAAATATGAAGAGCATGAAACGGTCTGAAAAATAGGGGGAGCATGAAATGGTGTTCAAAAACATGAAGAGCCTGAAAAGGTGTGAAATATATGAAGAGCCTGAAAAGGTGTGAAAAATATGAAGAGCTTCAAAAGGTGTCAAAAATATGAAGAGCATGAAACTGTCTGAAAAATAGGAGGAGCATTAAATGGTGTTCAAAAACATGAAGAGCCTGAAAAGGTGTGAAAAATATGAAAAGCCTCAAAGGTGTGATATACATGAGGAGCATGAAACGGTCTGAAAAATAGGAGAAGCATGAAGTGATGTGGAAAAACATGAACAGCCTGAAAAGGTGTGAAAAATATGAAGAGCTTCAAAAGGTGTGAAATACATGAGGAGCATGAAACTCTCTGAAAAATAGGAGGAGCATGAAGTGGTGTTCAAAAACATGAAGAGCCTGAAAATGTGTGAAAAATATGAAGAGCTTCAAAAGGTGTGAAATATATGAGGAGCTTCAAAAGGTGTGAAAAATATGAAGAGCTTCAAAAGATGTCAAAAATATGAAAAGCATGAAACGGTCTGAAAAATAGGAGGAGCATGAAATGGTGTTCAAAAACATGAAGAGCCTGAAAATGTGTGAAAAATTTGAAAAGCTTCAAAGGTTTGAAATACATGAGGAGCATGAAACGGTCTGAAAAATAGGAGAAGCATGAAGTGGTGTGGAAAAAAATGAAGAGCCTGAAAAAGTGTGAAAAATATGAAGAGCTTCAAAAGGTGTGAAATATATGTGGAGCATGTATCTCTCTGAAAAATAGGAGGAGCATGAAGTGGTGTTGAAAAACATGAAGAGCCTGAAAAGATGTGAAAAATATGAAGAGCTCCAAAAGGGGTGAAAAATATGAGAAGCATGATACGGTCTGAAAAATAGGAGGAGCATGAAGTGGTGTTCAGAAACATGGAGAGCCTAAAAAGGTGTGAAAAATATGAAGAGCTTCAAAAAGTGTCAAAAATATGAGGAGCTTGAAACGGTCTGAAAAATAGGAGGAGCATGAGCAGTGTTCACAAACATGAAGAGCCTGAAAAGGTGTGAAAAATATGAAGAGCTTCAAAACGTGTGAAATACATGAGGAGCATGAAAAGGTCTGAAAAATAGGAGGAGCATGAAATGGTGTTCAAAAACATGAAGAGCATGAAAAGGTGTGAAAATTATGAAGAGCTTCAAAAGGTGTCAAAAACATGAGGAGAATGAAACGGTCTGAAAAATAGGAGGAGCATGAAGCAGTGTTCAAAACATGAAGAGCCTGAAAAAGTGTGAAAAATATGAAGATCTTCAAAAGTTTGAAAAATATGAAGACCCTGAAAAGGTGTCAAAAATGAGATGAGCATGAAACAGTCTGAAAAGTAGGAGGAGCATGAAGTGTTGTTCAAAAACGTGAAGAGCCTGAAAAGTTGTGAAAAATATGAAGAGCTTGAAAAGGTGTGAAATACCTGAGGAGCATGAAACGGTCTGAAAAATAGGAGGAGCATGAAGCGGTGTTCAAAACATGAAGAGCCTGAAAAAGTGTGAAAAATATGAAGAGCTTCAAAAGGTTTAAAAAATAGGAGGAGGATGAAGCGGTGTTCAAAAACATGAAGAGCCTGAAAAAGTGTGATAAATATGAAGAGCTTATAAAATTGTCAAAAATATGAGGAGCATGGAGAGATGTTCAAAATCATGAAGAGGCTGATAAGGTGTGAAAAACATTAAGAGCTTCAAAAGGTTTGAAAAATAGGAGGAGCATGAAGCAGTGTTCAAAAACATGAAGAGCCTGAAAATGTGTGAAAAATATGAAGAGCTTATAAAATTGTCAAAAATATGAGGAGCATGAAACGGTCTGAAAAATACGAGCAGCCTGAAAACGTCTGAAAAATAGGAGGAGCATGAAGCGGTGTTCAAAAACATGAAGGGCCTGAAAACGTGTGAAAAATATGAAGAGCTTCAAAAGGAGTCAAAAATATGCGGAGCCTGAAACGATCTGAAAAATAGGAGGAGCATGAAGCGGTGTTGAAAAACATGAAGAGCCGAAAAGGTGTGAAAAATGTGAAGAGCTTCAAAAGGTGTCAAAAATATGAGGAGCATGAAACGGTCTGAAATATAAGAGGATCATGAAGCGGTGTTGAAAAACATGAAGAGCCTGAAAAGGTGTGATAAATGTGAAGAGCTTCAAAAGGTGTCAAAAATATGAGGAGCATGAAACGGTCTGAAAAATAGGAGGAGTAAGAAGCGTTATTGAAATACATGAAGAGCCTGAAAACGTGTGAAGAATATGAAGAGCTCAAAAGGTGTGAAAAAAATGAAGAGCTTCAGAAGGTGTCAAAAATGAGATGAGCATGAAACGGCCTCAAAAATAGGAGGAGCAGGAAGTGGTGTTCAGAAACATGGAGAGCCTGAAAAGGTGTGAAAAATATGAAGAGCTTCAAAAGGTGTGAAAAACAGGAGGAACATGAAACGGTGTTCAAAAATATGAAGAGCCTGAAAAGGTGTGAAAAATATGAAGTGCTTCAAAAGGTGTCAACAATATGAGGAGCATGAAACGGTCTGAAAAATAGGAGGAGCAAGAAGCGGTGTTGAAAAACAAGAAGAGACGGAAAAGGTGTGAAAAATATGAAGAGCTTCAAAACGTGTCAAAAATATGAGGAGCACGAAACGGTCTGAAAAATAGGAGGAGCATGAAGCGGTGTTGAAAAACATGAAGAGCCTGAAAACGTGTGAAAAATATGAAGAGCTTCAAAAGGTATGAAAATATGAAGAGCTTCAAAAGTTGTCAAAAAAGAGATGAGCATGAAACGGTCTGAAAAATAGGAGCAGCATGAAGCGGTGTTGAAAAACATGAAGAGCCTGAAAAGGTGTGAAAAATAAGAAGAGCTTTAAAAGGTGTGAAAATTATGAGGAGCTTGAAACGGTCTGAAAAATAGGAGGAGCATGAACTCGTGTTGAAAAACATGAAGAGCCTGAAAAGGTTGGAAAAATATGAAGAGCTTCAAAAGGTGTGAAAAGTATGAGGAGCATGAAACGGTCTGAAAAATAGGAGGAGGATGAAACGGTAATCAAAAACATGAAGAGCCTGAAAACTTGTGAAAAATTTGAAGAGCTTCAAAAGGTGTGAAATACATGAGGAGCATGAAACGGTCTGAAAAATAGGAGGAGCATGAAGCGGTGTTCAAAAAAATGCAGAAACTGAAAAGTTGTGAAAAATATGAAGAGCTTTAAAGGTGTGAAAAATATGAAGAAGTTCAAAATGTGTCAAAAATGAGATGAGCATGAAACGGTCTGAAAAATAGGAGGAGCATGAAGCGGTGTTCAAAAACATGAAGAGCCTGAAAAGTTGTGAAAAATATGAAGAGCTTGAAAATGTGTCAAATATATGAGGAGCATGAAACGGTCTGAAATATAGGAGGAGCATGAAGCGGTGTTCAAAAACATGAAGTGCCTGAAAAGGTGTGAAAAATCTGAAGAGCTTCAAAAGGTTTTAAAAATATGAGGAGCAAGAAATTGTCTGAAAAATAAAGGAGCATGAAGCGATGTTCAAAAACATGAAGAGCCTGAAAAGGTGTGAAAAATATGACGAGCTTCAAAAGTTGTCTAAAATATGAAGAGCATGAAACCGTGTGAAAAAGAGGAGGAGCATGAAGCGGTGTTCAAAAACATGAAGAGCCTGAAAAGGTGTGAAAAATATGAAGAGCTTCAAAAGGTTTGAACTACATGAGGAGCATTAAACGGTCTGAAAAATAGCAGGAGCATTAAGTGGTGTTGAAAAACCTGAAGAGCCTGAAAAGATGTGAAAAATATGAAGAGCGTCAAAAGGTGTAAAAAAAATATGAAGAGCCTGAAACGGTCTGAAAAATAGGAGGAGCATGAAGCGGTGTTTAAAAACATGAAGAGCCTGAAAAGGTGTGAAATATATGAAGAGCTTCAAAAGGTGTGAAAAATATGGAGAGCTTCAAAAGGTGTGAAAAATATGAGGAGCATGAAACGGTCTGAAAAATAGGGGGAGCATGAAATGGTGTTCAAAAACATGAAGAGCCTGAAAAGGTGTGAAATATATGAAGAGCCTGAAAAGGTGTGAAAAATATGAAGAGCTTCAAAAGGTGTCAAAAATATGAAGAGCATGAAACTGTCTGAAAAATAGGAGGAGCATTAAATGGTGTTCAAAAACATGAAGAGCCTGAAAAGGTGTGAAAAATATGAAAAGCTTCAAAGGTGTGATATACATGAGGAGCATGAAACGGTCTGAAAAATAGGAGAAGCATGAAGTGATGTGGAAAAACATGAAGAGCCTGAAAAGGTGTGAAATATATGAAGAGCTTCAAAAGGTGTGAAATACATGAGGAGCATGAAACTCTCTGAAAAATAGGAGCAGCATGAAGTGGTGTTCAAAAACATGAAGAGCCTGAAAATGTGTGAAAAATATGAAGAGCTTCAAAAGGTGTGAAATATATGAGGAGCTTCAAAAGGTGTGAAAAATATGAAGAGCTTCAAAAGATGTCAAAAATATGAAAAGCATGAAACGGTCTGCAAAATAGGAGGAGCATGAAATGGTGTTCAAAAACATGAAGAGCCTGAAAATGTGTGAAAAATTTGAAAAGCTTCAAAGGTTTGAAATACATGAGGAGCATGAAACGGTCTGAAAAATAGGAGAAGCATGAAGTGGTGTGGAAAAAAATGAAGAGCCTGAAAAAGTGTGAAAAATATGAAGAGCTTCAAAAGGTGTGAAATATATGTGGAGCATGTATCTCTCTGAAAAATAGGAGGAGCATGAAGTGGTGTTGAAAAACATGAAGAGCCTGAAAAGATGTGAAAAATATGAAGAGCTCCAAAAGGTGTGAAAAATATGAGAAGCATGATACGGTCTGAAAAATAGGAGGAGCATGAAGTGGTGTTCAGAAACATGGAGAGCCTAAAACGGTGTGAAAAATATGAAGAGTTTCAAAAAGTGTCAAAAATATGAGGAGCTTGAAACGGTCTGAAAAATAGGAGGAGCATGAAGCAGTGTTCACAAACATGAAGAGCCTGAAAAGGTGTGAAAAATATGAAGAGCTTCAAAACGTGTGAAATACATGAGGAGCAAGAAAAGGTCTGAAAAATAGGAGGAGCATGAAATGGTGTTCAAAAACATGAAGAGCATGAAAAGGTGTGAAAATTATGAAGAGCTACAAAAGGTGTCAAAAACATGAGGAGAATGAAACGGTCTGAAAAATAGGAGGAGCATGAAGCAGTGTTCAAAACATGAAGAGCCTGAAAAAGTGTGAAAAATATGAAGATCTTCAAAAGTTTGAAAAATATGAAGACCCTGAAAAGGTGTCAAAAATGAGATGAGCATGAAACAGTCTGAAAAGTAGGAGGAGCATGAAGTGTTGTTCAAAAACGTGAAGAGCCTGAAAAGTTGTGAAAAATATGAAGAGCTTGAAAAGGTGTGAAATACCTCAGGAGCATGAAACGGTCTGAAAAATAGGAGGAGCATGAAGCGGTGTTCAAAACATGAAGAGCCTGAAAAAGTGTGAAAAATATGAAGAGCTTCAAAAGGTTTAAAAAATAGGAGGAGGATGAAGCGGTGTTCAAAAACATGAAGAGCCTGAAAAAGTGTGATAAATATGAAGAGCTTATAAAATTGTCAAAAATATGAGGAGCATGGAGAGATGTTCAAAATCATGAAGAGGCTGATAAGGTGTGAAAAACATTAAGAGCTTCAAAAGGTTTGAAAAATAGGAGGAGCATGAAGCGGTGTTCAAAAACATGAAGAGCCTGAAAATGTGTGAAAAATATGAAGAGCTTATAAAATTGTCAAAAATATGAGGAGCATGAAACGGTCTGAAAAATACGAGCAGCCTGAAAACGTCTGAAAAATAGGAGGAGCATGAAGCGGTGTTCAAAAACATGAAGGGCCTGAAAACGTGTGAAAAATATGAAGAGCTTCAAAAGGAGTCAAAAATATGCGGAGCCTGAAACGATCTGAAAAATAGGAGGAGCATGAAGCGGTGTTGAAAAACATGAAGAGCCGGAAAAGGTGTGAAAAATATGAAGAGCTTCAAAAGGTGTCAAAAATATGAGGAGCATGAAACGGTCTGAAATATAAGAGGATCATGAAGCGGTGTTGAAAAACATGAAGAGCCTGAAAAGGTGTGATAAATGTGAAGAGCTTCAAAAGGTGTCAAAAATATGAGGAGCATGAAACGGTCTGAAAAATAGGAGGAGTAAGAAGCGTTATTGAAATACATGAAGAGCCTGAAAACGTGTGAAGAATATGAAGAGCTCAAAAGGTGTGAAAAAAATGAAGAGCTTCAGAAGGTGTCAAAAATGAGATGAGCATGAAACGGCCTCAAAAATAGGAGGAGCAGGAAGTGGTGTTCAGAAAAATGGAGAGCCTGAAAAGGTGTGAAAAATATGAAGAGCTTCAAAAGGTGTGAAAAACAGGAGGAACATAAAACGGTGTTCAAAAATATGAAGAGCCTGAAAAGGTGTGAAAAATATGAAGTGCTTCAAAAGGTGTCAACAATATGTGGAGCATGAAACGGTCTGAAAAATAAGAGGAGCAAGAAGCGGTGTTGAAAAACAAGAAGAGACGGAAAAGGTGTGAAAAATATGAAGAGCTTCAAAACGTGTCAAAAATATGAGGAGCACGAAACGGTCTGAAAAATAGGAGGAGCATGAAGCGGTGTTGAAAAACATGAAGAGCCTGAAAACGTGTGAAAAATATGAAGAGCTTCAAAAGGTATGAAAATATGAAGAGCTTCAAAAGTTGTCAAAAAAGAGATGAGCATGAAACGGTCTGAAAAATAGGAGCAGCATGAAGCGGTGTTGAAAAACATGAAGAGCCCGAAAAGGTGTGAAAAATAAGAAGAGCTTTAAAAGCTGTGAAAATTATGAGGAGCTTGAAACGGTCTGAAAAATAGGAGGAGCATGAACTGGTGTTGAAAAACATGAAGAGCCTGAAAAGGTGGGAAAAATATGAAGAGCTTCAAAAGGTGTGAAAAATATGAGGAGCATGAAACGGTCTGAAAAATAGGAGGAGGATGAAACGGTAATCAAAAACATGAAGAGCCTGAAAAGGTGTGAAAAATTTGAAGAGCTTCAAGAGGTGTGAAATACATGAGGAGCATGAAACGGTCTGAAAAATAGGAGGAGCATGAAGCGGTGTTCAAAAAAATGCAGAGACTGAAAAGTTGTGAAAAATATGAAGAGCTTTAAAGGTGTGAAAAATATGAAGAAGTTCAAAATGTGTCAAAAATGAGATGAGCATGAAACGGTCTGAAAAATAGGAGGAGCATGAAGCGGTGTTCAAAAACATGAAGAGCCTGAAAAGTTGTGAAAAATATGAAGAGCTTGAAAAGGTGTCAAATATATGAGGAGCATGAAACGGTCTGAAATATAGGAGGAGCATGAAGCGGTGTTCAAAAACATGAATTGCCTGAAAATGTGTGAAAAATCTGAAGAGCTTCAAAAGGTTTTAAAAATATGAGGAGCAAGAAATTGTCTGAAAAATAAAGGAGCATGAAGCGATGTTCAAAAACATGAAGAGCCTGAAAAGGTGTGAAAAATATGACGAGCTTCAAAAGTTGTCTAAAATATGAAGAGCATGAAACCGTGTGAAAAAGAGGAGGAGCATGAAGCGGTGTTCAAAAACATGAAGAGCCTGAAAAGGTGTGAAAAATATGAAGAGCTTCAAAAGGTTTGAACTACATGAGGAGCATTAAACGGTCTGAAAAATAGCAGGAGCATTAAGTGGTGTTGAAAAACCTGAAGAGCCTGAAAAGATGTGAAAAATATGAAGAGCGTCAAAAGGTGTAAAAAAAATATGAAGAGCCTGAAACGGTCTGAAAAATAGGAGGAGCATGAAGCGGTGTTTAAAAACATGAAGAGCCTGAAAAGGTGTGAAATATATGAAGAGCTTCAAAAGGTGTGAAAAATATGGAGAGCTTCAAAAGGTGTCAAAAATATGAAGAGCATGAAACGGTCTGAAAAATAGGGGGAGCATGAAATGGTGTTCAAAAACATGAAGAGCCTGAAAAGGTGTGAAATATATGAAGAGCCTGAAAAGGTGTGAAAAATATGAAGAGCTTCAAAAGGTGTCAAAAATATGAAGAGCATGAAACTGTCTGAAAAATAGGAGGAGCATTAAATGGTGTTCAAAAACATGAAGAGCCTGAAAAGGTGTGAAAAATATGAAAAGCTTCAAAGGTGTGATATACATGAGGAGCATGAAACGGTCTGAAAAATAGGAGAAGCATGAAGTGATGTGGAAAATTTGAACAGCCTGAAAAGGTGTGAAAAATATGAAGAGCTTCAAAAGGTGTGAAATACATGAGGAGCATGAAACTCTCTGAAAAATAGGAGCAGCATGAAGTGGTGTTCAAAAACATGAAGAGCCTGAAAATGTGTGAAAAATATGAAGAGCTTCAAAAGGTGTGAAATATATGAGGAGCTTCAAAAGGTGTGAAAAATATGAAGAGCTTCAAAAGATGTCACAAATATGAAAAGCATGAAACGGTCTGAAAAATAGGAGGAGCATGAAATGGTGTTCAAAAACATGAAGAGCCTGAAAATGTGTGAAAAATTTGAAAAGCTTCAAAGATTTGAAATACATGAGGAGCATGAAACGGTCTGAAAAATAGGAGAAGCATGAAGTGGTGTGGAAAAAAATGAAGAGCCTGAAAAGGTGTGAAAAATATGAAGAGCTTCAAAAGGTGTGAAATATATGTGGAGCATGAATCTCTCTGAAAAATAGGAGGAGCATGAAGTGGTGTTGAAAAACATGAAGAGCCTGAAAAGATGTGAAAAATATGAAGAGCTTCAAAAGGTGTCAAAAATATGAGGAGCTTGAAACTGTCTGAAAAATAGGAGGAGCATGAAGCAGTGTTCAAAAACATGAAGAGCCTGAAAAGGTGTGAAAAATATGAATTGCTTCAAAACGTGTGAAATACATGAGGAGCATGAAAAGGTCTGAAAAATAGGAGGAGCATGAAATGGTGTTCAAAAACATGAAGAGCATGAAAAGGTGTGAAAATTATGAAGAGCTTCAAAAGGTGTGAAAAACATGAGGAGAATGAAACGGTCTGAAAAATAGGAGGAGCATGAAGCAGTGTTCAAAACATGAAGAGCCTGAAAAAGTGTGAAAAATATGAAGATCATCAAAACTTTGAAAAATATGAAGACCCTGAAAAGGTGTCAAAAATGAGATGAGCATGAAACAGTCTGAAAAGTAGGAGGAGCATGAAGTGTTGTTCAAAAACGTGAAGAACCTGAAAAGGTGTGAAAAATATGAAGAGCTTGAAAAGGTATGAAATACCTGAGGAGCATGAAACGGTCTGAAAAATAGGAGGAGCATGAAGCGGTGTTCAAAAACATGAAGGGCCTGAAAACGTGTGAAAAATATGAAGAGCTTCAAAAGGAGTCAAAAATATGCGAAGCCTGAAACGATCTGAAAAATAGGAGGAGCATGAAGCGGTGTTGAAAAACATGAAGAGCCTGAAAATGTGTGAAAAATATGAAGAGCTTCAAAAGGTGTGAAATACATGAGGAGCATGAAACTCTCTGAAAAATAGGAGGAGCATGAAGTGGTGTTCAAAAACATGAAGAGCCTGAAAATGTGTGAAAAATATGAAGAGCTTCAAAAGGTGTGAAATATATGAGGAGCTTCAAAAGGTGTGAAAAATATGAAGAGCTTCAAAAGATGTCAAAAATATGAAAAGCATGAAACGGTCTGAAAAATAGGAGGAGCATGAAATGGTGTTGAAAAACATGAAGAGCCTGAAAATGTGTGAAAAATATGAAAAGCTTCAAAGGTTTGAAATACATGAGGAGCATGAAACAGTCTGAAAAATCGGAGAAGCATGAAGTGGTGTGGAAAAAAATGAAGAGCCTGAAAATGTGTGAAAAATATGAAGAGCTTCAAAAGGTGTGAAATATATGTGGAGCATGAATCTCTCTGAAATATAGGAGTAGCATGAAGTGGTGTTGAAAAACATGAAGAGCCTGAAAAGATGTGAAAAATATGAAGAGCTCCAAAAGGTGTGAAAAATATGAGAAGCATGATACGATCTGAAAAATAGGAGGAGCATGAAGTGGTGTTCAGAAACATGGAGAGCCTAAAAAGGTGTGAAAAATATGAAGAGCTTCAAAAGGTGTCAAAAATATGAGGAGCTTGAAACTGTCTGAAAAATAGGAGGAGCATGAAGCAGTGTTCAAAAACATGAAGAGCCTGAAAAGGTGTGAAAAATATGAAGAGCTTCAAAACGTGTGAAATACATGAGGAGCATGAAAAGGTCTGAAAAATAGGAGGAGCATGAAATGGTGTTCAAAAACATGAAGAGCATGAAAAGGTGTGAAAATTATGAAGAGCTTCAAAAGGTGTGAAATACATGAGGAGCATGAAACTCTCTGAAAAATAGGAGGAGCATGAAGTGGTGTTCAAAAACATGAAGAGCCTGAAAATGTGTGAAAAATATGAAGAGCTTCAAAAGGTGTGAAATATATGAGGAGCTTCAAAAGGTGTGAAAAATATGAAGAGCTTCAAAAGATGTCAAAAATATGAAAAGCATGAAATGGTCTGAAAAGTAGGAGGAGCATGAAGTGTTGTTCAGAAACGTGAAGAGCCTGAAAAGGTGTGAAAAATATGAAGAGCTTGAAAAGGTATGAAATACCTGAGGAGCATGAAACGGTCTGAAAAATAGGAGGAGCATGAAGCGGTGTTCAAAACATGAAGAGCCTGAAAAAGTGTGAAAAATATGAAGAGCTTCAAAAGGTTTGAAAAATAGGAGGAGGATGAAGCGGTGTTCAAAAACATGAAGAGCCTGAAAAAGTGTGATAAATATGAAGAGCTTATAAAATTGTCAAAAATATGAGGAGCATGGAGAGATGTTCAAAAACATGAAGAGGATGTTAAGGCGTGAAAAACATTAAGAGCTTCAAAAGGTTTGAAAAATAGGAGGAGCATGAAGCGGTGTTCAAAAACATGAAGAGCCTGAAAATGTGTGAAAAATATGAATAGCTTATAAAATTGTCAAAAATATGAGGAGCATGAAACGGTCTGAAAAATACGAGCAGCCTGAAAACGTCTGAAAAATAGGAGGAGCATGAAGCGGTGTTCAAAAACATGAAGGGCCTGAAAACGTGTGAAAAATATGAAGAGCTTCAAAAGGAGTCAAAAATATGCGAAGCCTGAAACGATCTGAAAAATAGGAGGAGCTTGAAGCGGTGTTGAAAAACATGAAGAGCCGGAAAAGGTGTGAAAAATGTGAAGAGCTTCAAAAGGTGTCAAAAATATGAGGAGCATGAAACGGTCTGAAATATAAGAGGATCATGAAGCGGTGTTGAAAAACATGAAGAGCCGGAAAAGGTGTGAAAAATGTGAAGAGCTTCAAAAGGTGTCAAAAATATGAGGAGCATGAAACGGTCTGAAATATAAGAGGATCATGAAGCGGTGTTGAAAAACATGAAGAGTCTGAAAACGTGTGCAAAATATGAAGAGCTTCAAACGGTGTGAAAAATATCAGGAGCATGAAACGGTCTGAAAAAGATGAGGAGCATGAAGTGGTCTTCAAAAACATGTACAGCCTGAAAAGGTGTGAAAAATATGAAGAGCTTCAAAAGATGTGAAAAATATGAAGAGCTTCAAAAGGTGTCAAAAATGAGATGAGCATGAAACGGTCTGAAAAATAGGAGAAGAATGAAACGGTGTTGAAAAATTGAAGAGCCTGAAAAGCTGTGAAAAATATGAAGAGCTTCAAAAGGTGTGAAAAATATGAAGAGCTTCAAAACGTGTGAAATACATGAGGAGCATGAAAAGGTCTGAAAAATAGGAGTAGCATGAAGAGGTGTTCAAAAACATGAAGAGGCTGATAAGGTGTGAAAAACATGAAGAGCTTCAAAAAGTTTGAAAAATAGGAGGAGCATGAAGCGGTGTTCAAAAACATGAGGAGCCTGAAAAGGTGAGAAAAATATGAAGAGCTTCAAAAGGTGTGAGAAATGTGAGGAGCATGAAGCGGTGTTCAAATACATGAAGAGCCTGAAAAAGTGTGAAAAATATGAAGAGCTTATAAAATTGTCAAAAATATCAGGAGCATGAAACGGTCTGAAAAATACGAGCAGCCTGAAACCGTCTGAAAAATAGGAGGAGCATGAAGCGGTGTTAAAAAACATGAAGGGCCTGAAAACGTGTGAAAAATATGAAGAGCTTCAAAAGGAGTCAAAAATATGCGGAGCCTGAAACGATCTGAAAACTACGAGGAGCATGAAGCGGAGTTGAAAAACATGAAGAGCCGGAAAAGGTGTGAAAAATGTGAAGAGCTTCAAAAGGTGTCAAAAATATGAGGAGCATGAAACGGTCTGAAAAATAGGAGGAGCATGAAACGGTGATCAAAAACATGAAGAATCTGAAAACGTGTGAAAAATATGAAGAGCTTCAAACGGTGTGAAAAATATCAGGAGCATGAAACGGTCTGAAAAAGATGAGGAGCATGAAGTGGTCTTCAGAAACATGTACAGCCTGAAAAGGTGTGAAAAATATGAAGAGCTTCAAAAGGTGTGAAAAACAGGAGGAACATGAAGCAGCGTTCAAAAATATGAAGAGCCTGAAAAGGTGTCAAAAATATGAAGTGCTTCAAAAGGTGTCAACAATATGAGGAGCATGAAACAGTCTGAAAAATAGGAGGAGCAAGAAGCGGTGTTGAAAAACAAGAAGAGACGGAAAAGGTGTGAAAAATATGAAGAGCTTCAAAAGGTTTCAAAAATATGAGGAGCTTGAAATAATCTGAAAAATAGGACGAGCATGAAACGGTGTTCAAAAACATGAAGAGCATGAAAAGGTGTGAAAATTATGAAGAGCTTCAAAAGGTGTGAAAAACATGAGGAGAATGAAACGGTCTGAAAAATAGGAGGAGCATGAAGCAGTGTTCAAAACATGAAGAGCCTGAAAAAGTGTGAAAAATATGAAGATCTTCAAAACTTTGAAAAATATGAAGACCCTGAAAAGGTGTCAAAAATGAGATGAGCATGAAACAGTCTGAAAATTAGGAGGAGCATGAAGTGTTGTTCAAAAACGTGAAGAGCCTGAAAAGGTGTGAAAAATATGAAGAGCTTGAAAAGGTGTGAAATACCTGAGGAGCATGAAACGGTCTGAAAAATAGGAGGAGCATGAAGCGGTGTTCAAAACATGAAGAGCCTGAAAAAGTGTGAAAAATATGAAGAGCTTCAAAAGGTTTGAAAAATAGGAGGAGCATGAAGCGGTGTTCAAAAACATGAAGAGCCTGAAAAAGTGTGAAAAATATGAAGAGCTTCAAAAGGTTTGAAAAATGGGAGGAGGATGAAGCGGTGTTCAAAAACATGAAGAGCCTGAAAAAGTGTGATAAATATGAAGAGCTTATAAAATTGTCAAAAATATGAGGAGCATGGAGAGATGTTCAAAAATATGAAGAGGATGTTAAGGCGTGAAAAACATTAAGAGCTTCAAAAGGTTTGAAAAATAGGAGGAGCATGAAGCGGTGTTCAAAACATGAAGAGCCTGAAAAAGTGTGAAAAACATGAAGAGCTTCAAAAGGTTTGAAAAATAGGAGGAGCATGAAGCGGTGCTCAAAAACATGAAGAGCCTGAAAAAGTGTGAAAAATATGAAGAGCTTATAAAATTGTCAAAAATAAGAGGAGCATGAAGAGATGTTCAAAAACATGAAGAGGCTGATAAGGTGTGAAAAACATGAAGAGCTTCAAAAGGTTTGAAAAATAGGACGAGCATGAAGCGGTGCTCAAAAACATGAAGAGCCTGAAAAAGTGTGATAAATATGAAGAGCTTATAAAATTGTCCAAAATATGAGGAGCATGGAGAGATGTTCAAAAACATGAAGAGGATGTTAAGGCGTGAAAAACATTAAGAGCTTCAAAAGGTTTGAAAAATAGGAGGAGCATGAAGCGGTGTTCAAAAACATGAAGAGCCTGAAAATGTGTGAAAAATATGAAGAGCTTCAAAAGGTTTGAAAAATAGGAGGAGGATGAAGCGGTGTTCAAAAACATGAAGAGCCTGAAAAAGTGTGATAAATATGAAGAGCTTATAAAATTGTCAAAAATAAGAGGAGCATGAAACAGTCTGAAAAATAGGAGGAGCAAGAAGCGGTGTTGAAAAACAAGAAGAGACGGAAAAGGTGTGAAAAATATGAAGAGCTTCAAAAGGTTTCAAAAATATGAGGAGCTTGAAATGATCTGAAAAATAGGACGAGCAGGAAACGGTGTTCAAAAACATGAAGAGCATGAAAAGGTGTGAAAATTATGAAGAGCTTCAAAAGGTGTGAAAAACATGAGGAGAATGAAACGGTCTGAAAAATAGGAGGAGCATGAAGCAGTGTTCAAAACATGAAGAGCCTGAAAAAGTGTGAAAAATATGAAGATCTTCAAAACTTTGAAAAATATGAAGACCCTGAAAAGGTGTCAAAAATGAGATGAGCATGAAACAGTCTGAAAATTAGGAGGAGCATGAAGTGTTGTTCAAAAACGTGAAGAGCCTGAAAAGGTGTGAAAAATATGAAGAGCTTGAAAAGGTGTGAAATACCTGAGGAGCATGAAACGGTCTGAAAAATAGGAGGAGCATGAAGCGGTGTTCAAAACATGAAGAGCCTGAAAAAGTGTGAAAAATATGAAGAGCTTCAAAAGGTTTGAAAAATAGGAGGAGCATGAAGCGGTGTTCAAAAACATGAAGAGCCTGAAAAAGTGTGAAAAATATGAAGAGCTTATAAAATTGTCAAAAATAAGAGGAGCATGAAGAGATGTTCAAAAACATGAAGAGGCTGATAAGGTGTGAAAAACATGAAGAGCTTCAAAAGGTTTGAAAAATAGGAGGAGCATGAAGCGGTGCTCAAAAACATGAAGAGCCTGAAAAAGTGTGAAAAATATGAAGAGTTTATAAAATTGTCAAAAATATGAGGAGCATGAAACGGTCTGAAAAATACGAGCAGCCTGAAACCGTCTGAAAAATAGGAGGAGCATGAAGCGGTGTTCCAAAACATGAAGGGCCTGAAAACGTGTGAAAAATATGAAGAGCTTAAAAAGGAGTCAAATATATGCGGAGCCTGAAACAATCTGAAAAATAGGAGGAGCATGAAGCGGTGTTGAAAAACATGAAGAGCCGGAAAAGGTGTGAAAAATGTGAAGAGCTTCAAAAGGTGTCAAAAATATGAGGAGCATGAAACGCTCTGAAATATAGGTGGATCATGAAGTGGTGTTGAAAAACATGAAGAGCCTGAAAAGGTGTGATAAATGTGAAGAGCTTCAAAAGGTGTCAAAAATATGAGGAGCATGAAACGGTCTGAAAAATAGGAGGAGCATGAAACGGTGATCAAAAACATGAAGAATCTGAAAACGTGTGAAAAATATGAAGAGCGTCAAAAGGTGTAAAAAAAATATGAAGAGCCTGAAACGGTCTGAAAAATAGGAGGAGCATGAAGCGGTGTTTAAAAACATGAAGAGCCTGAAAAGGTGTGAAATATATGAAGAGCTTCAAAAGGTGTGAAAAATATGGAGAGCTTCAAAAGGTGTCAAAAATATGAAGAGCATGAAACGGTCTGAAAAATAGGGGGAGCATGAAATGGTGTTCAAAAACATGAAGAGCCTGAAAAGGTGTGAAATATATGAAGAGCCTGAAAAGGTGTGAAAAATATGAAGAGCTTCAAAAGGTGTCAAAAATATGAAGAGCATGAAACTGTCTGAAAAATAGGAGGAGCATTAAATGGTGTTCAAAAACATGAAGAGCCTGAAAAGGTGTGAAAAATATGAAAAGCTTCAAAGGTGTGATATACATGAGGAGCATGAAACGGTCTGAAAAATAGGAGAAGCATGAAGTGATGTGGAAAATTTGAACAGCCTGAAAAGGTGTGAAAAATATGAAGAGCTTCAAAAGGTGTGAAATACATGAGGAGCATGAAACTCTCTGAAAAATAGGAGCAGCATGAAGTGGTGTTCAAAAACATGAAGAGCCTGAAAATGTGTGAAAAATATGAAGAGCTTCAAAAGGTGTGAAATATATGAGGAGCTTCAAAAGGTGTGAAAAATATGAAGAGCTTCAAAAGATGTCACAAATATGAAAAGCATGAAACGGTCTGAAAAATAGGAGGAGCATGAAATGGTGTTCAAAAACATGAAGAGCCTGAAAATGTGTGAAAAATTTGAAAAGCTTCAAAGATTTGAAATACATGAGGAGCATGAAACGGTCTGAAAAATAGGAGAAGCATGAAGTGGTGTGGAAAAAAATGAAGAGCCTGAAAAGGTGTGAAAAATATGAAGAGCTTCAAAAGGTGTGAAATATATGTGGAGCATGAATCTCTCTGAAAAATAGGAGGAGCATGAAGTGGTGTTGAAAAACATGAAGAGCCTGAAAAGATGTGAAAAATATGAAGAGCTTCAAAAGGTGTCAAAAATATGAGGAGCTTGAAACTGTCTGAAAAATAGGAGGAGCATGAAGCAGTGTTCAAAAACATGAAGAGCCTGAAAAGGTGTGAAAAATATGAATTGCTTCAAAACGTGTGAAATACATGAGGAGCATGAAAAGGTCTGAAAAATAGGAGGAGCATGAAATGGTGTTCAAAAACATGAAGAGCATGAAAAGGTGTGAAAATTATGAAGAGCTTCAAAAGGTGTGAAAAACATGAGGAGAATGAAACGGTCTGAAAAATAGGAGGAGCATGAAGCAGTGTTCAAAACATGAAGAGCCTGAAAAAGTGTGAAAAATATGAAGATCATCAAAACTTTGAAAAATATGAAGACCCTGAAAAGGTGTCAAAAATGAGATGAGCATGAAACAGTCTGAAAAGTAGGAGGAGCATGAAGTGTTGTTCAAAAACGTGAAGAACCTGAAAAGGTGTGAAAAATATGAAGAGCTTGAAAAGGTATGAAATACCTGAGGAGCATGAAACGGTCTGAAAAATAGGAGGAGCATGAAGCGGTGTTCAAAAACATGAAGGGCCTGAAAACGTGTGAAAAATATGAAGAGCTTCAAAAGGAGTCAAAAATATGCGAAGCCTGAAACGATCTGAAAAATAGGAGGAGCATGAAGCGGTGTTGAAAAACATGAAGAGCCTGAAAATGTGTGAAAAATATGAAGAGCTTCAAAAGGTGTGAAATACATGAGGAGCATGAAACTCTCTGAAAAATAGGAGGAGCATGAAGTGGTGTTCAAAAACATGAAGAGCCTGAAAATGTGTGAAAAATATGAAGAGCTTCAAAAGGTGTGAAATATATGAGGAGCTTCAAAAGGTGTGAAAAATATGAAGAGCTTCAAAAGATGTCAAAAATATGAAAAGCATGAAACGGTCTGAAAAATAGGAGGAGCATGAAATGGTGTTGAAAAACATGAAGAGCCTGAAAATGTGTGAAAAATATGAAAAGCTTCAAAGGTTTGAAATACATGAGGAGCATGAAACAGTCTGAAAAATCGGAGAAGCATGAAGTGGTGTGGAAAAAAATGAAGAGCCTGAAAATGTGTGAAAAATATGAAGAGCTTCAAAAGGTGTGAAATATATGTGGAGCATGAATCTCTCTGAAATATAGGAGTAGCATGAAGTGGTGTTGAAAAACATGAAGAGCCTGAAAAGATGTGAAAAATATGAAGAGCTCCAAAAGGTGTGAAAAATATGAGAAGCATGATACGATCTGAAAAATAGGAGGAGCATGAAGTGGTGTTCAGAAACATGGAGAGCCTAAAAAGGTGTGAAAAATATGAAGAGCTTCAAAAGGTGTCAAAAATATGAGGAGCTTGAAACTGTCTGAAAAATAGGAGGAGCATGAAGCAGTGTTCAAAAACATGAAGAGCCTGAAAAGGTGTGAAAAATATGAAGAGCTTCAAAACGTGTGAAATACATGAGGAGCATGAAAAGGTCTGAAAAATAGGAGGAGCATGAAATGGTGTTCAAAAACATGAAGAGCATGAAAAGGTGTGAAAATTATGAAGAGCTTCAAAAGGTGTGAAATACATGAGGAGCATGAAACTCTCTGAAAAATAGGAGGAGCATGAAGTGGTGTTCAAAAACATGAAGAGCCTGAAAATGTGTGAAAAATATGAAGAGCTTCAAAAGGTGTGAAATATATGAGGAGCTTCAAAAGGTGTGAAAAATATGAAGAGCTTCAAAAGATGTCAAAAATATGAAAAGCATGAAATGGTCTGAAAAGTAGGAGGAGCATGAAGTGTTGTTCAGAAACGTGAAGAGCCTGAAAAGGTGTGAAAAATATGAAGAGCTTGAAAAGGTATGAAATACCTGAGGAGCATGAAACGGTCTGAAAAATAGGAGGAGCATGAAGCGGTGTTCAAAACATGAAGAGCCTGAAAAAGTGTGAAAAATATGAAGAGCTTCAAAAGGTTTGAAAAATAGGAGGAGGATGAAGCGGTGTTCAAAAACATGAAGAGCCTGAAAAAGTGTGATAAATATGAAGAGCTTATAAAATTGTCAAAAATATGAGGAGCATGGAGAGATGTTCAAAAACATGAAGAGGATGTTAAGGCGTGAAAAACATTAAGAGCTTCAAAAGGTTTGAAAAATAGGAGGAGCATGAAGCGGTGTTCAAAAACATGAAGAGCCTGAAAATGTGTGAAAAATATGAATAGCTTATAAAATTGTCAAAAATATGAGGAGCATGAAACGGTCTGAAAAATACGAGCAGCCTGAAAACGTCTGAAAAATAGGAGGAGCATGAAGCGGTGTTCAAAAACATGAAGGGCCTGAAAACGTGTGAAAAATATGAAGAGCTTCAAAAGGAGTCAAAAATATGCGAAGCCTGAAACGATCTGAAAAATAGGAGGAGCTTGAAGCGGTGTTGAAAAACATGAAGAGCCGGAAAAGGTGTGAAAAATGTGAAGAGCTTCAAAAGGTGTCAAAAATATGAGGAGCATGAAACGGTCTGAAATATAAGAGGATCATGAAGCGGTGTTGAAAAACATGAAGAGCCGGAAAAGGTGTGAAAAATGTGAAGAGCTTCAAAAGGTGTCAAAAATATGAGGAGCATGAAACGGTCTGAAATATAAGAGGATCATGAAGCGGTGTTGAAAAACATGAAGAGTCTGAAAACGTGTGCAAAATATGAAGAGCTTCAAACGGTGTGAAAAATATCAGGAGCATGAAACGGTCTGAAAAAGATGAGGAGCATGAAGTGGTCTTCAAAAACATGTACAGCCTGAAAAGGTGTGAAAAATATGAAGAGCTTCAAAAGATGTGAAAAATATGAAGAGCTTCAAAAGGTGTCAAAAATGAGATGAGCATGAAACGGTCTGAAAAATAGGAGAAGAATGAAACGGTGTTGAAAAATTGAAGAGCCTGAAAAGCTGTGAAAAATATGAAGAGCTTCAAAAGGTGTGAAAAATATGAAGAGCTTCAAAACGTGTGAAATACATGAGGAGCATGAAAAGGTCTGAAAAATAGGAGTAGCATGAAGAGGTGTTCAAAAACATGAAGAGGCTGATAAGGTGTGAAAAACATGAAGAGCTTCAAAAAGTTTGAAAAATAGGAGGAGCATGAAGCGGTGTTCAAAAACATGAGGAGCCTGAAAAGGTGAGAAAAATATGAAGAGCTTCAAAAGGTGTGAGAAATGTGAGGAGCATGAAGCGGTGTTCAAATACATGAAGAGCCTGAAAAAGTGTGAAAAATATGAAGAGCTTATAAAATTGTCAAAAATATCAGGAGCATGAAACGGTCTGAAAAATACGAGCAGCCTGAAACCGTCTGAAAAATAGGAGGAGCATGAAGCGGTGTTAAAAAACATGAAGGGCCTGAAAACGTGTGAAAAATATGAAGAGCTTCAAAAGGAGTCAAAAATATGCGGAGCCTGAAACGATCTGAAAACTACGAGGAGCATGAAGCGGAGTTGAAAAACATGAAGAGCCGGAAAAGGTGTGAAAAATGTGAAGAGCTTCAAAAGGTGTCAAAAATATGAGGAGCATGAAACGGTCTGAAAAATAGGAGGAGCATGAAACGGTGATCAAAAACATGAAGAATCTGAAAACGTGTGAAAAATATGAAGAGCTTCAAACGGTGTGAAAAATATCAGGAGCATGAAACGGTCTGAAAAAGATGAGGAGCATGAAGTGGTCTTCAGAAACATGTACAGCCTGAAAAGGTGTGAAAAATATGAAGAGCTTCAAAAGGTGTGAAAAACAGGAGGAACATGAAGCAGCGTTCAAAAATATGAAGAGCCTGAAAAGGTGTCAAAAATATGAAGTGCTTCAAAAGGTGTCAACAATATGAGGAGCATGAAACAGTCTGAAAAATAGGAGGAGCAAGAAGCGGTGTTGAAAAACAAGAAGAGACGGAAAAGGTGTGAAAAATATGAAGAGCTTCAAAAGGTTTCAAAAATATGAGGAGCTTGAAATAATCTGAAAAATAGGACGAGCATGAAACGGTGTTCAAAAACATGAAGAGCATGAAAAGGTGTGAAAATTATGAAGAGCTTCAAAAGGTGTGAAAAACATGAGGAGAATGAAACGGTCTGAAAAATAGGAGGAGCATGAAGCAGTGTTCAAAACATGAAGAGCCTGAAAAAGTGTGAAAAATATGAAGATCTTCAAAACTTTGAAAAATATGAAGACCCTGAAAAGGTGTCAAAAATGAGATGAGCATGAAACAGTCTGAAAATTAGGAGGAGCATGAAGTGTTGTTCAAAAACGTGAAGAGCCTGAAAAGGTGTGAAAAATATGAAGAGCTTGAAAAGGTGTGAAATACCTGAGGAGCATGAAACGGTCTGAAAAATAGGAGGAGCATGAAGCGGTGTTCAAAACATGAAGAGCCTGAAAAAGTGTGAAAAATATGAAGAGCTTCAAAAGGTTTGAAAAATAGGAGGAGCATGAAGCGGTGTTCAAAAACATGAAGAGCCTGAAAAAGTGTGAAAAATATGAAGAGCTTCAAAAGGTTTGAAAAATGGGAGGAGGATGAAGCGGTGTTCAAAAACATGAAGAGCCTGAAAAAGTGTGATAAATATGAAGAGCTTATAAAATTGTCAAAAATTTGAGGAGCATGGAGAGATGTTCAAAAATATGAAGAGGATGTTAAGGCGTGAAAAACATTAAGAGCTTCAAAAGGTTTGAAAAATAGGAGGAGCATGAAGCGGTGTTCAAAACATGAAGAGCCTGAAAAAGTGTGAAAAACATGAAGAGCTTCAAAAGGTTTGAAAAATAGGAGGAGCATGAAGCGGTGCTCAAAAACATGAAGAGCCTGAAAAAGTGTGAAAAATATGAAGAGCTTATAAAATTGTCAAAAATAAGAGGAGCATGAAGAGATGTTCAAAAACATGAAGAGGCTGATAAGGTGTGAAAAACATGAAGAGCTTCAAAAGGTTTGAAAAATAGGACGAGCATGAAGCGGTGCTCAAAAACATGAAGAGCCTGAAAAAGTGTGATAAATATGAAGAGCTTATAAAATTGTCCAAAATATGAGGAGCATGGAGAGATGTTCAAAAACATGAAGAGGATGTTAAGGCGTGAAAAACATTAAGAGCTTCAAAAGGTTTGAAAAATAGGAGGAGCATGAAGCGGTGTTCAAAAACATGAAGAGCCTGAAAATGTGTGAAAAATATGAAGAGCTTCAAAAGGTTTGAAAAATAGGAGGAGGATGAAGCGGTGTTCAAAAACATGAAGAGCCTGAAAAAGTGTGATAAATATGAAGAGCTTATAAAATTGTCAAAAATAAGAGGAGCATGAAACAGTCTGAAAAATAGGAGGAGCAAGAAGCGGTGTTGAAAAACAAGAAGAGACGGAAAAGGTGTGAAAAATATGAAGAGCTTCAAAAGGTTTCAAAAATATGAGGAGCTTGAAATGATCTGAAAAATAGGACGAGCAGGAAACGGTGTTCAAAAACATGAAGAGCATGAAAAGGTGTGAAAATTATGAAGAGCTTCAAAAGGTGTGAAAAACATGAGGAGAATGAAACGGTCTGAAAAATAGGAGGAGCATGAAGCAGTGTTCAAAACATGAAGAGCCTGAAAAAGTGTGAAAAATATGAAGATCTTCAAAACTTTGAAAAATATGAAGACCCTGAAAAGGTGTCAAAAATGAGATGAGCATGAAACAGTCTGAAAATTAGGAGGAGCATGAAGTGTTGTTCAAAAACGTGAAGAGCCTGAAAAGGTGTGAAAAATATGAAGAGCTTGAAAAGGTGTGAAATACCTGAGGAGCATGAAACGGTCTGAAAAATAGGAGGAGCATGAAGCGGTGTTCAAAACATGAAGAGCCTGAAAAAGTGTGAAAAATATGAAGAGCTTCAAAAGGTTTGAAAAATAGGAGGAGCATGAAGCGGTGTTCAAAAACATGAAGAGCCTGAAAAAGTGTGAAAAATATGAAGAGCTTATAAAATTGTCAAAAATAAGAGGAGCATGAAGAGATGTTCAAAAACATGAAGAGGCTGATAAGGTGTGAAAAACATGAAGAGCTTCAAAAGGTTTGAAAAATAGGAGGAGCATGAAGCGGTGCTCAAAAACATGAAGAGCCTGAAAAAGTGTGAAAAATATGAAGAGTTTATAAAATTGTCAAAAATATGAGGAGCATGAAACGGTCTGAAAAATACGAGCAGCCTGAAACCGTCTGAAAAATAGGAGGAGCATGAAGCGGTGTTCCAAAACATGAAGGGCCTGAAAACGTGTGAAAAATATGAAGAGCTTAAAAAGGAGTCAAATATATGCGGAGCCTGAAACAATCTGAAAAATAGGAGGAGCATGAAGCGGTGTTGAAAAACATGAAGAGCCGGAAAAGGTGTGAAAAATGTGAAGAGCTTCAAAAGGTGTCAAAAATATGAGGAGCATGAAACGCTCTGAAATATAGGTGGATCATGAAGTGGTGTTGAAAAACATGAAGAGCCTGAAAAGGTGTGATAAATGTGAAGAGCTTCAAAAGGTGTCAAAAATATGAGGAGCATGAAACGGTCTGAAAAATAGGAGGAGCATGAAACGGTGATCAAAACATGAAGAATCTGAAAACGTGTGAAAAATATGAAGAGCTTCAAACGGTGTGAAAAATATGAGGTGCATGAAATGGTCTGAAAAAGATGAGGAGCATGAAGTGGTCTTCAAAAACATGTACAGCCTGAAAAGGTGTGAAAAATATGGAGAGCTTCAAAAGGTGTGAAAAACAGGAGGAACATGAAGTGGTGTTCAAAAATATGAAGAGCCTGAAAAGGTGTGAAAACTATGAAGTGCTTCAAAAGGTGTCAACAATATGAGGAGCATGAAACGGTCTGAAAAATAGGAGGAGCAAGAAGCGGTGTTGAAAAACAAGAAGACACGGAAAAGGTGTGAAAATATGAAGAGCTTCAAAACGTGTCAAAAATATGAGGAGCGTGAAACGGTCTGAAAAATAGGAGGAGCATGAAGCGGTGTTGAAAAACATGAAGAGCCTGAAAACGTGTGGAAAATATGAAGAGCTTCAAAAGGTATGAAAATATGAAGAGCTTCAAAAGTTGTCAAAAAAGAGATGAGCATGAAACGGTCTGAAAAATAGGAGCAGCATGAAGCGGTGTTGAAAAACATGAAGAGTCTGAAAAGATGTGAAAAATATGAAGAGCTTCAAAAGGTGTCAAATATATGAGGAGCATGAAACGGTCTGAAAAATAGGAGGAGCATGAAGCGGTGTTGAAAAACATGAAGAGCCTGAAAACGTGTGAAAAATATGAAGAGCTTCAAAAGGTATGAAAATATGAAGAGCTTCAAAAGTTGTCAAAAAAGAGATGAGCATGAAACGGTCTGAAAAATAGGAGCAGCATGAAGCGGTGTTGAAAAACATGAAGAGTCTGAAAAGGTGTGAAAAATAAGAAGAGCTTCAAAAGGTGTCAAAAATATGAGGAGCATGAAACGGTCTGAAAAATAGGAGGAGCATGAAGCGGTGTTGAAAAACATGAAGAGCCTGAAAACGTGTGAAAAATATGAAGAGCTTCAAAAGGTATGAAAATATGAAGAGCTTCAAAAGTTGTCAAAAAAGAGATGAGCATGAAACGGTCTGAAAAATAGGAGCAGCATGAAGCGGTGTTGAAAAACATGAAGAGCCTGAAAATGTGTGAAAAATATGAAGAGCTTCAAAAGGTGTCAAAAATATGAAGAGCTTCAAAAAATGTCAAAAATATGAGGAGCATGAAATGGTCTCAAATATAGGAGAATCATGCAGCTGTTTTGAAAACTATAAACAGCCTGAAAATGTGTGAAAAATATGAAGAGCTTCAAAAGGTGTCAAAAATATGAGTATCATGAAATGGTCTGAAAAACAGGAGCAGCATGAAACAGTGTTCAAAAACATGAAGACATTGAAAAGGTGTGAAAAATATGAAGAGTTTCAAAAGGTGTGAAATACATGAGAAGCATGAAAGGGTGTGAAAAATGGAGGAGCAAGAAGCGGTGTTGAAAAACATGAAGAGCCTGAAAAGGTGTGATAAATGTGAAGAGCTTCAAAAGGTGTCAAAAATATGAGGAGCATGAAACGTTGATCAAAAACATGAAGAATCTGAAAACGTGTGAATAATATGAAGAGCTTCAAACGGTGTGAAAAATATCAGGAGCATGAAACGGTCTGAAAAAGATGAGGAGCATGAAGTGGTCTTCAGAAACATGTACAGCCTGAAAAGGTGTGAAAAATATGAAGAGCTTCAAAAGGTGTGAAATACATGAGTATCATGAAACGGTATAAAAAATAGGAGGAGCATGAAGCTGTGTTCAAAAACATGAGAGCCTGAAAAGGTGTGAAAATATGAAGAGCTTTAAAAGGTGTGAAAAATACGAGGAGCATGAAACGGTGTTCAAAAACATGAAGAGCCTAAAATGGTGTGAAAATTATGAAGAGCCTCAAAACGTGTCAAAAATATGAGGAGCATGAAACGGTCTGAAAAATAGGAGGAGCATGAAGCGATGTTGAAAAACTTGAAGAGCCTGAAAACGTGTAAAATATGAAGAGCTTCAAAAGGTGTGAAAAATATGAAGAGCTTCAAAAGGTGTCAAAAATGAGATGAGCATGAAACGGTCTGAAAAATAGGAGGAGAATGAAACAGTGTTGAAAAACTTGAAGACCCTGAAAAGCTGTGAAAAATATGAAGAGCATCAAAAGGTGTGAAAAATATGAAGAGCTTCAAAAGGTGTCAAAAATATGAGGAGCATGAAAAGGTCACAAAAAGAGGAGGAGCATGAGTGGAGTTGAAAAACATGAAGAGACTGAAAAGGTGTGAAAAATATGAAGAGCTTCAAAAGGTGTCAAAAATATGAGGGCTTGAAACGGTCTGAAGAATAGGAGGAGCATGAAGCAGTGTTCAAAAACATGAAGAGTCTGAAAAGGTGTGAAAAATATGAAGAGCTTCAAAACGTGTGAAATACATGAGGAGCATGAAAAGGTCTGAAAAATAGGAGTAGCATGAAGAGGTGTTCAAAAACATGAAGAGTCTGATAAGGTGTGAAAAACATGAAGAGCTTCAAAAAGTTTGAAAAATAGGAGGAGCATGAAGCGGTGTTAAAAAACATGAAGAGCCTAAAAAAGTGTGAAAATTATGAAGAGCTTATAAAATGGTCAAAAATATGAGGAGCATGAAACGGTCTGAAAAATAGGAGGAGCATGAAACGGTGATCAAAAACATGAAGAGCGTGAAAACGTGTGAAAAATATGAAGAGCTTCAAACGGTGTGAAAAATATGAGGAGCATGAAACAGACTGAAAAAGATGAGGAGCATGAAGTCGTGTTCAAAATCATGTGCAGCCTGAAAAGCTGTGAAAAATATGAAGAGCTTCAAAAGGTGTGAAAAATATGAGAAGCATGATACGGTCTGAAAAATAGGAGGAGCATGAAGTGGTGTTCAGAAACATGGAGAGCCTAAAAAGGTGTGAAAAATATGAAGAGCTTCAAAAAGTGTCAAAAATATGAGGAGCTTGAAACGGTCTGAAAAATAGGAGGAGCATGAAGCAGTGTTCACAAACATGAAGAGCCTGAAAAGGTGTGAAAAATATGAAGAGCTTCAAAACGTGTGAAATACATGAGGAGCATGAAAAGGTCTGAAAAATAGGAGGAGCATGAAATGGTGTTCAAAAACATGAAGAGAATGAAAAGGTGTGAAATTTATGAAGAGCTTCAAAAGTTGTCAAAAACATGAGGAGAATGAAACGGTCTGAAAAATAGGAGGAGCATGAAGCAGTGTTCAAAACATGAAGAGCCTGAAAAAGTGTGAAAAATATGAAGATCTTCAAAAGTTTGAAAAATATGAAGACCCTGAAAAGGTGTCAAAAATGAGATGAGCATGAAACAGTCTGAAAAGTAGGAGGAGTATGAAGTGTTGTTCAAAAAAGTGAAGAGCCTGAAAAGTTGTGAAAAATATGAAGAGCTTGAAAAGGTGTGAAATACCTGAGGAGCATGAAACGGTCTGAAAAATAGGAGGAGCATGAAGCGGTGTTCAAAACATGAAGAGCCTGAAAAAGTGTGAAAAATATGAAGAGCTTCAAAAGGTTTAAAAAATAGGAGGAGGATAAAGCGGTGTTCAAAAACATGAAGAGCCTGAAAAAGTGTGATAAATATGAAGAGCTTATAAAATTGTCAAAAATATGAGGAGCATGGAGAGATGTTCAAAAACATGAAGAGGCTGATAAGGCGTGAAAAAGATTAAGAGCTTCAAAAGGTTTGAAAAATAGGAGGAGCATGAAGCGGTGTTCAAAAACATGAAGAGCCTGAAAATGTGTGAAAAATATGAAGAGCTTATAAAATTGTCAAAAATATGAGGAGCATGAAACGGTCTGAAAAATACGAGCAGCCTGAAAACGTCTGAAAAATAGGAGGAGCATGAAGCGGTGTTCAAAAACATGAAGGGCCTGAAAACGTGTGAAAAATATGAAGAGCTTCAAAAGGAGTCAAAAATATGCGAAGCCTGAAACGATCTGAAAAATAGGAGGAGCATGAAGCGGTGTTGAAAAACATGAAGAGCCGGAAAAGGTGTGAAAAATGTGAAGAGCTTCAAAAGGTGTCAAAAATATGAGGAGCATGAAACGGTCTGAAATATAAGAGGATCATGAAGCGGTGTTGAAAAACATGAAGAGCCGGAAAAGGTGTGAAAAATGTGAAGAGCTTCAAAAGGTGTCAAAAATATGAGGAGCATGAAACGGTCTGAAATATAAGAGGATCATGAAGCGGTGTTGAAAAACATGAAGAGTCTGAAAACGTGTGAAAAATATGAAGAGCTTCAAACGGTGTGAAAAATATCAGGAGCATGAAACGGTCTGAAAAAGATGAGGAGCATGAAGTGGTCTTCAAAAACATGTACAGCCTGAAAAGGTGTGAAAAATATGAAGAGCTTCAAAAGATGTGAAAAATATGAAGAGCTTCAAAAGGTGTCAAAAATGAGATGAGCATGAAACGGTCTGAAAAATAGGAGAAGAATGAAACGGTGTTGAAAAATTGAAGAGCCTGAAAAGCTGTGAAAAATATGAAGAGCTTCAAAAGGTGTGAAAAATATGAAGAGCTTCAAAACGTGTGAAATACATGAGGAGCATGAAAAGGTCTGAAAAATAGGAGTAGCATGAAGAGGTGTTCAAAAACATGAAGAGGCTGATAAGGTGTGAAAAACATGAAGAGCTTCAAAAAGTTTGAAAAATAGGAGGAGCATGAAGCGGTGTTCAAAAACATGAGGAGCCTGAAAAGGTGAGAAAAATATGAAGAGCTTCAAAAGGTGTGAGAAATGTGAGGAGCATGAAGCGGTGTTCAAATACATGAAGAGCCTGAAAAAGTGTGAAAAATATGAAGAGCTTATAAAATTGTCAAAAATATCAGGAGCATGAAACGGTCTGAAAAATACGAGCAGCCTGAAACCGTCTGAAAAATAGGAGGAGCATGAAGCGGTGTTCAAAAACATGAAGGGCCTGAAAACGTGTGAAAAATATGAAGAGCTTCAAAAGGAGTCAAAAATATGCGGAGCCTGAAACGATCTGAAAAATACGAGGAGCATGAAGCGGAGTTGAAAAACATGAAGAGCCGGAAAAGGTGTGAAAAATGTGAAGAGCTTCAAAAGGTGTCAAAAATATGAGGAGCATGAAACGCTCTGAAATATAGGAGGATCATGAAGCGGGGTTGAAAAACATGAACAGCCTGAAAAGGTGTGATAAATGTGAAGACCTTCAAAAGGTGTCAAAAATATGAGGAGTATGAAACGGTCTGAAAAATAGGAGGAGCATGAAACGGTGATCAAAAACATGAAGAATCTGAAAACGTGTGAAAAATATGAAGAGCTTCAAACGGTGTGAAAAATATCAGGAGCATGAAACGGTCTGAAAAAGATGAGGAGCATGAAGTGGTCTTCAGAAACATGTACAGCCTGAAAAGGTGTGAAAAATATGAAGAGCTTCAAAAGGTGTGAAAAACAGGAGGAACATGAAGCAGCGTTCAAAAATATGAAGAGCCTGAAAAGGTGTCAAAAATATGAAGTGCTTCAAAAGGTGTCAACAATATGAGGAGCATGAAACAGTCTGAAAAATAGGAGGAGCAAGAAGCGGTGTTGAAAAACAAGAAGAGACGGAAAAGGTGTGAAAAATATGAAGAGCTTCAAAAGGTTTCAAAAATATGAGGAGCTTGAAATAATCTGAAAAATAGGACGAGCATGAAACGGTGTTCAAAAACATGAAGAGCATGAAAAGGTGTGAAAATTATGAAGAGCTTCAAAAGGTGTGAAAAACATGAGGAGAATGAAACGGTCTGAAAAATAGGAGGAGCATGAAGCAGTGTTCAAAACATGAAGAGCCTGAAAAAGTGTGAAAAATATGAAGATCTTCAAAACTTTGAAAAATATGAAGACCCTGAAAAGGTGTCAAAAATGAGATGAGCATGAAACAGTCTGAAAATTAGGAGGAGCATGAAGTGTTGTTCAAAAACGTGAAGAGCCTGAAAAGGTGTGAAAAATATGAAGAGCTTGAAAAGGTGTGAAATACCTGAGGAGCATGAAACGGTCTGAAAAATAGGAGGAGCATGAAGCGGTGTTCAAAACATGAAGAGCCTGAAAAAGTGTGAAAAATATGAAGAGCTTCAAAAGGTTTGAAAAATAGGAGGAGCATGAAGCGGTGTTCAAAAACATGAAGAGCCTGAAAAAGTGTGAAAAATATGAAGAGCTTCAAAAGGTTTGAAAAATGGGAGGAGGATGAAGCGGTGTTCAAAAACATGAAGAGCCTGAAAAAGTGTGATAAATATGAAGAGCTTATAAAATTGTCAAAAATATGAGGAGCATGGAGAGATGTTCAAAAATATGAAGAGGATGTTAAGGCGTGAAAAACATTAAGAGCTTCAAAAGGTTTGAAAAATAGGAGGAGCATGAAGCGGTGTTCAAAACATGAAGAGCCTGAAAAAGTGTGAAAAACATGAAGAGCTTCAAAAGGTTTGAAAAATAGGAGGAGCATGAAGCGGTGCTCAAAAACATGAAGAGCCTGAAAAAGTGTGAAAAATATGAAGAGCTTATAAAATTGTCAAAAATAAGAGGAGCATGAAGAGATGTTCAAAAACATGAAGAGGCTGATAAGGTGTGAAAAACATGAAGAGCTTCAAAAGGTTTGAAAAATAGGAGGAGCATGAAGCGGTGCTCAAAAACATGAAGAGCCTGAAAAAGTGTGATAAATATGAAGAGCTTATAAAATTGTCCAAAATATGAGGAGCATGGAGAGATGTTCAAAAACATGAAGAGGATGTTAAGGCGTGAAAAACATTAAGAGCTTCAAAAGGTTTGAAAAATAGGAGGAGCATGAAGCGGTGTTCAAAAACATGAAGAGCCTGAAAATGTGTGAAAAATATGAAGAGCTTCAAAAGGTTTAAGAAATAGGAGGAGGATGAAGCGGTGTTCAAAAACATGAAGAGCCTGAAAAAGTGTGATAAATATGAAGAGCTTATAAAATTGTCAAAAATATGAGGAGCATGGAGAGATGTTCAAAAACATGAAGAGGATGTTAAGGCGTGAAAAACATTAAGAGCTTCAAAAGGTTTGAAAAATAGGAGGAGCATGAAGCGGTGTTCAAAAACATGAAGAGCCTGAAAAAGTGTGAAAAATATGAAGAGCTTATAAAATTGTCAAAAATAAGAGGAGCATGAAACAGTCTGAAAAATAGGAGGAGCAAGAAGCGGTGTTGAAAAACAAGAAGAGACGGAAAAGGTGTGAAAAATATGAAGAGCTTCAAAAGGTTTCAAAAATATGAGGAGCTTGAAATGATCTGAAAAATAGGACGAGCAGGAAACGGTGTTCAAAAACATGAAGAGCATGAAAAGGTGTGAAAATTATGAAGAGCTTCAAAAGGTGTGAAAAACATGAGGAGAATGAAACGGTCTGAAAAATAGGAGGAGCATGAAGCAGTGTTCAAAACATGAAGAGCCTGAAAAAGTGTGAAAAATATGAAGATCTTCAAAACTTTGAAAAATATGAAGACCCTGAAAAGGTGTCAAAAATGAGATGAGCATGAAACAGTCTGAAAATTAGGAGGAGCATGAAGTGTTGTTCAAAAACGTGAAGAGCCTGAAAAGGTGTGAAAAATATGAAGAGCTTGAAAAGGTGTGAAATACCTGAGGAGCATGAAACGGTCTGAAAAATAGGAGGAGCATGAAGCGGTGTTCAAAACATGAAGAGCCTGAAAAAGTGTGAAAAATATGAAGAGCTTCAAAAGGTTTGAAAAATAGGAGGAGCATGAAGCGGTGTTCAAAAACATGAAGAGCCTGAAAAAGTGTGAAAAATATGAAGAGCTTATAAAATTGTCAAAAATAAGAGGAGCATGAAGAGATGTTCAAAAACATGAAGAGGCTGATAAGGTGTGAAAAACATGAAGAGCTTCAAAAGGTTTGAAAAATAGGAGGAGCATGAAGCGGTGCTCAAAAACATGAAGAGCCTGAAAAAGTGTGAAAAATATGAAGAGTTTATAAAATTGTCAAAAATATGAGGAGCATGAAACGGTCTGAAAAATACGAGCAGCCTGAAACCGTCTGAAAAATAGGAGGAGCATGAAGCGGTGTTCCAAAACATGAAGGGCCTGAAAACGTGTGAAAAATATGAAGAGCTTAAAAAGGAGTCAAATATATGCGGAGCCTGAAACAATCTGAAAAATAGGAGGAGCATGAAGCGGTGTTGAAAAACATGAAGAGCCAGAAAAGGTGTGAAAAATGTGAAGAGCTTCAAAAGGTGTCAAAAATATGAGGAGCATGAAACGCTCTGAAATATAGGTGGATCATGAAGTGGTGTTGAAAAACATGAAGAGCCTGAAAAGGTGTGATAAATGTGAAGAGCTTCAAAAGGTGTCAAAAATATGAGGAGCATGAAACGGTCTGAAAAATAGGAGGAGCATGAAACGGTGATCAAAAACATGAAGAATCTGAAAACGTGTGAAAAATATGAAGAGCTTCAAACGGTGTGAAAAATATGAGGTGCATGAAATGGTCTGAAAAAGATGAGGAGCATGAAGTGGTCTTCAAAAACATGTACAGCCTGAAAAGGTGTGAAAAATATGGAGAGCTTCAAAAGGTGTGAAAAACAGGAGGAACATGAAGTGGTGTTCAAAAATATGAAGAGCCTGAAAAGGTGTGAAAACTATGAAGTGCTTCAAAAGGTGTCAACAATATGAGGAGCATGAAACGGTCTGAAAAATAGGAGGAGCAAGAAGCGGTGTTGAAAAACAAGAAGAGACGGAAAAGGTGTGAAAATATGAAGAGCTTCAAAACGTGTCAAAAATATGAGGAGCGTGAAACGGTCTGAAAAATAGGAGGAGCATGAAGCGGTGTTGAAAAACATGAAGAGCCTGAAAACGTGTGGAAAATATGAAGAGCTTCAAAAGGTATGAAAATATGAAGAGCTTCAAAAGTTGTCAAAAAAGAGATGAGCATGAAACGGTCTGAAAAATAGGAGCAGCATGAAGCGGTGTTGAAAAACATGAAGAGTCTGAAAAGGTGTGAAAAATATGAAGAGCTTCAAAAGGTGTCAAAAATATGAGGAGCATGAAACGGTCTGAAAAATAGGAGGAGCATGAAGCGGTGTTGAAAAACATGAAGAGCCTGAAAACGTGTGAAAAATATGAAGAGCTTCAAAAGGTATGAAAATATGAAGAGCTTCAAAAGTTGTCAAAAAAGAGATGAGCATGAAACGGTCTGAAAAATAGGAGCAGCATGAAGCGGTGTTGAAAAACATGAAGAGTCTGAAAAGGTGTGAAAAATAAGAAGAGCTTCAAAAGGTGTCAAAAATATGAGGAGCATGAAACGGACTGAAAAATAGGAGGAGCATGAAGCGGTGTTGAAAAACATGAAGAGCCTGAAAACGTGTGAAAAATATGAAGAGCTTCAAAAGGTATGAAAATATGAAGAGCTTCAAAAGTTGTCAAAAAAGAGATGAGCATGAAACGGTCTGAAAAATAGGAGCAGCATGAAGCGGTGTTGAAAAACATGAAGAGCCTGAAAATGTGTGAAAAATATGAAGAGCTTCAAAAGGTGTCAAAAATATGAAGAGCTTCAAAAAATGTCAAAAATATGAGGAGCATGAAATGGTCTCAAATATAGGAGAATCATGCAGCGGTTTTGAAAACTATAAACAGCCTGAAAATGTGTGAAAAATATGAAGAGCTTCAAAAGGTGTCAAAAATATGAGTATCATGAAATGGTCTGAAAAACAGGAGCAGCATGAAACAGTGTTCAAAAACATGAAGACATTGAAAAGGTGTGAAAAATATGAAGAGTTTCAAAAGGTGTGAAATACATGAGAAGCATGAAAGGGTGTGAAAAATGGAGGAGCAAGAAGCGGTGTTGAAAAACATGAAGAGCCTGAAAAGGTGTGATAAATGTGAAGAGCTTCAAAAGGTGTCAAAAATATGAGGAGCATGAAACGTTGATCAAAAACATGAAGAATCTGAAAACGTGTGAATAATATGAAGAGCTTCAAACGGTGTGAAAAATATCAGGAGCATGAAACGGTCTGAAAAAGATGAGGAGCATGAAGTGGTCTTCAGAAACATGTACAGCCTGAAAAGGTGTGAAAAATATGAAGAGCTTCAAAAGGTGTGAAATACATGAGTATCATGAAACGGTATAAAAAATAGGAGGAGCATGAAGCTGTGTTCAAAAACATGAGAGCCTGAAAAGGTGTGAAAATATGAAGAGCTTTAAAAGGTGTGAAAAATACGAGGAGCATGAAACGGTGTTCAAAAACATGAAGAGCCTAAAATGGTGTGAAAATTATGAAGAGCCTCAAAACGTGTCAAAAATATGAGGAGCATGAAACGGTCTGAAAAATAGGAGGAGCATGAAGCGATGTTGAAAAACTTGAAGAGCCTGAAAACGTGTAAAATATGAAGAGCTTCAAAAGGTGTGAAAAATATGAAGAGCTTCAAAAGGTGTCAAAAATGAGATGAGCATGAAACGGTCTGAAAAATAGGAGGAGAATGAAACAGTGTTGAAAAACTTGAAGACCCTGAAAAGCTGTGAAAAATATGAAGAGCATCAAAAGGTGTCAAAAATATGAGGAGCATGAAAAGGTCACAAAAAGAGGAGCAGCATGAGTGGAGTTGAAAAACATGAAGAGACTGAAAAGGTGTGAAAAATATGAAGAGCTTCAAAAGGTGTCAAAAATATGAGGGCTTGAAACGGTCTGAAGAATAGGAGGAGCATGAAGCAGTGTTCAAAAACATGAAGAGTCTGAAAAGGTGTGAAAAATATGAAGAGCTTCAAAACGTGTGAAATACATGAGGAGCATGAAAAGGTCTGAAAAATAGGAGTAGCATGAAGAGGTGTTCAAAAACATGAAGAGTCTGATAAGGTGTGAAAAACATGAAGAGCTTCAAAAAGTTTGAAAAATAGGAGGAGCATGAAGCGGTGTTAAAAAACATGAAGAGCCTAAAAAAGTGTGAAAATTATGAAGAGCTTATAAAATGGTCAAAAATATGAGGAGCATGAAACGGTCTGAAAAATAGGAGGAGCATGAAACGGTGATCAAAAACATGAAGAGCCTGAAAACGTGTGAAAAATATGAAGAGCTTCAAACGGTGTGAAAAATATGAGGAGCATGAAACAGACTGAAAAAGATGAGGAGCATGAAGTCGTGTTCAAAATCATGTGCAGCCTGAAAAGCTGTGAAAAATATGAAGAGCTTCAAAAGGTGTGAAAAATATGAGAAGCATGATACGGTCTGAAAAATAGGAGGAGCATGAAGTGGTGTTCAGAAACATGGAGAGCCTAAAAAGGTGTGAAAAATATGAAGAGCTTCAAAAAGTGTCAAAAATATGAGGAGCTTGAAACGGTCTGAAAAATAGGAGGAGCATGAAGCAGTGTTCACAAACATGAAGAGCCTGAAAAGGTGTGAAAAATATGAAGAGCTTCAAAACGTGTGAAATACATGAGGAGCATGAAAAGGTCTGAAAAATAGGAGGAGCATGAAATGGTGTTCAAAAACATGAAGAGAATGAAAAGGTGTGAAATTTATGAAGAGCTTCAAAAGTTGTCAAAAACATGAGGAGAATGAAACGGTCTGAAAAATAGGAGGAGCATGAAGCAGTGTTCAAAACATGAAGAGCCTGAAAAAGTGTGAAAAATATGAAGATCTTCAAAAGTTTGAAAAATATGAAGACCCTGAAAAGGTGTCAAAAATGAGATGAGCATGAAACAGTCTGAAAAGTAGGAGGAGTATGAAGTGTTGTTCAAAAAAGTGAAGAGCCTGAAAAGTTGTGAAAAATATGAAGAGCTTGAAAAGGTGTGAAATACCTGAGGAGCATGAAACGGTCTGAAAAATAGGAGGAGCATGAAGCGGTGTTCAAAACATGAAGAGCCTGAAAAAGTGTGAAAAATATGAAGAGCTTCAAAAGGTTTAAAAAATAGGAGGAGGATGAAGCGGTGTTCAAAAACATGAAGAGCCTGAAAAAGTGTGATAAATATGAAGAGCTTATAAAATTGTCAAAAATATGAGGAGCATGGAGAGATGTTCAAAAACATGAAGAGGCTGATAAGGCGTGAAAAAGATTAAGAGCTTCAAAAGGTTTGAAAAATAGGAGGAGCATGAAGCGGTGTTCAAAAACATGAAGAGCCTGAAAATGTGTGAAAAATATGAAGAGCTTATAAAATTGTCAAAAATATGAGGAGCATGAAACGGTCTGAAAAATACGAGAAGCCTGAAAACGTCTGAAAAATAGGAGGAGCATGAAGCGGTGTTCAAAAACATGAAGGGCCTGAAAACGTGTGAAAAATATGAAGAGCTTCAAAAGGAGTCAAAAATATGCGGAGCCTGAAACGATCTGAAAAATAGGAGGAGCATGAAGCGGTGTTGAAAAACATGAAGAGCCGGAAAAGGTGTGAAAAATGTGAAGAGCTTCAAAAGGTGTCAAAAATATGAGGAGCATGAAACGGTCTGAAATATAAGAGGATCATGAAGCGGTGTTGAAAAACATGAAGAGCCTGAAAAGGTGTGATAAATGTGAAGAGCTTCAAAAGGTGTCAAAAATATGAGGAGCATGATACGGTCTGAAAAATAGGAGGAGTAAGAAGCGTTATTGAAATACATGAAGAGCCTGAAAACGTGTGAAGAATATGAAGAGCTCAAAAGGTGTGAAAAAAATGAAGAGCTTCAGAAGGTGTCAAAAATGAGATGAGCATGAAACGGCCTCAAAAATAGGAGGAGCAGGAAGTGGTGTTCAGAAACATGGAGAGCCTGAAAAGGTGTGAAAAATATGAAGAGCTTCAAAAGGTGTGAAATACATGAGGAGCATGAAACGGTCTGAAAAATAGGAGGAGCATGAAGAGGTGTTCAAAAACCTGAAGAGCCTGAAAAGGTGTGAAAAATATGAAGAGCTTCAAAAGGTGTGAAAAACAGGAGGAACATGAAGCGATGTTCAAAAATATGAAGAGCCTGAAAAGGTGTGAAAAATATGAAGTGCTTCAAAAGGTGTCAACAATATGAGGAGCATGAAACGGTCTGAAAAATAGGAGGAGCAAGAAGCGGTGTTGAAAAACAAGAAGAGACGGAAAAGGTGTGAAAAATATGAAGAGATTCAAAACGTGTCAAAAATATGAGGAGCACGAAACGGTCTGAAAAATAGGAGGAGCATGAAGCGGTGTTGAAAAACATGAAGAGCCTGAAAACGTGTGAAAAATATGAAGAGCTTCAAAAGGTATGAAAATATGAAGAGCTTCAAAAGTTGTCAAAAAAGAGATGAGCATGAAACGGTCTGAAAAATAGGAGCAGCATGAAGCTATGTTGAAAAACATGAAGAGTCTGAAAAGGTGTGAAAAATATGAAGAGCTTCAAAAGGTGTCAAAAATATGAGGAGCATGAAACGGTCTGAAATATAGGAGGATCATCAAGCGGTGTTGAAAAACAGGAAGAGCCTGAAAATGTGTGAAAAACGTGAAGAGCTTCAAAAGATGTCAAAAATATGAGGAGCATGAAACGATCTGAAAAATATATGGAGCATGAAGCGGTGTTAAAAAACATGAAGAGCCTGAAAAGAAGTGAAAAATATGAAGAGCTTCAAAAGGTGTGAAAAACATGAAGACCTTCAAAAGGTGTCAAAAATGAGATGAGCATGAAACGGTCGGAACAATAGGAGGAGCATGAAGCGGTGTTGAAAAATATGAAGAGCCTGAAAACCTGTGAAAAATAGGAAGAGCTTCAAAAGTTGTGAAAAATATGAAGAGCTTCAAAAAATGTCAAAAATATTAGGAGCATGAAATGGTCTCAAATATAGGAGAATCATGCAGCGGTGTTGAAAACTATAAACAGCCTGAAAAAGTGTGAAAAATATGAAGAGCTTCAAAAGGTGTCAAAAATATGAGTATCATGAAATGGTCTGAAAAACAGGAGCAGCATGAAACAGTGTTCAAAAACATGAATACATTGAAAAGGTGTGAAAAATATGAAGAGGTTCAAAAGGTGTGAAATACATGAGGATCATGAAACGGTCTGAAAAATATGAGGAGCATGAAGCGGTGTTCAAAAACATGAGGAGCCTGAAAAGGTGAGAAAAATATGAAGAGCTTCAAAAGGTGTGAGAAATGTGAGGAGCATGAAGCGGTGTTCAAATACATGAAAAGCCTGAAAAGGTGTGAAAAATATGAAGAGCTTCAAAAGGTTTCAAAAATATGAGGAGCTTGAAATGGTCTGAAAAATAGGACGAGCATGAAACGGTGTTCAAAAACATGAAGAGCATGAAAAGGTGTGAAAATTATGAAGAGCTTCAAAAGGTGTGAAAAACATGAGGAGAATGAAACGGTCTGAAAAATAGGAGGAGCATGAAGCAGTGTTCAAAACATGAAGAGCCTGAAAAAGTGTGAAAAATATGAAGATCTTCAAAAGTTTGAAAAATATGAAGACCCTGAAAAGGTGTCAAAAATGAGATGAGCATGAAACAGTCTGAAAAGTAGGAGGAGCATGAAGTGTTGTTCAAAAACGTGAAGAGCCTGAAAAGGTGTGAAAAATATGAAGAGCTTGAAAAGGTGTGAAATACCTGAGGAGCATGAAACGGTCTGAAAAATAGGAGGAGCATGAAGCGGTGTTCAAAACATGAAGAGCCTGAAAAAGTGTGAAAAATATGAAGAGCTTATAAAATTGTCAAAAATATGAGGAGCATGAAACGGTCTCAAAAATACGAGCAGCCTGAAACCGTCTGAAAAATAGGAGGAGCATGAAGCGGTGTTCAAAACATGAAGAGCCTGAAAAAGTGTGAAAAATATGAAGAGCTTATAAAATTGTCAAAAATATGAGGAGCATGAAACGGTCTGAAAAATACAAGCAGCCTGAAACCGTCTGAAAAATAGGAGGAGCATGAAGCGTTGTTCAAAACATGAAGAGCCTGAAAAAGTGTGAAAAATATGAAGAGCTTATAAAATTGTCAAAAATATGAGGAGCATGAAACGGTCTGAAAAATACAGCAGCCTGAAACGGTCTGAAAAATAGGAGGAGCATGAAGCGGTGTTCAAAAACATGAAGGGCCTGAAAACGGGTGAAAAATATGAAGAGCTTCAAAAGGAGTCAAAAATATGCGGAGCCTGAAACGATCTGAAAAATAGGAGGAGCATGAAGCGGAGTTGAAAAACATGAAGAGCCGGAAAAGGTGTGAAAAATGTGAAGAGCTTCAAAAGGTGTCAAAAATATGAGGAGCATGAAACGCTCTGAAATATAGGAGGATCATGAAGCGGTGTTGAAAAACATGAAGAGCCTGAAAAGGTGTGATAAATGTGAAGAGCTTCAAAAGGTGTCAAAAATATGAGGAGTATGAAAAGGTCTGAAAAATAGGAGGAGTATGAAACGGTGATCAAAAACATGAAGAATCTGAAAACGTGTGAAAAATATGAAGAGCTTCAAACGGTGTGAAAAACATGAGGAGAATGAAACGGTCTGAAAAATAGGAGGAGCATGAAGCAGTGTTCGAAACATGAAGAGCCTGAAAAAGTGTGAAAAATATGAAGAGCTTATAAAATTGTCAAAAATATGAGGAGCATGAAACGGTCTGAAAAATACGAGCAGCCTGAAACCGTCTGAAAAATAGGAGGAGCATGAGCGGTGTTCAAAAACGTGAAGAGCCTGAAAAGCTGTGAAAAATATGAAGAGTTTCAAAAGGTGTGAAATACCTGAGGAGCATGAAACGATCTGAAAAATAGGAGGAGCATGAAGCGGTGTTCAAAACATGAAGAGCCTGAAAAAGTGTGAAAAATATGAACAGCTTCAAAAGGTTTGAAAAATAAGAGGAGCATGAAGCGATGTTCAAAAACATGAAGAGCCTGAAAAAGTGTGAAAAATATGAAGAGCTTATAAAATTGTCAAAAATATGAGGAGCATGAAACGGTCTGAAAAATACGAGCAGCCTGAAACCGTCTGAAAAATAGGAGGAGCATGAAGCGGTGTTCAAAAACATGAAGGGCCTGAAAACGGGTGAAAAATATGAAGAGCTTCAAAAGGAGTCAAAAATATGCGGAGCCTGAAACGATCTGAAAAATAGGAGGAGCATGAAGCGGAGTTGAAAAACATGAAGAGCCGGAAAAGGTGTGAAAAATGTGAAGAGCTTCAAAAGGTGTCAAAAATATGAGGAGCATGAAACGCTCTGAAATATAGGAGGATCATGAAGCGGTGTTGAAAAACATGCAGAGCCTGAAAAGGTGTGATAAATGTGAAGAGCTTCAAAAGGTGTCAAAAATATGAGGAGCATGAAACGGTCTGAAAAATAGTAGGAGCATGAAACGGTGATCAAAAACATGAAGAATTTGAAAACGTGTGAAAAATATGAAGAGCTTCAAACGGTGTGAAAAATATCAGGAGCATGAAACGGTCTGAAAAAGATGAGGAGCATGAAGTGGTTTTCAAAAACATGTACAGCCTGAAAAGGTGTGAAAAATAGGAAGAGCTTCAAAAGGTGTGAAAAACAGGAGGAACATGCAGCGGTGTTCAAAAATATGAAGAGCCTGAAAAGGTGTGAAAAATATGAAGTGCTTCAAAAGGTGTCAACAATATGAGGAGCATGAAACGGTCTGAAAAATAGGAGGAGCAAGAAGCGGTGTTGAAAAACAAGAAGAGACGGAAAAGGTGTGAAAAATATGAAGAGCTTCAAAAGGTTTCAAAAATATGAGGAGCTTGAAATGGTCTGAAAAATAGGACGAGCATGAAACGGTGTTCAAAAACATGAAGAGCATGAAAAGGTGTGAAAATTATGAAGAGCTTCAAAAGGTGTGAAAAACAGGAGGAGAATGAAACAGTCTGAAAAATAGGAGGAGCATTAAGCAGTGTTCAAAACATGAAGAGCCTGAAAAAGTGTGAAAAATATGAAGATCTTCAAAAGTTTGAAAAATATGAAGACCCTGAAAAGGTGTCAAAAATGAGATGAGCATGAAACAGTCTGAAAAGTAGGAGGAGCATGAAGTGTTGTCCAAAAACGTGAAGAGCCTGAAAAGGTGTGAAAAATATGAAGAGCTTGAAAAGTTGTGAAATACCTGAGGAGCATGAAACGGTCTGAAAAATAGGAGGAGCATGAAGCGGTGTTCAAAACATGAAGAGCCTGAAAAAGTGTGAAAAATATGAAGAGCTTATAAAATTGTCAAAAATATGTGGAGCATGAAACGGTCTGAAAAATACGAGCAGCCTGAAACCGTCTGAAAAATAGGAGGAGCATGAAGCGGTGTTCAAAAACATGAAGGGCCTGAAAATGTGTGAAAAATATGAAGAGCTTATAAAATTGTCAAAAATATGAGGAGCATGAAACGGTCTGAAAAATACGAGCAGCCTGAAACCGTCTGAAAAATAGAAGGAGCATGAAGCGGTGTTCAAAACATGAAGAGCCTGAAAAAGTGTGAAAAATATGAAGAGCTTATAAAATTGTCAAAAATATGAGGAGCATGAAACGGTCTGAAAAATACGAGCAGCCTGAAACCGTCTGAAAAATAGGAGGAGAATGAAGCGGTGTTCAAAACATGAAGAGCCTGAAAAAGTGTGAAAAATATGAAGAGCTTATAAAATTGTCAAAAATATGAGGAGCATGAAACGGTCTGAAAATTACAGCAGCCTGAAACGGTCTGAAAAATAGGAGGAGCATGAAGCGGTGTTCAAAAACATGAAGGGCCTGAAAACGGGTGAAAAATATGAAGAGCTTCAAAAGGAGTCAAAAATATGCGGAGCCTGAAACGATCTGAAAAATAGGAGGAGCATGAAGCGGTGTTGAAAAATATGAAGAGCCTGAAAAGGTGTGATAAATGTGAAGAGCTTCAAAAGGTGTCAAAAATATGAGGAGCATGAAAAGGTCTGAAAAATAGGAGGAGTATGAAACGGTGATCAAAAACATGAAGAATCTGAAAACGTGTGAATAATATGAAGAGCTTCAAACTGTGTGAAAAATATCAGGAGCATGAAACGGTCTGAAAAAGATGAGGAGCATGAAGTGGTCTTCAGAAACATGTACAGCCTGAAAAGTTGTGAAAAATATGAAGAGCTTCAAAAGGTGTGAAAAACAGGAGGAACATGAAGCGGCGTTCAAAATTATGAAGAGCCTGAAAAGGTGTGAAAAATATGAAGTGCTTCAAAAGGTGTCAACAATATGAGGAGCATGAAACGGTCTGAAAAATAGGAGGAGCAAGAAGCGGTGTTGAAAAACAAGAAGAGACGGAAAAGGTGAAAAATATGAAGAGCTTCAAAAGGTTTCAAAAATATGAGGAGCTTGAAATGGTCTGAAAAATAGGACGAGCATGAAACGGTGTTCAAAAACATGAAGAGCATGAAAAGGTGTGAAAATTATGAAGAGCTTCAAAAGGTGTGAAAAACATGAGGAGAATGAAACGGTCTGAAAAATAGGAGGAGCATGAAGCAGTGTTCAAAACATGAAGAGCCTGAAAAAGTGTGAAAAATATGAAGATAGTCAAAAGTTTGAAAAATATGAAGACCCTGAAAAGGTGTCAAAAATGAGATGAGCATGAAACAGTCTGAAAAGTAGGAGGAGCATGAAGCGGTGTTTAAAAACATGAAGAGCCTGAAAAGGTGTGAAATATATGAAGAGCTTCAAAAGGTGTGAAAAATATGGAGAGCTTCAAAAGGTGTCAAAAATATGAAGAGCATGAAACGGTCTGAAAAATAGGGGGAGCATGAAATGGTGTTCAAAAACATGAAGAGCCTGAAAAGGTGTGAAATATATGAAGAGCCTGAAAAGGTGTGAAAAATATGAAGAGCTTCAAAAGGTATGAAAATATGAAGAGCTTCAAAAGTTGTCAAAAAAGAGATGAGCATGAAACGGTCTGAAAAATAGGAGCAGCATGAAGCGGTGTTGAAAAACATGAAGAGTCTGAAAAGGTGTGAAAAATATGAAGAGCTTCAAAAGGTGTCAAAAATATGAGGAGCATGAAACGGTCTGAAATATAGGAAGATCATCAAGCCGTGTTGAAAAACATGAAGAGCCTGAAAATGTGTGAAAAACGTGAAGAGTTTCAAAAGATGTCAAAAATATGAGGAGCATGAAACGGTCTGAAAAATATGAGGAGCATGAAGCGGTGTTAAAAAACATGAAGAGCCTGAAAAGAAGTGCAAAATATGAAGAGCTTCAAAAGGTGTGAAAAATATGAAGACCTTCAAAAGGTGTCAAAAAAGTAATGAGCATGAAACGGTCGGAAAAATAGGAGGAGCATGAAGCGGTGTTGTAAAACATGAAGAGCCTGAAAACCTGTGAAAAACAGGAAGAGCTTCAAAAGGTGTGAAAAATATGAAGAGCTTCAAAAAATGTCAAAAATATGAGGAGCATGAAACGGTCTGAAAAATACGAGCAGCCTGAAGCGTCTGAAAAATAGGAGGAGCATGAAGCGGTGTTCAAAAACATGAAGGGCCTGAAAATGTGTGAAAAATATGAAGAGCTTCAAAAGGAGTCAAAAATATGCGGAGCCTGAAACGATCTGAAAAATAGGAGGAGCATGAAGCGGAGTTGAAAAACATGAAGAGCCGGAAAAGGTGTGAAAAATGTGAAGAGCTTCAAAAGGTGTCAAAAATATGAGGAGCATGAAACGCTCTGAAACATAGAAGGATCATGAAGCGGTGTTGAAAAACATGAAGAGCCTGAAAAGGTGTGATAAATGTGAAGAGCTTCAAAAGGTGTCAAAAATATGAGGAGCATGAAACGGTCTGAAAAATAGGAGGAGCATGAAACGGTGATCAAAAACATGAAGAATCTGAAAACGTGTGAAAAATATGAAGAGCTTCAAACGGTGTGAAATATATCAGGAGCATGAAACGATCTGAAAAAGATGAGTAGCATGAAGTGGTCTTCAAAAACATGTACAGCCTGAAAAGGTGTGAAAAATATGAAGAGCTTCAAAAGGTGTGAAAAAGAGGAGGAACATGAAGTGGCGTTCAAAAATATGAAGAGCCTGAAGAGGTGTGAAAAATATGAAGTGCTTCAAAAGGTGTCAACAATATGAGGAGCATGAAACGGTCTGAAAAATAGGAGGAGCAAGAAGCGGTGTTGAAAAACAAGAAGAGACGGAAAAGGTGTGAAAAATATGAAGAGCTTCAAAAGGTTTCAAAAATATGAGGAGCTTGAAATGGTCTGAAAAATAGGACGAGCATGAAACGGTGTTCAAAAACATGAAGAGCATGAAAAGGTGTGAAAATTATGAAGAGCTTCAAAAGGTGTGAAAAACATGAGGAGAATGAAACGGTCTGAAAAATAGGAGGAGCATGAAGCAGTGTTCAAAACATGAAGAGCCTGAAAAAGTGTGAAAAATATGAAGATCTTCAAAAGTTTGAAAAATATGAAGACCCTGAAAAGGTGTCAAAAATGAGATGAGCATGAAACAGTCTGAAAAGTAGGAGGAGCATGAAGTGTTGTTCAAAAACGTGAAGAGCTTGAAAAGGTGTGAAAAATATGAAGAGCTTGAAAAGGTGTGAAATACCTGAGGAGCATGAAACGGTCTGAAAAATAGGAGGAGCATGAAGCGGTGTTAAAAAACATGAAAAGCCTGAAAAGAAGTGAAAAATGTGAAGAGCTTCAAAAGGTGTGAAAAATATGAAGTCCTTCAAAAGGTGTCAAAAATATGAAGAGCTTCAAAAGATGTCAAAAATATGAGGAGCATGAAACGGTCTGAAAAATATGAGGAGCATGAAGCGGTGTTGAAAAACATGAAGAGCCTGAAAAGCTGTGAAAAATAGGAAGAGCTTCAAAAGGTGTGAAAAATATGAAGAGCTTCAAAAAATGTCAAAAATATGAGGAGCATGAAATGGTCTCAAATATAGGAGAATCATGCAGCGGTGTTGAAAACTATAAACAGCCTGAAAATGTGTGAAAAATATGAAGAGCTTCAAAAGGTGTCAAAAATATGAGTATCATGAAATGGTCTGAAAAACAGGAGCAGCATGAAACAGTGTTCAAAAACATGAAGACATTGAAAAGGTGTGAAAAATATGAAGAGTTTCAAAAGGTGTGAAATACATGAGAAGCATGAAAGGGTGTGAAAAATGGAGGAGCAAGAAGCGGTGTTGAAAAACATGAAGAGCCTGAAAAGGTGTGATAAATGTGAAGAGCTTCAAAAGGTGTCAAAAATATGAGGAGCATGAAACGTTGATCAAAAACATGAAGAATCTGAAAACGTGTGAATAATATGAAGAGCTTCAAACGGTGTGAAAAATATCAGGAGCATGAAACGGCCTGAAAAAGATGAGGAGCATGAAGTGGTCTTCAAAAACATGTACAGCCTGAAAAGGTGTGAAAAATATGAAGAGCTTCAAAAGGTGTGAAATACATGAGTATCATGAAACGGTATAAAAAATAGGAGGAGCATGAAGCTGTGTTCAAAAACATGAGAGCCTGAAAAGGTGTGAAAATATGAAGAGCTTTAAAAGGTGTGAAAAATACGAGGAGCATGAAACGGTGTTCAAAAACATGAAGAGCCTAAAATGGTGTGAAAATTATGAAGAGCCTCAAAACGTGTCAAAAATATGAGGAGCATGAAACGGTCTGAAAAATAGGAGGAGCATGAAGCGATGTTGAAAAACTTGAAGAGCCTGAAAACGTGTAAAATATGAAGAGCTTCAAAAGGTGTGAAAAATATGAAGAGCTTCAAAAGGTATCAAAAATGAGATGAGCATGAAACGGTCTGAAAAATAGGAGGAGCAAAAAGCGGTGTTGAAAAACATGAAGAGTCTGAAAAGGTGTGAGAAATATGAAGAGCTTCAAAAGGTGTGAAAAATATGAAGAGCTTCAAAAGGAGTGAAGAATATGAAGAGCTTCAAAAGGTGTCAAAAATGAGATGAGCATGAAACGGTCTGAAAAATAGGAGGAGCATGAAGCGGTGTTGAAAAACATGAAGAGCCTGAAAAGGTGTGAAAAACATGAAGAGCTTCAAAAGGTGTCAAAAATATGAGGAGCATGAAACGGTCTGAAAAATAGGAGGAGCATGAAGCGGTGTTGAAAAACATGAAGAGCCTGAAAACGTGTGAAAAATATGAAGAGCTTCAAAAGGTATGAAAATCCGAAGAACTTCAAAAGTTGTCAAAAAAGAGATGAGCATGAAACGGTCTGAAAAATAGGAGCAGCATGAAGCGGTGTTGAAAAACATGAAGAGTCTGAAAAGGTGTGAAAAATATGAAGAGCTTCAAAAGGTGTCAAAAATATGAGGAGCATGAAACGGTCTGAAAAATAGGAGGAGCATGAAGCGGTGTTGAAAAACATGAAGAGCCTGAAAACGTGTGAAAAATATGAAGAGCTTCAAAAGGTATGAAAATATGAAGAGCTTCAAAAGTTGTCAAAAAAGAGATGAGCATGAAACGGTCTGAAAAATAGGAGCAGCATGTAGCGGTGTTGAAAAACATGAAGAGCCTGAAAATGTGTGAAAATCGTGAAGAGCTTCAAAAGATGTCAAAAATATGAGGAGCATGAAACGGTCTGAAAAATATGAGGAGCATGAAGCGGTGTTAAAAAACATGAAAAGCCTGAAAAGAAGTGAAAAATGTGAAGAGCTTCAAAAGGTGTGAAAAATATGAAGTCCTTCAAAAGGTGTCAAAAATATGAAGAGCTTCAAAAGATGTCAAAAATATGAGGAGCATGAAACGGTCTGAAAAATATGAGGAGCATGAAGCGGTGTTGAAAAACATGAAGAGCCTGAAAAGCTGTGAAAAATAGGAAGAGCTTCAAAAGGTGTGAAAAATATGAAGAGCTTCAAAAAATGTCAAAAATATGAGGAGCATGAAATGGTCTCAAATATAGGAGAATCATGCAGCGGTGTTGAAAACTATTAACAGCCTGAAAATGTGTGAAAAATATGAAGAGCTTCAAAAGGTGTCAAAAATATGAGTATCATGAAATGGTCTGAAAAACAGGAGCAGCATGAAACAGTGTTCAAAAACATGAAGACATTGAAAAGGTGTGAAAAATATGAAGAGTTTCAAAAGGTGTGAAATACATGAGAAGCATGAAAGGGTGTGAAAAATGGAGGAGCAAGAAGCGGTGTTGAAAAACATGAAGAGCCTGAAAAAGTGTGAAAAATATGAAGAGCTTCAAAAGGTATGAAAATATGAAGAGCTTCAAAAGTTGTCAAAAAAGAGATGAGCATGAAACGGTCTGAAAAATAGGAGCAGCATGTAGCGGTGTTGAAAAACATGAAGAGCCTGAAAATGTGTGAAAATCGTGAAGAGCTTCAAAAGATGTCAAAAATATGAGGAGCATGAAACGGTCTGAAATATATGAGGAGCATGAAGCGGTGTTGAAAAACATGAAGAGCCTGAAAAGCTGTGAAAAATAGGAAGAGCTTCAAAAGGTGTGAAAAATATGAAGAGCTTCAAAAAATGTCAAAAATATGAGGAGCATGAAATGGTCTCAAATATAGGAGAATCAAGCAGCGGTGTTGAAAACTATAAACAGCCTGAAAACGTGTAAAATATGAAGAGCTTCAAAAGGTGTGAAAAATATGAAGAGCTTCAAAAGGTGTCAAAAATGAGATGAGCATGAAACGGTCTGAAAAATAGGAGGAGCAAAAAGCGGTGTTGAAAAACATGAAGAGTCTGAAAAGGTGTGAGAAATATGAAGAGCTTCAAAAGGTGTGAAAAATATGAAGAGCTTCAAAAGGAGTGAAGAATATGAAGAGCTTCAAAAGGTGTCAAAAATGAGATGAGCATGAAACGGTCTGAAAAGTAGGAGGAGCATGAAGCGGTGTTGAAAAACATGAAGAGCCTGAAAAGGTGTGAAAAATATGAAGAGCTTCAAAAGGTGTGAAAAATATGAGAAGCATGAAACGATATGAAAAATAGGAGGAGCATGACGCGGTGTTCAGAAACATGAAGAGCCTGAAAAGGTGTGAAAAATATGAAGAGCTTCAAAAGGTGTCAAAATATGAGGAGCATGAACGGTCTGAAAAATAGGAGGAGCATGAAACGGTGTTCAAAAACATGAAGAGCCTGAAAAATGGGAAAAATATGAAGAGCTTCAAAAGGTGTGAAATACATGAGAAGCATGAAAGGGTGTGAAAAATGGAGGAGCAAGAAGCGGTGTTGAAAAACATGAAGAGCCTGAAAAGGTGTGAAAAATAGGAAGAGCTTCAAAAGTTGTGAAAAATATGAAGAGCTTCAAAAGGTGTAAAAATAAGATGAGCATGATACGGTCTGAAAAATAGGAGGGGCATTAAGTGGTGTTGAAAAACATGAAGAGCCTGAAAAGGTGTGAAATATATGAAGAGATTCAAAAGGTTTAAAATATATGAGGAGCATAAAACGGTCTGAAAAATAGAGGCAGCATAAAACGGTGTTCAAAAACATGAAGAGCGTGAAAAGGTGTGAAAAATAGGAAGAGCTAAAAAAGGTGTGAAATGTATGAGGAGCATGAAACGGTCTGAAAATTAGGAGGAGCATGAAGCTCTGTTCAAAAACATGAAGAGCCTGAAAAGGTGTGAAAAACATGAAGAGCTTCAAAAGTTTGAAAAATAGGAGGAGCATGAAGCGGTGTTCAAAAACATGAAGAGCCTGAAAAAGTGTGAAAAATATGAAGAGCTGATAAAATTGTCAAAATTATGAGGAGCATGAAACGCTCTGAAATATAGGAGGATCATGAAGCGGTGTTGAAAAACATGAAGAGCCTGAAAACGTGTGATAAATGTGAAGAGCTTCAAAAGGTGTCAAAAATATGAGGAGCATGAAACGCTGATCAAAAACATGAAGAATCTGAAAACGTGTGAATAATATGAAGAGCTTCAAACGGTGTGAAAAATATCAGGAGCATGAAACGGTCTGAAAAATAGGAGGAGTAAGAAGCGTTATTGAAATACATGAAGAGCCTGAAAACGTGTGAAGAATATGAAGAGCTCAAAAGGTGTGAAAAAAATGAAGAGCTTCAGAAGGTGTCAAAAATGAGATGAGCATGAAACGGCCTCAAAAATAGGAGGAGCAGGAAGTGGTGTTCAGAAACATGGAGAGCCTGAAAAGGTGTGAAAAATATGAACAGCTTCAAAAGGTGTGAAATACATGAGGAGCATGAAACGGTCTGAAAAATAGGAGGAGCATGAAGAGGTGTTCAAAAACCTGAAGAGCCTGAAAAGGTGTGAAAAATATGAAGAGCTTCAAAAGGTATGAAAAACAGGAGGAACATGAAGCGGTGTTCAAAAATATGAAGAGCCAGAAAAGGTGTGAAAAATATGAAGTGCTTCAAAAGGTGTCAACAATATGAGGAGCATGAAACGGTCTGAAAAATAGGAGGAGCAAGAAGCGGTGTTGAAAAACAAGAAGAGACGGAAAAGGTGTGAAAAATATGAAGAGCTTCAAAACGTGTCAAAAATATGAGGAGCATGAAACGGTCTGAAATATAGGAGGATCATCAAGCGGTGTTGAAAAACATGAAGAGCCTGAAAATGTGTGATAAACGTGAAGAGCTTCAAAAGATGTCAAAAATATGAGGAGCATGAAACGGTCTGAAAAATATGAGGAGCATGAAGCGGTGTTGAAAAACATGAAGAGCCTGAAAAGCTGTGAAAAATAGGAAGAGCTTCAAAAGGTGTGAAAAATATGAAGAGCTTCAAAAAATGTCAAAAATATGAGGAGCATGAAATGGTCTCAAATATAGGAGAATCATGCAGCGGTGTTGAAAACTATTAACAGCCTGAAAATGTGTGAAAAATATGAAGAGCTTCAAAAGGTGTCAAAAATATGAGTATCATGAAATGGTCTGAAAAACAGGAGCAGCATGAAACAGTGTTCAAAAACATGAAGACATTGAAAAGGTGTGAAAAATATGAAGAGTTTCAAAAGGTGTGAAATACATGAGAAGCATGAAAGGGTGTGAAAAATGGAGGAGCAAGAAGCGGTGTTGAAAAACATGAAGAGCCTGAAAAAGTGTGAAAAATATGAAGAGCTTCAAAAGGTATGAAAATATGAAGAGCTTCAAAAGTTGTCAAAAAAGAGATGAGCATGAAACGGTCTGAAAAATAGGAGCAGCATGTAGCGGTGTTGAAAAACATGAAGAGCCTGAAAATGTGTGAAAATCGTGAAGAGCTTCAAAAGATGTCAAAAATATGAGGAGCATGAAACGGTCTGAAATATATGAGGAGCATGAAGCGGTGTTGAAAAACATGAAGAGCCTGAAAAGCTGTGAAAAATAGGAAGAGCTTCAAAAGGTGTGAAAAATATGAAGAGCTTCAAAAAATGTCAAAAATATGAGGAGCATGAAATGGTCTCAAATATAGGAGAATCAAGCAGCGGTGTTGAAAACTATAAACAGCCTGAAAACGTGTAAAATATGAAGAGCTTCAAAAGGTGTGAAAAATATGAAGAGCTTCAAAAGGTGTCAAAAATGAGATGAGCATGAAACGGTCTGAAAAATAGGAGGAGCAAAAAGCGGTGTTGAAAAACATGAAGAGTCTGAAAAGGTGTGAGAAATATGAAGAGCTTCAAAAGGTGTGAAAAATATGAAGAGCTTCAAAAGGAGTGAAGAATATGAAGAGCTTCAAAAGGTGTCAAAAATGAGATGAGCATGAAACGGTCTGAAAAGTAGGAGGAGCATGAAGCGGTGTTGAAAAACATGAAGAGCCTGAAAAGGTGTGAAAAATATGAAGAGCTTCAAAAGGTGTGAAAAATATGAGAAGCATGAAACGATATGAAAAATAGGAGGAGCATGACGCGGTGTTCAGAAACATGAAGAGCCTGAAAAGGTGTGAAAAATATGAAGAGCTTCAAAAGGTGTCAAAATATGAGGAGCATGAACGGTCTGAAAAATAGGAGGAGCATGAAACGGTGTTCAAAAACATGAAGAGCCTGAAAAATGGGAAAAATATGAAGAGCTTCAAAAGGTGTGAAATACATGAGAAGCATGAAAGGGTGTGAAAAATGGAGGAGCAAGAAGCGGTGTTGAAAAACATGAAGAGCCTGAAAAGGTGTGAAAAATAGGAAGAGCTTCAAAAGTTGTGAAAAATATGAAGAGCTTCAAAAGGTGTAAAAATAAGATGAGCATGATACGGTCTGAAAAATAGGAGGGGCATTAAGTGGTGTTGAAAAACATGAAGAGCCTGAAAAGGTGTGAAATATATGAAGAGATTCAAAAGGTTTAAAATATATGAGGAGCATAAAACGGTCTGAAAAATAGAGGCAGCATAAAACGGTGTTCAAAAACATGAAGAGCGTGAAAAGGTGTGAAAAATAGGAAGAGCTAAAAAAGGTGTGAAATGTATGAGGAGCATGAAACGGTCTGAAAATTAGGAGGAGCATGAAGCTCTGTTCAAAAACATGAAGAGCCTGAAAAGGTGTGAAAAACATGAAGAGCTTCAAAAGTTTGAAAAATAGGAGGAGCATGAAGCGGTGTTCAAAAACATGAAGAGCCTGAAAAAGTGTGAAAAATATGAAGAGCTGATAAAATTGTCAAAATTATGAGGAGCATGAAACGCTCTGAAATATAGGAGGATCATGAAGCGGTGTTGAAAAACATGAAGAGCCTGAAAACGTGTGATAAATGTGAAGAGCTTCAAAAGGTGTCAAAAATATGAGGAGCATGAAACGCTGATCAAAAACATGAAGAATCTGAAAACGTGTGAATAATATGAAGAGCTTCAAACGGTGTGAAAAATATCAGGAGCATGAAACGGTCTGAAAAATAGGAGGAGTAAGAAGCGTTATTGAAATACATGAAGAGCCTGAAAACGTGTGAAGAATATGAAGAGCTCAAAAGGTGTGAAAAAAATGAAGAGCTTCAGAAGGTGTCAAAAATGAGATGAGCATGAAACGGCCTCAAAAATAGGAGGAGCAGGAAGTGGTGTTCAGAAACATGGAGAGCCTGAAAAGGTGTGAAAAATATGAACAGCTTCAAAAGGTGTGAAATACATGAGGAGCATGAAACGGTCTGAAAAATAGGAGGAGCATGAAGAGGTGTTCAAAAACCTGAAGAGCCTGAAAAGGTGTGAAAAATATGAAGAGCTTCAAAAGGTATGAAAAACAGGAGGAACATGAAGCGGTGTTCAAAAATATGAAGAGCCAGAAAAGGTGTGAAAAATATGAAGTGCTTCAAAAGGTGTCAACAATATGAGGAGCATGAAACGGTCTGAAAAATAGGAGGAGCAAGAAGCGGTGTTGAAAAACAAGAAGAGACGGAAAAGGTGTGAAAAATATGAAGAGCTTCAAAACGTGTCAAAAATATGAGGAGCATGAAACGGTCTGAAATATAGGAGGATCATCAAGCGGTGTTGAAAAACATGAAGAGCCTGAAAATGTGTGATAAACGTGAAGAGCTTCAAAAGATGTCAAAAATATGAGGAGCATGAAACGGTCTGGAAAATATGAGTTACATGAAGCGGTGTTGAAAAACATGAAGAGCCTGAAAAGAAGTGAAAAATATGAAGAGCTTCAAAAGGTGTGAAAAACATGAAGACCTTCAAAAGGTGTCAAAAATATGAAGAGCTTCAAAAGATGTCAAAAATATGAGGAGCATGAAACGGTCTGAAATATATGAGGAGCATGAAGCGGTGTTGAAAAACATGAAGAGCCTGAAAAGCTGTGAAAAATAGGAAGAGCTTCAAAAGGTGTGAAAAATATGAAGAGCTTCAAAAAATGTCAAAAATATGAGGAGCATGAAATGGTCTCAAATATAGGAGAATCAAGCAGCGGTGTTGAAAACTATTAACAGCCTGAAAAAGTGTGAAAAATATGAAGAGCTTCAAAAGGTGTCAAAAATATGAGTATCATGAAATGGTCTGAAAAACAGGAGCAGCATGAAACAGTGTTCAAAAACATGAAGACATTGAAAAGGTGTGAAAAATATGAAGAGGTTCAAAAGGTGTGAAATACATGAGGATCATGAAACGGTCTGAAAAATATGAGGAGCATGAAGCGGTGTTCAAAAACATGAGGAGCCTGAAAAGGTGAGAAAAATATGAAGAGCTTCAAAAGGTGTGAGAAATGTGAGGAGCATGAAGCGATGTTCAAATACATGAAAAGCCTGAAAAGGTGAGAAAAATATGAAGAGCTTCAAAAGGTGTGAGAAATGTGAGGAGCATGAAACGGTGTTCAAAAACATGAAGAGCATGAAAAGGTGTGAAAATTATGAAGAGCTTCAAAAGGTGTGAAACACATGAGGAGAATGAAACGGTCTGAAAAATAGGAGGAGCATGAAGCAGTGTTCAAAACATGAAGAGCCTGAAAAAGTGTGAAAAATATGAAGATCTTCAAAAGTTTGAAAAATATGAAGACCCTGAAAAGGTGTCAAAAAAGAGATGAGCATGAAAAAGTCTGAAAAGTAGGAGGAGCATGAAGTGTTGTTCAAAAACATGAAGGGCCTGAAAACGTGTGAAAAATATGAAGAGCTTCAAAAGGTTTGAAAAATAGGAGGAGCATGAAGCGGTGTTGAAAAACATGAAGAGCCTGAAAAAGTGTGAAAAATATGAAGAGCTTATAAAATTGTCAAAAATATGAGGAGCATGAAGAGATGTTCAAAAACATGAAGAGGCTGATAAGGTGTGAAAAACATGAAGAGCTTCAAAAGGTTTGAAAAATAGGAGGAGCATGAAGCGGTGCTCAAAAACATGAAGAGCCTGAAAATGTGTGAAAAATATGAAGAGCTTATAAAATTGTCAAAAATATGGGGAGCATGAAACGGTCTGAAAAATACGAGCAGCCTGAAACCGTCTGAAAAATAGGAGGAGCATGAAGCGGTGTTCAAAAACATGAAGGGCCTGAAAACGTGTGAAAAATATGAAGAGCTTCAAAAGGAGTCAAAAATATGCGGAGCCTGAAACGATCTGAAAAATAGGAGCAGCATGAAGCGGTGTTGAAAAACATGAAGAGTCTGAAAAGGTGTGAAAAATATGAAGAGCTTCAAAAGGTGTAAAAAATATGAGGAGCATGAAACGGTCTGAAATATAGGAGGATCATCAAGCGGTGTTGAAAAACATGAAGAGCCTGAAAATGTGTGAAAAATGTGAAGAGCTTCAAAAGATGTCAAAAATATGAGGAGCATGAAACGGTCTGAAAAATATGAGGAGCATGAAGCGGTGTTAAAAAACATGAAGAGCCTGAAAAGAAGTGAAAAATATGAAGAGCTTCAAAAGGTGTGAAAAATATGAAGACGTTCAAAAGGTGTCAAAAATGAGATGAGCATGAAACGGTCGGAAAAATAGGAGGAGCATGAAGCGGTGTTGAAAAACATGAAGAGCCTGAAAACCTGTGAAAAATAGGAAGAGCTTCAAAAGGTGTGAAAAATAGGAGGAGCATGAAATGGTCTCAAATATAGGAGAATCATGCAGCGGTGTTGAAAACTATAAACAGCCTGAAAAAGTGTGAAAAATATGAAGAGCTTCAAAAGGTGTCAAAAATATGAGTATCATGAAATGGTCTGAAAAACAGGAGCAGCATGAAACAGTGATCAAAAACATGAAGACATTGAAAAGGTGTGAAAAATATGAAGAGCTTCAAAAAATGTCAAAAATATGAGGAGCATGAAATGGTCTCAAATATAGGAGAATCATGCAGCGGTGTTGAAAACTATAAACAGCCTGAAAAAGTGTGAAAAATATGAAGAGCTTCAAAAGGTGTCAAAAATATGAGTATCATGAAATGGTCTGAAAAACAGGAGCAGCATGAAACAGTGATCAAAAACATGAAGACATTGAAAACGTGTGAAAAATATGAAGAGCTTCAAAATGTGTGAAATACATGAGGAGCAAGAAACGGTCTGAAAAATAGGAGGAGCATGAAGTGGTGTTCAAAAACATGTACAGCCTGAAAAGGTGTGAAAAATATGAAGAGCTTCAAAAGGAGTGAAAAATAGGAGGAGCATGAAGCGGTGTTCAAAAACATGCGAAGCCTGAAAAGGTGTGAAAAACATGAAGAGCTTCAAAAGGTGAGAAAAATATGAAGAGTTTCAAAAATGTGAAAAATATGAAGAGCTTTAAAAGGTGTGAAAAATATGAACAGCTTCTAAAGGTGTCAAAAAAGAGATGAGCATGAAACGGTCTGAAAAATAGCAGGAGCATGAAGCGGTGTTGAAAATCATGAAGAGCCTGAAAAGGTGTGAAAAACATGAAGAGCTTCAAAAGGTGTGAAAAATATGAAGAGCTTCAAAAGGTGTCAAAAATATGAGGAGCATGAAACAGTCTGAAAAATAGGAGGAGCATGATGCGGTGTTGTAAAACAAGAAGAGAATGAAAAGTTGTGCAAAATTGGAAGAGCTTCATTACGTGTGAAATACATGAGGAGAATGAAACGGTCTGTAAAATAGGAGGAGCATGAAGCGGTTTTGAAAATGATGAAGAGCTTGAAAAGGTGTGAAAAATAAGAAGAACTTCAAAAGATGTGAAAAATATGAGGAGCATGAAAAGGTCTGAAAAACAGGAGCAGCATGAAGCGGTGTTTAAAAACATGAAGAGCCTGAAAATGTGTGAAAAATATGAAGAACTTCAAAACGTGTCAAAAATATGAGGAGCATGAAACGGTCTGAAAAATAGGAGGAGCAAAAAGCGGTGTTGAAAAACATGAAGAGTCTGAAAAGGTGTGAGAAATATGAAGAGCTTCAAAAGGAGTGAAGAATATGAAGAGCTTCAAAAGGTGTCAAAAATGAGATGAGCATGAAACGGTCTGAAAAATAGGAGGAGCATGAAGCGGTGTTGAAAAATATGAAGAGCCTGAAAAGGTGTGAAAAATATGAAGAGCTTCAAAAGGTGTGAAAAATATGAGAAGCATGAAACGATATGAAAAATAGGAGGAGCATGACGCGGTGTTCAGAAACATGAAGAGCCTGAAAAGGTGTGAAAAATATGAAGAGCTTCAAAAGGTGTCAAAATATGAGGAGCATGAACGGTCTGAAAAATAGGAGGAGCATGAAACGGTGTTCAAAAACATGAAGAGCCTGAAAAATGGGAAATATATGAAGAGCTTCAAAACGTGTCAAAAATATGAGGAGCATGAAACGGTCTGAAAAATGGGAGGAGCATGAAACCTTGTTCAAAAACATGAAGAGCCTGAAAAGATGTGAAAAATATGAAGAGTTTCAAAAGGTGTGAAATACATGAGAAGCATGAAAGGGTGTGAAAAATGGAGGAGCAAGAAGCGGTGTTGAAAAACATGAAGAGCCTGAAAAGGTGTGAAAAATATGAAGAGCTTCAAAAGGTGTGAAAAATATGAGGAGCATGAAGCGGTGTTCAAAACCCTGAAGAGCCTGAAAAGGTGTGAAAAATAGGAAGAGCTTCAAAAGGTGTGAAAAATATGAAGAGCTTCAAAAGGTGTAAAAATGAGATGAGCATGATACGGTCTGAAAAATAGGAGGGGCATTAAGTGGTGTTGAAAAACATGAAGCGCCTGAAAAGGTGTGAAAAATATGAAGAGCTTCAAAAGGTGTGAAATACTTGAGGAGCATGAAACGGTCTGAATAATAGGAAGATCATGAAGCGTTGTTGAAAAACATGAACAGCCTGAAAAGGTGTGAAATATATGAAGAGATTCAAAGGTTTAAAATATATGAGGAGCATGAAACGGTCTGAAATATAGAGGCAGCATAAAACGGTGTTCAAAAACATGAAGAGCGTGAAAAGGTGTGAAAAATAGGAAGAGCTTAAAAAGGTGTGAAATGTATGAGGAGCATGAAACGGTCTGAAAATTAGGAGGAGCATGAAACTGTGTTCAAAAACATGAAGAGCCTGAAAAGGTGTGAAAAACATGAAGAGCTTCAAAAGTTTGAAAAATAGGAGGCGCATGAGGCGGTGTTCAAAAACATGAAGAGCCTGAAAAAGTGTGAAAAACATGAAGAGCTTATAAAATTGTCAAAATTATGAGGAGCATGAAACGGTCTGAAAAATACGAGCAGCATGAAACGGTCTGAAAAACAGGAGGAGCGTGAAGCGGTGTTCAAAAACACGAAGAGCCTGAAAAAGTGTGAAAAGTATGAAGAGCTTCAAAACGTATGAAAAATATGAAGAGCTTCAAAAGGTGTCAAAAAAGAGATGAGCATGAAACGGTCTGAAAAATAGGAGGAGCATGATGCGGTGTTGAAAAACATGAAGAGCCTGAAAAGGTGTGAAAAATATGAAGAGCTTCACAATGTGTGAAATACATGAGGAGCAAGAAACGATCGGAAAAATAGGAGGAGCATGAAGTGGTGTTCCAAAACATGTACAGCCTGAAAAGGTGTGAAAAATATGAAGAGCTTCAAAAGGTGTGAAAAATAGGAGGAGCATGAAACGGTCTGAAAAATAGGAGGAGCATGAAGTGGTGTTGAAAAACATGAAGAGCCTGAAAAGGTGTGAAAAATATGAAGAGCTTCAAAACGTGTCAAAAATATGAGAAGCATGCAACGTTCTGAAAAATAGGAGGAGTAAGAACCGTTATTGAAATACATGAAGAGCCTGAAAACGTGTGAAGAATGTGAAGAGCTCAAAAGTTTTGAAAAAAATGAAGAGCTTCAGAAGGTGTCAAAAATGCGATGAGCATGAAACCGTCGGAAAAAAAGGAGGAGCATGAAGTGGTGTTGAAAAACATGAAGAGTCTGAAAAGGTGTCAAAAATACGAAGAGCTTCAAAAGGTGTGAAAAATATGAGGAGCATGAAACGGTCTGAAATATAGGGGGATCATGAAGCGGTTTTGAAAAACATGAAGAGCCTGAAAAGGTGTGAAAAATGTGAAGAGCTTAAAAAGGTGTCAAAATATGAGGAGCATGAAACGGTCTGAAAAATAGGAGGAGCATGAAACGGTGATCAAAAATATGAAGAGCCTGAAAAGTTGTGAAAAATATGAAGAGCTTCAAAAGGTGTGAAAAATATGAGGAGCATGAAACGGTCTGAAAAAGATGAGGAGCATGAAGCGGCGTTGAAAAACATGAAGAGCCTGAACAGGTGTGAAAAATATGAAGAGCTTCAAAAGGTTTCAAAAATATGAGGAACATGAATCGGTCTGAAAAATAAGAGAAGCATGAAGTGATGTTGAAAAACATGTAGAGCCTGAAAAGGTGTGAAAAATATGAAGAGCTTCAAAACGTGTGAAATACATGAGGAGCATGAAACGGTCTGAAAAATAGGAGGAGCATGAAACGTTGTTCAAAACGAAGAAGAGCCTGAAATGGTGTGAAAAATATGAAGAGCTTCAAAAAGTGTCAAAAATATGAGGAGCATGAAACGGTCTGAAAAAGAGGAGGAGCATGAGCGGAGTTGAAAAACATGAGGAGCCTGAAAAGGTGTGAAAAATATGAAGAGCTTCAAAAGGTGTGAAAAATAGGAGGAGCATGAAGCGGTTTTCAAAAACATGAAGAGCCTGAAAAGGTGTGAAAAATACGAAGAGCTTCAAAAGGTGTCAAAAATATGACGAGCATGAAAGAGTCTGAAAAATAGGAGCAGCATGAAACGGTGTTCAAAAACATGAAGAGCCTGAAAAGGTGTGAAAAATATGAAGAGCTTCAAAAAGTGTGAAAAATAGGAGGAGCATGAAACGGTCTGAAAAATAGGAGTAGCATGAAGCGGTGTTCAAAAACATGAAGATCCTGAAAAGGTGTGAAAAATATAGAGCTTCAAAAGGTGTCAAAGATATGAGGAGCATGAAACGGTCTGAAAAAAAGGAGGAGCATGAAACGGTGTTCCAAAACGTGAACAGCCTGAAAAGTTGTGAAAAATATGAAGAGCTTCAAAAGGTGTCAAAAATATGAGGAGCATGAAAAGGTCTGAAAAATAGGAGGAGCATGAAACGATGTTCCAAAACATGAAGAGCCTGAAAAGGTGTGAAAAATATGAAGAGCATCAAAAGGTGTGAAAAATATGAGGAGAATGAACCGATCTGAAAAATAGGAGGAGCATGAAGCCGTGTTGAAAAACATGAAGAGCCTGAAAACGTGTGAAAAATATGAAGAGCTTCTAAAGGTGTCAAAAATATGAGGACAATGAAACGGTCTGGAAAATAGGAGAAGCATGAAGCCGTGTTGAAAAACATGAAGAGCCTGAAAAGTTGTGAAAAATATGAAGAGCTTCTAAAGGTGTCAAAAATATGAGGACAATGAAACGGTCTGGAAAATAGGAGAAGCGTGAAGCCGTGTTGAAAAACATGAAGAGCCTGAAAAGTTGTGAAAAATATGAAGAGCTTCAAAAGGTGTCAAAAATATGAGGAGCATGAAAGGTCTGAAAAATAGGAGGAGCATGAAACGGTGTTCCAAAACATGAAGAGCCTGAAAAGGTGTGAAAAATATGAAGAGTTTCAAAAGGTGTGAATTACATGAGGAGCATGAAACGGTCTGAAAAATAGGAGGAGCATGAAGCGGTGTTGAAAAACTTGAAGAGCCTGAAAAGTTGTGAAAAAAATGAAGAGCTTCAAAAGGTGTGAAAAATATGAGCAGCTTCAAAAGCTGTCAAAAATGAGATGAGCATGAAACGGTCTGATAAATAGGAGGATCATGAAGCGGTGTTGAAAATCATGAAGAGCCTGAAAACGTGTGAAAAATATGAAGAGCTTCAAAAGATATGAAAAACATGAGGAGCTTGAAACGGTCTGAAAAACAGGAGGAGCATGAAGCGGTTTTGAAAAACATGAAGAGCCTGAAAAGGTGTGAAAAATATGAAGAGCTTCAAAAGGTGTGAAAAATATGAGGAGCCTGAAACAGTTTGAAAAATAGGAGGAGCATGAAACAGTGATGAAGAACATGAAGAGCCTGGAAGGGTGTGACAAATATGAAGAGCTTCAAAGGTGTCAAAAATATGAGGAGGATGAAACAATCTGAAAAATGGGAGGAGCATTAAGCGGTGTTCAAAAACATGAAGAGCCTGAAAAGGTGTGAAATATACGAAGAGCTTCAAAAGGTGTGAAAAATACGAGGAGCATGAAATGGTCTGAAAAATAGGAGGAGCATGAAGCGGTGTTCAAAAACATGAAAAGCCTGAAAAGGTGTGAAATATATGAAGAGCTTAAAAAGCTGTCAAAAATATGAGGAGCATGAAATGGTCTGAAAAATAGGAGAAGCATGAAACGGTGTTGAGAAACATGAAGAGCCTGAAAAGGTGTGAAAAATATGAAGAGCATGAAAAGGTGTGAAAAATATGCGGAGCATGAAACTGTGTTCAAAAACATGAAGAGCCTGAAAAGCTGTGAAAAATATGAAAAGCTTCAAAATGTGTCAAAAATATGATGAGCAAAAAACGGTCTGAAAATTAGGAGGAGCATGAAGCCGTTTTCAAAAACTTGAAGAGCCTGAAATGATGTGAAAAATATGAAGAGCTTCAAAAGGTGTCAAAGATATGAGGAGCATGAAACGGTCTGAAAAATAGGAGGAACATGATACGGTGTTGAAAAACATAAAGAGCCTGAAAAGGTGTGAAAAATATGAAGAGCTTCAAAATGTGTCAAAAAAATGAGGAGCATGATATGGTATGAAAAATAGGAGGAGCATGTAACGGTGTTTCAAAAGCATGAAGAGCCTGAAAGTTATGAAAAATATGCAGAGCTTCAAAACGTCTCAAAAACATGAGGAGCATGAAACGGTCTGAAAAATAGGAGGAGCATGAAACGGTGTTCAAAAACATGAAGAGCCTGAAAAGGTGTGAAAAATATGAAGAGCTTCAAAAGGTGTCAAAAATATGAGGACCATGAAACGGTCTGAAAAATAGTAGGAGCATGAAGCGGTGTTGAAAAACATGAAGAGCCTGAAAAGGTGTGAAATATATGAAGAGCTTCAAAAGTTGTAAAAAATATGAGGAGTTTGAAACGGTCTGAAAAATAAGAGGATCTGGTTTCCTCAGTGTGTATGCCCAGAAGTGGAATTGCTGGGTCATATGGCAGTTCTATTTCCAGTTTTTTAAGAAATCTCTACACCGTTTTCCATATCGGCTGTACTAGTGTGCATTCCCACCAACAGTATAAGAGGGTTCCCTTTTCTCCACTCCCTCTCCAGCATTTATTGCTTGTAGACTTTTGGATAGCAGCCATCCTGACTGGCATGTAATGGTACCTCATTGTGGTTTTGATTTGCATTTCTCTAATAATGAGTGATGTTGAGCATCTTTTATGTGTTTGTTATCCATCTGTATGTCTTCTTTGGAGAAATGTCTGTTTAGTTCTTTGGCTCATTTTTTATTGGGTCATTTATTTTTCTGGAATTGAGCTGCAGGATTTGCTTGTGTATTTTTGAGATTAATCCTTTGTCTATTTCTTCATTTGCTATTATTTTCTCCCAATCTGAGGGCTGTCTTTTCACCTTACTTATAGTTTCCTTTGTAGTGCAAAAGCTTTTAAGTTTCATTAGGTCCCATTTGTTTAGTTTTGCTTTTATTTCCAATATTCTGGGAGGTGGGTCATAGAGGATCTTGCTTTGATTTATGTCGGAGAGTGTTTTGCCTATCTTCTCCTCTAGGAGTTTTATAGTTTCTGGTCTTACATTTAGATCTTTAATCCATTTTGAGTTTATTTTTGTGTATGGTGTTAGAAAGTGTTCTATTTTCATTCTTTTACAAGTGGTTGACCAGTTTTCCCAGCACCACTTGTTAAAGAGGTTGTCTTTTTTCCATTGCATATCCTTGCCTCCTTTGTCAAAGATAAGGTGTCCATAGGTTCGTCTGAAAGAGACACGTGCACCCCAATGTTCATCGCAGCACTGTTTATAATAGCCAGGACATGGAAGCAACCTAGATGCCCGTCAGCAGATGAATGGATAAGAAAGCTGTGGTACATATACACCATGGAATATTACTCAGCCATTAAAAAGAATTCATTTGAATCAGTCCTAATGAGATGGATGAAGCTGGAGCCCATTATACAGAGTGAAGTAAGCCAGAAAGATAAAGAACATTACAGCATACTGACACATGTATATGGAATTTAGAAAGGTGACAACGATAACCCTATATGCAGAACAGAAAAAGAGACACAGAAATACAGAACAGACTTTTAAACTTTGTGGGAGAATGTGAGGGTGGGATATTTCAAAAGAACAGCATGTATGCTATCTATGGTGAAACAGAGCACCAGCCCAGGTAGGATGCACGAGACAAGTGCTCCGGCTTGGTGCACTGGGAAGACCCAGAGGAATCGGGTGGAGAGGGAGGTGGGAGGGGGAATCGGGACTGTGAATACATGTAAATCCATGGCTGATTCATATCAAGGTATGACAAAACCCACTGGAAAAAAAAAATAAAAAAAATAAAAAAAAATAAAAAAAATAACAATAAAAAAAAAAAAATAAGAGGAGCCTGAAATGGTCTGAAAAATAGGAGGAGCATGAAGTGGTGTTGAAAAACGTGAAGAGCCTGAAAAGGTGTGAAAAATATGAAGAACTTCAAAAGGTGTCAAAAATATGAGCAGCATGAAACAGTCTGAAAAAAAGGAGGAACATGAAACGGTGTTCAAAAACATGAAGAGCCTGGAGAAGTGTGAAAAATATGAAGAGCTTCAAAAGTTGTCAAAAATATGAGGAGCATGAAACGGTCTGAAAAAAAGGAGGAGCATGAAGCGGTGTTGAAAAACATGAAGAGCCTGAAAAGGTGTGAATAATATGAAGAGCTTCAAAAGGTGTCAAAAATATGAGGAGCATGAAACCGTCTGAAAAATAGTAGGAGCATGAAACGGTCTGAAAAATAGGAGGAGCATGAAGCGGTGTTCAAAAACATGAAGAGCCTGAAAAGGTGTGAAAAATATGAAGAGGTTCAAAAGGTGTCAAAAATATGAGGAGCATGAAACGGTCTGAAAAATAGGAGGAGCATGAAACGGTCTGAAAAATAGGAGGAGCATGAAGCGGTGTTCAAAAACATGAAGAGCTTGAAAAGGTGTGAAATATATTAAGAGCCTCAAGGGTGTCAAAAATATGAGGAGCAAGAAACGGTCTGAAAAATAGGAGGAGCTTAAGCGGGTTGAAAAATATGAAGAGCCTGAAAAGATGTGAAAAATATGAAGAGCTTCAAAAGGTGTCAAATATATGAGGAGCATGAAACGGTCTGAAAAATTGGAGAAGCATGAAGTGGTGTTCAAAAAAATGAAGAGCCTGAAAAGGTGCGAAAAATATGAAGAGCTTCAAAAGGTGTCAAAAATATGAGGACCATGAAACGGTCTGAAAAATATGAGGAGCAAGAAACTGTTTTCAAAAACATGAAGAGCCTCAAAAGGTGTGAAAAGTATGAAGAGCTTCAAACTGTGTCAAAAATATGATGAGCATGAAACGGTCTGATAAATAGGAGGAGCATGAAGCGGTTTTGAAAAACATGAAGAGCCTGAAAAGGTGTGAAAAATATGAAGAGCTTCAAAAGGTGTGAAAAATATGAGGAGCCTGAAACAGTTTGAAAAATAGGAGGAGCATGAAACAGTGATGAAGAACATGAAGAGCCTGGAAGGGTGTGACAAATATGAAGAGCTTCAAAGGTGTCAAAAATATGAGGAGGATGAAACAATCTGAAAAATGGGAGGAGCATTAAGCGGTGTTCAAAAACATGAAGAGCCTGAAAAGGTGTGAAATATACGAAGAGCTTCAAAAGGTGTGAAAAATACGAGGAGCATGAAATGGTCTGAAAAATAGGAGGAGCATGAAGCGGTGTTCAAAAACATGAAAAGCCTGAAAAGGTGTGAAATATATGAAGAGCTTAAAAAGCTGTCAAAAATATGAGGAGCATGAAATGGTCTGAAAAATAGGAGAAGCATGAAACGGTGTTGAGAAACATGAAGAGCCTGAAAAGGTGTGAAAAATATGAAGAGCATGAAAAGGTGTGAAAAATATGCGGAGCATGAAACTGTGTTCAAAAACATGAAGAGCCTGAAAAGCTGTGAAAAATATGAAAAGCTTCAAAATGTGTCAAAAATATGATGAGCAAAAAACGGTCTGAAAATTAGGAGGAGCATGAAGCCGTTTTCAAAAACTTGAAGAGCCTGAAATGATGTGAAAAATATGAAGAGCTTCAAAAGGTGTCAAAGATATGAGGAGCATGAAACGGTCTGAAAAATAGGAGGAACATGATACGGTGTTGAAAAACATAAAGAGCCTGAAAAGGTGTGAAAAATATGAAGAGCTTCAAAATGTGTCAAAAAAATGAGGAGCATGATATGGTATGAAAAATAGGAGGAGCATGTAACGGTGTTTCAAAAGCATGAAGAGCCTGAAAGTTATGAAAAATATGCAGAGCTTCAAAACGTCTCAAAAACATGAGGAGCATGAAACGGTCTGAAAAATAGGAGGAGCATGAAACGGTGTTCAAAAACATGAAGAGCCTGAAAAGGTGTGAAAAATATGAAGAGCTTCAAAAGGTGTCAAAAATATGAGGACCATGAAACGGTCTGAAAAATAGTAGGAGCATGAAGCGGTGTTGAAAAACATGAAGAGCCTGAAAAGGTGTGAAATATATGAAGAGCTTCAAAAGTTGTAAAAAATATGAGGAGTTTGAAACGGTCTGAAAAATAAGAGGATCTGGTTTCCTCAGTGTGTATGCCCAGAAGTGGAATTGCTGGGTCATATGGCAGTTCTATTTCCAGTTTTTTAAGAAATCTCTACACCGTTTTCCATATCGGCTGTACTAGTGTGCATTCCCACCAACAGTATAAGAGGGTTCCCTTTTCTCCACTCCCTCTCCAGCATTTATTGCTTGTAGACTTTTGGATAGCAGCCATCCTGACTGGCATGTAATGGTACCTCATTGTGGTTTTGATTTGCATTTCTCTAATAATGAGTGATGTTGAGCATCTTTTATGTGTTTGTTATCCATCTGTATGTCTTCTTTGGAGAAATGTCTGTTTAGTTCTTTGGCTCATTTTTTATTGGGTCATTTATTTTTCTGGAATTGAGCTGCAGGATTTGCTTGTGTATTTTTGAGATTAATCCTTTGTCTATTTCTTCATTTGCTATTATTTTCTCCCAATCTGAGGGCTGTCTTTTCACCTTACTTATAGTTTCCTTTGTAGTGCAAAAGCTTTTAAGTTTCATTAGGTCCCATTTGTTTAGTTTTGCTTTTATTTCCAATATTCTGGGAGGTGGGTCATAGAGGATCTTGCTTTGATTTATGTCGGAGAGTGTTTTGCCTATCTTCTCCTCTAGGAGTTTTATAGTTTCTGGTCTTACATTTAGATCTTTAATCCATTTTGAGTTTATTTTTGTGTATGGTGTTAGAAAGTGTTCTATTTTCATTCTTTTACAAGTGGTTGACCAGTTTTCCCAGCACCACTTGTTAAAGAGGTTGTCTTTTTTCCATTGCATATCCTTGCCTCCTTTGTCAAAGATAAGGTGTCCATAGGTTCGTCTGAAAGAGACACGTGCACCCCAATGTTCATCGCAGCACTGTTTATAATAGCCAGGACATGGAAGCAACCTAGATGCCCGTCAGCAGATGAATGGATAAGAAAGCTGTGGTACATATACACCATGGAATATTACTCAGCCATTAAAAAGAATTCATTTGAATCAGTCCTAATGAGATGGATGAAGCTGGAGCCCATTATACAGAGTGAAGTAAGCCAGAAAGATAAAGAACATTACAGCATACTGACACATGTATATGGAATTTAGAAAGGTGACAACGATAACCCTATATGCAGAACAGAAAAAGAGACACAGAAATACAGAACAGACTTTTAAACTTTGTGGGAGAATGTGAGGGTGGGATATTTCAAAAGAACAGCATGTATGCTATCTATGGTGAAACAGAGCACCAGCCCAGGTAGGATGCACGAGACAAGTGCTCCGGCTTGGTGCACTGGGAAGACCCAGAGGAATCGGGTGGAGAGGGAGGTGGGAGGGGGAATCGGGACTGTGAATACATGTAAATCCATGGCTGATTCATATCAAGGTATGACAAAACCCACTGGAAAAAAAAAATAAAAAAAATAAAAAAAAATAAAAAAAATAACAATAAAAAAAAAAAAATAAGAGGAGCCTGAAATGGTCTGAAAAATAGGAGGAGCATGAAGTGGTGTTGAAAAACGTGAAGAGCCTGAAAAGGTGTGAAAAATATGAAGAACTTCAAAAGGTGTCAAAAATATGAGCAGCATGAAACAGTCTGAAAAAAAGGAGGAACATGAAACGGTGTTCAAAAACATGAAGAGCCTGGAGAAGTGTGAAAAATATGAAGAGCTTCAAAAGTTGTCAAAAATATGAGGAGCATGAAACGGTCTGAAAAAAAGGAGGAGCATGAAGCGGTGTTGAAAAACATGAAGAGCCTGAAAAGGTGTGAATAATATGAAGAGCTTCAAAAGGTGTCAAAAATATGAGGAGCATGAAACCGTCTGAAAAATAGTAGGAGCATGAAACGGTCTGAAAAATAGGAGGAGCATGAAGCGGTGTTCAAAAACATGAAGAGCCTGAAAAGGTGTGAAAAATATGAAGAGGTTCAAAAGGTGTCAAAAATATGAGGAGCATGAAACGGTCTGAAAAATAGGAGGAGCATGAAACGGTCTGAAAAATAGGAGGAGCATGAAGCGGTGTTCAAAAACATGAAGAGCTTGAAAAGGTGTGAAATATATTAAGAGCCTCAAGGGTGTCAAAAATATGAGGAGCAAGAAACGGTCTGAAAAATAGGAGGAGCTTAAGCGGGTTGAAAAATATGAAGAGCCTGAAAAGATGTGAAAAATATGAAGAGCTTCAAAAGGTGTCAAATATATGAGGAGCATGAAACGGTCTGAAAAATTGGAGAAGCATGAAGTGGTGTTCAAAAAAATGAAGAGCCTGAAAAGGTGCGAAAAATATGAAGAGCTTCAAAAGGTGTCAAAAATATGAGGACCATGAAACGGTCTGAAAAATATGAGGAGCAAGAAACTGTTTTCAAAAACATGAAGAGCCTCAAAAGGTGTGAAAAGTATGAAGAGCTTCAAACTGTGTCAAAAATATGATGAGCATGAAACGGTCTGATAAATAGGAGGAGCATGAAGTGGTGTTGAAAAACATGAAGAGCCTGAAAAAGGTGTGAAACATATGAGGAGCATGAAACGGTCTGAAAAATAGGAGGTGCATGAGACGGTGTTGAAATACATGAAAAGCCTGAAAAGGTGTGAAAAATATGAAGAGCTTCAAAGGATGTCAAAAATATGAGGAGCATGAAAATGTCTGAAAAATAGGAAGAGAATGAAGCGGTGTAGAAAAACATGAAAAGCCTGAAAAGGTGTGAAAAATATAAAGAGCTTCAAAAGGTGTGAAAAAGATGAGGAGCATGAAACGGTCTGAAATAAAGGAGGAGAATGAAGTGGTGTTGAAAAACATGAAAAGCCTGAAAAGGTGTGAAAAATATGAAGAGCTTCAAAAGGTGACAAAAATATGAGGAGCATGAAAAGCTCTTAAAAATAGGAGTAGCATGAAGTGGTGTAGAAAAACATGAAGACCCTGAAAAAATGTGAAAAATATGAAGAGCTTCAAAAGGTGTCAAAAATATGAGGTGCTTGAAACGGTCTGAAATATAGGAGGAGCGTGAAAAGGTGTTAAAACATGAAGAGCTTAAAAAGGTGTGAAACATATGAGGAGCATGAAAAGGTCTGAAAATAGTAGGAGCATGAAGCGGTGTTGAAAAACATGAAAAGCCTGAAAAGGTGTGAAAAATATGAAGAGCTTCAAAAGGTGACAAAAATATGAGGATCATGAAAAGCTCTTAAAAATAGGAGGAGCATGAAGTGGTGTAGAAACACATGAAGAGCCTGAAATGGTGTGAAATCTATGGAGAGCTTCAAAAGGAGTCAAAAATATGAGGAGCATGAAACGGTATCAAATAAAGGAGGAGCATGAAGTTGTGTTGAAAAATTTGAAGAGCCTGAAAATGTGTGAAAAATATGAAGAGCTTCAAAAGATGTCAAAAATATGAGGAGCATGAAACGGTCTGAAAAATAGGAGGAGCATTAATCGGTGTTCAAAAATATGAAGAGCCTGGAAAGCTGTGAAAAATATGAAGAGCTTCAAAAGGTGTCAAAAATATGAGGAGCATGAAACGATCTGAAAAATAGGAGGAGCATGAAGTGGTGTTGAAATACATGAAGAGCCTGAAAAAGGTGTGAAACATATGAGGAGCCTGAAACGGTTTGAAAGAGAGGAGGAGCATGAATCGGTGTTGAAAATCATGAAGAGCCTGAAAAAGTGTGAAGAATAAGAAGAGCTTCAAAAGGTGTCAAAAATATGAGGAGCATGAAACGATCTGAAAATTAGGAGGAGCATGAAACCGTGTTGAAAAATATGAAGACCATGAAAGGGTGTGAAAAACATGAAGAGCTTCAAATGTGTCAAAAATATGAGGAGCATGAAACGGTCTGAAAAATAGGAGGAACATGAAACGGTTTGACAAATAGGAGGAGCATGAAACGGTGTTGAAAAACATGAAGAACCTGAAAGGTGTCGAAAATATGAAGAGCTTCAAAATGTGTCAAAAATATGAGGAGCATGAAACGGTTTGAAAAATAGGAGGAGCATGAAACGGTGTTGAAAAACATGAAGAACCTGAAAGGTGTCGAAAATATGAAGAGCTTCAAAATGTGTCAAAAATATGAGGAGCATGAAACGATCTGAATAATCGGAGGAGCATGAAAGCGTGTTGAAAAACATGAAGAGCACGGAAAGGTGTGAAAAATATGAAGAGCTTCAAAAGGTGTCAAAAATATGAGGACCATGAAACGGTTTGAAAAATAGGAGGAGCATGAAGTTGTGTTGAAAAACATGAAGAGCCTCAAATGTTGTGAAATATATGAAGAGCTTCAAAAGGTGTAAAAAATATGAGGAGTTTGAAACGGTCTGAAAAATAAAAGGATCTGGTTTCCTCAGTGTGTAGGCCCAGAAGTGGAATTGCTGGGTCATATGGCAGTTCTATTTCCAGTTTTTTAAGAAATCTCTACACCGTTTTCCATAGCGGCTGTACTAGTGTGCATTCCCACCAACAGTATAAGAGGGTTCCCTTTTCTCCACTCCCTCTCCAGCATTTATTGCTTGTAGACTTTTGGATAGCAGCCATCCTGACTGGCATGTAATGGTACCTCATTGTGGTTTTGATTTGCATTTCTCTAATAATGAGTGATGTTGAGCATCTTTTCATGTGTTTGTTATCCATCTGTATGTCTTCTTTGGAGAAATGTCTGTTTAGTTCTTTGGCTCATTTTGTATTGGGTCATTTATTTTTCTGGAATTGAGCTGCAGGATTTGCTTGTATATTTTTGAGATTAATCCTTTGTCTGTTTCTTCATTTGCTATTATTTTCTCCCAATCTGAGGGCTGTCTTTTCACCTTACTTATAGTTTCCTTTGTAGTGCAAAAGCTTTTAAGTTTCATTAGGTCCCATTTGTTTAGTTTTGCTTTTATTTCCAATATTCTGGGAGGTGGGTCATAGAGGATCTTGCTTTGATTTATGTCAGAGAGTGTTTTGCCTATCTTCTCCTCTAGGAGTTTTATAGTTTCTGGTCTTACATTTAGATCTTTAATCCATTTTGAGTTTATTTTTGTGTATGGTGTTAGAAAGTGTTCTATTTTCATTCTTTTACAAGTGGTTGACCAGTTTTCCCAGCACCACTTGTTAAAGAGGTTGTCTTTTTTCCATTGTATATCCTTGCCTCCTTTGTCAAAGATAAGGTGTCCATAGGTTCGTCTGAAAGAGACACGTGCACCCCAATGTTCATCGCAGCACTGTTTATAATAGCCAGGACATGGAAGCAACCTAGATGCCCGTCAGCAGATGAATGGATAAGAAAGCTGTGGTACATATACACCATGGAATATTACTCAGCCATTAAAAAGAATTCATTTGAATCAGTCCTAATGAGATGGATGAAGCTGGAGCCCATTATACAGAGTGAAGTAAGCCAGAAAGATAAAGAACATTACAGCATACTGACACATGTATATGGAATTTAGAAAGGTGACAACGATAACCCTATATGCAGAACAGAAAAAGAGACACAGAAATACAGAACAGACTTTTAAACTTTGTGGGAGAATGTGAGGGTGGGATATTTCAAAAGAACAGCATGTATGCTATCTATGGTGAAACAGATCACCAGCCCAGGTAGGATGCACGAGACAAGTGCTCCGGCTTGGTGCACTGGGAAGACCCAGAGGAATCGGGTGGAGAGGGAGGTGGGAGGGGGAATCGGGACTGGGAATACATGTAAATTCATGGCTGATTCATATCAATGTATGACAAAACCGACTGGGAAAAAAAATGAAAATAATAAAAAAAAAAATAAAAAAAATAACAATAAAAAAAAATAAGAGGAGCATGAAACGGTGTTCAAAAACATGAAGAGCCTGAAAAGGTGTGGAAATTATGAAGAGCTTCAAAAGGTGTCAAATATATGAGGAGCATAAAACGGTTTGAAAAAAAGGAGGAGCATGAAATGGTGTTGAAAAACATGAAGAGCCTAAAAAGGTGTGAAAAATATGAAGAGCTTCAAAAGGTTTCAAAAATATGAGAGGCATGAATGGTCTGAAATGTAGGGGGAGCATGAAGCGGTGTAGAAAAACATGAAGAGCCTGAAAAGGTGTGGAAATTATGAAGAGCTTCAAAAGGTGTCAAATATATGAGGAGCATAAAACGGTCTGAAAAAAAGGAGGAGCATGAAATGGTGTTGAAAAACAGAAGAGCCTGAAAAGGTGTGATAAATATGAAGAGTTTCAAAACGTGTCAAAAAGATGAGGAGCATGAAACGGTCTGAAAAATAGGAGGAGCATGAAGCGGTGTTGAAAAATATGAAGAGCCTGAAAAGGTGTGAAAAATCTGAAGAGCTTCAAAAGGTGTCAAATATATGAGGAGCATGAAACGGTGTGAAAATTAGGAGGAGCATGAAGTGGTGTTGAAAATCATGAAGAGCCTGTAAGGTGTGAAAAATATGAAGAACTTCAAAAGGTGTCAAAAATATAAGGAGCATGAAACGGACTGAAAAATAGGAGGAGCATGAAGTGGTGTTGAAAAACGTGAAGAGCCTGAAAAGGTGTGAAAAATATGAAGAACTTCAAAAGGTGTCAAAAATATGAGCAGCATGAAACGGTCTGAAAAACAGGAGGAGCATGAAACGGTGTTCAAAAACATGAAGAGCCTGGAGAAGTGTGAAAAATATGAAGAGCTTCAAAAGGCGTCAAAAATATGAGGAGCATGAAACGGTCTGAAAAAAAGGAGGAGCATGAAGCGGTGTTGAAAAACATGAAGAGCCTGAAAAGGTGTGAATAATATGAAGAGCTTCAAAAGGTGTCAAAAATATGAGGAGCATGAAACCGTCTGAAAAATAGTAGGAGCATGAAGCAGTGTTGAAAACATGAAGAGCCTGAAAAGGTGTGAAAAATATGAAGAGGTTCAAAAGGTGTCTAAAATATGAGGAGCATGAAACGGTCTGAAAAATAGGAGGAGCATGAATCGGTGTTCAAAAACATGAAGAGCCAGAAAAGGTGTGAAATATATGAAGAGCCTCAAAGGTGTCAAAAATATGAGGAGCAAGAAACGCTCTGAAAAATAGGAGGAGCTTAAGCGGGTTGAAAAATATGAAGAGCCTGAAAAGATGTGAAAAATATGAAGAGCTTCAAAAGGTGTCATATATATGAGGAGCATGAAACGGTCTGAAAAATTTGAGAAGCATGAAGTGGTGTTGAAAAATATGAAGAGCATGAAAAGGTGCGAAAAATATGAAGAGCTTCAAATGGTGTCAAAAATATAAGGAGCATTAAACGGTCTGAAATATAGGAGGAGCATGAAAAGGTGTTAAAAAACATGAAGAGCTTCAAAAGGTGTGAAACATATGAGGAGCATGAAACGGTCTGAAAAATAGGATGATCATGAAACGGTGTTCAAAAACATGAAGAGCCTGGAAAGGTGTGAAAAATATGAAGAGCTTCAAAAAGTGTCAAAAATATGAGGAGCATGAAACGGTCTGAAAAATGGGAGGAGCATGAAGTGGTGTTGAGAAACATGAAGAGCCTGAAAAAGTTGTGAAACATATGAGGAGAATGAAACGGTCTGAAAAATAGGAGGAGCATGAAGTGGTGTAGAAAAACATGAAGACCCTGAAAAAGTGTGAAAAATATGAAGAGCTTCAAAAGGTGTCAAAAATATGAGGACCATGAAACGGTCTGAAAAATATGAGGAGCAAGAAACTGTTTTCAAAAACATGAAGAGCCTCAAAAGGTGTGAAAAGTAGGAAGAGCTTCAAACTGTGTCAAAAATATGATGAGCATGATACGGTCTGAAAAATAGGAGGACCATGAAGTGGTGTTGAAAAACATGAAGAGCCTGAAAAAGGTGTGAAACATATGAGGAGCATGAAACGGTCTGAAAAATAGGAGGCGCATGAGACGGTGTTGAAATACATGAAAAGCCTGAAAAGGTTTGAAAAATATGAAGAGCTTCAAAGGATGTCAAAAATATGAGGAGCATGAAAATGTCTGAAAAATAGGAAGAGAATGAAGCGGTGTAGAAAAACATGAAAAGCCTGAAAAGGTGTGAAAAATATGAAGAACTTCAAAAGGTGTCAAAAATATGAGGAGCATGAAACGGTCTGAAAAATAGGAGGAGCATGAAGTGGTGTAGAAAAATATGAAGACCCTGAAAAAGTGTGAAAAATATGAAGAGCTTCAAAAGGTGTCAAAAATATGAGGACCATGAAACGGTCTGAAAAATATGAGGAGCAAGAAACTGTTCTCAAAAACATGAAGAGCCTCAAAAGGTGTGAAAAGTAGGAAGAGCTTCAAACTGTGTCAAAAATATGATGAGCATGATACGGTCTGAAAATTAGGAGGAGCATGAAGTGGTGTTGAAAAACATGAAGAGCCTGAAAAAGGTGTGAAACATATGAGGAGCATGAAACGGTCTGAAAAATAGGAGGCGCATGAGACGGTGTTGAAATACCTGAAAAGCCTGAAAAGGTGTGAAAAATATGAAGAGCTTCAAAGGATGTCAAAAGTATGAGGAGCATGAAAATGTCTGAAAAATAGGAAGAGAATGAAGCAGTGTAGAAAAACATGAAAAGCCTGAAAAGGTGTGCAAAATATGAAGAACTTCAAAAGGTGTCAAAAATATGAGGAGCATGAAACGGTCTGAAAAATAGGAGGAGCATGAAGTGGTGTTGAGAAACATGAAGAGCCTGAAAAAGTTGTGAAACATATGAGGAGAATGAAACGGTCTGAAAAATAGGAGGAGCATGAAGTGGTGTAGAAAAATATGAAGACCCTGAAAAAATGTGAAAAATATGAAGAGCTTCAAAAGGTGTCAAAAATATGAGGAGCTTGAAACTGTCTGAAATATAGGAGGAGCGTGAAAAGGTGTTAAAAAACATGAAGAGCTTCAAAAGGTGTCAAAAATATGAGGAGCAAGAAACGGTCTGAAAAATAGGAGGAACATGAAACGGTTTGACAAATAGGAGGAGCATGAAACGGTGTTGAAAAACATGAAGAACCTGAAAGGTGTCGAAAATATGAAGAGCTTCAAAATGTGTCAAAAATATGAGGAGCATGAAACGGTTTGAAAAATAGGAGGAGCATGAAACGGTGTTGAAAAACATGAAGAACCTGAAAGGTGTCGAAAATATGAAGAGCTTCAAAATGTGTCAAAAATATGAGGAGCATGAAACGATCTGAATAATCGGAGGAGCATGAAAGCGTGTTGAAAAACATGAAGAGCACGGAAAGGTGTGAAAAATATGAAGAGCTTCAAAAGGTGTCAAAAATATGAGGACCATGAAACGGTCTGAAAAATAGGAGGAGCATGAAGCGGTGTTGAAAAACATGAAGAGCCTGAAAAGGTGTGAAATATATGAAGAGCTTCAAAAGGTGTGAAAAATATGAGGAGTTTGAAACGGTCTGAAAAATAAGAGGATCTGGTTTCCTCAGTGTGTATGCCCAGAAGTGGAATTGCTGGGTCATATGGCAGTTCTATTTCCAGTTTTTTAAGAAATCTCTACACCGTTTTCCATAGCGGCTGTACTAGTGTGCATTCCCACCAACAGTATAAGAGGGTTCCCTTTTCTCCACTCCCTCTCCAGCATTTATTGCTTGTAGACTTTTGGATAGCAGCCATCCTGACTGGCATGTAATGGTACCTCATTGTGGTTTTGATTTGCATTTCTCTAATAATGAGTGATGTTGAGCATCTTTTCATGTGTTTGTTATCCATCTGTATGTCTTCTTTGGAGAAATGTCTGTTTAGTTCTTTGGCTCATTTTGTATTGGGTCATTTATTTTTCTGGAATTGAGCTGCAGGATTTGCTTGTATATTTTTGAGATTAATCCTTTGTCTGTTTCTTCATTTGCTATTATTTTCTCCCAATCTGAGGGCTGTCTTTTCACCTTACTTATAGTTTCCTTTGTAGTGCAAAAGCTTTTAAGTTTCATTAGGTCCCATTTGTTTAGTTTTGCTTTTATTTCCAATATTCTGGGAGGTGGGTCATAGAGGATCTTGCTTTGATTTATGTCGGAGAGTGTTTTGCCTATCTTCTCCTCTAGGAGTTTTATAGTTTCTGGTCTTACATTTAGATCTTTAATCCATTTTGAGTTTATTTTTGTGTATGGTGTTAGAAAGTGTTCTATTTTCATTCTTTTACAAGTGGTTGACCAGTTTTCCCAGCACCACTTGTTAAAGAGGTTGTCTTTTTTCCATTGCATATCCTTGCCTCCTTTGTCAAAGATAAGGTGTCCATAGGTTCGTCTGAAAGAGACACGTGCACCACAATGTTCATCGCAGCACTATTTATAATAGCCAGGACATGGAAGCAACCTAGATGCCCGTCAGCAGATGAATGGATAAGAAAGCTGTGGTACATATACACCATGGAATATTACTCAGCCATTAAAAAGAATTCATTTGAATCAGGCCTAATGAGATGGATGAAGCTGGAGCCCATTATACAGAGTGAAGTAAGCCAGAAAGATAAAGAACATTACAGCATACTGACACATGTATATGGAATTTAGAAAGGTGACAACGATAACCCTATATGCAGAACAGAAAAAGAGACACAGAAATACAGAACAGACTTTTGAACTTTGTGGGAAAATGTGAGGGTGGGATATTTCAAAAGAACAGTATGTATGCTATCTATGGTGAAACAGATCACCAGCCCAGGTAGGATGCACGAGACAAGTGCTCCAGCTTGGTGCACTGGGAAGACCCAGAGGAATCGGGTGGAGAGGGAGGTGGGAGGGGGAATCGGGAATGGGAATACATGTAAATCCATGGCTGATTCATATCAATGTATGCCAAAACCGACTGGGAAAAAAAATAAAAATAATAAAAAAAAAAAAAATAACAATAAAAAAAATAAGAGGAGCATGAAACGGTGTTCAAAAACATGAAGAGCCTGAAAAGGTGTGTAAATTATGAAGAGCTTCAACAGGTGTCAAATATATGAGGAGCATAAAACGGTTTGAAAAAAAGGAGGAGCATGAAATGGTGTTGAAAAACATGAAGAGACTAAAAAGGTGTGAAAAATATGAAGAGCTTCAAAAGGTTTCAAAAATATGAGAGGCATGAACGGTCTGAAATGTAGGGGGAGCATGAAGCGGTGTAGAAAAACATGAAGAGCCTGAAAAGGTGTGGAAATTATGAAGAGCTTCAAAAGGTGTCAAATATATGAGGAGCATAAAACGGTCTGAAAAAAAGGAGGAGCATGAAATGGTGTTGAAAAACATGAAGAGCCTGAAAAGGTGTGATAAATATGAAGAGTTTCAAAACGTGTCAAAAAGATGAGGAGCATGAAACGGTCTGAAAAATAGGAGGAGCATGAAGCGGTGTTGAAAAATATGAGGAGCCTGAAAAGGTGTGAAAAATCTGAAGAGCTTCAAAAGGTGTCAAATATATGAGGAGCATGAAACGGTGTGAAAATTAGGAGGAGCATGAAGTGGTGTTGAAAATCATGAAGAGCCTGTAAGGTGTGAAAAATATGAAGAACTTCAAAAGGTGTCAAAAATATAAGGAGCATGAAACGGACTGAAAAATAGGAGGAGCATGAAGTGGTGTTGAAAAACGTGAAGAGCCTGAAAAGGTGTGAAAAATATGAAGAACTTCAAAAGGTGTCAAAAATATGAGGAGAATGAAACGGTCTGAAAAACAGGAGGAGCATGAAAGGGTGTTCAAAAACATGAAGAGCCTGGAGAAGTGTGAAAAATATGAAGAGCTTCAAAAGGCGTCAAAAATATGAGGAGCATGAAACGGTCTGAAAAATAGGAGGAGCATGAAGTGGTGTTGAGAAACATGAAGAGTCTGAAAAAGTTGTGAAACATATGAGGAGAATGAAAAGGTCTGAAAAATAGGAGGAGCATGAAGTGGTGTAGAAAAACATGAAGACCCTGATAAATGTGAAAAATATGAAGAGCTTCAAAAGGTGTCAAAAATATGAGGAGCTTGAAACGGTCTGAAATATAGGAGGAGCGTGAAAGGTGTTAAAAAACATGAAGAACTTAAAAAGGTGTGAAACATATGAGGAGCATGAAAAGGTCTGAAAAATAGTAGGAGCATGAAGCGGTGTTGAAAAACATGAAAAGCCTGAAAAGGTGTGAAATATATGAAGAGCTTCAAAAGGTGACAAAAATATGAGGAGCATGAATAGCTCTGAAAAATAGGAGGAGCAAGAAGCGGTGTAGAAAAACATGAAAAGCCTGAAAAGGTGTGAAATCTATGGAGAGCTTCAAAAGGTGTCAAAAATATGAGGAGCATGAAACGGTCTCAAATAAAGGAGGAGAATGAAGTTGTGTTGAAAAATATGTAGAGCCTGAAAAGGTGTGAAAAATATGAAGAGCTTCAAAAGGTGTCAAAAATATGAGGAGCAAGAAACGGTCTGAAAAATAGGAGGAGCATTAATCGGTGTTCAAAAATATGAAGAGCCTGGAAAGGTGTGAAAAATATGAAGAGCTTCAAAAGGTGTCAAACATATGAGGAGCATGAAACCGTCTGAAAAATAGGAGGAGCATGAAACCTTGTTGAAAAATATGAAGAGCCTGAAAAGGTGTGAAAAATATGAAGAGCTTCAAAAGGTGTCAAAATATGAAGAGCATGAAACGGTCTGAAAAAATGGAGGAGCATGAAACGGTGTTCAAAAACATGAGGAGCCTGAAAAATTGTGAAAAATATGAAGAGTTTCAAAAGGTGTCAAAAATATGAGGAGCATGAAACGGTCTGAAAAATATGAGGAGCATGAAACGGTGTTCAAAAACATGAAAACCCTGAAAAGGTGTGAAATATATGAAGAGCTTCAAAAGGTGTCAATAATATGAGGAGCATGAAACGGTCTGAAAAATATGAGGAGCATGAAACGGTGTTCAAAAACATGAAAACCCTGAAAAGGTGTGAAATATATGAAGAGCTTCAAAAGATGTCAAAAATAGGAGGAGCATGAAGCGGTGTAGAAAAACATGAAGAGCCTGAAAAGGTGTGAAAAATATGAAGAGCTTCAAAAGTTGTCAAAAATATGAGGAGCATGACACGGTCAGAAATATAGGAGGAGCATGAAGTGGTGTTGAACACATGAAGAAGCTGAAAAGTTGTGAAAAATATGAAGAGCTTCAAAAGGTGTCAAATATATGAGGAGCATGAAACGGTCTGAAAATTAGGAGGAGGATGAAACGGTGTTCAAATCATGAAGAGCCTGAAATGTTTTGAAAAATGTGAAGAGCTTGAAAAGGTGTCAAAAATATGAGGGGCATGAAACTGTCTGAAAAATAGGAGGAGCATGAAACGTTGTTCAAAAACATGAAGAGCCTGAAAAGGTTTGAAAAATGTGAAGAGCGTGAAAAGGTGTCAAAAATATGAGGGGCATGAAACGGTCTGAAAAAGAGGATGAGCAAGAAACGGTGTTGAAAAACATGAAGAGCCTGAAAATGTGTGAAAAATATGAAGAGCTTCAAAAGGAGTCAAAATATGAGGCGCATGAAACGGTCTGAAAAATAGGAGGAGCATGAAACTGTGTTGAAAACATGAAGAGCCTGAAAAGTTGTTAGAAATATGACGAGCTTCTAAAGATATCCAAAATATGAGGCGCATGAAACGGTCTGAAAAATATGAGGAGAATAAAGCAGTGTTGAAAAACATGAAGAGCCTGAAAAGCTGTGAAAAATATGAAGAGCTTCAAAAGGTGTCAAAAATATGAGGAGCATGAAACGGTCTGAAAAATAGGAGGAGCAGAAGCAAATTTGAAAAACATGAAGAGCCTGAAAAGGTGTGATAATTATGAAGCGCTTCAAAAGGTGTCAAAATTATGGGGAGCATTAAACGGTCTGAAAAATAGGAGGAGCATGAAAACTTGTTGTAAAATATGAAGAGCCTGAAAAGGTGTGAAAAATATGAAGAGCTTCAAAATGTGTGAAAAATATGAGGAGCATGAAACGGTTTAAAAAATAGGAGGAGCATGAAATGGTGTTCAAAAACATGAAGAGCATGAAAAGGTGTGAAAAATATGAAGAGCTTCAAAAGGTGACAAAAACATGAGGACCATGAAACGGTCTGAAAAATAGGAGGAGCATGAAGCGGTGTTGAAAAACATGAAGAGCCTGAAAAGGTGTGAAATATATGAAGAGCTTCAAAAGGTGTAAAAAATATGAGGAGCTTGAAACGGTCTGAAAAATAAGAGGATCTGGTTTCCTCAGTGTGTATGCCCAGAAGTGGGATTGCTGGGTCATATGGCAGTTCTATTTCCAGTTTTTTAAGAAATCTCCACACTGTTTTCCATAGCGGCTGTACTAGTGTGCATTCCCACCAACAGTGTAAGAGGGTTCCCTTTTCTCCACACCATCTCCAGCATTTATTGCTTGTAGACTTCTGGATAGCAGCCATCCTGACTGGCATATAATGGTACCTCATTGTGGTTTTGATTTGCATTTCTCTAATAATGAGTGATGTTGAGCATCTTTTCATGTGTTTGTTATCCATCTGTATGTCTTCTTTGGAGAAATGTCTGTTTAGTTCTTTGGCTCATTTTGTATTGGGTCATTTATTTTTCTGGAATTGAGCTGCAGGATTTGCTTGTATATTTTTGAGATTAATCCTTTGTCTGTTTCTTCATTTGCTATTATTTTCTCCCAATCTGAGGGCTGTCTTTTCACCTTACTTATAGTTTCCTTTGTAGTGCAAAAGCTTTTAAGTTTCATTAGGTCCCATTTGTTTAGTTTTGCTTTTATTTCCAATATTCTGGGAGGTGGGTCATAGAGGATCTTGCTTTGATTTATGTCGGAGAGTGTATTGCCTATCTTCTCCTCTAGGAGTTTTATAGTTTCTGGTCTTACATTTAGATCTTTAATCCATTTTGAGTTTATTTTTGTGTATGGTGTTAGAAAGTGTTCTATTTTCATTCTTTTACAAGTGGTTGACCAGTTTTCCCAGCACCACTTGTTAAAGAGGTTGTCTTTTTTCCATTGTATATCCTTGCCTCCTTTGTCAAAGATAAGGTGTCCATAGGTTCGTCTGAAAGAGACACGTGCACCCCAATGTTCATCGCAGCACTATTTATAATAGCCAGGACATGGAAGCAACCTAGATGCCCGTCAGCAGATGAATGGATAAGAAAGCTGTGGTACATATACACCATGGAATATTACTCAGCCATTAAAAAATTCACTTGAATCAGGCCTAATGAGATGGATGAAGCTGGAGCCCATTATACAGAGTGAAGTAAGCCAGAAAGATAAAGAACATTAGAGCATGCTGACACATGTATATGGAATTTAGAACGGTGATAACGATAACCCTATATGCAGAACAGAAAAATAGACACAGAAATACAGAACAGACTTTTGAACTTTGTGGGAGAATGTGAGGGTGGGATATTTCAAATGAACAGCATGTATGCTATCTATGGTGAAACAGATCACCAGCCCAGGTAGGATGCACGAGACAAGTGCTCCGGCTTGGTGCACTGGGAAGACGGAGAGGAATCGGGTGGAGAGGGAGGTGGGAGGGGGGATTGGAATCGGGAATACATGTAAATCCATGGCTGATTCATATCAATGTATGACAAAACCGACTGGGAAAGAAAAAATAAAAATAATTAAAAAAAATTAAAAAAAAAAACAATAAAAAAAAAATAAGAGGAGCATGAAATGGTGTTCAAAAACATGAAGAGCCTGAAGAGGTGTGGAAATTATGAAGAGCTTCAAAAGGTGTCAAATATATGAGGAGCATAAAACGGTTTGAAAAAAAGGAGGAGCATGAAATGGTGTTGAAAAACATGAAGAGCCTAAAAAGGTGTGAAAAATATGAAGAGCTTCAAAAGGTTTCAAAAATATGAGAGGCATGAACGGTCTGAAATGTAGGGGGAGCATGAAGCGGTGTAGAAAAACATGAAGAGCCTGAAAACGTGTGAAAAATATGAAGAGCTTCAAAAGATTTGAAAAATAAGAAGAGCTTCAAAAGGTGTCAAAAATGAGATCTGCATGAAATGGTCTGAAAAATAGGAGGAGCATGAAGTGGTGTTGAAAAAAATGAAGAGCCTGAAAAGGTGTGAATTATACGAAGAGCCTCAAAAGGTGTCAAAAATATGTGGAGCATGAAACGGTCCGAAAAATCGGAGGAGCATGAAGCGGTGTTGAAAAACATGAAGAGCCTGAAAAGGTGTGAAAAATATGAAGAGCTTCAAAAGGTGTGAAAAATATGAGAAGCATGAAACGGTCTGAAAAAAAGGAGGAGCATAAAATTGTGTTGAAAAACATGAAGAGCCTGAAAAGTTGTGATAAATATGAAGAGTTTCAAAACGTGTCAAAAAGATGAGGAGCATGAAACGGTCCGAAAAATCGGAGGAGCATGAAGCGGTGTAGAAAAACATGAAGAGCCTGAAAAGGTGTGGAAATTATGAAGAGCTTCAAAAGGTGTCAAATATATGAGGAGCATAAAACGGTCTGAAAAAAAGGAGGAGCATGAAATTGTGTTGAAAAACATGAAGAGCCTGAAAAGGTGTGATAAATATGAAGAGTTTCAAAACGTGTCAAAAAGATGAGGAGCATGAAACGGTCTGAAAAACAGGAGGAGCATGAAATGGTGTTCAAAAACATGAAGAGCCTGGAGAAGTGTGAAAAATATGAAGAGCTTCAAAAGGCGTCAAAAATATGAGGAGCATGAAACGGTCTGAAAAAAAGGAGGAGCATGAAGCGGTGTTGAAAAACATGAAGAGCCTGAAAAGGTGTGAATAATATGAAGAGCTTCAAAAGGTGTCAAAAATATGAGGAGCATGAAACCGTCTGAAAAATAGTAGGAGCATGAAGCGGTGTTGAAAACATGAAGAGCCTGAAAAGGTGTGAAAAATATGAAGAGGTTCAAAAGGTGTCAAAAATATGAGGACCATGAAACGGTCTGAAAAATAGGAGGAGCATGAAATGGTGTTCAAAAACATGAAGACCTGAAAAGGTGTGAAAAATATGAAGAGCTTCAAAAGGTGCCAAAAATATGAGGAGCATCAAACGGTCTGAAAAAAGGAGGAGCATGAATCGGTGTTGAAAAACATGAAGAGACTGAAAAGTTGTGAAAAATATGAAGAGCTTCAAAAGGTTTCAAAATATGAGAAGCATGAAACGGTCTGAAAAATAGGAGGAGCATGAAAAGGTCTGAAAAATAGGAGGAGCATGAAGCGGTGTTGAAAACATGAAGAGTCTGAAAAGGTGTGAAAAATATGAAGAGCTTTAAAGGTGTCAAAAATATGAGGAGCATGAAACGGTCTGAAAAATAGGAGGAGCATGAAGCGGTGTTGAAAAACATGAAGAGCCTGAAAAGGTGTGTAAAATATGAAGAGCTTCATTATATGTGAAAAACATGAAGAGCTTCAAAAGTTGTCAAAAATGAGATGAGCATGAAACGGTCTGACCAATAGGAGGAGCAATAAGCGGTGTTGAAAAATATGAAGAGCCTGAAAATGTGTAAAAAATATGAAGAGCTTCTAAATGTGTCAAAAATATGAAGAGCTTCAAAAGGTGTCAAAAATGAGATGAGCATTAAACGGTGTGAAAAAAATGAGGAGAATGAAGTGGTGTTGGAAATCATGAAGAGTCTGAAAAGGTGTGAAATATATGAGGAGCTTCAAAAGGTGTCAAAAATATGAGGGTCATGAAACGGTCTGAAAATTAGGAGGAGCATGAAGCGGTGTTGAAAAACATGAAGAGCCTGAAAAGTTGTCAAAAATATGAAGAGCCTCTAAAGGGGTCAAAAGTAGAGGAGCTTCAAAAGGTGTCAAAAATGAGATGAGCATGAAATGGTGTGAAAATAGGAGGAGCATGAAACGGTCTGAAAAAGAGGAGGAGCATGAAGCGGTGTTGAAAACCATGAAGAGCCTGAAAAGGTGTGAAAAATATGAAGAGCTTCTAAAGGAGTCAAATATATGAGGACCATGAAACGGTCTGAAAAATAGGAGGAGCATGAAGTGGTGTTCAAAAACATGAAGAGCCTCAAAGGTGTCAAAAATATGAAGAGCTTCAAAAGGTGTGAAAAATAGGAGGAGCATGAAACGGACTGAAATATAGGAGGAGCATGAAGTGGTGTTCAAAAACATGAAGAGCCTCAAAGGTGTCAAAAATATGAAGAGCTTCAAAAGTTGTCAAAAATATGAGGAGCATGAAACGGTCTGAAAAATAGGACGAGCATGAAGTGTTTGTGAAAAACATGAAGAGCCTGAAAAGCTGTGCAAAATATGAAGAGCTTCAAAAGGTGTGAAACACATGAGGAGCATGAAACGGTCTGAAAAATAGGACGAGCATGAAGCGGTGTTCACAAACATGAAGAGCATGAAAAGGTGTGAAAAATATGAAGAGCTTCAAAAAATGTCAAAAATATGAGGAGCATTAAACGGTCTGAAAAAAGGGAGGAGCATGAAGCGGTGTTCAAAAACATGAAGAGCCTGAAAAGGTTTGAAAAATATGAAGAGCTTCAAAAGGTGTGAAAAATATGAAGACCTTCAAATGGTGTCAAAAATTAGATTAGCATGAAAGGGTCTGAAAAATAGGAGGAGCATGAAGTGATGTTGAAAAACATGAAGAGCCAGAGAAAGTGTGAAATATATGAAGAGCTTCAAAAGGTGTGAAAAATATGCAGAGTTTCAAAAGGTGTCAAAAATGAGATGAGCATGAAACGATCTGAAAAACAGGAGGAGCATGAAGTGGTGTTCAAAAACCTGAAGAAACTGAAAAGGTGTGAAAAATATGAACAGCTTCCAAACGGGTCAAAAATATGAGGAGCATGAAACGGTCTGAAAAATTGAAGCAGCATGAAGCGGTTTTGAAATACATGAAGAGCCTGAAAACGTGTGAAAAATATGAAGAGCTTCAAAAGGTGTGAAAAATATGAAGAACTTCAAAAGGTGTGAAATACATGAGGAACATTAAATGGTCTGAAAAGTAGGAGGAGCATGAAGAGGTGTTGAAAAACATGAAGAGCCTGAGAAAGGTGTAAAAAATATGAAGAGCTTCAAAAGGTGTGAAAAATATGAGGTTCATGAAACGGTCTGAAAAATATGAGGAGCATGAAGCGGTCTGAAAAAGAGGAGGAGCATGAAGCGGTGTTGAAAAACATGAGGAGCCTGAAAAGGTGTGAAAAATATGAAGAGCTTCAAAAGGTGTGAAAAATATGAGGTGCATGACACGGTCTGAAAAATAGGAGGAGCATGAAACGGTGATCAAAAGCATGAAGATGCTGAAAATGTGTGAAAAATATGAAGAGCTTCAAAAGGTGTGAAATACATGAGGAGCATGAAACTCTGAAACAGAGGAGGAGCATGAAGCCGTGTTCAAAAACATGAAGAGCCTAAAAAGTTGTGAAAAATATGAAAAGCTTCAAAAGGTGTCAAAAATGAGATGAGCATGAAACGGTCTGTAAAATAGGAGGATCATGAAACGGTGTTGAAAAACATGAAGAGCCTGAAAAGGTGTGAAAAATATGAAGAGCTTCAAAAGGCTTCAAAAATATGAGGAGAATGAAACGGTCTGAAAAATAGGAGGAGCATGAAGTGGTGTAGAAAAACATGAAGACCCTGATAAATGTGAAAAATATGAAGAGCTTCAAAAGGTGTCAAAAATATGAGGAGCTTGAAACGTTCTGAAATATAGGAGGAGCGTGAAAGGTGTTAAAAAACATGAAGAGCTTAAAAAGGTGTGAAACATATGAGGAGCATGAAAAGGTCTGAAAAATAGTAGGAGCATGAAGCGGTGTTGAAAAACATGAAAAGCCTGAAAAGGTGTGAAATATATGAAGAGCTTCAAAAGGTGACAAAAATATGAGGAGCATGAATAGCTCTGAAAAATAGGAGGAGCAAGAAGCGGTGTAGAAAAACATGAAGAGCCTGAAAAGGTGTGAAATCTATGGAGAGCTTCAAAAGGTGTCAAAAATATGAGGAGCATGAAACGGTCTCAAATAAAGGAGGAGCATGAAGTTGTGTTGAAAAATATGTAGAGCCTGAAAAGGTGTGAAAAATATGAAGAGCTTCAAAAGGTGTCAAAAATATGAGGAGCAAGAAACGGTCTGAAAAATAGGAGGAGCATTAATCGGTGTTCAAAAATATGAAGAGCCTGGAAAGCTGTGAAAAATATGAAGAGCTTCAAAAGGTGTCAAAAATATGAGGAGCAAGAAACGGTCTGAAAAATAGGAGGAGCATTAATCGGTGTTCAAAAATATGAAGAGCATGGAAAGGTGTGAAAAATATGAAGAGCTTCAAAAGGTGTCAAAAATATGAGGAGCATGAAACCGTCTGAAAAATAGGAGGAGCATGAAACCTTGTTGAAAAATATGAAGAGCCTGAAAAGGTGTGAAAAATATGAAGAGCTTCAAAAGGTGTCAAAATATGAGGAGCATGAAACGGTCTGAAAAAATGGAGGAGCATGAAACGGTGTTCAAAAACATGAGGAGCCTGAAAAATTGTGAAAAATATGAAGAGTTTCAAAAGGTGTCAAAAATATGAGGAGCATGAAATGGTCTGAAAAATATGAGGAGCATGAAACGGTGTTCAAAAACATGAAAACCCTGAAAAGGTGTGAAATATATGAAGAGCTTCAAAAGGTGTCAATAATATGAGGAGCATGAAACGGTCTGAAAAATATGAGGAGCATGAAACGGTGTTCAAAAACATGAAGAGCCTGAAAAGGTGTGAAAAATATGAAGAGCTTCAAAAGATGTCAAAAATAGGAGGAGCATGAAGCGGTGTAGAAAAACATGAAGAGCCTGAAAAGGTGTGAAAAATATGAAGAGCTTCAAAAGTTGTCAAAAATATGAGGAGCATGACACGGTCAGATATATAGGAGGAGCATGAAGTGGTGTTGAAAACATGAAGAACCTGAAAAGTTGTGAAAAATATGAAGAGTTTCAAAAGGTGTCAAATATATGAGGAGCATGAAACGGTCTGAAAATTAGGAGGAGGATGAAACGGTGTTTAAATCATGAAGAGCCTGAAATGTTTTGAAAAATGTGAAGAGCTTGAAAAGGTGTCAAAAATATGAGGGGCATGAAACTGTCTGAAAAATAGGAGGAGCATGAAACGTTGTTCAAAAACATGAAGAGCCTGAAAAGGTTTGAAAAATGTGAAGAGCTTGAAAAGGTGTCAAAAATATGAGGGGCATGAAACGGTCTGAAAAAGAGGATGAGCAAGAAACGGTGTTGAAAAACATGAAGAGCCTGAAAATGTGTGAAAAATATGAAGAGCTTCAAAAGGACTCAAAATATGAGGCGCATGAAACGGTCTGAAAAATAGGAGGAGCATGAAACTGTGTTGAAAACATGAAGAGCCTGAATAGTTGTTAGAAATATGACGAGCTTCAAAAGATATCCAAAATATGAGGCGCATGAAACGGTCTGAAAAATATGAGGAGAATAAAGCGGTGTTGAAAAACATGAAGAGCCTGAAAAGCTGTGAAAAATATGAAGAGCTTCAAAAGGTGTCAAAAATATGAGGAGCATGAAACGGTCTGAAAAATAGGAGGAGCAGAAGCAAATTTGAAAAGCATGAAGAGCCTGAAAAGGTGTGATAATTATGAAGCGCTTCAAAAGGTGTCAAAATTATGGGGAGCATTAAACGGTCTGAAAAATAGGAGGAGCATGAAAACTTGTTGTAAAATATGAAGAGCCTGAAAAGGTGTGAAAAATATGAAGAGCTTCAAAATGTGTGAAAAATATGAGGAGCATGAAACGGTTTAAAAAATAGGAGGAGCATGAAATGGTGTTCAAAAACATGAAGAGCATGAAAAGGTGTGAAAAATATGAAGAGCTTCAAAAGGTGACAAAAACATGAGGACCATGAAACGGTCTGAAAAATAGGAGGAGCATGAAGCGGTGTTGAAAAACATGAAGAGCCTGAAAAGGTGTGAAATATATGAAGAGCTTCAAAAGGTGTAAAAAATATGAGGAGCTTGAAACGGTCTGAAAAATAAGAGGATCTGGTTTCCTCAGTGTGTATGCCCAGAAGTGGGATTGCTGGGTCATATGGCAGTTCTATTTCCAGTTTTTTAAGAAATCTCCACACTGTTTTCCATAGCGGCTGTACTAGTGTGCATTCCCACCAACAGTGTAAGAGGGTTCCCTTTTCTCCACACCATCTCCAGCATTTATTGCTTGTAGACTTCTGGATAGCAGCCATCCTGACTGGCATATAATGGTACCTCATTGTGGTTTTGATTTGCATTTCTCTAATAATGAGTGATGTTGAGCATCTTTTCATGTGTTTGTTATCCATCTGTATGTCTTCTTTGGAGAAATGTCTGTTTAGTTCTTTGGCTCATTTTGTATTGGGTCATTTATTTTTCTGGAATTGAGCTGCAGGATTTGCTTGTATATTTTTGAGATTAATCCTTTGTCTGTTTCTTCATTTGCTATTATTTTCTCCCAATCTGAGGGCTGTCTTTTCACCTTACTTATAGTTTCCTTTGTAGTGCAAAAGCTTTTAAGTTTCATTAGGTCCCATTTGTTTAGTTTTGCTTTTATTTCCAATATTCTGGGAGGTGGGTCATAGAGGATCTTGCTTTGATTTATGTCGGAGAGTGTATTGCCTATCTTCTCCTCTAGGAGTTTTATAGTTTCTGGTCTTACATTTAGATCTTTAATCCATTTTGAGTTTATTTTTGTGTATGGTGTTAGAAAGTGTTCTATTTTCATTCTTTTACAAGTGGTTGACCAGTTTTCCCAGCACCACTTGTTAAAGAGGTTGTCTTTTTTCCATTGTATATCCTTGCCTCCTTTGTCAAAGATAAGGTGTCCATAGGTTCGTCTGAAAGAGACACGTGCACCCCAATGTTCATCGCAGCACTATTTATAATAGCCAGGACATGGAAGCAACCTAGATGCCCGTCAGCAGATGAATGGATAAGAAAGCTGTGGTACATATACACCATGGAATATTACTCAGCCATTAAAAAATTCACTTGAATCAGGCCTAATGAGATGGATGAAGCTGGAGCCCATTATACAGAGTGAAGTAAGCCAGAAAGATAAAGAACATTAGAGCATGCTGACACATGTATATGGAATTTAGAAAGGTGATAACGATAACCCTATATGCAGAACAGAAAAATAGACACAGAAATACAGAACAGACTTTTGAACTTTGTGGGAGAATGTGAGGGTGGGATATTTCAAATGAACAGCATGTATGCTATCTATGGTGAAACAGATCACCAGCCCAGGTAGGATGCACGAGACAAGTGCTCCGGCTTGGTGCACTGGGAAGACGGAGAGGAATCGGGTGGAGAGGGAGGTGGGAGAGGGGATTGGAATTGGGAATACATGTAAATCCATGGCTGATTCATATCAATGTATGACAAAACCGACTGGGAAAGAAAAAATAAAAATAATTAAAAAAATTTAAAAAAAAAAACAATAAAAAAAAAAAAATAAGAGGAGCATGAAATGGTGTTCAAAAACATGAAGAGCCTGAAGAGGTGTGGAAATTATGAAGAGCTACAAAAGGTGTCAAATATATGAGGAGCATAAAATGGTTTGAAAAAAAGGAGGAGCATGAAATGGTGTTGAAAAACATGAAGAGCCTAAAAAGGTGTGAAAAATATGAAGAGCTTCAAAAGGTTTCAAAAATATGAGAGGCATGAACGGTCTGAAATGTAGGGGGAGCATGAAGCGGTGTAGAAAAACATGAAGAGCCTGAAAAGGTGTGGAAATTATGAAGAGCTTCAAAAGGTGTCAAATATATGAGGAGCATAAAACGGTCTGAAAAAAAGGAGGAGCATGAAATTGTGTTGAAAAACATGAAGAGCCTGAAAAGGTGTGATAAATATGAAGAGTTTCAAAACGTGTCAAAAAGATGAGGAGCATGAAACGGTCTGAAAAACAGGAGGAGCATGACATGGTGTTCAAAAACATGAAGAGCCTGGGGAAGTGTGAAAAATATGAAGAGCTTCAAAAGGCGTCAAAAATATGAGGAGCATGAAACGGTCTGAAAAAAAGGAGGAGCATGAAGCGGTGTTGAAAAACATGAAGAGCCTGAAAAGGTGTGAATAATATGAAGAGCTTCAAAAGGTGTCAAAAATATGAGGAGCATGAAACCGTCTGAAAAATAGTAGGAGCATGAAGCGGTGTTGAAAACATGAAGAGCCTGAAAAGGTGTGAAAAATATGAAGAGGTTTAAAAGGTGTCAAAAATATGAGGACCATGAAACGGTCTGAAAAATAGGAGGAGCATGAAATGGTGTTCAAAAACATGAAGACCTGAAAAGGTGTGAAAAATATGAAGAGCTTCAAAAGGTGCCAAAAATATGAGGAGCATGAAACGGTCTGAAAAAGAGGAGGAGCATGAAGCGGTGTTGAAAACCATGAAGAGCCTGAAAAGGTGTGAAAAATATGAAGAGCTTCTAAAGGAGTCAAATATATGAGGACCATGAAACGGTCTGAAAAATAGGAAGAGCATGAAGTGGTGTTCAAAAACATGAAGAGCCTCAAAGGTGTCAAAAAAATGAAGAGCTTCAAAAGGTGTGAAAAATAGGAGGAGCATGAAACGGACTGAAATATAGGAGGAGCATGAAGTGGTGTTCAAAAACATGAAGAGCCTCAAAGGTGTCAAAAATATGAAGAGCTTCAAAAGTTGTCAAAAATATGAGGAGCATGAAACGGTCTGAAAAATAGGACGAGCATGAAGTGTTTGTGAAAAACATGAAGAGCCTGAAAAGCTGTGCAAAATATGAAGAGCTTCAAAAGGTGTGAAATACATGAGGAGCCTGAAACGGTCTGAAAAATAGGACGAGCATGAAGCGGTGTTCACAAACATGAAGAGCATGAAAAGGTGTGAAAAATATGAAGAGCTTCAAAATGTGTCAAATATATGAGGAGCATGAAATGGTCTGAAAAATAGGAGGAGCATGAAGCGGTGTGGAAAAACATGAAGAGCCTGAAAAGGTGTGAAAAATATGAAGAGCATCAAAAGGTGTCAAAATTATGAGGAGCATGAAAGGGTCTGAAAAATAGGAGGAGCATGAAGCGGTGTTGAAAAACATGAAGAGCCTGAAAAGGTGTGAAAAATATGAAGAGTTTCAAAATGGGTCAAAAATATGAGGATCATGAAACGGTCTGAAAAATAGGAGAAGCAAGAAGTGGTGTTGAAAAACATGAAGAGCCTGAAAACGTGTGAAAAATATGAAGAGCTTCAAAAGGGGTGAAAAATATGAAGAGTTTCAAAAGGTGATAAAAATGAGATGAGCATGAAACGGTCTGAAAAATATGAGGAGCATGAAGCGGTAATGGAAATCATGAAGAGTCTGAAAAGCTGTGAAATATATTAAGAGCTTCAAAAGGTGTCAAAAATATGAGGAGCATGAAACGGTCTGAAAAATAGGAGGAGCATGAAGCGATGTTGAAAAACATGAAGAACCTGAAAAGGTGTGAAAAATATGAAGAGCTTCAAAAGGTGTCAAAACAATGAGGAGTATGAAACGGTCTGAAAAATAGGAGGAGCATGAAAAGTTGTTCAAATGCATGAAGAGCCTGAAAAGGTGTGAAAAATATGAAGAGCTTCAAAAGGTGTAAAATACATGAGGAACATGATACGGTCTGAAAAATAGGAGGAGCATGAAGCTCTGTTCAAAAACATGAAGAGCCTGAAAAGTTGTGAAAAATATGAAAAGCTTTAAAAGTTATCAAAAATATGAGGAGCATGAAACATTCTGAAAAATAGGAGGATGATGAAGCGGTGTTCAAAATCATGAAGAGGCTGAAAAGGTGTGAAAAATATGAAGAGCTTCAAAACGTGTGAAATACATGAGGAGCATGAAACGGTCTGAAAAATAGGAGGAGCATCAAGCGGTGTTCAAAAACATGAAGAGCCTGAAAAGGTGTGAAAAATATGAAGAGCTTCAAAAGGTGTGAAAAATAGGAGGAGCATGAAACGGACTGAAATATAGGAGGAGCATGAAGCGGTGTTCAAAAACATGAAGAGCCTGAAAAGGTGTGAAAAATATGAAGAGCTTCAAAAAATGTCAAAAATATGAGGAGCATTAAACGGTCTGAAAAAAGGGAGGAGCATGAAGCGGTGTTCAAAAACATGAAGAGCCTGAAAAGGTTTGAAAAATATGAAGAGCTTCAAAAGGTGTGAAAAATATGAAGACCTTCAAAAGGTGTCAAAAATTAGATTAGCATGAAAGGGTCTGAAAAATAGGAGGAGCATGAAGTGATGTTGAAAAACATGAAGAGCCAGAGAAGGTGTGAAATATATGAAGAGCTTCAAAAGGTGTGAAAAATATGAAGAGTTTCAAAAGGTGTCAAAAATGAGATGAGCATGAAACGATCTGAAAAACAGGAGGAGCATGAAGTGGTGTTCAAAAACCTGAAGAAACTGAAAAGGTGTGAAAAATATGAACAGCTTCCAAACGGGTCAAAAATATGAGGAGCATGAAACGGTCTGAAAAATTGAAGCAGCATGAAGCGGTTTTGAAATACATGAAGAGCCTGAAAACGTGTGAAAAATATGAAGAGCTTCAAAAGGTGTGAAAAATATGAAGAACTTCAAAAGGTGTGAAATACATGAGGAACATTAAATGGTCTGAAAAGTAGGAGGAGCATGAAGAGGTGTTGAAAAACATGAAGAGCCTGAGAAAGGTGTAAAAAATATGAAGAGCTTCAAAAGGTGTGAAAAATATGAGGTTCATGAAACGGTCTGAAAAATATGAGGAGCATGAAGCGGTCTGAAAAAGAGGAGGAGCATGAAGCGGTGTTGAAAAACATGAGGAGCCTGAAAAGGTGTGAAAAATATGAAGAGCTTCAAAAGGTGTGAAAAATATGAGGTGCATGACACGGTCTGAAAAATAGGAGGAGCATGAAACGGTGATCAAAAGCATGAAGATGCTGAAAATGTGTGAAAAATATGAAGAGCTTCAAAAGGTGTGAAATACATGAGGAGCATGAAACTCTGAAACAGAGGAGGAGCATGAAGCCGTGTTCAAAAACATGAAGAGCCTAAAAAGTTGTGAAAAATATGAAAAGCTTCAAAAGGTGTCAAAAAGGAGATGAGCATGAAACGGTCTGTAAAATAGGAGGATCATGAAACGGTGTTGAAAAACATGAAGAGCCTGAAAAGGTGTGAAAAATATGAAGAGCTTCAAAAGGCTTCAAAAATATGAGGAGAATGAAACGGTCTGAAAAATAGGAGGAGCATGAAGTGGTGTAGAAAAACATGAAGACCCTGATAAATGTGAAAAATATGAAGAGCTTCAAAAGGTGTCAAAAATATGAGGAGCTTGAAACGTTCTGAAATATAGGAGGAGCGTGAAAGGTGTTAAAAAACATGAAGAGCTTAAAAAGGTGTGAAACATATGAGGAGCATGAAAAGGTCTGAAAAATAGTAGGAGCATGAAGCGGTGTTGAAAAACATGAAAAGCCTGAAAAGGTGTGAAATATATGAAGAGCTTCAAAAGGTGACAAAAATATGAGGAGCATGAATAGCTCTGAAAAATAGGAGGAGCAAGAAGCGGTGTAGAAAAACATGAAGAGCCTGAAAAGGTGTGAAATCTATGGAGAGCTTCAAAAGGTGTCAAAAATATGAGGAGCATGAAACGGTCTCAAATAAAGGAGGAGCATGAAGTTGTGTTGAAAAATATGTAGAGCCTGAAAAGGTGTGAAAAATATGAAGAGCTTCAAAAGGTGTCAAAAATATGAGGAGCAAGAAACGGTCTGAAAAATAGGAGGAGCATTAATCGGTGTTCAAAAATATGAAGAGCCTGGAAAGCTGTGAAAAATATGAAGAGCTTCAAAAGGTGTCAAAAATATGAGGAGCAAGAAACGGTCTGAAAAATAGGAGGAGCATTAATCGGTGTTCAAAAATATGAAGAGCATGGAAAGGTGTGAAAAATATGAAGAGGTTCAAAAGGTGTCAAAAATATGAGGAGCATGAAACCGTCTGAAAAATAGGAGGAGCATGAAACCTTGTTGAAAAATATGAAGAGCCTGAAAAGGTGTGAAAAATATGAAGAGCTTCAAAAGGTGTCAAAATATGAGGAGCATGAAACGGTCTGAAAAAATGGAGGAGCATGAAACGGTGTTCAAAAACATGAGGAGCCTGAAAAATTGTGAAAAATATGAAGAGTTTCAAAAGGTGTCAAAAATATGAGGAGCATGAAACGGTCTGAAAAATATGAGGAGCATGAAACGGTGTTCAAAAACATGAAAACCCTGAAAAGGTGTGAAATATATGAAGAGCTTCAAAAGGTGTCAATAATATGAGGAGCATGAAACGGTCTGAAAAATATGAGGAGCATGAAACGGTGTTCAAAAACATGAAGAGCCTGAAAAGGTGTGAAAAATATGAAGAGCTTCAAAAGATGTCAAAAATAGGAGGAGCATGAAGCGGTGTAGAAAAACATGAAGAGCCTGAAAAGGTGTGAAAAATATGAAGAGCTTCAAAAGTTGTCAAAAATATGAGGAGCATGACACGGTCAGAAATATAGGAGGAGCATGAAGTGGTGTTGAAAACATGAAGAACCTGAAAAGTTGTGAAAAATATGAAGAGCTTCAAAAGGTGTCAAATATATGAGGAGCATGAAACGGTCTGAAAATTAGGAGGAGGATGAAACGGTGTTCAAAACATGAAGAGCCTGAAATGTTTTGAAAAATGTGAAGAGCTTGAAAAGGTGTCAAAAATATGAGGGGCATGAAACTGTCTGAAAAATAGGAGGAGCATGAAACGTTGTTCAAAAACATGAAGAGCCTGAAAAGGTTTGAAAAATGTGAAGAGCGTGAAAAGGTGTCAAAAATATGAGGGGCATGAAACGGTCTGAAAAAGAGGATGAGCAAGAAACGGTGTTGAAAAACATGAAGAGCCTGAAAATGTGTGGAAAATATGAAGAGCTTCAAAAGGAGTCAAAATATGAGGCGCATGAAACGGTCTGAAAAATAGGAGGAGCATGAAACTGTGTTGAAAACATGAAGAGCCTGAAAAGTTGTTAGAAATATGACGAGCTTCTAAAGATATCCAAAATATGAGGCGCATGAAACGGTCTGAAAAATATGAGGAGAATAAAGCAGTGTTGAAAAACATGAAGAGCCTGAAAAGCTGTGAAAAATATGAAGAGCTTCAAAAGGTGTCAAAAATATGAGGAGCATGTAACGGTCTGAAAAATAGGAGGAGCAGAAGCAAATTTGAAAAACATGAAGAGCCTGAAAAGGTGTGATAATTATGAAGCGCTTCAAAAGGTGTCAAAATTATGGGGAGCATTAAACGGTCTGAAAAATAGGAGGAGCATGAAAACTTGTTGTAAAATATGAAGAGCCTGAAAAGGTGTGAAAAATATGAAGAGCTTCAAAATGTGTGAAAAATATGAGGAGCATGAAACGGTTTAAAAAATAGGAGGAGCATGAAATGGTGTTCAAAAACATGAAGAGCATGAAAAGGTGTGAAAAATATGAAGAGCTTCAAAAGGTGACAAAAACATGAGGACCATGAAACGGTCTGAAAAATAGGAGGAGCATGAAGCGGTGTTGAAAAACATGAAGAGCCTGAAAAGGTGTGAAATATATGAAGAGCTTCAAAAGGTGTAAAAAATATGAGGAGCTTGAAACGGTCTGAAAAATAAGAGGATCTGGTTTCCTCAGTGTGTATGCCCAGAAGTGGGATTGCTGGGTCATATGGCAGTTCTATTTCCAGTTTTTTAAGAAATCTCCACACTGTTTTCCATAGCGGCTGTACTAGTGTGCATTCCCACCAACAGTGTAAGAGGGTTCCCTTTTCTCCACACCATCTCCAGCATTTATTGCTTGTAGACTTCTGGATAGCAGCCATCCTGACTGGCATATAATGGTACCTCATTGTGGTTTTGATTTGCATTTCTCTAATAATGAGTGATGTTGAGCATCTTTTCATGTGTTTGTTATCCATCTGTATGTCTTCTTTGGAGAAATGTCTGTTTAGTTCTTTGGCTCATTTTGTATTGGGTCATTTATTTTTCTGGAATTGAGCTGCAGGATTTGCTTGTATATTTTTGAGATTAATCCTTTGTCTGTTTCTTCATTTGCTATTATTTTCTCCCAATCTGAGGGCTGTCTTTTCACCTTACTTATAGTTTCCTTTGTAGTGCAAAAGCTTTTAAGTTTCATTAGGTCCCATTTGTTTAGTTTTGCTTTTATTTCCAATATTCTGGGAGGTGGGTCATAGAGGATCTTGCTTTGATTTATGTCGGAGAGTGTATTGCCTATCTTCTCCTCTAGGAGTTTTATAGTTTCTGGTCTTACATTTAGATCTTTAATCCATTTTGAGTTTATTTTTGTGTATGGTGTTAGAAAGTGTTCTATTTTCATTCTTTTACAAGTGGTTGACCAGTTTTCCCAGCACCACTTGTTAAAGAGGTTGTCTTTTTTCCATTGTATATCCTTGCCTCCTTTGTCAAAGATAAGGTGTCCATAGGTTCGTCTGAAAGAGACACGTGCACCCCAATGTTCATCGCAGCACTATTTATAATAGCCAGGACATGGAAGCAACCTAGATGCCCGTCAGCAGATGAATGGATAAGAAAGCTGTGGTACATATACACCATGGAATATTACTCAGCCATTAAAAAATTCACTTGAATCAGGCCTAATGAGATGGATGAAGCTGGAGCCCATTATACAGAGTGAAGTAAGCCAGAAAGATAAAGAACATTAGAGCATGCTGACACATGTATATGGAATTTAGAAAGGTGATAACGATAACCCTATATGCAGAACAGAAAAATAGACACAGAAATACAGAACAGACTTTTGAACTTTGTGGGAGAATGTGAGGGTGGGATATTTCAAATGAACAGCATGTATGCTATCTATGGTGAAACAGATCACCAGCCCAGGTAGGATGCACGAGACAAGTGCTCCGGCTTGGTGCACTGGGAAGACGGAGAGGAATCGGGTGGAGAGGGAGGTGGGAGGGGGGAATGGAATCGGGAATACATGTAAATCCATGGCTGATTCATATCAATGTATGACAAAACCGACTGGGAAAGAAAAAATAAAAATAATTAAAAAAAATTAAAAAAAAAAACAATAAAAAAAAAATAAGAGGAGCATGAAATGGTGTTCAAAAACATGAAGAGCCTGAAGAGGTGTGGAAATTATGAAGAGCTTCAAAAGGTGTCAAATATATGAGGAGCATAAAACGGTTTGAAAAAAAGGAGGAGCATGAAATGGTGTTGAAAAACATGAAGAGCCTAAAAAGGTGTGAAAAATATGAAGAGCTTCAAAAGGTTTCAAAAATATGAGAGGCATGAACGGTCTGAAATGTAGGGGGAGCATGAAGCGGTGTAGAAAAACATGAAGAGCCTGAAAACGTGTGAAAAATATGAAGAGCTTCAAAAGATTTGAAAAATAAGAAGAGCTTCAAAAGGTGTCAAAAATGAGATCTGCATGAAATGGTCTGAAAAATAGGAGGAGCATGAAGTGGTGTTGAAAAAAATGAAGAGCCTGAAAAGGTGTGAATTATACGAAGAGCCTCAAAAGGTGTCAAAAATATGTGGAGCATGAAACGGTCCGAAAAATCGGAGGAGCATGAAGCGGTGTTGAAAAACATGAAGAGCCTGAAAAGGTGTGAAAAATATGAAGAGCTTCAAAAGGTGTGAAAAATATGAGAAGCATGAAACGGTCTGAAAAAAAGGAGGAGCATAAAATTGTGTTGAAAAACATGAAGAGCCTGAAAAGTTGTGATAAATATGAAGAGTTTCAAAACGTGTCAAAAAGATGAGGAGCATGAAACGGTCCGAAAAATCGGAGGAGCATGAAGCGGTGTAGAAAAACATGAAGAGCCTGAAAAGGTGTGGAAATTATGAAGAGCTTCAAAAGGTGTCAAATATATGAGGAGCATAAAACGGTCTGAAAAAAAGGAGCATGAAATTGTGTTGAAAAACATGAAGAGCCTGAAAAGGTGTGATAAATATGAAGAGTTTCAAAACGTGTCAAAAAGATGAGGAGCATGAAACGGTCTGAAAAACAGGAGGAGCATGAAATGGTGTTCAAAAACATGAAGAGCCTGTGGAAGTGTGAAAAATATGAAGAGCTTCAAAAGGCGTCAAAAATATGAGGAGCATGAAACGGTCTGAAAAAAAGGAGGAGCATGAAGCGGTGTTGAAAAACATGAAGAGCCTGAAAAGGTGTGAATAATATGAAGAGCTTCAAAAGGTGTCAAAAATATGAGGAGCATGAAACCGTCTGAAAAATAGTAGGAGCATGAAGCGGTGTTGAAAACATGAAGAGCCTGAAAAGGTGTGAAAAATATGAAGAGGTTTAAAAGGTGTCAAAAATATGAGGACCATGAAACGGTCTGAAAAATAGGAGGAGCATGAAATGGTGTTCAAAAACATGAAGACCTGAAAAGGTGTGAAAAATATGAAGAGCTTCAAAAGGTGCCAAAAATATGAGGAGCATGAAACGGTCTGAAAAAGAGGAGGAGCATGAAGCGGTGTTGAAAACCATGAAGAGCCTGAAAAGGTGTGAAAAATATGAAGAGCTTCTAAAGGAGTCAAATATATGAGGACCATGAAACGGTCTGAAAAATAGGAGGAGCATGAAGTGGTGTTCAAAAACATGAAGAGCCTCAAAGGTGTCAAAAAAATGAAGAGCTTCAAAAGGTGTGAAAAATAGGAGGAGCATGAAACGGACTGAAATATAGGAGGAGCATGAAGTGGTGTTCAAAAACATGAAGAGCCTCAAAGGTGTCAAAAATATGAAGAGCTTCAAAAGTTGTCAAAAATATGAGGAGAATGAAACGGTCTGAAAAATAGGACGAGCATGAAGTGTTTGTGAAAAACATGAAGAGCCTGAAAAGCTGTGCAAAATATGAAGAGCTTCAAAAGGTGTGAAATACATGAGGAGCCTGAAACGGTCTGAAAAATAGGACGAGCATGAAGCGGTGTTCACAAACATGAAGAGCATGAAAAGGTGTGAAAAATATGAAGAGCTTCAAAATGTGTCAAATATATGAGGAGCATGAAATGGTCTGAAAAATAGGAGGAGCATGAAGCGGTGTGGAAAAACATGAAGAGCCTGAAAAGGTGTGAAAAATATGAAGAGCATCAAAAGGTGTCAAAATTATGAGGAGCATGAAAGGGTCTGAAAAATAGGAGGAGCATGAAGCGGTGTTGAAAAACATGAAGAGCCTGAAAAGGTGTGAAAAATATGAAGAGTTTCAAAATGGGTCAAAAATATGAGGATCATGAAACGGTCTGAAAAATAGGAGAAGCAAGAAGTGGTGTTGAAAAACATGAAGAGCCTGAAAACGTGTGAAAAATATGAAGAGCTTCAAAAGGGGTGAAAAATATGAAGAGTTTCAAAAGGTGATAAAAATGAGATGAGCATGAAACGGTCTGAAAAATATGAGGAGCATGAAGCGGTAATGGAAATCATGAAGAGTCTGAAAAGCTGTGAAATATATTAAGAGCTTCAAAAGGTGTCAAAAATATGAGGAGCATGAAATGGTCTGAAAAATAGGAGGAGCATGAAGCGATGTTGAAAAACATGAAGAACCTGAAAAGGTGTGAAAAATATGAAGAGCTTCAAAAGGTGTCAAAACAATGAGGAGTATGAAACGGTCTGAAAAATAGGAGGAGCATGAAAAGTTGTTCAAATGCATGAAGAGCCTGAAAAGGTGTTAAAAATATGAAGAGCTTCAAAAGGTGTAAAATACATGAGGAACATGATACGGTCTGAAAAATAGGAGGAGCATGAAGCTCTGTTCAAAAACATGAAGAGTCTGAAAAGTTGTGAAAAATATGAAAAGCTTCAAAAGTTGTCAAAAATATGAGGAGCATGAAACATTCTGAAAAATAGGAGGATGATGAAGCGGTGTTCAAAATCATGAAGAGGCTGAAAAGGTGTGAAAAATATGAAGAGCTTCAAAACGTGTGAAATACATGAGGAGCATGAAACGGTCTGAAAAATAGGAGGAGCATCAAGCGGTGTTCAAAAACATGAAGAGCCTGAAAAGGTGTGAAAAATATGAAGAGCTTCAAAGGTGTGAAAAATAGGAGGAGCATGAAACGGACTGAAATATAGGAGGAGCATGAAGCGGTGTTCAAAAACATGAAGAGCCTGAAAAGGTGTGAAAAATATGAAGAGCTTCAAAAAATGTCAAAAATATGAGGAGCATTAAACGGTCTGAAAAAAGGGAGGAGCATGAAGCGGTGTTAAAAAACATGAAGAGCCTGAAAAGGTTTGAAAAATATGAAGAGCTTCAAAAGGTGTGAAAAATATGAAGACCTTCAAAAGGTGTCAAACATTAGATTAGCATGAAAGGGTCTGAAAAATAGGAGGAGCATGAAGTGATGTTGAAAATCATGAAGAGCCAGAGAAGGTGTGAAATATATGAAGAGCTTCAAAAGGTGTGAAAAATATGAAGAGTTTCAAAGGTGTCAAAAATGAGATGAGCATGAAACGATCTGAAAAACAGGAGGAGCATGAAGTGGTGTTCAAAAACCTGAAGAAACTGAAAAGGTGTGAAAAATATGAAGAGCTTCAAAAGATGTGGTAAAATATGAAGAGCTTCAAAAGGTGTCAAAAATGATATGAGCATGAAACGGTCTGAAAAATAGGAGGAGCATGAAGCGGTGTTGAAAAACATGAAGAACCTGAAAAGCTGTGAGAAATATGAAGAGCTTCAAATGGTGTCAAAAATATGAGGAGCATGAAACGGTCTGAAAAATAGGAGGAGCATGAAGCGGTGTTCAAAAACATGAAGAGTTTGAAAAGGTGTGAAATATATGAAGAGTTTCAAAAGGTGTCAAAAATATGAGGAGCATGAAACGGTCTGAAAAATAGGAGTGTCATGAAACGGTGTTGAAAAACATGAAGACCCTGAAAAGGTGTGAAATATATGAAGAGCTTCAAAAGGTGTCAAAAATATGAGGAGCTTGAAACGGTCTGAAAAATAGGTGGAGCATGAAGTGGTGTTCAGAAACATGAAGAGCCTGAAAAGGTGTGAAAAATATGAAGAGCTTCAAAAGGTGTCAAAATAAGAGGAGCATGAAATGGTCTGAAAAATATGAGGAGGATGAAACGGTGTTCAAAAACATGAAGAACCTGAAAAGGTGTGAAAAATATAAAGAGCTTCAAAACGGGTCAAAAATATGAGGAGCATGCAACGGTCTGAAAAATAGAAGCAGCAAGAAGCGGTGTTGAAATACATGAAGTGTTTGAAAAAGTGTGAAAAATATGAAGAGCTTCAAAAAATGTGAAAAATACGAAGAGCTTCCAAAGGTGTCAAAAATTAGATGAGCATGAAACGGTCTGCAAAATAGGAGGAACAAGAAGTAGTTTTGAAAAAAATGAAGAGGCTGAAAAGGTGTGAAAAATATGAAAAGCTTGAAAAGGTGTCAAAAATATGAGTAGCATGAAACGGTCTGAAAAATAGGAGGAGCAAGAAGCGGTGTTCAAAAACATGAAGAGCTTGAAAAGGTGTGAAAAATATGAAGAGCTTCAAAACGTGTCAAATATATGAGGAGCATGAAATGGTCTGAAAAATAGGAGGAGTAAGAAGGGGTGTTGAAAAACATGAAGAGCATGAAAAGGTGTGAAAAATATGAAGAGCTTCAAAAGGTGTGAAAAATATGAAGAGCTTCAAAGGTGTCAAAAATGAGATGACCATGAAACGGACTGAAAAATAGGAGTACCATGAAGCTGTGTTCAAAAACATGTAGAGCCTGAAACCGTGTGAAAAATATGAACATCTTCAAAAGGTGTGAAAATTATGAGGCTCATGAAACGGTCTGAAAAATAGAAGCAGCATGAAACAGTGTCGAAAAACATGAAGAGCCTGAAAGGTGTGAAAAATATGAAGAGCTTCAAAAGGTGTCAAAATATGCGGAGCATGAAACCGTCTGAAAAATAGAATCAGCATGAAACGGTGTTGAAAAACATAAAGAGCATGAAAAGGTGTGAAAAATATGAAGAGCTTCAAAAGGTGTCAAAAATATGAAGAGCAGGAAACGGTCTGAAAAATAGGAGGATCATGAAGCGGTGTTCAAAAACATGAAGAGCCTGAAAAGTTGTGAAAAATATGAAGAGCTTCAAAAGGTGTGAAATACTTGAGGAGAATGAAACTGTGAAAAAGAGGAGGAGCATGAAGCCGTGTTCAAAAACATGAAGAGCCTAAAAAGTTGTGAAAAATATGAAAAGCTTCAAAAGGTGTCAAAAATGAGATGAGCATGAAACGGTCTGAAAAATAGGAGGAGCATGAAGTGGTGTTGAAAAAAAAGAAGAGACTGAAAAGGTGTGAAAAATATGAAGAGCTTCAAAAGGTGTGAAATTCATGAGGAGCATGAAATGGTCTGAAAAATAGGAGAAGCATGAAGTGGTGTAGAAAAATATGAAGAGCCTGAAAAGGTGTGAAAAATATGAAGAGCTTCAAAAGGTGTGAAATACATGAGGAGCATGAAACTCTCTGAAAAATAGGAGGAGCATGAATTGGTGTTCAAAAACATGAAGAGCCTTAAAAGTTGTGAAAAATATGAAGAGCTTCAAAAGGTGTGAAAAATATGAGGAGCATGAAACGGTCTGAAAAATAGATGCGGCATGAAATGGTGTTGAAAAACATGAAGAGCCTGAAATGTGTGAAAAATATGAAGAGCTTCAAAAGGTATGTAAAATATGAGGAGCATGAAACGGCCTGAAAAATAGAAGCAGCATGAAACGGTGTTGAAAAATATGAAGAGCTTCAAAAGGTGTGAAAAATATGAGGAGCATGAAACGGTCTGAAAAATAGATGCGGCATGAAATGGTGTTGAAAAACATGAAGAGCCTGAAAAGGTGTGAAAAATATGAAGAGCTTCAAAAGGGGTCAATAATATGAAGAGCATGAAACGGTCTGTAAAATAGGAGGATCATGAAGAGGTGTTCAAAATCATGAAGAGCCTGAAAAGGTGTGAAAAATATGAAGAGCTTCAAAACGTGTCAGAAATATGAGGAGCATGAAACGGTCTCAAAAATAGGAGGAGCATGATGCGGTGTTGCAAAATAAGAAGAGCCTGAAAAGGTGTTAAATATATGAAGAGCTTCAAAAGGTGTAAAAAATATGAGGAGCATGAAACGGTCTGAAAAATATGAGGATCATGAAACGGTGTTGAAAAACATGAAGAGCCTGAAAAGGTGTGAAAAATATGAAGAGCTTCACAAGGTGTCAAAAATATTAGGAGCATGAAACGGTCTTAAAAATAGGAGGAGGATGAAGTGGTGTTGAAAAAAATGAAAAGCCTGAAAAGGTGTGAAATATATGAAGAGCTTCAAAAGGTGTCAAAAATATGAGAAGAATGAAACGGTCTGCAAAATAGGAGGAGCATGAAATGATGTTCAAACACATGAAGTGCATGAAAAGGTGTGAAAAATATGAAGAGCTTCAAAAGGTGTGAAATACATGAGGAGGTTTAAACGGTCTGAAAAATAGGAGGAGCATGAAGCGGTGTTCAAAAACATGAAGAGCCTGAAAAGGTGTGAAAAATATGAAGAGCTTCAAAAGGTGTGAAAAATATGAGGAGCATGAAACGGTCTGAAAAATAGGAGGAGCAAAAAAGGTTGTTGAAAAACATGCAGAGCCTGAAAAAGTGTGAAAAATATGAACAGCTTCAAAAGATGTGAAAAATATGAAGAGCTTCAAAAGGTGTTGAAAATGAGATGAGCATGAAACGGTCTGAAAAATCGGAGGTGCATGAAGCGGTGTTGAAAAACATGAAGAGCCTGAAAAGGTGTGAGAAGTATGAAGAGCTTCAAAAGGTGTCAAAAATATGAGTAGCATGAAACGGTCTGCAAAAAAGGAGCAGCATGAAGTGGTGTTGAAAAACATGAAGAGCTTGAAAAGGTGTGAAAAATATGAAAGCTTCAAAAGCTGTCGAAAATATGAGGAGCATGAAACGGTCTCAAAAATAGGAGGAGCATGAAGCGGTGTTCAAAAACATGAAGAGCCTGAAAAGGTGTGAAAAATATGAAGAGCTTCAAAATGTGTCATAAATACGACGAGCATGAAACCCTCTTAAAAATAGGAGGATGAAGCGGTGTTCAAAAACATGAAGAGCCTGAAAATTTGTGCAAAATATGAAGAGCTTCAAAAGGAGTGAAATACATGAGGAGCATGTAAAGGTGTTCAAAAACATGCAGAGACTTAAAAGGTGTGATAAATATGAAGAGCTTCAAAAAGTGCCAAAAATTAGATTAGCATGAAAGGGTCCGAAAAATAGGAGGAGCCTGAAGAGGTGTTGAAAAACATGAAGAGCCTGAAAAAGTGTGAAAAATATGAAGTGCTTCAAAAATATGAAAATTATGAAGAGCTTCAAAAGGTGTGAAAAATATGAAGAGCTTCAAAAATGTCAAAAATGAGATGAGCATGAAACGGTCTGAAAAATAGGAGGAGCATGAAGTGTTGTTGAAAAACATGAAGAGCCTGAAAAGGTGTGAATAATATGAAGAGCTTCAAAAGGTGTCAAAAATATGCGGAGCATGAAACGGTCTGAAAAATAGGAGGATCATGAAGCGGTGTTGAAAAACATGAAGAGCCTGAAAAGGTGTGAAAAATATGAAGAGCTTCAAAAGGTGTCAAAAGTATGAGGAGCATGAAATGGTCTGAAAAATAGGACGAGCATAAGCGGTGTTCAAAAACATGAACAGCCTGAAAAGGTGTGAAAAATATGAAGACCTTCAAAAGGTGTGAAAAATATGAAGAGCTTCAAAAGGTGTCAAAAATTAGATTAGCACGAAAGGGTGTGAAAAATAGAAGGAGCATGAAGTGGTGTTGAAAAACATCAAGAGCCTGAAAAGGTGTGAAATATATGAACAGCTTCAAAAGGGGTGAAAAATATGAAGAGCTTCAAAAGGTGTCAAAAATATGGGGAGCATGAAACGGTCTGAAAAATAGGAGGAGCATGAAGTGATGTTCAAAAACATGAAGAGCCTCAAAATGAGTGAGAAATATGAAAAGCTTCAAAAGGTGTCAAAAATATAGGAGCATGAAACGGTCTGCAAAATAGGAGGAGCATAAAGCGGTGTTGAAAAACATGAAGAGCCTGAAAATGTGTGAAAAATATGAAGACCTTCAAAAGGTGTCAAAAATATGAGGAGCATGAAACATTCTGAAAAATAGGAGGAGCATGAAGCGGTGTTGAAAAACATGAAGAGCCTGAAAATGTGTGAAAAATATGAAGAGCTTCAAAATGTGTCAAAAATATGGGGAGCATGAAACGGTCTGAAAAATAGGAGGAGCATGAAACGGTGTTGAAAAACATGAAGAGCCTGAAAAGGTGTGAAAAATATGAAGAGCTTCAAACGGTCTGAATTATATGAGGAGCATGAAAAGTTCTGAAAAATAGGAGGACCATGAAGCGGTGTTCAAAAACATGAAGAACCTGAAAAGGTGTGAAAAATATGAAGAGCTTCAAAAGGTGTCAAAAATGAGATGAGCATGAAACGGTCTGAATAATAGGAGGAGCATGAAGCGGTGTTGAAAAATATGAAGAGCTTCAAAAGCTGTGAAAAATATGAGGAGCTTCAAAAGGTGTCAAAAATTCGAGGAGCATGAAACGGTCTGAAAAATACGAGGAGCATGAAGCGTTGTTCAAAAAAGTGAAGAGCCTGAAAAGGTTAGAAAAATATGAAGAGCTTCAAAGTTGGGAAAAATATGAAGAGATTCAAAAGGTGTCAAAAATGAGATGAGCATCAAACGGTCTGAAAAATAGGAGGAGCATGAAATGCTGTTGAAAATCATGAAGAGAATGAAAAGGTGTGAAAAATATGAAGAGCTTCAAAAGGTGTCAAAAATATGAGGAGCATGAAACGGTCTGAAAAATAGGAGGAGCATAAAGCGGTGTTCAAAAACATGAAGTGCCTGAAAAGGTGTGAAAAATTAGAAGAGCTTCAAAAGGTGTCAAAAATATAAGGATCATGAAATGGTCTGAAAAATAGAAGGAGGATGAAGCGGTGTTCAAAAACATGAAGAGCTGAAAAGGTGTGAAAAATAGAAAAGCCTCAAAACGTGTCAAAAATATGAGGAGCATGAAACGGTCTGAACAATAGCAGGAGCATGAAGCGGTGTTGAAACACATGAAGAGTCTGAAAACGTGTGAAAATATGAAGAGCTTCAAGAATATAAAAAATATGAAGCGCTTCAAAAGGTGTGACAAATATGAAGAGCTTCAAAATTTGTCAAAAATGAGATGAGCATGAAACGGTCTGAAATAGGAGGAGCATGAAGCGGTGTTGAAAACGATGAAGAGCCTGAAAACGTGTGAAAAATATGAAGAGATTCAAAAGGTGTGAAATACATGAGGAGGATTAAACGGTCTGAAAAATATGAGGAGCATGAAGCTGTGTTGAAAAACATGAAGAGCCTGAAAACGTGTGAAAAATATGAAGAGCTTCAAAAGGTGTGAAAAATTGACGAGCTTCAAAAGGTGTCAAAAATTACATGAGCATGAAACGGTTGAAAAATAGGAGGAGCATGAAGTGGTGTTGAAAAACATGAAGAGCCTGAAAAGGTGTGAAAAATATGGGGAGCCTGAAACGGTCTAAAAAAAAGGAGGAGCATGAAGTGGTGTTGAAAAACATGAAGAGCCTGAAAAGGTGTGAAAAATATGAAGACCTTCAAAACGTGTCAAAAATATGAGGAGAATGAAACGGTCTGAAAAATCGGAGGAGCATGAAGAATTGTTCAAAAACATGAAGAGCCTGAAAAGGTGTGAAAAATATGAAGAGCTTCAAAAGGTGTCAAAATATGAGGAGCATGAAACGATCTGAAAAATAGGAGGATTATGAAGCGGTGTTGAAAAACATGAAGAGCCTGAAAAGGTGTGGAAAATATGAAGAGCTTCAAAAGGTGTCAAAAACATGAGGAGTATGAAACGGTCTGAAAAACAGGAGGAGCATGTAGCGATGTTGAATAATATGAAGTGTCTGAAAAGGTGTGAAAAATATGAAGAGCTTCAAAAGTTGTCAAAATATGAGGAGCATGAAACGGTCTGAAAAATAGGAGGAGCATGAAACGGTGATCAAAAACATGAAGAGCCTGAAAAGGTGTGAAAAATATGAAGACCTTCAAAAGGTGTCAAAAATATGAGGAGCATGAAACTGTCTGAAAAAGAGGAGGAGCATGAAGAAGTGTTCAAAAACATGAAGAGCCTGAAAAGGTGTGAAAATTATGAAGAGGTTCAAAAGGTGTCAAAATATGAGGAGCATGAAACGATCTGAAAAATAGAAGGAGCATGAAGCGGTGTTGAAAACATGAACAGACTGAAAAGGTCTCAAAAATATGAAGAGCTTCAAAATGTGTCAAAAATATGAGGAGTACGAAACGGTCTGAAAAATAGGAGGAGCATGAAGTGCTGTTCAAAAACATGAAGAGCCTGAAAAGGTGTGAAAAATATGAAGAGCTTCAAAAGGTGTGAAAAATATGAGGAGCATGATACGGTAGAAAATATAGGAGGAGCATGAAGCTGTGTTCAAACCATGAAGAGCCTGAAAAAGTGTGAAAAATATGAAGAGCCTCAAAAGGTGTCAAAAATATGAGGAGTATGAAACGGTATGATAAATAGCAGGAGCATGAAGCGGAGTTGAAAAACATGAAGAGTCTGAAATCGTTTGAAAATTATGAAGAGCTTCAAAAATGTTAAAAACATGAAGAGCTTCAAAAGGTGTAAAAAATATGAAGAGCTTCAAAAGGTGTCAAAAATTAGATGAGCATGAAAAGGTCTAAAAAATAGGAGGAGCAACAAGTAGTGTTGAAAAAAAAGAAGAGCCTGAAAAGGTGTGAAAAATATGAAGATCTTCAAAAGGTGTGAAAAATATGAGGAGCATGATACGGTCTGAAAAATAGGAGGAGCATGAAGCGGTGTTCAAAAACATGAAGAGCTTGAAAAGTTGTGAAAAATATGCAAAGCTTCAAAAGGTGTCAAAAATGAGAGGAGCATGAAACGGTCTGAAAAATAGGAGGAGCATGAAGTCGTGTTCAAAAATATGAAGAGCCTGAAAAGGTGTGAAAAATATGAAGAGCGTCAAAAGGTGTGAAAAATATGAGGAGCATGATACGGTCTGAAAATTAGGAGGAGCGTGAAGTGGTGTTCAAAAACATGAAGAGCCTGAAAAGGTGTGAAAAATATGAAGAGCTTCAAAAGGTGTCAAAAATGAGATGAGCATGAAACGGTCTGAAAAATAGAGGTGCATGAAGCGGTGTTGAAAAACATGAAGAGCCGGAAAAGGTGTGAAAAATATGAAGAGTTTCTAAAGGTTTCAAAAATATGAGGAGCATGAATGGTCTGAAAAATAGGAGGAGGATGAAACGGTAATCAAAAACATGAAGAGCCTGAAAAGGTGTGAAAAATATGAAGAGCTTCAAACGGTGTGAAATACATGAGGAGCATGAAACGGTCTGAAAAATAGGAGGAGCATGAAGCGGTGTTCGAAAACATGAAGAGCCTGAAAAGGTGTGAAAAATATGAAGAGCTTCAAAAGGTGTCAAAAATATGAGAAGCATGAAACGGTCTGAAAAATAGGCGGAGCATGAAGTGGTTTTCAAAAACATGAAGAGCCTGAATAGGTGTGAAAAATATGAAGAGCTTCAAAGGTGTCAAAAATATGAGGAGCATGAAACGATCTGAAAAATAGGAGGAGCATGAAGCGGTGTTCAAAAACATGAAGAGCCTGAAAAGGTGTGAAAAATATGAAGAACTTCAAAAGGTGTCAAAAATGAGATGAGCATGAAACGGTCTGAAAAATAGGAGGAGCATGAAGCGGTGATGAAAATCATGAAGAGCCTGAAAGGGTGAGAAAAATATGAAGAGCTTCAAAATGTGTGAAAAATATGAGGAGCTTCAAAAGGTGTAAAAAATATGAAGAGCTTCAAAAGTGTCAAAAATTAGATGAGCATGAAAAGGTCTAAAAAATAGGAGGAGTAACAAATAGTGTTGAAAAAATGAAGAGCATGAAAAGGTGTGAGAAATATGAACGGCTTCAAAAGGTGTGAAAAATATGAGGAGCCTGAAACGGTCTGAAAAAAAGGAGGAGCATGAAGTGGTGTTGAAAAACATGAAGAGCCTGAAAAGGTGTGAAAAATATGAAGAGCTTCAAAAGGTGTCAAAAATATCAGGAGCATGAAAAGGTCTGAAAAATAGGAGGAGCATGAAGTGCTGTTCAAAAACATGAAGAGCCTGAAAAGGTGTGAAAAATATGAAGAGCTACAAAAGGTGTGAAAAATATGAGGAGCATGATATGGTAGAAAAAATAGGAGGAGCATGAAGCTGTGTTCAAAAACATGAAGAGCCTGAAAAGGTGTGAAAAATATGAAGAGCCTCAAAACGTGTCAAAAATATGAGAAGTATGAAACGGTATGATAAATAGCAGGAGCATGAAGCGGTTTTGAAAAACATGAAGGGTCTGAAATCGTGTGAAAAATATGAAGAGCTTCAAAAATGTGAAAAATATGAAGAGCTTCAAAAGGTGTAAAAAATATGAAGTGCCTCAAAATGTGTCAAAAATTAGATGAGTATGAAAAGTCCTAAAAAATAGGAGGAGCAACAAGAAGTGTTGAAAAAAATGAAGAGCCTGAAAAGGTGTGAAAAATATGAAGACCTTCAAAAGGTGTCAAAAATATGAGGAGCATGAAACTTTCTAAAAAATAGGACGAGCATGAAGCAGTGATAAAAAACATGAAGAGTCTGAAAAGGTGTGAAAAATATGAAGAGTTTCTAAAGGTGTCAAAAATATGAGGAGCATGATACGGTTTGAAAAAAGGAGGAGCATGAAGCGGTGTTGAAAAACATGAAGAGTGTGAAAACGTGTGAAAATATGAAGAGCTTCAAAAATATTAAAAATATGAAGAGCTTCAACAGTTGTGAAAAATATGAAGAGATTAAAAAGGTGTCAAAAATGAGATGAGCTTGAAACGGTCTGAAAAATAGAAGGAGCATGAAGCGGTGTTGAAAATCATGAACAGACTGAAAAGGTGTGAACAATATGAAAAGCTTCAAATGGTGTCAAAAATGAGATGAGCATTAAACGGTCTGAAAAATAGGAATAACATGAAACGGTGTTGAATATCATGAAGAGCCTGAAATAATGTGAAAAATATAAAGAGCTGCAAAAGGTGTCAAAAATATGAGGAGCATGAAACGGTCTGATAAATAGGTGGAGCATGAAGCTGTGTTCAAAAACATGAAGAGCCTGAAAAGGTGTGAAAAATATGAAGAGCTTCAAAAGGTGTGAAAAATATGAGGAGCATGAAACGGTCTGAAAAATAGAAGCAGCATGAAACGGTGTTGAAAAATATGAAGAGCCTGAAAACGTGTGAAAAATATGAGGAGCTTCAAAAGGTGTGAAAAATATAAAGAGCTTCAAAGGTGACAAAAATGAGATGAGCATGAAACGGTCTGAAAAATAGGAGGAGAATGAAGTGGTGGTGAAAAACATGAAGAGCCTGAAAAGGTGTGAAAAATATGAAGAGCTTCAAAATGTTTCAAAAATATGAAGAGCATGAAACGGTCTGAAAATCAGGAGGATCATGAAGCGGTGTTCAAAAACATGAAGAGCCTGAAAAGGTGTGAAAAATATGAAGAGCTCAAAAAGTGTCAAAAATATGAGGAGCATGAAACGATCTGAAAAATACGAGGAGCATGAAGCAGTGTTCAAAAACATGAAGAGCCTGAAAAGGTGGGAAAAATATGAAGAGCTTCAAAAGGTGTGAAATATATGAGGAGAATGAAACGGTCTGAAAAATAGGAGGATCATGAAGCGGTTTTCAGAAACATGAAGAGCATGAAAAGGTGTGAAAAATATGAAGAGCTTCAAAAGGTGTGAAATATATGAGGAGAATGAAACGGTCTGAAATATAGGAGGATCATGAAGCGGTTTTCAGAAACATGAAGAGCATGAAAAGGTGTGAAAAACATGAAGAGTTTCAAAAGGTGTCATAAATATGAGGAGCATGAAACGGTCTGAAAAATAGGAGGAGCATGAAGCTGTGTTCAAAAACATGAAGAGCCTGAAAAGGTGTGAAAAATATGAAGAGCTTCAAAAGGTGTGAAATACATGAGGAGCATGAAACTCTCTGAAAAATAGGAGGAGCATGAAGGGGTTTTCAAAAACATGAAGAGCCTGAAAATGTGTGAAAAATATGAAGAGCTTCAAAAGGTGTCAAAAATGAGATGAGCATGAAACGGTCTGAAAAATATGAGGAGCCTGAAACGGGGTTGAAAGACATGAAGAGCCTGAAAAGTTGTGAAAAATATGAAAAGCTTCAAAAGGTGTCAAAAATGAGATGAGCATGAAACGGTCTGAAAAATAGGAGGAGCATGAAGCGGTGTTGAAAAATGAAGATTGAAAAGGTGTGAAAAATATGAAGAGGATCAAAAGGTGTCAAATATATGAGGAGCATGAAACGGTCTGCAAAAAAGAAGGAGCATGAAGTGGTGTTGAAAAACTTGAAGAGCCTGAAAAGGTGTGAAAAATATGAAAAGCTTAAAAAGGTGTTAAAAATATGAGGAGCAAAAAACGGTCTGAAAAATAAGAGGAGCATGAAGCGGTGTTCAAAAACATGAAGAGCCTGAAAAGGTGTGAAAAATATGAAGAGCTTCAAAAGGTGTCAAAAATGAGATTAGCATTAAACGGTCGGAAAAATAGGAATAACATGAACAGGTGTTGAAAATCATGAAGAGCCTGAAATAGTGTGAAAAATATAAAGAGCTGCAAAAGGTGTCAAAAATATGAGGAGCATGAAACGGTCTAATAAATAGGTGGAGCATGAAGCTGTGTTCAAAAACATGAAGAGCCTGAAAAGGTGTGAAAAATATGAAGAGCTTCAAAATGTTTCACAAATATGAAGAGCATGAAACGGTCTGAAAAACAGGAGGATTATGAAGCGGTGTTCAAAAACATGAAGAGCCTGAAAAGGTGTGAAAAATATGAAGAGCTTCAAAAGGTGTCAAAAATATGAGGAGCATGAAACGGTCTGAAAAATAGAAGGAGCATGAAACGGTGATCAAAAACATGAAGAGCCTGAAAAGGTTTGAAAAATATGAAGAGCTTCTAAAGGTGTCAAAAATATGAGGAGCATAAACGATCTGAAAAATAGGAGTAGCATGAAGCGGTGTTCAAAAACATGAAGAGCCTGAAAAGGTGTGAAAAATATGAAGAGCTCAAAAAGTGTCAAAAATATGAGGAGCATGAAACGGTCTGAAAAATAGGAGGATCATGAAGCGGTGTTCAAAAACATGAAGAGCCTGAAAAGGTGTGAAAAATATGAACAGCTTCAAAATGTGTCAAAAATATGAGGAGCATGAAACGGTCTGAAAAATAGGAGGAGCATGAAACGGTGATCAAAAACATGAAGAACCTGAAAAGGTTTGAAAAATATGAAGAGCTTCTAAAGGTGTCAAAAATATGAGGAGCATAAACGATCTGAAAAATAGAAGCAGCATGAAACGGTGTTGAAAACTATGAAGAGCCTGAAAACGTGTGAAAAATATGAAGAGCTTCAAAAGGTGTGAAAAATATAAAGAGCTTCAAAGGTGACAAAAATGAGATGAGCATGAAACGGTCTGAAAAATAGGAGGAGAATGAAGTGGTGGTGAAAAACATGAAGAGCCTGAAAAGGTGTGAAAAATATGAAGAGCTTCAAAATGTTTCAAAAATATGAAGAGCATGAAACGGTCTGAAAATCAGGAGGATCATGAAGCGGTGTTCAAAAACATGAAGAGCCAGAAAAGGTGTGAAAAATATGAAGAGCTTTAAAAGGTGTCAAAAATGAGATGAGCCTTAAACGGTCTGAAAAACAGGAATAACATGAAACGGTGTTGAAAATCATGAAGAGCCTGAAATAGTGTGAAAAATATAAAGAGCTGCAAAAGGTGTCAAAAATATGAGGAGCATGAAACGGTCTGAACAATAGGAGAAGCATGAAGCGGTGTTCAAAAACATGAAGAGCCTGAAAAGGGGTGAAAAATATGAAGAGCTTCAAAAGGTGTCAAAAATATGAGGAGCATGAAACGGTCTGAAAAATCGGAGGAGCATGAAGCGTTGTTGAAAAACATGAAGAGCCTGAAAAGGTGTGAGAAATATGAAGAGCTTCAAAAGGTGTTAAAAGTATGAGTAGCATGAAACGGTCTGCAAAAAAGGAGGAGCATGAAGTGGTGTTGAAAGAGATGAAGAGCCTGAAAAGGTGTTAAAAATATGAAAGCATCAAAAGGTGTCAAAATTATGAGGAGCATGAAACGGTCTGAAAAATAGGAGGAGCATGAAGCGCTGTTGAATATCATGAAGAGCCTGAAAAGTTGTGAAAAATATGAAGAGCTTCAAGAGATGAGAAAAACATGAAGAGCTTCAAAAGGTGTCAAAATGAGATGAGCATGAAACGGTCTGAAAAATAGGAGGAGCATGAAGTCGTGTTGAAAAAAAGGAAAAGTCTGAAAAAGTGTGAAATATATGAAGAGCTTCAAAAGGTGTCAAAAATATGAGGAGAATGAAACGGTCTGAAAAATAGGAGGAGCATGAAGCGATGTTGAAAAATATGAATTGTCTGAAGACGTGTGGAAAATATGAAGAGATTCATAAATGTGAAAAATATGAAGAGCTTCAAAAGGTGTGAAAAATCTGAAGAGCTTCAAAAGGTGTCAAAAAAGAGATGAGCATGAAAAGGTCTGAAAAATAGGAGGAGCATGAAGCGGTGTTGAAAATCATGAAGAGCCTGAAAACGTGTGAAAAATATGAAGACCTTCAAAATTTGTCAAAAATATGAAGAGCTTCAAAAGGTGTTAAAATGAGATGAGCATGAAACTATCTGAAAAATAGGAGGAGCATGAAGTGGTGTTAAAAAAATGAAGAGCCTGGAAAGGTGTGAAATATCTGAAGAGCTTCAAAAGGTGTCAAAAATATGAGGAGCATGAAACGGTCGGCAAAATACGACGAGCATGAAGCGGTGTCTAAAAACATGAAGAGCCTGAAAAGGTGTGAAAAATATGAAGAGCTTCAAAAGGTGTGAAATATATGAGGAGAATGAAACGGTCTGAAAAATAGGAGGATCATGAAGCGGTTATCAGAAACATGAAGAGCATGAAATGGTGTGAAAAATATGAAGAGTTTCAAAAGGTGTCAAAAATATGAGGAGCATGAAACGGTCTGAAAAATAGGAGGAACATGAAGCGGTGTTCAAAAACATGAAAAGCCTGAAAATGTGTGAAAAATATAAAGAGCTTCAAAAGATGTGAAAAATATGAAGAGCTTCAAAAGGTGTCAAAAATGAGATGAGCATGAAACGGTCTGAAAAATAGGAGGAGCATGAAGCGGTGTTGAAAAACATGAAGAACCTGAAAAGGTGTGAGAAATATCAAGAGCTTCAAAAGGTGTCAAATATATGAGGAGCATGAAACGTTCTGAAAAAGAGGAGGAGCATGAAGCGGTGTTGAAAAACATGAAGAGCCTGAAAAGCTGTGTAAAATATGAAGAGGTTCTAAAGGTGTCAAAAATATGAGGAGCATGAAACGGTCTTAAAAATAGGCGGATTATGAAACGGTGTTCAAAAATATGAAGAGCCTGAAAAGGTGTGAAAAATATGAAAAGCCTCAAAACCTGTCAAAAATATGAGGAGCATGAAACTGTCTGAAAAATAGCAGGGGCATGAAGCGGTGTTGAAAAACATGAAGAGTCTGAAAACGTGTGAAAATATGAAGAGCTTCAAACATATGAAAAATATGAAGAGCTTCAAAAGGTGTGAAAAATATGAAGAGCTTCAAAAGGTGTCAAAAATGAGATGAGCATAAAACGGTCCGAAAAATACGAGGAGCATGAAGCGGTGTTGAAAATCATGAAGAGCCTGAAAAGGGGTGAAAAATATGAAGAGCTTCAATGATGTGAAAAATATGAAGAGCTTCAAAAGGTGTCAAAAATATGAAGAGCATGAAACGGTCTGAAAAATAGAAGGAGCATGAAACGGTGATCAAACACATGAAGAGCCTGAAAAGGTGTGGAAAATATGAAGAGCTTCAAAAGGTGTGAAATACATGAGGAGCATGAAACTCTCTGAAAAATAGGAGGAGCATGAAGCGGTGTTCAAAAACATGAAGAGCCTGAAAAGTTGTGAAAAATATGAAAAGCTTCAAAAGGTGTCAAAAATGAGATGAGCCTTAAACGGTCTGAAAAACAGGAATAACATGAAACGGTGTTGAAAATCATGAAGAGCCTGAAATAGTGTGAAAAATATAAAGAGCTGCAAAAGGTGTCAAAAATATGAGGAGCATGAAACGGTCTGATAAATAGGTGGAGCATGAAGCTGTGTTCAAAAACATGAAGAGCCTGAAAAGGTGTGAAAAATATGAAGAGCTTCAAAAGGTGTGAAATATATGAGGAGCATGAAACGGTCTGAAAAATAGGAGGATCATGAAGCAGTTTTCAGAAACATGAAGAGCATGAAAAGGTGTGAAAAATATGAAGAGCTTCAAAAGGTGTGAAATATATGAGGAGAATGAAACGGTCTGAAAAATAGGAGGATCATGAAGCGGTTTTCAGAAACATGAAGAGCATGAAAAGGTGTGAAAAATATGAAGAGCTTCAAAAGGTGTGAAATACATGAGGAGCATGAAACTCTCTGAAAAATAGGAGGAGCCTGAAGCAATGTTCAAAAACATGAAGAGCCTGAAAATGTGTGAAAAATATGAAGAGCTTCAAAAGGTGTCAAAATTGAGATGAGTATGAAACGGTCTGAAAAATAGTAGGAGCATGAAGTCGTGTTGAAAAAAAAAGAAGAGACTGAAAAGGTGTGAAATATATGAAGAGCTTCAAAAGGTGTCAAAAATATGAGGAGAATGAAACGGTCTGAAAAATATGAGGAGCATGAAGCTGTGTCGAAAAACATGAAGAGCCTGAAAAGGTGTGAAAAATATGAAGAGCTTCTAAAGGTGTCAAAAATATGAGGAGCATGAAACGGTCTGAAAAATAGGAGGATCATGAAGCGGTGTTCAAAAACATGAAGAGCCTGAAAAGGTGTGAAAAATATGAAGAGCTCAAAAAGTGTCAAAAATATGATGAGCATGAAACGATCTGAAAAATAGAAGGAGCATGAAACGGTGATCAAAAACATGAAGAGCCTGAAAAAGTGTGGAAAATATGAAGAGCTTCAAAAGCTGTGAAATACATGAGGAGCATGAAACTCTCTGAAAAATAGGAGGAGCATGAAGCGGTGTTCAAAAACATGAAGAGCCTGAAAAGTTGTGAAAAATATGAAAAGCTTCAAAAGGTGTCAAAAATGAGATGAGCATTAAACGGTCTGAAAAATAGGAATAACATGAAACGGTGTTGAAAATAATGAAGAGCCTGAAAAACTGTGAAAATTATAAAGAGCTTCAAAAGGTGTCAAAAATATGAGGAGCATGAAACGGTCTGATAAATAGGAGGAGCATGAAGCTGTGTTCCAAAACATGAAGATCCTGAAAAGGTGTGAAAAATATGAAGAGCTTCAAAAGGTGTGAAATATATGAGGAGCATGAAACGGACTGAAATATAGAAGCAGCATGAAACGGTGTTGAAAAATATGAAGAGCATGAAAAAGTGTGAAAAATATGAAGAGCTTCAAAAGGTGTGAAAAAAATAAAGTGCTTCAAAGGTGACAAAAATGAGATGAGCATGATACGGTCTGAAATATAGGAGGAGCGTGAAGTGGTGGTGAAAAACATGAAGAGCCTGAAAAGGTGTGAAAAATATGAAGAGCTTCAAAATGTTTCACAAATATGAAGAGCATGAAACGGTCTGAAAAACAGGAGGATCATGAAGCGGTGTTCAAAAACATGAAGAGCCTGAAAAGCTGTGAAAAATATGAAGAGCTTCAAAAGGTGTCAAAAATATGAGGAGCATGAAACGGTCTGAAAAATAGGAGGAGCATGAAAAGGTGATCAAAAACATGAAGAGCCTGAAAAGGTGTGAAAAATATGAAGAGCTTCTAAAGGTGTCAAAAATATGAGGAGCATAAACGGTCTGAAAAATAGGAGTAGCATGAAGCGGTGTTCAAAAACATGAAGAGCCTGAAAAGGTGTGAAAAATATGAAGAGCTCAAAAAGTGTCAAAAATATGAGGAGCATTAAACGATCTGAAAAACAGACGGAGCATGAAACGGTGATCAAACACATGAAGAGCCTGAAAAGGTGTGGAAAATATGAAGAGCTTCAAAAGCTGTGAAATACATGAGGAGCATGAAACTCTCTGAAAAATAGGAGGAGCATGAAGCGGTGTTCAAAAACATGAAGAGCCTGAAATGTTGTGAAAAATATGAAAAGCTTCAAAACGTGTCAAAAATGAGATGAGCATTAAACGGTCTGAAAAATAGGAAAAACATGAAACGGTGTTGAAAATCATGAAGAGCCTGAAATAGTGTGAAAAATATAAAGAGCTGCAAAAGGTGTCAAAAATATGAGGAGCATGAAACGGTCTGAAAAATAGAAGCAGCATGAAACGGTGTTGAAACACATGAAGAGCCTGAAAACCTGTGAAAAATATGAAGAGCTTCAAAAGGTGTACAAAATATAAAGAGTTTCAAAGGTGACAAAAATGAGATGAGCAAGAAACGGTCTGAAAAATAGGAGGAGCATGAAGTGGTGGTGAAAAACATGAAGAGCCTGAAAAGGTGTGAAAAATATGAAGAGCTTCAAAATGTTTCAAAAATATGAAGAGCATGAAACCGTCTGAAAATCAGGAGGATCATGAAGCGGTGATCAAAAACATTAAGAGCCTGAAAAGGTGTGAAAAATATGAAGAGCATCAAAAGGTGTGAAATACATGAGGAGCATGAAACGGTCTGAAAAATAGGAGAAGCATGAAGCTGTGTTCAAAAACATGAAGAGCCTGAAAAGGTGTGAAAAATATGAAGAGCTTCAAAAGGTGTCAAAAATATGAGGAGCATGAAACGGTCTGAAAAATAGGAGGAGCATGAAGCTGTGTTCAAAAACATGAAGATCTTAAAAGGGTGTGAAAAATATGAAGAGCTTCAAAAGGTGTGAAAAATATGAGGAGCATGAAACGGTCTGAAAATCAGGAGGATCATGAAGCGGTGTTCAAAAACATGAAGATCCTGAAAAGGTGTGAAAAATATGAAGGGCTTCAAAAGGTGTGAAAAACATGAAGAGCTTCAAAGGTGACAAAAATGAGATGAGCATGAAACGGTCTGAAAAATAGGAGGAGCATGAACGGAGTTGAAAAACATGAAGAGCCTGAAAAGGTGTGAAAAATATGAAGAGCTTCAAAATGTTTCAAAAATATGAAGGGCATGAAACGGTCTGAAAATCAGGAGGATCATGAAGCGGTGTTCAAAAACATGAAGATCCTGAAAAGGTGTGAAAAATATGAAGAGCTCAAAAAGTGTCAAAAATATGAGGAGCATGAAATGATCTGAAAAATACGAGGAGCATGAAGCAGTGTTCAAAAACATGAAGAGCCTGAAAAGCTGTTAAAAATATGAAGAGCTTCAAAAGGTGTGAAATACATGAGGAGCATGAAATGGGCTGAAAAATAGGAGAAGCATGAAGTGGTGTTTAAAAATATGAAGAGCTTGAAAAGGTGTCAAAAATATGAAGACCTTCAAAAGGTGTCAAAAATGAGATGAGCATGAAACGGTCTGAAAAATAGGAGGATCATGAATCGGTGTTGAAAAACATGAAGAGCCTGAAAAGATGTGAAAAATATGAAGAACTACAAAAGGTGTCAAAATTATGAGGAGCATGAAACGTTCTGAAAAATAGGAGGAGCCTCAACCTGTGTTCAAAAACATGAAGAGCCTGAAAAGGTGTGAAAAATATGAAAAGCTTCAAAAGGTGTCAAAATGAGATGAGCATGAACCCGTCTGAAAAATAGGAGGAGCATGAAGCGGTGTTGAAAGACATGAAGAGCCTGAAAAGGTGTGAGAAATATGAAGAGCTTTAAAAGGTGTCAAAAATATGAGGAGCATGAAACGGTCTGCAAAAAAGTAGGAGCATGAAGTGATGTTGAAAAACTTGAAGAGCATGAAAAGGTGTGAAAAATATTAAGAGGTTCAAAGTTGTGAAATACATGAGGATCATGAAACGGTGTGAAAAAGTGGAGGAGCATGAAGCAGAGTTCGAAAACATGAAGAGCCTGAAAAGGTTTGAAAAATATGAAGAGCTCAAAAAGTGTCAAAAATATGAGGAGCATGAAACGATCTGAAAAATACGAGGAGCATGAAGCAGTGTTCAAAAACATGAAGAGCTTCAAAAGGTATGAAAAATATGAGAGCTTCAAAAGGTGTCAAAAATATGAGGAGCATGAAACGGTCTGAAAAATATGAGGAACATAAAGCGGTGTTCAAACACATGAAGAGCCTGAAAATGTGTGAAAATTATGAAGATCTTCAAAAGCTGTCAAAATTATGAGGAACATGAAACGTTTTGAAAAATAGGAGGAGCATGAAACGGTGTTGAAAAACATGAAGAGCCTGAAAAGGTGTGAAAAATATGAAGAGCTTCAAAATCTTTGAAAAATATGAAGAGCTTTCAAAGGTGTGAAATACATGAGGAGCATGAAACTCTCTGAAAAATAGGAGGAGCCTGAAATGGTGTTCAAAAACATGAATAGACTGAAAACGTGTGAAAAATATGAAGAGCTTCAAAAGGTGTGAAAAATATGAGGAGCATGATACGGTCTGAAAAATAGGAGGAGCATGAAGCTGTGTTCAAAAACATGAAGAGCCTGAAAAGTTGTGAAAAATATGAAAGGCTTCAAAAGGTGTGAAAAATATGAGGAGCATGAAACGGTCTGAAAAATCGGAGGAGCATGAAGCGGTGTTGAAAAACATGAAGAGCCTGAAAATGTGTGAAAAATATGAAGAGCTTCAAAAGGTGTCAAAAATATGAGGAGCATGAAATGGTCTGAAAAATTGGAGGAGCATGAAGCGGTGTTGAAAAACATGAAGAGCCTTAAAAGGTGTGAAAAAAATGAAGAGCTTCAAAAGGTGTCAAAAATATGAGGAGCATGAAACGGTCTGAAAAATATGAGCAGCATGAAGCGGTGTTGAAAAACATGAAGAGCCTGAAAAGGTGTGAAAAATATGAAGAGCTTCAAAAGGTGTGAAATACATGAGGAGCATAAAACTCTCTGGAAAAGAGAAGGAGCATGAAGTGGTGTTCAAAAACATGAAGAGCCTGAAAAGGTGTGAAATATAGGAAGAGCTTCAAAAGGTGTGAAATATATGAGGAGCATGATATGGTTTGAAAAATAGGATTAGCATGAAGCGGTGTTCAAAAACATGAAGAGCCTGAAAAGTTGTGAAAAATATGAAAACCTTCAAAAGGTGTCAAAAATGAGATGAGCATGAAACGGCCTGAAAAATAGGACGTGCATGAAGCAGTGTTGAAAAACATGAAGAGCCTGAAAAGTAGTGAAAAATATGAAGAGCTTCAAAAGGTGTCAAAAATATGAGGAGCATGAAACGGTCTGAAAAATCGGAGGAGCATGAAGCGTTGTTGAAAAACATGAAGAGCCTGAAAAGGTGTGAGAAATATGAAGAGCTTCAAAAGGTGTTAAAATTATGAGTAGCATGAAACGGTCTGCCAAAAAGGAGGAGCATGAAGTGGTGTTGAAAAAGATGAAGAGCCTTAAAAGGTGTTAAAAATATGAAAGCATCAAAAGGTGTCAAAATTATGAGGAGCATGAAACGGTCTGAAAAATAGGAGGAGCATGAAGCGCTGTTGAATATCATAAAGAGCCTGAAAAGTTGTGAAAAATATGAAGAGCTTCAAAAGGTGTGAAATATATGAGGAGAATGAAACGGTCTGAAAAATAGGAGGAGCATGAAGCGGTTTTCAGAAACATGAAGAGCATGAAAAGGTGTGAAAAATATGAAGAGCTTCAAAAGGTGTGAAATATATGAGGAGAATGAAACGGTCTGAAATATAGGAGGATCATGAAGCGGTTTTCAGAAACATGAAGAGCATGAAAAGGTGTGAAAAACATGAAGAGTTTCAAAAGGTGTCATAAATATGAGGAGCATGAAACGGTCTGAAAAATAGGAGGAGCATGAAGCTGTGTTCAAAAACATGAAGAGCCTGAAAAGGTGTGAAAAATATGAAGAGCTTCAAAAGGTGTGAAATACATGAGGAGCATGAAACTCTCTGAAAAATAGGAGGAGCATGAAGGGGTTTTCAAAAACATGAAGAGCCTGAAAATGTGTGAAAAATATGAAGAGCTTCAAAAGGTGTCAAAAATGAGATGAGCATGAAACGGTCTGAAAAATATGAGGAGCCTGAAACGGGGTTGAAAGACATGAAGAGCCTGAAAAGTTGTGAAAAATATGAAAAGCTTCAAAAGGTGTCAAAAATGAGATGAGCATGAAACGGTCTGAAAAATAGGAGGAGCATGAAGCGGTGTTGAAAAATGAAGATTGAAAAGGTGTGAAAAATATGAAGAGGATCAAAAGGTGTCAAATATATGAGGAGCATGAAACGGTCTGCAAAAAAGAAGGAGCATGAAGTGGTGTTGAAAAACTTGAAGAGCCTGAAAAGGTGTGAAAAATATGAAAAGCTTAAAAAGGTGTTAAAAATATGAGGAGCAAAAAACGGTCTGAAAAATAAGAGGAGCATGAAGCGGTGTTCAAAAACATGAAGAGCCTGAAAAGGTGTGAAAAATATGAAGAGCTTCAAAAGGTGTCAAAAATGAGATTAGCATTAAACGGTCGGAAAAATAGGAATAACATGAAAAGGTGTTGAAAATCATGAAGAGCCTGAAATAGTGTGAAAAATATAAAGAGCTGCAAAAGGTGTCAAAAATATGAGGAGCATGAAACGGTCTAATAAATAGGTGGAGCATGAAGCTGTGTTCAAAAACATGAAGAGCCTGAAAAGGTGTGAAAAATATGAAGAGCTTCAAAATGTTTCACAAATATGAAGAGCATGAAAAGGTCTGAAAAACAGGAGGATTATGAAGCGGTGTTCAAAAACATGAAGAGCCTGAAAAGGTGTGAAAAATATGAAGAGCTTCAAAAGGTGTCAAAAATATGAGGAGCATGAAACGGTCTGAAAAATAGAAGGAGCATGAAACGGTGATCAAAAACATGAAGAGCCTGAAAAGGTTTGAAAAATATGAAGAGCTTCTAAAGGTGTCAAAAATATGAGGAGCATAAACGATCTGAAAAATAGGAGTAGCATGAAGCGGTGTTCAAAAACATGAAGAGCCTGAAAAGGTGTGAAAAATATGAAGAGCTCAAAAAGTGTCAAAAATATGAGGAGCATGAAACGGTCTGAAAAATAGGAGGATCATGAAGCGGTGTTCAAAAACATGAAGAGCCTGAAAAGGTGTGAAAAATATGAACAGCTTCAAAATGTGTCAAAAATATGAGGAGCATGAAACGGTCTGAAAAATAGGAGGAGCATGAAACGGTGATCAAAAACATGAAGAACCTGAAAAGGTTTGAAAAATATGAAGAGCTTCTAAAGGTGTCAAAAATATGAGGAGCATAAACGATCTGAAAAATAGAAGCAGCATGAAACGGTGTTGAAAACTATGAAGAGCCTGAAAACGTGTGAAAAATATGAAGAGCTTCAAAAGGTGTGAAAAATATAAAGAGCTTCAAAGGTGACAAAAATGAGATGAGCATGAAACGGTCTGAAAAATAGGAGGAGAATGAAGTGGTGGTGAAAAACATGAAGAGCCTGAAAAGGTGTGAAAAATATGAAGAGCTTCAAAATGTTTCAAAAATATGAAGAGCATGAAACGGTCTGAAAATCAGGAGGATCATGAAGCGGTGTTCAAAAACATGAAGAGCCAGAAAAGGTGTGAAAAATATGAAGAGCTTTAAAAGGTGTCAAAAATGAGATGAGCCTTAAACGGTCTGAAAAACAGGAATAACATGAAACGGTGTTGAAAATCATGAAGAGCCTGAAATAGTGTGAAAAATATAAAGAGCTGCAAAAGGTGTCAAAAATATGAGGAGCATGAAACGGTCTGAACAATAGGAGAAGCATGAAGCGGTGTTCAAAAACATGAAGAGCCTGAAAAGGGGTGAAAAATATGAAGAGCTTCAAAAGGTGTCAAAAATATGAGGAGCATGAAACGGTCTGAAAAATCGGAGGAGCATGAAGCGTTGTTGAAAAACATGAAGAGCCTGAAAAGGTGTGAGAAATATGAAGAGCTTCAAAAGGTGTTAAAAGTATGAGTAGCATGAAACGGTCTGCAAAAAAGGAGGAGCATGAAGTGGTGTTGAAAGAGATGAAGAGCCTGAAAAGGTGTTAAAAATATGAAAGCATCAAAAGGTGTCAAAATTATGAGGAGCATGAAACGGTCTGAAAAATAGGAGGAGCATGAAGCGCTGTTGAATATCATGAAGAGCCTGAAAAGTTGTGAAAAATATGAAGAGCTTCAAGAGATGAGAAAAACATGAAGAGCTTCAAAAGGTGTCAAAATGAGATGAGCATGAAACGGTCTGAAAAATAGGAGGAGCATGAAGTCGTGTTGAAAAAAAGGAAAAGTCTGAAAAAGTGTGAAATATATGAAGAGCTTCAAAAGGTGTCAAAAATATGAGGAGAATGAAACGGTCTGAAAAATAGGAGGAGCATGAAGCGATGTTGAAAAATATGAATTGTCTGAAGACGTGTGGAAAATATGAAGAGATTCATAAATGTGAAAAATATGAAGAGCTTCAAAAGGTGTGAAAAATCTGAAGAGCTTCAAAAGGTGTCAAAAAAGAGATGAGCATGAAAAGGTCTGAAAAATAGGAGGAGCATGAAGCGGTGTTGAAAATCATGAAGAGCCTGAAAACGTGTGAAAAATATGAAGACCTTCAAAATTTGTCAAAAATATGAAGAGCTTCAAAAGGTGTTAAAATGAGATGAGCATGAAACTATCTGAAAAATAGGAGGAGCATGAAGTGGTGTTAAAAAAATGAAGAGCCTGGAAAGGTGTGAAATATCTGAAGAGCTTCAAAAGGTGTCAAAAATATGAGGAGCATGAAACGGTCGGCAAAATACGACGAGCATGAAGCGGTGTCTAAAAACATGAAGAGCCTGAAAAGGTGTGAAAAATATGAAGAGCTTCAAAAGGTGTGAAATATATGAGGAGAATGAAACGGTCTGAAAAATAGGAGGATCATGAAGCGGTTATCAGAAACATGAAGAGCATGAAATGGTGTGAAAAATATGAAGAGTTTCAAAAGGTGTCAAAAATATGAGGAGCATGAAACGGTCTGAAAAATAGGAGGAACATGAAGCGGTGTTCAAAAACATGAAAAGCCTGAAAATGTGTGAAAAATATAAAGAGCTTCAAAAGATGTGAAAAATATGAAGAGCTTCAAAAGGTGTCAAAAATGAGATGAGCATGAAACGGTCTGAAAAATAGGAGGAGCATGAAGCGGTGTTGAAAAACATGAAGAACCTGAAAAGGTGTGAGAAATATCAAGAGCTTCAAAAGGTGTCAAATATATGAGGAGCATGAAACGTTCTGAAAAAGAGGAGGAGCATGAAGCGGTGTTGAAAAACATGAAGAGCCTGAAAAGCTGTGTAAAATATGAAGAGGTTCTAAAGGTGTCAAAAATATGAGGAGCATGAAACGGTCTTAAAAATAGGCGGATTATGAAACGGTGTTCAAAAATATGAAGAGCCTGAAAAGGTGTGAAAAATATGAAAAGCCTCAAAACCTGTCAAAAATATGAGGAGCATGAAACTGTCTGAAAAATAGCAGGGGCATGAAGCGGTGTTGAAAAACATGAAGAGTCTGAAAACGTGTGAAAATATGAAGAGCTTCAAACATATGAAAAATATGAAGAGCTTCAAAAGGTGTGAAAAATATGAAGAGCTTCAAAAGGTGTCAAAAATGAGATGAGCATAAAACGGTCCGAAAAATACGAGGAGCATGAAGCGGTGTTGAAAATCATGAAGAGCCTGAAAAGGGGTGAAAAATATGAAGAGCTTCAATGATGTGAAAAATATGAAGAGCTTCAAAAGGTGTCAAAAATATGAAGAGCATGAAACGGTCTGAAAAATAGAAGGAGCATGAAACGGTGATCAAACACATGAAGAGCCTGAAAAGGTGTGGAAAATATGAAGAGCTTCAAAAGGTGTGAAATACATGAGGAGCATGAAACTCTCTGAAAAATAGGAGGAGCATGAAGCGGTGTTCAAAAACATGAAGAGCCTGAAAAGTTGTGAAAAATATGAAAAGCTTCAAAAGGTGTCAAAAATGAGATGAGCCTTAAACGGTCTGAAAAACAGGAATAACATGAAACGGTGTTGAAAATCATGAAGAGCCTGAAATAGTGTGAAAAATATAAAGAGCTGCAAAAGGTGTCAAAAATATGAGGAGCATGAAACGGTCTGATAAATAGGTGGAGCATGAAGCTGTGTTCAAAAACATGAAGAGCCTGAAAAGGTGTGAAAAATATGAAGAGCTTCAAAAGGTGTGAAATATATGAGGAGCATGAAACGGTCTGAAAAATAGGAGGATCATGAAGCAGTTTTCAGAAACATGAAGAGCATGAAAAGGTGTGAAAAATATGAAGAGCTTCAAAAGGTGTGAAATATATGAGGAGAATGAAACGGTCTGAAAAATAGGAGGATCATGAAGCGGTTTTCAGAAACATGAAGAGCATGAAAAGGTGTGAAAAATATGAAGAGCTTCAAAAGGTGTGAAATACATGAGGAGCATGAAACTCTCTGAAAAATAGGAGGAGCCTGAAGCAATGTTCAAAAACATGAAGAGCCTGAAAATGTGTGAAAAATATGAAGAGCTTCAAAAGGTGTCAAAATTGAGATGAGTATGAAACGGTCTGAAAAATAGTAGGAGCATGAAGTCGTGTTGAAAAAAAAAGAAGAGACTGAAAAGGTGTGAAATATATGAAGAGCTTCAAAAGGTGTCAAAAATATGAGGAGAATGAAACGGTCTGAAAAATATGAGGAGCATGAAGCTGTGTCGAAAAACATGAAGAGCCTGAAAAGGTGTGAAAAATATGAAGAGCTTCTAAAGGTGTCAAAAATATGAGGAGCATGAAACGGTCTGAAAAATAGGAGGATCATGAAGCGGTGTTCAAAAACATGAAGAGCCTGAAAAGGTGTGAAAAATATGAAGAGCTCAAAAAGTGTCAAAAATATGATGAGCATGAAACGATCTGAAAAATAGAAGGAGCATGAAACGGTGATCAAAAACATGAAGAGCCTGAAAAAGTGTGGAAAATATGAAGAGCTTCAAAAGCTGTGAAATACATGAGGAGCATGAAACTCTCTGAAAAATAGGAGGAGCATGAAGCGGTGTTCAAAAACATGAAGAGCCTGAAAAGTTGTGAAAAATATGAAAAGCTTCAAAAGGTGTCAAAAATGAGATGAGCATTAAACGGTCTGAAAAATAGGAATAACATGAAACGGTGTTGAAAATAATGAAGAGCCTGAAAAACTGTGAAAATTATAAAGAGCTTCAAAAGGTGTCAAAAATATGAGGAGCATGAAACGGTCTGATAAATAGGAGGAGCATGAAGCTGTGTTCCAAAACATGAAGATCCTGAAAAGGTGTGAAAAATATGAAGAGCTTCAAAAGGTGTGAAATATATGAGGAGCATGAAACGGACTGAAATATAGAAGCAGCATGAAACGGTGTTGAAAAATATGAAGAGCATGAAAAAGTGTGAAAAATATGAAGAGCTTCAAAAGGTGTGAAAAAAATAAAGTGCTTCAAAGGTGACAAAAATGAGATGAGCATGATACGGTCTGAAATATAGGAGGAGCGTGAAGTGGTGGTGAAAAACATGAAGAGCCTGAAAAGGTGTGAAAAATATGAAGAGCTTCAAAATGTTTCACAAATATGAAGAGCATGAAACGGTCTGAAAAACAGGAGGATCATGAAGCGGTGTTCAAAAACATGAAGAGCCTGAAAAGCTGTGAAAAATATGAAGAGCTTCAAAAGGTGTCAAAAATATGAGGAGCATGAAACGGTCTGAAAAATAGGAGGAGCATGAAAAGGTGATCAAAAACATGAAGAGCCTGAAAAGGTGTGAAAAATATGAAGAGCTTCTAAAGGTGTCAAAAATATGAGGAGCATAAACGGTCTGAAAAATAGGAGTAGCATGAAGCGGTGTTCAAAAACATGAAGAGCCTGAAAAGGTGTGAAAAATATGAAGAGCTCAAAAAGTGTCAAAAATATGAGGAGCATTAAACGATCTGAAAAACAGACGGAGCATGAAACGGTGATCAAACACATGAAGAGCCTGAAAAGGTGTGGAAAATATGAAGAGCTTCAAAAGCTGTGAAATACATGAGGAGCATGAAACTCTCTGAAAAATAGGAGGAGCATGAAGCGGTGTTCAAAAACATGAAGAGCCTGAAATGTTGTGAAAAATATGAAAAGCTTCAAAACGTGTCAAAAATGAGATGAGCATTAAACGGTCTGAAAAATAGGAAAAACATGAAACGGTGTTGAAAATCATGAAGAGCCTGAAATAGTGTGAAAAATATAAAGAGCTGCAAAAGGTGTCAAAAATATGAGGAGCATGAAACGGTCTGAAAAATAGAAGCAGCATGAAACGGTGTTGAAACACATGAAGAGCCTGAAAACCTGTGAAAAATATGAAGAGCTTCAAAAGGTGTACAAAATATAAAGAGTTTCAAAGGTGACAAAAATGAGATGAGCAAGAAACGGTCTGAAAAATAGGAGGAGCATGAAGTGGTGGTGAAAAACATGAAGAGCCTGAAAAGGTGTGAAAAATATGAAGAGCTTCAAAATGTTTCAAAAATATGAAGAGCATGAAACCGTCTGAAAATCAGGAGGATCATGAAGCGGTGATCAAAAACATTAAGAGCCTGAAAAGGTGTGAAAAATATGAAGAGCATCAAAAGGTGTGAAATACATGAGGAGCATGAAACGGTCTGAAAAATAGGAGAAGCATGAAGCTGTGTTCAAAAACATGAAGAGCCTGAAAAGGTGTGAAAAATATGAAGAGCTTCAAAAGGTGTCAAAAATATGAGGAGCATGAAACGGTCTGAAAAATAGGAGGAGCATGAAGCTGTGTTCAAAAACATGAAGATCTTAAAAGGGTGTGAAAAATATGAAGAGCTTCAAAAGGTGTGAAAAATATGAGGAGCATGAAACGGTCTGAAAATCAGGAGGATCATGAAGCGGTGTTCAAAAACATGAAGATCCTGAAAAGGTGTGAAAAATATGAAGGGCTTCAAAAGGTGTGAAAAACATGAAGAGCTTCAAAGGTGACAAAAATGAGATGAGCATGAAACGGTCTGAAAAATAGGAGGAGCATGAACGGAGTTGAAAAACATGAAGAGCCTGAAAAGGTGTGAAAAATATGAAGAGCTTCAAAATGTTTCAAAAATATGAAGGGCATGAAACGGTCTGAAAATCAGGAGGATCATGAAGCGGTGTTCAAAAACATGAAGATCCTGAAAAGGTGTGAAAAATATGAAGAGCTCAAAAAGTGTCAAAAATATGAGGAGCATGAAATGATCTGAAAAATACGAGGAGCATGAAGCAGTGTTCAAAAACATGAAGAGCCTGAAAAGCTGTTAAAAATATGAAGAGCTTCAAAAGGTGTGAAATACATGAGGAGCATGAAATGGGCTGAAAAATAGGAGAAGCATGAAGTGGTGTTTAAAAATATGAAGAGCTTGAAAAGGTGTCAAAAATATGAAGACCTTCAAAAGGTGTCAAAAATGAGATGAGCATGAAACGGTCTGAAAAATAGGAGGATCATGAATCGGTGTTGAAAAACATGAAGAGCCTGAAAAGATGTGAAAAATATGAAGAACTACAAAAGGTGTCAAAATTATGAGGAGCATGAAACGTTCTGAAAAATAGGAGGAGCCTCAACCTGTGTTCAAAAACATGAAGAGCCTGAAAAGGTGTGAAAAATATGAAAAGCTTCAAAAGGTGTCAAAATGAGATGAGCATGAACCCGTCTGAAAAATAGGAGGAGCATGAAGCGGTGTTGAAAGACATGAAGAGCCTGAAAAGGTGTGAGAAATATGAAGAGCTTTAAAAGGTGTCAAAAATATGAGGAGCATGAAACGGTCTGCAAAAAAGTAGGAGCATGAAGTGATGTTGAAAAACTTGAAGAGCATGAAAAGGTGTGAAAAATATTAAGAGGTTCAAAGTTGTGAAATACATGAGGATCATGAAACGGTGTGAAAAAGTGGAGGAGCATGAAGCAGAGTTCGAAAACATGAAGAGCCTGAAAAGGTTTGAAAAATATGAAGAGCTCAAAAAGTGTCAAAAATATGAGGAGCATGAAACGATCTGAAAAATACGAGGAGCATGAAGCAGTGTTCAAAAACATGAAGAGCTTCAAAAGGTATGAAAAATATGAGAGCTTCAAAAGGTGTCAAAAATATGAGGAGCATGAAACGGTCTGAAAAATATGAGGAACATAAAGCGGTGTTCAAACACATGAAGAGCCTGAAAATGTGTGAAAATTATGAAGATCTTCAAAAGCTGTCAAAATTATGAGGAACATGAAACGTTTTGAAAAATAGGAGGAGCATGAAACGGTGTTGAAAAACATGAAGAGCCTGAAAAGGTGTGAAAAATATGAAGAGCTTCAAAATCTTTGAAAAATATGAAGAGCTTTCAAAGGTGTGAAATACATGAGGAGCATGAAACTCTCTGAAAAATAGGAGGAGCCTGAAATGGTGTTCAAAAACATGAATAGACTGAAAACGTGTGAAAAATATGAAGAGCTTCAAAAGGTGTGAAAAATATGAGGAGCATGATACGGTCTGAAAAATAGGAGGAGCATGAAGCTGTGTTCAAAAACATGAAGAGCCTGAAAAGTTGTGAAAAATATGAAAGGCTTCAAAAGGTGTGAAAAATATGAGGAGCATGAAACGGTCTGAAAAATCGGAGGAGCATGAAGCGGTGTTGAAAAACATGAAGAGCCTGAAAATGTGTGAAAAATATGAAGAGCTTCAAAAGGTGTCAAAAATATGAGGAGCATGAAATGGTCTGAAAAATTGGAGGAGCATGAAGCGGTGTTGAAAAACATGAAGAGCCTTAAAAGGTGTGAAAAAAATGAAGAGCTTCAAAAGGTGTCAAAAATATGAGGAGCATGAAACGGTCTGAAAAATATGAGCAGCATGAAGCGGTGTTGAAAAACATGAAGAGCCTGAAAAGGTGTGAAAAATATGAAGAGCTTCAAAAGGTGTGAAATACATGAGGAGCATAAAACTCTCTGGAAAAGAGAAGGAGCATGAAGTGGTGTTCAAAAACATGAAGAGCCTGAAAAGGTGTGAAATATAGGAAGAGCTTTAAAAGGTGTGAAATATATGAGGAGCATGATATGGTTTGAAAAATAGGATTAGCATGAAGCGGTGTTCAAAAACATGAAGAGCCTGAAAAGTTGTGAAAAATATGAAAACCTTCAAAAGGTGTCAAAAATGAGATGAGCATGAACGGCCTGAAAAATAGGACGTGCATGAAGCAGTGTTGAAAAACATGAAGAGCCTGAAAAGTAGTGAAAAATATGAAGAGCTTCAAAAGGTGTCAAAAATATGAGGAGCATGAAACGGTCTGAAAAATCGGAGGAGCATGAAGCGTTGTTGAAAAACATGAAGAGCCTGAAAAGGTGTGAGAAATATGAAGAGCTTCAAAAGGTGTTAAAATTATGAGTAGCATGAAACGGTCTGCCAAAAAGGAGGAGCATGAAGTGGTGTTGAAAAAGATGAAGAGCCTTAAAAGGTGTTAAAAATATGAAAGCATCAAAAGGTGTCAAAATTATGAGGAGCATGAAACGGTCTGAAAAATAGGAGGAGCATGAAGCGCTGTTGAATATCATAAAGAGCCTGAAAAGTTGTGAAAAATATGAAGAGCTTCAAAAGGTGTGAAATATATGAGGAGAATGAAACGGTCTGAAAAATAGGAGGAGCATGAAGCGGTTTGCAGAAACATGAAGAGCATGAAAAGGTGTGAAAAATATGAAGAGCTTCAAAAGATTTGAAATACATGAGGAGCATGAAACGGGCTGAAAAATAAGAGAAGCATGAAGTGCTGTGGAAAAACATGAAGAGCCTGAAAAGCTGTGAAAAATATGAAGAGCTTCAAAAGGTGTGAAATACATGAGGAGCATGAAATGGGCTGAAAAATAGGAGAAGCATGAAGTGGTGTTTAAAAATATGAAGAGCTTGAAAAGGTGTGAAAAATATGAAGACCTTCAAAAGGTGTCAAAAATGAGATGAGCATGAAACGGTCTGAAAAATAGGAGGATCATGAAACGGTGTTGAAAAACATGAAGAGCCTGAAAAGATGTGAAAAATATGAAGAGCTACAAAAGGTGTCAAAATTATGAGGAGCATGAAACGTTCTGAAAAATAGGAGGAGCATCAACCTGTGTTCAAAAACATGAAGAGCCTGAAAAGGTGTGAAAAATATGAAAAGCTTCAAAAGGTGTCAAAAATGAGATGAGCATGAACCCGTCTGAAAAATAGGAGGAGCATGAAGCGGTGTTGAAAGACATGAAGAGCCTGAAAAGGTGTGAGAAATATGAAGAGCTTCAAAAGGTGTCAAAAATTTGAGGAGAATGAAACGGTCTGCAAAAAAGTAGGAGCATGAAGTGATGTTGAAAAACTTGAAGAGCATGAAAAGGTGTGAAAAATATTAAGAGGTTCAAAGTTGTGAAATACATGAGGATCATGAAATGGTGTGAAAAAGTGGAGGAGCATGAAGCAGAGTTCGAAAACATGAAGAGCCTGAAAAGGTTTGAAAAATATGAAGAGCTCAAAAAGTGTCAAAAATATGAGGAGCATGAAACGATCTGAAAAATACCAGGAGCATGAAGCAGTGTTCAAAAACATGAAGAGCTTCAAAAGGTGTGAAAAATATGAGGAGCATGAAACTGTCTGAAAAATCGGAGGAGCATGAAGCGGTGTTGAAAAACATGAAGAGCCTGAAAATGTGTGAAAAATATGAAGAGCTTCAAACGGTGTCAGAAATATGAGGAGCATGAAATGGTCTGAAAAATTGGAGGAGCATGAAGCGGTGTTGAAAAACATGAAGAGCCTTAAAAGGTGTGAAAAAAATGAAGAGCTTCAAAAGGTGTCAAAAATATGAGGAGCATGAAACGGTCTGAAAAATATGAGCAGCATGAAGCGGTGTTGAAAAACATTTAGAGCCTGAAAAGGTGTGAAAAATATGAAGAGCTTCAAAAGGTGTGAAATACATGAGGAGCATAAAACTCTCTGAAAAAGAGAAGGAGCATGAAGTGGTGTTCAAAAACATGAAGAGCCTGAAAAGGTGTGAAATATATGAAGAGCTTCAAAAGGTTTGAAAAATATGAGGAGCATGATATGGTTTGAAAAATAGGATTAGCATGAAGCGGTGTTCAAAAACATGAAGAGCCTGAAAAGTTGTGAAAAATATGAAAACCTTCAAAAGGTGTCAAAAATGAGATGAGCATGAAACGGCCTGAAAAATAGGACGTGCATGAAGCAGTGTTGAAAAACATGAAGAGCCTGAAAAGTAGTGAAAAATATGAAGAGCTTCAAAAGGTGTCAAAAATATGAGGAGCATGAAACGGTCTGAAAAATCGGAGGAGCATGAAGCGTTGTTGAAAAACATGAAGAGCCTGAAAAGGTGTGAGAAATATGAAGAGCTTCAAAAGGTGTTAAAATTATGAGTAGCATGAAACGGTCTGCCAAAAAGGAGGAGCATGAAGTGGTGTTGAAAAAGATGAAGAGCCTTAAAAGGTGTTAAAAATATGAAAGCATCAAAAGGTGTCAAAATTATGAGGAGCATGAAACGGTCTGAAAAATAGGAGGAGCATGAAGCGCTGTTGAATATCATAAAGAGCCTGAAAAGTTGTGAAAAATATGAAGAGCTTCAAAAGGTGTGAAATATATGAGGAGAATGAAACGGTCTGAAAAATAGGAGGAGCATGAAGCGGTTTGCAGAAACATGAAGAGCATGAAAAGGTGTGAAAAATATGAAGAGCTTCAAAAGATTTGAAATACATGAGGAGCATGAAACGGGCTGAAAAATAAGAGAAGCATGAAGTGCTGTGGAAAAACATGAAGAGCCTGAAAAGCTGTGAAAAATATGAAGAGCTTCAAAAGGTGTGAAATACATGAGGAGCATGAAATGGGCTGAAAAATAGGAGAAGCATGAAGTGGTGTTTAAAAATATGAAGAGCTTGAAAAGGTGTGAAAAATATGAAGACCTTCAAAAGGTGTCAAAAATGAGATGAGCATGAAACGGTCTGAAAAATAGGAGGATCATGAAACGGTGTTGAAAAACATGAAGAGCCTGAAAAGATGTGAAAAATATGAAGAGCTACAAAAGGTGTCAAAATTATGAGGAGCATGAAACGTTCTGAAAAATAGGAGGAGCATCAACCTGTGTTCAAAAACATGAAGAGCCTGAAAAGGTGTGAAAAATATGAAAAGCTTCAAAAGGTGTCAAAAATGAGATGAGCATGAACCCGTCTGAAAAATAGGAGGAGCATGAAGCGGTGTTGAAAGACATGAAGAGCCTGAAAAGGTGTGAGAAATATGAAGAGCTTCAAAAGGTGTCAAAAATTTGAGGAGAATGAAACGGTCTGCAAAAAAGTAGGAGCATGAAGTGATGTTGAAAAACTTGAAGAGCATGAAAAGGTGTGAAAAATATTAAGAGGTTCAAAGTTGTGAAATACATGAGGATCATGAAATGGTGTGAAAAAGTGGAGGAGCATGAAGCAGAGTTCGAAAACATGAAGAGCCTGAAAAGGTTTGAAAAATATGAAGAGCTCAAAAAGTGTCAAAAATATGAGGAGCATGAAACGATCTGAAAAATACCAGGAGCATGAAGCAGTGTTCAAAAACATGAAGAGCTTCAAAAGGTGTGAAAAATATGAGGAGCATGAAACTGTCTGAAAAATCGGAGGAGCATGAAGCGGTGTTGAAAAACATGAAGAGCCTGAAAATGTGTGAAAAATATGAAGAGCTTCAAACGGTGTCAGAAATATGAGGAGCATGAAATGGTCTGAAAAATTGGAGGAGCATGAAGCGGTGTTGAAAAACATGAAGAGCCTTAAAAGGTGTGAAAAAAATGAAGAGCTTCAAAAGGTGTCAAAAATATGAGGAGCATGAAACGGTCTGAAAAATATGAGCAGCATGAAGCGGTGTTGAAAAACATTTAGAGCCTGAAAAGGTGTGAAAAATATGAAGAGCTTCAAAAGGTGTGAAATACATGAGGAGCATAAAACTCTCTGAAAAAGAGAAGGAGCATGAAGTGGTGTTCAAAAACATGAAGAGCCTGAAAAGGTGTGAAATATATGAAGAGCTTCAAAAGGTTTGAAAAATATGAGGAGCATGATATGGTTTGAAAAATAGGATTAGCATGAAGCGGTGTTCAAAAACATGAAGAGCCTGAAAAGTTGTGAAAAATATGAAAACCTTCAAAGGTGTCAAAAATGAGATGAGCATGAAACGGTCTGAAAAATAGGACGTGCATGAAGCGGTGTTGAAAAACATGAAGAGCCTGAAAAGTAGTGAAAAATATGAAGAGCTTCAAAAGGTGTCAAAAATATGAGGAGCATGAAACGGTCTGAACAATAGGAGAAGCATGAAGCGGTGTTCAAAAACATGAAGAGCCTGAAAAGTTGTGAAAAATATGAAAGCCTTCAAAGGTGTCAAAAATGAGATGAGCATGAAACGGTCTGAAAAATAGGACGTGCATGAAGCGGTGTTGAAAAACATGAAGAGCCTGAAAAGTAGTGAAAAATATGAAGAGCTTCAAAAGGTGTCAAAAATATGAGGAGCATGAAACATTCTGAACAATAGGAGAAGCATGAAGCGGTGTTCAAAAACATGAAGAGCCTGAAAAGGGGTGAAAAATATGAAGAGCTTCAAAAGGTGTCAAAAATATGAGGAGCATGAAACGGTCTGAAAAATCGGAGGAGCATGAAGCGTTGTTGAAAAACATGAAGAGCCGGAAAAGGTGTGAGAAATATGAAGAGCTTCAAAAGGTGTTAAAAGTATGAGTAGCATGAAACGGTCTGCAAAAAAGGAGGAGCATGAAGTGGTGTTGAAAAAGATGAAGAGCCTGAAAAGGTGTTAAAAATATGAAAGCATCAAAAGGTGTCAAAATTATGAGGAGCATGAAACGGTCTGAAAAATAGGAGGAGCATGAAGCGCTGTTGAATATCATAAAGAGCCTGAAAAGTTGTGAAAAATATGAAGAGCTTCAAAAGATGAGAAAAACATGAAGAGCTTCAAAAGGTGTCAAAATGAGATGAGCATGAAAAGGTCTGAAAAATAGGAGGAGCATGAAGTCGTGTTGAATAAAAGGAAAAGTCTGAAAAAGTGTGAAATATATGAAGAGCTTCAAAAGGTGTCAAAAATATGAGGAGAATGAAACGGTCTGAAAAATAGGAGGAGCATGAAGCGATGTTGAAAAACCTGAATTGTCTGAAAACGTGTGGAAAATATGAAGAGATTCATAAATGTGAAAAATATGAAGAGCTTCAAAAGGTGTGAAAAATCTGAAGAGCTTCAAAAGGTGTCAAAAAAGAGATGAGCATGAAAAGGTCTGAAAAATAGGAGGAGCATGAAGCGGTGTTGAAAATAATTAAGAGCCTGAAAAGGTGTGAAAAATATGAAGAGCTTCAAAAGGTGTCAAAATATGAGGAGCATGAAACAATCTGAAAAATAGGAGGAGCATGAAGCGGTGTTCAAAAATATGAAGAGCCTGAAAAGGTGTGAAATATATGAAGAGCTTCAAAAGGTGTCAAAAATATGAGGAGCATGAAACGGTCTGAAAAATAGGAGGAACATGAAGCGGTGTTCAAAAACATGAAAAGCCTGAAAAGGTGTGAAAAATATGAACAGCTTCAAAAGTTGTCAAAAATATGAGGAGCATGAAACGTTCTGAAAAATAGGACGAGCATGAAGCAGTGATAAAAAACATGAAGTGCCTGAAAAGGTGTGAAATATATGAAGAGTTCCTAAAGGTGTCAAAAATATGAGGAGCACCAAACGGTCTCAAAAATAGGAGGAGCATGAAGTGGTGTTGAAAAACATGAAGAGCCTGAAAAGGTGTGAAAAGTATGAAGAGCTTCAAAAGTTGTCAAAAATGAGATGAGCATGAAACGGTCTGAAAAATAGGAGGAGCATGAGCGGTGTTGAAAAACATGAAGAGCCTGAAAAGGTGTGAAAAATATGAAGAGCTTCAAAAGGTGTGAAATACATGAGGAGCATGAAACTCTCTGAAAAATAGGAGGAGCATGAAGCGATGTTCAAAAACATGAAGAGCCAGAAAATGTGTGAAAAATATGAAGAGCTTCAAAAGGTGTCAAAAATATGAGGAGAATGAAACGGTCTGAAAAATAGGAGGAGCATGAAGCTGTGTCGAAAAACATGAAGAGCCTGAAAAGGTTTGAAAAATATGAAGAGCTTCAAAAGGTGTCAAAAATATGAGGAGAATGAAACGGTCTGAAAAATAGGAGGAGCATGAAGCAGAGTTCGAAAACATGAAGAGCCTGAAAAGGTTTGAAAAATATGAAGAGCTCAAAAAGTGTCAAAAATATGAGGAGCATGAAACGATCTGAAAAATACGAGGAGCATGAAGCAGTGTTCAAAAACATGAAGAGCATCAAAAGGTATGAAAAATATGAGAGCTTCAAAAGGTGTCAAAAATATGAGGAGCATGAAACGGTCTGATAAATAAGAGGAACATGAAGCGGTGTTCAAACACATGAAGAGCCTGAAAATGTTTGAAAATTATGAAGATCTTCAAAAGGTGTCAAAATTATGAGGAACATGAAACGGTTTGAAAAATAGGAGGAGCATGAAACGGTGTTGAAAAACATGAAGAGCCTGAAAAGGTGTGAAAAATATGAAGAGCTTCAAAATCTTTGAAAAATATGAAGATCTTTCAAAGGTGTGAAATACATGAGGAGCATGAAACTCTCTGAAAAATAGGAGGAGCCTGAAATGGTGTTCAAAAACATGAATAGACTGAAAACGTGTGAAAAATATGAACAGCTTCAAAAGGTGTCAAAAATATGAGGAGCATGAATCGGTCTGAAAAATATGAGCAGCATGAAGCGGTGTTGAAAAACATGAAGAGCCTTAAAAGGTGTGAAAAAATTGAAGAGCTTCAAAAGGTGTCAAAAATATGAGGAGCATGAAACGGTCTGAAAAATCGGAGGAGCATGAAGCTGTGTCGAAAAACATGAAGAGCCTGAAAATGTGTGAAAAATATGAAGAGCTTCAAAAGGTGTGAAATACATGAGGAGCATGAAACTCTCTGAAAAATAGGAGGAGCATGAAGCGATGTTCAAAAACATGAAGAGCCTGAAAATGTGTGAAAAATATGAAGAGCTTCAAAAGGTGTCAAAAATATGAGGAGAATGAAACGGTCTGAAAAATAGGAGGAGCATGAAGCTGTGTCGAAAAACATGAAGAGCCTGAAAATGTGTGAAAAATATGAAGAGCTTCAAAAGGTGTCAAAAATGTGAGGAGAATGAAACGGTCTGAAAAATAGGAGGAGCATGAAGCTGTGTCGAAAAACATGAAGAGCCTGAAAAGGTGTGAAATATATGAAGAGCTTCAAAAGGTGTCAAAAATATGAGGAGCATGAAACGTTCTGAAAAATAGGACGAGCATGAAGCAGTGATAAAAAACATGAAGTGCCTGAAAAGGTGTGAAAAATATGAAGAGTTCCTAAAGGTGTCAAAAATATGCAGAGCACCAAACGGTCTCAAAAATAGGAGGAGCATGAAGTGGTGTTGAAAAATATGAAGAGCCTGAAAATGAGTGAAAAATATGAAGAGCTTCAAAAAGTGTCAAAAATATGAGGAGCATGATACGGTTTGAAAAATAGGAGGAGCATGAAGCGGTGTTGAAAAACATGAAGAGTGTGAAAACGTGTGAAAAAATGAAGAGCTTCAAAAATATTAAAAATATGAAGAGCTTCAAAAGTTTTGAAAAATATGAAGAGATTAAAAAGGTGTCAAAAATGAGATGAGCATGAAACGGTCTGAAAAATAGGAGGAGCATGAGCGGTGTTGAAAATCATGAAGAGCCTGAAAAGGTGTGAAAAATATGAAGAGCTTCAAAAGGTGTGAAATACATGAGGAGCATGAAACTCTCTGAAAAATAGGAGGAGCATGAAGCGATGTTCAAACACATGAAGAGCCTGAAAATGTGTGAAAAATATGAAGAGCTTCAAAAGGTGTCAAAATTGAGATGAGCATGAAACAGTCTGAAAAATAGGAAGAGCATGAAGCGGTGTTGAAAAACATTAAGAGCTGAAAACGTGTGAAAAATATGAAGAGCTTCAAAAGGTGTCAAAAATGAGATGAGCATGAAACGGTCTGAAAAATAGGAAGAGCATGAAGCGGTGTTGAAAAACATTAAGAGCTGAAAACGTGTGAAAAATATGAAGAGCTTCAAAAGGTGTCAAAAATGAGATGAGCATGAAACGGTCTGAAAAATAGGAAGAGCATGAAGCGGTGTTGAAAAACATTAAGAGCTGAAAACGTGTGAAAAATATGAAGAGCTTCAAAAGGTGTCAAAAATATGAGGAGCATGAAACGGTCTGAAAAATAGGAGGAGCATGAAACGGTGACCAAAAACATGAAGAGCCTGAAAAGGTGTGAAAAATATGAAGAGCTTCAAAAGCTGTGAAATACATGAGGAGCATGAAACGGGCTGAAAAATAGGAGAAGCATGAAGTGGTGTGGAAAAATATGAAGAGCCTGAAAATGTGTGAAAAATATGAAAAGCTTCAAAAGGTGTCAAAAATGAGATGAGCATGAAACGGTCTGAAAAATAGGAGGATCATGAAATGGTCTTGAAAAACATGAAGAGCCTGAAAAGATGTGAAAAATATGAAAAGCTTCAAAAAGTGTCAAAAATATGAGGAGCATGAAACGGTCTGAAAAATAGAAGGAGCATGAAGCTGTGTTCAAAAATATGAAGAGCCTGAAAAGGTGTGAAAAATATGAAGAGCTTCAAAAGTTGTCAAAAATATGAGGAGCATGAAACGGTCTGAAAAATAGGACGAGCATGAAGCTGTGTTCAAAAACATGAAGATCTTAAAAGGGTGTGAAAAATATGAAGAGCTTCAAAAGGTGTGAAAAATATGAGGAGCATGAAACGGTCTGAAAAATAGAAGCAGCATGAAACGGTTTTGAAAAACATGAAGAGCCTGAAAACTTGTGAAAAATATGAAGAGGTTTAAAAGGTGTGAAAAATATGAAGAGCTTCAAAGGTGACAAAAATGAGAAGAGCATGAAACGGTCTGAAAAATAGGAGGAGCATGAAGTGGTGGAGAAAAACATGAAGAGCCTGAAAATGTGTGAAAAATATGAAGAGCTTCAAAATGTTTCAAAAATATGAAGAGCATGAAACGGTCTGAAAATCAGGAGGATCATGAAGCGGTGTTCAAAAACATGAAGAGCCTGAAAAGGTGTGAAAAATATGAAGAGCTCAAAAAGTGTCAAAAATATGAGGAGCATGAAACGATCTGAAAAATACGAGGAGCATGAAGCAGTGTTCAAAAACATGAAGAGCTTCAAAAGGTATGAAAAATATGAGAGCTTCAAAAGGTGTCAAAAATATGAGGAGCATGAAACGGTCTGAAAAATAGGAGGATCATGAAGCGGTGTTCAAAAACATGAAGAGCCTGAAAAGGTGTGAAAAATATGAAGAGCTCAAAAAGTGTCAAAAATATGATGAGCATGAAACGATCTGAAAAATAGAAGGAGCATGAAACGGTGATCAAAACATGAAGAGCCTGAAAAGTTGTGAAAAATATGAAAAGCTTCAAAAGGTGTCAAAAATATGAGGAGCATGAAACGGTCTGAAAAATAGGAGGAACATGAAGCGGTGTTCAAACACATGAAGAGCCTGAAAAGGTGTCAAAATTATGAGGAACATGAAACGGTTTGAAAAATAGGAGGAGCATGAAACGGTGTTGAAAAACATGAAGAGCCTGAAAAGGTGTGAAAAAAATGAAGAGCTTCAAAATCTTTGAAAAATATGAAGAGCTTTCAACGGAGGGAAATACATGAGGAGCATGAAACTCTCTGAAAAATAGGAGGAGCCTGAAATGGTGTTCAAAAACATGAATAGACTGAAAACGTGTGAAAAATATGAAGAGCTTCAAAAGGTGTCAAAAATATGAGGAGCATCAAACGGTCTGAAAAATATGAGCAGCATGAAGCGGTGTTGAAAAACATGAAGAGCCTTAAAAGGTGTGAAAAAATTGAAGAGCTTCAAAAGGTGTCAAAAATATGAGGAGCATGAAACGGTCTGAAAAATCGGAGGAGCATGAAGCTGTGTCGAAAAACATGAAGAGCCTGAAAATGTGTGAAAAATATGAAGAGCTTCAAAAGGTGTGAAATACATGAGGAGCATGAAACTCTCTGAAAAATAGGAGGAGCATGAAGCGATGTTCAAAAACATGAAGAGCCTGAAAATGTGTGAAAAATATGAAGAGCTTCAAAAGGTGTCAAAAATATGAGGAGAATGAAACGGTCTGAAAAATAGGAGGAGCATGAAGCTGTGTCGAAAAACATGAAGAGCCTGAAAATGTGTGAAAAATATGAAGAGCTTCAAAAGGTGTCAAAAATATGAGGAGAATGAAACGGTCTGAAAAATAGGAGGAGCATGAAGCTGTGTCGAAAAACATGAAGAGCCTGAAAAGGTGTGAAAAATATGAAGAGCTTCAAAAGGTGTCAAAAATATGAGGAGCATGAAACGTTCTGAAAAATAGGACGAGCATGAAGCAGAGATAAAAAACATGAAGTGCCTGAAAAGGTGTGAAAAATATGAAGAGTTCCTAAAGGTGTCAAAAATATGCGGAGCACCAAACGGTCTCAAAAATAGGAGGAGCATGAAGCTGTGTCGAAAAACATGAAGAGCCTGAAAAGGTGTGAAAAATATGAAGAGCTTCAAAAAGTGTCAAAAATATGAGGAGCATGATACGGTTTGAAAAATAGGAGGAGCATGAAGCGGTGTTGAAAAACATGAAGAGTGTGAAAACGTGTGAAAATATGAAGAGCTTCAAAAATATTAAAAATATGAAGAGCTTCAAAAGTTTTGAAAAATATGAAGAGATTAAAAAGGTGTCAAAAATGAGATGAGCATGAAACGGTCTGAAAAATAGGAGGAGCATGAGCGGTGTTGAAAATCATGAAGAGCCTGAAAAGGTGTGAAAAATATGAAGAGCTTCAAAAGGTGTGAAATACATGAGGAGCATGAAACTCTCTGAAAAATAGGAGGAGCATGAAGCGATGTTCAAAAACATGAAGAGCCTGAAAATGTGTGAAAAATATGAAGAGCTTCAAAAGGTGTCAAAAATGAGATGAGCATGAAACGGTCGGAAAAATAGGAAGAGCATGAAGCGGTTTTGAAAAACATTAAGAGCTGAAAACGTGTGAAAAATATGAAGAGCGTCAAAAGGTGTCAAAAATGAGATGAGCATGAAACGGTCTGAAAAATAGGAAGAGCATGAAGCGGTGTTGAAAAACATTAAGAGCTGAAAACGTGTGAAAAATATGAAGAGCGTCAAAAGGTGTCAAAAATGAGATGAGCATGAAACGGTCTGAAAAATAGGAGTAGCATGAAGGGGTGTTCGAAAACATGAAGAGCCTGAAAAGGTTTGAAAAATATGAAGAGCTCAAAAAGTGTCAAAAATAAGAGGAGCATGAAACGACCTGAAAAATACGAGGAGCATGAAGCAGTGTTCAAAAACATGAAGAGCTTCAAAAGGTATGAAAAATATGAGAGCTTCAAAAGGTGTCAAAAATATGAGGAGCATGAAACGGTCTGAAAAATAGGAGGAACATGAAGCGGTGTTCAAACACATGAAGAGCCTGAAAATGTGTGAAAATTATGAAGATCTTCAAAAGGTGTCAAAATTATGAGGAACATGAAACGGTTTGAAAAATAGGAGGAGCATGAAACGGTGTTGAAAAACATGAAGAGCCTGAAAAGGTGTGAAAAATATGAAGAGCTTCAAAATCTTTGAAAAATATGAAGAGCTTTCAAAGGTGTGAAATACATGAGGAGCATGAAACACTCTGAAAAATAGGAGGAGCCTGAAAGGGTGTTCAAAAACATGAATAGACTGAAAACGTGTGAAAAATATGAAGAGCTTCAAAAGGTGTCAAAAATATGAGGAGCATGAAACGGTCTGAAAAATATGAGCAGCATGAAGCGATGTTGAAAAACATGAAGAGCCTTAAAAGGTGTGAAAAAATTGAAGAGCTTCAAAAGGTGTCAAAAATATGAGGAGCATGAAACGGTCTGAAAAATATGAGCAGCATGAAGCGGTGTTGAAAAACATGAAGAGCCTGAAAATGTGTGAAAAATATGAAGAGCTTCAAAAGGTGTGAAATACATGAGGAGCATAAAACTCTCTGAAAACGAGAAGGAGCATGAAGTGGTGTTCAAAAACATGAACAGCCTGAAAAGTTGTGAAAAATATGAAAAACTTCAAAAGGTGTCAAAAATGAGATGAGCATGAAACGGTCTGAAAAATAGGACGTGCATGAAGCGGTGTTGAAAAACATGAAGAGCCTGAAAAGTTGTGAAAAATATGAAGAGCTTCAAAAGGTGTCAAAAATATGAGGAGCATGAAACGGTCTGAAAAATAGGAGAAGCATGAAGCGGTGTTCAAAAACATGAAGAGCCTGAAAAAGTGTGAAAAATATGAAGAGCTTCAAAAGGTGTCAAAAATATGAGGAGCATGAAACGGTCTGAAAAATCGGAGGAGCATGAAGCGTTGTTGAAAAACATGAAGAGCCTGAAAAGGTGTGAGAAATATGAAGAGCTTCAAAAGGTGTTAAAAATATGAGTAGCATGAAACGGTCTGCAAAAAAGGAGGAGCATGAAGTGGTGTTGAAAAAGATGAAGAGCCTGAAAAGGTGTTAAAAATATTAAAGCTTCAAAAGGTGTCAAAATTATGAGGAGCATGAAACGGTCTGAAAAATAGGAATAACATGAAGTGATGTTGAAAAACATGAATTGTCTGAAAACGTGTAAAAAATATGAAGAGATTCATAAATGTGAAAAATATGAAGAGCTTCAAAAGGTGTGAAAAATATGAAGAGCTTCAAAAGATGTCAAAATGAGATGAGCATGAAACGGTCTGAAAAATAGGAGGAGCATGAAGTCGTGTTGAAAAAAAGGAAAAGTCTGAAAAAGTGTGAAATATATGAAGAGCTTCAAAAGGTGTCAAAAATATGAGGAGAATGAAACGGTCTGAAAAATCGGAGGAGCATGAAGCGATGTTGAAAAACATGAATTGTCTGAAAACGTGTGGAAAATATGAAGAGATTAATAAATGTGAAAAATATGAAGAGCTTCAAAAGGTGTGAAAAATCTGAAGAGCTTCAAAAGGTGTCAAAAAAGAGATGAGCATGAAAAGGTCTGAAAAATAGGAGGAGCATGAAGCGGTGTTGAAAATCATGAAGAGCCTGAAAACGTGTGAAAAATATGAAGACCTTCAAAATTTGTCAAAAATATGAAGAGCTTCAAAAGGTGTTAAAATGAGATGAGCATGAAACGATCTGAAAAATAGGAGGAGCATGAAGTGATGTTGAAAAAATGAAGAGCCTGGAAAGGTGCGAAATATATGAAGAGCTTCAAAAGGTGTCAAAAATATGAGGAGCATGAAACGGTCAGCAAAATACGACGAGCATGAAGCGGTGTTGAAAAACATGAAGAGCCTGAAAAGGTGTGAAAAATATGAAGAGCTTCAAAAGGTGTCAAAAATATGAGGAGCATGAAACAATCTGAAAAATAGGAGGAGCATGAAGCGGTGTTCAAAAACATGAAAAGCCTGAAAAGGTGTGAAAAATATGAAGAGCTTCAAAAGGTGTCAAAAATATGAGGAGCATGAAACGTTCTGAAAAATAGGACGAGCATGAAGCAGTGATAAAAAACATGAAGTGCCTGAAAAGGTGTGAAAAATATGAAGAGTTCCTAAAGGTGTCAAAAATATGCGGAGCACCAAACGGTCTCAAAAATAGGAGGAGCATGAAGTGGTGTTGAAAAATATAAAGAGCCTGAAAATGAGTGAAAAATATGAAGAGCTTCAAAAAGTGTCAAAAATATGAGGAGCATGAAACGGTCTGAAAAAGAGGAAGAGCATGAAGAAGTGTTCAAAAACATGAAGAGCCTGAAAAGGTGTGAAAAATATGAAGAGCTTCAAAAGTTTTCAAAAATATGAGGAGCATGATACCGTTTGAAAAATAGGAGGAGCATGAAGTGGTGGTGAAAAGCATGAAGAGTCTGAAAACATGTGAAAATATGAAGAGCTTCAAAAATATTAAAAATATGAAGAGCTTCAAAAGTTTTCAAAAATGAGATGAGCATGAAACGGTCTGAAAAATAGGAGGAGCATAAGCGGTGTTGAAAAACATGAAGAGCCTGAAAAGGTGTGAAAAATATGAAGAGCTTCAAAAGGTGTGAAATACATGAGGAGCATGAAACTCTCTGAAAAATAGGAGGAGCATGAAGCGATGGTCAAAAACATGAAGAGCCTGAAAATGTGTGAAAAATATGAAGAGCTTCAAAATGTGTCAAACTTGAGATGAGCATGAAACCGTCAGAAAAATAGGAAGAGCATGAAGCGGTGTTGAAAAACATTAAGAGCTGAAAACGTGTGAAAAATATGAAGAGCTTCCAAAGGTGTCAAAAATGAGATGAGCATGAAACGGTCTGAAAAATAGGAAGAGCATGAAGCGGTGTTGAAAAACATTAAGAGCTGAAAACGTGTGAAAAATATGAAGAGCTTCAAAAGATGTCAAAAACATGAGGAGCATGAAACGGGCTGAAAAATAGGAGAAGCATGAAGTGGTGTGCAAAAATATGAAGAGCCTGAAAATGTGTGAAAAATATGAAAAGCTTCAAAAGATGTCAAAAATGAGATGAGCATGAAACGGTCTAAAAAATAGGAGGATCATGAAATGGTGTTGCAAAACATGAAGAGCCTGAAAAGATGTGAAAAATATGAAAAGCTTCAAAAGGTGTCAAAAATATGAGGAGCATGAAACGGTCTGAAAAATAGGAGGAGCATGAAGCTGTGTTCAAAAATATGAAGAGCCTGAAAAGGTGTGAAAAATATGAAGAGCTTCAAAAGTTGTGAAAAATATGAGGAGCATGAAACGGTCTGAAAAATAGGAGGAGCATGAAGCTGTGTTCAAAAACATGAAGATCTTAAAAGGGTGTGAAAAATATGAAGAGCTTCAAAAGGTGTGAAAAATATGAGGAGCATGAAACGGTCTGAAAAATAGAAGCAGCATGAAACGGTTTTGAAAAACATGAAGAGCCTGAAAACTTGTGAAAAATATGAAGATCTTTAAAAGGTGTGAAAAATATGAAGAGCTTCAAAGGTGACACAAATGAGATGAGCATGAAACGGTCTGAATAATATGAGGAGCATGAAGTGGTGGAGAAAACAATAAAGAGCCTGAAAAGGTGTGAAAAATATGAAGAGCTTCAAAATGTTTCAATAATATGAAGAGCATGAAACGGTCTGAAAATCAGGAAGATCATGAAGCGGTGTTCAAAAACATGAAGAGCCTGAAAAGGTGTGAAAAATATGAAGAGCTCAAAAAGTGTCAAAAATATGAGGAGCATGAAACGATCTGAAAAATACGAGGAGCATGAAGCAGTGTTCAAAAACATGAAGAGCTTCAAAAGGTATGAAAAATATGAGAGCTTCAAAAGGTGTCAAAAATGAGGAGCATGAAACGGTCTGAAAAATAGGAGGAACATGAAGCGGTGTTCAAAAACATGAAGAGCCTGAAAATGTGTGAAAATTATGAAGATCTTCAAAAGGTGTCAAAATTATGAGGAACATGAAACGGTTTGAAAAATAGGAGGAGCATGAAACGGTGTTGAAAAACATGAAGAGCCTGAAAAGGTGTGAAAAATATGAAGAGCTTCAAAATCTTTGAAAAATATGAAGAGCTTTCAAAGGTGTGAAATACATGAGGAGCATGAAACTCTCTGAAAAATAGGAGGAGCCTGAAATGGTGTTCAAAAACATGAATAGACTGAAAACGTGTGAAAAATATGAAGAGCTTCAAAAGGTGTGAAAAATATGAGGAGCATGATACGGTCTGAAAAATAGGAGGAGCATGAAGCTGTGTTCAAAAACATGAAGAGCCTAAAAAGTTGTGAAAAATATCAAAAGCTTCAAAAGGTGTCAAAAATGAGATGAGCATGAAACGGTCTGAAAAATAGGAGGAGCATGAAGCGATGTTCAAAAACATGAAGAGCCTGAAACGTTGTGAAAAATATGAAAGGCTTCAAAAGGTCTGAAAAATATGAGGAGCATGAAACGGTCTGAAAAATCGGAGGAGCATGATGCGGTGTTGAAAAATATGAAGAGCCTGAAAATGTGTGAAAAATATGAAGAGCTTTAAAAGGTGTCAAAAATGAGATGAGCATGAAACGGACTGAAAAATTGAAGCAGCATGAAACGGTGTTGAAAAATATGAAGAGCATGAAAACCTGTGAAAAATATGAAGAGCTTCAAAAGGTGTGAAAAAAATAAAGAGCTTCAAAGGTGACAAAAATGAGATGAGCATGATACGGTCTGAAAAATAGGAGGAGCGTGAAGTGGTGGTGAAAAACATGAAGAGCCTGAAAAGGTGTGAAAAATATGAAGAGCTTCAAAATGTTTCACAAATATGAAGAGCATGAAACGGTCTGAAAAACAAGAGGATCATGAAGCGGTGTTCAAAAACACGAAGAGCCTGAAAAGGTGTGAAAAATATGAAGAGCTTCAAAAGGTGTCAAAAATATGAGGAGCATGAAACGGTCTGAAAAATAGGAGGAGCATGAAACGGTGATCAAAAACATGAAGAGCCTGAAAATGTGTGAAAAATATGAAGAACTTCAAAAGGTGTCAAAAATATGAGGAGCATGAAACGGTCTGAAAAATAGGAGGAGCATGAAACGGTGATCAAAAACATGAAGAGCCTGAAAATGTGTGAAAAATATGAAGAGCTTCTAAAGGTGTCAAAAATATGAGGAGCATAAACGGTCTGAAAAATAGGAGTAGCATGAAGCGGTGTTCAAAAACATGAAGAGCCTGAAAAGGTGTGAAAAATATGAAGAGCTCAAAAAGTATCAAAAATATGAGGATCATGAAACGGTGTGAAAAATTGGAGGAGCATGAAGCAGAGTTCGAAAACATGAAGAGCCTGAAAAGGTTTGAAAAATACGAAGAGCTCAAAAAGTGCCAAAAAATGAGGAGCATGAAACGATCTGAAAAATACGAGGAGCATGAAGCAGTGTTCAAAAACATGAAGAGCTTCAAAAGGTATGAAAAATATGAGAGCTTCAAAAGGTGTCAAAAATATGAGGAGCATGAAACGGTCTGAAAAATAGGAGGAACATGAAGCGGTGTTCAAACACATGAAGAGCCTGAAAATGTGTGAAAATTATGAAGATCTTCAAAAGGTGTCAAAATTATGAGGAACATGAAACGGTTTGAAAAATAGGAGGAGCATGAAACGGTGTTGAAAAACATGAAGAGCCTGAAAAGGTGTGAAAAATATGAAGAGCTTCAAAATCTTTGAAAAATATGAAGAGCTTTCAAAGGTGTGAAATACATGAGGAGCATGAAACACTCTGAAAAATAGGAGGAGCCTGAAATGGTGTTCAAAAACATGAATAGACTGAAATCGTGTGAAAAATATGAAGAGCTTCAAAAGGTGTCAAAAATATGAGGAGCATGAAACGGTCTGAAAAATATGAGCAGCATGAAGCGGTGTTGAAAAACATGAAGAGCCTTAAAAGGTGTGAAAAAAATGAAGAGCTTCAAAAGGTGTCAAAAATATGAGGAGCATGAAACGGTCTGAAAAATATGAGCAGCATGAAGTGGTGTTGAAAAACATGAAGAGCCTGAAAAGGTGTGAAAAATATGAAGAGCTTCAAAAGGTGTGAAATACATGAGGAGCATAAAACTCTCTGAAAAAGAGAAGGAGCATGAAGTGGTGTTCAGAAACATGAAGAGCCTGAATAGGTGTGAAATATATGAAGAGCTTCAAAAGGTGTGAAAAATATGAGGAGCATGATATGGTTTGAAAAATAGGATTAGCGTGAAGCGGTGTTCAAAAACATGAAGAGCATGAAAAGTTGTGAAAAATATGAAAAACTTCAAAAGGTGTCAAAAATGAGATGAGCATGAAATGGTCTGAAAAATAGGACGTGCATGAAGCGGTGTTGAAAAACATGAAGAGCCTGAAAAGTTGTGAAAAATATGAAGAGCTTCAAAAGGTGTCAAAAATATGAGGAGCATGAAACGGTCTGAAAAATAGGAGAAGCATGAAGCGGTGTTCAAAAACATGAAGAGCCTGAAAAGGTGTGAAAAACATGAACAGCTTCAAAAGGTGTCAAAATATGAGGAGCATGAAACGGTCTGAAAAATCGGAGGAGCATGAAGCGTTGTTGAAAAACATGAAGAGCCTGAAAAGTTGTGAGAAATATGAAGAGCTTCAAAAGGTGTTAAAAATATGAGTAGCATGAAATGGTCTGCAAAAAAGGAGGAGCATGAAGTGGTGTTGAAAAAGATGAAGAGCCTGAAAAGGTGTTAAAAATATTAAAGCTTCAAAAGGTGTCAAAATTATGAGGAGCATGAAACGGTCTGAAAAATAGGAGGAGCATGAAGCGATGTTGAAAAACATGAATTGTCTGAAAACGTGTGGAAAATATGAAGAGATTCATAAATGTGAAAAATATGAATTGCTTCAAAAGGTGTGAAAAATATGAAGAGCTTCAAAAGGTGTCCAAATGAGATGAGCATGAAACGGTCGGAAAAATAGGAGGAGCATGAAGCAGTGTTGAAAAACATGAAGAGCCTGAAAACCTGTAAAAAATAGGAAGAGCTTCAAAAGGTGTCAAAAATGAGATGAGCATGAAACGGTCTGAAAAATAGGAGGAGCATGAAGCGGTGATGAAAATCATGAAGAGCCTGAAAAGGTGAGAAAAATATGAAGAGCTTCAAAATGTGTGAAAAATATGAGGAGCTTCAAAAGGTGTAAAAAATATGAAGAGCTTCAAAAGTGTCAAAAATTAGATGAGCATGAAAAGGTCTAAAAAATAGGAGGAGCAACAAGTACTGTTGAAAAAAATGAAGAGCCTGAAAAGGTGTGAAAAATATGAAGAGCTTCAAAATGTGTGAAAAATATGAGGAGCATGATATGGTCTGAAAAATAGGAGGAGCATGAAGCAGTGTTCAAAAACATGAAGAGCCTGAATAGGTGTGTAAAGAAATGCAAATCTTCAAAAGGTGTCAAAAATGAGAGGAGCATGAAACGATCTGAAAATAGGAGGAGCATGAAGCGGTGTTCAAAAATATGAAGAGCCTGAAAAGTTGTGAAATATATGAAGAGCCTCAAAAGGTGTCAAAAATATGAGGAGCATGAAACGGTCTGAAAAATAGGAGGAACATGAAGCGGTGTTCAAAAAAACATGAAAAGCCTGAAAAGTTGTGAGAAATATGAAGAGCTTGAAAAGGTGTCAAAAATTTGAGGAGCATGAAACGTTCTGAAAAATAGGACGAGCATGAAGCAGTGTTGAAAAACGTGAAGAGCCTGAAAATGTGTGAAATATATGAAGAGCTTCAAAAGCTGTCAAAAAGATGAGGAGCATGAAACGCTCTGAAAAATAGGAGGAGCATGAAGTGGTGTTGAAAAAAATGAAGAACCTGAAAGGGTGTGAAATATATGAAGAGCTTGAAAAGGTGTCAAAAATATGAGGAGAATGAAACGGTCTAAAAAATAGGAGGAGTATGAAGAGGTGTTAAAAAACCTGAAGAGCCGGAAAAGGTGTGAAAAATATGAAGAGTTTCTAAAGGTGTCAGAAATATGAGGAGCATGAAACGGTCTCAAAAATAGGAGGTGCATGAAGTGGTGTTGAAAAACATGAAGAGCCTGAAAAGGTGTGAAAAATATGAAGAGCTTTAAAAGATGTCAAAAATATGAGAAGCATGAAAGGGTTTGAAAAAGAGGAGGAGCAAGAAGAAGTGTTCAAAAACATGAAGAGCCTGAAAAGGTGTGAAAAATATGAAGAGCTTCAAAAGGTGTCAAATATGAGGAGCATGAAACGATCTGAAAAATAGGAGGAGCATGAAGCGGTGTTGAAAAACATGAAGAGCCGGAAAAGGTGTGAAAAATATGAAGAGTTTCTAAAGGTTTCAAAAATATGAGGAGCATGAATGGTCTGAAAAATAGGAGGAGCATGAACTGGTGTGGAAAAACATGAAGAGCCTGAAAAGGTGTGAAAAATATGAAGAGCTTCAAAAGGTGTGAAATACATGAGGAGCATGAAACGGTCTGAAAAATAGGAGGAGCATGAAGCGGTGTTCAAAAACATGAAGAGCCTGAAAAGGTGTGAAAAATATGAAGAGCTTCAAAAGGTGTGAAATACATGAGGAGCATGAAACGGTCTGAAAAAAAGGAGGAGCATGAAGCGGTTTTGAAAAACATGAAGAGTTTGAAAAGGTGTGAAAAATATGAAGAGCTTCAAAAGGTGTCAAAAATATGAGGAGCAGGAAACGGTCTGAAAAATAGGAGGAGCATGAAGCGGTGTTCAAAAACATGAAGAGCCTGAAAAGTTGTGAAAAATATGAAAAGCTTCAAATGGTGTCAAAATTGAGATGAGCATGAAACGGATGAAAAATAGGAGAAGCATGAAGTGGTGTGGAAAAACATGAAGAGCCTGAAAAGGTGTGAAAAATATGAAGAGCTTCAAAAGGTGTGAAATACATGAGGAGCATGAAACTCTCTGAAAAATAGGAGGAGCATGAAGTGCTGTTCAAAAACAAGAAGAGCCTGAAAAGGTGAGAAAAATATGAAGAGCTTCAAAAGGTGTGAAAAATATGAGGAGCAATAAACGGTCTGAAAAATAGGAGGAGCATGAAGCGGTGTTCAAAAACATGAAGAGTCTGGAAAGGTGTGAATAATAGGAAGAGCTTCAAAAGCTGTCAAAAATATGAGGAGCATGAAACGGTCTGAAAAATATGAAGAGTTTCAAAATTTGTCAAAATATGAGGAGCATGAAATGGTGTTGAAAAACATGAAGAGCCTGAAAAGGTGTTAAAAATATGAAGAGCTTCAAAAGGTGTCAAAAATATGAGGAGCATGAAACGGTCAGAAAAATAGGAGGAGCATGTAGTGGTGTTCAAAAACATGAAGAGCCTTAAAAGGTGTGAAAAATATGAAGAGCTTTAAAGTTGTGAAAATTATGAGGAGCATGAAACCATCTGAAAATTAGCAGGAGCATGACACGGTGTTGAAAAATATGAAGAGCCTTAAAATGTGTGAAAAATATGAAGAGCTTTAAAGGTGTGAAAAATATGAGGAGCATGAAACCGTCTGAAAAATAGGACGAGCATGACACGGTGTTGAAAAACATGAAGATCATGAAAAGGTGTGAAAAATATGAAGAGATTCAAAAGCTGTCAAAAATATGAGGAGCCTGAAATGGTCTGAGAAATAGGAGGAGCATGAAGTGATGTCGAAAAAGATGAAGAGCCTGAAAAGGTGTGAAAAATATGAAGAGCTTCAAAAGGTGTGAAATATATGAGGAGCATGAAACGGTTTGAAAAATAGCAGAAGCATGAAGCTGTGTTCAAAAACATGAGAACCAGAAAAGGTGTGAAAAATATGAAGAGCTTCAAAAAGTGTGAAATATATGCAGAGCATGAAACGGTCTGAAAAATAGGAGGATCATGAAGCGGTGTTCAAAACATGAAGAGACTGAAAAGGTGTGAAAATTATGAAGAGCTTCAAAAGGTGTCAAAATTATGAGAAGCATTATACGTTCTAAACATAGGAGGAGCATGAAGTGGTGTTGAAAAATATGAAGAGCCAGAAAAAGTGTGAAAAATATGAAGAGCTGCAACAGGTGTCAAAATTATGAGGAGCATTAAAAGTTCTAAACATACGAGGAGCATGAAGCGGTGTTTAAAAATATGAAGAGCCAGAAAAGGTGTGAAAAATATGAAGAGGTTCAAAAGGAGTCAAAAATATGAGGAGCATGAAAATGTCTAAAAAATAGGAGGAGCATGAAACGGTGTTGAAAAACATGAAGAGCCTGAAAAGGTGTGAAAAATATGAAAAGCTTCAAAAGGTGTCAAACATATGAGGAGCATGAAATGATCTGAAAAATAGGAGGAATATGAAAAGGTCTGAAAAATAGGAGGAGCATGAAGCGGTGTTCAAAAACATGAAGAGCCTGAAAAGTTGTGAAAAATTTGACGAGGTTCAAAAGGTGTGAAATATATGAAGAGCTTCAAAAGGTGTGAAAAATATGAAGAGATTCAAAAGGTGTGAAAAATATGAAGAGCTTCAAATAATGTGAAATACATGAGGAGCATGAAATGGTATGAAATATAGGAGGAGCATGAAGCGGTGTTGAAAAACATGAAAACCTGAAAAGATATGAAAAATATGAACAGCTTCAAAAGGTGTCAAATATATGAGGAGCAAAAAACGGTCTGAAAAATAGTAGGAGCATGAAGCGGTGTTCAAAAAAATGAAGAGCCTGAAATGGTGTTAAAAATATGAAGAGCTTCAAAAGGTGTGAAAAATATGAGGAGCATGAAACGGTCTGAAGAATAGGAGGAGGATTGTAGCGGTGTTCAAATACATTAAGAGCATGAAAATGTGTGAAAAATACTAACAGCTTCAAAAGGTGTGAAACACATGAGGAGCATGAAACTGTCTGAAGAATAGGAGGAGCATGAAGCAGTGTTGAAAAACATGAAGAGCATGAAAAGCTGTGAAAAATATGAAGAGCTTCAAAAGGTGTCAAAAAAGTGGGAGCATGAAAGGGTCTTAAAAATAGGAGGACCATGAAGCGGTGTTGAAAAACATGAAGAGCCTGAAAAGGTGTGAAAAATATGAAGAGCTTCAAAAGGTGTCAAAAATATGAGAAGCATGAAACGGTCTGAAAAATAGGAGCAGCATGAAACGGTGTTCAAAAACATGAAGAGCCTGAAAACGTGTGAAAAATATGAAGAGCCTCAAAAGGTGTGAAAAATATGAAGAGCTTCAAAAGCGGTCAAAAATGAGATGAGCAAGAAGCGGTCTGAAAAATAGGAGGAGCATGAAGTAGTGTTGAAAAACATGAAGAGCCTGAAAAGGTGTGAAAAAAATGAAGAGCTTCAAAAGGTGTCAAAAATATGAGGAGCATGAAAAGGTCTGAACAAAAGGAGGAGCATGAAGCGTTGTTGAAGAACATGAAGAGCCTGCAAAGGTGTGAAAAATATGAAGAGCTTCAAAAGGTGTCAAAAATATGAGGAGCATGAAACAGTCTGAAATATAGAGGGGCATGAAACGGTGTTCAAAAGCATGAAGAGCCTGAAAAGGTGTGAAAAATATGAAGAGCTTCAAAAGGTGTGAAAAATATGAAGAGATTCAAAAGGTGTGAAAAATATGAAGAGCTTCAAATAATGTGAAATATATGAGGAGCATGAAATGGTCTGAAAAATAGGAGGAGCATGAAACGGTGTTCAAAAACATGAAGAACCTGAAAAGGTGTGAAATATATGAAGAGCTTGAAAAGGTGTCAAATATATGAGGAGCATGAAACGGTCTGAAAAATAGGAGGAGCATGAAGCGGTGTTGAAAAACATGAAGAGCCTGAAAAGGTGTGAAAAATATGAAGAGCATCAAAAGGTGTGAAAAATATGAGGAGCATGAAACGGTCTGAAAAATAGGAGGAACATGAAGCGGTGTTGAAAAACATGAAGAGCCTGAAAAAGTGTGAAAAATATGAAGAGCATCAAAAGGTGTGAAAAATATGAGGAGCATGAAACGGTCTGAAAAATAAGAGGAGCATGAAGCCGTGTTGAAAAACATGTAGAGCCTGAAAAGGTGTAAAAAATATGAAGAGCTTCAAAAGGTGTCAAAAATAAGAGGAGCATGAAACGGTCTGAAAAAGAGGAGGAGCAAGAAGTGGTGCTGAAAAACATGAAGAGCCTAAAAGGTGTGAAAAATATGAAAGGCTTCAAAAGATGTCACAAATACGAGGAGCATGAAACGGTCTGAAAAATAGGAGGAGCATGAAACGGTGTTCAAAAACATGAAGAGCCTGAAAAGGTGTGAAGAATATGAAGAGCTTCAAAAGGTGTGAAATACATGAGGAGCATGAAACGGTCTGAAAAATAGGAGGAGCATGAAGCTGTGTTGAAAAACATTAAGAGCCTGAAAAGATGTGAAAATTATGAAGAGCTTCAAAAGGTGTCAAAAATATGAGGAGCATGAAACGGTCTGAAAAATAGGAGGAGCATGAAGTGGTGTTGAAAAATATGAAGAGCCTTAAAAGGTGTGAAATATATGAAGAGCTTCAAAATGTGTCAAAATTATGAGGAGTATGAAACCGTCTGAAAAATAGGAGCAGCATGAAACGCTGTTCAAAAACATGAAGAGACTGAAAAGGTGTGAAAAATATGAAGAGCTTCAAATGGTGTGAAATACCTGAGGAGTTTGAAACGGTCTGAAAATTGTAGGAGCACGAAGCGTTGTTCAAAAACATGAAGAGCCTGAAAAGGTGTAAAATATGAAGAGCTTCAAAAGGTGTGAAAAATAGGAGGAGCATGAAGCGTTGTTGAAAAACATGAAGAGCCTGAAAATGTGTGAAATATATGAAGACCTTCAAAAGGTGTGAAAAATAGGAGGAGCATGAAACGGTGCTCAAAAACATGAAGAGCCTGAAAAGGTGTGAAAAATATGAAGAGCTTCAAAAGGTGTGAAATACATGAGGAGCATGAAACTGTCTGAAAAATAAGAGGAGCATGAAGCTGTGTTGAAAAACATGTAAAGACTGAAAAGGTGCAAAAAATATGAAGAGCTTCAAAAGGTGTCAAAAATATGAGGAGCATGAAACTCTCTGAAAAATAGGAGGAGCATTGTAGCGTTGTTCAAAAACGTGAAGAGCCTGAAATGGTGTGAAAAATATGAAGAGCTTCAAAAGGTGTCAAAAATATGAGGAGCATGAAACGGTCTGAAAAATAGGAGGAACATGAAACTGTGTTCAAAAACATGAAGAGCCTGAAAAGGTGTGAAAAATATGAAGAGCTTCAAAAGGTGTGAAATACATGAGGAGTATGAAACGGTCTGAAAAATAGGAGGATCATGAGCTGTATTGAAAAACATAAATAGCCTGAAAAGGTGTGAAAAATATGAAGAGCTTCAAAAGGTGTCAAAAATATGAGGAGCATGAAACGGTCTGAAAAATAGGAGGAGCATGAAGCCGTGTTCAAAATTATGAAGAGCCTGAATAGGTGTGAAAAATATGAAGAGCTTCAAAGGTGTGAAAAATATGAGGAGCACAAAACGGTCTGAAAAATAAGAGGAGCATGAAGCCTGTTGAAAAACATAAAGAGCCTGAAAAGGTGTAAAAAATATGAAGAGCTTCAAAAGTTGTGAAACATATGAGGAGCATGAAACGGTCTGAAAAATAGGAGGAGCAAGAAACTGTTTTCAAAAACATGAAGAGCCTCAAAAGGTGTGAAAAATGTGAAGAGCTTCAAACTGTGTCAAAAATATGAGGAGCATGAAACGGTCTGAAATATAGGAGGAGCGTGAAAAGGTGTTAAAAAAATATGAAGAGCTTCAAAAGGTGTGAAACATATGAGGAGCATGAAACGGTCTGAAAAATCGGAGAAGCATGAAGTGGTGTTGAAAAATATGAACAGCCTGAAAAGGTGTGAAAAATATGAAGAGCTTCAAAGGTGTCAAAATTATGAGGAGCATGAAACGGTCTGAAATATAGGAGGAGCATGAAAAGTTGTTAAAAAATATGAAGAGCCTGAAAAGGTGTGAAAAATATGAAAAGCTTCAAATGGTGTCAAAAATATGAGGAGAATGAAACGGTCTGAAAATTAGGAGGAGCATGAAGCGGTGTTGAAAAACATGAAGAGCCTGAAAATGTGTGAAATATATGAAGAGCCTCAAAGGTGTCAAAAATATGAGGACCAAGAAACGGTCTGAAAAATAGGAGGAGCTTGAAGCGGTGTTGAAAAATATGAAGAGCCTGAAAAGGTGTGAAATATATGAAGAGCTTCAAAAGGTGTCAAAAATATAAGGAGCATGAAACGGTATGAAATATAGGAGGAGCAAGAAAGGGGTTAAAAAACATGAAGAGCTTCAAAAGGTGTCAAAAATATGAGGTGCATGAAATGGTCTGAAAAAGAGGAGGACCATGAAGCGGTGTTCAAAAACATGAAGAGCCTTTAAAGGTGTGAAAAATATGAAGAGCTTCAAAAGGTGTCAAAAATATGAGAAGCATGAAACGGTCTGAAAAATAGGAGGAGCATGAAGCGGTGTTGAAAAACATGAGGAGGCTGAGAACTTGTGAAAAATATGAAGAGCTTCAAAAGGTGTCAAAAATATGAGGAGCATGAAAGGGTCTGAAAAATAGGAGGAGCAAGAAACGGTGATCAAAAAAATGGAGAGCCTAAAAAGGTGTGAAAAATATGACGAGCTTCAAAAGGTGTGAAAACTATGAGGAGCATGAAACGGTCTGAAAAATAGGAGGAGCAAGAAACGGTGATCAAAAACATGGAGAGCCTTAAAAGGTGTGAAAAATATGACGAGCTTCAAAAGGTGTGAAAAACATGATGAGCATGAAACGGGCTGAAAAATAGGAGAAGCATGAAGTGGTGTTGAAAAACATGAAGAGCCTGAAAAAGTGTGAAAAATATAAAGAGCTTCAGAAGGTGTGAAAAATATGAAGAGCTTCAACAGGTGTCAAAAATTAGATGAGCATGAAATGGTCTGAAAAAGTGGAGGAGCAAGAAGTAGTGTTGAAAAAAATGAAGAGCATGAAAAGGTGTGAAAAATATGAAAAGCTTCAAAAGGTGTCAAAAATATGAGGAGCATGAAACGGTCTGAAAAATAGGTGGAGCATGAAGCGGTGCTGAAAAATATGAAGAGCCTGGAAAGGTGTGCAAAATATGAAGAGCTTCAAAAGGTGTGAAATATATGAAGAGCTTGAAAAGGTGTCGACAATGACATGAGCATGAAACGGTCTGATAAATAGGAGGAGCATGAAACGGTGATCAAAAACATGAAGAGCCTGAAAAGGTGTGAAAAATATGAAGAGCTTCAGAAGGTGTCAAGAGTATGAGGAGCACGAAACCGTCTGAAAAATATGAGGAGCATGAAGCGGTGTTCAAAAACATGAGGAGCCTGAAAACGTGTGGAAAATATGAAGAACTTCAAAAGGTGTGAAAAATATGAAGAGCTTCAAAAGGTGTGAAAAATATGAGGAGCATGAAACGGTCTGACAAATAGGACGAGCATGAAGAGGTTTTGAAAAAAAAGAAGAGCCTGAAAAGGTGTGAAATATATGAAGAGATCCAAAAGGTGTCAAAAATATGAGGAGAATGAAACGGTCTGAAAAATAGGAGGAGCATGAAGGGGTGTTCAAAAATATGAAGAGCCTGAAAAGGGGTGAAAAATATGAAGAGCTTCAAAAGTTGTCAAAATATGAGGAGCATGAAACGGTCTGAAAAATAGGAGGAGCATGAAATGCTGATCAAACACATGAAGGGCCTGAAAAGTTTTGAAAAATATAAAGCGCTTCAAAAGGTGTGAAATACATTTGGACATGAAACGGTCTGAAAAATAGGAGGAGCATGAGGCGGTTTTCAAATACATGAAGAGCCTGAAAAGTGTGAAAAATATGAAGTGCTTCAAAAGGTGTCAAAAACATGAGGAGCATGAAACGGTGTAAAATAGGAGGAGAATGAAGCTGTGTTGAAAAACAAGAAGAGCCTGAAAAGGTGTGAAATATATGAAGAGATCCAAAAGGTGTCAAAAATATGAGGAGAATGAAACGGTCTGAAAAATAGGAGGAGCATGAAGGGGTGTTCAAAAATATGAAGAGCCTGAAAAGGGGTGAAAAATATGAAGAGCTTCAAAAGTTGTCAAAATATGAGGAGCATGAAACGGTCTGAAAAATAGGAGGAGCATGAAATGCTGATCAAACACATGAAGGGCCTGAAAAGTTTTGAAAAATATAAAGCGCTTCAAAAGGTGTGAAATACATTTGGACATGAAACGGTCTGAAAAATAGGAGGAGCATGAGGCGGTTTTCAAATACATGAAGAGCCTGAAAAGTGTGAAAAATATGAAGTGCTTCAAAAGGTGTCAAAAACATGAGGAGCATGAAACGGTGTAAAATAGGAGGAGAATGAAGCTGTGTTGAAAAACAAGAAGAGCCTGAAAAGGTGTGAAATATATGAATAGCTTCAAAAGGTGTAACAAACATGAGGACCATGAAACAGTTTGAAAAATAGGAATAGCATGAAACGGTGGTCAAAAACATGAAGAGCTTCAAAAGGTGTCAAAAATCGATGAGCAGGAAATGGTCTGAAAAATAGGAGGAGCATGAAGTGGTGTTAAAAACATGAAGAGCCTGAAAAGGTGTGAAATATATGAAGAGCTTCAAAAGGTGTCAAAAATATGAGGAGAATGAAACGGTCTGAAAAATAGGAGGAGCATGAAGTGGTGTTGAAAAACATGAAGAGCCTGAAAAGTGTGAAAAATATGAAGAGCTTCAAAAGGTGTCAAAAATATGAGGAGCATGAAACGGTCTGAAAAATAGGAGGAGCATGAAGCGGTGTTGAAAAACATGAAGAAGCTGAAAAGATGTGAAAAAATATGAAGAGCTTCAAAATGTGTGAAGAATATCAAGAGCTTCAAAAGGTGTCAAAAATGAGATGAGCATGAAACGGTCTGAAAAAAAGGAGGAGCATGAAGTGGTGTTGAAAAAAATAGAAGAGCCTGAAAAGGTGTGAAATATTTGAAGAGCTTCAAAAGCTGTCAAAAATATGAGGAGCATGAAACGGTCTGAAAAATAGGAGGAGCATGAAGGGGTGTTGAAAAACATGAAGAGCCTAAAATGCTGTGAAAAATATGAAGAGCTTCAAAAGGTGTCAAAAATATGAGGAGCATGAAAAGGTCTGAAAAATAGGAGGAGCCTGAAGCGGTGTTGAAAAACATGAAGAGCCTAAATGCTGTGAAAAACATGAAGAGCTTCAAAAGGTGTCAAAATATGAGGAGCATGAAAAGGTCTGAAAAATAGGACGAGCATGAAGCTGTGTTGAAAAACATGAAGAGCCTGAAAAGGTGTGAAAAATATGAAGAGCTTCAAAAGGTGTGAAAAATATGAAGAGCTTCAAAAGGTGTCAAAAATATGAGGAGCATGAAACGCTCTGAAATATAGGAGGAGCATGAAGTGGTGTTCAAAAACATGAAGAGCCTGAAAAGCTGTGAAAAATATAAAGAGATTAAAAGGTGTCAAAAATATGAGGAGCATGAAACGGTCTGAAACATAGGAGGAGCAAGAAACGGTGATCAAAAACATGAACAGCCTGAAAAGGTGTGAAAAATATGACGAGCTTCAAAAGGTGTGAAAAACTTGAGGAGCATGAAACGGGCTGAAAAATAGGAGAAGCATGAAGTGGTGTTGAAAAACATGAAGAGCCTGAAAAAGTGTGAAAAATATGAAGAGCTTCAGAAGGTGTGAAAAATATGAAGAACTTCAACAGGTGTCAAAAATTAGATGAGCATGAAACGGTCTGAAAAATTGGAGGAGCAAGAAGTAGTGTTGAAAAAAATGAAAAGCCTGAAAAGGTGTGAAAAATATGAAAAGCTTCAAAAGGTGTCAAAAATATGAGGAGCATGAAACGGTCTGAAAAATAGGTGGAGCATGAAGCGGTGTTGAAAAATATGAAGAGCCTGGAAAGGTGTGCAAAATATGAAGAGCTTCAAAAGGTGTGAAATATATGAAGAGCTTCAAAAGGTGTCAAAAATTAGATGAGCATGAAACGGTCTGAAAAATAGGGGTAGCATGAAACGGTGATCAAAACATGAAGAGCCTGAAAAGGTGTAAAAAATATGACGAGCTTCAAAAGGTGTGAAAAACATGAGGAGCATGAAACGGGCTGAAAAATAGGAGAAGCATGAAGTGGTGTTGCAAAACATGAAGAGCCTGAAAAAGTGTGAAAAATATGAAGAGCTTCAGAAGGTGTGAAATATATGAATAGCTTCAACAGGTGTCAAAAATTAGATGAGCATGAAACGGTCTGAAAAATTGGAGGAGCAAGAAGTAGTGTTGAAAAAAATGAAGAGCCTGAAAAGGTTTGAAAAATATGAAAAGCTTCAAAAGGTGTAAAAATATGAGGAGCATGAAACGGGCTGAAAAATAGGAGGAGTTTGAAGAAGTGCTGAAAAACATGAAGAGCCTGAAAACGTGTGAAAAATATGAAGAGCTTCAAAAGGTGTGAAAAATGAGATGAGCATGAAACGGTCTTAAAATAGGAGGAGCGAGAAGCGGTGTTCAAAAATATGAAGAGCCTGAAAATGTGTGAAAAATATGAAGAGCTTCAAAAGGTGTGAAGAATATGAGGAGCATGAAACGGTCTGAAAAATAGAAGTGGCATGAAATGGTGTTCAAAAACATGAAGAGCTGAAAAGGTGTGAAAAATATGAAGAGCTTCAAAAGGTGTGAAATACATGAGGAGCATGAAACGGTCTGAAAATTAGGAGAAGCATGAAGTGGTGCTGACAAACATGAAGAGCCTGAAAATGTGTGAAAAATATGAAGAGCTTCAAACGGTGTCAAACATATGAAGAGCATGAAACCGTCTGAAAAATAGGAGGATTATGAAGCAGTGTTCAAAAACATGAAGAGCCTGAAAATGTGTGAAAAATATTCAGAGCTTCAAAATGTGTCAAATATATGAGGAGCATGAAACGGTCTGAAAAATTAGAGGAGGATGAAACGGTGATTAAAAACATGAAGAGCCTGAAAAGGTGTGAAAAATATGAAGAGCTTCAAAAGGTGTGAAATACATGAGGAGCATGAAACGGTCTGAAAAATAGGAGGAGCAGGAAGTGGTGTTGAAAAACATGAAGAGCCAGAAAAGTGTGAAAAATATGAAGAGCTTCAAAAGGTGTCAAAAATATGAGGAGCATGAAACGGTCTGAAAAATAGGAGGAGCATGAAGCGGTGTTGAAAAACATGAAAAGCCTGAAAACGTGTGAAAAAATATGAAAAGCTTCAAAATGTGTGAAGAATATGAAGTGTTTCAAAAGGTGTCAAAAATGAGATGAGCATGAAATGGTCTGAAAAATAGGAGGAGCATGAAACGGTGTTGAAAAACATGAAGAGCTTGAAAAGGTGTGAAAAATATGAAGAGCTTCAAAAGGTGTCAATAATGAAATGAGCATGAAACGGTCTGAAAAATAAGAGGAGCATGAAGCGGTGTTCAAAAACATGAAGAGCCTGAAAAGATATGACAAATATGAAGAGCTTCAAAAGGTGTCAAAAATATGAGCAGAATGAAACGGTCTGAAAAATAGGAGGAGCATGAAACGGTCTGAAAAATAGGAGGAGCATGAAACGGTCTGAAAAATAGGAGGAGCATGAATCGGTGTTGAAAACATGAAGAGCATGAAAAGGTGTGAAAAATATGAACAGCTTCAAAAGGTATCAAAAATATGAGGAGCATGAAACGTTCTGAAAAATAGGAGGAGCATGAAGCGGTTTTGAAAAACATGAAGAGCCTAAAATGCTGTGAAAAATATGAAGAGCTTCAAAAGGTGTCAAAAATGAGATGAGCATGAAATGGGCTGAAAAACAGGAGGAGCATGAAATGGTGTTGATAAACATGAAGAGCCTGAAAAGTTGTGAAATATATGAAGAGCTTCAAAAGGTGTCAAAAATATGAGGAGTATGAAACGGTCTGAAAAAGAAGAGGTGCATGAAGGGGTGTTCAAAAACATGAAGAGCATGAAAAGCTGTGAAAAATATGAAGAGCTTCAAAAGGTGTCAAAAATATGAGGAGCATGAAACGGTCTGAAAAATAGGAGGAGAATGAAGCACTGGTGAAAAACATGAAGAGTATGAAAAGGTGTGAAATATATGAAGAGCTTCAAAAGATGTCAAAAATATGAGGAGCATGAAACGGTGTGAAAAATAGGAGGAGCATGAATTGTTGTTGAAAAACATGAAGAGTCTGAAAAGGTTTGAAAAATATGAAGAGTTTCAAAAGGTGTCAAAATTATGAGGAGCATTAAACATTCTAAAAAATAGGAGAAGCATGAAGTGGTGTTGAAAAATATGAAGACCCAGAAAAGGTGTGAAAAATATGAAGAGCTGCAAAACGTGTGAAAAATATGAGGAGCATGGAACGTTCTGAAAAATAGGAGGAGCATGAAACGATGTTCAAAAACTTGAAGAGCCTGAAAAGCTGTGAAATATATGAAGAGCTTCAAAAGGTGTCAAAAATATCAGGAGCATGAAATGATCTGAAAAATAGCAGGAACATGTAACGGTCTGAAAAATAGGAGGAGCATGAAGTGGTGTTCAAAAATATGACGAGCCTTAAAAGGCGTGAAAAATATGAAGAGCTTCAAAAGGTGTCAAAATATGAGGAGCATGAAACTGCTTGAAAAATAGGAGGAGTATGAAAAGGTCTGAAAAATAGGAGGAGCATGAAGCGCTGTTCGAAAACATGAAGAGTCTGAAAAGTTGTTAAAAATATGAAGAGCTTCAAAAGGTGTCAAAAATATGAGGAGCATGAAATGGTGTGCAAAAACTTGAACAGCCTGAAAAAGTGTTAAAAATATGAAGAGCTTCAAAAGGTGTCAAAATATGAGGAGCATGAAACTGCCTGAAAAATAGGAGGAGTATGAAAATGTCTGAAAAATAGGAGGAGCATGAAGCGCTGTTCAAAAACATGAAGAGTCTGAAAAGGTGTTAAAAATATGAAGAGCTTCAAAAGGTGTGAAAAATATGAGGAGCATGAAACGGTCTGAAAAATAGGAGGAGCATGAAGTGGTGTTCAAAAACATGAAGAACCTTAAAATGTGTGAAAAATATTAAGAGCTTTAAAGGTGTAAAAATTATGAGGAGCATGAAACCGTCTGAAAAATAGGAGGAGCATGACATGGTGTTGAAAAACATGAAGAACCTTAAAATGTGTGAAAAATATGAAGAGTTTTAAAGGTGTGAAAAATAGGAGGAGCATGACACTGTGTTGAAAAACATGAAGAGCATGAAAATGTGTGAAAAATATGAAGAGATTCTAAAGCTGTCAAAAATATGAGGAGCCTGAAACGGTCTGAAAAATAGGAGGAGCATGAAGTGGTGTTGAAAAAGATGAAGAGCCTGAAAAGGTGTGAAAAATATGAAGAGCTTCAAAAGGAGTCAAAAATAAGAGGAGCATGAAATGGTCTGAAAAATAGGAGGAGCATGAAGCGGTGTTGAAAAACATGAAGAGCCTAAAAAGGTGTGAAAAATATGAAGAGCTTCAAAAGGTGTCAAAAATATCAGGAGCATGAAATGATCTGAAAAATAGCAGGAACATGAAACGGTCTGAAAAATAGGAGGAGCATGAAGTGGTGTTCAAAAATATGACGAGCCTTAAAAATATGAAGAGCTTTAAAGGTGTGAAAAATATGAGGAGCATGACACGGTCTGATAAATAGGAGGAGCATGAAGCGGTGTTGAAAAACATGAAGAGCCTGAAAAGGTGTGAAAAATAACAGGAGCATGAAATGATCTGAAAAAAAGGAGGAACAGGAAACATTCTGAAAAACAGGAGGAGCATGAAGCGGTGTTCAAAAACATGAAGAGTCTGAAAAGGTATGAAATATATGAAGAGCTTCAAAAGGTGTCAAAAATATGAGGAGCATGAAACGGTCTGAAACATAGGAGGAGCATGAAGCGGTGTTCAAAAACATGAAGAGCCTGAAAAGGTGTGAAAAATTTGAAGAGCTTCAAAAGTGTGAAATACATGAGGAGCATGAAACGTTCTGAAACATGGGAGGACCATGAAGTGGTGTTGAAAATCATGAAGAACCTGAAAAGGTGTGAAAAATATGCAGAGCTTCAAAAGGTGTGAAATACATGAGGAGCATGAAACTCTCTGAAAAATAGGAGGAGCATGAAGCGGTTTTCAAAAACATGAAGAGCTGAAATGTTTTGAAAAATATGAAAAGCTTCAAAAGGTGTCAAAAATGAGATGAGCATGAAACGGTCTGAAAAATAGGAAGAGAATGAAGCGGTGTTGGAAAACATGAAAAGCCTGAAAAAGTGTGAAAAATATGAAGAGCTTCATAAGGTGTCAAAAATATTAGGAGCATGTAACGATCTGAAAAATAGGAGGAGGATGAAGCGGTGTTCAAAAACATGAGGAGCCTGAAAAGATGTGAAAAATATGAAGACCTTCAAAAGGTGTGATAAATATGAGGAGCATGAAGCGGTCTGAAAAATAGGAGGAGCAATTTTGAAAAACATGAAGAGTCTGAAAAGGTGTGAAAATATGAAGAGCTTCAAAAATATGAAAAATATGAAGAGCTTCAAAAGGTGTGAAAAACATGAAGAGCTTCAAAAGGTGTCAAAAATATGAGGTGCATGAAATGGTCTGAAAAGTAGGAGGAGCATGAAGCGGTGTTGAAAAACATAAAGAGCCTGAAAACGTGTGAGAAATATGAAGAGTTTCAAAAGTTGTGAAAAATATGAAGAGCTTCAAAAGGTGTCAAAATCAGATGAGCATGAAATGGTGTGAAAAATAGGAGGAGCATGAAGCCGTGTTGAAACACATGAAGAGCCTGAAAACGTGTGAAAAATATGACGAGCTTCAAAAGATGTGAAATATAGGAGCAGCATGAAGCGGTGTTCAAAAACATAAAAAGCCTGAAAAAGTGTGAAAAATATGAAGAGCTTCAAAAGGTGTCAAAAATATGTGGAGCATGAAATACTCTGAAAAATAGGAGGAGCATAAAGCGGTGTTGAAAAACATGAAGAACCTGAAAACTTGTCAAAATTTGAAGAGTTTCAAAAGGTGTGAAATATATGAACAGTTTCAAAAGTGTGAAAAATGAGATGAGCATGAAGCGGTCTTAAAAATAGGAGGAGCATGAAGTGTTGTTGAAAAACATAAAGATCCTGAAAATGTGTGAAATATTTGAAGAGCTACAAAAGGTGTCAAAAACGTGAGGAGCATGAAACGGTCTGAAAAATAGGAAGAGCATGAAGCGGTGTTCAAAAACATGAGGAGCCTGAAAAGGTGTGAAAAATATGAAGAGCTTCAAAAGGTGTCAAATTATGAGGAGCGTGAAACGGTCTGAAAAATAGGAGGAGCATGAAGTGGTGTTGAAAAAAATGAAGAGCCTGAATATGTGTGCAAAATATGAAGAGCTTCAAAAGGTGTGAAATACATGTGGAGCACGAAACGGTCTGAAAAATAGGAGGATCATGAAGCCGTGTTCAAAAAAATTGCAGAGACTGAAAAGGTGTGAAAAATATGAAGAGCTTCAAAAGGTGTCAAATTATGAGGAGCATAAACGGTCTGCAAATAGGACCAGCATGAAGCGGTGTTCAAAAACATGAAGAGCCTGAAAAGGTTTGAAAAATATGAATAGCTTTAAAAGGTGTGAAAATTATGAGGAGCAGGAAACGTTCGAAAAATAGGAGGAGGATGAAGCAATGTTGAAAAACATGAAGAGTCTGAAAAGGTGTGAAAATATGAAGAGCTTCAAAAATATGAAAAATATGAAGAGCTTCAAAAGGTGTGAAAAACATGAAGAGCTTCAAAAGGTGTCAAAAATATGAGGTGCATGAAATGGTCTGAAAAGTAGGAGGAGCATGAAGCGGTGTTGAAAAACATGAAGAGCCTGAAAACGTGTGAAAAATATGAAGAGCTTCAAAAGGAGTAAAAAATATGAGGAGAATGAAACGGTCTTAAAAATAGGAGGAGCATGAAGAGGTGTTGAAAAACATGAAGAGCCTGAAAAGGTGTGAAAAATATGAAGAGCTTCAAAAGGTGTCAAAAATATGAGGAGCATGAAACGGTCTGAAAAATAGGAGGATCATGAAGCGGTGTTGAAAAACATGAAGAGCCTGAAAAGGTGTGAAAAATATGAAGAGCTTCAAAAGGTGTCAAAAATATGAGGAGCATGAAACGGTCTGAAAAATAGGAGGAACATGAAGCAGTGTTGAAAAACATGAAGAGCCTGAAAAGGTGTGAAATATATGAAGAGCTTCAAAAGGAGTCAAAAATATGAGGAGAATGAAACCGTCTGACAAATAGGAGGAGCATGAAGCATTGATGAAAAACATGAAGAGCCTGAAAACGTGTGAAAAATATGAAGAGCTTCAAAAGGTGTCAAAAATATGAGGAGCATGAAACGGTCTGAATAATAGAAGGAGCATGAAACGGTCTTTAAACAAATGAAGAGCCTGAAAAGTTGTGAAAAATATGAAGAGCTTCAAAAGGTGTCAAAAATTAGATGAGCATGAAACGGTCTGAAAAATCGGAGGAGCATGAAGCGGTGTTGAAAATCTTGAAGAGCCTGAAAAGGTGTGAAAAACATGAAGAGGTTCAAAAATATGAAAAATTTGAAGAGCCTGAAAAGGTGTGAAAAATATGAAGAGCTTCATGAGGTGTCAAATATATGAGGATCATGAAACGGTCTGAATAATAGGAGTAGCAAGAAACGGTGTAAAAAACATGAAGAGCCTGAAAAGGTGTGAAAAATGTGAAGAGCTTAAAAGGTGTGAAAAATATGAAGAGCTTCAAAAGGTGTTAAAAAGTAGATGAGCATGAAACGGTCTGAAAAATAGGAGGAGCATGAAGTGGTGTTGAAAAAATGAAGAGCCTGAAAAGGTGTGAAATATATGAAGAGCTTTAAAATGTGTCAAATTTATGAGGAGAATGAAACTGTCTGAAAAATAGGAGGAGCTGAAGCGGTGTTGAAAAACATGAAGAGCCTGAAAAAGTGTGACAAATATGAAAACTTTCTAAAGGTGTCAAAAATATGAGGAACATGAAACGGTCTGAAAAATAGGAGGAGTATGAAGTGGAGTTGAAAAACATGAAGAGCTTGAAAAAGTGTGAAAAATTTGAAGAGCTTCAAAAGGTGTCAAAATATGCGGAGCATGAAACCGTCTGAAAAATTGGAGGAGCATGAAACGGTGTTCAAAAACATGAAGAGCCTGAAAAGGTGTGAAAAATATGAAGAGCTTCAAAAGGTGTGAAATACATGAGGAGCATGAAACTCTCTGAAAAATAGAAGGAGCATGAAGTGGTGTTCAAAAACATGAAGAGTCTGAAAAGGATTGAAAAATATGAAGAGCTTCAAAATGTGTGAAAAATATGAGGAGCATGATATGGTTTCAAAAATAGGATTACCATGAAGCGGTGTTCAAAACATGAAGAGCCTGAAAAGTTTTGAAAAATATGAAAAGCTTCAAAAGGTGTCAAAAATGAGATGAGCATGAAACGTTCTGAAAAATAGGAGGTGCATGAAGCGGTGTTGAAAAACATGAAGAGCCTGAAAAGGTGTGAAAAATATGAAGAGCTTCAAAAGGTGTCAAAAATATGAGGAGCATGAAACGGTCTGAAAAATAGGAGGAGCATGAAACGGTGTTCAAAAACAGGAAGAGCCTAAAAAGGTGTGAAATATATGAAGAGCTTCAAAACATGTCAAAAATATGTGGAGCATGAAACGGTCTGAAAAATAGGAGGAGCATGAAGCGCAGTTGAAAAACATGAAGAACCTGAAAACGTGTGAAAAATATGAACAGCTTCAAAAGGTGTGAAAAATGAGATGAGCATGAAACGTTCTGAAAAATAGGAGGTGCATGAAGCGGTGTTGAAAAACATGAAGAGCCTGAAAAGGTGTGAAAAATAGGAAGAGCTTCAAAGGGCGTCAAAAATATGAGGAGCATGAAACGGTCTGAAAAATAGGAGAAGCATGAAACGGTCTGAAAATTAGGAGGAGCATGAAGCAGTGTTGAAAAACATGAAGAACCTGAAAACGTGTGAAAAATATGAACAGCTTCAAAAGGTGTGAAAAATGAGATGAGCTTGAAGCGGTCTGAAAAATAGGAGGAGCATGAAGTGTTGTTTAAAAGCATGAAGAGCCTGAAAAGGTGTGAAATATATGAAAAGCTTCAAAAGGTGTGAAAATAAAAGAAGAGTTTCAAAAGGTGTCAAAAATATGAGGAGCATGAAACGATCTGAAAAAGAGGAGGAGCATGAAACGGTGTTCAAATACATGAAGAGCCTAAAAAGGTGTGAAAAATATGAAGAGCTTCAAAAGGTGTGAAAATATGAAGACCTGCAAAAGGTGTAAAAATCGATGAGCATGAAATGATCTGAAAATTAGGAGCAGCACGAAGCGGTGTTGAAAACCATGAAGAGCCTGAAAACGTGTAAAATATATGAAGAGCTTCAAAAGAAATGAAAAATATGAACAGCTTCAAAATGTGTCAAAAATGAGATGAGAATGAAGCAGTCTGAAAAAAGGAGGAGCATGAAGTGGTGTTGAAAATCATGAAGAGCCTGAAAAGGTGTGAAAAATAGGAAGAGCTTCAAAGGGCGTCAAAAATATGAGGAGCATGAAACGGTCTGAAAAATAGGAGAAGCATGAAACGGTCTGAAAATTAGGAGGAGCATGAAGCAGTGTTGAAAAACATAAAGAGCCTGAAACAGTGTGAAATATATGAAGAGCCTCAAAGGTGTCAAAAATATGAGGAGCAAGAAACGGTCTGAAAAATAGAAGGAGCTTGAAGTGGTGTTGAAAAACATGAAGAGCCTGAAAAAGTGTGAAATATATGAAGAGCCTCAAAGGTGTCAAAAATATGAGGAGCAAGAAACGGTCTGAAAAATAGAAGGAGCTTGAAGTGGTGTTGAAAAACATGAAGAGCCTGAAGGTGTGAAAAATATGAAGAGCTTCAAAGGTGTCAAAATTAGGAGGAGCATGAAACGCTCTGAAAAAGAGGAGGAGAAGCAAGCGATGTTGAAAAACATGAAGAGCGTGAAAAAGTGTGAAAAATATGAAGAGCTTCAAAAGGTGTCAAGTATATGAGGAGCATGAAACGGTCTGAAAAATAGGAGGAGCATGAAGTGGTGCTGAAAAACATGAATAGCCTGAAAAGGTGTGAAAAATATGAAGAGCTTCAAAAGGCGTCAAAAATATGAGGAGCATGAAACGGTCTGAAAAATAGGAGAAGCATGAAACGGTCTGAAAAATAGGAGGAGCATGAAGCGGTTTGAAAAACATGAAGAGCCTGAAAAAGTGTGAAAAATATGAAGAGCTTCAAAATGTGTCAAAAATATGAGGAGAATGAAACGGTCTGAAAATTAGGAGGAGCATGAAGCGGTGTTGAAAAACATAAAGAGCCTGAAACAGTGTGAAATATATGAAGAGCCTCAAAGGTGTCAAAAATATGAGGAGCAAGAAACGGTCTGAAAAATAGAAGGAGCTTGAAGTGGTGTTGAAAAACATGAAGAGCCTGAAAAGGTGTGAAAAATATGAAGAGCTTCAAAAAGGTGTCAAATATATAAAGGTTGAAACGGTCTGAAAAATATGAGGAGCAAGAAACTGTTTTAAAAAAAATTAAGAGCCTCAAAAGGTGTGAAAAATATGAAGAGCTTCAAAAAGGTGTCAAATATATAGAGGGTGAAACGGTCTGAAAAATATGAGGAGCAAGAGACTGTTTTCAAAAAAATGAAGAGCCTCAAAAGGTGTGAACAATGTGAAGAGCTTCAAACTGTGTCAAAAATATGAGGAGCATGAAACGGTCTGAAAAATAGGAGGAGCATGAAGTGTTGTTGAAAAACATGAAGAGCCTGAAAAGGTGTCAAAAATATGAAGAGCTTCAAAAAGTGTCAAAAATATGAGGAGCATGAAACGGTCTGAAAAATAGAATAAGCATGAAGTGGTGAAGAAAAATATGAGGAGCCTGAAAAGGTGTAAAAAATATGAAGAGCTTCAAAGGTGTCAAAACTAAGAGGAGTATGAAACGGTCTGAAAAAGTTGAGGAGCAGCAAGCGATGTTGAAAAACATGAAGAGCCTGAAAAGGTGTGAAAAATATGAAGAGATTCAAAATGTGTCAAAAATATGAGGAGCATGAAACGGTTTGAAAAATAGGAGGAGCATGAAGCGGTGTTGAAAAACATGAAGAGCCTGAAAAGGTGTGAAAAATATGAAGAGCTTCAAAATGTGTAAAAAATATGAGGAGCAAAAAAAGGTCTGAAAAATAGGAGGAGCATGAAGTGGTGCTGAAAAACATGAAGAGCCTGAAAAGGTGTGAAAAATATGAAGAGCTTCAAAAGGCGTCAAAAATACGAGGAGCATGAAACGGTCTGAAAAATAGGAGGAGCATGAAACGGTCTGAAAATAGGAGGAGCATGAAGCGGTTTGAAAAACATGAAGAGCCTGAAAAAGTGTGAAAAATATGAAGAGCTTCAAAAGGTGTCAAAAATATGAGGAGAATGAAACGGTCTGAAAATCAGGAGGAGCATGAAGCGGTGTTGAAAAACATAAAGAGCATGAAAAAGTGTGAAATATATGAAGAGCCTCAAAGGTGTCAAAAATATGAGGAGCAAGAAACGGTCTGAAAAATAGAAGGAGCTTGAAGTGGTGTTGAAAAACATGAAGAGCCTGAAAAGGTGTGAAAAATATGAAGAGCTTCAAAAGGTGTCAAAAATATGAGGAGAATGAAACGGTCTGAAAATTAGGAGGAGCATGAAGCGGTGTTGAAAAACATAAAGAGACTGAAAAAGTGTGAAATATATGAAGAGCCTCAAAGGTGTCAAAAATATTAGGAGCAAGAAACGGTCTGAAAAATAGAAGGAGCTTGAAGTGGTGTTGAAAAACATGAAGAGCCTGAAAAGGTGTGAAAAATATGAAGAGCTTCAGAAAGGTGTCAAATATATAGAGGGTGAAACGGTCTGAAAAATATGAGGAGCAAGAAACTGTTTTCAAAAACATGAAGAGCCTCAAAAGGTGTGAAAAATGTGAAGAGCTTCAAACTGTGTCAAAAATATGAGGAGCATGAAACGGTCTGAAACATAGGAGGAGCATGAAGTGATGTTGAAAAACATGAAGAGACTGAAAAAGTTGTGAAACATATGAGGAGCATGATATGGTCTGATAAATAGGAGGAGCATGAAGCGGTGTTGAAAAATATGAAGAGCATGAAAATGTGTGAAAAATATGAAGAGCTTCAAAAGGTGTCAAAAATATAAGGAGCATGAAACGGTCTGAAATATAGCAGGAGCATGAAAAGTTGTTAAAAAACATGAAGAGCCTGAAAAGGTGTGAAAAATATGAAAAGCTTCAAATGGTGTCAAAAATATGAGGAGAATGAAACGGTCTGATATTTAGGAGGAGCATGAAGTGGTGTTGAAAAACATGAAGAGCTTGAAAAAGGTGTGAAACATATGAGTAGAATAAAACGGTCTGAAAAATAGGAGGAGCATGAAGTGGTGTAGAAAAACATGAAGACCCTGAAAAGGTGTGAAAAATATGAAGAGCTACAAAAAGTGTCAAAAATATGAGGAGCTTGAAACGGTCTGAAATATAGGAGGAGCATGAAAAGGTGTTAAAAAAATATGAAGAGCTTCAAAAGGTGTGAAAAGTATGAGGAGCATGAAACGGTCTGAAAAATAGGAGGAGCATGAAGCGTTGTTGAAAAACATGAAGAGCCTGAAAAGGTGTGAAAAATATGAAGTGCTTCAAAAAGTGTCAAAAACATGAGGAGCATGAAAATGTCTGAAAAATAGGAGGAGCTTGAAGCGGTGTTCAAAAAAATGAAGAGCCTGGAGAAGTGTGAAAAATATGAAGAGCTTCAAAAAGTGTCAAAAATATGAGGAGCATTAAACGGTCTGAAAAATAGGAGAAGCATGAAACGGTCTGAAAAATAGGAGAAGCATGAAACGGTCTGAAAAATAGGAGGAGCATGAAGCAGTGTTGAAAAACATAAAGAGCCTGAAACAGTGTGAAATATATGAAGAGCCTCAAAGGTGTCAAAAATATGAGGAGCAGGAAACGGTCTGAAAAATAGAAGGAGCATGAAGCGGTGTTGAAAAACATGAAGAAGCTGAAAAGATGTGAAAAAATATGAAGAGCTTCAAAATGTGTGAAGAATATGAAGAGCTTCAAAAGGTGTCAAAAATGAGATGAGCATGAAACGGTCTGAAAAAAAGGAGGAGCATGAAGTGGTGTTGAAAAAAATAGAAGAGCCTGAAAAGGTGTGAAATATTTGAAGAGCTTCAAAAGCTGTCAAAAATATGAGGAGCATGAAACGGTCTGAAAAATAGGAGGAGCATGAAGGGGTGTTGAAAAACATGAAGAGCCTAAAATGCTGTGAAAAATATGAAGAGCTTCAAAAGGTGTCAAAAATATGAGGAGCATGAAAAGGTCTGAAAAATAGGAGGAGCCTGAAGCGGTGTTGAAAAACATGAAGAGCCTAAAATGCTGTGAAAAACATGAAGAGCTTCAAAAGGTGTCAAAATATGAGGAGCATGAAAAGGTCTGAAAAATAGGACGAGCATGAAGCTGTGTTGAAAAACATGAAGAGCCTGAAAAGGTGTGAAAAATATGAAGAGCTTCAAAAGGTGTGAAAAATATGAAGAGCTTCAAAAGGTGTCAAAAATATGAGGAGCATGAAACGCTCTGAAATATAGGAGGAGCATGAAGTGGTGTTCAAAAACATGAAGAGCCTGAAAAGCTGTGAAAAATATAAAGAGATTAAAAGGTGTCAAAAATATGAGGAGCATGAAACGGTCTGAAACATAGGAGGAGCAAGAAACGGTGATCAAAAACATGAACAGCCTGAAAAGGTGTGAAAAATATGACGAGCTTCAAAAGGTGTGAAAAACTTGAGGAGCATGAAACGGGCTGAAAAATAGGAGAAGCATGAAGTGGTGTTGAAAAACATGAAGAGCCTGAAAAAGTGTGAAAAATATGAAGAGCTTCAGAAGGTGTGAAAAATATGAAGAACTTCAACAGGTGTCAAAAATTAGATGAGCATGAAACGGTCTGAAAAATTGGAGGAGCAAGAAGTAGTGTTGAAAAAAATGAAAAGCCTGGAAAGGTGTGAAAAATATGAAAAGCTTCAAAAGGTGTCAAAAATATGAGGAGCATGAAACGGTCTGAAAAATAGGTGGAGCATGAAGCGGTGTTGAAAAATTTGAAGAGCCTGGAAAGGTGTGCAAAATATGAAGAGCTTCAAAAGGTGTGAAATATATGAAGAGCTTCAAAAGGTGTCAAAAATTAGATGAGCATGAAACGGTCTGAAAAATAGGGGTAGCATGAAACGGTGATCAAAACATGAAGAGCCTGAAAAGGTGTAAAAAATATGACGAGCTTCAAAAGGTGTGAAAAACATGAGGAGCATGAAACGGGCTGAAAAATAGGAGAAGCATGAAGTGGTGTTGCAAAACATGAAGAGCCTGAAAAAGTGTGAAAAATATGAAGAGCTTCAGAAGGTGTGAAATATATGAATAGCTTCAACAGGTGTCAAAAATTAGATGAGCATGAAACGGTCTGAAAAATTAGAGGAGCAAGACGTAGTGTTGAAAAAAATGAAGAGCCTGAAAAGGTTTGAAAAATATGAAAAGCTTCAAAAGGTGTAAAAATATGAGGAGCATGAAACGGGCTGAAAAATAGGAGGAGTTTGAAGAAGTGCTGAAAAACATGAAGAGCCTGAAAACGTGTGAAAAATATGAAGAGCTTCAAAAGGTGTGAAAAATGAGATGAGCATGAAACGGTCTTAAAATAGGAGGAGCGAGAAGCGGTGTTCAAAAATATGAAGAGCCTGAAAATGTGTGAAAAATATGAAGAGCTTCAAAAGGTGTGAAGAATATGAGGAGCATGAAACGGTCTGAAAAATAGAAGTGGCATGAAATGGTGTTCAAAAACATGAAGAGCTGAAAAGGTGTGAAAAATATGAAGAGCTTCAAAAGGTGTGAAATACATGAGGAGCATGAAACGGTCTGAAAATTAGGAGAAGCATGAAGTGGTGCTGACAAACATGAAGAGCCTGAAAATGTGTGAAAAATATGAAGAGCTTCAAACGGTGTCAAACATATGAAGAGCATGAAACCGTCTGAAAAATAGGAGGATTATGAAGCAGTGTTCAAAAACATGAAGAGCCTGAAAATGTGTGAAAAATATTCAGAGCTTCAAAATGTGTCAAATATATGAGGAGCATGAAACGGTCTGAAAAATTAGAGGAGGATGAAACGGTGATTAAAAACATGAAGAGCCTGAAAAGGTGTGAAAAATATGAAGAGCTTCAAAAGGTGTGAAATACATGAGGAGCATGAAACGGTCTGAAAAATAGGAGGAGCAGGAAGTGGTGTTGAAAAACATGAAGAGCCAGAAAAGTGTGAAAAATATGAAGAGCTTCAAAAGGTGTCAAAAATATGAGGAGCATGAAACGGTCTGAAAAATAGGAGGAGCATGAAGCGGTGTTGAAAAACATGAAGAGCCTGAAAACGTGTGAAAAAATATGAAAAGCTTCAAAATGTGTGAAGAATATGAAGTGTTTCAAAAGGTGTCAAAAATGAGATGAGCATGAAATGGTCTGAAAAATAGGAGGAGCATGAAACGGTGTTGAAAAACATGAAGAGCTTGAAAAGGTGTGAAAAATATGAAGAGCTTCAAAAGGTGTCAATAATGAAATGAGCATGAAACGGTCTGAAAAATAAGAGGAGCATGAAGCGGTGTTCAAAAACATGAAGAGCCTGAAAAGATATGACAAATATGAAGAGCTTCAAAAGGTGTCAAAAATATGAGCAGAATGAAACGGTCTGAAAAATAGGAGGAGCATGAAACGGTCTGAAAAATAGGAGGAGCATGAAACGGTCTGAAAAATAGGAGGAGCATGAATCGGTGTTGAAAACATGAAGAGCATGAAAAGGTGTGAAAAATATGAACAGCTTCAAAAGGTATCAAAAATATGAGGAGCATGAAACGTTCTGAAAAATAGGAGGAAAAGGAAGCGGTTTTGAAAAACATGAAGAGCCTAAAATGCTGTGAAAAATATGAAGAGCTTCAAAAGGTGTCAAAAATGAGATGAGCATGAAATGGGCTGAAAAACAGGAGGAGCATGAAATGGTGTTGATAAACATGAAGAGCCTGAAAAGTTGTGAAATATATGAAGAGCTTCAAAAGGTGTCAAAAATATGAGGAGTATGAAACGGTCTGAAAAAGAAGAGGTGCATGAAGGGGTGTTCAAAAACATGAAGAGCATGAAAAGCTGTGAAAAATATGAAGAGCTTCAAAAGGTGTCAAAAATATGAGGAGCATGAAACGGTCTGAAAAATAGGAGGAGAATGAAGCACTGGTGAAAAACATGAAGAGTATGAAAAGGTGTGAAATATATGAAGAGCTTCAAAAGATGTCAAAAATATGAGGAGCATGAAACGGTGTGAAAAATAGGAGGAGCATGAATTGTTGTTGAAAAACATGAAGAGTCTGAAAAGGTTTGAAAAATATGAAGAGTTTCAAAAGGTGTCAAAATTATGAGGAGCATTAAACATTCTAAAAAATAGGAGAAGCATGAAGTGGTGTTGAAAAATATGAAGACCCAGAAAAGGTGTGAAAAATATGAAGAGCTGCAAAACGTGTGAAAAATATGAGGAGCATGGAACGTTCTGAAAAATAGGAGGAGCATGAAACGATGTTCAAAAACTTGAAGAGCCTGAAAAGCTGTGAAATATATGAAGAGCTTCAAAAGGTGTCAAAAATATCAGGAGCATGAAATGATCTGAAAAATAGCAGGAACATGTAACGGTCTGAAAAATAGGAGGAGCATGAAGTGGTGTTCAAAAATATGACGAGCCTTAAAAGGCGTGAAAAATATGAAGAGCTTCAAAAGGTGTCAAAATATGAGGAGCATGAAACTGCTTGAAAAATAGGAGGAGTATGAAAAGGTCTGAAAAATAGGAGGAGCATGAAGCGCTGTTCGAAAACATGAAGAGTCTGAAAAGTTGTTAAAAATATGAAGAGCTTCAAAAGGTGTCAAAAATATGAGGAGCATGAAATGGTGTTCAAAAACTTGAACAGCCTGAAAAAGTGTTAAAAATATGAAGAGCTTCAAAAGGTGTCAAAATATGAGGAGCATGAAACTGCCTGAAAAATAGGAGGAGTATGAAAAGGTCTGAAAAATAGGAGGAGCATGAAGCGCTGTTCAAAAACATGAAGAGTCTGAAAAGGTGTTAAAAATATGAAGAGCTTCAAAAGGTGTGAAAAATATGAGGAGCATGAAACGGTCTGAAAAATAGGAGGAGCATGAAGTGGTGTTCAAAAACATGAAGAACCTTAAAATGTGTGAAAAATATTAAGAGCTTTAAAGGTGTAAAAATTATGAGGAGCATGAAACCGTCTGAAAAATAGGAGGAGCATGACATGGTGTTGAAAAACATGAAGAACCTTAAAATGTGTGAAAAATATGAAGAGTTTTAAAGGTGTGAAAAATAGGAGGAGCATGACACTGTGTTGAAAAACATGAAGAGCATGAAAATGTGTGAAAAATATGAAGAGATTCTAAAGCTGTCAAAAATATGAGGAGCCTGAAACGGTCTGAAAAATAGGAGGAGCATGAAGTGGTGTTGAAAAAGATGAAGAGCCTGAAAAGGTGTGAAAAATATGAAGAGCTTCAAAAGGAGTCAAAAATAAGAGGAGCATGAAATGGTCTGAAAAATAGGAGGAGCATGAAGCGGTGTTGAAAAACATGAAGAGCCTAAAAAGGTGTGAAAAATATGAAGAGCTTCAAAAGGTGTCAAAAATATCAGGAGCATGAAATGATCTGAAAAATAGCAGGAACATGAAACGGTCTGAAAAATAGGAGGAGCATGAAGTGGTGTTCAAAAATATGACGAGCCTTAAAAATATGAAGAGCTTTAAAGGTGTGAAAAATATGAGGAGCATGACACGGTCTGATAAATAGGAGGAGCATGAAGCGGTGTTGAAAAACATGAAGAGCCTGAAAAGGTGTGAAAAATAACAGGAGCATGAAATGATCTGAAAAAAAGGAGGAACAGGAAACATTCTGAAAAACAGGAGGAGCATGAAGCGGTGTTCAAAAACATGAAGAGTCTGAAAAGGTATGAAATATATGAAGAGCTTCAAAAGGTGTCAAAAATATGAGGAGCATGAAACGGTCTGAAACATAGGAGGAGCATGAAGCGGTGTTCAAAAACATGAAGAGCCTGAAAAGGTGTGAAAAATTTGAAGAGCTTCAAAAGTGTGAAATACATGAGGAGCATGAAACGTTCTGAAACATGGGAGGACCATGAAGTGGTGTTGAAAATCATGAAGAACCTGAAAAGGTGTGAAAAATATGCAGAGCTTCAAAAGGTGTCAAAAATATGAGGAGCATGAAACGGTCTGAAAAATACGAGGAGCATGAAGTGGTGTTGAAAACCATGAAGAGCCTGAAAAGGTGTGAAAAATATGAAGAGCTTCAAAAGGTGTCAAAAATATCAGGAGCATGAAAAGTTCTGAAAAATAGCAGGAACATGAAACGGTCTGAAAAATAGGAGGAGCATGAAGAGGTGTTCAAAAATATGACGAGCCTTAAAAGGCGTGAAAAATATGAAGAGCTTTAAAGGTGTGAAAATTATGAAGAGCATGATACCGTCTGAAAAATAGGAGGAGCATGACACGGTGTTGAAAAACATGAAGAGCCTTAAAATGTGAGGAAAATATGAAGAGCTTTAAAGGTGTGAAAAATATGAGGAGCATGACACGGTCTGTTAAATAGGAGGAGCATGACACGGTGTTGAAAAATATGAAGAGCATGAAAATGTGTGAAAAATATGAAGAGCTTCACAAGGAGTCAAAAATATGAGGAGCATGAAAAGGTCTGAAAAATAGGAGGAGCATGAAGCGGTGTTGAAAAACATGAAGAGCCTGAAAAGGTGTGAAAAATATGAAGAGCTTCAAAAGGTGTCAAAAATATGAGGAGCATGAAATGATCTGAAAAAAAGGAGGAACAGGAAACATTCTGAAAAACAGGAGGAGCATGAAGCGGTGTTCAAAAACATGAAGAGTCTGAAAAGGTATGAAAGATATGAAGAGCTTCAAAACGTGTCAAAAATATGAGGAGCATGAAACGGTCTGAAAAATAGGAGGAGCATGAAGCGGTGTTCAAAAACATGAAGAGCCTGAAAAGCTGTGAAAAATTTGAAGAGCTTCAAAAGGTGTGAAATATATGAGGAGCATGAAACGTTCTGAAACATGGGAGGACCATGAAGCGGTGTTGAAAATCATGAAGAGCCTCAAAAGGTGTGAAAAATATGCAGAGCTTCAAAAGTTGTCAAAAATATGAGGAGCATGAAACGGTCTGAAAAGTACGAGGAACATGAAGTGGTGTTGAAAACCATGAAGAGCCTGAAAAGGTGTGAAAAATATGAAGAGCTTCAAAAGGTGTCAAAAATATGAGGTGCATGAATCGGTCCGAAAAATAGGAGGTTCATGAAGCGGTGTTGAAAAACATGAAGAGCCTGAAAAGGTGTGAAAAATATGAAGAGCTTCAAAAGGTGTCAAAAATATGAGGAGCATGAAACGGTCTGAAAAATAGGACGAGCATAAGCGATGTTGAAAAACATGCACAGCCTGAAAAGGTGTGAAAAATATGAAGAGCTTCAAAAGGTGTGAAAAATATGAAGAGCTTCAAAAGGTGTGAAAAATATGAAGAGCTTCAAATGTGTCAAAAATGAGATGAGCATGAAACGGTCTGAAAAATAAGAGAAGAGCATGAAGTGGAGCAGAAAAAAAAGAAGAGCCTGAAAAGGTGTGAAATATATGAAGACCTTCAAAAGGTGTGAAATACATGAGGAGCATGAAAGGGGATGAAAAATAGGAGAAGCATGAATTGGAGTGGAAAAACATGAAGAGCCTGAAAAGGTGTGAAAAATTTGAAGAGCTTCAAAAGGTGTGAAATACATGAGGAGCATGAAACTCTCTGAAAAATAGGAGGAGCATGAAGCGGTTTTCAAAAACATGAAGAGCTGAAATGTTTTGAAAAATATGAAAAGCTTCAAAAGGTGTCAACAATGAGATGAGCATGAAACGGTCTGAAAAATAGGAAGAGAATGAAGCGGTGTTGGAAAACATGAAAAGCCTGAAAAAGTGTGAAAAATATGAAGATCTTCATAAGGTGTCAAAAATATTAGGAGCATGTAACGATCTGAAAAATAGGAGGAGGATGAAGCGGTGTTCAAAAACATGAGGAGCCTGAAAAGATGTGAAAAATATGAAGACCTTCAAAAGGTGTGATAAATATGAGGAGCATGAAGCGGTCTGAAAAATAGGAGGAGTATGAGAGGTAGTTTAAAAACATGAAGAGCCTGAAAAGGTGTGAAATATAAGAAGAGCTACAAAAGGTGTCAAATATATGAGGAGCATGAAACGGTCTGAAAAATAGGAGGAGCATGAAGTGGTGATGAAAACCATGAAGAGCCTGAAAAGGTGTGAAAAATATGAAGAGCTTCAAAAGGTATGAAATATAGGAGAAGCATGAAGCGGTGTTCAAAAACATAAAAAGCCTGTTAAGGTGTGAAAAATATGAAGAGCTTCAAAACGTGTCAAATATATGTGGAGCATGAAACGGTGTGAAAAATTGGAGGAGCATGAAGTGGTGTTGAAAAACATGAAGAACCTGAAAACTTGTGAAAAATATGAAGATCTTCAAAAGGTGTAAAAATATGAGGAGCATGAAACGATCTGAAAAATAGGAGGAGCATGAAGTGGTGTTGAAAAACATGAAGTGCCTGAAAAGGTGTGAAATATATGAAGAGCTTCAAAAGGTGTCAAAAATATGAGGAGCATGAAACGCTGTGAAATATAGGAGGAGCATGAAGTGGTGTTGAAAAACTTGAAGAGCTGAAAAGGTGGGAAAATATGAAGAGCTTCAACAGGTGTCAAAAATATGAGGAGCATGAAATGGACTGAAAAATAGGAGGAACATGAAGCGGTGTTGAAAAACATGAAGAGCCTGAAAAGTTGTGAAAAATGTGAAAAGCTTCAAAAGGTGTGAAATACATGAGAAGCATGAAACGGTCTGAAAAATAGGAGTAGCATGAGACGGTGTTGAAAAACATGAAGAGCCTGAAAAGTTGTGAAAAATATGAAGAGCTTCAAAAGGTCTGAAATATATGAGGAGCATGAAACTGTCTGAAAAATAAGAGGTGCATGAAATGGTGTTCAAAAACATGAAGAGCCTGAAAAGTTGTGAAAAATTTGAAGAGCTTCAAAAGGTGTGAAATACATGAGGAGCATGAAACTCTCTGAAAAATAGGAGGAGCATGAAGCGGTTTTCAAAAACATGAAGAGCTGAAATGTTTTGAAAAATATGAAAAGCTTCAAAAGGTGTCAAAAATGAGATGAGCATGAAACGGTCTGAAAAATAGGAAGAGAATGAAGCGGTGTTGGAAAACATGAAAAGCCTGAAAAAGTGTGAAAAATATGAAGAGCTTCATAAGGTGTCAAAAATATTAGGAGCATGTAACGATCTGAAAAATAGGAGGAGGATGAAGCGGTGTTCAAAAACATGAGGAGCCTGAAAAGATGTGAAAAATATGAAGACCTTCAAAAGGTGTGATAAATATGAGGAGCATGAAGCGGTCTGAAAAATAGGAGGAGCAATTTTGAAAAACATGAAGAGCCTGAAAACGTGTGAGAAATATGAAGAGTTTCAAAAGTTGTGAAAAATATGAAGAGCTTCAAAAGGTGTCAAAATCAGATGAGCATGAAATGGTGTGAAAAATAGGAGGAGCATGAAGCCGTGTTGAAACACATGAAGAGCCTGAAAACGTGTGAAAAATATGACGAGCTTCAAAAGATGTGAAATATAGGAGCAGCATGAAGCGGTGTTCAAAAACATAAAAAGCCTGAAAAAGTGTGAAAAATATGAAGAGCTTCAAAAGGTGTCAAAAATATGTGGAGCATGAAATACTCTGAAAAATAGGAGGAGCATAAAGCGGTGTTGAAAAACATGAAGAACCTGAAAACTTGTCAAAATTTGAAGAGTTTCAAAAGGTGTGAAATATATGAACAGTTTCAAAAGTGTGAAAAATGAGATGAGCATGAAGCGGTCTTAAAAATAGGAGGAGCATGAAGTGTTGTTGAAAAACATAAAGATCCTGAAAATGTGTGAAATATATGAAGAGCTACAAAAGGTGTCAAAAACGTGAGGAGCATGAAACGGTCTGAAAAATAGGAAGAGCATGAAGCGGTGTTCAAAAACATGAGGAGCCTGAAAAGGTGTGAAAAATATGAAGAGCTTCAAAAGGTGTCAAATTATGAGGAGCGTGAAACGGTCTGAAAAATAGGAGGAGCATGAAGTGGTGTTGAAAAAAATGAAGAGCCTGAATATGTGTGCAAAATATGAAGAGCTTCAAAAGGTGTGAAATACATGTGGAGCACGAAACGGTCTGAAAAATAGGAGGATCATGAAGCCGTGTTCAAAAAAATTGCAGAGACTGAAAAGGTGTGAAAAATATGAAGAGCTTCAAAAGGTGTCAAATTATGAGGAGCATAAACGGTCTGCAAATAGGACCAGCATGAAGCGGTGTTCAAAAACATGAAGAGCCTGAAAAGGTTTGAAAAATATGAATAGCTTTAAAAGGTGTGAAAATTATGAGGAGCAGGAAACGTTCGAAAAATAGGAGGAGGATGAAGCAATGTTGAAAAACATGAAGAGTCTGAAAAGGTGTGAAAATATGAAGAGCTTCAAAAATATGAAAAATATGAAGAGCTTCAAAAGGTGTGAAAAACATGAAGAGCTTCAAAAGGTGTCAAAAATATGAGGTGCATGAAATGGTCTGAAAAGTAGGAGGAGCATGAAGCGGTGTTGAAAAACATGAAGAGCCTGAAAACGTGTGAAAAATATGAAGAGCTTCAAAAGGAGTAAAAAATATGAGGAGAATGAAACGGTCTTAAAAATAGGAGGAGCATGAAGAGGTGTTGAAAAACATGAAGAGCCTGAAAAGGTGTGAAAAATATGAAGAGCTTCAAAAGGTGTCAAAAATATGAGGAGCATGAAACGGTCTGAAAAATAGGAGGATCATGAAGCGGTGTTGAAAAACATGAAGAGCCTGAAAAGGTGTGAAAAATATGAAGAGCTTCAAAAGGTGTCAAAAATATGAGGAGCATGAAACGGTCTGAAAAATAGGAGGAACATGAAGCAGTGTTGAAAAACATGAAGAGCCTGAAAAGGTGTGAAATATATGAAGAGCTTCAAAAGGAGTCAAAAATATGAGGAGAATGAAACCGTCTGACAAATAGGAGGAGCATGAAGCATTGATGAAAAACATGAAGAGCCTGAAAACGTGTGAAAAATATGAAGAGCTTAAAAGGTGTCAAAAATATGAGGAGCATGAAACGGTCTGAATAATAGAAGGAGCATGAAACGGTCTTTAAACAAATGAAGAGCCTGAAAAGTTGTGAAAAATATGAAGAGCTTCAAAAGGTGTCAAAAATTAGATGAGCATGAAACGGTCTGAAAAATCGGAGGAGCATGAAGCGGTGTTGAAAATCTTGAAGAGCCTGAAAAGGTGTGAAAAACATGAAGAGGTTCAAAAATATGAAAAATTTGAAGAGCCTGAAAAGGTGTGAAAAATATGAAGAGCTTCATGAGGTGTCAAATATATGAGGATCATGAAACGGTCTGAATAATAGGAGTAGCAAGAAACGGTGTACAAAACATGAAGAGCCTGAAAAGGTGTGAAAAATGTGAAGAGCTTGAAAGGTGTGAAAAATATGAAGAGCTTCAAAAGGTGTTAAAAAGTAGATGAGCATGAAACGGTCTGAAAAATAGGAGGAGCATGAAGTGGTGTTGAAAAAATGAAGAGCCTGAAAAGGTGTGAAATATATGAAGAGCTTTAAAATGTGTCAAATTTATGAGGAGAATGAAACTGTCTGAAAAATAGGAGGAGCTGAAGCGGTGTTGAAAAACATGAAGAGCCTGAAAAAGTGTGACAAATATGAAAAGTTTCTAAAGGTGTCAAAAATATGAGGAACATGAAACGGTCTGAAAAATAGGAGGAGTATGAAGTGGAGTTGAAAAACATGAAGAGCTTGAAAAAGTGTGAAAAATTTGAAGAGCTTCAAAAGGTGTCAAAATATGCGGAGCATGAAACCGTCTGAAAAATTGGAGGAGCATGAAACGGTGTTCAAAAACATGAAGAGCCTGAAAAGGTGTGAAAAATATGAAGAGCTTCAAAAGGTGTGAAATACATGAGGAGCATGAAACTCTCTGAAAAATAGAAGGAGCATGAAGTGGTGTTCAAAAACATGAAGAGTCTGAAAAGGATTGAAAAATATGAAGAGCTTCAAAATGTGTGAAAAATATGAGGAGCATGATATGGTTTCAAAAATAGGATTACCATGAAGCGGTGTTCAAAACATGAAGAGCCTGAAAAGTTTTGAAAAATATGAAAGCTTCAAAAGGTGTCAAAAATGAGATGAGCATGAAACGTTCTGAAAAATAGGAGGTGCATGAAGCGGTGTTGAAAAACATGAAGAGCCTGAAAAGGTGTGAAAAATATGAAGAGCTTCAAAAGGTGTCAAAAATATGAGGAGCATGAAACGGTCTGAAAAATAGGAGGAGCATGAAACGGTGTTCAAAAACAGGAAGAGCCTAAAAAGGTGTGAAATATATGAAGAGCTTCAAAACATGTCAAAAATATGTGGAGCATGAAACGGTCTGAAAAATAGGAGGAGCATGAAGCGCAGTTGAAAAACATGAAGAACCTGAAAACGTGTGAAAAATATGAACAGCTTCAAAAGGTGTGAAAAATGAGATGAACATGAAACGTTCTGAAAAATAGGAGGTGCATGAAGCGGTGTTGAAAAACATGAAGAGCCTGAAAAGGTGTGAAAAATAGGAAGAGCTTCAAAGGGCGTCAAAAATATGAGGAGCATGAAACGGTCTGAAAAATAGGAGAAGCATGAAACGGTCTGAAAATTAGGAGGAGCATGAAGCAGTGTTGAAAAACATGAAGAACCTGAAAACGTGTGAAAAATATGAACAGCTTCAAAAGGTGTGAAAAATGAGATGAGCTTGAAGCGGTCTGAAAAATAGGAGGAGCATGAAGTGTTGTTTAAAAGCATGAAGAGCCTGAAAAGGTGTGAAATATATGAAAAGCTTCAAAAGGTGTGAAAATAAAAGAAGAGTTTCAAAAGGTGTCAAAAATATGAGGAGCATGAAACGATCTGAAAAAGAGGAGGAGCATGAAACGGTGTTCAAATACATGAAGAGCCTAAAAAGGTGTGAAAAATATGAAGAGCTTCAAAAGGTGTGAAAATATGAAGACCTGCAAAAGGTGTAAAAATCGATGAGCATGAAATGATCTGAAAATTAGGAGCAGCACGAAGCGGTGTTGAAAACCATGAAGAGCCTGAAAACGTGTAAAATATATGAAGAGCTTAAAAAGAAATGAAAAATATGAACAGCTTCAAAATGTGTCAAAAATGAGATGAGAATGAAGCAGTCTGAAAAAAGGAGGAGCATGAAGTGGTGTTGAAAATCATGAAGAGCCTGAAAAGGTGTGAAAAATAGGAAGAGCTTCAAAGGGCGTCAAAAATATGAGGAGCATGAAACGGTCTGAAAAATAGGAGAAGCATGAAACGGTCTGAAAATTAGGAGGAGCATGAAGCAGTGTTGAAAAACATAAAGAGCCTGAAACAGTGTGAAATATATGAAGAGCCTCAAAGGTGTCAAAAATATGAGGAGCAAGAAACGGTCTGAAAAACAGAAGGAGCTTGAAGTGGTGTTGAAAAACATGAAGAGCCTGAAAAAGTGTGAAATATATGAAGAGCCTCAAAGGTGTCAAAAATATGAGGAGCAAGAAACGGTCTGAAAAATAGAAGGAGCTTGAAGTGGTGTTGAAAAACATGAAGAGCCTGAAGGTGTGAAAAATATGAAGAGCTTCAAAGGTGTCAAATTTAGGAGGAGCATGAAACGCTCTGAAAAAGAGGAGGAGAAGCAAGCGATGTTGAAAAACATGAAGAGCGTGAAAAAGTGTGAAAAATATGAAGAGCTTCAAAAGGTGTCAAGTATATGAGGAGCATGAAACGGTCTGAAAAATAGGAGGAGCATGAAGTGGTGCTGAAAAACATGAATAGCCTGAAAAGGTGTGAAAAATATGAAGAGCTTCAAAAGGCGTCAAAAATATGAGGAGCATGAAACGGTCTGAAAAATAGGAGAAGCATGAAACGGTCTGAAAAATAGGAGGAGCATGAAGCGGTTTGAAAAACATGAAGAGCCTGAAAAAGTGTGAAAAATATGAAGAGCTTCAAAATGTGTCAAAAATATGAGGAGAATGAAACGGTCTGAAAATTAGGAGGAGCATGAAGCGGTGTTGAAAAACATAAAGAGCCTGAAACAGTGTGAAATATATGAAGAGCCTCAAAGGTGTCAAAAATATGAGGAGCAAGAAACGGTCTGAAAAATAGAAGGAGCTTGAAGTGGTGTTGAAAAACATGAAGAGCCTGAAAAGGTGTGAAAAATATGAAGAGCTTCAAAAAGGTGTCAAATATATAAAGGTTGAAACGGTCTGAAAAATATGAGGAGCAAGAAACTGTTTTAAAAAACATGAAGAGCCTCAAAAGGTGTGAAAAATATGAAGAGCTTCAAAAAGGTGTCAAATATATAGAGGGTGAAACGGTCTGAAAAATATGAGGAGCAAGAGACTGTTTTCAAAAACATGAAGAGCCTCAAAAGGTGTGAACAATGTGAAGAGCTTCAAACTGTGTCAAAAATATGAGGAGCATGAAACGGTCTGAAACATAGGAGGAGCATGAAGTGTTGTTGAAAAACATGAAGAGCCTGAAAAAGGTGTGAAACATATGAGGCGCATGAAACGGTCTGAAAAATAGGAGGAGCATGAAGTGTTGTTGAAAAACATGAAGAGCCTGAAAAGGTGTCAAAAATATGAAGAGCTTCAAAAAGTGTCAAAAATATGAGGAGCATGAAACGGTCTGAAAAAGTTGAGGAGCAGCAAGCGATGTTGAAAAACATGAAGAGCCTGAAAAGGTGTGAAAAATATGAAGAGATTCAAAATGTGTCAAAAATATGAGGAGCATGAAACGGTTTGAAAAATAGGAGGAGCATGAAGCGGTGTTGAAAAACATGAAGAGCCTGAAAAGGTGTGAAAAATATGAAGAGCTTCAAAATGTGTAAAAAATATGAGGAGCAAAAAAAGGTCTGAAAAATAGGAGGAGCATGAAGTGGTGCTGAAAAACATGAAGAGCCTGAAAAGGTGTGAAAAATATGAAGAGCTTCAAAAGGCGTCAAAAATACGAGGAGCATGAAACGGTCTGAAAAATAGGAGGAGCATGAAACGGTCTGAAAATAGGAGGAGCATGAAGCGGTTTGAAAAACATGAAGAGCCTGAAAAAGTGTGAAAAATATGAAGAGCTTCAAAAGGTGTCAAAAATATGAGGAGAATGAAACGGTCTGAAAATCAGGAGGAGCATGAAGCGGTGTTGAAAAACATAAAGAGCCTGAAAAAGTGTGAAATATATGAAGAGCCTCAAAGGTGTCAAAAATATGAGGAGCAAGAAACGGTCTGAAAAATAGAAGGAGCTTGAAGTGGTGTTGAAAAACATGAAGAGCCTGAAAAGGTGTGAAAAATATGAAGAGCTTCAAAAGGTGTCAAAAATATGAGGAGAATGAAACGGTCTGAAAATTAGGAGGAGCATGAAGCGGTGTTGAAAAACATAAAGAGACTGAAAAAGTGTGAAATATATGAAGAGCCTCAAAGGTGTCAAAAATATTAGGAGCAAGAAACGGTCTGAAAAATAGAAGGAGCTTGAAGTGGTGTTGAAAAACATGAAGAGCCTGAAAAGGTGTGAAAAATATGAAGAGCTTCAGAAAGGTGTCAAATATATAGAGGGTGAAACGGTCTGAAAAATATGAGGAGCAAGAAACTGTTTTCAAAAACATGAAGAGCCTCAAAAGGTGTGAAAAATGTGAAGAGCTTCAAACTGTGTCAAAAATATGAGGAGCATGAAACGGTCTGAAACATAGGAGGAGCATGAAGTGATGTTGAAAAACATGAAGAGACTGAAAAAGTTGTGAAACATATGAGGAGCATGATATGGTCTGATAAATAGGAGGAGCATGAAGCGGTGTTGAAAAATATGAAGAGCATGAAAATGTGTGAAAAATATGAAGAGCTTCAAAAGGTGTCAAAAATATAAGGAGCATGAAACGGTCTGAAATATAGCAGGAGCATGAAAAGGTGTTAAAAAACATGAAGAGCCTGAAAAGGTGTGAAAAATATGAAAAGCTTCAAATGGTGTCAAAAATATGAGGAGAATGAAACGGTCTGATATTTAGGAGGAGCATGAAGTGGTGTTGAAAAACATGAAGAGCTTGAAAAAGGTGTGAAACATATGAGTAGAATAAAACGGTCTGAAAAATAGGAGGAGCATGAAGTGGTGTAGAAAAACATGAAGACCCTGAAAAGGTGTGAAAAATATGAAGAGCTACAAAAAGTGTCAAAAATATGAGGAGCTTGAAACGGTCTGAAATATAGGAGGAGCATGAAAAGGTGTTAAAAAAATATGAAGAGCTTCAAAAGGTGTGAAAAGTATGAGGAGCATGAAACGGTCTGAAAAATAGGAGGAGCATGAAGCGTTGTTGAAAAACATGAAGAGCCTGAAAAGGTGTGAAAAATATGAAGTGCTTCAAAAAGTGTCAAAAACATGAGGAGCATGAAAATGTCTGAAAAATAGGAGGAGCTTGAAGCGGTGTTCAAAAAAATGAAGAGCCTGGAGAAGTGTGAAAAATATGAAGAGCTTCAAAAAGTGTCAAAAATATGAGGAGCATTAAACGGTCTGAAAAATAGGAGAAGCATGAAACGGTCTGAAAAATAGGAGAAGCATGAAACGGTCTGAAAAATAGGAGGAGCATGAAGCAGTGTTGAAAAACATAAAGAGCCTGAAACAGTGTGAAATATATGAAGAGCCTCAAAGGTGTCAAAAATATGAGGAGCAGGAAACGGTCTGAAAAATAGAAGGAGCTTGAAGTGGTGTTGAAAAACATGAAGAGCCTGAAAAAGTGTGAAATATATGAAGAGCCTCAAAGGTGTCAAAAATATGAGGAGCAAGAAACGGTCTGAAAAATAGAAGGAGCTTGAAGTGGTGTTGAAAAACATGAAGAGCCTGAAAAGGTGTGAAAAATATGAAGAGCTTCAAAGGTGTCAAAATTATGAGGAGCATGAAACACTCTGAAAATGAGGAGGAGCAGCAAGCGATGTTGAAAAACATGAAGAGGGTGAAAAGGTGTGAAAAATATGAAGAGCTTCAAAAGGTGTCACAAATATGAGGAGCATGAAAGGGTCTGAAAAATAGGAGGAGCATGAAGCGGTGTTGAAAAACATGAAGAGCCTGAAAAGGTGTGAAAAATATGAAGAGCTTCAAAAGGTGTCAAGAATATGAGGAACATGAAACGGTCTGAAAAATAGGAGGAGCATGAAGTGGTGCTGAAAAACATGAATAGCCTGAAAAGGTGTGAAAAATATGAAGAGCTTCAAAAGGCGTCAAAAATATGAGGAGCATGAAACGGTCTGAAAAATAGGAGAAGCATGAAACGCTCTGAAAAATAGGAGGAGCATGAAGTGTTGTTGAAAAACATGAAGAGCCTGAAAAAGGTGTGAATCATATGAGGAGCATGATACGGTCTGAAAAATAGGAGGAGCATGAAGCGATGTTGAAAAATATGAAGAGCCTGAAAAGGTGTGAAAAATATGAAGAGCTTCAAAAGGTGTCAAAAATATGAGGAGCATGAAACGGCCTGAAATATAGGAGGAGCATGAAAAGGTGTTAAAAAACATGAAGAGCCTGAAAAGGTGTGTAAAATATGAAAAGCTTCAAATGTTGTCAAATATATGAGGAGAATTAAACGGTCTGATAATTAGGAGGAGCATGAAGTGGTGTTGAAAAACATGAAAAGCTTGAAAAAGGTGTGAAACATATGAGTAGAATAAAACAGTCTGAAAAATAGGAGGAGCATGAAGTGGTGTAGAAAAACATGAAGACCCTGAAAAGGTGTGAAAAATATGAAGAGCTACAAAAAGTGTCAAAAATATGAGGAGCTTGAAACGGTCTGAAATATAGGAGGAGCGTGAAAAGGTGTTAAAAAAATATGAAGAGCTTCAAAATGTGTGAAACATATGAGGAGCATGAAACGGTCTGAAAAATAGGAGGAGCATGAAGCGTTGTTGAAAAACATGAAGAGCCTGAAAAGGTGTGAAAAACATGAAGTGCTTCAAAAGGTGTCAAAAACATGAGGAGCATGAAAAGGTCTGAAAAATAGGAGGAGCATGAAGCTGTGTTCAAAAAAATGAAGAGCCTGGAGAAGTGTGAAAAATATGAAGAGCTTCAAAAAGTGTCAAAAATATGAGGAGCATTAAACGGTCTGAAAAATAGGAGAACCATGAAGTGGGGTTGAAAAATATGAAGAGCCTGAAAAGGTGTGAAAAATACGAAGAGCTTCAAAGGTGTCAAAATTATGAGGAGCATGAAACGCTCTGAAAAAGAGGAGGAGCAGCAAGCGATGTTGAAAAACATGAAGAGCGTGAAAAGGTGTGAAAAATATGAAGAGCTTCAAAAGGTGTCAAAAATATGAGGAGCAAGAAACGGTCTGAAAAATAGGAGGAGCATGAAGCGGTGTTGAAAAACATGAAGAGCCTGAAAAGGTGTGAAAAATATGAAGAGCTTCAAAAGGTGTCAAATATATGAGGAGCAAGAAACGGTCTGAAAAATAGGAGGAGTATGAAGTGGTGCTGAAAAATATGAAGAGCCTGAAAAGGTGTGAAAAATAGGAAGAGCTTCAAAAGTTGTGAAAAATATGAGGAGCATGAAACGGTCTGAAAAATAAGAGGAGCATGAAGCCGTGTTGAAAAACATGTAGAGACTGAAAAGGTGTAAAAAATATGAAGAGCTTCAAAAGGTGTCAAAAATATGAGGAGCATGAAACGGTCTGAAAAATAGGAGGAGCATTGTAGCGTTGTTCAAAAACTTGAAGAGCCTGAAATGGTGTGAAAAATATGAAGAGCTTCAAAAGGTGTCAAAAATATGAGGAGCATGAAACGGTCTGAAAAATAAGAGGAGCATGAAATGGTGTTGAAAAACATGAAGAGCCTGAAAAGGTGTGAAACATATGAAGAGCTTCAAAAGGTGTGAAATACATGAGGAGTATGAAATGGTCTGAAAAATAGGAGGATCATGAGCGGTATTGAAAAACATGAATAGACTGAAAAGGTGTGAAAAATATGAAGAGCTTCAAAAGGTGTCAAAAATATGAGGAGCATGAAACGGTCTGAAAAATATGACGAGCATGAAACGGTGTTCAAAAACATGAAGAGCCTGAAAAGGTGTGAAAAATATGAAGAGCTTCAAAAGGAGTGAAAAATATGAGGAGCATGAAACGGTCTGAAAAATACGAGGAGCATGAAGCGGTGTTGAAAAACATGAAGAGCCTGAAAAGGTGTGAAAAATAGGAAGAGCTTCAAAAGGCGTCAAAAATATGAGGAGCATGAAACGGTCTGAAAAATAGGAGAAGCATGAAATGGTCTGAAAAATAGGAGGAGCATGAAGCGGTTTGAAAAACATGAAGAGCCTGAAAAAGTGTGAAAAATATGAAGAGCTTCAAAAGGTGTCAAAAATATGAGGAGAATGAAACGGTCTGAAAATTAGGAGGAGCATGAAGCGGTGTTGAAAAACATAAAGAGCCTGAAACAGTGTGAAATATATGAAGAGCCTCAAAGGTGTCAAAAATAAGAGGAGCAAGAAAAGGTCTGAAAAATTGAAGGAGCTTGAAGTGGTGTTGAAAGACATGAAGAGCCTGAAAAAGTGTGAAATATATGAAGAGCCTCAAAGGTGTCAAAAATATGAGGAGCAAGAAACGGTCTGAAAAATAGAAGGAACTTGAAGTGGTGTTGAAAAACATGAAGAGCCTGAAAAGGTGTGAAAAATATGAAGAGTTTCAAAAAGGTGTCAAATATATAGAGGGTGAAACGGTCTGAAAATTAAGAGGAGCAAGAAACTGTTTTCAAAAACATGAAGAGCCTCAAAAGGTGTGAAAAATATGAAGAGCTTCAAAAAGGTGTCAAATATATAGAGGGTGAAACGGTCTGAAAAATATGAGGAGCAAGAAACTGTTTTCAAAAACATGAAGAGCCTCAAAAGGTGTGAACAATGTGAAGAGCTTCAAACTGTGTCAAAAATATGAGGAGCATGAAACGGTCTGAAACATAGGTGGAGCATGAAGTGTTGTTGAAAAACATGAAGAGCCTGAAAAAGGAGTGAAAAATATGAAGAGCTTCAAAAGGTGTCAAAAATATAAGGAGCATGAAACGGTCTGAAATATAGGAGGAGCATGAAAAGGTGTTAAAAAACATGAAGAGCCTGAAAAGGTGTGAAAAATATGAAAAGCTTCAAATGGTGTCAAAAATATGAGGAGAATGAAACGGTCTGATAATTAGGAGGAGCATGAAGTGGTGTTGAAAAACATGAAGAGCTTGAAAAAGGTGTGAAACATATGAGTAGAATAAAACGGTCTGAAAAATAGGAGGAGCATGAAGTGGTGGAGAAAAACATGAAGACCCTGAAAAGGTGTGAAAAATATGAAGAGCTACAAAAAGTGTCAAAAATATGAGGAGCTTGAAACGGTCTGAAATATAGGAGGAGCGTGAAAAAGTGTTAAAAAAATATGAAGAGCTTCAAAAGGTGTGAAACATATGAGGAGCATGAAACGGTCTGAAAAATAGGAGGAGCATGAAGCGTTGTTGAAAAACATGAAGAGCCTGAAAAGGTGTGAAAAATATGAAGTGCTTCAAAAGGTGTCAAAAACATGAGGAGCATGAAAAGGTCTGAAAAATAGGAGGAGCATGAAGCGGTGTTCAAAAAAATGAAGAGCCTGGAGAAGTGTGAAAAATATGAAGAGCTTCAAAAAGTGTCAAAAATATGAGGAGCATTAAATGGTCTGAAAAATAGGAGAAGCATGAAGTGGTGTTGAAAAATATGAAGAGACTGAAAAGGTGTGAAAAATATGAAGAGCTTCAAAGGTGTCAAAATTATGAGGACCATGAAACGCTCTGAAAAATACGAGGAGCATGAAGCGGTGTTGAAAAACATGAAGAGCCTGAAAAGGTGTGAAAAATAGGAAGAGCTTCAAAAAGTGTCAAAAATATGAGGAGCATGAAACGGTCTGAAAAATAGGAGGAGCATGAAGCGTTGTTGAAAAACATGAAGAGCCTGAAAAGGTGTCAAAAATATGAAGAGCTTCAAAAAGTGTCAAAAATATGAGGAGCATGAAACGGTCTGAAAAATAGGAGAAGCATGAAGTGGTGAAGAAAAATATGAGGAGCCTGAAAAGGTGTAAAAAATATGAAGAGCTTCAAAGGTGTCAAAACTAAGAGGAGCATGAAACGGTCTGAAAAAGATGAGGAGCAGCAAGCGATGTTGAAAAACATGAAGAGCCTGAAAAGGTGTGAAAAATATGAAGAGATTCAAAAGGTGTCAAAAATATGAGGAGCATGAAACGGTTTGAAAAATAGGAGGAGCATGAAGCGGTGGTGAAAAACATGAAGAGCCTGAAAAGGTGTGAAAAATATGAAGAGCTTCAAAATGTGTAAAAAATATGAGGAGCAAAAAAAGGTCTGAAAAATAGGAGGAGCATGAAGTGGTGCTGAAAAACATGAAGAGCCTCAAAAGGTGTGAAAAATGTGAAGAGCTTCAAACTGTGTCAAAAATATGAGGAGATGAAACGGTCTGAAACATAGGAGGAGCATGAAGTGTTGTTGAAAAACATGAAGAGCCTGAAAAAGTTGTGAAACATATGAGGAGCATGATATGGTCTGATAAATAGGAGGAGCATGAAGCGGTGTTGAAAAATACGAAGAGCATGAAAATGTGTGAAAAATATGAAGAACTTCAAAAGGTGTCAAAAATATAAGGAGCATGAAACGGTCTGAAATATAGCAGGAGCATGAAAAGTTGTTAAAAAACATGAAGAGCCTGAAAAGGTGTGAAAAATATGAAAAGCTTCAAATGGTGTCAAAAATATGAGGAGAATGAAACGGTCTGATAATTAGGAGGAGCATGAAGTGGTGTTGAAAAACATGAAGAGCTTGAAAAAGGTGTGAAACATATGAGTAGAATAAAACGGTCTGAAAAATAGGAGGAGCATGAAGTGGTGTAGAAAAACATAAAGACCCTGAAAAGGTGTGAAAAATATGAAGAGCTACAAAAAGTGTCAAAAATATGAGGAGCTTGAAACGGTCTGAAATGTAGGAGGAGCGTGAAAAGGTGTTAAAAAAATATGAAGAGCTTCAAAAGGTGTGAAAAGTATGAGGAGCATGAAACGGTCTGAAAAATAGGAGGAGCATGAAGCGTTGTTGAAAAACATGAAGAGCCTGAAAAGGTGTGAAAAATATGAAGTGCTTCAAAAAGTGTCAAAAACATGAGGAGCATGAAAATGTCTGAAAAATAGGAGGAGCTTGAAGCGGTGTTCAAAAAAATGAAGAGCCTGGAGAAGTGTGAAAAATATGAAGAGCTTCAAAAAGTGTCAAAAATATGAGGAGCATTAAACGGTCTGAAAAATAGGAGAAGAATGAAACGGTCTGAAAAATAGGAGAAGCATGAAACGGTCTGAAAAATAGGAGGAGCATGAAGCAGTGTTGAAAAACATAAAGAGCCTGAAACAGTGTGAAATATATGAAGAGCCTCAAAGGTGTCAAAAATATGAGGAGCAAGAAACGTTCTGAAAAATAGAAGGAGCGTGAAGTGGTGTTGAAAAACATGAAGAGCCTGAAAATGTGTGAAATATATGAAGAGCCTCAAAGGTGTCAAAAATATGAGGAGCAAGAAACGGTCTGAAAAATAGAAGGAGCTTGAAGTGGTGTTGAAAAACATGAAGAGCCTGAAAAGGTGTGAAAAATATGAAGAGCTTCAAAGGTGTCAAAATTATGAGGAGCATGAAACGCCCTGAAAAAGAGGAGGAGCAGCAAGCGATGTTGAAAAACATGAAGAGCGTGAAAAGGTGTGAAAAATATGAAGAGCTTCAAAAGGTGTCACAAATATGAGGAGCATGAAAGGGTCTGAAAAATAGGAGGAGCATGAAGCGGTGTTGAAAAACATGAAGAGGCTGAAAAGGTGTGAAAAATATGAAGAGCTTCAAAAGGTGTCAAGAATATGAGGAGCATGAAACGGTCTGAAAAATAGGAGGAGCATGAAGTGGTGCTGAAAAACATGAATAGCCTGAAAAGGTGTGAAAAATATGAAGAGCTTCAAAAGGCGTCAAAAATATGAGGAGCATGAAACGGTCTGAAAAATAGGAGAAGCATGAAACGCTCTGAAAAATAGGAGGAGCATGAAGTGTTGTTGAAAAACTTGAAGAGCCTGAAAAATGTGTGAAACATATGAGGAGCATGATACAGTCTGAAAAATAGGAGGAGCATGAAGCGGTGTTGAAAAATATGAAGAGCCTGAAAAGGTGTGAAAAATATGAAGAGCTTCAAAAGGTGTCAAAAATATAAGGAGCATGAAACGGCCTGAAATATAGGAGGAGCATGAAAAGGTGTTAAAAAACATGAAGAGCCTGAAAAGGTGTGAAAAATATGAAAAGCTTCAAATGTTGTCAAATATATGAGGAGAATTAAACGGTCTGATAATTAGGAGGAGCATGAAGTGGTGTTGAAAAACATGAAAAGCTTGAAAAAGGTGTGAAACATATGAGTAGAATAAAACAGTCTGAAAAATAGGAGGAGCATGAAGCGTTGTTGAAAAACATGAAGAGCCTGAAAAGGTGTGAAAAACATGAAATGCTTCAAAAGGTGTCAAAAACATGAGGAGCATGAAAAGGTCTGAAAAATAGGAGGAGCATGAAGCGGTGTTCAAAAAAATGAAGAGCCTGGAGAAGTTTGAAAAATATGAAGAGCTTCAAAAAGTGTCAAAAATATGAGGAGCATTAAACGGTCTGAAAAATAGGAGAACCATGAAGTGGGGTTGAAAAATATGAAGAGCCTGAAAAGGTGTGAAAAATATGAAGAGCTTCAAAAGGTATCAAAAATATGAGGAGCAAGAAACGGTCTGAAAAATAGGAGGAGCATGAAGCGGTGTTGAAAAACATGAAGAGCCTGAAAAGGTGTGAAAAATATGAAGAGCTTCAAAAGGTGTCAAATATATGAGGAGCATGATACGGTCTGAAAAATAGGAGGAGTATGAAGTGGTGCTGAAAAATATGAAGAGCCTGAAAAGGTGTGAAAAATAGGAAGAGCTTCAAAAGTTGTGAAAAATATGAGGAGCATGAAACGGTCTGAAAAATAAGAGGAGCATGAAGCCGTGTTGAAAAACATGTAGAGACTGAAAAGGTGTAAAAAATATGAAGAGCTTCAAAAGGTGTCAAAAATATGAGGAGCATGAAACGGTCTGAAAAATAGGAGGAGCATTGTAGCGT